>NC_058376.1:84023323-85347073 GCF_018350175.1 Felis catus | reverse complement strand
AAGTAATGGATTATATGATAAAACTATAGCAATGAGATAAATTTCAGAAAAAAAATATTTTGTAAATCAAACTTGCGTTTGATGATAAGTGCAATTTTATACTCTATATTTTATCACACATTTGTAACCACTATTTCGCAGTTCTTGGCTTATAATATCAATGCTATTTTGGGGTAAATTCTATTTTTTTGCAGAAGCAAACATCCTCTTTGATGACAGATTACAATGACTCATTAGTCACACATTAGATACAATGAAAGGGTTTGGTAGCTTGTCAATGTAGCAAATGCCTGCCCCAAAAGATAGATAGATATATGTATATTTAAGGGCAAATTTAATTTCTGACATCCTGTACAAAATTGCAAAACCAACAGTGCCCAAAATAACAAGAGCAAAAGAAAGCACACTGTTTTTTATTTCCACGGATGCTATCTTTAGAACAATCTGCATGATGATTTTAGTTGTGATGCATGTGTGTTGGGAATCTTCTAACGGACTCTTTATTTACCCACATCTTAATATAGCTTTAAATATCTGTTTTATCCAATGTACAATCTTAACAAAAGTAGTTATATTACCATGTCTGGGACTGATTTTTACATGTCTGACTTGGCTATTAAATTTCAAGAAGGTTAATATTGCTTTTGTAACCCTGTCATGAGTAATGCATTTTCCCAGTAAACATGTCATAATTTTAAAGGCTGCTCAAGAAGCAGTGTTTTTGTTGAAATGGTTTTGCATTCATTTCTCTATTGTTTTATAACCAGAATATAGTGTAATGCTTTGAAAAGAATACGCATATTTATGTAATTAACACTTTTTGTTTTTAGCAAAACCTTGCCCATTAAAAACTCAGAGGGTCTGAGAAACCCATGTAAATGGGTAACTTTTCAGTGACAATATTTGCATTCAATTTTAATTTACCATCAACTCTATATCTTGAAGTGTATCCATAAAGTGACTGAGGGAAGGGTATATCCTGGTGATATTTTTCTATTTTATTTTTTAATCTAAAATAAGTGTTGACATTCAAAAGGTGCTCGTCACATGTAGTATGGCAGGGTTCTATATTCCTTAATAGCTGAATTCTCTGTATAAAATTAGAGGCTTTAATATGGACACACAAATATTCTTTTCCACCTCAGTCTTAACTCCTGGAGGCAGAAGTAAAACTTGTTAAGAATCCTAAAGGTTAGGAGACTCGTGGTTTTCAAACTGTGTTCCCTTGAACTCTTAGGCTCTTTGGGGATGCTCAGGGCCATGGGAGAAGGGAGGCCAAGTAGCCTCCTACTTCCTTGAGACCACAGCATCTCTGCTTACATCTCCTGTGACTATTAGAGCTCCATGGAAGAAGGGAATCTCATGCTGGAGGCAAAAAAGTAAAAAAAAATTATTGACTGAGGCCATCTTATAGATAAGGAAAGCAGGGTTTACCTAGAGTAGCACATTGAGTCAGTGACAATGTCAATTTTGCAACCTAGTCTCTTGTATCTTAGTCCCAAGCTCACTCTACTGAATTACAGTGAACTTTCCCTATACAGTCACAGGTCTTTTTGTGTAGTCATCCGAGGCTGTGTTACTAAATACACACTAAGAAATCCATAGCCCCATGTTCAAAATCAAGATGCTACTGAGACTACAGTATCTGGGTGGTAAATGCAATTGAGCAGCATGTTACAGACCAAAACCAAGCCCTTTAACACCGTGAAGTTTGGGTGCACTATTGCAGCCCTTAGGTAAAATATTGATTCGCTTATTACTTAGTAAAGTAACATGTAGGGAGTATTTTTTAAATTTTCAGTTGTGGTAAAAAAAATTACATGACATAAACTGGACCGTTTTAACTATTTTTAAGTGTAAAGTTCAATAGTGTTAACTATATTCACATTGTTGTGCCTGGGGGTATCTTTCTCACTGGAAAAAATTACTTAGGACTTAAATCCAAAAGAAAGAGAATTAAAGAATGTAAAGCTGAATTAAGATGCTACTTTCCCCAAGACATATGTTATGGAATACTATTCCTATAAGTTGTGCCAGGTAAAAGAGAAACATGTTCAAATAATTTGTGTAGATATAGCAAGCTATGTTCCTCTCTGAGAAATTCACAGTGAAAATTTGTATTTGAAAAACAGTGAGAAATCATCTTGTAAAAATTTCCTTGAGATTATGTAGTATAGAGTATCCCAAGCTAATTTTCCATAGACTCTCCCCACCTTTTGGGGGGAAAAAATCGAATTTTATCTTCCAGAGCTAATATTTTGTAAACACATTTTGGAAAATTCTCCTCTAATAGAGCTTTTGCAGATTAAAAAAGAGAGAAAGACCTGTAAGGCAATGTTTATGTTATTTATGTTCACTAGCTCTGATTTACCAATTCTTTATCCTCATCTTATGGATAGGATATTGATGGATATCCCATTAGTTCGATCATTCAATAAATATTTAGGTGCAGTGTTAAGTGCTGGGAATACAGTAATGGGTAAATCAATCAGGGCCCCTTACTTCACAGAGCGTGCAATCCCGGTGCCTAAAAAAAGAAAAAGGAAATACAAGGAGCAAAAGCAATATTTGCTGTTTCTGACACTCAGCTTATCTGGCTGTTTGTTTTGTTTTCCTTAACTCTAAAATGAGAGAAGTGGAGAGGAGAGGTTCAGGGAGAGCAGAACACCAGTCCAGAAGTTCACAGTCTACTCACAGCTTTGAGTAGAGCTATCCCATATTTTCACTTATGCATCAGCAATTTGATCAATGATAACTTGCTAGTAATCCAAAGATGGGTTTCTGTTGTTCAGAAAGAGGGAGATAGCACAGAAATGAAGGGAAAAAAACGAAAGCAAGGGAAGAAGGAGGGAAAGAAAACACACTGTTTTCTTGGTCTCTTCTAGTGTAGCTCCTTAGCTATTGATGTTACTTCCTTACAAGAAGATTTTGTTCAAGTGGCAACTGAAGACCGTTTGGTCAGCAATCTGCATGTCATCATTATTTTTCTAATAATTCAAAGAGGATCTCTCTATCAGATTCAACTCTTAGTAGTAACCATGGGTCCTACCTCTGTCAGGAAATATTTTCTCTAATTAGCTATTCAACCTTCTCCCTCAGACTCTGACCTTTACACCAGGGAATCTGTGCCTTCATGTCAGCAGCAGGTGTCTCCTAAGCAAAGGAAAAGACCAGCCCGTGGGCATAGACATTGCTTGGTTCTCCAGAACTGTCCCATCCCTAGAATACCTATACAGAAAAACTGGACACGGTCCTGCAAAAAGATACTCCTGAAAGGTTCAAGAAAAGCCCCACCTTCTTGTTGGGTGTTCCCTCATGTCCCATTTTTTTTGTATGGAGTGAGTGATTTGAGGGGTAATTCCTGTATACACCACTTGAAAAGAAATGTTGTAGGTTCCTGGCCTTTGGTCACAGAGATCTGGAAAGAAGAAAAGGGTGCAAAATTGAAAAGGGGAAAAAAAAAGAGGCTTACAACTAAGAGAAAGAAGGAAGACCTCATGCCAGCTATGCTTTCCTAGCTGCATGTGTTGTCATTGATGTGTCACAGGTGATTCTCTAAGTCGGTCCTGACCTGAATCCTCTGGGGGACATTGCAACTTTGTTTCACTATTTCTCTCCTGCTCATTGTAGCTTTTCCTTCAGTGAGAATAATGGGAGATGAGATCATTATCAGATCCTCATTACTCTGAGGAACAGATTTAGAAGAGAATTTGGGATTTTCAACTTAAAATTAAGCGCTATGTTAGTCTGTCTTCTTTTTCTAGTTAGCTGGGAATCAGTTTTCCAATTCATTCTCCTCCATGTCATTTGCCTGTTGATAATACGATAGGCCACGGAGTACTCGTCCTTTTTATTCCTTTTAATTAACTTTTTAAAATCACGTATGATTATTTGTATGGATTTCTATTCTCTCTTCCCATCAAATTTGTTTGGCTTATTTTTTATTTACACACCACTACCCACTGCTGTGAATTAACAATAACAAAAAATCTGCACTCTTCCCTTCCACCTCTTGAACTGGAGAAACAGTTAGCTAATAAGAGGCTAAATGAGCCTTAGAGTATAGAGAAGCTGGAATCCTTAAATTATTTAAATTGAAAAATGGCTGGTTTTACAATCAGAAAAACTCAAGTGGACCATAAGCCCTACTTGATTGTCCCCTCCTTATCTGGATGATCTTGTAATGACAGCTGGAGTTATCTGCCATCAGCATCACTGTCCACAAAAGCTTCTACTCTCTCTGCTCAACTCTTCAGCAGCCCTGGGGAGCTGGAGCTGTTTCAGGGGAGAGGGCCCTAGAGGATTGGAAACTTTATTAAAATGCAAAGCTGTCTCTAGTGACATAAAAGCCCTGTAAAAAGTGATGGATCGAAGACCACAGGGCCAGAAATGATCTACAGAATGAAAAACTGAGATTTCATATACTGACACCGAAAGGCTAGGGTCAGTATAAAAGAAAAAGCAATGTGAAATAAACAGCAGTGTTAACATAAAGAGCAAGAGATGGAGGGAAAGGAAAATATAATGTTTCAACATGAGTAGTGCAACGAAGGCCATGTGTCAGACTAGCCCTTGCAGACTTTTGTCTCAGGAAGCAGCCCTCCGCAATGTATTGTGGGAAGTCAGGAGAGTTGGCTGCTTTGAAAGGTGAATGAAGCACCCCCCCCCCAAGTTATTCCTGATTTTCTCTTGGTAAGCAATTCATTCTTGAACTATAATCCATGAATTTTCTGACACTCTTTGTTACTAATGAAATCAGTAGTAATAAGATAGTAATAATAGGAATCCCTCATACTTTGGCTTGAAGTCTGAAAGTGGCCCTTCACTTCATTTGCCATATAACCATGAGGAATCTAAAACTTTGTCCATTTAACTTAAAGGACTCCATGTTTATTACTCACTAATAAGTTGAAATGTTGAAATGAAAACTGAGGCACTAAAATATGTAACAATTAAGTAATTTGTTATAAACAAGGAAAATTAAAAACAAGGTTCAATTTCATTTTGAGTATACTGAGCTCTCAATAAATCCCTCTTCCTTTATTTTGCATTCAAAATTCCTTAGTAGAGGGGCACCTGGGTGGCTCAGTTGGTTAAGCATCCAACTCTTGATTTTAGCTCAGGTCATGATCTTGAAGTTCGTGCTATCGGTGCCAATAGCACAGAGCCTGCTTGGGATTCTTTCTCTCCTTCTCTGCCCCTCCCCGGCTCATTCTCTCTCTTTGTCTCTCTTTCTCTGTCTCTGTCTCTCTCTCTCTCTCAAAATAAATTTTAAAAACCCAAAAAACAAAATTCTTTCTAGGGTCTCATGATACTGGAGTTGAAAAATACTCACTAGTGAAATTAGCAACCAACTTCAGCAATCTTTGCTCAAATCGCTAAGCACGAAAAGTCAAATAATTTTCAAAATTGTTCAGAACATATAAAAACCAAGGTGGTATGTTCCCTTGTACACTTAACTACTTTGAAAGCATTTCCTAGAAGAGATTTATTAGCATTACCATTACCACCACCACAACTACCAACAACCGTTTAATTGAGTGCTCACCATATTTCTTCCTAGCCCTTCTCCCTTCTCCAACCCTCATCATCAAGCCTCATTTTTGCTTCTGCTCAGGAACCTTGAAAAGGAAAAAAAAATCAAAGTGTTGGTCTAAATTACCCAAATGTTAATTTCTCTTTTTATGCACCTGGCAAGTTTGGTTAGCAAATGAACAAAGCCAAATGAGGTACCCCATTCCTTCATCTTCAGCAGAAGACATTAAAATTCCTAAAAAGTTAGAGAGGGAGGGAGCCAAACCATAAGAGACTCTTAAAAACTGAGAATAAAATGAGGGTTGATGGGAGGGTGGGAGGGAGGGGAAAGTGGGTGATGGGCATTAAGGAGGGCACCTGTTGGGATGAGCACTGGATGTTGTATGGAAACCAATTTGACAATAAATTTCATATTTAAAAAAAAAATCCTGATTGAATCATAGTTACTCCATGTTCAGAAGGACCCCCTCAAATATGTAATACTTTTGTCCTTATTTTCCCTAAAAATATTGTGTTCAGACTTGACATGTTTATAAACTGATTTTTGTGATGACAAAAGATTGGCAGAATTACTTAAGATGTTTTTTCCACCTTCAGCTCAGAGATGGCTTAAGATGTGACCTTGTAAACAAGCTTCTTTCTCCAATATTAAAAAAAAAACAAAACAACAACAACAAAACAAGGTCCTCTCTGTCCCCAAAAAAGAGACTGGGCACTGAAACACAGAGAGGCCCCTTTGTCCAGCTCTCCCCTCACCCCTATTAGTATGCACTGCTGCAAACTTGACGCCCAGTGAGGAACTTCTTTGACTTGGGAGGCTGGTTTGTGCAAAACCCCAACCTTTGTTCCACAGGGACACTCATGTCAAATGATAGTCCCTCATGGGAATCGTGGCCCCACCATGTTCTCTCATTCAGGAGAGGGTATTGGAGTGCAAGTAAGTGAAAGCAGTGCTGTTAGAAGGATACCCTTGAGCTTGCTGGAATTAATTCTAAAATAGGTTATGTGGAAAACCCTAGAGCTTTATTACTATTTCACATTCCTTATAACGTATCTCAATCACAGCTGACTATGACACACCAGAGTCTAATGACACTGGAGTTGAAAAGTCCCCACTGTTGAAATTGGCAACCGAACTGGCAGAACTCATGAATGATGAGAGCTCCTTAGATCCCTGGAACTAACCCAAGGTCCGAGAGGGCACCCCGAATCAACTCGGGCTCTTGGGAATCTTTGTGCAAATGGTAAGACCACATCATACTGCTTTGTCCCTTTTGGTCTGGTGCCCCTCATACCAAATCGACTCAACAGCCTCAAATTTATGGGGCAGGGCAGGACCAGAGAGTGTTTACATTAAACTAGGATTCGAATAAGCTTAAGATACCAAATACTGTTAACGACATGAAATTCATTTTAGGCACCATGAATAAATTTCTGTCTTTTTATTGATTATTTGCATGTGTTAACTTGGACTTTACATTGAAAAAAAATTATTTTTGTACAACAAATTTCAGTAGTTCAAAATGCAATGATTCTCTGAGGAGCTTTTTAAAAGGCCAATACTGGGGGTGCCTGGCTGGCTCAGTAGGTGGAGCATGTGACGCTTGATCTCAGAGTTGTGGGTTCGGGCCCCCGAGTTGGGTGTAGAGATAACTCCAAAGATGATTCTAGCACGTAACCAAGGTTGGGAACCACTAGTCTAAGGAAGGGAAAAGGGCGAGAGAGGGAAATCAGTATAGGGAGATATTCAGAAACTGTGGTCATACAGTTATAACTGGTATTATTTAGATTTGTCAGCCTGGTACTCTAAGCGCTATGAGGGACACTGGAGATGGGCCTCACACATCCCCAGACAGTAGTCACTCCCTGCCTCTCTCTGTGCATCTGTGCTTGAAGCCTCTATCTCCGTGAGTCAAGGGCAAAAGAAGTAGTGACTTCCCTATAGCTGCAGAATTCTCTCAAAATTGATTCAGTAACACCTTTCTCTACTTCTGTCTCTTTAGAGGCAGGTAAAAGTCGAGCGTCCTGGATCCACTACAAACTTCCTCACGAATAGACAGACTCAGACCAGAGTTTAAAAAAATAATATGGAATGTCTATTGTGAGCAAAGTACTGACTTAATCCTCATTACAACCCCATCAGGCAGGTATTAGATGTGCCTCCATTTTACAGATGAAGATACTGAGAAACAGAAACATAAGAAGGCTGCCTGAGGTCATACAGCTAATGTGTGTCTCAGTCTGGACATTTACTCTAAGACAGATGGAAAACTGACCAAGGGTCACCCCAGCTATTCATGGACAGCTGTCTGTGTCAAAAGAATCTTCCATTCTTTAGGTAGAGAAGCAAATTAGTATGCTAATTGTTTTTGCAAGTATGTGTAAGCAAGCATTATACTCACAGACATAGAAAAGAATCTTAGTATGCAGACACCAGTATGGGATTTGTCCTCTTTTGAAACCTCATCACTAGTTCACATGACCAATTTAGGTCTATGGGCGTTTCTTTGATTTAAAAAAGTATTTGGAATATCTAAGAGAACGCGGCATATGCATCTAAGCTCAAGCTTACATGGAACCTTTGGATACAGAGTCTGTCTTCTTGTTAGAACATCTCTGAAAATGGAAATCCTCTTGAATTCGTAGTAGTAGAAAAGGCAAAGAAGAGTATGTTCGGTATGTTCTCCCTATGAAGTCCTAGAGTGTGATAGTGTAATTGGAATTGACATCAACTCTACAGCTGGAGCCATCTGTTCCCTATTTTGTAAACTTTTTTCAACCAGAAACTGCTAGCTACCTAAAGAAACGGCGTAAGGTAGGACAAGCCCTCAACCAATTTGAAGAAAACAGTTTATCTTCTATTTACACATGAGGCGTTGCCTCGTGTCTGTTACGTGCTAGGTGCCATTGCTCTAGCTGCTTCATCTTTAAGCCCTTCTCACCTTACCGGCATGCTTTCTCTCTCTCCCTCCCCCTCTCCCCCTCTTCCTCCCAGCAGCCTTATTCTGGCTGTTATCCCCTGTCCCTCTCTACCCTCTGGGCCAACACCTGCTCTCAGATCCTTCATTCATACGAAGGTAAAAGTGGTTGATAACAGCTAAAAAGAGTTATGATTTCCAGGGTGACAGGCATTTTAACAGAGATCAAATCCTTTAAGCTAAAAGGGCAATGTTCTTGTGACATAATTACAGGCAGTGGCTCTCTGGAGACTGATGAAGCCTGCTCCAATGTTGCCACTCCCATGGCAGCCTGCTGCCCTCCTGAAAAGGTCAGTGCCTTTTCATGTTTTTATCCCAAGTGCTTGGCACGGTGACCAGCATATTTGGCACTCAATAATGAAGGAAGCTCTGGCCTGAGGAAAATAAGTTGCATCAATAGAGATGCCCTGACACAGATGAATGGGAAGATGCCGGATTAGTTTTGAGCCAAAATGCCATGGGAAGAGGCCAGATAAAGCAATAAGAGGAGATAATGTAGTTCCATCCTTTGAACCTTCCTAGAAGCCCACAGCAGTTTCAAGAGACTTATATGCTATTGTGAACCAGGAATACTGTTAGGCACTATAGATTGCTGCCCTTATGAAGCTAACATTCTACCTATAGGGCCTGATATGAAAGCATTAATTATGTAATTCAGTATTTAATCAGTCATATTGAGTGCTGCAAATGAAAATTGCGGGGTACTTACTAAAAAAGCATATAACAGAGGGACACAACCTAACACAGAAGGTCAGGCAAAACTTCTCAGGAAAAAAATACTAAAGTCACTTATGCTGATTCCTGAAGGATGAGTGGGAGTTAGGTAGGCAGAGAATTCAAAAAAGGAGTGGACATTCCTGATAAACACCTTTAATCCTGAGAATTGCCTTGATTCCATTTCTTGATGTTGCCCGGGTAGAAAACATTTTGAGGTCTTTGTGACAAGCTGCCTATTCAATCAAGACTCTGAATTCAGGGGTTCCTGGGTGGCTCAGTGGGTTAAGCGTCCGACTTCAGCTCAGGTCACGATCTCGCGGTCCGTGAGTTCGAGCCCCGCGTCGGGCTCTGGGCTGATGGCTCAGAGCCTGAAGCCTGCTTCCGATTCTGTGTCTCCCTCTCTCTCTGCCCCTCCCCTGCTCGTGCTCTATCTCTGTCTCTCAAAAATAAATAAACGTTAAAAAAAAAAAAGACTCTGAACTCAGACAAAAGAAAATATTGGCATAAAGGAAGGAATCACTTCCACAGATATCAACAACTTCATGAACATACATGTGTACCGTGATCTCAGCCATTACTGGTTTTCTGTGTTCTCAGCTAGGTTGTTAGCGTGAATGCCCATTGGGTATACCCCATCAACATCGTCTGGGCCAGCAGCTTTCAAATTCTGAAATGTCTACAGACTAGACTCTCTATATGCCTCTGTCCAAAAACTCTGGGTGAAAGAAAAGGAGTTGGGAAAAAGGAGATGAGTTAAGAATGGAAAACCTCAGAGAGAGCCTGGTGTGTGTAAGCCTGGTCTGTCTGACCATCCCACCCTTCTTTTAATATGGAGCCAAGACTTTGTATGTCTGCAAAAAACACATTCCCAAGCTCATCGTGCCATTTTATGCATCATCTTCCCTTGGCCCCCTTCTTCAGCTAATTAAATTCTTGTTCCTAAAAACTCAGTTCTGGCATCCTATCCTCTTACCCCACTGTCCCAGTCTAATTTAGATATCCCTCGTCTGAGCTCTCATAGCATGCTGTACTTTTATACCTTATCACGGCTATATTGTAATAATTGATTTACTTATCTGACTCATCTACTTGAGGGAGTAAGGGCGAGACTCATGTTTTAATCATTTTCATATCCCTAGTCCCTAGCAGAGTACTTAAAAATCCACCGAATGAATTAATGTTTATGCGTGATAGTTACTTTTCCTCTCTTAGCCTCTGGAGAAATGTGGAGACCTAGATTTTGCATATCTGGTAAACAAGCCTGGATTTGTATATTGGAAACTTTTGACGTATGCCAGTCTGAAGTTCTTCTCCATTTGTGCATATGCCTGTTGTGGTTACCTTAACTAGGCTGTTCTCTATAGCCTTTCTTTGAAAATATCTTAAGAACTAATAGACCAGTATATATATGACCTGACTCACCAATATATCAGTTAAGAACACGATTGGTTCTGTTGTTCAGCCCTGAATAAGCTACAAGTCTGTGCATAAGTCTGATCTTTTAGTCAATGCATTTTAAATAATGTCCATGTTTTATGTTAGAAGTGGCATCATTTCCAAGCTAGAAGCAAAGAAAGAATAAACTGTGCCTACCAGGATATTTGCCAAATATTAAGTACTTAAGTATTTCTTAAATGAGAAAAGGAAAGGAGAATTAATAAAGGAGTAATTGGATGCATGTATGACTATGGTACAATCCACAGGAATCCTCAAGTCATGAGTTAGAATAAGGGACTTATTATTGGCAAAAATGACAAAGCCATCAAATGTAAAATATAAAAGCTATTGGAAGATCACATTTTCCAAACCTGGATGAGGCAAATGTTTGATATATGAGGAGAATGTATTCTAAACTGTAGAGAAATCCCTGTACAACCCAATGTTTCTCCTCGTCCCTCCCCCCCCCCCACATACACACACATGGTCAGCACCCTCACATGCACATGTCATGGGTGTCTTGTCTCCTTGTTTTCCTAAAATGACTTTGATTTGAAAAAGAGGACATCAGAGATAATAGTAGGGTGAGAGAAAGTTTCCTCCAACTGAAATTCTCCTTCCTTCTCTGTGTATGATTTTTCAAGGTAGGCATAAGCAACCCTCTTCTATGAAAACCTTTTCTGATCCACGAGAGCCCCCAGCTAGTTGCCTCCTCTGCTCCACCACCCCAGGTTACCTCTTCCCCTCTTTTGCAACTTATTTCACTATCTTTTATCATAGTTGCCTACATCTGTCTACACCTGTCCTTCCTCTAGAATAGGAGCTTTGAAAGAGGGGTTAGGCCTCATTTATGTTATATCCCACCACCCCATTGGTAACCTAGAGCCTTGCTCCATTCCTAACCTAGAGTCTGGCAAAAAGTAGGAACTCAGAAAATGTTGGATGAAGGAAGGGAAGAAGGAAAGAATAAAAAGAAGGAAGTTTATCTCTGAACGAAAAGAGCATTTGTCTTCTTTCCTCAAAATATTGTATCTTTCTAAATAGGGGCAGCCTGTTTTCTTTCCCTAGGTGTTAGGATATGTGCCCTTGAACACCTTACCTTGGCAAAGAGCCCAAATTCCATCTCCAACCAGCTGAGTCACTTTCTGTTTCTTTGCGGTTCATTCATGCTTTTCCCCTTCATTGACACATTAACATTTCATGGTGAGTGGGTCCTGTTCAGCTGGCAGCCCCTCTCAGCCCACACACCTCTAAGCTGTCCTCACTTCACTAGTTCCCAATTGCCTGCCTCTCGGGGGCTCTGTCATCGTCAGCATATAGCTAGAGGAGCTGTTGGTTTGCTGTTGCCATACCTAAGTTTTGATAATTAACGTAAGGCAAACTCACAATGGGAGAGCTCTGCTAGAGGTGATCTTCTCTTCTGGGTTCTTTTCAAAAGCACCAGGTTGATTGAAGAAAATGAGAGGAAAAACAGATAACAAAAGAACTGGAAAGATCTAATATCTGCTTCATTTGATATCTTATCAGCCTCTCTCATTTTTAATTTTTCTCCAATACCTGTACATCTTTTAACCTCCATGCCATCTGCAACACTGACTCCCAATGAGTTTCTACTTCAGTCTTGTTTTGTAGGTCAACAGTTTGTACCTTAACCTCAAAAATAGCAATAATCCATGAGCAAATTAATAATTAAAAGTCTAGCATCTCTAAAGCATGGCATACGTGAATTCCCATTTATTGACTTTGAAAAAGAAATTGCACATGTGCGTGTGTGTGCGCACACACACACACACGCACACACACACACACAAATATTTGTTACAAGCTTAGCATTTCAAGATTTACTTTTGCTCCTTAGGCCCTTAGTAGGTGCTCAATAACTCCCTGCCGACACAGTGATTAGTTTTGGTAGCTCCCTGTTATTTCCAAAGACACAGCATTTTCCAGACTTTTCTGATCAACAAATGAAACGTAGCTTTCCTTAAAGCTGTGGAAATAGAATAATTCATATTGCGAGGTTATTTATTACCAGCCAGACCCTCATCTTGCTCTACAGGGCTCTGATAATCACCTATTTCAGAAGCCATTAGCCTTCTGTGTGCTGTAAAGCACTCTTCACCGTAACGTGTCTGTGCCTTTGTATTCTAGGGGAAGGAATGGTGTGTACTGAAGCAACAGACCTCTGTTGACCAAGTAAGAAAGTCTTTGATGCACAAATAGTACATTTAACTGCTTTGATTTGATAGTGTTGAAGTTAAACAGTGTGTAGAATCCCTGCCCAGGTATGGAAACATATAAAACCTTTGAGAATTTATACATTAATTCAGATGCTTAAAATTATAGAAACACAGACATATAGGAAAAATACGCATCGAAAGAATGTAACCGTCAAGCCTTAGGCACTTACGGGAGGACAGCAGGAGCTGGATTTAACTTATTGATTTTAGAACCACTGTTTTTTTTTAAAGGTGAAATATTGCCTTTCCTGTTTTCAGATAATAATGACTGTTGTTGCAAATTATAAAATTTAATTAGCTATATAAATGCCAGAGGAACAAATAGTGTGCTATTGTCTTGATATCTTTCCAGAAATTAGTCTTTTAAAATAAATTTGCCATATTAATCATCTAAAAATATTTTTGATCACTGAATTAATAGTTTGCAGCCTGTTTTCAGGTACTCATTGCCATAGGTGATTGCTTCTTAATTACTACATGGGCTCTTTCTATTCACTCATATTAATTCATGTTTTCTGGCACAGTCCCAAAAGGCAGCCTTGCCCTATATCTTCTAATTACTTCTATAATTGAATTTGCCCACTTTTTCTAACCTACTTTTTAAACTGACTGTGTTTGTTCATGGTTTATTGTGTCTTTTTGTGTCAGTTCTCTGCAAGCAGAATGTACATTGATTCTTTCCTCGTTTCTCATTAATTTTCAAGAGCTTTGCTGCATGTCTGTTTTCTCAGTCTGTCAGACCTATTGCTAGACCAAAAAAAAAAAAGGACTCTTATTATTAAAGGTTAGGTAAAATAGACTGAAGTTAATTAATTCATTAGTAACTCTGAGCCAATTACTGGAGCCTTCTCTTATTTATATACTTGTTAACAAGACAGAAATGAGAAAGGCCAATTACAGGCACATGTCCTTCAGAAGTTCAGCAAACCCAGAGCATTTATTGACACCTTTCCAAAAAATTTCAGTTTGTATATGAAATGTGTGACATTGCATTTAAAAATTATTGGCTAACACTCTTTTCCTTTCTATTAATGAATTTGAAGGATTTCCCCCCACCTATAGAAATCTTTAATATGCCTACTATTACTAAATTCTTCTAAAATTATCTCAAGGAGTATTGCTGAGCCTTAACAATTACGAAAATAGAAGAATTGGGCTTATTTTCTAGATTTTGTTATTCTATTCTTTCCAAGCTATTAAAGTTTTAATTCTTGAAATGGGGTAATTGACTAGCAGATCTCATATACTAGAACTCTTTAAGATACGTTTTACCTGATTATTATTGAATATGCCAAAACTTTACTGCACGTGGAAAGAAACTTTATTCTCAGATTTTTCCTGGTTACCAATAAAACACTTTAACTGCTTCATCCCTGCGGACTACCTGCAGGGCACATACTGTATCCATTACTTCTTCCCTGCTTCAGAAATACTTTGTTAATTTCACAGGGGTTTGGAGGGAAGGGAGCCGGTGATTGACAGTTGTCTGTACATCTACATTCTCTTCATATGTTGGTGTCAGCATGGAACCAACAAACCCAACAGAGTGCGTTAACACTAATGTCTCAATAAATTGGCTGTTGGGCTGAATTAAAACTAGTTTGAGTGTTTTGTTTTGTTTTGGTTTTGGTTTACTTTTTGAATCACATGTGGACGCAGATTTCCATAGATGAGTGGATGCCAAAATGATGTCAGGGTTACTGCTGCCTAACATTTTAGTTTTTTCTAAGTCCCAAGTGTATTCAAAGGTAATCAATTATTTTATAGCATGATAATGATGATCACAGCATTATAAAATGAGAAAGAATCCCAGCAGATGATTAGTCCAGGTCCTTGATTCTTAGAAAACCAAAGGAAAAAAGTTTAAAAATGTGTAATGTACCATATTCAGGAAGCCTTTCTTAATACTTCTTATATATGTGAAGTGAACACCTTGCCTCTGAATTTCCATACTATCTTATTTATAACTATTTTATGGAACATTTTACTTTCTACCCTGGATTATAATAACTTGTATCTTTCTTTCTGCTGACTTATTACCTAATTGAAGGAAGTGTATTTTATGCATTTTGTAGCCCCAACAGTCAGCTCGATACCTGGCAAATAGTAGGCCCTCAATAAGTATATGCCAAAACACTTAAGGCTGAGGAGTCCATAATCTCTTTTTTAACGTGTTCAGTGTCTAACCTCCCTCACTGTCTAGGCTAACTAAAGAATCTCATGCTTGAAATCAGTTAATGTATCTTAATTTTCTGTGGTAACTGCAATAAATTGGTAACAAATGTTCCGTTATTAATTCATTATGTAGACTTCTCTGCTCCACGATTAAAAATCTATACTAAGTTTTCCTCAGATGAACTGTTTTTCATTCCTTTAATTACTACATGACTTTTTTTTTCTTTTTTTTTTTTTTTAGTGGCTTTATGGACCTCAAGTTTGTTCCTTCGGGCCAAGACCACACAGGCCCTTGTTTCTCTTCCAATTCCATGTGTGGTGCAGTCTCTGTATTTTCAGAAACACCTATGTGGAACACAGACTTCTTGAGCCCCTTTACTCCTTACAGCTCTCACCCATCAGTTCTTTATGCCCCTGCCTCAGTGAAGCTGGTTTTCTTTCCCTCAGTGAATTTTTATATATTGTCCCTGCCTTTCTTTCCTTTTCACCCTTTCTTTTCTTCCTTCCTCCCTCTTCCTTCCTTTCTTCCTTCCTTTTCTTCTCTTTATTCTTTTAAATAAAGTGCTTAATAACTATGCCTTCTAATAACAGCACTCTGTATGTTTATATGATCTCCCATTATACAAGCTTTTGTCACAGATACTATCTCATTTATTCTTATAGGCATCTGTATTATACAGATGAAGAAACTGAAATTCAGAGATTCAGTGACTTGCCCAAGACCACCTAGCTAGGTACAGTTTCAGTTTTTGAATTCTTGACTTGGTTTACCTGTGAGAACAAAATCCAGAAAGCCCCCTTTTCTCTGTTGATTCTTACCTTTTGTGTAAAGAAATTACCCAAGGTACTCTGCCGAACAGCTGGATGTGTAGCCACCTGAATGATTTTTCCAGTAATTACATAGGTCATTATAAAAAAGAAAATGTGGCCTGGTACTTTAATGTGCCTACATCATCCTGTGAACATGCAGATTCTGATTCAGTAGGTCTGAATTTCTAATGAGCTCTCAGGGATCTAGGAAGGGGTGTGATGCTGCCAGTCCACAGACCTCAGTTGGAGTAGTCAGGTCTAGGGAACAGAGTGAATTTTGAGAATTGGAGAGACTTGGAGCTCCTGGGTGGCTCAGTTGGTTAAGCGACCGACTTTGGCTCAGGTCATGATCTCGCAGTCTGTGAGTTCGAGCCCTGGGTTGGGCTCTGTGCTGACAGCTCAGAGGCTGGAGCCTGCTTCAGATTCTGTGTCTCCCTCTCTCTCTGCCCCTCCCCTATTCATGCTCTGTCTCTCTCTGTCAAAAATAAATAAACAGTAAAAAAAAATTTTTTTTAAAGAATTGGAGAGACTTGATTCAAGTCCTGTCTCTTCTCTCTATTAACTATGACCTTGGGCAAGCTACTTAGTTCCTGTGAGCCTCAGTTTTTTAATCCTTAAAATGAAGATATTAATATGTATCTTACTCACTGAAAGTCGAGGGAATGGGCCTATTTTCTCTCCGCACTACTGCCTGGTTAGTCTTCCTAAGGTCTCCTTGAACTCAGAGACTTTGCAGGGAGCCTCACCACCTGGTGAATTATATATAAACTCTTCCCCTTGAACCTCCAACCCTCAGTGTTTGAGCCAATGTCACCTTTCTAGCTTGATCTCTCCCTACTTTCCATTCAGACCTTACATGTAGCTAACATATCAGATTTTCTACTTCTTCTTCTTGATTCGCCTTTGCCCCACCCAACCTGCATCACATCTGTAGAAATTCTGTCCTTTATCTAAGTCCCTTCTCCCATCCATGCTCTTACTGGGAGCATTTTTGCTGCTGTCTATCCCCCCCCGCCCCTCACACCCAGCTCCTACTAGATCTGTCTCCCTGCCATTTGGAGCCTCGTAATACTCTGTTTTTATCTTTGGATGATTTTTGTATTCTGTCTTATGTTCTAGTCATTTCCCCAATTATCCCCATTCCTAGTAGACTCTAAGTTCCTTGAGGATGGAGAGCAGGTGTTGCTCTGATATCACAATGGTAAAAACATAGCTTTGGGGCACATTGACCTGGGTATGTGTGCATCTCAGCTTCACCGTTTGCCAGGACAAGCCGCCTCACGTGTCTGAGCTCCAGTTTTCTCATCTTAAAGTAGGTGCCAACTGGGGCACCTGGGTAACTCAGTCGGTTAAGCGTCTGGCTCTTGATTTCAGCTCGGGTCATGATCTCATGGTTCATGAGGTCGAGTTCTGTATCGGGTTCTGCTCTGAGCCTGCACGGAGCCTGCTTGGGATTCACTGTCTGCTCTTCCCCTGCTAGTGCTCTCCCTCCCTCTGTCTTCCTCTCAAAATAAATAAACATTAACAAAAACAGTGGGTGCCAATGATACCTAGCTTGCAGAGTTCCTGGGAAGAAACGTCGTATATAAAATACCTCACACAGCATGCAGCACACAGCAAGGGCTCGTGTCAGTGAAACAGAACAGATTAGAACTGACTCTGTGATCCCGGCACAACTCAGACATTCATTCTAGTGTGTGAGCAACTGGACCCAAGCCCAGGCTTCCAATTTGTGTGAATGTTTTAACATTTTCTTTTCTGGCTATGCTTATGTCAGTATAAAAGTCTTATCAGAATATTCCATATCCAGCCCTATCCCAATCAAACTATATTTGTTGATCTAGCTCCAGTGAGCGTAAAGTGATAATGAATGTTGGTTATATGTATGGTTTGGTTTAAAAAACAAACCAAAGCAAACAAAAAAAGGCCTGTGGTTTATAGTTCAGCTTGGGTTGTTTGAGTACAAACTGCCACTCTCTAGCATTTCCCTAATCTCTCTGAACTATAACAATCTCAGAAGTTGGGACGTTTTTCATTTTCTTCTTTATATTTGTCTGTATTTTGAGGATTTTTTTCAAGTGAAGAGCACATTATTTCTTTAGCCCAGAGACAATAATAATATTCTCTTGAATGACAGCAATAACTTTCATTGCCTCAAATCTCCACTTTTATGAGTTGAATTCATATATCTGTATATAAATTTCACTTGAGTCTTCTGTGCTTTTGTGGATTTAAATATTTTATTGCAGTAATTGCTAAGGAGCCATAGTTGCATTTCCTTTTTGATTCTTTTCAACTAATTTTTAAAAAGAAATAGATTAACAGACTGTATCATGAGTCAATTTAACCTTTTGGGAGACAAACTAATTTTTCTTAATAACTACAAGTTACATATTGTCAATGTAGCCAAAGTTGACTCGATGCCTGGACACAGTGCCAAAGATGAATCCAAGCTGTATCTAAACTTAGGGCAGTCAAAGTCAAAGTCACAGCTATAGTCAGTATGTTGTTTTGTTAATGTGGGTAAAGAGGGTTTTTAAAAGAAAAATAGAAAATGGGACAAGCCTTGTTTTAATCAGGGAGTATATGGAAAGCAAATTAAATGCCTATATTAAAACCTATTCTTTTAGACTACCAATAACATTTCCCCCTAGCCCCAAGAGACCATCATAAAACAATAGTTCATAGTGCTTTTAGAACAGGAACTGAAGTTGTGTTCTGTGCATGTATGTATAGTCCTACATAGGAGGAATGCAAAGTTTAAAGCTGCTGTCGCCCTTTGGGGGAAAAAAAGGAAAAAAAAATGGGATTCTGACTCAAGTATGTATGCATTTTCTGTTCTTCTATCTTGTGGGTCTCTATTGCTAAAAATATTTTTATGAAATTGCTCTGTGCTTCGTGTGGTCTTGTTTGCTTATTCTCAAATCTCAAACCATGACATAGTTATGAAACATCTTGAGTTATTAAAAGTGGAGAAATTATATTTTGTTTGTGAACTGAACAGCAAGCCAAGCGATGTCTTCAGAAACAAAGATTTTATTTTATATGAGAAAAAAATTTATTTCTCATTTGTAAGCTACAATAAGAAATGGTTCTAGGACAAAGAGACAGAAATTGTCACTTGGAAGCTGTAATGTTGAAGCTGTCTACATAGCTGCAAATGAAGTAGAAGTTGGTTTCTTTTTCTTGGCCTATTTGGCCAATGTAAAAGCATCTTATTGGGTGAGCGAATCTCAAAAAGTCACCTTGAGATTTAAGTTACCAGTTTACAGCATACGGATGATCAGTTTACCAACAACAACACAAAGACATTTAATTTTACTTCATGCAGCATGAACACAGATTGAGACACTGTATCAAATGGTTAAGAGCATAGGCTTCAAGCGGTGCCTGGGTGGCTCAGTAGGTTAAGCCTTTGACTTCTGCTCAGGCATGTATCATAGCTCATGGGTTTGAGCCCTGTGTCAGGCTCTGTGCTGACAGCTCAGAGCCTGGAGCCTGCTTGGAATTCTGTGTCTCCCTCTCTCTCTGCCCCTCCCCTGCTTGTGCTGCTCTGTCTCTCTCTCTCTCTCAAAAGTAAACAAACGTTTTGGGGCTCCTCGGTGGCTCGGTAGGTTGAGCCGCTGACTTTGGCTCAGGTCATGATCTCACAGCTGGAAGGCTCATGGATTCAAACCCCCCTTCGGACTCTGTGCTAACAGCTTAGAGCCTGGAGCCTGCTTCCGATTCTGTGTCTCCCTCTCTCTCTGCCCCTCCCCTGCTCACGTTCTGTCTCTCCCTCTCTCCCTCTCTCAAAAATAAGTAGACATTAGAAAAAAAAAGTAAATAAACATTAAAAAAAAGGGGGGGGGTGCATAGGCGCTTCAAGTCAGGCTAACCTGAATGTGAGCCCTGGCTCTACCGCTTGCTAACCACATGATCTTCAGCAGCTTAACCTCATGAAGTCTGTTTCCTCACCTGTAATACGGGGATTGTGCCATATTTCATTAGTTGAGATGCATAGTCTTTCACATTTTAACATTAGAATGTATCTTGCAGCTGATGGTGTGTCTCAGCAACATTTTTTTTTCTTGCTTGCTAGTACATAAACTAATTGTGCAATTTAAAACCTATGGCATCTGATAGTCAACTAAATAATTAATATATACTCCATAGAGGCATTTTGAGATATAAACAAAATAATGATGTGAATAAAATCTTATGCTCTAGAACCTGGCCCGCAAAAGACTTAATAAATAATACCCACTAAAATGTTGTGCACTATGATTTTTGTAAACTCTGGCATTTCCATGTCTTTTTATTCGTGATTTGTGTTTGCCAAAACTAGAAGTTAACTTCTTTGCAAAATCCTTGTGTTGGAACAGTCTGCCTACTGAATTGTTCATCAAATTTCCTCTAATTTCTCTGGCAGCAAGATATTGACCCTAAGGGTTTAAATCTGAAACACGGTCAGAATAAGGGCTTGTGAAAGTCCGCAGTGATTTGTCAGATGGAGTTGTCTGCAGACAAAAAGAGGAGAAAGTAGTTGAGCATATGCTGCAACAGTGCTGAGCCCACAGTAAGCAGCACAGAAGTGCTCATGACAGGGAGGGAGTGGCATGCATGGAGTGGTTGAAGGGCATAGGTTCTGGAGCCAGGCTGGCTGGGTTTGAGAAGATTCTGGAGCCAGTTTGTCTGGTTTGAGTCTTGGCTCTTCACCTTACAAGCTGGATAACCTCGGACAAGTTATTTAACTTCTCTATGGCCTCCATTTCCTTCTAGGGTTGTTGTGAAAACTAAAAGAGCAGTGTCCATAGAACGTGCTTTATAAGTTTGCTATTATTATTGAAAATACACACTTCTTGTGTTTTAAGTTCCTTAAAAAAAAAAAAAAGGTCTGAGTTTTCTCATACTGAAAGGGAATATTCCAGTCAATTTGTTTCTCTAGCAGGTGATTATTATAATTCTGTTAGAGGCTTGTACCGTATAAAACATACAACTTACAAATAGTGTCTTTTGAGTATTTGTGATCATGTGACATAGCTGATAAAACTAGCCTATCTAGCAATAAACACATGACTAAAAACAAAGTATCACATAAGTCTGAGGTTGCTTTCAACAGCCTTTGGAATGTCTGTATAATATTATCTTCTTACGGCTTAAAACTCAGTATTACATATGTCAGCCTATAGCCCCAAGAAAGGGTCACTATGACTAGGAATTTTAGAGTGGGCTCTTTCTAGTGTTTGTTTACTTGTACCCATGTTATTCCAATTTTTTTTCTAAGTTGTGAACATGGTTGTTGTGCTTCAAACAACAGCCATCAAGCATGTTTATATCTCTAAGCGTGAGATTGGGTGCGGCTTTTTACTTATGGACCACACCTACTTAATACAAAGAATCAACTCGGAAGTGAAATAAAACTTACTAATAGTTAATAACTATTTATTGAGTGGCAATTATGTGGTAATTCGCATGAATAATTGTAATCAGTATTGTTGTTCCATAACGGAAGCACATTTTTAGCTTTTGTCTTCTCTTTTTATTCACATTTTGTTCACTTATCAATTATTTATCTTCAATATCAGTATCAAGAGACTGTATAGAGCAAAGTGTGTTGGAACATTGGTGTCCCAACAACATAGCTCCAAAACCCAGTCTGTCACCCAACTAACCCCCAAATCTCTGATAAGAGTTGTCCTTGCTTGGGGTGTCCGGGTGGCTCAGTTGGTTAAGCGTCCAGCTCTTGATTTGGGCTCAGGTCATGATCTCATGAGGGTTTGAGCCCTGCATCTGGTTCTGCAGAGCCTGCTTGGGATTCTCTGTCTCTCCCTCTCTCTGCCACTCCCCTGCATGCTTGCATATACACACATGTGCTCACGCTGTCTCTATCAAAATAAACAAATAAACTTAAAAAAAGAAGATTCTTGCTTGTGTCATAAGTCTGCTCAGGGCTGGGTGGCCCTTCTTTATCTTGTAGCTCTGCCATCTAATAGATGCCTTCCAAGATCATCCTCGTAGGGAAAGCAGAACCTGCACTCTTGTAGGAGCCAGTCCATTAGCTAAAACACAGTCATATAGCCCTGACCAAATTACAAGGGAAGCTGTATTCTTCTTACTTGCTCAGGAAGAGAAAATAGCGTGGTAAATACATAGCATTTTCACCGCCACAGCTTCTTACGCTACGCGTATAACTCTGAGAAAGTTATGTCTTCTGAAAGCCTCAGTTTTTTCATTTGCAAAGTGGCAATAATAATACCTATCTTGCAGAGATACTGTGAAGATAAATAAGGAAAGAAATGTAAAGGGCTTAGCATATGGTAAGTACTTCATGCAATTGTTGTTTTATTACTAATAATCAATAGCTTCTCCCTAGAACACACTTGTCTAGGGGACCTGAGTTATTAGCACCTGAGTTATCTGGCCCCTACCAGTCTGGCCCTTTAGTCTCTGCCCAGCCTGAGTCGGGGGTGCAGGACTCAAGGCAGGTGAGACTCTTGGCTATGGAACTGACATCAGTATGAGCTCGTACTACAGGGGCCGGGATAACAGGAGACCAAAGCCAGGGCATGACATACAGAACGGGCTCTGGTTTCTCCAAGAGTCTTCGAGGGGAGGACTTTGAGGGGATGAATTAAAGGGGTGGAGGACAGAAGAGAAAACTCGCCAGTGGTTTGAACTTGTGCTTAAAGTAGGCCCTAAATCCCAAGATAGCAGCTGCGAGAAAGGGGGAAAATGAACACATATTGAGTCCTTACAATGTGGCAGGCATCATGCCAGGGCTTTCACACAGGTGACCTCATTTAATTCTTACAGGGATCTCTAGGTAAGAATCATTAACCTCAGTTTCTAGTACAAAGTACTCACTCAAGCTGACATAGCTAATAAGGGACATGGCTGGAATTGGGTCTTCAAAGCCCTAGTGTGGTGTTCTTTGTACACACCACCTCTTTACATGGTACTGAATTGTGCTGATGACCAGCAGATCTCAGAGAATACACAGGAAGTGTAACCTCCCTCAGAAGAGCAGGAAGTAGAGCCATTCACCTCCTCAAGCAACCCCTCGACCCCCACTTCACACATGACCAAAGCAGCTTAACTGAGGGTCAGACTCGGGGCCAATGTATTTGCAAACACACACAAATGCATTCCTGTATGCTTGCAAATGTTTGAAATTAATTTCACTGAGAGAAGCAATGAGTGTGTATATGGGTTCCTATTAACATGCATGTGAGATCATTTCCTTTTGGGGGCACATGGAGGATGGACTGATTTTACTGAGTAGACCACAGAGTTGGATGAAGAAAACTGATCACACCAAGGCCACAGCTCCTTGATTTCATAATCTGACAGCCTGGGCAATGAAAAATGTCCAGAAGTTTTGAGCCCTCTGTAGCCATGAAGGCCTGGAATATGGTGGGAACTTGTCCCATAAAACAGTCCCATGAAATGAACCCTGAGTACCATGCCATCGAGTGCCCTCAGGGTATCCAAATATATCCAGAAAAACCAAGGGATTTGGGGCTTGGCATTTTACAGGAACAGTATTAAAACAGAACTACATCTGCAGCAGCAGAACTGAAACGAATATAAGACTAGGTTTTTCCAATCTGTCAGAATAAATTTACTTGGAGTTGTGAGCAGCATTAACTCTGTAAGTTCCAGTCTCTGCCTTTATTTCTAACACATGTTAGGATCCAACCTACTGATTTGGACAAGTGTAAGAAATAGTTCATGACCCAACATGCCCCTCATACTTGCAAATATTTTGGAACTTGTCATTTCTATGATATGGTATCTTCCTTACCATTAATTTTCATAGATACTACTTAGAACAAGGTTTTCATGATCCGCATCATACTCAGAGGCAGTACAGTGTAGTGGTTAGTGGTTAAGAATATAAGTTCTTGGGGCGCCTGGGTGGCGCAGTCGGTTAAGCGTCCGACTTCAGCCAGGTCACGATCTCGCGGTCCGGGAGTTCGAGCCCCGCGTCGGGCTCTGGGCTGATGGCTCAGAGCCTGGAGCCTGTTTCCAATTCTGTGTCTCCCTCTCTCTCTGCCCCTCCCCCGTTCATGCTCTGTCTCTCTCTGTCCCAAAAATAAATAAACGCTGAAAAAAAATTTTTTAATAAAAAGAATATAAGTTCTGGGGGCGCCTGGGTGGCTCAGTCGGTTAAACGTCCAACTGTTAATCTCAGCTCAGGTCATGGTCTCATGGTTCGTGGGTTCGAGCCCTACATTGGGCTCTGTGCTGACAGTGCGGAGCCTGCTTGGGATTCCCTCTCTCCTCTCTCTCTCTCTCTCTCTCTCTGTCTCTCTCTGCCCCTCCCCTGCTCTCGTTCTCTCTCAAAATAGATAAATACACTTTTCTTTAAAAAAAAGAATATAAGCTCTGGAGCCCAAATACCTTTGTTTGAACCCAGGTTTCATCATGTACAAGCTGTCTGACTTTAGGCAAGTTACTCCTGTGTGCCTCAGTTTCCTCATCTGTCAAATTCAGAGGTTAATAGTGCTACCTCATAAGTTTGTTTCAAGGACTTAGCAAATATATATATATGTAAAGGACTATACGTAAAGGACTTAGCAAATATATGTATGTAAAGGACTTAGCAAAGTGACTGACACATGGTAAGAGCCCAGTTCCCTAGCAAGGACCTCAAGAATGAGGGAAAGGGACCGGTGGGGAAGAAAAGCCAAGCTCCAAGCACTGTTGCCATGCAGCAGGATGGAGAGGAGCTAACACAGAGCAGCTAAAATTTGTCTCACTAGTCTGTGTCTCAACAGTGAGAAACAAAGTTGAGAATCGAATTTTCACGTGCTTATGAACCACCTGTAGATCTTGTGAGAATGTGGATCCTTATCCATTAGGTCCAAGATGTAGCTTGGGATTCTGTATTCCTCGTAGGCTTCCCAGTGATGCTAACGGTGCTGGTCTACACACCTCACACTGAGGAATGAGGGTCTAGAGAACACCGGGTTGCTAAACACTACATAGGCTCTTTCTCTATGAGGAGAAAACTTCCCAGGGATCTTTCCTTTTACCCAGCCTCTTTTGCATTTTGGTCACACGTCATGGGCCAAGAAAATGTTTGAAAATAAGTACTGCTGCAGAGCAAGAAGGCACAGATATCCTATCTTGAATGACATAAAATAGTTTTCATCCTTAAGCATTAAATGATTTTCCCCTTAGGGGAAAAATTGGCTTCTCTGATCTGGTCTGAATATATGAAAAATTGGCTTCCCCTTTATGCTCATTAATTACAAATAGAGGATTGAGATGTTTTTTGAGATAGGCAAAAGGTCTCCCCATCTGCTTTCCAAATAGGGATGGCATCAGCAAGACCAAGCACCCTCTTGCCAAATGATGACCTTTGCCAAGCAACCAGTCTTTTAATTCTAACTTCATGCACATTTCAAGGGAAATGTAAACCACATGTTTGTGCTCCACGGACACATACATCATTGACATAAAAAGATTTCCAGTTGTTAAAGAGCTTTAAAGTGCCCTGCAGGGTTTCGCTAAGACTAAAGTTGGACCTTCGCAGACCGCTAAGCCGAATAGCATTCCAATTTTAAGAGTCTAAAGCCAATCAGATGACCGTTTTCGACCTTGTGATTCACAGATTCAGGCAAAATTAATTTTTAATCATTGGATCCATTTCTTCACTATCCTTTATAGAAACCTCCTCATAGAAACTCAGGATAAGTAGAAAGTTGAACGTGCGCGCGCGCGCGTGTGTGTGTGTGTGTGTGTGTGTGTGTGTGTGTTTTAAAAATATATGTAGGAGCAAAATCATCAAACATCATTTCTACTCTTTTCTGAAACCAGCAGAAGACCTCAGGAAGAGTGATCTATATCCCACCATCAAGCCACTTGTGGCAAAATCTTACCTCTAATTCCACCAGGATTAAACTTTAGGCTTGCTCTCATTCTCTCTCAAAATAAATAAATACAGTTTTTTAAAAAAAGAATATAAGCTCTGGAGCCAGAATACCTTTGTTTGAACCCAGTCATACCATATATTCTTTTGCAAGGGCATTTGTAACAAAGTAACACAAACTGGATGGCTTAAACAACAGAAATGTATTGTGTCACAGCTCTGGAGGCTGGAAGTCTGAGACCAGGGTTTCTGCAGGGTTGGCTCCTTCTGAGGGCTGCGAGAATGTGTTCTGTGCCTCTCTCCTGGCTTCTGGTGGTTTGCTGCCAATCTTTGGTGTTCCTTGGCTGTGTCACCCAGGTCTCTGCTGTCTTCTCATGGCGTTCTCCCTGTGGAGAATTTGGCATGCCTGTATCCAAATCTCCCCTCTGTATAAGAATACCAGTCATATTGCAATAGGGGCCCACCCTACTCCTGAATGACTCCTTAACTAATCCTAACTTAACTAATTACATCTGCAATGACCCTATTTCCCCAACTCACTGTTGAGACATAGACTAGTGAGGTCACATTCTGAGGTACTGGGGGTTAGGACTTTAGCTTACTGATTTGGGGGAGGGAGGGGAGGACACGATTCAACCTATAATACACAGTATCTGTCCCAGCTACTCAGCTCAGCCTCTATAGTGCAAAAGCAGCCACAGAAAATACATAAACGGGCCTGCCTGTGTTACATATGATAAAGCTTTATTTACTTAGAAAAACAGGCAGCAGGCCTGCAGGCAGTAGTTTGCCATCCCAGTCTTTGAGTATCTCTGATCTGTTCTGAATATGAAAGAAAACAGGAAGAGATTTGACAGTTAGCAAAAAGGGAAGAAAGCATTTGGCAAGGTACTTGGGAATACCTACCGTATTCTAGGCACAATTATTTTACATGTAGCTTTAATATGTCTCATGTTTACATTCAGATATAATCTGAGTTAGTGTACATAGCTTTAATTAAGCAAACTGATATAAATTGTATAATGGTGGCTCTAGTTACCATGATACATTTTGTCTTTGGGATGTTACCAAGTTCTAGGATGACAGACAGACTTTTCCATTTGACATTATGCTGCATTCTTTTGATTTTTAGTATGAATGTGTCTAAAACATTAATAATTATTTATGATTTTTAATCCCTTTAGAAACGTATATATATTTATCCTCATAAATACATATGTACGTTTATTTTAATATAATTAATGTTGCTAGAGGCCCTATGTTAGGTTGTGTACAATGACACCTGAACAGGACACAAATATTGTCTCCAGGGATTTATTCTGTCCTAGAAGATATATACAAAGGAAATAGGTAGTACGGTAACATATTCAAACATCATCCAAAGATTTCCGTATGTACCTGCCATGTAGGGGAATTGCTTTGTCCCGTTTGGGTCCATATACATGCATATACATGTGAATCTTGCACCTCCGCTTCTGGAAACTTAAACAGAAACAAATTAGAGTTCTGTATAGGGTCATAGATGTAAAAGTGCTTTCAAAAGCTTTCACAGAAAGCTTACAAGTTGACTATGCAGTAAAGAAAAGATATCAATCTGGCACATACTATATATTTTGCAATAGTAGCAGAAGTCATGCTCCCACTTACATTAAAACATAGGCTGGGCTTATTAACGTCGTTTTATATTAAAACACTGGGCCGCTCAAAAACCCCAGAACTCTTCCTCTACATGGTTATGAAGGTGGCAGGAGTCAGAGGCCAGAATCTGCTTTAAATTTGGAGAAACAGATATATAAGTAGTGAGTGGCCTTATTGAGGATGAAGTGAGCCCACTCACAGGTATCAGTATTGGATGTAAGAGGCCCATTCATCTTCAACAGAGGTGCCTCACGAATCACTTATTGGAGTGCCCCAAAATTGGCCTTGTACTTAGGATCTGAAAGAAAATACCCACGGGATTGTACCAATTATAAAACAGGTCAAATTTGGGGGCCAAAAAAGTGGACCATCTGCCTTTAATCACGTTTGTTACTTAAAAGGTTTTCAGTTCAGACAGATTTTCAGAGAAAGTATCAGCTATGATGATACATATATAAAATTGCTATCTGACCTGCAATGTCAGATGTATGTGGCCTTAATAATTTTAACCATTTTTAGACCCAAAGAAAACTTTCAAAATCATAATTAAAACGTGATTGTTCTCTTGTAGTTATGGAAACACTATCACATTTCCTGACTGCCACACCCAAGACCTTCAATAGTACAAGCCAAAATCTGCCTTTACATATACAGTTGATTTCAGAACCACATATAACTGACTTTATATTGCCTGAAATAGGTTTGAGCTCAAGGAACGAAACTAGAGTTTCTTTCACAAACACAACAGTAGAGCCTCCCTAATTTTTTTTTTAATCACGAAATTCTTTTAAT
The DNA here is from genome assembly GCF_018350175.1 of Felis catus. Taxonomy (NCBI): domain Eukaryota; kingdom Metazoa; phylum Chordata; class Mammalia; order Carnivora; family Felidae; genus Felis; species Felis catus. The sequence goes on along the minus strand of NC_058376.1, from coordinate 85,318,895 downwards.
TTCTCGGATTCCCTGGCCTGTAGTTTAGACGCCACTGTCTTATTCTAAAGAATCTTCTACATGCTTGTTTGGATATGGGGCAATTTCTCTCTTTTCCTTCTACTTTTACTAAAATGAAGAGAAGAGCCTTCAGTCTTCTCACAGAACTAGAAAAGGAAGATGGAAGTAAAAAAAAAGTGAAAAAAAAAAAGGAGAAAGAGAGAGAGGTTGGCTTTTTTTTCTTCTCAACACTTTGCAAACTTTAGGAAATGAAGCATGACAGCATGTCAATGCAGAGTAATGATAATATTAATAATGATGGTGATGATGATGATAATGATGAATTAGACAATATAATTCTCCTCTTATTCTAAGTGTGAAAACTGAAGCAGGATGATGAAGTGCCTTTCCCAAGATCAGTGGCCCCACAATTAGAACTTGGGCTTTGCCTCCCTGCACACCTCTTCTTCAGAAGAGAACAAATATCACTAATGTTCATCCTCCCCAGAAGAAAACCATACTGGCCCATTCAATGGCCAATTAGAATAAATTGTAAATTAGGACAAATACGATAGGTAGTACAAAAATCAAAAGCTCTCTAAAGAAAAGGAACAAAAAACCTGAATAAATAAGCTTAACGGTCCATTGTTTGTGGGGAAAATGATGAAATTATCATCAAAATATTCTATGAATTGAGAATGAAGATAAATTTTTATGTGGAAAAAAAAATCTACCTAGAAAAGTAAGACTCCTTCCAGGACAGGTATTAGTTTTTATAAAAGGGGCATTGGTCTGTGTCTGATAAGAGAGAAAAATATGCTTTGTGTGAATCTTAGTAAATAAACCAGGCAATTAAGATTCTTCATACTGACCGATATTTAAGGGAATATGTGCAACTGTGCTAAGCATTTGGACATTAAAACCGTGTCTGCACAGGAGAATGTTCTAATTATCCCGGAATCGGCCTCACAGAGTCTGAGTCATTCAGGTGAAAACACCCTTTCTATTTAAGAGCAGTTTTAGAGACACAGGTTAACAGTAAATACTATAATGCTTCGTTTGGCCTGTAAAAAATAAACCTAGTCTGAATATCAATCTGCAGATGCCAAGTGTGTGTTTAAACAATGTGCCAGTCTGCTTCCTTCATCAAAAGTCCGGGTGAGGTGTTGTTTTCCACATTCAGGGACATTAGCCCAGCAATGCAAGAAAAAAAAAAAATCTTCATTTGGCCAGTGCATCTTTCAGACATTCCCTTCTTTTATTGATTTGTTTTCTCCTGTCCCTTTTCTCCTTCTTTTGTTTCCTTATCATAGCTTCAGGTTATTACGTGCAAAGTATTGATGGGAATGGATGGTTTTGGTCGATGGAGAGCTAATGCATCCCTAATCCCACTATTGTTACAGAGTTATGCTTTACTCTGGTCTCTGATGGGGGAAAAGGTGCAAAGCTGTTGATCCTAGTTTTATTTGTCACAAACCCATCCATCAATCAAGCGCAAGCATGTCTGAATGCTGAATGACATGTGGGTCTCAGCTGAAAAAATTCGATAACACTGTATTGTCAGGTCTCTCACTCTTTTTTTGATAAGAAATACATTTGACTGAAATAGATAAGCATGCAACTACTAAAGACTTGAAGAGAGAAAGTGACATATTGGCACCAAAGGTTATATATCTTTGGTATTAATGATACTTATGAGTAAATAAAATGGGAGGGGGCAGCTGCAGCGGGAGACATACAACATCCCTAAGGCTTGGTTATGTTTAAGTACCGTGGCTCTACTACCATTGGGATTTTCAAATATTAGTCTGGCCATATTTCACAGTCGGCTACCCTGGTTAAAATGCAAGCAAATGTGCCATTGGTGAAGGTGGTGGGATGCAGGGAATCAAATAGCACTTGTCTACACTCCTCCGAACAATACAGACAGGTCCCTTTTTGTCATGTATGGTAGGTAAATTCCATGCAATATTTTTATGTATGTATGAACTCGTAAGTTCACAACTGTCTCCTCTTGTGAGTGAAAGCATTTATGGGGGAAAAAAGCTTTAATTATTTTAAACTGGAAATATATATGTGTGTCATTTTAATAGTGACTTAACTTATAATTACAGTCTCAAAAATGGTTTCTGTGTGTCCCTTTTATCCTAGTTACTAAATTAGGTACTTTAATACATTATGAAAGCCTGTCTTTTCAGTTAGATACAATTTTCTATTCATAGTTATTTCAAGATAATTGCATTTGGAAATAGTTAAAACATTAAAAACAACACCAGTATAATATAATTTTAGGGGCAAAATTAATCAACAAATCAGAACATTTTTAAAACCATTTTATTTCCTTGTCATAACATTTTTAGAGAAGACAAGATTTTTTTTAAATGACCTAAAAAAGCCCATCAAGAAAGGTAACAAAAAAGGCAGACCTGAATTAGAGGGCACTAAGATGAACGTTTTGTAGCCTTAAATATCACCACACTAGGAAAGTAAGCCATTTTTGTTCTGTTCAGTGACTGGGGGCTAGACAACTGTAAAAATCAATGTGGGAGTGCTTTAGATTTGTGGGGTAAATTACATGTGCTTGGCCGCTCCATTGTATCTGCCCTATATTCTATACAAGATACTTTAGATGGAGCTGTCACATAATACATATACTTCATATTGATTTTTATAGATTTAACAGAACTTGAATTGAACTCCATAATAAAGCAAGAAGAGAAACCATATCTCCTTCAAATCCCTAATACTTCAACTATTCTTGAAATTAACTAAATGGTACCTCCCAATTCTGAATCACGGAGGGAGACAAAAAAAAAAAAAAAAATCATTTGATTCCAGATTCTCCTTCCCTTCCGTTCTGCTTCTCTTATTTACATTTTATCTTAACTTCCTTATATCTTTAAAAGTATGTTAATTCTTAAAGAGTTCCCGGGAGGGCCCATGAATGAATGGGCAGTGGGAGCCAACTGAACCTTTGAGAGTTTCTGGAAGTTCCAAGCAGGGACCTGTCTGTTGACTGTTCTTTTGAGTTTCCAACTTGCTTTAGTTTGGCCTTGCCTTGCAGTGATTTTTAGGTTGATGTGAATTCTGATGCCATTTACATAAAGTATCTAAAGCCACCATAAGGGTTTGAGCAAGGGTTTGGGGAGTCTGTGGCTATGCTAACGACAACCTCTCCCAGCCAGACACTACCTATGAGGCTCCAAACCATCCCAGTGGAGAGAAAAGCAGTTCAGCCCCTACTCAGAGAAATACTATGAGGTGGTTACAATCAACTCTGGATATGTAGGTCTTGGGCTGTAGGCAGAGCTGTACATACCCTTAGAATTAAGTATTTATTGAATACGGAGTGGGCTTACATCCAGAGTGAGTCTCCAAGAAGAATATGGACTTTGTAATTCTAGTTAGGATGTGAAATGACAACAACATCAAAAATACAAGGAACTGTCTTCAGAAGTGGCAGTATTAAGGACTCCTCTGATCCAGAAATGCCTTGGGCAGAAGGATGAAATGTGGGATAAAAGGGATTCATGTTCTGGTGGCATTTCAAAACCATTTTTCAAGTATTTTAGAAAATATAGAATATTATAAAGAAGAAAATGAAATCATTCATAAGGCCATCACCCACATGTGACATTTGTAGCTTCTACAATATAGGATATGTGATACAATGAAATATGAAAAAACAGATTATTGGTCTCATGGCAGTATTTTAATGTGACTAATTCTATATTAATAATGTTACTTCAAACCTCTTCTGATTTAAAAATAAAAATTATGACGAGAAGATCTATTATTTTGAAGTGACTTGGAGCCTTTTTTTCCCCCATAAATGAATGAATGTTAAAGTTATCCAAGATAAAAAAAATATCTATTTTCCCATGAGACAGAGTTTTGAACTCTACTTTCTCAATGGTGAAAAGGTCTAGAAATAACTCTTTCCCAATGACTATGAGATAAAGTTTTTTAGTACTACTTAGCACAACTTCTCTCTCTCTCTTTCTCCCTGCATGTGTGTGTGTGCATGTGTGTGTGTAAACACATTTGACTTTGGGAACATTTATTATTGTAAATAAATCTTGTCAATCAAACATTTTCTTAAATGAGAAGAAAATAAGATTAAGGGAATAGACATGTATCAGACTACTCCAAACCTCTGTTAAAGAACACAAAAGATTTGAAAAAAAGGAAAGATACCATTTTCCTGATTGAGAAGACTCAGTATGATAAACAGATTATTTCTTTCCAAGTGCATGTAATACAAACAACATAAAAACCCATCACCATTTTTAACCTTATAGACTAACTATCACATTTATTTGGGAGAATAAATGTGTTATCAAAGCCTGAAAAAGTAGAGAAAGAAATTTGAGAAAAGGCTTCTTTTCTGCCAGGTCACAAAGTATATTGTAAAGCTTCAGTAATTAAACAGTGTGTGCCCTAGGGATTTGTATCCCCTGGGTCCCCAGTTCTGATGATGTTCACACTTAAACTGTAGTGTCCTGTAACCTACAGCACTCTCCAAACCCCAAGGGGGAGAGAATAAAATTGTAGCAACAGTGATGAGAGACCTTTTCTTCCTACCAGTCTTCCTCAGATTTGACTCCTAACAAAGGACCAAGGGGTAGAAGAGACAGTGATCGTAGGAACACATAAAGAACGGAGAAACCTGATGCACTATCTGTTCTTCCATCTTACAAAGAGGTAGAATTCATTTCAAAAGGGCACAGTGATGGGGTGACTGGGTGGCCCATTCGGTTAAGTGTCCAACTTCGTCTCAGGTCATGATCTCGGGGTCTGTGAGTTTGAGCCCCTCCTCTGGCTCTGTGCTGATAGCTCAGAGCCTGAATGAAGCCTGCTTCAGATTCTGTGTCTCCCTGTCTCTCTGCCCTTCCCCTGCTTACTTGCTCTCTCTCTCTTTCATGAATAAACATTTAAAAAATTTAATAAATAAATAAATAAATAATTTTTAAAAGGGCACAAAGAGAAATATTTTACACTATTCCCAACCCCCGTTTCCATTGCATTAGTCAAAGTTCTAGTAGCTGTGCCTTTAAATAGCTTAAAATCCTCCCCCAAATAGTTATTTTAAAACTCTAACACCTTTGTAGAAAAGAAGAGAAGACAACCCTGCACCCAAAGCTCACTCCAGCTTTTCTGGAACTGATTGTAGAAAAAAGCATTATCTTAATATGATTTGAAAAAGTAGAAACTGTCACATGGCTTTTAGTTCTGGCCCTGGTTCATGGATTTCCCAAATTCTACCCAAAGAGTGAGATGTTAGTAAAACACACAAAGCAGTATAATAGAAATAGACTCTGGGAATTTGGTATTGATAAAAGTGAGATTTTAAATAAATAGCATTGCTCTCATATACTACTGGGATGAATGTAAAAGTGGTAAGCCAATTTAGAAGTCAATTTTGCAGTGTCTGTTCAAATGAAAGACATGTGGAGCCCATGACCCAACAATTTCACTTCTCCATATCTCCCTGAGAAACACGGGCACATGTACATAACAAGACAGGTACAAGGATGTAGCACTATTTGAAAAAAAATGAAAATTGTAAATGACCGTCAGTAAGGGACTAGCTAAAGGAATCATACTATCTATATGGAAAGGATGAGATAGATCTCTTTATACAGACACAAAAAGATCTCCAAAACATGCCATTGATGATTTAAAAAAAGGAGCAAGTTTCAGAATATCACTACACAAGTTATTATATGCTGACTTATATATACCTCATACATACACCAATCATCATGAAAAACATCACATAAATTTTCATTAATCTTTATTTATCTCAAACCATACACAAAAATATATTTCTTATGGATTAACAGCTTAGATATGACTTTTTTTTAGAACTACAGAATTACTAAAAGGAATTATATGAGAATATGTATTTAACTTTGCTAAGCTTAAATAAAGGCCAGAAATTATAAAGGAAATTTCTGACAGCTTTAACTTTATGACAAAATAATAGCAACAAGCTTCTGTATTGGAAATACCACCAAGAAAAATTAAAAGAAAAATTGTTGAAGGGAGTTTAATGACTATAGCATCTTTTAGGGAGAAATCCATCAATATGTACGTGTAAAACACACACACTCTGTATACCCCAGCAATTCCACTTATGAGTTTATGCCAAAGAAATAATTGTACAGATTGTCAGTTATATGTGTAAAATGATGTTCAGTACAGTATTTTGCATTTATAACAGTACATAAAAAGGGGGGGCAGTGAATGTCCCTTGATAAGTAAATGATTCAGCAGATAATGGTGCTTCCATATGATGGAATACTATACAGCTGTTAAGTTGGATATTAGCATTAACCTTTGTTGAGTTCCAATGGCAAACTCTGAGTTAAATGCCTTATCTCATTCAATCTCTCCAGCAATGCTTTGAAATAGGTATGATTAGAATTCTTATTTTAAAGATGATAGGGCTGAAACTTAGAGAGCTTAAAACATACACTGTCTCAAAATCTGGAATTTTTGGAAGATCTGTATATAATGACAGAAAGATATTAATGAAACACAGATATGTAGAAAAGGAAGTTGAAGAATAATATATATAGTGTGATCACATTTATGTAAATAAATGTAAAAGTCTGATGGCGAGAGAGAAACATGTCAAAGTGGTGGTCTCTAGAGCAATGTAATATGGGTGTTTTTTCCTTCTTTTTACTTAACTATATTTTCTGACTTTTTTCAGCCAGGAGCATATATTGCACTTTCAAAAACAATTAAATAATTCTAAGATAAAACCACTAGTGTTTTAGAACAATTAAAATTATTATTCTAGCAAAGATAATTATTTAAAATGCAGTTTTGAGACTTAGTATGATTTTGCCTGCAGAACACATTCCAGTTGGTAGATGCTCTGTAAGTTAGAATATGAAAAGAGAGCCAGGCCTTTTCAGTGGTAAAAAAAAAAAAAAAAAAAAAAAAAATTGATATACCAGTGGCGAGATGAAAGCTATCTCTTTCTATTGTCTAATTACCTAGAAGTTCTGGTACTGTTTTAAAGAACATTGGAAAAATAGTTTTTGGCCAGGCTAACATAAATTGTGGGTTTCTTGACAAAAAGGAGAAACAAAGCAAATTACTTTAAACTTATTGTCTCGGGCACCTAAGTGGCTCAGAAGGTTAAGCCACCAACTCTTGATTTTGGCTCGGGTCATGGCCTCACGGTTCATGAGTTCAAGCCCTGCATTGGGCTCTGTGCTGACAGCACAAGCCTGCTTGGGATTCTCTCTCTCTCCTTTTATCTCTGCCATTCCCTGCCCCTCTTTCTATCTCAAAATAAGTAAACTTAAAAAAAAAACAAAAAACCTATTGTCTCCATTTTTCAAAAACCATCCTCTGAGATCACATTTTTTTTTTCTAGGCAATGTGCTGATCTAGGGCATCCCCAGTCCGGTAGGCTGTGCCTGCCAGATCAGTACAATGGAACCTGCACTTGTCACTTCCTGGGATGTAGTTCCTGAGACAAAATTACCATCAAACACGAACCCTCAACCCAACCATGATCCTATTAACCACCTCTGCCATTATTTCTTTTCTTTCTCTTATTCTTTTCTTTCTTTTTTTTTTGTCAAGTTTATTTATTTATTTTTAGAGAGAGAGAGAATGTGTATGCACCCCCAATGGAGGAAGAGACAGAGAGAGAGGGAGAAAGAGAGAATTCCAACTAGCTGTCATGCTATCAGCACAGAGCCTGAGGTAGGGCTTGATCTCAGGAACAGAACTGTGAGATCATGACTTGACCAGGAAGCAAGATGTCGACACTTAAACAACTGAGCCACCCAGGCACCCCTCTTTCTTTTTCGTTTTTAAGTCAAATCAGGTTAAAATGAGTATCAGGAGGAAGGCGTGAAGGCACTGTAACGAGACACTGCAATTCTACACTCTCAATTGGCAGATATGTTAAATGGGACCTGAAGTATCAAAAGATCCCCCAGATCCTATAGCTAGAGTCAAAGCTAGAACTGGAATTTAGGCCTCCCCCTGACATCGTTTTTTTGGACAACACTAAGTGACATTTGATCTGAGGGGACTGGTGTATGATAAACAGGTAGGGTTTGCCTCAGGGGTAGTGTCAGGTTGAAGTGAGGATGTAGTGAAGAGACAGGGGTGCAGGCAGACTGTAGACATGTACGCTTTAATAGTCAGAGCCACTTTCTTTTCCCTTAACCACATTTTCCCCGAAGATGACAAACCAACGGTCCCCATGTTGTTGATTCCAAAATGCCATATGCTAAGGAAGGCTTGTGTCCACCAGTGAAAGGACAAGGACTGGGAGGAAAAGAGTAACAGGTGTTTTCTCTCTTCCCCTCATTTGCAATTTGAGAGATATCTAAGATTGGATCGAGGCATAGATAACCACTTTCTGGTATGATTTAAGAAAAGCCGCCCTCCTGCCCCTAAAATGTGTCCTCTAATGACTTGCCGAAGTGCTTGATATACCCATATTGAAGACTCATTCCTTTGGGACAAAGTATTATTAATGTATTCAATATTGGAGAAATATTTATTAAGAACCTATGTGCCAAACACTGTACTTGGTGCTTGCCCGCCCTCCCCCTAGCAGAAAAAGGTGATGCATGAATAATAAACAGTCTCTGTCCTTAAAGCTCTTAAAATCTAGATGGGAATCAGACAAGAAACAAGATAATTTACATTAAACATGATGTGTTAGCACATGGTTAGGATGTTTGTCAAGCTTTCGGGACACCTGAAGGGCAGGTGGCAGGCAAAGCAGGAAAGGACAAAAGGAAAGTGAGACAAACCAAGCAGCAGACAGAGATAGTTCTGACAGGCCCCAGAGCTGCAGAGAAGTGGGGAGATGAAGACAGAGGGTAAACACAAGCTTGCATGATCTATGCTCCCATGATCTATTCATTATATTGAATGTATAATGTACCGGAAAATGTGAGGAAAACATCATCCATAGTTGACCACAGCTTACATTTAATATAATTCTTTTTTATTGTGTGTATTTAAGCTGATTATCTCATTAAAGCTGAGCTTGCTATTTATTAGTAGATACCTTCAGGTGCCCATTCTGACCGCAAAGCACAAGCAACTATGTTAACTAACCCAGTTTTCCGACCTGTTAACGTACAGTTTTAAGTTTATGTTCAGGGTAATATAGATTTCAGGTTTTGAGCTGAAAGGAATCTCAGGGATTAAGGTCATTGCCCTGGATCAGTGGTTCTCAAAGTGTGAACCTCAGGCCAGCAGCTCAGGCTTCACCCGTGGGCTGGTCAGAAATGCAAAATCATAGGGGCGCCTGGGTGGCGCAGTCGGTTAAGCGTCCGACTTCAGCCAGGTCACGATCTCGCAGTCCGGGAGTTCGAGCCCCGCGTCAGGCTCTGGGCTGATGGCTCAGAGCCTGGAGCCTGTTTCCGATTCTGTGTCTCCCTCTCTCTCTGCCCCTCCCCCGTTCATGCTCTGTCTCTCTCTGTCCCAAAAATAAATAAACGTTGAGAAATGCAAAATCATAGACCCCACTCCCACCTGCTGTATATGAATCTCTGAGAAAAGGGCCCAGGAAAGGGTGCTTTAACAGATCATTCCCATGCACATACAAGTTTGAGAACCAATGCTGGAGAACACATAGCTAGCTAGTAATAGTCATGAATTTACAGCAAGACTGGGGGAAAACATGTCTGATGGTGCCTACTGTGACTCACACACTGACTTGCACAGAGTAGGTACTTAATAACTGCCTGTTGACTGAAAGAACTGTCTCCTAAATTCTCCCAAATTTCCGGGCTTTTCCCCATACTCTTTTGAACAGCATGGACATTAACTGTCATCTTGTTAGAAAAGTAAGAATGTTAGGCCCTACCCCATATCTACCTGTAGTTTAACAAGATCCCCAGGTGATACATTTACACATTAACGCTTGAGAAGCAGTACTCTAGGGAGGCATTTACTACTCTTAATCCTGTGTAGATGAGCTTTGTAATAAGTAAATTTCAATATTAACTTTATATGACACTCATTTACTCATTCAATAAGTATTTCTGAAGCACCTACTGTGTACCCCGAGGGGTGGTGTGGAAATGCAAAGATGATTCCTTAAGATTCCTTAAGAAAGTCTCAACAGCTATACTACCAAGCAGGATATGGTAGGAGTTTGCTGAGCTTTCTGAGGTCTCCCTTGTGAAGACATTGAGGAATATAGTAGAAAGACCCTCCTGAAAACAGAGAGGCCTGAGTTCAAATCCAGCCAGGTGATTTGGGGAATGTTACTGAGACTCTCTGAAGGTAACATCCTCATCTACAAAAGAACACAATATCGATGTTTCAGGGTTGTTCAGAGGAGAGTATGTACAGCTCCCAGAAGAATGTCTGGCACACAGTAGGCACTTGACAGTGGTATTGTTGTTGTTCTTGTTCCCAAAGTTCCCTGTGCCCTGTGCCTTGTCTCCCTTGACTCTGGAAGATGGCAGTAGCTACTTGAATGTGGCCACACTTGGGAGTGGCTCAATATGGCCTAATGAGGTCAAGATCTTCATCACCATCACGTAGCACTTTCTTCATATTTCAATCTCGAAATGGCACATTAAACCTGAAAATTATGTGCATTTTTGTGAAAATCACTTACTGATCTGCACAAAACAAACAAGATAGCATCAAGTTAATTTATGATTATACGATAGTATAGATCTGGTTATTTTGAAATAGTTTGAATCTGGACTGAATAAGTGAGTTTTCATTAGGATAATTGGTATCATTTACACATGGTGTCCATTCTTCTCATTCTATCTAGATCAATTTGAACTTGAGCTCATCTTATGTCTGGTAATGCCAGAAGCCAAGCCCCTTGGAATCTTTACTCTGCCCTCCTTTCTTCTTCCCTGTCCTCTTCCTCATCCTTCTTCTTTCCCTCTCTTTCTCTCTCTTAGCTACTAAATTTTTCATTCACTTCTCTTAAGAATGAGGCTTTGCTCTAGCACTGTGCTGCTAGGAAGATGAATAACTAGATTGGCCTGATATCTTACATAAATTATAAAGCAGTCAAAATACTGGTTCAAAATGGTTCAAAATAGTCTAGTGGACTATCTCATAGTCCTTAAGAGGTCTTCATAATTTGTAAAGGAAAGATGACAATATTTTTTAAATGTTAAAGATTCATAAAATAGTAAATGTTGTACCCTCCTATTTCTCTAAGGAAGAAAAAGCAAATGTTTCAAAGCCCAAAAGATTCTAAGGAAGAAGGGGGCAAGAAAAAAATCTTTACAATTACTCTTGAGTACGAAGTTCTTAAAATACCAAGTGTCTCATCCTCCAGTGGACAGACCAACACAGAGGGAGCCCCACGCAATCATCATTGCTATGAAGTTAAAGTGTTCCAGGGTGGTCTTGGGAAACAGGGATGTATAGCCATCCTACTGAAAGACAAGCAAGGATAAAAATAAGATTCAGAGAAGAGGTGATGGCAGGCAAGGAGATATGGACAAATGATATTTTCCTGCATTTAACAGACAATGTTTGATCAGGTAAGCATATTCATAAAATCAAATTCACTGGGTTACAACTTGATAGGATTTTAGCAAACTGCTTAAAAACCTGCCTCATCTCACTTATTTGGCAAGCTCGGCTACACGGAACATAGCCTGGACCTGAGTCTCTGAGTGGCAAGGCACACCCATTCACAGAAGACACAAAAGAGAAGCCCCTTAAACTTTCCCTCAAAGCTTACTGAATCTTCCTTGAAATGCAACTCATTAACACATTCAGTTAACTAACACTAGCCATAGTCCGTAGAAATAAAAAGTTGTATATCAGGAAATATAATGGGCTTAGCACACTCATGAGCTACAGAGGACCTGATAGCCTCATTATGAAAGAATAGACAGAAGAATCACAAAACACAGTCTCTGTGGCCTATAAACCTATAGCTTCTGAAGACACCACTGTTATACAGCACAGCACAATAACCGATGTTCATCATTATGATCTTGAGTCATCAAGAAGAAAGTTATAATTGAAGTAGAGAAGCAGTGTAGTGACATAGAAAGAACATTGACAATGGAATCAGAAAGACATAGGTTGCAGCCCTAACTCTGCCGTTCACTAGCTTTGTGATCTGGGGTAAATTATTTAATCCCGCTAAACATTATTAGCATTAGCACCATCTGCAAAATAGGAAGAATACCTACCTAAGGTTAATTATAATGATGAAATGTGGCCATGTTTTTAAAAGGCCCAGTACTGTGCCGGCCATGCGGACCTCAATCAGTGGAAGTTATTCATAATAACAATAAAAATAAGTTTTATATGTTCTATTTAAGAAGAACATTATCCTGAACGGCAATGGTTGCTAACTGATCCAGTTTAGGGCAGCAGATACCATGGCTTGCTTAGGCATAAAAATCAGATAACCAGGCATGGTCATAAAGAAAGAAGAAGAATATGAGTAATAGATCCTCACAGACCAACAGACCAGAAAGTGGTTGGGGACTGGATAAGCAATGATATCTCAGGGACTAAGTTCAGGCAGTAATAGACTACCCTGGATAACAAGGTCCTCTTTCCAAAGTTGGGGCCTAGAATCGGTGGCAGATAATTTGACCAGCATGCATAAAGTTTAGAAGAAATTTAAATGAGGGGTACCTAGCTGGCTCAGTCAGTAGAAGATGTGACTCTAGATCTAAGGGTCATGAGTTTGAGCCCCATTTGCACGTGGAGCCTACTAAAAATTTAAAATAAAAGGTTCTTTTCATAAAATATTAGACTTGGAATTCTCAGAGTAAAATATATTTATAAGTGAATTGCACTGCCTTGAGAAGTAGTCCGTTTCCCATCAACAAAAGAGTATTCAAATATAACTTAAAAGCCTCTTAATATGGGCAGCGTTAAATAGATGTAAGCACTGGCTGGAAAAGTGAATTTAAATCACCTTACGATGTTCCTTTCTAAAACTAAAACAATATTTCACTTATGTGGAATAATTTAGAGATTCATAAAAATGCTAAGTAAATGAGATGCTATTATAAATAGTTTCTTTTTTCTGAATATAAAGTGAATGTAAGTTAATTGAAGAAATTCATAAGGTATCAAAAAATATACACAAGAGAAAATAAATAATCATGACCTACTCTTCCAGAGATAAACATTTTCTTTCAGTCCTTCTTCCACAGATTTTTTTTCCAAGGTTGAGAATATATTGCACATATAATTCTTATCCTACATTTTTTTGCTATATTGTATCATAATCATTTTTGTGTCATCATAAAATGAGGCAGAATTTTATGATTGAAAAATATTACATTATCTCAATACATCAAATTTGGGCTCCAAAATCACATGCCTAGGCAGGAATCCTGCTTTTCCATTTACCAGCTGTGTGAATTTGAGCAATTTACTAACACCTCTGTGCCTGTTTTCTTACCCGTAAAATGTGAATAATATCTACCATGTACTGTAAATGTAGTACTACCTACCATAGTTTTATATTAAGAATTAAATGAGTTAATACATGTAAAATACTTAAAAGGGTGTCTGGTACATAGTTAAGTATTCAATAAATCTTAAGGATTATTGTTGCTACTCATTTTCCTAACATGAGCCATTTAGGCTGCTTTCAATATTTCACTCTAATAAATAGTTCTATGATAAACATCTTTATAGCAAATGAGTTCTTAAAGAGTTCTAAACTCTTCAGCCATTAATTTTTTGTATTTGTATCAGCTGTTCATGTGAGCTATAAAACAATGGATGAATAGGTGCTATTTACCTGTAACCACTGGCTTTGCCAATATATTTTTTTAAAGAAAAAATAATAGCTGTCTCTACTGTTTTCTTTGTTATTTGTGATACAATACATAAAATTACTGACATTTAGTACATGCACAATGTTGTACAATTTGTCAGTACGTTTTGAGGCCACTCTTTCCAAAGACAGTCCATTATAATGCACAGAGTGAGAGAAAGAAAAAGTAAACTTTATTACTCTAAAAAGTCTCTCATGAAAGAGGAAAAATAACTTACTCATTCTCAAATTTCCTGGAAACCATTGGGTCCAATCACCAAATTATAATCACCTTAAATGCTTTCTGGAATGTATATACATACTTATTAATGCTTCAATTGCCTTTATCTGTGGAGTCAGGAGGAGGACAGTCTAGAGGGAACTAACACCTAAGGAGTCCTGTTCAGACATTGTGGAAGATGGTAACATAAATTACCCTACATAGTCCTTACAAAGACTACAAATTATAACTCCTGTCTTCTTTAACACAGATGAGGAAGCTGAGGTATGGGGACATGAAGAAATTAGTCTACATTTATACAACCAAAAAGTAGCAGAGGGGGGCCTGGCCGGCTCCATAGGTAGAGCGTGCAACTCTTGATCTCGGGGTTGTAAGTTCGAGCCCCATGTTGGGTGTAGCGATTACTTGTTTACTTAAAAATAAAATCTTAAAAAAAAAAAAAAAAGTAGTAGAGATGGGACTCAAACTCAGACCTACCTGATTTCCCAAGGTCTATGCTCTTTTCATGACACCATACTGCTGTGTTGATATAAGTACATAATACTTTTCTAAGAGAAAGAGATTCTCTGAAAGCTACAACAGAAATTCCAATAACCATCTAGATAGAAAACAGCAAGTCTACAAACCAGGGAATCCAGTTTTTGCAGCTTTTCTTGATGGCTGACACCTTTCTTCTAATATTTCATCCTCCTCTCTTGCTGTCAGTTTATCGCTTGGGTATCTCAACACCCCTGAAAGGGTTATTCTGAGTGGATTAGGCACTAGCACTCTGTTTTATGCCAAAATACACACAGGCTTGTTGACCCAACAAGAAACTGCTTGTAAAGCAGCTTTACATAAACCGAAATCACAGATCTCAAAAGCTTTCTCCCTTCTTCTATCACAGTTATTTTTTTCATATCTGACAACAAACATACACAGACTATCAAGAAGAAAAGGAAAAAAATGTTTTTCATAGGAAGAGTCACTAGAATTCAGTGATAGAAATTCACTACCAGTGAAAAGTAGAAAGTAAGAGTATTATGTTCATAATCTCATTCTATCTAAAGCCTTGTTTTCTGTTTTGTTTTGGTTTCTTTGTTTGCTTGCTTGCTTGTTAAAGTAGGCTCCACACCGGGTGTGGAGCCCAATGCAGGGCTCGAACTCACAACCCTGAGATCAAGACCTGAGCTGAGATCAAGAGTGGAACCGACTAAGCCACCCAGGTGCCCCCCCCCCACCAAACCTTGTTTTTTTATTTGCTCATGTTCTTGAGTTTTCCACGATGCTTAATGTCTCATTTGCAACACGGGAATAATTTAAAACCAGTGGCTCAGGAGCACATAAAATCGTATTCATAGAGCACTTTGCTTTTAGAAGGGTTAGAAAGTCATCCATGCAGATATGGAGCCCCTAGTTCTGTGCTAAGCACATTTAAAGCAAAGTGGTTATACTGACTAGGCATTGGCTGCCTTATGAACACAGTTCTCTCATGCAACCAGTGCTGAGTGGGTTGGTATATTGTGGCTGCTGAGTTCAACCTCCCCTAGTGCTAGTGTGGCCAGGCTGCAGGAATGCCCTGTAATTCACTAATATCGGGAGCCACTAAACTTTAATATATTATATATTAGATAAGTTGTATATTCCTGCTGTCCTACTTCTCTGTTCTTAACATTTTTTTTTTTCCTGTGGAGGTCCCTGTCTGCTTCACCTGCTCTTATCTGACTTTTCTTGCACCTCCCCAACCCCCATTCTACTCTCCGAGGCAGTATCTGGTTTTCTTGAGATATGACTAACCTTCAAGGAAAAAGAAAAGCAGCTAGCAAATACTGTAAACCTTACAGGAAAAAAATTTCTTCTTGGATGACCACAATTGACAAACTTACTACTTAGTCTAAACAGAAATGATTGATTTTAAGTTAACCTTCAACTTTTTTAAGTGAGACCAGAGTTCCTACTCCTGTCTCATGTTCAGCACTTTCAGGTCGGGGTCAGCATGTGTCCATAGAACACAATAGTCTCTTTTTTTCAGAGTGACATTCATCTGCCCAGACAAAATTAACCCCATCAGCAGGAACAAGTTCACAAACAATAACTGTGCAGGTGCACAGTGAAAATTTAGAATCTTCCAGGGCATTTTAACCACAAAATTGTGAAGAATTAAGTTTCTCTTTCCCTTCTTCCCTCCCTGTCTCCCCCCAACTCCCAGAATCATATTATGTGTAATGTGAACATTCCACATGTTTAATAGTAAAAAGGCCCTGGGATGTCACCTCAGTCTGTCGGTAGATAAAGAGGAAGTATACACAGGAAAAAAGAAAGCATCAGAGAGGGATTTTATAGTTTATCAAGATATGAATACTAGTAACTAGTTATTAAATCAACAACAACAACAAAAGAAAGCATTGGGTATGATTGTCATACAGAAAGCCTCTATGGATTGCCTTGAATGACACTGTGACAGGCTGGTGACTTCCAGATATTTGCACTGGTAGGGCACTCAAGGCCCCTTAAATCCCTCCACTGACATGGTTGCTTATTCCACTTATGGACTGTATAATTCAATTTTCTAGGGTGTGACTATAGACTATGAAAAAGTCTGCTTGTAGAATAGTTTGAGTCAAGCAAATTGTTAAGAAAAAAATAATTGAGACCTATCCTTTAGGCAGTTTGGAAAATATAGAATAATAATTCTATAGCCAAGAATTTATCCTGATGAAATACATGTGTACAGAATGACACATATACAAAATTATTTGTGGTATCATTGTTTCTAATATACTGGAAAATATATTGTAAAATATTGGAAATGACTTAAATGCTCATTATGGAGGAATTGTTTAAATAAACTATAGGCGATCCATGCAACAGAATATGGAGCCATAGAAAAAGAAGAAGCTCTATAGAAATTTATATAGAAAGCTCTACAAAAGCTAAATTTAAAGTAGCTGAGAAACTACACAAGAAACTAATAACATCAGCTGTGAGGAGGGGAATTAGGTGGCCAGCGATTAAGGATGGGAGAAGAAACTTTCTACATTTTGAATGTTGACCTCTAGGAAAGAGTCTGGTTGGTTAGATCAAAATAATGGATGGACAAGGCCTCCAAAAGTAAAACTGCTGTGAACATTCCTCTTATAAATGCTCTCAGACTCCAAGATTTAAAAACTAGTAAATAAGCAAATCAACAATAAAAAGGCTTTATATAGTCTTTAATATTTGTATCATATATTGCAAGGCAATTTAATTTTTTGCCTTCACACAGTTACAATTACACTATGTAGACATCATTACTTATTTTATCAATTAGGAGAGCAATTCTTTATTCTTTTAGATATATTATGAGCACCTACACGGTACCAAATACCAGTTTAGATTCTGTAAATTCAGTGTTGAATAAGACAGACATAGTCTCTGACCTCCTGGACAGTTCTGGTGCTGTAGCTATTAAGGACAGAAAAAGTTCCTTTTTTAGAATGATACATGCAACACTCAATAGCTGCTTTCCCAGCTCAGTAAAATAGTAAACATTCAAATGTGAAATGAAAACAGCTGGAGCAGCTGGCTACAATTTAACTTAACATGAAAAAAAAAAAAAATGTCCTCAGACATAGATTACTTATTCTCTGCACACACATGAGTAACTCCTGTTCCGGAGGCTCAACGTTAAGGATAGAGTGGGACAAGACCCTGTCTTTCTCAGGTCTCCACCTCCTTCCGGGACGTGCCGACTTTTCCTCAGCCCAGAAAAGGGAGGACACAGGAGGAGTGCTTATAACAAGGCTCCATAATTTATGATTGGATTAAATGATCATTTGCTGGATATAAGCTGTTTGTGTGATACGTGCTCTATTTTTAGAGAGTCTAGGAACGTGTTGCTTAAAACTCGTGAGAAAATGATTGCACAGTCCCTATTAAGATTCATTAGCATACTTGCTCCTTTTATTTGAGTTTAGACATACAATCATAAATCTCTCCAAACTAGCAAAGCATTCTTGAGTGAAAGGTGACGTAGGGAATGGTCTTCAAAAAAGCAGCAGCAGTGAAGGGAGAATGGGGAAAATGCGGTGGGTAACGTCAGCCCCAGTGCCTCCTTCGTGCATAGAGACATTATATGTTAGAAGTAAGATGCTCTCCCACCCAAGACAACCAGAGTCAGGGGAGGAGAGCAGTCCCCAGATGAGGGAATAAACAGCGAATTGGTGTACATTCCATGCAAGCCTGAGTAAACCACAGGAAGGACACATCGGTGAGGCCCACTGGCTGGGGGACCCCAGATGGCAAAGATGGAGAAACAGCAGAATCACAAACAAGACATCTAAAACATGTTGAATAGGTAAAATGGTATCATCACTGATCATTTGATAAAGTGGGGTTTTTTTTTTTTTGCCTCCTTGGTTTTTTAAAACAATTATGGGACATACATTCTTGTGCAGGTACGCACAAGTTTCACAAGCACAAAGCCTTTGGGAAAACGATATATACTTTGCAAAGTCAAGTTCCTTTGCTGAATGAGAGAGATCATTTTCGAAGTGTTTTTGGAGAACATTTAATCGTACATAGGAAAGGAAAGAGCCTCTAGTATATCACTGCATTTCTTTTGGCTACCAGGGTAGTGGCTATGATTTGAAGCAACTGTATGTCACTAACTTTATGCTGTAAAGAATTCCAGTCTGCCTCATAGTTTGTGAGACCACACACTTTCAAATGTCTAGCACACACAATAGAAATAATTAGTGAGTGCTGTACCGCATGCGTTGAAACAGGGGAGGAGACACATAAATATGTTAACATGAGATGAACTAGTGAGAACAAATTTACTGTCCAGAATTCTAATATCCCACAGAAATAGCCCTGTGTTGGCTACTTATCACATATATAGTAGACACCAAAATTTTTTATTTGTTAAAGCCATCTGTGCTTTTGTATATTTGAGACTTAAATCATGAAGATGCCAGCGCAATTCTCTTACGGCAATAGCCCATGAAATGGTATCTCTTTCGGTTTGTTGGGAAATTAAGTCCTATAAAGAGAAATAACAAAATCAAGATCTTATATTTAATCATACTTCAAAAAAGCTAATCTGACAAAATGGTAAATTTTCATGAACCTCTTTCATACATTTTCCTTACCAAATTTTGGCCCTTTGGCCAAATAACTTCTAAGAACCAATAATAAGCCGTTTGTTTTTGGTTAAGTATATGCTATCTGAAAGTAGGCCTGATGTAATACGGTGCAAAATGTCAATAGCATCTTTGAAAATTCACTTTTATAAACAGGAAAGATGATACAGATTGTCTTTGAAATTGCTTTCCAACTCTATTGGTGATGTTAAGGAGCTAATAATGATCTTAGGCCCATAAATATGTAACTACAAGTGAAATTCTTCGCATAAAGAAAAAGATCACTAAAGCTTTAGAATTACTAAGGGATTTAGGACCATCTTAAACCACAGAATTCCTAGTCTTCTAGTTATCATGTAAATTCCAGTAGTAGCAGCTGTTGGCCAATACAAAATCTTTTTAAGTAAATAATTCTGAATATCACCATCCATACTGTGGTTGCTAGAGGAATTGATAGCAAATAAGATTATGTTGCCTGGATTAAAAGAGGCCTTCAAAAAACTCTGAATTGATTAGCTATTCCTAAAATTCATCTTCTTGGTGTTCTGCACAATTCTCCACTGTTGCTTTCCCAGCAGCTACCTTCTCTTTCTTCTTTCATGTTCTTCATTCACCAAATATTTACAGAGAACCTTCCAGGCACTGGGACCAGAGCAACAAATAAGACAGGCAAAGAGTTCGTAGTACAGGTTTTAATTACCTTTGGGCCCTCATTAATCACCCACTGCTCACACCATTCTTAATTCATCAAGTTTGCAAAAGTGATCATCTCCTCTGTTTAATCCTAGATTTAGTTGGCTCAACATAATATCTCATTTCTTAAAGCCAAGACTAGAAAATAATTTCACCATCATGGCAAGTGTGACCTTGCAATCTGTTAGCTTCTTCCTTAGCCCACCTATCCCAGGCTAAGGTCACTTTTTATACTTTTTTAACTCCCTTTCAAATTCACCCCATGTTATTTGTTGACCGTTTGAGTAGATTTATTCATTAGTTAATTTTTGTGTATGTAGCCAATTATATTAATTGTTGATCTAAAGCAAATGTCTCAGGATGCCTGAGTGGCTTGGTTGGCTGAGGGTGCGATCGTTGATTTGGGCTCAGGTCATGATCTCACGGTTCGTGGGATTGAGACCCATATCAGGCTCCACGCTGACAGTGTGGAGCCTGCTTGGAATTCTCTCTCCCTCTCTCTCTCTCTCTCTCTCTCTCTCTCTCTGCCCCTCCCCAACTCGTGCGTGCGCTTTCTCTCTCTCTCTCTCTCTCTCTCTCTCTCTCTCTCTGTCAAAATAAATAAATAAACTTAAAAAAACAAATAAATCAAATATCTTCATGTCTTGAGGGAAACATAAGTATTTAGTAAATTAAATATTTTGAGGCACTAATTCCTGAATTTTCACTTTTTATGTGGATGTTTTAATATTGTATGAAATACATTTCCTACATTTCTGCATTTAAAAACTGGTAAGAATTTCAGGATGCCTGGGTGGTTCAGTCAGTAGGTGTCTGACTTCAGCCTCAGGCCATGATCTCACAGTTCCTGAGTTCAGGCCCTGTGTCAGACTCTGTGCTGACAACTCAGAGCCTGGAGCCAGCTTCAGGTTCTTTGTCTCCCTCTCTCTCTGCACCTCCCTCTCTTGTGCTCTCTCTCTCTCTCTCTCTCTCTCAAAAATAAATAAACACTTAAAAAAATTCTTTTAATTAAAAAAAACTAATAAAAATTTCAAAAACCTAGAGAGATTACAGAAAACTGCCACCAAACATATGTTAAAAACAAACTATTATCCATCAACACTGTTATGCAATAGAAGAATGGACATTTTAAACATTTAAAAGTAGGATGTGACAGAATCTTAATGTAAAGGATAGTCCTAATTTAAAGTGAACCAATTTAATGATGAAAAATGCACCATGTTGTTTTAATATTCCTATTTTACCATAGATGGGTGAAAAGATGAATCATGAATCACTACTAAGGAACCACTTGTATAGATAATGCCAAGTTTAGACATACCAATTATTTTAGGAATTGCATTTGAAAGATATTTGTGAAAATTTTGCTGCCTTTATTTAAAATGTTAGATTGAATTATTAGGCTTTGCTGACCAAAATAGTCATACGTTCTTAAAACACACAAAAAAATCATACATGTGCTTCTAGGTGAGATTTTAATAAAGCTATTTTAGAAATGAGGAACTCTATCCTGTTCTTAAATAGTAACTTTTAAGAGCTTCCAACACTTCTCAGTGGATAAACCATTTTGAGGTTTTTCAACTGTGTTGAAGAACTTTGGAGATATGTTGCCATTGTATCTCAGAGCTCAAGCTGGGTCTGTAGGGTAGCAAAATAGCTGTTACCTATTCAACAGTTTGATTTGCATGCACTCTCAGAAATGAACCCCAGATGTAGAAATCACAAGTTTCCATAAACATTTTCGGGGAGGCAGACAATGTAACTTTTCTGCTAGTAATGAAAAAAACCTTTGACAGACTTCTCCATAGCTGTGCTCTGGCTCCTCCCATGTGTGAATGGGAGGCAGTCACTGAAAGGGAATTCTCATTCCAACCACATGTGGAAATGGAGCAGTGATGCCTCCAAGTTTGAAATGATGCCTTTTCCCAGAAATTTCTATGCCACACAGTAAAGATAAAAATGAATACCCTCCCCATTAGAATTATTTCTGATTTTTCTTCTAACTATAAAGGTTGATCTCCTAATTTTCCAAATAGAACATTTAAATTTAAATAAAAATGCCTGGGTGGCTCAGTCGGTTAAGTGTCTGACTCTTGATATGGGCTCAAGTTGTGATCTTGTGGTCAGGAGACAGAACCATGCATTGGGCCCCATACTGAGAGTGGAGCCTGCTTGGGATTCTCTCTCTCTCTCTCTCTCTCTCTCTCTCTCTGCCCCCCCCCCTTACATGCACGTGCTCTCTCGAAAAAAGAAAAACCTTTAAAAATAAAATAAAATAAAATAAAATAAAATAAAATAAAAATGAAGTAATTTGATCCCATCATGTGGATTCAATTTAAGAGAGTATTGGCCTGAATTTTGTTAGTTATTAAAGTTAAGAGTCTTTAGGATAATAATTTTTACTTAGAAAATTAAGGAATAATTTTTATTTTATTTTCTTTTTCAATATATGAAATTTATTGTCAAATTGGTTTCCAAGGAATAATTTAATCATGGAGGTGTATCAAAAACAAATGGCTACAATTATGTTATTTATAAATACACATTTTTTCATCAATGCAAGCTTTAAAAAAAGTGATGGATGGATTATTTTGTGTTAACACGTGTATATATCCCTAAAGACATATGTCATACTGTAGAATTCTTCATCAAACAAACTGAATTGCATCTTTGCTCTGTTTTCCAATTACATGTCAGAAATTTGACACAATGGGGGCAACTGGGTAGCTCAGTAGGTGAAGCATCAAACTCTTGATTTTGGCTCAGGTCCTGATCTCACAGTTCATGGGATCGAGCCCCGTGTCAGGCTCTGTGCTGATGGTGTGGAGCTTGCTTGGGATTCTCTCTCTCTCCTCTCTCTCTGCCCTTCCCCTTCATATGCATACTCTTTCTCTATCACTCTCTCTCTCTCTCAAAATAAATTAATTAATTTAAAAAATTGATACTATGTAAATGTATTTTGAACTTCTGTTGTTTATAGTTATAAGGGGGAAAAAAAAAACAAAACATAGGTGAGGGACACCTAGCTGGCTCATTGGGTACAGTGTGTGACACTTGAACTTGGGGTTGTAGTTTTGAGCCCCACGTTGGATATAGAGATTACTTAAAAAATAAAATCTTTAGGGGTGTCTGAGTGGCTCAGACGGTTAGGCATCCGACTTCAGCTCAGGTCATGATCTCACGGTTCGTGGGTTTGAGCCCCACCTTGGGCTCTGTGCTGACAGCTCAGAGACTGGAGCCTGCTTCAGATTCTGTGTCTCCCTCTCTCTCTGCCCCTCCCCTGCCCACAATCTGTCTCTCTCTCCCAAAAATAGATAAACATTTAAAAAATCCTTAAAAAAATAACGAAGTAGGTGAAACATTTATGGTAATTACAGTATGTGACAATAGGAGTTTATAATAATTTGTATTATGTCTAATAATTCATAAGTTTGAGAAAACAAGAAGCTTTTTATTCCTATTCTTGACACACATTAAATATATATTATATTACATTATTGTAACGTATTATATTGTATTATATTACATTATATTACATTACAGTGCAGTAAGTATATATTTTGATTTACTGGACTCTAAGTTCTTATGGAATGTTTTCTGACCAAGCAATTGGTTAGACATAGGAAAAGTATGCACATTCAGAAATCAATGGATCAATTACAAAATCTCAAACTCTGGGCCTTATCCTAGAGTTTAGCAATCCAGCTTCTGTCTACATGTACACAGAGTTTTAAATAAAATTTTCAGTTTCCAGTCCATTTATTTGGCATAATATAGACCCTGTTATGTAGTTTGTAAAAGAAAATGGGCATAATTCAGAACCACCAGGATCTCTTACAGACATCTGCCCATTCACAGGGAATGTTTCTTCCTTCAAATATGCTTTTATTCAGGTCTAGGTAGTGGTGCATGCGTGGAAACTCACGTTTATGAAAATGAAAAGAACTAGGAAGGAAAGAAGGGTAGGAAAGAAGATTAATGCCCCAAAGAGGAAAGATAATGGAACTAAAAGTGAATTTTATCTTTTGTGTGCACCGTTACCAGAAAATCTACCTAAAAGCAATACAATGTCATTACCCATTTGTTTCATTCATCCAATCAATATGCATTAGGTGACTACTGAAAATAAGATACCCTACATAATTTCAATTTCACTTCGGCAGAAAACAGAGGGATTCCTTTTCTTCCTATTTTCTATCTTAGTAACCAGAAAGGAGAAATTTAGTACTTGCTAGGTGATATAGAGAATTTTTTTGAGCCTTTAAAAACTGAATAATAGACTCAATTTTTTTTCAAAATAAAGTATATAAAGACAGATACACAGTGAAGTCTCCCTCCGTGTTCCTGACCTGATATGCCTCATTGCCATTAACTCCTTCAACATGCAATCATTGTTATTAGTTCCATACTAACAGACAGTTAGTTATTTCTAAACTTTTACAAATACAACCAATATGAAAAAACAAAAATAAAACAAAAACTTTGTATAAATGCAATTTCACATAAATGCTTGTGCAAGTCCTTCTGTAAGAAAAATTCCCCACAAGTGGAATGGCTGAGGCAAAGGGTAATTTGCAATCTTGAGAGATACTTCTAAATTGTCCTCTACAGGGGATATAACCATTTATACTCTTCTAAGCACTGTACAGTAATATCCTTTGCCCTATAGTCTTGCCAATATATTATCAAATTTAAAGATTTTGTTGATTCGATAAGTGGGAAATGGTACTTTATTGTAGCTCTAATTTGCACTTATAAAGAGTGAAGTTGAGCATCTTTTCATGTGAAAGAGCGATTCATATTTCCTTTTCTGTAAAATATGTTTATAAGCTCCATCCATTATCCTCTCATAGCCAGGAGTTCTTTATACATTAAGGAGGTTAGTCCTTTGACATAAGTCACAAATATTTGTCTGTTGACTTTATGAAATGGTTATTGTCATGCAGAATTGCTTTTTTAAAGGCATTGTTTATCATATAGTTTCTGAAATCGTTGTTAGAAATACTTTCCCCACTCTGACACTCAAAGGTTAAAAATAAGTTCTGACATGGAGATTTCTAAAACTACAATAGTCAGACTAGAGAATATAATTCAAATCTCTCTCTCTCTCTTCCTCCCCTCTTTCTTCGGTAACTTCTGGGTCTTCCTCCCAGATGTTGTTCTGTATCTCAAGTCAAACTCTACTAATTCAGTAACCCTTCTTCAATTGTAAGGAGTGGGAAGAGAAGGAAGCTGAGAAAGGGTATTTGAAATTGAGAATTCTCAAAACAGCTTCCACCCTAGCATATATCAAGACAGTCACACAAAACCCTCCTAGCATTGTCACTCACCACGGTACAGGGAGGAAAGCCAGTTTCATTTAAGAATGTCCTTGATGGGGGCCTTGGTGGCTCAGTGGGTTAAGCTTCCGACTTCGGCTCAGGTCATGATCTCAGGGTTCGGAAGTTTCAGCCCCACGTCGTCGGGCTCTGTGCTGACAGCTGGGAGCCTGGAGCCTTCTTCAGATTCTGTGTCTCCCTCTCTCTCTGCCCCTCCCCTGCTTGTGCTCTCTCAAAAATAAACGTTAAAAAAAAAGTCCTTGATGAATCAGTAGAAGTTATTGATTTTATTAAAGTTCAACCCTTGAGTATGAGTCTTTTTAATATTCTATGTTAACAAAAAGTGCATGAAGCACTTTTCATGCATCCTGACTGAGGAGAGAAGCACGGGTATTTCCTTGTACTTTAGCCATTGAGTTGCAGACCAGACTACTTACTTGCACCTCGTTTCACCAAACACCATTTCTATTTGAAAGAACAATTGGCAAACAAACCATGGTTTATTCAGACTTGAATGCTTGGTGTTTTCTCGAAAATAAACAAAGTGAATCCGTAACCTCAAGGGGGAAAAAATGACAGCATTGTTGCCAATGATAAAATTTGAGCTTTCAAGTAAAAATTAAAATTTTGGAAAACTTGTATCCATCACTGTGAACTTCACAGCTTCCCAATGCTTAAGTACTCTTCTTACGACATCGGTGTCATAATTAATGAATGTGATTTTTTTTTTATATTGTATAATGATATGCACAACTCAATGAACCAACAATTTCCAAAAGACCAGTATGTGAAATTACAAAATCATGCACGGGTAAAAGATTCATCAAAGTACAAGACGTGCCTATGGATTTTAATATAACAAACTACAAAAAGTTCATTGATAGTACTTTCAGATTTCACATTGAAAATAACCTTTAAGAAACTAACCACTTGTCGAGCTTTGGTGCAGTATCAAAGAAAAATATCCACGACGATCTGAAAAGGCTGTTATAATACTCCTCACTTTTCCAACGACATGTCTGTGTGAAGCTGGATTTTCTAGATACACTTCAATCAAAACAACATTTCACAAGAGATGAAATGCAGAAGCAAATATGAGAACCCAGCTGTCTTCTATTAAGTCAGACATTAAAGAGATTGTTACACATGTAGAATGATGCCACTCTTCTCACTGTTTGTGTTGCAAAATATAATCATTTTTCATCGTTAAATATTATGTTAACATTTTGTGGTCTTATGATTCTTTTTTAAATTATTAAATAGTTAAAGTTTTTATTTCTAATGTGGTAAATAACACAAGTTCTTTGGAATCCTCAATGATTTTAAGAGTATCAAGGATTCCCGAGACCAAAATGTTTGAAAGCCGGTGAAATTTGTCTCTCAGATCACTGAGCCTCCAGATCAGTTATGAGGCCATGTAAACACCCTGGGTGGTAGGTAGGCACATAATTATAATTTTACCTCTCTGGTTGGAATACCGTGAGCCTGTCTTAGGAAAGAACAGGAGTAGAGGAGACACCCCCAGAAATGCATAGTACAAGATAAATGTTGCATTTGTTACTACAAAATGATACAGGACAGGCGCGCCTGGGTGGCGCAGTCGGTTAAGCGTCCGACTTCGGCCAGGTCACGATCTCGCAGTCCGGGAGTTCGAGCCCCGCGTCAAGCTCTGGGCTGATGGCTCAGAGCCTGGAGCCTGTTTCCGATTCTGTGTCTCCCTCTCTCTCTGCCCCTCCCCCGTTCATGCTCTGTCTCTCTCTGTCCCAAAAATAAATAAACGTTGAAAAAAAAATGATATAGGACAGACATAGCCGTTGTAGCAAAAGATTGAAAACCACCTAAATGGTTGGTTCATTGTTGTTCGTTTTTGAAACTTAGGTGCACAGACAGCAGGTTGATTTAATTGTTGTCTCAGTTTCTCACTGTGTTATCATCATGGGTCTGTGCAAGATCCCTTTTCTTCAGTTTATTTCACTCTTTAATTTTCACTCTCATTTCCTCTCATTCACCTATTTTAAAGAGATTGCTATGTATCTTCAAATGTGTGAAGCATTATAAAACAGGTATAGTGGTTTTGTATACAATTATGTACATCGTATTTAAATAAATAATATTGGGGCACCAGGGTGGTTCAGTCGTTAAGCGGCCGATTTCGCTCAGGTCATGATCTCACAGTCTGTGAGTTTGAGCCCCGCGTTGGGCTCTGTGCTGACAGCTCAGAGCCTGGAGCTGCTTTGGATTCTGTGTCTCCCCCTCTCTCTGCCCTTCCCCGACTCATGCTCTGTCTCTGTCTCTCTCAAAAATAAATAAACATTAAAAAAAGGATAAATAAATAGTATTTGTGCTATAATTCTCATTCCTATTTTTTCTTTCATGATTAATGTTTTTTTAACTTTCTCCATGATCAGTTAGCTCATTGGCTTCTTACTGCCGCATAGCATTTCATAGCATGTACCCACTGTATTTTTACTTACTAATTAAATTCGCTTATTGGACACCTCAGATGTATCTATGTACCTTCATTAGGGACGAGTACTATCACATCCAGAAACATGCCCCACTCAAAGTTTTGCCAGTTCTCTGGAAAAAAGATATCCCATGAGAGGGATTGCTATGCATATGATCACTTTCCAGAAGGATTGTACAATTTATACCCCTCCCAGCTGTTCTGAAAGATCCACAAGCCCGTATCCTCTCCAGTATTTGCTAAGCCACCTTCTGATTGTTGCCATTCAAATACAGTACTTGAAAAACGATATTTCCTGGTTGCTTTACTTTGAATTGTACCTCTTTATAATGAACTTCAGCAGCTCATCATATATTTTTTTATTCATTTAGGCCTCTTCTGTGAACTACCTGTTTACCCTCTTAAGAATTTTACGAATTGTTCTCTTTGATTTCCTACCTCGTTCTTATTGATTTAAGGAGTTCTTACATAGTTTGGAAATTATCCCTTGCTGGTTTTAAACACTGCGATGTCCTTTCCCAATCTAACATCGGTTTGTTAACTTTATCTGTGGCACATTACATTGAACAAAGTCCTCAGTTTTGGTATAGCCAAATCCACCCACTCTTTTTTGACTTACAATTGGTGATTTCAAGGTTTTTGTTTAAAACACCTCTCCCTACCCCTTGGTCACAAGGATTTTATTTCGCATTTTTCTTCTATTATCTTCATAGATTTATCTCTTAACATTTAGGTCTTTAATCTGTCTGGAGTCAACCTTTGTGTATTAGAGGTCTATGTTTTTCTCCATATAATGATACAGTTATTCTAATATCTAATAAACAATTTGTCCTTTTTAAATTGCCATTATCATATAATAAGCCACCACATATACATGGATCTATTTCTGAGCTCTGAATTCTGCTTCATTGGTCTATTTACATTTTGCTGGGACAACAGCATCATCATTTATAGTATGTCTTAATATCTGACGAATGAGAATGATACTATATATTTGGATCATCCTTATGTACTTTTTTAGAGATTTGGGGGCCTTGAGTCATTATATAAATTTTAAAATTTGTTATGTTCCTCAAAAATCTTTAAGAATTTTGATTAGAAATTCATTTACTTTGCATGTGTACTTGGAGAGGGTTGATAACTTTACTAGATTAATTCATACCAACCATGAAAACAGTATCTCTCTCCATTGTCTCAAATCTTATTTCTGTTCTATTCTACTAAAGGAAACCAAAAGCATAAGGCTTTATATTTCTTAAAATATCTTATTTTTACTATAAGAATAATTTGTCTAAAAGAAGTGCTTTTTTGAGTTGATTTGTCTATTAATCTTCCTAAACTTTTGTTAGCACTCAACGTATGTTTATTCAGTTGGATTTTCTATATAGACAATCATATCATCTGCTAATAATGATTTTTATCTCTCACAATCATAATATGCCTTATGCCTTTATCTTACCTTAAAAGACAGGACCTCCAATGGTTATGTTTAACTGGTAGTGGAAATTGTAAACCTCCTTTTCTTGTGTTTTTGTTTCAATGGAAATGCTTCTAATTTATTCCAGTGAATCTATCACAAATTTTTCATAAATAGTTCAGGAAGTTCTTTGATGCTTCCAATATTCTGTAAATTTCATCATAAGTATTAATACTTTATTCTGCAAATTTTATCACAAATAAGATGCTTTCTGTGTCTCATGAAATCATCAAAGGCTATTTCTTCTTTGGTCTGGTGTTAAAGTGAAATACATTGATACATTTTTTTGATGTTGAACTATCCTTTCATTCTTGGAATGAATACTACTTGATCAATATGTGCTATTTTTTAATAAACTGTTGAATTTGGTTAGCTAATATATTATTTAAAATGATTGCACCTATATTCACAAGTGACGTAGGTTTGTGCTTTTCTATATCTTCTTTATCCTTTGTCTTGATTTTATATCAAGATTATGTAAGCTTCATCAAATTAGCTGGGCAACTGGACAGCTTCTCTTCTGTTCTTTTTTTTTTTTTCTAGAGCAATTTATATAAAATAAATACTATTTATCACGTGACAATTTTATAAAATCTCACTAAAAAACCATCTAGTCTAGGAGCTATTTGAGAAGACCGGTTATTGATTATTTTTCTCTAATCATTATTTGTACACTGAGGTAGTTTATAAATTTTATATTATGTGAATGCATAGGTGTCGCAGAAAGGCACGCGCGCGCGCACACATACACACACACACACACCTTTAAAAAAACCAGAGAAGTAATACACAATTATGTTTTTAAAGTCACACAGTACAGTTTGTGCCAAATATCTCCCTTTGCCCATCCAGACCCTTGCCCACGCTGCTATGCCCCAGGAGGCTGCCCTGTTATAGACATGTTCCTGGACATGTAGCTCCTGATTGGGTTAGGCCAGTCTGCAGCAAGATGCAGGAAGATGGTGTGTGGCTAAGGTATTTCTTCCCCTAGTCTCCTTGCTGGAGGTCCCCTCAGGCTTGTTGCTTCTCTGACCAAAGTCATATCTCCTCTCAAGGTGGTCCTCCCTTGACCATTCTTTCTGTCTGAGTTCCAGAAATTGCTCCCTCTCCTCATCTATATGGCCTAAGGACACTAACAACCCCTGCTGTTGCTAGTCCTGGGATACTACACTAATCTTTGTGCTTTCCCAACACCTTTTCCACGTGTTTGTAAACAGTCTCTTTATTAAACACTTCTTGATTATCCTAATTTGAAAGTGCCATCTGTTTCCTCCTGAGATCCTGACTGATACACTTTCATGAACTTACACAGTGAAAATCTACCTCCTGACACTCCTCTGCATTAACCATTACTAAGAGTTTAGCGGATGTCCTTCCAAACACAAACACACATGTGAGATATAGAACACCAAAAACATGCAGATAAAACATAAACGATGTTTTTAAATGAGAACATTCTTTAAAAAGTGAACATTTCTGGTTGCTATTGACCTCCTCTCATTTTTTAAACTCTTTCCCTTCTTGGTCCTTATGACTCTTCCCTTAATCTTTTTGATGATTCTACCTCTGTCTCCCCTTATGGGTTCATCTTGTTAAACTTACATGTCCAGGTTCTGCGCATAGTTCTCTTCTCTCACCGCCTTCTCTCTCTTTTTGAGATCTTATTTCCTTGTGAAAGTTCAATTATCATTACAATAAAATGATTCCAAAATCTCTGTCTCTAACTCTGACCAGTCTCCCAACTTCCTCCATTTCATGACTCTCTGAGGCTGTCCTCGACCTGAACATACTAACAGCAATTCAAATACAACAAGCTCAAAACCAAATCATATATTTCCCACTAACCCTGTTCCTCCATTTGATTTTCCTCTTTCTATTCGTAATACCACCAATCTTTTTGTCTTCCCCACTTAAAATTTTGAGGCCATACTCCATTCCCATCATTCCCACTTAGGACAAATTTTAGCAGCTCCTATCACTATAGTATTCATCTAGCGTGCCCTGCTTCATTTAGTTAACACAGCCAAGATCCAATAAGTGATACCCCTATCCTGCGATCTCGCATCAACCTCCCAAGTCAGCTCCCCACTGCTAGTTTTTCTCTTCCTCATACCTGGCCACTCAACAGATTGACAGCCTAATCTTCTAGGAAGAAACATTTCTATTTTCTGAATCAAAAAATAACTGCCCAGTATTCCCCAAATTTATGTCTAAACCTCATGGTTTGTATCCAGATGCCTCTACTATATGACCTTACCTTACACAAGCCTTCATCCCAGTACTTCCACCGTGATTGACTCATGGAACCTGAGCATAGGCTGTGTTACCTACTTATAAAGTCATCCTCACATCTCTGCTGGTTTAAATTCTTCAAGGTCTGGTTTAAGCCCTACTTCCCTAATGTCCCTCCCTTGAGACATTAATCATATTCTACCTTACATTATATTTTATGTGTGCTGTCATCTTGTTCACCAGATTAAAAGTTCCCTGGGGGATAGGGACTATTTCTTATTCATTTTTGTTTCCCGCACAGCATCTATGCAACCTGTTTCACAAAACCGGTTGTCAGTAAATATGTATTGAGTAAATTAATCAGTGAAAAACAAATCAAAAAGAAAGAGCCAAGTTTTCTTTCCTTTATTGAAATTTAGAAACCATTTGCTTTTTGGTTTGTTGATAGTTGTTTTCCTTTTAAATGCATGCACACCTATATTCTGTAATAATTTTTTTTATTTTAGACTTATAAAAATGATTATAAACCCTATAAACTACATACAAGAGATGTAGTCCAGTACAAGATATGACTGAGCACAGCATAACCCATGATTGTGCCATGATCTGTAACCAAAAGTATTGCTTTGGGGGCGCCTGGATGGGTCAGTCAATTGAGCATCCAGCTCTTAATTTCGGCTCAAGTCATGATCCCAGGGTCTGACAGCGCAGAGCATGCTTGGGTTTCTCTCTCTCTTTCCCTCTCTCTCTGCTCCTCCCCCACTCATGCTTTCTCTCTCTCTCTCTCTCTCTCTCTCTCTCTCTCTCTCTCTCAAAATAAATACACTTAAAGTGTCACTTTGGCATAAGGCAATCTTTCTTTAGAGAAAGAGTAAAATAAAAACTCTCACTCTATTGGGTCTTTACTGAAATACTGCTTGTAGTTACCTCCTCTTTAGTGACACCACTATCCAAATCTATTTGAATGGAATTATCTTAATTATATTTTTGTAGAAAATCGTGCAAACAAAAACTAAATATGGTGCATCTGGCTGTTAGGAGTTGAATGTATCAAGTCACCAGCTCATCTTAAAACCAGAACTATAGGGGCTCAGAACTGGGTGGCTCAGTCGGCTAAGCGTCCGACTTCAGCTCAGGTCATGATCTCGTAGTTCGTGGGTTCGAGCCCCGCATTGGGCTCTGTGCTGACAGCTCAGAGCCTGGAGCCTGTTTCAGATTCTGTATCTCCCTCTCTCTCTGACCCACCCCGTTCATGCTCTATCTCTCTCTGTCTCAAAAATAAGTAAATGTTAAATTTTTTTTTAATTAAAAAAATAAAATAAAAGCAGACCTATGAAGTATTAGACAGTGTATAAAATAAAAACAACAACTTGTGGTTTCAAAAATGGAGTGACACGGGTAGCTGAATAGATCTGTTTACTACTACAGTGTGAAGAAAAAAATGAACATTCCCTTCTTTCATTTCTTCCTTCCATCCTTCTTTCTAAACGCATCCCATGTGCCAATCACTATGGTAGGCATTGGGGCTATCAAGTAGGATAACAACATGAATCTTTCTTTAAAAAAGAGACAGAATTGCAAGCAAATCATGGGAAAATAATTTAAATGTAAAGTTTGTGCCAGGCATAGCAGTAGCATAGAAAAGGAAAAAAATATATTGTTACAAATAGTTTTATCCTTGAGAGCCTTTGCTAATCTAGCTTTCTGTAACTTACTATAAAATATCACTCGCCAGACAAAACCAAGAAAAAGAACATATTATGAGACTTAAGTATTTGAATAATTTATAATGTCTGCATTGCTTAAAAACCTCAATTCATTTTTGGCAACATGATGAGATCATTGGTCTCAAAGTTGAAGAAAAAGCATACGGCATCGCAGGGCCTGAAAAAAGAATACAATTGTAAGTATTTAAAAGTGGGCACTAGTTATTATTTTCCATAGTCAGGAGGGAAATGCATGTTTACTTCAGTTTTTAGCAGCATCGTTGCCTACCTTAGATTTCTTATCTCGGCACCAAAAAGTCATTTTAATTTCTAGCAAAGCCACGAAACACTGTTTCTCAAAACATGTATTCAAATGATTGTTTATTTACTTGGCTTTCTCCTCACTAGACCATGAGCCTCTTCTACGACAAAGACTCTTTCCTGTTCATCGTTACATCTAATGCCCAAGCACAATTCCTGGCACGTAACAGACAATGATATTTGTTGTAATATTACAAATGTAAATACAGCCCTTTGGAACCCTACCAGTTCTCAATGCTCAAGCTCTCTAATGCCCACCATTTGCATCTTTTCTCAATCTCATTCTGCTAATGAAAACAAGGTGAGGGGAGAGAATTTTCAAACAGCCTAGTGTCGAGTGTACCAGAGCTTCCACAAAGTAAAGCCTCAAGGCTTACGAGGGGACTTTAATTCTCAGAAAGAAAAAGAAAGAAACCTTTTGTTTGTATTTCAACTCAAAATTGTACACTTCCGGAAAATGTGCCTCTTATTGGCTGCCTGTGAAACACCTTGAGCAAATGGGAAACTGTAGACACGGCCTTAAACTTCACTTAAAATGACTGTTTTTATTATTTTTATTTTTATCTTCATTTTTGCTGCAGTTGACGGGAATAGCGTGGAACATGCAAAATATGCTAAGCAAGAAACACAGCCCATACCTGAAGAGTTAGCAGTTGAAAGGCACAAAGAGGTACAATGGATTTAAAAGCCTCTTGAAGAACAGCCTTTTGCTGCATAGATGCCAGGCAAGACAGTATGTGGCAGGAAAAGAGTTGGGGAAACTGCTTTAAAAACCTATTAACTAGGAATGTGAAAAAGCAGGGAACAATTGGGAAAGGAGGGAGGTGCTCACTGCTTAAAAGGCTTTTAAATGTGACCATATTTTTGTTGGCTTTTTGCCTGCAGCATAAAACGAGGATGGTGTACTGAATGGCTAGCTGGCTGTTGAAGGTGGAATGAATGGGAGCTGGGCTAGGAAGTCAAGGCTGAATTTTGAGATGCCACTCTGGACTGTGTGCAGCTGTTGAGACAACTCTCAGCAATGATTTAGTGAAGTAAACACAAAATTCAGTCAGCCTGCTCAATCACCCTTTCATTCTTGTGTTTTTCTTGATCCCATAAATATTTGCCTGTGTGGTCTTTGCTGCAGATATTAAGGAGTTAATAAATTAGCCAGCCAACAGGCAGGAATCAAGAAAAGCCACAGAACTTAGAATTGAACAGCTGACAGCAGATTCTGCAGGTGCGAGATGGGAATCAGCTCTGAATTTTCTCTGTAGCACAATTTTCTCTGTCTGGGCTGTGGCCTGATTTTCTGGTCCCTTCAGGACAAGCTGAGTTGTAAGAGAGAATTCCAGAGGGTCTTGCTCTATGATCCTCTGAACTCTAACCTTCTATAAAAAGGAAGCAATCTCCTTCTATGTTTAGATTGATAATATTACATATTGCCAGTGGCCTTGTAAGATTTTAGTTTCACGTTAGGAACGAAAAATACTCTAGACGCCATCCTACTTAAATAAGAAATGGCGGATCACACTGCACAGCACAATGAATCAGCCGCCTACAACTGGGTGTTAAGGGGCGAGCCCGCATATGTGTGTGTATGCTTGTGTGTCTGAGGAAAAGTGGATCACTCCTTGCCGTGAATATAGAAGTACCACAGCAGTTAGTAAGGTCATAACAGAGGAGGGAAAGGAGAGAAATGAATTGCACTAAAGTGCATCTCTCCAATACACTGGTTCGACATATTATTCTATCACTCCACTTGCTGATAATGGACATTCAAAACTAAACTCCACATTGTGGCAGTTCTCCCTTATCTTTTTGACTTACAGGGATAAAAATACTAATTACATGACACTTGGAAGTGTTCCATGTGATCTTGTGATTAACAAAATAGTCCAGTGTTTCTTCTCTATAGGGTTTTGGGCTGCCTGCAAGTGGGATAGTGACTAAGTAGGTTGATAACAAGAAAACTGATTTGATTTTGCTTTACACTGGTGATATGGCCTACACATCCAATGCCCACCATTTGCCTCTTTTCTCAAACTCTTTTATGATATATATATTTGGAGTAAGGGTAGAAAAACTCAGATCTGAGACTTTTCTCTAGACAGACTCTGTGAAAGACAGATGAATGCCTGCAGTTATTGAAAATGGAAGTTAGTGCCTACGATTAAATCTCATTTTGGATCTTCCTTTTCTCTAAGACCTGCTTTACATCCCTAAAATCCTATGTTCCTAATTTCTCCTTCTAAAACGGAAAATCCTGAGTGCCTGGGTGGCTCAGTCGGTTAGGCTTCCAACATTGACTCAGGTCATGATCTCACGGTTCGTGGGTTCGAGCCCCACATTGGGCTCTGTGCTGACAGCTCGGAGCCCTGGGCCTGCTTTGGATTCTGTATCTCCTTCTCTCTCTGCCCCTCTCCCGCTCATGCTCTGCCTCTCTCTCTCTCTCTCAAAAATAAATAAACATTAATAAAATAATAAATAAAAAATAAAAGTAAGAACAAGATCTTAGAGAGCTCTGAAAAAGTTTCCCCAATCCAAAAATACCTTTTCAGACATTTTTTTTGGGTGGGGTCTCTAACTTCACCATTAGAAATTTTAATATTTAGAGTAAGTCTTTGTCCCTTAATGACAAATTCACTTTCAAAACATAGTAAACTAAATAAATATAAACATCCAAAAACATGTGAACGACAAATATAATTTTTAAGTATTCGTGAGCCAAAGATCAGGAAGGAATATAGAAAATTAAATGGTGTTAGGGTGGCAGTATTATAAATTACATTTTTTCTTTTAAATTTCCCTTTAATGTGCTCATTGTAAACATCAATAAGGAAAAGAAAATGTCAGTTTTAAAGACTCCAACTCAGTTTGACCACTGTATTTCTCTAGCTAGGAACGTAAAAAACAAAAACATAAAATTTTAAAAAAGAAAGTATAAATACTCTCAGTGACTACACTGAGTACACACTCGATTTAGGAAGAAAAACATAAACATGACATATTTGTTAATATTCATTTACGAGTTAATGTATATCTATTATGAGGAAGGCACTTTGTTGGGTGATACGGTGGATACAAAAATGATCAAGATCTGTGCTCCACCACCCCACCACCCCCCCACCACCTCCACCCCGCCCCCCCTCCCCGTTCAAAAAGCTTCTGGCATAAAGCTTGTAACTTTGATGAAAGAATACATTGTTATCATCAGTCATTAGTACATTACGGTGAATCCATTTATTAGCCATTTGTTTCAGATTTTGAAAAGCAAAAGATGGAATAAGCCTGGGACACTACCTAGGGAACATCAGCCTGGATTAAGATACTTAATGAAGGAAGAGGAGGGCAGTGGGCAAAGCAGGGAGAGGCCAGAACACAAAAGAGGGACAAAGATGAGAGCGTGCTAACCGCGAACTGTGTCTCTTTCAGAGGGTTGATCAGAGCTAGCTCGGACTTGGAGGAAATATTTTCAACATACAAAATGGACCCTAACAAAGTATTATTCCTATCAATCATGGTGTGCCAAGTAATCAAAAGGGATATTTATACACAAATGCACCTTAATATTCACAATATAAACTTCGAAATAGTATGTATCTCCTTATAAACTGTAGTGAAGGCTGTTTTCGTCCAATCACTTTTGAAGCTGATGTTGCAGATACCCTTGTGCTCTTACTCTGTTCCAGACATTTAAAACCAGATGGAAAAAGTCATGCCCTTAAGGAGTTGAATTCATCATTAAAAATAAAGTATTTTTCAAGGTGTTTTGGAAATGAGTTACTTTCTCTTTTTTCCCCCTTTTCCTAGATGTCAAAATACATTGTTTTTCCCCCCCACTGGTAAAGAAATGTGGAATTGAGAAATATCAAATGAACCCACTTTAACATATTTTAGCACCGTAGTGCTGAGCTATTATTTGTAAACGTTTCTCTTTCCAAGACTCCTTTCTTAACAGCTGATCATTCTCATTAGGAAGTGCTTACACTCATAGGCCCTAAACTGTCATTTGGTCCCAAATATTCCATTTGGTAATCAATATCCTCTTCTGCTCCTCCCCCTAAGCCCCACAACCTTATTCTCTGTCAGCATCTATCACACTTTTCTCTTTCTTTAGCCCCTTTCATTTTTAATCCTTCCTTTTTAGCCAACTTGTCTGCCTTTTATATCCATATTTACTTCCTCCTTCTCTTTCTCATTCAACCCTTTCTAGACCTTTAGATAATGAACACTGACATTTGTGACTCAAAACAAATTTTTTTTTCCATGGTGGCCTCCCATTAATAAAATCTCCCTTCTTCGCAAGATTGTCCCACGAAAGCATAATTATAAGCATCCGTTGGCAACTATTGCCCAGAGATTCACTTCATTTGATTCTTCATGCACTAAATCATATGTGTTCAAGAATATGATTTCCTACTCCTATTCTTATTTAGCATTTTTGTGTGTGAGAATCTCCTTTATTATACCTATACCTTTCTATCGCAACGTGGAAACTTAAGCTTTCTGTGGTCTAGTCTAAACTGTACATGGGACAGTGATAATGACCTTCTGACCCTACCATTCTTCCTGGCTATGGGTAGAATTGATAGCACTTTTTCAATTTCTCCCTTGTCTTTGCTTGAACATACTGGAATTACAACCTCTGACAAAGGTAACATCCCTTTTGTAGTGGAAACAAAAGGAGTGTGTAATGAATTGGTTAAGATTACATTGCATGTTTAGATGATGAAATCCAACTGCAGCTCAATTCCTTTATTTCCCCTAGCTGGGCCTGGTCTTTCAATAAGACATTATTGACTGGCATCTTCCTCAGAACAGGTGCTTTGGAATACAGTCTTGCTGCTTCGAGTTCTTTAAACTGAAAAACAACTGTAGGGTCAAGGGAATCAGATATGAGACAATAATGCCCGGTCTCTTAGGATGAGCCCTGTGGATGATCCATATCCAGGTGGCACCAAAAAAAAAATAAAGGATCCTTGCATTTCTATGATGTGCTGACCCTTTTCAAATTAACTTTAGTTACCGAGATGGCAGGATGTGAATTAGAGTTTTATATGCCATTTCTCTGCAAGTTTCTAGGACTGAGAAAAGCCAAGAAAGAAAAAGAAGACAAATTTTTATAATTCATTACTATAGATTTTACTGCACTCACATTGTAAAGTGAATCTTTAATCTTTATGAATATGGACTCAGTTAATGCCACAGTTGTAGAGTATTAACAAACTCCGTATTTTTATCACAAGACATCGTCTTGTTGCTCTGAATAGCAAATTATTGGCCTCTTTCTACCTTTCCTTTTATTTTCCTTGTATTTTTGCCTTTACTTAAACAAAAATCACTTAGAATTTTTGCTTAGCATAATAGCAATATTGGCTGCAGAAAATATTTAAAATGTGTGTTTTCAAAGAATTATCAGATCGTTTATTCATCTTCGAGAGAAAAATGATTCTATTCATCTCAATTATTTTTGCCAAGGACTGTAACACTAATTTTACTCTTTCTAAAAATTAAAATAGCAAACAGTTTATATAAGGTGTTGATAATTACCTATATTATTGTACTGCTGTGACAGATGTTGGCAAAAAAGCCTAAAATGCCTACAGCTGTGCACTCCATGACATCTAGTTTATACTCAGACAGAAGGCTAACAGATGTTCTGAACTGTCACTTTGCCTAAATGTTTTTTAAAGTCTAAGGACCTGCTTTATAATTCACCAGGGTCTGGTTTGGTTTCACAGAGGTCCTCAGAATTCCCATCTGTGACAATTAATGTTAAAGACATTGATAAATCAACCCTTGTGTTTTCCCTCTTCTTTAACAAACAGGCATCAGTTTATGTATGGATTGTGGACTGTAAAAACTGTTTTTATATACGTCCTAGTTGGGCAATTCTTCCCTTAGACACAGATAGAACTGGGCTGCCAGAATTCACGAAGATTTGTTTTGAGCATATGGAAAGCGTGTTTGTTTTGCGTATTTGGAAAAAGCGCGCAAAGATCATCCATTCTTTTCATTTTGCTAAGTCCTACGCACCTTGGAAGTAAATGTTACCAATTTCCAATGACAGTCCTATTTTTCTGGTGCATAAAAAAGTGTTCTTTTTATTTCAGTTATGCTTATTTGCCATTTTAATAACTCTGCTCATAACAGTAACTATTGACTGTGTAGCCTATCAGAATGATGGAAGAACAAAATAAATGGCATTCACACAGCATACAGCACATCTTCTCCTACTTGACACCCTAATACTTCCTCTTCCCAAACATACCTTCAGATCCTTCATACAGAATTACTGCCCCGTGCAAAGGCCATCAATGCCTTATTTGCTATTGCTCTTAATTTTAACAAGCAGGATTCCTGTAGTACACTTGCTTAATAGTTTAAACATTCTGTTAACAATCGGGTGTTTGGCCTATCCTGTTTCTCCTCCTTCTGTATAGAAATATAACTCCAAATAGTACATCTTTCTGGGTTTGTTTCTAAATTAGTCCCCACACTTAATTATGAGGATGAGAGGGATGCCTTATTCCTCTTTGTTATAGGCTAAGCTCTCAGTAATCCCAAACAAAAGAGCCAGTTCTGGAAGATATAGGATTTGCTAGCAGGATTATGGTCTCATAGATAATGATGTGCAGTCAGCAGAAGCGAAGCTTTATTTTAATTCAAATAAGCTAGTAAACAAACCACTGACAAGTCTGCTGGTGAGAGTAACTGGCTGCTGTTGCCACATTGGCAGCTAAATTACAGAAAATCTATTATACCCTGTTCACCATATGTTTAATTTAATACAAGATACAAATTAAACTATCCACAGTGCCTATTAAAATAACAATACTTTTTTTATATTTGAATGTCTTAAAAATAATTTCCACTGACCTTTTAAAGGATGGTTTTGATATAGGTGATTATCTGGAGGGGAAAGGTAGTTAATAGAAGGCAAAAAAAAATTTAATTGCCTTTCTGAGAAAATAAAAATATAAATGTTAGCTGGTTTGCAGTTGTTAATAAGGTTAATTAGCAGTCATGTGTTCTGTTATTACTGTATTTCCCTCCCACCCTTTTGGTTGCTGAAGCTGGGGTTTTAAGAGTGATACACTTCGTTTGACCTGTATGAGTCTGTCCTCATGAAATCATTACCTTGGTCAAGCCAGCCTGTGGGTAGTCTTAAACCTGATGCCGGTTGAGATGCCTATTCAGAAAATTCAGTTTACACTCTAGGTCCAACTTTGGTATGACACAGGAAAAAGACGTAGACTTTTATAATCCCTGCCTCAAGCCAATCTCTTCATAGCCAAAAGATCCTAAGAGGGCCAGAACTGAGAGCCTGCCATCCAGAGAAAGGAAAGAAGAAAAAGACAAGACCACACACTGTTCACAACCAATTTCCTCCTGTACCCTCAACAGTCAGTAACCAATGATACTTACTTGAGTCCATTTGGACTCAGTACACCAGACTGTAAAGACCAGTCTGGGTTTTAGAATTACAGATTTGAAACCCAGATCTACTGTTTCCCAGCTGTGTAACCATAGATATTTAACCCAGCTGGATCTCCCCTTACTCTGTTAAAGAAAAGGGGGGGGGGGTGGTTAATAGTTCCAATTTTATAGGATTATTATGAGAGTTAGATAAGAGAAAATATCTGATAAATAATAGATGCTCACTAAAGGTTAGTTCCTTTCCTCTTTTTACCCTGAAGCAAACAGAATGTTGCTCTTTCTTCAAGGGTGAAGGGAGAATGATAGGAGAAGGGATTGGAAGGGACGTATAAAGAGAAATTCTGCCTAAAATCATTTTCCTCGGCTCATTAACTCCTTTCCACAGTCAAAACCCTAAAGGGCATGCTCCTCTTCTCCCAAAATTTATCACAATATTTACTCTAAGAATGTATCAGTAAGCCACCCAGACTCATTGCTTCTCCTTGTGCCTCTGCAATAGAGAAAGAGTAATCACCACACTTTGGGATACTTCTTCAAACTTTCATGTATATCAGCTTTTGCACTGGGTCTGCAACTGTGCTCAGGGCACTGCCCTATGTGAATTTTGGTCCAAATATAGGCCTATCAAATCCAACTATGTACTGGTGGTAGTTACAGTATTGCATAAGGTGTACATTTGGAAAATAGCCCCAGGTTGGGTTATTCTTGACTTCCAGCAGAAGTTAGTAATATTTTACCCAAAACGCAAGTTGATTTATCTCAGAATGATGCAAGAAGCAACTTCAGGAGTATGGTACTGGTAAGATATGCCAGAGAAACACAGGACAAATATCCCATGGTCCCACTACCCTGTTCCTCAGAGGTTGAGAGCCTAGAGACATTTCCATTTACTGAAACTCTGAATTATTGGTAAAGTAAGAAATCAGAAAAAAGTGTCACAAAATGTGTGGCACATTTTAAGTGTTTAACATTTTTAAATTAATACTGTTAACACATAAACACAAAACGTGTGACTGCGCGTATAACTTAATTTTATACATAACAAGAAAATACATTTTTATTTTTTATTTATTTATTGTTTTAGTAATCTCTACACCCGACGTGGGGCTCGAACCCACCACCTGGAGATCAAGAGTCGCAGGCTCTTCTGATTGAGCCAAGCACCCCATAACAAGAAAATGTAAAAGAGGCTATTGATGAATGTGCGCCATAGGCCTTGCTACTACCTCCAACTTTCCTCTTAGTGATAAAAGCACACCTTTCTCTAGTCCCTGGTGTCAGTCTTCGCCTGAAACAAAGACTGAGGGAGCCTGAGAGAGTTCCGAAGTTTTCCCACCGGTAGGAAGGAAGGTCCTGCTAAGTATCTGGCCACCAGAAAAGCAGGCCGCTTTGGAGCCTATGCTCCTACCTTCGCCACCTGGGCTTTCCAAGTCGGGCTGGCCAGCCTGGGGGCTGCCCTCCGCTGCCTGGTTGGCAGGAGCTCGGTTCCCGAACTTTCCATATCTGAAGCACCGGGGTGACCACGGACCAGGTCTCGGGGAGGGTGCACGCCTCCCACCACTCCCAGGGCTCTCCGGAGCTCGCGTCTCTACACGCGGCGCACTGGAGGACAAACCAAGCTGGCCACGCTGTGCGCTCGCGGGGAAGAACGAGCGGTTACCAACGTCACTTGGACATTTGAGCCTAGAGTTGGGGGTGGGGGGGCTTGACCTGCCAGCCGCCCGCCCGCGCGCGCCTCGGAGAAGCCCCGAGGCCCGACAGGCCCGCCAGGCCCGTGGGGAAGGGCGGCCTGTAAAGCCTGGGCCTGCAGGCGGCCCCGGGGAGCCTGGCTTCGACTCACTCAGCCCGCACCGCCTGTCCCTCGGCGGAAGGCCCTTCACCTTCCTTCTCGGGGTCGGGGCGGGGCCGCGCCGGGCGCTGCAGGCCTAGCGGGCCCCAGACGGATCCGCACCGAGATGCGGGGCGGAGAGCGCGGGAAACGGGGCGGCGCGCGAGGGCTGGCGGGCCGGTGGGGGCGCAGCTCCTCCCGGGCCCGGGGAACGCCCGCCGGCCCACCGGCCGAGCCCCCGCTTACTAACGCGAGCGACGTAGGTCAAGGCTAATCCGTCCCGCAGGGCCCATAAGACCGAGAAGGATCGCCGTGTCTGCGAAGGCTCGTGCGTTCCTCCTCAGCCCCAGGTGTCCCTCGGTTTTCCCCGGCCACGGAAAGGACCGATGGGGGAGCGCTGAAAGTCGAGGCTCCTACTAGAAGCTTGCTCCAGAGGATTTGAGAAATGGGGCTTCCAGTCTTTAACGCACGCGCGCGCGCTCTCGGGTTAGGTCCTAGAATGTGCGGAGCTCGCTGTGAACCACGTCCTTCCCAGGGCCGCTGCCGGCACAGACGTCTGCCTGGCGGCGCTGCCGGGTCATTTGGAAGCGTGCATCAAGTGGCGGCGGGAGTGAATAATGCAGTCGAGGAGGGCGAGTAGAGGGCAGCAACACGTTCATAGTCCCATGGTATATTTGATAGCACTCGCAGTTACCAGCCCCCGCAGATGGGGAAGCAGCCGTCCCCTCCCACCCGGCGCGGCCGCTCCTGCGGAGCCCGGCAGACCCGCGCAGGGGAGAACCTGCTGGCCCGCGCCCCGCCGCCGCGAGAGCCGGCGCCGGGAGGCCGCGACCGCGGAGCCTGAGCCAGGCCGGTGGGCCGGGGGCCCGAGTTGTCCGAGTGAGAGCGACTTCCACGTGCAGACGGTAGAGCGGCCAGTTAGTGGACGATTGGTTGCTTGGGGAGAGCGAGGCTGTAGCTTGCACGGTAGCTGGTGGCCAAAGCCGGACACTGTGCCATATCTGTGAAAGTCGTGGTGTGTATGGCCATTGGGTCGCTGAAACATCCAGACCCTGATCGTGCGTACAGTGTTTTCCTTACAGGCAGCATTCGCCAAGTTAAAACCGGTCCCGCCCCGGTGCCCCTCTTGCTAATCCTCTCTGCCATTAGTCCGCTTAAATCCTCCTTTTATGCTCTTTCTACCTTTCCTTTCCCTTTCTCCCTTCCTCCCATCTTTTCCTCTTCCTGCCCTCCCTCCCTTCCGTCTGTCCTGAATTCTGAATGCCACTCACTCACCGGCATCTCAGTCCAGGAGTCGGGGTTAACAACCCCACATCTCCCCAGCACAGCTTGCGCTTGTAGAATTGGAGAGCTCTGCTTTGGCCCCAGAGCACGTCTCGGTGATAGTGAAGTTTCCAATTCAGAGCAACCCATAAACGCCCATAACTCGGTTCACACGGACTCCCCAACCTCGTCAGAAAGCCTTTTCCACAACTTAGAAACGTTTTGGTGGTTAGTGTTTGCTCGGAGAAAAGGAGCTGACCAGTCAGCTTAGTTTCTGGATACAGAAAGGTTATTTTAAAAGCAGTTTTCCAGTCGCAGAGAACTGGTTCTCGATTCCCTCACCTACCAGGGCAGTATGTCACTTTGGCCCTTCACCTTAACACATGCCACATGTTTGTTTGTTTGTTTGTTTTTAGTTCAAGGCTGAAGTCTTCCCCCATGTCAGATAGAATGTCACACTGCATTACAGCATATGAGACAACTTTTGGGGACTTGCCTACAAAACTATCTTCCTGATCATTCACAAGAGAATGAGGCCAACAGAGATTTTAAACTTTCGTATGGCTGGGATTGAATAGGTTTAATTGATCAAATGTGTGAGGTTTACCACTTTCAGTCACCTGAGGCTACTGCCTGATGCCTTCCTGTCTTACAGACTTAGCTTCAGCCCCAAACCCCTCCTTCAGTGGAGAGAGGACAGTAATTCAGATTCTTCTCTCAGTTCATTATAAGAAGAAAAATAGCTTTTTTATGAGGTTGGAGCATCTCTTATAAGTTTTGATATTTAGAAAAAATATGACAAGGGAAGCAGGAAAAGGTCATTCCGTTATTTCAGTGGATCACTTTTTTAGTGCAAAGTTAGGAACACTGGATTAAACATTTTACATTTGCTCTCTCCCACTCCTCCTTTAGTTGGAAGAAGTGTTTCCACTATTGACTTTCAATTTTGCATAATGCTCCCTACCTTTCCTACAAGGCCAGAAGTCACAGGTACACAATCCTTACTTAGCCTGTTCTATTGGAGGAAGCTCTTGATTGACACTCTTCACTTCCCCTCCCCAATGCACTGACACTTACAAATACACTTTTCTTGATCCGGATGGTGCTGGGGTGTGCATAACTTTTTTGGTATTGCC
Source organism: Felis catus (assembly GCF_018350175.1). NCBI lineage: Eukaryota > Metazoa > Chordata > Mammalia > Carnivora > Felidae > Felis > Felis catus. The sequence continues at coordinate 85,273,933 of NC_058376.1, read as the reverse complement.
CTCCTTGACTTTTGTTCTTTTCAAACTGATATTAAGGTGTTCGCCCTGAGATTAAAAAATGAATTATTGAGAAACAACCAGGCGAACATTTGTTCAATTTTCTGCTATTTTGTGTGCGTTTGTTTTTCAAGTTTCATAGGGAAGGCTGTAACAGGTGTCTAAGTAACAGTCTCCAAGAATCCCTTAGTAGATGACTTCTAGACCAGTTCTAAACCAATAACATTATTGTTTCCAAAAGGGAGAGTGGAAGCTAAGCTCGGTTTTGTCAAGGGATCCATTTGAGCATTTGTCTTTATTTTACTCATTTTATTTGTTTAATACTATTTATTGAATGGTTTGTGGGAAGAAAAGGAGGACTAAATGGGGCAGGGGGCAGAGATAGAGAACCCAGTGACAATTTGTTTTTATGACTAAAGCCATTTTCCCAGACTATTGTCTTGCCACAAGTGACGACACAGAGAGCGCAAGTCTGAAAGTGGATTACTGTCATTCTGGGCTATTGGAGGCCTGGAGAGCCCTGGCATTAATTCCTATAGGAAGGTAGACAAACCCAGCCATCTCCCCCTGCAGCACCTCATTGCCTCAGAGTTCAAGGCTCTCTCAAAATTGCTACTGACCTCAGCTAGGTCTAGGTGGCAGGGCTTCCCCACTTGGGGGAAGCTGACGCTCTGTGAGAACTGAAGAGGAAGCAGGGTGGCTGTAAGAACAAGCCTGAGGGGACGGGGCACTATAACAGGCAGGCTGTGGCCATCAGTCCCCGGGCAGGATAGCAATCAGTGAGTCAAAGCTAGCTAACAGTGAATGAAAGAGAGCCAAGAATGGGACCCTTTGGGTGCTAGAGACTAGCCTTTAGCTTGTTCCACTCCTCCCCCTGGGCTCCAATCCTAGGTTTTCAGGGTTGGAGATCTAAGAGAAGACAAGCATGGTAAGAAAACATGCCTAGCCCCCGTCCAACATGCAAGCATGGGTGGACGCTTGCAGAGATCAGGAGAGATGCCTCGAGTCCTGGGTGATCTGTGTGTCTGACTCATGCAAGTTGTACATGGTCAACAGGAGAGTGGGGTGCAGGAGGAAAGCCTTGTTTTCTTCAGTCACTCTGTCTGGGGTTGTTGTGTCTCCTCTCCCTCAACCCTCCATCTCACCCATCAGGACCAAATAGCATTGAAACTCCCAATGCCTTTGCCTGCACTCAGCCTAAAAACTCAGGATTTGATAAGGTTACGGCACCATTGATACAATCACAGATTTTTTTTAAGCCTCCTCAAAGAGACAGATGTTTAGGCTGATTAAAAATTGAGGAGGAAACCTGCAGCTGCACCAAGGAATAATCTATTGGACAAATATTTTAATAAAAAAAATATGAAGAGATCAGCCCGACCTTGCAAGGTCTTCTGCTTTAAAAAAATCTTTATCAAACCCCTATTCTATGGCTTCAATAAACAGAACCCATTACCTCACGGCATCTTTTGTTGGCCCCATACAAGAGAGAACAAAATGGTTATTCAGGGGAACGCTTTCGATTTTTATTGTGGGTAGCCTGCACAAAGAGCCGTGTTATTGTATTTAAAAGAACCATCTGTAGCAGAAACAATGGCATCAAATTATCTTTGAATACCCACTGAAAAAACATAAAGCTTTTTTTTTTTTTTATTCTTCTTCTGTACGGTGGGGGGATAGAGCAGTGTTAGGATAACTGACTTTTTTGTTGTTCTCTGGGTGCATTCTTCTCGCTCCCCCTCTCTCCCCCTCACCCTCTCTCTCTCTCTCCCTCTCTCCCTCTCCCTCTCTCTCTCTCTCTCTCTCTTTTAAAAAATCAGCCATTTGGAGTTTTAAGCCATAAACGATTTTTCTTGTTGCAGGGGATTGCAGTGGCAAAGCTAGGCTAGGTCTTGGAGGCTGGTGTAAGGCGAAGCGGGTGAAGGCAGGAGGCTGATGGAGAGACTGGGGGGAAGAAAAGCCGAAATGGATTCACGGTGCCTTGGATGGAGGACGAGAGGGGAACTGCAGGCTCCTTCAACTCGTTCTGTCCGGTGAGAAGTGATCAAGCTTGGGCTGACAAGAGGCTCAGGGAGTCCTCACGTTCTTTCGCTTTTTTACCTGCCAATCAAACTGCTACAAGACAACACCCTGATCTGGCATGGACATGTAAGTAGCTTGCAACCCAACTTTGACATTCACTGCTAGCTCACTCCTCTCCGCCCACCCCCCCAACTCACTTTCTTCCCCTCTCATTCTTTTTTTTTTTCTTTTGACCTTTAAGAGATCTGGAAATACACCCTGTGTAACAGTCATTTAACACAGACAGATTTAAGTCTGAAAGCGTTAACTTTTGGAATTAAATGCTAATTGTGATTTCTTTAACAAATGCAGAAGTGAAGACATTATTTTATTCTCTTCTGAACAGTTTTAGTGCTGAACATAATCAGTTGCCTTGCAAGGGTGTGTGTTTCTTTTTCCTTTGAAAATAAAGAAACCCGTGAGCCCCCAGAGAGAGATGCAGAAATGAAAAACTCAGGCTTCCATCTTAAAAATGTCAAATGCTAGCATCTCATCCCTACAAACACACACACACACACACACACACACACACACACACACAGAAAAAAACCAAACCAAAACAAAACCAAAACCAAAACCAAACAAAAAAACACCCTTCTCCAGACCAAGGTCACACAGAATGGAAAGAGTGATTTGAACCAAAAGGTACATATCATTAAGGGGTTGCTACTCTTTGATCTGGCGTCTTACTATTTTGGTGGTGGTTGGGGTGGGGGTGTGAAAAAAGAGAAGGAAGAGGACATGGCGATACCTCATTCTTTATGAGAGACTGACATTGAAGGGGCTAGAGATACAAGAGGACAGGAGAAGCAGGAAATATTACCTGAGAGAAGGAATCACAGAGCATGGCGGAGCTGGAAGCTAGGAGGGCTTCGGTGGGAAGTTGTGCGAGAGGTGATGGGGCTTGCTCTCTGGCGCCCTCTAATGGCAATCGGAACCAATGTTTTACTTTCTTAATTCAGTACTAGGAAAAGCAGCTGGGTTTTTGTTGTTGCTGTTGGTGGTTTTTCTCCGCAGGCTTAGAAACTAGATACTATTAGTGGAGTAAATTGATTGTTTTCATCCCAGAAACTTATGTATATGCCTTAAAATTATCAATGTTTTCTCCTCAAACATCCCCTCCTCTCCCCAAATTTGGTTAGACTAATAGAGGAGGAAAGGGGTAATGGCAGATTGACTTATTGAGGGTGGCCCAAACCCAATTAGTAATGCGCAGAAAGGGATTCCTTTCCTACCTGAACAGCATTCTGACTCTTCTAATATGTTGGAGAGGTCTTGGGGGCTAAGGTGGGGAGGGATGATTTGGAAATTGCAGATTCTGACACAGGCTCATTAGAACACAATTTAAGGGGGCCTCTTAGGAACCTCTGTTATTGCGACATGTGGTGGTCAGGGGGCTTTCCTTCCCGCCTCCTTTTTCTTTTTTCTTTTTCTTCTTTCTTTCGTTCTTTTTTTTTTTTTCCTTAAATTTGGTAGATAAAGGTTAATCTTGGGCTGAATGATAGAGCTATGATTGACAAGAGAAAAGGTGTTGAGGGCAGGTCGCGCTGTCTTATTTACAGCCCACTGCTTGCTGTAGAGTCTTTGTTAGGACTGGAAAGCTAATTTAGTGCTGATCAAAAGCACCACAGAGTTAAAGGACTGGTAATGACTGCTAATTTCATTTCAGCCTCATGCATCCCCAACTGCTGTAATTAAAGACACGCTATTTAAATACAGGTGAAGGTTTTTTTTTTTTTTTAAGTTAGGGTGGGGGTGGGTGGATTACAATATTATTTAGATTTCATCTTATACATGGGTGTTATGTAGTCCAACATCAGCTTTTTTTAAGAGCCGCTTCTTGTCATTTATACCTGGCTTTGCAGAATCGGCAGTGTGAAATATGTCAATCACACAAAAGCCCCTATTTAAAGAAAAAAAAAAAAGCAGGATGCAGAACAGTAAATGTTTAGGGGGGTATTTAAATATTTGGGTCTCTTTTATTTTTCCCCTTCAAATTAATGGAAGGGCCTTCGAAATAGCTAAAGTATTTGAAACTTAGGGCAGGGTTAACAGGCCAAAGGGATCAGTGTCAGCTTTTTAAGTACTTCTAAAAAGATCATGTGAACAGATGGAAAAATATATTTTTAATTAAATAATTTCCCCCACACTGTAGCTGCAGTGTTGGCTCAGAAACCGTGTAATTCCTCAACCGATAGGAGTTTCTTTATAAGAACATCAAAGGATAAAAAGCTCTACATTTTCGTAGTTGGTTAAAATTGATAACCCCCCCCACACACACACACACACACCCAAAAAAAGAATTTAGCCTTTAATCTCTTTTTATCCACGAAGACTAAAGCTCTGTACTCGACCCCGCGAGCGGCTCTCGCCTTCCGGGGCTGGAACCCGGCTCAGATGTGAAGCGGCGCTGAGCCGCCGCGCAGGTTCGTGACCAGCGCCCCCTGTTGGACACAGTAGGAGATGCACAGCGCCAGTCCTGGAAATCGCGAGAACCTTGCTCTGGGGTTAGATAAAACTCTTTATTACCCTCCAAAAAGGAGATGGGGCGAGGAAACAAGTTTTTATATCCTTGAAAGATAGTATAATTTAATTCAATAAAAAATAAAAAGGAGTTAACACAATTTCAATCCAATCAAAAATGAAGACTAACCTATTCCTCTTTCTCACATTGCAGCCACCCCCTACCCCCGTTTGGGTTTGGGACTCTTTTCAGATTATGAGATAGTAAAACAGGTGGAGAAGCTTGATATAAAACAAAGGGAACTTTCTTTTGTAGCTATGGAGAACCAAGCAAATTACTTCTCCCGTTCTGTACACATTTACAAAAATAAAACGGAAGAGGCTACTGCTTGCTGCTTTGACGTTGTCAGCAGCATCTTGAATGCCCTCGGAGGTCCTTCAAGAATTGTAACTGAGTCCCTGACTAAACGAAATAACTTGCTCGTTTTTATTTGTTTATTTTCAGAGTGTAATTAAGAGGCCAGTCTCTGCTTTGAATGTTTCCCATCCCCCAAAGCAATCTTGATCAAACTTTTCCTTTCCGGGCTAGCGGTTAAATTCCAGATATTGTTTAAGAAACAGGTGCCTGACACCTTTCTTCTTTTATCTCAGCATCTCAGCCGTAGGATTTCAGGAAAGGTGTGCCAATGGTAAAGAGTATTTTCTTTTGAAATTCAGCATTTTCCTGGACCAGGAATCCAAATTATCCTAGGGGGAAGAGGAGTACTTTTACATCTCCAAAAGTATCTGTTAACATAAGAAAGAGCTTTTCCTTTTTCTTTGGTGAGCAAGTAAGGGTAAAAGTACACTTTGAATTCTTTCAGAAAGATAAACTATAAAAATGACATATCTTCTGACAGGAAAATAATGGGAAAATACGGGTTTGTTTAGGTGTTTAAAATGAACTTGAAAACAATTCGAGTGCTAAACGAACACCTGATCTCAACAAGGTGTTTTATGATTTCGATCTTCAGGGCTGTACTTAAAATTTTAACTTTTAGGTAAAAACCTTAAGATGTTTAGGACTTGCTTTTTAAAATTTTGCCTATTGGAGGAAACCAGATTAGTTTTCATAACAGAATTACTTTTTAAAATATTTAATACTGTGGCCACGAGATTTGTTTATGTTGATCTTACATTGATTCATCCCACCTCCCCAAATCAGCGGATCCGAGATTGTGTTTTCAGGGGAATTGCTGTTCAGTGCGATGAGAGATGTCTTCTCCATCTGATTCCAGAATCGAATCTCAGCTTGTGTTTCTCAGTAAATGACTTTGGATACAGTGGCAGGAAAAGAATCAAGGTTTTGATCAGTTTTTACCCGGAATCCTATCGAAATAACGGGCAAGCGGGATTCCCTGCTACAGGCAGCCCCACCCTTTGCTTTACCAAAAAACAAAAGCAAACAAACAAACAAAACCGAGTCCCCATTACAGAAATGTTAAGTCCGGGCCAGTTTGTGAACGAGCGCCAACCTCCTAAAGTACCAAACGGTGCGTGACAGCCGCGGTCCAAGGCTGCCCGTGGCGAGAGGAGGCCAAAGCCAGCAGAATCTTGGAGGCGACCCGTGAAAGGGGATATATGCCTGCTGTTCGGAAGGGAGGCAGAATTTGCAAAACCAGAGGCCGGGAGATTTCGACCTGGTACCGCCCCCCGGGGGGTCCCAACCTGTGGGGAGAAGCCAGGGGGAGGAGCCGCACTTGGCTGCAGGGGGGCAGTGTGTCCCCAACTTCCCAGGGCCCCAGGTGAGAGCGCAACCCCTAGTTCAGCAAAGAGAACTAAATAAGTGGGTGGCCTAGGCCTGGGAAAGCCACCCAGCTTTCCCAGCGCAGTGTCATTTCTGTGGTTTCAGGCGGCCTCAGCCCCTGCCGGAATCCCACGCCCCACGGCGGCCAGCAGGAAGGCAGCCCTTCCATCTTGGGGGACTGGGGAGGGGACAGCGAGTGACTGACTCCTTAGAAGCAGGCAAAACCGCACGGCTGGCAACGGGGCCGCATTTCCCTGCAGCAGCAATGCGCCTTTTAGGGGAGGAGCGGGCATTTAGGGTCTCTTGTCCCAGCGGCCAGGCCTGAACCCGCGCCTCTTGGCAGAGTGCCCTGCTTTATAAGTAGTCAATCTTGCCCGATTCTGGGGGCGATCCCGGATAATGGGCCAGTCTTGCCCGAGCCCACTAACTCTGTGCCAAGTTTTCAGTCCTCTCTCCCCTCCATACCTCAAACCGTTCTTGCTGAACCCAAGCCTGACTATGAAAGCCAGTGTATGTGGCTCGGAGTTTGGTAACTATTTGGGGGTGGAGCAGATGACTCATTATTAAGACCACGATTCAAGGATGAGCCTTCATTCATTAAGTTTGCTCTTTTACTTTGTTTCTAAACTTTGAAGAACCTTTAGTTCCCTTGACCCAGCCCTGAGACAGACGAAGGCACGGGCTTGAAGGAGCTGAGATATTGACAGATACTCACCTCTCTACCACTCAACGGGCAGATCAACGCTGCCAGACTGTGGGTCCTAATCCAAGGCCCAGCTGCTACGTGGGTTGCTGAAGGGTGTTGAAACCACAAGTACAACTTGACACCACTGAGCCCACGGTGCTTGTCAATAATCTGTGAATTAGGTGCAGAGATTGTCACTGTAGATCATAACAGTTTCTGAAGGACTCATTACAGCCTATCGTGTCAATGATCTTCAAATTAAGGAGGGGGGCTGGGGCGGGAGAGAAAAAGGAATGGGGAGAGCCTACAAAAAAGGGAAGAAGGTTGGGAGGGGAGATAAAAGTCAGAGTCCTAGCTCCGAAGAAGCCTTTAAAGATTATCATCAGGCTAGTCATCTGAGAATTCCATTGGGATGGGTTTGGAAACCCAACTCCATCTGAGCCAGGGCTGGAAAAGGGGCAATAGGGAGTGAGTAGAAGTGGGCCCCTGGGAAGGCAGACTTCTCAGACATTTCTTTTGAGGCCAGAAGAGCTTTCAGGAGAGGGCTCCAGATGTCAATGGGAGGCCTTGAGCATGCCAGGCCGCCCAGGATGGGTGCACACTTTGATTTAGAGCACTTTCCAGGGCTAGCCACCGCTGCAACTCCGAGAAAAAGTGGGTAGTAGTTTTGTTTAGGGCTGATGGTGTAGGTGATTTTTTTTTTTTTAATGATTTGCTTTCAGCTTCTTTTCATACAAACAGGTGAAAGACTTCCTTCCTTTTCCTTTGATAGTACTCCTGTCCCTCACACATGTTAACAGATCTAATTTCTTTCCCCAACCTGCTTTTTGAGGTGCCAAACACCTCTGCCTTCTGCCCTTTCAAAAGTGTTGTCACTTTTTGAGTTTGTATTATGTCTGATCGTACTTCTGCAAAGGGGGCTTGAAGGTAACACAGAAGCAGTGCACACGATGAGATCTCCAGAAGAAAGAAGACAAATCCCATTTCAGGAGTTTGGAAGGAACCAGACGAAGGGAGAAATGTTCTCCCTTCTTGGTGGATTGCCGGTGCAGTGAGTGTGAAGCTTGGCATGCACTGGGGTTGTCATTCATGTACCCTTTAATATAGTCTAGAGAAATCCCAAGGAAGCTTCAGTTTGTTTTCCCACAAAGGTTGTGGTCACAACTCAATGAAATAATCACAGCCGGAGAATTTAAAATGGTGACTGTCTTTTTCCTAACATCAGGGTAACAATCCTAGTCACTGGAAAATTGGGATTCTAAGGAATCCCTGTTCCTTTGGGATGATTAATTGTGCAAGATAGCGTGGTCAGTCAGGGAGATATGTATTTAGACTCCCAAGCAATGATTTAGAGGTGTAACAGGGCCATGGATTTGTTGGGCCACTTGCAGTTCCTGGTGCTCTGTTGGCTTGGTTTTGTTTTTGTTTTTCATTCCTGTCTTCTGATTTTTAAAATCAAAATCATAGGTTCATTTTTTGTCAATGTAACTGGAAAACACTGGTAGCAGTCTCTTTAAATTCTCAGTTTGTCTTTTTTTTTTTTTAAGAGAATTTCTATTTAAAATAATTAGATCATTTAATGGGCACACTGCATTTTCCCCTGGACAACAGCTGCAGTGCAGAGACAGGTCTTACGTTAAAACTACTTGACAATTCAGAAATGGAAATGAAATCGTGAAACGGGAATCCTTTTTTCCAGAAAATATTTGAGCTGGGATATATGTAGAAGATACATATATATGAAATACTCTAAGCAATATGATGACTGTTATATATAGCCCTGAAGACATACACAAGTGATTATATATTACTTTTGTTGCTATAATTTGAAGTAAGGGAGAAATATATTTGGTTTGCTTTATATCCTTGAATTCTTTTTAAAATGTATTTATTTCATCAGTGGGATTCAGATGAAAGAGAGTGAATAAAAAAAGGAGCTGGATTCAGAGCAGCTCTGCATTCCTTAGGTTTCAAGGGTCCTTACAGCCCTTGAGTGAAATTATTTGGTGAAATTGGGTCTGGACTGAAATAGCATTTGTTATCCCCTTGTTCATTTGTTACGTGTAATACCACTTCTGGAAATTAAAGGCAAGGTGCTGAAGGGACAGACAAGAAGAAAAAATATAATTAAGGAATTTTAAATTGCCAATCTACCATGCATCCATATGCATATTTATGTCTTAGTAAATAAAAAAGGGATAGAGATCTGTGCTTGCTCTGTGTATCATCTAGAAACATGTATTATAGTTCCTGTCAATAATTTTTCACACTTCCAAAATCTGACAAGTTTGGCAATAGAAAGAAAATGGAGGAAATGTAGATGAAAGAATTTCTCTCATTTTGAAAACTGCTTTATAAAAATTGCAGTATCCCCTCTAGGATCTCACGAGGGATCCTTCACAGTCTAAAGCAAGTGAAGTTTGATAACAGCACAGTTCTATTCTAATTTTTGCTCTTAGTATCAATATCCTAACTTTTTCTGGCTTACTTATTATTTTTGGAAAATACGTGATGCTTTTGTAAGGAAATTTTCTAATGCTTTTCTTTACCTTCATTGATCTGTGTTTGTTTCACATATCTTGAAGAATTAAGTGTTGATCATTCAGGAAGCCTTGTGGCACACTGCAATTTGAGGTGATGGAGGAACATTTTTTTGCAACTTGGAAGAAGGAAACATTTTTTAAATTGGCTTATACCAGTCTCCTGACTCTGTAATTCTCAGTTTTCTTGAGTTACGGGATAAATATCAATAAAATCTCATCTTACCAGATTGCACCAGCATTGTCCTACATGTTGGAATTTTCCTCTATTTTTGGCTTTTAAAATCACAAACTTTTCTTGGCCTGCCGTACTTCTCTTTTTAGTTTATATGCCCCTTACCACACTACTGGTATCATCTTTTTCACTGCAGTCTGTTCAGTGCTATGGTCGCTTTCAGTGGAGAAGGCTGGAAGGTTAGGATCCGGAGGAAACATAACAAAAAAAGGGAGAAAAAAGCCCTTCATTTGGCCAAATCTGGCTCCTAATATATTTAACCACTTCCAGAATTAGAAAGCCTTTCTGTACATTTTATTCTATTTTTCTCCCTTTTTTTTTTTTCCTTATGTAATGAAATTAAAACTTTTGGAGCCCACAGTTGACATTTTTCAGAAAATTGAGTTATCAAGGCAGTAATTATTTCACGGGGAGATAAAACTCTCATAGCCCTAACTGTCAAATAGGGCCCTTTTCAGATTTTAATTACAAAATAAAATTAGTCTGCTCTTCCTCGGAATGGTTTGTGAGTGGTTAAACAGAGCTTTCCCCCCAATACTGGTGGTCGTCAAACTCTGCTAATTAGCAATGCTGAGAAATTCCAGTTAACAAGGACATTCTCCAAGACTCTGCAGGTTCCCTGCCGTTTGCCTTCATTTCCATAAGAAGATTAAGAGAGGAGGGAACACACTCAAATGCAGATGCAGAAAAGAAGCGTTTTTTAACAAGCATCATAATAGTAAGATGCTTGGCTAGTTCTCACCTAATTACTGCAAGTTAAACCTCTATTTGCCACTAAGAAGAAAAAATAAGTCTACAGTCCCCTATCTCCACAAAATTGTTAGTTGGCTTCAGATATAATACTTGAGGAGGGATGAGGGGAGTTTAGGAGAGAAATATCAGTGCAAAAGATAAAACTGAGCTACACTGAATCAGTTAAGGGTTTGGGGCTGGGGCCTATAGTAAAACAAAATTAAATCAGAATATCCTAGGAGTTATGCATTTTGTTCTTAATTTCTAATCTTGCTCTAAAAGTATACAGCTTTTTGCTGCCCATGAAAGGGAAATGTTATACTTCCTTTAGATTAAGCACTTTAAATTTTCATAAATTGTGCCAATGGCAACATTTTTAAATTCTTGAGGGATGAAGCACCCTCTTCCAAGTCTTATTTTGATACCCTAGTAGTCAATGGTGTATTGTTATTAGTACTGTAGCCATCTTTTATAAACCTAAAACAGTGCTGCTTCTATCATCTATTGTGATTATTATAGTTATTATTATATTTAGGGGCCAGTGATGATGCTGGATTGAAATAGAGTGGCCGGTGATTTGATTTTTTTTTTTAATGCATATGTTCTAAAAAATCTAATGAGAAAATTGTTTCTGCTATCACCATCTTCTTTAATCTTATTTTCATAGCACATTATTATGCATAAATGCCAGCCACAGTTAGTTTATTGCCTTGATAAGTACAGCAGGCTTAATTAAAATAAAGCTGTAAATAAATGCAACCAATGATAACACAATTGTAATGTATTTCCATAGCTTATTTATATGATAAAAGCAATTAACAAAAGACCTAGCCAGCCCCTTTAACCTCTTAAATGCATTATTATAGAGTTCAGGCACAAACACATGCATCTGAGAATGTATAAAAGCTTTTATATATTATCCCAAGGAAATATTTGTGCCTCCTACTACTACCCCTTGAGAGAGAAGATTACAAACATTTGCTTCTGTAACTATCCATTATTAATATTTATTTTAATACACATACACCATTATCCACATCAATCCCTTGTTTGTTTGTTTGTGTGTTTGTTTTTCTTTTCCTTCAAACTTAATTATCCATAAGCTTTTTTAAAGTTTTCAGAATAATGCTACTAAGTGCAGACCAATGCATACGCAATCATAAAGTGAATGCTTGGTCTGCCCTTTGTGGCATCTGGACAATCATAATTCATTCATATGTTGAATCTCATAATTTGTACCTATTTTTTCCCAAGGTTTAACCTCCTACTTATCTGGAGGTTATATGTACATTTCTAAGTTAAGCAAATTAAATCTGATTCTTATGATTTAGTTCCATAGCTTATATGATATGTTAACTTTTCTTTTGTTTAGATTACGTGTAATTAGTGGATCTTCCTCCCAGTCCCCTCATTTAAAAAAAAAAAAAATTATTTCCAAACACCTTTTTTTAAAGGTAAAAGCAAAACTGTAGTCTTGGAAAAGCGAATTCACCAGTAGGGGGCGCACCAGCTACATCCCTAAAACCAGACGCGCTGAAAAGCCTGGTGGCTGCGGTGTTGTCTTCCGAGCCTCTAACCTTTTCTCTTCCTAATCTCCATGTCCGTGTTTGGCTTAATATTATACCTCGAATAAACAGAAGACATTATTTTGTTTTAAAAAGTGCCATATATTTATCCGTTTCGAGAAGGCCAGTCTCACCCTTCCCAGGTTCCCAAGAACTAAAACAAACCATAACTTGCGAGAAAAAGAAGACACTGTTGGGGGAGGGGAGGTTGATTGGAAATAATAATTTATAAAGAAAAGTCTACAGGATTCTTTTCTCAACTTTTCTGGCTTTCCAGTGAGCGTGCCTATTTTGAGTTTGACGGGAACAGAAAAGCCCCGGAGGGCAGGGATTGGAGAAGTTGGAGTGGGGGTAGTGATGGTTATGGGAAGAAGGTTAGTAAGGAACAAAACAATGCAAAGTTTTGTAAAGATAATAAATGGAACGTGGCCGACAGATACTATTCAGAACATTTTCTTAGGGTGAGTAAGGGTATATAGATCAGGGAAGGAGGGGGGCGGAGAGAGTGTTACAGAAGAAAGAAAATAAGTAACCCTCATGGTTTAAGCCCTTTATAAAAAAGAAATGGCATCAGGTTTTTTTTTTTTTCTCCCACTCCCCCCCCCCCCCCCCCGCTTTGTAGTCAAGTGCATTTTAGCCACAAAGATCCCAACAAGAGAGTGGAAGGAAACTTAGACGGGGCTTTGTTTGACTCCGTGTAGCGACAACAAGAGAAACAAAACTACCTATTTGTAACGGACGTGCTGCCATTGCTCTCCGCATTGAGCGCCTACCTATTGAAATCTTTACGTCGGGACAATGGGAGAGCGGCTAAAATTACCCTCTTGGGTCCTGGGCGGGCAGGATTCCTGAGCCCCTACCCCCCGCCTCCATCGCATCCTCCTCCAGCCCCGGCCTCGCTGGGCTCCCTCCGTCCCCAGTCCTGGCGGCCTTCTTCCTGCCTGCACTGCCTGCACCTGTGCCTGGAGAGCACCACACCCGCCTCCCAGGCCTGGAGTCCCCTCCAAGCGCTGTCCCAGACCCGGCGGCCCAGGCAGAGCGGCCACCACAGTAGAAGTCACAAGGGGGAATGGCAGAGCTGGTGCTGCCCGAGTCCTGGGAACTCTGCGTGGGAGGGAGTTTGTGAGTGCGGCCCAAATGCTGCCTCCATACTCTGCCGAGGGATGCCAGGAAGTTGACACGACGCTGCTCTATAGTCTGCGCTTCTGAAGGTCCTTCTGTTGATCTCCTTCTTCCCCTAACCTCCTTTTGAAACTCGCCCAACTGAAATCCTGCTTTGGGGGAGGCTCAAGAGGAGAACGGGGAGAGAGGAGGAGAGTGGGGGCATCCCCTTTCTGTCGACTGAACGGAGAAAGATGGTGGGAGATGAGGCTGGGGGTAAGGGGAGAAGCCGCAGTGTCGGGGCCAGAGCCGAGCTGGTCAGGGGACAGCAGGCATGCCGCAGCTTCCCCAGGCCCGGCCTCCCCTCAAGTGCGGAGTCGGCCACAGAGTCCCAGCAGGATTTATGCTTAAACAGAGCAAAGTGCGTGGCAGCTAGGAGGGTTTGGAGCACTGAGCTTTCCGTCTCATAACTTCTTGTCGGGACAGTGTAAGAAAGGGGCGAACTAGTGCCGGCACCTGTAGAGGAAGAGGGGCGAGGGGAAGAGCGAGGTTAGGCAGAAGCACCGAGGAGGCTGGAGCGGGGGAGGGAGTGGGGGGGGGCGGCGGTGGGGGGGGAGCATGCGGAGGAGCGGGAAAACAATGACACACCAACTCCTGCACCGCCTGTTTCCTGAAATACTAGTAGGACAGTCGTCCTGAACCACCCACTCTGCCGTGCCCCACCCCCACACCTTAGCGGCTTCTCGCGCCCCTTCCTCGTTTCAGCAGCCCGCAGCAAAAAGTAAATCAATATTAAGTTTGAAGAAGAAAAAAAATCGCAGTCTTGGTGCTGTTTACCCACTTCCTTCGAAAAGGCGTGTGGTGTGACCTGTTGCTGCGAGAGGGGATACAAAGGTTTCTCAGTGGCTGGCAGGCTGGCTGTGGGAGCCGCCTCCCCCTCCCTCCTTCCCCCTCCTCCCCTCGCCTCCCCCGCGCGGCCTGCGGCGCGGCAGGCCCCGCCCCCTTTCATGCAAAACCCGGCTGCGAGGCTGGGCTCGAGTGGAGGAGCCGCCGCGCGCTGATTGGTCGCTGGAAACCCATTTATTCCCTGACAGCCCCCGTCACATGGATGGTTGTCTATTAACTTGTTCAAAAAAGTATCAGGAGTTGTCAAGGCAGAGAAGAGAGTGTTTGCAAAAGGGGGAAAGTAGTTTGCTGCCTCTTTAAGACTAGGACTGAGAGAAAGAAGAGGAGAGAGAAAGAAAGGGAGAGAAGTTTGAGCCCCAGGCTTAAGCCTTTCCAAAAAATAATAATAACAATCATCGGCGGCGGCAGGATCGGCCAGAAGAGGAGGGAAGCGCTTTTTTTGATCCTGATTCCAGTTTGCTTCTCTCTCTCTTTTCTTCCCCCAAATTATTCTTCGCCTGATTTTTCTCGCGGAGCCCTGCGCTCCCGACACCCCCGCCCGCCTCCCCTCCTCCTCTCCCCCCGCCCGCGGGCCCCCCAAAGTCCCGGCCGGGCCGAGGGTCGGCGGCCGCCGGCGGGCCGGGCCCGCGCACAGCGCCCGCATGTACAACATGATGGAGACGGAGCTGAAGCCGCCGGGCCCGCAGCAAACTTCGGGGGGCGGCGGCGGCGGCGGCGGCGGCAACTCCACCGCGGCGGCGGCGGGCGGCAACCAGAAGAACAGCCCGGACCGCGTCAAGCGGCCCATGAACGCCTTCATGGTGTGGTCCCGCGGGCAGCGGCGCAAGATGGCCCAGGAGAACCCCAAGATGCACAACTCGGAGATCAGCAAGCGCCTGGGCGCCGAGTGGAAACTTTTGTCGGAGACGGAGAAGCGGCCGTTCATCGACGAGGCCAAGCGGCTGCGAGCGCTGCACATGAAGGAGCACCCGGATTATAAATACCGGCCCCGGCGGAAAACCAAGACGCTCATGAAGAAGGATAAGTACACACTGCCCGGCGGGCTGCTGGCTCCGGGCGGCAACAGCATGGCGAGCGGGGTCGGGGTGGGCGCCGGCCTGGGCGCGGGCGTGAACCAGCGCATGGACAGCTACGCGCACATGAACGGCTGGAGCAACGGCAGCTACAGCATGATGCAGGACCAGCTGGGCTACCCGCAGCACCCGGGCCTCAACGCGCACGGCGCCGCGCAGATGCAGCCCATGCACCGCTACGACGTGAGCGCCCTGCAGTACAACTCCATGACCAGCTCGCAGACCTACATGAACGGCTCGCCCACCTACAGCATGTCCTACTCGCAGCAGGGCACTCCTGGCATGGCGCTTGGCTCCATGGGCTCGGTGGTCAAGTCCGAGGCCAGCTCCAGCCCCCCCGTGGTTACCTCTTCCTCCCACTCCAGGGCGCCCTGCCAGGCCGGGGACCTCCGGGACATGATCAGCATGTACCTCCCCGGCGCCGAGGTGCCGGAGCCCGCCGCCCCCAGCAGACTTCACATGTCCCAGCACTACCAGAGCGGCCCGGTGCCCGGCACGGCCATTAACGGCACACTGCCCCTCTCGCACATGTGAGGGCTGGACAGTGAACTAGAGGGGGGGAGGAATTTTCAAAGAAGAACGAGGGAAATGGGAGGAGAGTAAGAAACAGCATGGAGAAAAAAAAAAAAAACCCGGTACGCTCAAAAAAAAAAAAAAAGTCATCACCCGCAGCAAATGACAGCTGCAAAAGAGAACACCAATCCCATCCACACTCACGCAAAAACCGCGATGCCGACGAGAAAACTTTTATGAGAGATCCTGGACTTCTTTTTGGGGGACTATTTTTGTACAGAGGAAACCAGGGGGGTGGGGTGGGGAGGGCGAGGGAATGGACCTTGTATAGATCTGGAGGAAAGAAAACTACGCAAAACTTTTTAAAAGTTCTAGTGATACGGTAGGAGCTTTGCAGAAAGTTTGCAAAAGTCTTTACCAATAATATTTAGAGCTAGTCTCCAAGCGACGAAAAAAATGTTTTAATATTTGCAAGCAACTTTTGTACAGTATTTATCGAGATAAACATGGCAATCAAAATGTCCATTGTTTATAAGCTGAGAATTTGCCAATATTTTTCGAGGAGAGGCTTCTTGCTGAATTTTGATTCTGCAGCTGAAATTTAGGACAGTTGCAAACGTGGAAAGAAGAAAATTATTCAGATTTGGACATTTTAATTGTTTAAAATTGTACAAAAGGAAAACATTAGAATAAGTACTGGCAAAACCATCTCCGTGGTCTTTAAAGGGGCAAAAGTTTTAGATTGTACTAAATTTTTTTTAACTTACTGTTAAAAGCAAAAATGGCCATACAGGTTGACATCGTTGGTAATTTATAATAGCTTTTGTTTCCCAACTTTCCATTTTGTTCAGATAAAACAACAACAACAACAACATGAAATTACTGTGTTTGAAATATTTTCTTATGGTTTGTAATATTTCTGTAAATTTATTGTGATATTTTAAGGTTTTTCCCCCCCCCTTTATTTTCCGTAGTTGTATTTTAAAGATTCGGCTCTGTATTATTTGAATCAGTCTGCCGAGAATCCATGTATATATTTGAACTAATACCATCCTTATAACAGGTACATTTTCAACTTAAGTTTTTACTCCATTATGCACAGTTTGAGATAAATAAATTTTTGAAATATGGACACTGAAATTATGTTTGAGTCTTTCATTTATTTGGATAACACTGATTATACATAACTCCTCGGGGTATATACTGTGCTCAGCCAGGAAAGCAAAATATCTAAAACCTTGATATTCTAGTCCAGTAGCATGTGCTAATGTTAACTGCAACAAATAAATGTCTGAATGATTAACTGAATAAGTACTCTCAAAAAATTGAAATGCTTGTGTCATTTCTAAAATAGAAACTAGAGACATATATTGTAAATCCACCCCCTCCTTTTCTAAGCAGCATGAATAAGCATGATGGGGACTTATACTTAAAACTGATTTATGCCACTTGTTGCCAGAAAGGAGTCAATTCTGAAAATTTTCATGTGGCTCAGCAGATGGGGTATTGAGCCAAATCAGAACCAGGTTGGCTGGTTTTGTTTTCGTTTTCTTCAATGCACAATGGCCCTTTGGAAACCTGGTTATAGGGGAAAATGATGCTTCTTGTATCGGAATAATTGCAAACTAGACATGCAAAGTGCTCATCTGCTGGGTGGGTGTTTGGATTACTTCAGCCCTGCTATTGTTTGAGAGGAAACAAGTGGTTTGCTTTCTTTGTTCCTTGACTTCATAAACTTTCTCCTCTACATTCTCCTGTTTAGGGGAGAGGGAAAGCAAAGAGCATCTTACAACCCCCCCCCCCGACTTATCACGGCTATTTATTATTATTATTATTTATTTTCTTTTTTCCTCTCTCTCCCTCCACGAATTCCATTTCTTAAATTGGCAGCGCGGG
This sequence comes from Felis catus, assembly GCF_018350175.1. Taxonomy (NCBI): domain Eukaryota; kingdom Metazoa; phylum Chordata; class Mammalia; order Carnivora; family Felidae; genus Felis; species Felis catus. Next base: position 85,256,380 of record NC_058376.1, on the reverse strand, counting down.
TCCAAGCCTGTAGTCCCAAATCGGATATCTCTGCAGCTGATAACAAGCAAAAGAGAAGCCAGGCAACAGCCATATTAAAGAAGAAAACAATCAACTCTGAGGTAGATATTTTACTTTGTCCGGGCTAATCACAGTTGGAGATGATTATGCTTTTGATCTGTTAACCATGTTTTACTACGGTAGTAGAGAAGTAGGGGGAGGGGAAAGGGGTGGGGAAACAAGATTGGATTTGTTGTTTTCTTTTGCCCTAGGAAAGGTAAAGAAAGACTCTAGTTGTCCACAGTGGGAGCGAAAAAGTTGGGGGGATCGCCACGGTCTTTGAATTAACGATGTTTCTACATCACAACCGACCCGCGCTTTGGCGCAGCCGGAGAATCTGTAAGACCGACTCAGAGACTTTTCTTCCTTATTTACTGCTTACCTCGCTCATCTTCCCCCACCACAAGGGACCAGGAAACAGGAGTCAGGCATACTTAAGAGCGTGGGTTTGCTACCCACATTTCAAGGGCTTGTTGTGTCAACTTGCTACAACTTTGGAGAAGTTGGAATCCGGCAGCGCCTTCCACCCTTGAGTAAAATACCGGCTGCAGCCACTAAGTTAGCTCAACCCGTTGGTGTGCACTTTCGCCTTTTCCAAGAAAGTATTCCTTTCTCGTGGTGTTGCTAATATCAGTTCTGGGCTCAGCTGGAAATATCCTCATACTTTCTGTATTTTTATTTCATATGGATTGCTTTATTTTAGGCGTGTATTGGTTTTTATTTATTTCTTTTCTTAAAATCCTCATTTTAGGGTAAAGGACAATTATTATGCCAGCTCCCAATTCTAAGCGAGGCATTTCCCCCCCTAATTAATGCAGAGACTCTAAAAGAATTTCCCCCGGCCTGGCCAGCCATTGTAATGCATATACGGATTATTCACGTGGTAATGAGCACATTCGCCAGTTCTTGCTCACACATACGAATAAAAGAAACTTTGAATAAAGATCCAAATGATCTTGCTGGGGGGTGGGGAGGATATTCTCGGAATTTGAGCCAATCAACTATATGGTGTGTATATATTTGAAAAATTAGAGATATATTAGGAATATGTATTGCATTCAGAGTAATTGCACTGCACCAGGCTCTCTTAAAAAAAAAAATTTAAAGTAAATAAATAAATAAAAGAACCCACAGGATCAGACTAAAAAAAGCAACAACTTTTTGGCCAAATGCTCAGGTTCAAATATTTTGCAAGAGGGAAGAGAGCAATTTCAGGAAGTTGAACTAGTTTTGAGTGATTGTCACTTTCTGCCTAAAACAAGAGAACTCCCATTTTCCCTCCTATTCCTCCATATCCCCTACCTAACTGAAAGCCAAATTATTTTGTTCTTAAATACATTCTTTTTATAAACTGCATTTGAGGAAAGTGGTATATATTTCATCATTTATTTGATTGGATTAAATGATTCCCCAAGGTGTGTAGTTTCATGACTAGATTAATAGTGAACATACAGTATTTTAATTATAATGTGATTTCCAAGAAGGGGATAAACCCATAAACTTTCCCAGAGATGGTTATCTCTCAGTGCTGAAGTTAGTTGTTGAATGTTCAGTTTCTTCCTTGGGATATTATTCTATTCACTAAAACCATTCAATTTCCAGTCAAAGGGGGTGAATTTAATGTTTTGTTAAACTTATACATGGAATGGAAATGTGTAGAGGGATGAGATTATAGTTTGTTCCCTCTGCAATTTTTTTTCTCTCCCCGTGCTCCCCGCCCCCACTTTAAATAAAGAGCGTTAAAATATTTTGCTGAGCTGTAGTAGATTAGCAAGGTTTCTTGCCAATGCTGGGAAGCTGGTATTACAGACGGTCCCAGGGGAAAATGGCTCACATTAACCACTAAATGAATATTTGACAAGGGCTCATTCGGAGGTATTATTACTATAAACGTGTCCCTACTGGACTTTTCCAGGGTCAAAGAGCAACGCTTCAATTAATTATTTAGTCTGCTAGTAGATTTGGTTGTAATAGCTGTACTTATTTCTAGAACCGACACATTCTTAGAGTAGGAAATCTCAGGAGAATCTTCTCCATCAGCCATGCCTTGGATTGAAATACACACAGAGCCCTGGCATTCTGAAGCTGACTTTTTCATAAAACCTTTTCCTGGGCTGAGAGTTGGGGGGGATTATAGTTTCTTTTTCTATTTCATTTGCTGGTTTTGATTTAAAAGAAAGAAACAAGAACATAGTAAGTTATCTTAGATTCTACATCACGTCAGGCAAGGTCTTTTAGGGCCTTGCAGTTTAGGGAGAGAGGGGAGGGAAATTATTTATAACCTTTGCCTTTTCTAAGTGGAGATGTCACAGGATTTCAGAGACTCAGGCAGGTTCTGAATTTAGAAAGGGCACACACTGCTGTTTGCCAATAAAATTCGGGTTTTAAAATGGAAGTCTCCATAGGCTGAGTACGCGGAGTTCTAGTACACTCAGTAAATTGGGGTAAGAGATAGTCCCTCCTTCCCTCCCCACCTATTGGCTTGAACACCTCCAGGTGTAGTGGGGTGAGGGGGGACCTGGTGAGTGTTCCATTTCTGCTCTGTCATAAGTTCCTCCGTGGCCCTGGGTAAAATGGTAAGGGAATGATTTTGAGAGTAAGATTCCTTGACAATAATATAAGGTGAATGAATAAGAGATAAGCTGCAAGGGGTGGGGGAACGGGATGCAGTAATTACAAACCCAATTCATTCAGCTTTTCAGAACTTTTGTTGTGGGAGCTCCATTGACGGGTTTTGAGTCGCCAGTTTTCTCACATTAAAAAGAACTGATCAGCGCCTCAGGGGGACAAGAAATACCGCTTAACTGCATAGTGATTGGGTCTTCATTTAGAACCCTTACAAGAAGAAAATTAAACAGTGCCTTTGTGTGCACAGGTTTACTTTTCAACTGCTAACAGTTTATAGCTAACTGCTTTGGGATTGAAGTTTGACTGTGGTTTGGTCGTCTGCTAGTTGCCACTGCTTATTTATTTATTTATTGTAATGAAAGAGTTTTTTATATCCTCTTCCCTTTATTTCTGGTTCTTGGAGAATTTTGTAAAACAGGTCCTCATATTTTGATTCATGGAAGGAGTTTCCTTTGCCATGAGCTTTAACAGAGACTTGAATTAACACTTCTCCAACACTTTCCACACACACACCTCCCCCCCCCCCATTATTGCCTTAAAATAATTTGCATCTCACTCCGTTTTTTATGCTGCCTTTTCCTGCTTTCAGAGTAAAGACTGCCTTGGACAGCCACAAGTGAGATTGAGGATGAGGGTTGATTTATTTATTTCTTTCCTTTGCTTTTTTTTTTTTTTTTTTTTTGACTGAAGTTGGAAGATGGTTGGTGTATTTCTTTAGGGACCTCGTCTATGAGGTAGATCCCATAAAGCCAGAAGAAGGGGGAGAAACACTTGAACTTTACTGTGAAAGTGTGCATAAAATTCAAAGGGACACAGCCTCTGGAGTTTTAGAGTAAGCAGCTGTGGAAGGAGCTTTCCAAAGACAGAGAAATTGCCCAAACCAGAGAATTAGTTTGGTGTCTTTCATAGTTATTTTCTATTAAAAACTTCCTGGGAAACCTGCCTCTGATATCACCCAGGGGGACTTGTAACCACTCTTCCTTCTCATAATGCTGTCCAGTTTTACAATTCTTGTTTTCAGTGGTTCTGTTTTGCTTCTGTAGCTTTGAGGAAATAATGGACTTGACTTTCTTTTTTTAACCTATGAGACATCTCTGGGAGAATGGATTACTAAGACAAGGCCAAGATTTCCCATGGCAGAGAACTCTTTCTGCATGCAGGTCTAGATGGATTTTATTTTATATTTTGGTGTGATGGTGATAGTTCTGTTTCCTTGAGTGGTGTATTCAGTTTCTCTTCAAAAGCAAATAGAACGTCCTCTCGTTTCAGGACGCAAAGATATTTGCTGCTTCTGGGCTTTTGGACTTGAGATGCTTGCTCTACTTTGCAAAGAAGTGTCAGGTGATTTAGAACCTTCAAGGAGTCGTTCATTTCATTACCCTCGTCTATCTGCACTCACAGAAAGAAGTGTGCGCTGTTAGTAAAGATTTCGGCGCTTTGAACTATCTTCTGCCTTCCTCTCTGGGCTTCGGTGCGGGGCGCGGCGCAGGGCCGGGAGCGCTCGGGCCTCCCACCCGCCTGCCCTGGGGAGCCCGCCGCAGCCCGCGCCGGAGCGGCTGCGCGGGCAGATGGAAGCTGAGGCGGGCCAGCGCCGACCGGGGACCTGACGTCACCGTGGCCCTAGCCGAGGCTCCCATGGGGCTCCCTGGGAAGGTGCTGCATAGGGTTCAAGTTTTCTCCGACCGGACCCTGCCAAAACGGCCCGATTCCCTCTCTTAGCTCTGGACGGTCGCGCGTCGCCCACGTCTGGAATGTCTCCGGAGGTGTTGGGGGCTCTCTCGCTTACTCCGGAGTTCTCTACCTCCCTCACCTCAGCGCTAGCAGGCTCCATGTTGACCCCGTGACCCCAAGGATGGTTCTAGGCCCCAAACCTCCCCAATCAGAGATTGTGTTCCTTGAGTCCTGCCTTCCTCTCCCCTCTCCCCCTCAGTCCTTTACTGTTAAAAGGTTGTGTGCCCCTGATTGGTGCCAAAGCTCACCATTAGTAATCAAGCTCTTAGTACTTGCCGATGCCAGAGGCTACGAAATGAAATTGACGTGGCTGTGGGTAACCACAGGAGTGGTTTGGGCGCCCCGGAGCCCCGGAGTTTTGGGCCCCTCCGGGATCAGAGTAGATAGGGATGGAGGATACATCCATGTCCTATTTGTAAAATAGGGATAATACATCTTTCCCCGGGAGAAAAGGAGTACAAGGCCACTGACGCAAAATGGGATTAACTGATGGCTGCTACTTTTCTTACAGTCCAACGGAGTTAGGTGGTAGGGAAGGCAAGAGTTTCCCATTTTAGACTCTAGAGATCAATCCAGAAATTAGGCCCTCCTCTCTGGCCTTAGCAGGTGAAATTCGCCTTCTTCAGAGGACCCTGCTTCCTTTGCCAGTTCTCTTTCTGGCTTCGGGTTGGCCTAGGAAGTTATCCTGCAAACTTGCCATCCCTGGGCATCTTCTTGAAGGGAGGGATGCCGGCATTCTGGGCAGGAGCCGCCCCCACCCGCAGAAGGCAGAAAAATAATTACTGTATTAAAAGAAGCGGTGAATTCTTCCCAAGGGTTCTTATCGCTGGCGGCCAGGCCAGAAGCGGGACTGCGCCCCCACCCCCACCTCGTGACGTCAGGGTCTGCAGGGCCTCAGGGATGAAATGATTCGTTTGAGTGTTCCAGAAAGGGCAATCCGTACACTTGCAGGGTGAGGCCAGTGGAGCCGGTCTCCATCCCCACCAGCCAGCCCCAGCTTTTGAGACTGACGCTCTTGCCCCCCAGAGTATAAGCAAACACGAATAGCCAGTCTTAGGCACGTAAACAGTCACACAGGCAACACCACCCACCACACCACCGAAGCTCACAGGCAAACCCTTCTGTGTGTGTGTGTGTGTGTGTGTGTGTGTGTGTGTGATTTGATTTGCTAGCTAGAGTTTGCTGTGAGCTCTGAATGAGTTGGGTTTTTGTTGCTGTTTTGTTTTATGCTTGTTTTATTTTGAGACACTGGACAAATCACACCAAAGCATTTACAAAGTACACTGCAGCTTTATTTTATTTGGCCTTACATGAGTTTCAGCAGTGGATTAAAAATTGGACTTCCAAAAGTTTTCTGGTTCTGATACCACGTCAGGTCAGGACAGCTGCTTCTGGCTCGCTATGGCCATGCCACCTCCATTTTCTCTGTCCCCCCACCGCGCCTCCTAACTATTTGTATCGCTGTTTATAACCATTTTAGAATTGAGAAAATATTGCTGAGAGAAGAATGATTTAAACTGTAGACAAGAAGAAAGACATTTGATCCCTGACTGTAAAATGGATAGAATTATTTGTTGGTGGAGAGCACCTGAGCATTTCCAGAAGAAGGTACACTTCCCAAGTTTTCTTTACAAATCAATTTAATTCACTGAATGTCCTTCCAAAGGGAAGGGTCCTAGAAACTAGACCTTGTTTTGATATTGGTCCAGGATCTCACAAACTACTGATTTGCTGAGAATTAGCCGACACTTCACATGCAGTCAATTCAGTATCAACTCACATCCAGGTCGATTTGACTATCACACTTAACAGTTCAAATCTCAGTTATTGCATAACATTACGGTTTGATCAGTCTGAAATAACTAAGTGGCAAACCTGTCTTCTCCTGCTCAAAGTCTGCTTCCCTTTCTTTGTTTCCCCCTTCTTCCCACCTCCAGGGAAAGTATCTTACAATCAAGTTTTCCTTGTGAGAGTTTGTTTACCCCAACTTCTGTGAAACTAGATGAACACTCCTCAGCTTTCTAAACACTCGCTCATCAGCTTTGTGAAATGGTGCAAAAACATCTTGGAATCTAAGATGGCAAAATAAACCTGAGCATATGGGGGGAAGACTTCGTTGTTAGGAAATAGATTTAAATGTTTAGCTCACACTTCAGCCTTGATGCCTCCCTTACTACCCTCTCTCGCTTCTCTCACTGCCTGCCCCTGGCTCTTGGGTACCTCACCTCTATTAGCAAGCTGGTTCACCGGCATAAATTATGAATGCATTTCAAGCCGGCCCTTTTGATAAGATAAATCAGGGCTTTTCTCTTTTGCATGTTTCTGCTTTCATTCCTATTGAAACTTCCTGCGCTGTGCTGCAGGGTCTTTCTACAAACTTACTATCCCCACATAAACTATGGAGGTATGTTTTTAATAGGAAAAATCAGGTAACCTTTTTTTCCACGAAGCTTTACAAGTTGAGGATACAAAATATTTCATGGTTAGTTGTGTGAGCTTCCAAATTAGCTGCATATAAAGTATTTTAAGATTTTTTTTTTTTTTTTTTGGCTGTCACTGGCTGGCAATACTCATTTTGTGTGTGTGTGTTGGTTTGAAAAGCAGGAAGAAATGTAATGAATTGAGTGCTGTCAGAGATGTCTTCTGTTTGAACAATCTGCGATGGGCTGAATGGCAGGGACTCCCTCATCCAGTGCAGGTGCAGTAGAGCTGGGGAAGGGGGGAGGGGGGCTCCCTCTGTTCAGTCAAAAAGCACCATTCTCCACAATAGACCACACACTGACAGCCAGCGTGACATCAACTCACACTTTCATACTTTTCCCCCCATCCATAGTTCTGAGTTCACAAAGTGGCCATACAGTAGCCTTGGTTAGGTTCCTTTAATGAACATTTTGTGGCTCCTATGACCAACATTGAAATCTGCTTAGCCTGGGAGGAACAAATAGATTTTTAATCATGAGCTCCAAATCAAAATGTAAAGCTATAGATATTTCAAGTTAGCTGGTCTCCCCACTCTCTCCCAATGCTAATGCCTACAACAGCCCCCAGATGATCTGAAAACTCGGAGTTAAAAGTTCTTCTAAGACTGACTTAGGTTCTGAGACGCTGTTTTCTGATGTCCCAAGAGAGACTAACCAGGAAAAGAGAGAAAGCACGGATTTCATGTATTTATTTAAATTTAAAAGGACCTCTAGTATTTTATTATGCTGCGTGAGAGGGTTAATCCTGCAAATGAACGGACATTAATCTTGTGGAGTGGAGTCTGTCCTCTTTGAATTGGTTTTACTGGGGAGAGGGGTGGGAGATAGAGCAGGGAGTTAGGAAAGGCAGCAACTGTTTCAAAACTCTGGACAAAGATGCGACCACCCTTTGGCTGTCCCACCGCTGCAAGGGCTGGACCTTCCGAAGATTTCATTTCACATTTGTTTAAACTCAGGCCTTGGTGCCTCGAGTTTTAAGGGGAATTGTCCAAGGAGGGAACGCTACTAGGGAAACTATTCCAGTCAATCCGTTCTTCCCGCCACCCCCGCCCGGTTCCTACTCCTCTCCGCCCCCACCCGCTTCGCCAACTCACTGTCTGGTATCCGAACATTTAGCAGAAGGAGGGAGGGGCGAGGAAAGAGCTGTGCGGCCAGAACGGATCCCCCGGCGCCGCGGCCGCCGCGCGGGGCGAGAACCCAGCCGCCCGGCCACTGCCCGATTTCCCTCTGTGCCGGGACTGAAGCATCGCGCCGAGGAAAATTGATCCCTGTTGCTTATTTAAAAACAAAACAAAACACCAACAACAACACGTAGCCGTACATATTTTTCATCGCGGCAGCAACAGCAAAAAATCAACTTTCTAGCCCTCGGAGCAAAATCTTTTTTATCATTCGCCTAAACGCTGTTCAGTGGGTGGGGGTGGGAGCAGGCAGACCTCCCAGGGCGGCGGTCACAGCATTTCCCGCACTCCTACCTCGCGCGTGGAGGCAAAGAGTCCGGGGTCCGGCGGGGCGGGGCGCAGGGCAAGGGGAGTTGGTGTGCAGGGCGAGTAAAGGCCAAGTTCTTTAGAACCTCCACTAACACAGCAAGAGATGGGTCTTACCATCTCTGTAGAGTCCTTCGCTTGTGACCGCAAGGAGCTGTCGGGTGGCCTGCATTAAGTATGCCTACGGCGCCAACTAAAGTCTGGGCCTAGAAGAAGAGGCATCTCCCTCCCCTCGACCCCACTGCCCGCCGCTACTTGATAGCTGCCGCGTCTCCTGGCAGGTTACACACCCACAATTAATCTTTCTTATTAAAGCCTCCATTCTGTACCCAAGGGGCGACTCAAACCTATTTAGATTTCCTTGGTTGGCTGCACAAATTTAAGTGGGCAAAGAGTTATAAACCTAATAACAGAGGGCGAGAGAGAGTGATTTGAGTAGAGAAGACGCAAGATTGACTAGGGGTGTAAGGACGCTGCGGGCCTTGCCCGCCCCAGACACCTGCCTCGGGGTGCACGCCAGGCTCTGGGAAAGGCAGCGAACGCCGGCGCACCCACCGCATGCAACGTCGGCACACACACCTCCATCCCTACCCTTTTCGCTCACAGGTACACTTGCAATGAGATTGCCTCTTCCGGATTTCTTATAAACCCCTCCCAGCAAGGCAGCATTCTCGCAACATCCCAAACCAGGGAACTTCCGGAGAACCGGGGAAGGTTTGCCCTGTTTGGGATTAATTGAGAATAATTAACACTGGAGACCGTTAATCACCACTTTGCTGCTCTCTGCCTCCTTTCGGGTCTGCGGCGACTGCCTCTCGCTCCGGCTGTCGGCGCGGGTGGGTTCTCTGGTGAAAGTGAAGACGTCGCGGTAGCTGTCACCCAGTTCGGCTGTACTTTTTTAAACGCTCGCATATTGTTTGATTACTAATTCGAGTTAATATGATCTTTATGGCAACATAACAGTGGATAATTGGCCTTTTTTTCTGAACAACAATGTAAATCACAATCGCTTTATTATTTAATAACGTCAAACGCTTCGTTGGATTGGCCCCGACCGAGAAGACCTTTTCTTTCTAGACAGTGTTGTGGAGGAAGAACAATGAAGATCTAATTGTGGAGATTTCATAAGTTGGCTCCCGTAAATGAACAGCTTAGATATGGAAGTTCCAGCAGATGTGGGCACTATTCGCCGTAGAAACTCTACCCCCACCCCCCGTACACACAGCCCAAACACTCTATTGGAGGTTTTTTTTGTGGTGATGGTGGTCCTCAGATCCTAGCAACCACCTAAATCTTCCAGTAGCAATTAGAGCTTTTTATCGGGCTTGCTCTTCAGCCCTTTATATTGCCGATTTAGCATTAAGGCATTGAGTCCACTCACCAAATTAGCGCAACTCCCAAAGAGCCACAACTACTAAGGCTCCCTTTCGGTCACTTTGGTTGTTGGACATCTAGAGTACCTGCCCGAGGCTTTCTTTAAAGTCTTATTTTGTTCTTATTTGATTTTTAAAACGGATTCACCAATGCAGTGTCTTGGAATATACTTGTTTCAGGCAGAGTTTTGCAAGGGACACGAGCCATTATTTTGCAAATGCCTGGAAGAGCGGACGAAACCTACAGACCCCTCAAATGCAGACGGCAACGCTCGGAAGGAATGGGTCCCCGCTGCTCCAATGAAAGATTAATCACATTTGCCCCCAAAGCCTCCATTCTAACGGTCTCTATCACAGCTTTTGCCGTCGCTGGAGGACCGCTGTCTCTGGGGTCTTAAGACTTCGGAGTCTTTTGCAACTGGAGAGCCCCCATCACTTGGAATTCGGGTCAAAGAGAGAAACTCCGAGTCTACAGCAGGTTTTGTTTTTGCGTTTGTCCGCCTCTCCATTTTATTCAACTTCCACTGCCTGTCGGGAGGCAGAACAATTCGCTCCCCACCCCCCCCCCCACCCGTCCCCGCCTCGCTTCTAAGATAAACAGGAGGTGCGAAATGCTTCGCCTGCACACGCGCCCTCGGGGCCCCTCTCCCCTCACCACCACCCCCACCCTCTCCACCCCCGCCCTGCGCGCACGGTGCAGCTGTCCTCGGCCCAGACCTGGATGGAGACATCCCCCTTTTCTCTTCCCACCCTCATTTTAAAACCATCACATGGACGGTTCTAGAGTCATGGCCACATTTTCGGCTACCTTCCAATTTCTTTCCGGCTCACTCTCCCCCTTTCTGAGAACCTAAAAAGTGACAAGGGGAAGAAGAGTCGAGGAATTGAGAAAAGGCAGTGGATTTTCAAAACTTATCCTCACCCCACCCCCGCCCCGTTAAAAGTGTATTTTACCACAAGGAGTGCATTAGGAAACTTTCCCTAACAGGAGTTGGGCGCACTGTTATTCTTCTCCAGGGGCCCGCTGGCCTCCCCGCCCCCGCTGGACAATGCGCGCTTTGAGGCTCGGTGGCCTGCAGGCAGCGGGAGACAAGGGGACTGGGCGGCCTTCCTCCAAGGAGCCCGCAGCTGGGGGAGCGCTGGGGAGGGGAGCAGGGCCGGGGGAGGCGGGCCACGCAGGAAGAAAAACCATAAAAGTACAATTTTTCTTCCTCCAGCCTTCCACAGAGACAAGCTTTGAGGACTTGGAGGCAGGGTGGCTGGGAGGGGGGGATATGAGAGGTTTTGTTTCTTTCTTAGGTTCCCCCCCCCATCTAAACATTTTATTTGGACACAAAATTATACATCCTAGGTTTTCTAACCCGATCGTTCTCATTCTTGGGCACCTGGTCTTTGCTTAGTAATAGCTCAACCCGGGTCTTTAACGCTCAAATCGACCCCGGCGCTCACCCCTGCCTACAAGCAGTCTAAACATCGCCCTCCCCTCCCCTGCACTCAGGGTGCCGCGCCCTGGGAAAAGCTCCCTGCAAGGCACTCTGGGACACTTCTTTCTAGTTTGGACTTTTTCACCCAAAGGGAACACCACCATCCTCCCCTCTGAGATCAGCAGAGGCCCTCAGAGGGTTACCATATTGATGGAAGCGTTCGTGTGATGTTTTAAAACGTGTACCAAACGGGGCGTCAGGGCCACGTGCTGTGCCTTCGAAACGCCGCGCGGGGCCCTGGCTTTCAGAGGCGCAGAAGCCGGGGCTGGCGTGGAGGGGAGGCTGAAGCTACCGGCGGGCGTTAGGGGCCGGCGCTGCGCCGCAGGTCGGGCCGCAGCGCTCAGAAAAGCGAATTATCTGGAGCGTGTTTGATGTGGGACTGCGTAGTCAGCTTCTGCTTTATTTGTTTGTTTGTAATCTCATATTTAGCAAGCTGGGACGGTGGCAGCAAGGGAGAAAGGACGAGATGGAGGAGGGGGCTACGCGGTAACCACACCCCTTCCTAATGAGTTAATTTCCATATTTGCGCCTCCCGCATCTAGCGCCCTCTTTTTCCGGACGCTACCGTGCTGTTGCGTCTTGCGCAGCGCAGACGCCGCTAGTCTGGATTGAAATGAAAAAGCTCGCGGTGGGAGCAGAAAATTGGTCTATTGATACATTCACTCCGAGTGTTGATCTTGGCATCACCGGCAGCCGGTTATTCCCCCTCCCCGCCCCAAACGGGGCGCACACGGATTGCCGAGGGCTTGTAGACACCCAGGCAGGCAGCAGACAGAAATCGACATTCCTCCCGTTTCCCCGCCTCCAGCTGTCCGACCCCTACGTCCCTTTCTTTTTACCCAACTCCAGATTTTTTTTTTTTTCCTGTGTCTCTCAAAGTTAGGGCAGTGAGGGCCGGTTGGCATTGAAAGGGGGCATATAATCACAAATGAATGAATCAAAAGTGAAAGTTTCAAACTAGTCCCCGGTCCTGGTCGAGAAAAATGTGATCCCGCACTCGATCCTGTGCTGGCCCCAGTGTGTGTATTTAAGGGAAAGCAGAGAGACTGAGGCTGCGAGGTTGTGACTGTGGGCTGAGTGGGCTCAAAGTTGTGTCAAGGACAGTGAAGAAGTTTTGAAAGAGCCCTCAGTAGAAAACTCGAGGCGGGTTTCAGCTGCTTCAAACCTGGATTCCTATACATTCTTGCGGTGATTCTGCTCAGGAAATTGGAGAAACAGACTTTTACAATTGCTCACCTCCCCCCACCCGACCACACCACCCTCCTGACTTTGCCCGGCTCACTAGGGTGTGGGCTCGGGCTTGAGCTCCAAAATAGCTTGCTTGTCAATTGCGAGCTGTAGCAATATCAAAGTGAACTGTCCCAAGTAACTCTGGTCTAGAAGCTGGGAAGAAGCTTAAGCAGCTCGCTTTAATGATGATTTGTAGCTCGGCGAGGGGCACGGACAGCAAACACCCCGCAGGTGTGTGCCGTAACACCACCATCCGGACTTGAATGTAGATTACTCTGGTGATCGTTTGATCGGCCCTTTGAAACCCTTTACAATTGCCTGTGACGAACGGCCAGTCTCAGTTTTTCTCTGAATAATGCCTTGAGGGTAAGTCCTCCGGGCTTTTAAAGAGCTCTAGTATTTTTTTTTTTTTTTTAAGAAGAAAAAGAAAAACGTTCGATTTTAGTTTAGACATCGTCAACTTTTAGTCGCTAACAGGCATCACTCAAACCATTCAATACTTAATGACCGTTACTTCTGCTGTCTTCCCAGGAGCCATATACATAATATATACATATGAGATATATACACACGCACATATACATGAAGTTAATAAAAAGGAGAATGAATGTATTAACTTTGTTGTCTTTAGTTCAGACTACCCTGTCTGTTTATAAATGTTTGTGTGGGTGTTTATTATAAACATGCATTATTATTATTAAGGCCATTGTTAATATTGTCTTAATGCTTTCTCTGTTCTCTGTGAATTGTATCTGTTCAGACAAGTGGGAGTTTAACCTAAACATTAAGACTTTCCAAAGTACAACTCCGGAGTTTAACCCAGGGCAACACCTTTGCAAAAACCCCCCATCACCAAAATGAAAAAAGGTGGTGCTGTTCAACCTTTAATATTTACTTAGAATGCTTACATAAGGGGAGGAAAAGGAACTTTTGTCTGAAACGTGCAACCAGCGGCACTTTGATTTCATAAAATAAATGTCAACAATTGCAAGAGCTTATCAAACTAGGGTAGGGGTGGAAGGTCGGAGTGCAGTTGAATTAAAGACCCATTCCTGCCACTTCAGACTACAAAGGGTTACACATAAATAAGTGCCACATTTGCCTATTGCAAAAGTTTTCTCGGTGTTTTCTAAGTCACAACAGGGGAGGGGGAAAGCTGTCGTTTATTATCCAGCTCTGGGCAGGAGCAGACCCCAGTACCAAGAGGCTCTCAGCTTTGGCCCGCAGAAGAGGGGTAGCCTTTCAACAGCAGCCCCCTTTGTTCTCCCGATCTCTTTCCCAATTTCAAGCTTCACTTGCACATCCCAAGTTTGTGTGTTAATGACGCTATTACCATCTGGCTCGCCCTACTTTCCAAAAGATATAAATCTCCTAGCTCCATTGCCCGCATTATCATTTAAGTGCCACCATAGCCAGAAGAAAAAGATGCTTTCAAGACTCCAGATTCTCTTGCACTGACTACCCCTGGCATGACTATTCCACTATATTTATAGACTATACATTGGGTGTGGGAGAGCTCCTTGAGAGAGACCTGATTTCCCAAGAGCTGTCCCTCCAAGCCAAGGAAGACCTGCTTCTGGGTGAAAGGAAGGCTTCAAGATGAATTTCCCCTTAAAATATTTTTGTTTTGTTTGCATCAGGCAGATAGTATGTTCCAATGCACTTTTACGCGGTTGTGCCTTCCTTTCTCCCTCTCAGGTTGGTAAAAGTTACGGTGCATTTCCCAGACATTCAAGATGTGCCACTCTTCAAACCCTATTTTGAGTGGGAGGATAGATTGGTCTCTCTATAGGATGGGGGCAGGGGCGGAAGGAGATAAAAAGAGCCCCATGTGGCAACTTTTGGGAACTGGGCCAACTGCATCCTTCTCTTAAACCCTTACTTTTACAATGCCTGCAAAGATGTATAGACGTTGTGGGATTACACACTCCTACCTGTAGATCGAGATCCACCCTTCTTTCCTGGATAATCGGCGATTTGTGTGTTTTGAGCACAAAAGCTAAGAAACTACAACAAAAAGAGTTAGGCTGGCTTGTGCACAGCTTCACAATGACTTCATTTATCTGGCCAGGTCCAAGTGAATAGAGCACAGCAGAGTCTGCCTCTAAACGCGTGGGCTCTTGGTTCGGGCCCCTAGCAGATCTGAACAGCTAATTTCCCTGCGAGGGCTCCTGTTTGTGGCCCTAGACTGCCATGTCCGGGTGCATCTCTTTCCTTGTGAGGCTTTCTCTCTTCTTCCCAGTGCTGTCTTCACAAAGGCGAGTTTCAGTAAGATGAGCCAACCCTACAGGTTGGAAGAAGAATCGGAAAGGTAAACTTCCCAGGTTCCTAAGAAAAGCTCTTAAAATCAGCAGGATTTCAGATTTTAAAAACAATCCTGTTGGACAGAGAAAGCATCTTTAATGAAATACATTCTTTTTGAGGGATGAAAGAAAATCACTTGTTATATATTCGTAATACTTTGACCCGAGCCCAGAGATGCCTAAAACAGTGATTAATTTATATCACACTGGTGGAGCTGTTTGCATGCAAAAGCTGCTTTTTCTCCCCCTTTTCCGTTCACTTTCCTGCTTTTCCCCCCAAACTCAAAAAAGATCTTGTTTAGGAATTTGTATCCCTACTTTTTCCTTTTGAGAATATTATCGAGTTGATACGAACAAATTGCAGAGGATATACCATTTAAGTAAGATGCACTTTTAATCACTGATCATTAAAATGGTTATGTTAAATATACTCAATTACATGCATGACTTAACTCTAACAGTACTTTCTATTCTCCCAGCTGCTCACGTATTCCTTAACGATAGTCTGTGGTAGAAACTTGATTATGCTGAATTCATACATTTCGATGGATTTCATCAGCCTAATTAATGCCTCAGTGTGGTCCTGGGGTCTTGAATGAACCCTTCACTATGTTTGAGGTTAGAGGCAGTGTTGGAATGCAGAAGGTTTTTCTTTCTTAGTTACTCAGAGGTACTTTGGGATTCCACTAAGCAAGGTAGGCAGCAGTTGCTCAACAGAAAGACTATGCAAAACAAGGAAAGCCATCCGTATGGCAGAGGGGAAAAATGAGGCTAATTCCTCATTCTTACTTCCATGTAAATATTTTTGGATTCAGTAGACAATCTCCAAATATTGAGGAAAGAGGAAATTACCACCTCTCTGTTGTACCTTAAAACGACCCTAGAAAGGGAACGTTGAAAATAGATTTACAACTGGTGGCTAAGTAAACTTCCTTTAACTCATCAAGGCTGTCCCTGCTCCCTCCCTTCTTGCTGCTCCCAGAACTTTGAGGCTGCTTTTTCTCCTCCACTTCAACTTTCATCTTTCCCAAGGAAACACTCAAGGCCAGGATTCCTGAGAAACTCCAGTCACCCCCCATGTGGGTGACTGCCAGTCTTTTCAGGTGTAAATTAACATTTGAATACATCTCAACCCTGCTGACCCTTACCGCCACCACACTGCCATCCGGGCCTCAGCAGAGCGGCCGCTAATCTGCAGCTCCACTACTGGCCGGGCAGACTGAGGTCGAATTTCCCAAAGCCCACCCCCAACCAAAGGACCAAAAAGTGCTTGTATTGCCCACAAGTGAAATCCTGATATTTGTCCATATCCAATGAGACACCTGTGGAAGAATATCATTTAAGACATACTTTTCTTGGTCAAAGAGGAAGAAAAAAAAAAGAGAGAGAGAGAGGCCTCTTGGTTCTTTAAGAAATGTCCCAACTTGGGCAGGTGGAACTTGAAACTTTTACCCCACTCTGAGTTCCCAAAGACACACTGTTCATCCAGCAAAACTTTCTTCTTTAAGCGGTGAGGGGGGGTGGAGGGGCTGGTGGGGGGGGGGGCTGGGGAGGGGGGTTGTCCACCGACCCAGACTGTAGTCGCAGCAAGGCAACATCTACCTCAACATCTATCTGATGGAGCAGGAAGGATTTCAGATCTATAACCAAATTACCATCTTGGAACTTTGTGCTTGTTATGCTAATGTAATGACTTCTGTAGTATGAGTATATTTGCAGGGTTGGAAATAGCTTTTTAGAACGCTTTGTGTAATGACAGACAAAATGTGCCAGCGACGGTGGCACAATACTCCTGGCAGACACCCTGGGCCATTTTAACAGATAAATGGAGACCCAGATATGTTTGTGAAATGAAGCTGAGAGGGAGCTTGGTGAACTGGGTAAGAAAGCAGGTGCTGGCGCAAGGCTGCTGCTATGGTAAAGATGCTCTTGAAACCCCCAGCTTTGCTCTCAGACCTAGTTGAGTAGCAACAACATAGTGCATTGCTTAGTCCCTTGGGGTGGATGCCTAGGGAGAAAAAAAAAGAGAAGTGTGTCATAAACAGCACTGCAAAGAAGCAGTTACCTCCAGCTCATGGTTTGTGCACTCTTAAGTTTAGATTTCAGAGAGTAAGGGAAAGAAATATTTTCCGTGTGGTTTGGTGGGGGGAGGGAGGGGTGTATGCAAGTATAGACAGAAAAGTATAGACTTTTTGAGCCATATACGCTGGGGCTGTCCAGGTCCTGTATCCAGCATACCATATCTCTGCACTGTGTGACTAAGAATTTAGACAAATTCTCGGGGTGCCTGGGTGACTCAGTCGGTTAAGTGTCTGACTTCAGCTCAGGTCATGATCTCGCAGTTTGTGAGTTCGAGCCCCTGCATCCGGCTCTGTGCTAATGAACAGCTCAGAGCCTGGAGGCTGCTTCAGATTCTGTGTCTCCTCCTCTCTCTGCCCCTCCCATGCTCATGCTTTGTCTCTCTCTGTCTCTCAATAATAATAAATAAATGTTAAACAAATTAAAAAAAAGAATTTAGACAAATTCTCAAATTTTTGGTGTTGACCTCATGTGGTTTATGTCTTGGGAATCAAGGACAAGATAGTTTAATATACCCTATTTCTAAAAATAAATAAATAAGACTCTTCAGTGTACAGGGCGGAGATGCGATCGGTCATTTCCCGCAATTTTAATAAGGTAAATTCACACACTCAAGTATCCAAGAAGAGAACTCTTTTCGTCAGTTACCTGCACTTGATGGGCACCAGCTAAGTCACTCACAGCCTGGTTATTGTGTACCCAGTTTTTTCCTGTTCCCTGCTACCTCTTTCTCCCCTTCACCCATGACATTTACTTTGGAAGTAAGTGACTTGGTTCCTAGATGGATTTTTAGCCCTTCTGCAAGTTCCAGATGTCAACTTGCAGCTATGGAGAAGCCTGTGAACTATGATAATGGATAAACTCTACTGTGTTACAGTCCTGTTTGGGGCTAGAGCAAGGTTGCCAAGACATAGTCTGAATGAGTTGGGGGGCTTCTGAGATCTTGTCAAATGAAGCCAGTTTGAAATGTTGGCACTGAACGCTGGGCTTTTTATAATAGCACATGTTGTCCCGTTTTCTTCTAGAGTTGAATAGGAGCAAAATACCTGGCTTGATGCGGTGGTTCTCTGATGACAAATGAACTAATTAGAAGTGGTGTTTTTTAGTTTATCCCAAAGATCTTAGTGATGGCATGTGTGGGAAATGCAGGCTCCAACAGCTTTAGTTTTAGAAAAGAGAAGTTTTACATATCTATGCTTTGACATTACAAACCGAATTTGTCTCACCCGCTTGCTACTGTTTGATCCCCTCTAGTACTTTTCTTTGTATAGATGGGTCCAGGTAGTCTAAGGGTAACTAATATTTACTACATCAGCTCACTGATGGAGCAAATTCATGGGTCAGATTATCTTTCACCTTTGGTGTGTAAGTAATTTGTAGTATGCCAAGGTCATGAGGCTTCTTAGCAAGGTTCTTCTTGAAATGAATGAACATGTTTATCACATAATCTAATCTATCAAGTGGGCTAGATTCTGCAGTAGGGCTGCCCCATACCACTTAAAAAAAAAAATGCCTGAGGTAAAATAAGTCATTGACTCAAAAGTACAGACTAGTATATCATAGTTAAAGGGAGAAGATACAGATAAGGAAGGATTACATGTTCTTCGTGATTCCATATGATACGGCAGCATTCGTAGGTGGCAGATTGTAGAGAGAAGGCTGAGAGAGAAACAAAAGCCAGTGACACTGAGGCAGAGAAACATCTTGCCAGAGATTTATGGGTTCCTGTCTACTTATAATCAGATGCCATTCAGTTACTACTGTTGAGCTGAAGGATTTATATACTGTAGAACTCCTGGTCACATTGATGGGAATGATCCAGGACTTCAAAGGATAAGTTTTGAAATTGTTGGACATTTAGTTTCAGAATTTAACTCCAAAATTCAAATCTGAATTGTTCATTGGTTTTGGCGGGGGGAACACCTAATTTCAAATTCTGATATAAACTCTACAAGAGCAAACATACTTAGATGAACTTAAAAATAGCTTTGAATCCTAGATCCCAATACTCATACTTCCTGTTTATGGAAGAAAAAAGGAAGCACTTGGTCTCTAACCAAGAGAGAAGCCTGTTCCCAAATCCCCTTGGTCTCTGCAGATCAATCCTCAGCCATTCATAGAGACTACGACATCTAAGCTGTCTGGGTAATAGTTTTGGTCTCATGTCATCCAAACAGCACATTTTTCAAACTCAGAAATAGCAGATCATGGGGTTCCTGGCTGGCTCAGTTGGTAGAGCTTGTGACTCTTGATCTTGGGGTTGTAAGTTCGAGCCCCACGTTGGATATAGAGATTACTTAAAAATAAAATCTTAAAAAAAAAAAAAAGGAAAGAAAGAAATGCCCAGATCTTGTTATTTCTGTGGCAAGGGGTTGCTTAGGGCCTGTGACAGCTGAGTTTTTCCTATCGATTATATGACAATGTAGTTCATTTATAGAGTTCAGGGAAATGAGAAAAGCCTCCAGTTTAGCAAGAAGACCCTTAATTTAAGCGCTGTATTGTATTTAAAAGCAGAAATCTAAATTCAAGTTGGAGAAAGAAGAGTGAATTAAATTGTGAACCCAAGCTAAATCAACCTTCTGGGAGGGCTGTGACTGATAATTTAATCTGAAATCTTATGATTAGGTAACTGGATTTATAAACTTTGCAGGAAATCACATCTTACATAGAAAATTCATGTTTAGATCAGTGCATGTGTTTAAAGTTGCTTCTAAATTTAAAAGACAGAATCCAAAATGTAAAAAAAAAAAAAAAAAAAAATAGGCCAAGGGCACTTTGGTGAATGTGTGTGTGTTGGGTAGAAGGATTTTGTAGAAGTGATAATGTGTAAACACTTTGAAAGATCTTTTTCAGATATATCTTAAGTTCTGAAAATACTTAACTTGCACACATTCTTCCAATTCCTAATAATTTTCTCTGTCTCAGGGTACAGACAAGCATGCAGGAGTAACTAAACGTCCAACACACATGCCAACTCCTACGGGCCCAGCATTTCAAACCAAAGACAACTCGGGTAACATGACTGTAAATCAAGGGCGCTTGAGACCACAGACACAGGCACCCAGAAGGGTTAATTGGAGGAAAGTTTAGAGAGAGCTCCAGGGGAGCAGTCTGTGTGAGCAACAGGAAGAAAGAGAGCAAGGGCCTGAGCCGCTGAGGGGCGCCCCGCAGTCCCGCACTGAGCCACTGAACGCAGTCCCTTGCTGGGGGGCAGAGTGCAGCTTGGTGTGGAGGTCAGACCTGGAAAATTGCACACGGGGCTGCACCCTGCACCCTGCATGCACCCTGGCCACCCCTTCGTGCACCTGCTTCTTTATTGCCTGAAAGCCATCCAGTGTATCGAAGGCGTGATTATTGACAATTTGTCAGTCCGAATTTGTCCTTGGCTGGCAATGACTTTTCTCAAAGTTTCACTCCCAGGTCCTTGAGTTCGGGAATTAGGAAACTGGTGGCGGGAACGCATTAAGCTGTGGCCCACTTCCCGCCTAGAAACGGCAGGCAGAAGGAGGAAAAGCGACATGAACCTGACCATAGTCAACTCCAGAGCACAAGCCAGGAGGATCCAGGCTCCAAACTGGTTCCACCTCCCATAAAACTCTGCCCTTCTCCTGAGGTCCCTCCTCTCTCACAAAAACCTGTGTGCGTGGGCCCACAGTTCATTTGAGCAACCTGGGACCGAGACCCGAAGTTACGCTTGCTTTTTTTGTTGGTTTCGTTAGCACCGTTTTGTTTCTTTTGTATTTGTGGATGGGGATGACTCAAATGCCAAGCGCTGTGCCGGGGCCTTACTCTAAAGTTGAAACCTTCACCTTTTTGCCTCTCCTTTTCTGTTCCTCTTGTTGGATGGGGAGGGTGTGGTGGCCCAGGGGCCAGCATGGCCTGTGGACGGAGCAGCTGGGGCATCTGCCAAGCCTCACCCTTCTTTTCCGAGGATCGATGGTTAAAATTCAATTTCAAAATTTCTGTCTTTAACAATTTCCCAAGCGGCCTATGAAGGCTGCCAAAAGAGTGGGTCTTTTCTCAAGTGGTGCTGTCTTGGGAGCGGGCGGGTACCTGTTGAGTTGCCTCAGACTCAGCGGTCGGGTGGATAGTGTCCAGAATGGAGTGTTGTGCCCATAGGACTGAAGGAACAGCTTTGGGAGAGTGTCAAGGCGCTGAGAAGCTGGGGGGGGGGGGGGAGGCAACTAGCTTTTTTGCCATCCACCTAGCCCCTGGAGTACAGCCAGTCTGGTCCTGGGGCTGGAGCTCAGAACCAAGTGCAAAGTTCTCCCTCTTTTTTAAAATTGTTTTTAAGTGTATTTATTTCAAGAGACAGAGTGAGCAGAGGAGGGGCAGAGAGAGAGGGAGAGAGAATCCCAGGCAGGCTCCGTGCTGTCAGCGTGGAGCCCCATGTGGGGCTCGAACTCAGGAGCCGTGAGATCATGACCTGAGCCAAAACCAAGAGTCTGATGCTCAACCAACTGAGCCACCCAGGCTCCCTGAAAGTTCTCCCTCTTTGATCTCACAATTCCTCACTTACTTTCTTCTCCCTGCTTAGCTCACTCACCCCTCAGCCTTGATTTCAAAAGGAAAAAATATTTCTATATCAGCAAGTTCTCTTCTGTCAAAAAGCTTCCTGTAAGAGGTCTTTCTCCTTTGGGTGGAGAAGTCGGCTTCTGGGTCAACAGGAGGCTTTCTGAAGTGTTTTGAGAAACAGAACAATAGATGCACATGGGCAAAGTGTGGTGCCTGAGCTCCATCGGGGTTCTTTGACTGAGAGTGGCCAAGCGAATGCTCTTCAGACCCCACTTCAGAGTGGTTTTCATTCCTGGCTCCCAAACTTTAACATGTGATTGGTACCAAAAATGGTGCCCCCCTTGGAATCTATGGAAAAGATACAGCATTTCTTTGAAATTCTAGGTGGGAGTAGGGCACCTGACACCTATTGCCGTCACCTCTTAATCCCATGTAACTGTCTTCCTAAATACCAGCTGTCTTCCTTATGAAACCATTGCCTCCTTGGCATACCCAGTAGTTTTTCTCCTCACCTTAAATTTTTATCCCTTACTCTTTTTTCCTCTGGGGCCCTGAGCCAAATTCTCAGAATGAAATCATGACCTCACAAATGCCATGATCACTTAAAAGGAGAATTTGGGGGCTGTGCTGAAAATACATGATACAACTGAATGCAGAGAGTTAATGTTACAACTGAACGCAGTTGCAAAGTGGCAGTTTGGGGTATCAGCAATGAATTCCACATTTTTCTATAGGCTTCTATTTGTTTAATTTTCAGGATCCACTGATCCTAATGGATACAAGTTAAAACTGAAGTAAATTAGAGAAATGTTAAAGAAGACCAGATTAAGCCCTTTCCAGACTGACAGCCATGGTATTTATCTAGCCTGTGATTATTTGGACAGACTCTTTCATACCACCAGAAACCTACATGGGCTAACACCAAATGCCCTGCTCGTTGGTATTGATTAATTACAAACCTGGCAGAGTGGAGCTCTGTACCAATTCAAAGAAAATCAATCAGTGCTTATTAGCCATAACAAATCAATGAAAACAATTAGCTAGAGGAATAATATTAACAACACGCCCCTGTTACCATCAGACGTAAGTTCCTAAGAACTTTGAAGCTTCCTACAGTACATTTTCTTTTATTGTTTTACTCCTGATTTTGTAGCATTTATGATCACGTGGTCCCTTAAGGTGTTTCCTGAAAGTGCAACGTTGATGAGTTTTGCAAATATTTTATACCATGGCCTCAGAATAACTGTGTCTCCAAGTCTTTGAATATGTCTACTGGTGGGGACTTGTAATATTCCTCCTGTGAAGAGGCCACTTACTGTAGTAGAGAACACACCAGGCTAGAAATGCCAAGCAGGATCTAGGTTCCCTTCTGGGCATGTAACTAATACTCTGTATGGAAGGCAGTTCATGTTTCTGCACTTCAGATTTCACACATATAAAGTAAAAAGCTGGGACTAGGTCATCTCTTAGGGCCCTCACAGTCCCTAAACTCTATCGCTCTCTAAAGTATTTGTGACTTTTCAACGTCAGAAAACATCCAGGTCTATGAGTTACTGAATAAAATACCCATTTCATCGTCCTTTTAGTAAAAGTTTACGTAGAAGATGGACAAATGATTTTTGTTTCTTTTTTTTTCCCCCTAAAAGATCCTAAATTTGACTGGAGGAAATCAAGCTGAGATTTGGCATTGTTTTCTTGCATACAAATGAATCATTGTCTTACACTTAAACTTCGTTTCCTTTTCAGATCCAACTTAGAAATAATGTTTCACTCAAGATAAGGCTTGTGGTTTAGGAGATTCTGGTCTGGCTTGCTTCATTTTAAGACTTCTATCATCTCTTTTCAAAACCTGAGGAGGACCTCATTTCCTGTTTGATAGTTCCTCATGCTTTGCCAGCCTCCGGGTCTTTAGGGAAGCTTGCCAAGAGTTCCCGACTGGGAAGGACAAGCTGAGTTCATCACAGAGAATGAGCTGGCACCACAGTTGTAGTGACTCACCAACCTGGTTGCCCACTTTGCAATGGCAAGAACCACACCATTTAGTTGAAAGACCTGTGCTTTAGTGAAGTGCATTTGGATCGCATGGCAAAAGCATCTCCGATCTTCCCTTTCACTGGCTGTTTTGAGAACAAGACAAAAAAGGAAATTACACCCTGAGTTATATTTTGTTTCTTAAAAATTAAGATTAATTAACAGATACTTGGCTTTTATGTCCATTCTGTTCTAAGAATTTAGTGGTGATTACAAAACGGTGAAAATAGGTCACAGCAAAATGAACATTCAAGATTAGGTTAAAACACACCTCTGAAATTTGAAATGAATCAGTATTCATTTTTGGAGTGTCAGTTACTACATTTCTGTAATTCATCATTTTTTTTTCTTGGCTTAGAGTCAGGATGAGAAATAATATTTAGACCAAAGACATCGTTTTGTTATATAGTCACTGCTTTTTAAAATGCAAATCCACTCTCCCCTCACCCATGCTTGATCATTTATGCGTTCTTATGCTCTCGTGCTCCCCACACCCCACACACACATACACACACACACACACACACACACACACACACACACACGGCACCCAGATGCTGGAGAAAGCCCTTTCAAGACATCTAGGACCTGGGTCATGTAAAAGGTAGATGGGAAAATTAAAGGAGCGCCAGAGTGGTAGCAACACTAAGAATCATTGATTTCATTTTACGTAAAGTCATTGTATGGTATATAGGTATTTTTTCTAAGAAATATTGTTATGATTAACGGATATTACACTTATAAATGATTACAATTGTCATCTAATTTCAAGTCACAGGAGGAGCCATTTAAAGCATTTTGTATTACAATCTGTCACTAAAAATCAACCAGTAAAGTCTTAAAATGTGCATAGGTTTGCCTCATGGGGAATTAAATTTTAATTTACAAGTCTTTCTATTGTGGAAACTTAGGACAAGATAGCATTTGATATCAACATAGAAGAATATTCTATGGCTTTTTTTTAGCTTAAATGGCATTGCTCTAAAATTAAGTACACATTGCATTTTTTCCTCCGTGTTCTTTCGTTACATGTAGAATATTTTTACAATGTTGTTTTTAATGTACACATTGTTTTTATTAAGTCACTTGGTAAAAGATAAAATATACAATAATGATAACAGTCCCTTGCTTTTCTCCTAATTTTATTATTTCAAGTTAAACAAAAATGGACACTTTTCTCTCAGGGAAAAAAAATACTGAGTTTATTTTTGATGCAAAAATGAGTATTTAGTTACAGTATTTTTCCCTAGTAGATTAGCATTTGTGATGGATCTTATTTCAAAGCTGATTATTCTCAAAGAAAAGCGGAGTGATATTAAATATTCCAAGTAAATTACATTGTTTAAAAAGTATTTTAATGCATTATTCAAATTGTTGTCAGCTATTGGAAAGAAAAAAAAAAACAGTATCTGTTCCAAATGTGAAATTTTGGTGTTTGGAAGACTTTATAAATTCCAATTTCTTTAGGAGAGCAGTAGAAATCAATATCAAAGGCATATGCAATTTAGAACTCCCTCAATTTTTTTTTAACTTTAACTGTGATAAGCATCTCTGCAAGGTAGGTTTTAACATATTTTTTCCTAATTTTTTCCCCTCCTTTCAGTAAGAAGGATAAGCTTTTAGAGTACCCAGTCACCGTGGTAACTGCCAAAAAAATTCTCCTGAAGTTTGAAGAGGTCAGCTAGCAGGGTCAACAGCTCTGGCCTCTCTCTGAGCTCGGTCTAGCATGCCCCAGCCTGTGGTTGGAGTGTCAGACCAGATCTGACCCTGGGAGGTGGACTATTCCGGCTCTGATATAAATTTTTTGAGTCAGTTCATGGCCTGGACTCTCCAGGTGGCCTCCAAAATCTATTTTGACCCCTTGACCCTGTCTCACGGAGGCATAGCATCCACCCTAAGTAAGGATTTAGCCAGGAATGACAGCTTTCCACTGAGTGTTATTGGGGACAGTATAAACAGTTTGGAAAGCAAGTAAGGAGGTGTGAGCGCTAGAAATCATTAAAAGCACATTAAAAAACAACTTAAGAAATCTTTCTTTGTAAAGCAAAGTTTAAAACATATATTGTTACATAATTTCTATATGATTTGAAGGATTTTTTAAAGGAAGAAAAATTTTGAATATAAATACTCAATAAACCACACATCTTTATCCTCTTAAATACTTTGTTACAAATATGCAGATAAGAGGGACTGACTTGCAACAAAATAGGCACAGCAGAGATGCAACATATACAGAAAGGGAAGCTAGTTATTAAAATACATGAGGAGATAGAGAGTTTCTAGGATTGTAAATACGAAATTATGTGCGTGCACCTTGATATGTTTAAAATGGGAAAATTAGGAATCCTACAAAACAACAACCATCTGGAATGAAGACACACGGGCACTGCGGCACTGCGGGCCAAGTGCCTTGCAACTTTGTAAAACAAATAGCCAGTATAACCATTTGGATACAAAGGAGATTAAAAATTTTAAATATGGAAGGTGAGATGCGAAAGCACAAAAGAAGAAAAAACAATACGTTAATAGTGTCTCTGAATTAACTATGATGTTTAAGATATTAAAAGCTTGGAAAATAAAAATAATGTATATAAATCATCAGTGATTCTTTCTTTCTCCTTTTTTTTTTTTTTTTCAGGATGCCACCCTGAAAGTTTTATTTTCTCCAGGAAAGTAGAGTTCTCTTTGAGAGTTCTAGCCTGTGAACTCAGTATGTAAATGTGGTCATCAAGCAAGACGGAGCTGCCAAGAGGGGAAGATTTTGAACGTTTCTCTTTCCTAAAACCCTTCCCAGTGTTCCTTCTTTCGGGGGTGCTTCACTCAAAGTTTCCCCCTTCCCCCAGCCCTGTTGAAAAAGGCCCCAAAGCAACATTGCGGGAGCTAAACCAATTGTACTGTGAAGCTGACGAGCTGGCATTTCGTCTGAATCCTTTGTAAAAATTAGATTTTAAGTAGGGGTGAGTGTCCTTTTGGAGAAGGGACAAGGGAGAGTGGAAGAAGAGGGGGAGGGCATGAGCAGTTTATATACATACATACTCTTTGTGTTTGCGGGCCTCTGTGTCTTGCCTTCTCACTATGTTAAATCCCTATTATAAAACTTATCTTCACAAAGCCTATTATAGTATTCTGAGAACAAATTGGACCATGAATAACTTAGTTGGAAGTGTAGATTATTTTCTACTCGGGGAAAGTTAGAGATGACAACAGCTTAACTAAAAGAATAGTGATTACTCTTAAATAGATGGATTTCAAAGTTTCACTCTTGATAAAGAGTGCCTTTGATATTTCCCCTCTTCAGACTCATGTTTCCACTTTCTTTGTATTAAGAATTGTCCCGGTGATTACACTGTCCACCTAATGCAGCCTGACTCTAACTGTAGATCTTTTTCTTACAGGTTGCTAATCTGTCAGAGAGGTGAGCAGAAAGACACTCTACTTCCCATTGATTAAATACATGGTTCCAAAGTGGCACCTGTGTTTAGATGGTGAACTCACTGTTAGAAATAACATCTTGCATAAATCAACATTTCTCAATTGGATAAAATTATTGTTCAAAAACATCTTAAATTTGTTTAATGCCCTACAGCTGACAGAACACTTCTCAACTCGTAATTTTGTTTGATCCTTAGAACAATGTTATGAAATAAATAACATTAATCTCACTTTACCAAGGAGGATGCTGAGTCACTTGCACACTGTGATCCAGCTGATAAATGACAGAACTGGGATACCAACTCGGATTTTATGGCTTCAAAATGTTTTAACTGATTAGCCCGTAGCAATAGGTATTTAAATAGTTTTTGTCTTCTGTATCCCTGAAAATCAAGATTTTTGTATTAAAGAGCAAAGTTTTTATATTTCACAGATACAGAAGTTAAAAGACCTGATTAAAAAAAATTCTATTCACTTAAAAGTAAATGTTGTGAATTATTGTGTGTATTTCAATAGTCTTTCAGAGTTGCAAGTCTTATTTTCTAAAGATCAAAGCCCTATATGAATTAAATAACTGCCTGCAATTTTTAAAATGTACTTGAAAACCATACATTGTTTCAAAATAGAATACAACAACAAATAAACCTCTAGAAACAGGTTCTGCCTGTAAAGTATTTGAGAGCATGGCATTGATTAAGTTCTAGAGTGCTGTAAGGGAGGTTTCCCTACAAGTATTTTACTGTTTTTCAGCTTCATTGAGATAAATTGACAAAATTGTAAGATATTTAAAGTATATATTATGATGATTTGATAAAACATAAACATGAAATTTATTCCTCCTATCTAGTTAATTAACACATTACATCACATCTCTCTCTCTCTTTCTCTTTCTCTTTTTTTGGTGAGAACATTTAAGTTCTACTCTGTTAACAAATTTCAATTATTCATTATAGTGTCATCAATTACAGTCACCGTGTTAAGCATTAGATCCTCAGACCTTATTCTATAGCTGAAACTTTCTACCCTTTTACCAACCTATTCCTAATTCCCTGACTCCCCAGTCCCTGCCCTTCTAGTTTTTCTAGACTGGCAATTTGTAACATCTTAGCAAGTTGGATAAACAAAGTTGTGTAGGGCTACTTTTATTTCTCTTTGGTTTTTTCTCTTCATTAAAAAAAAAGTTTGCAAAAACTCTAGAAATTATAAATAAAATATTTATTATTTAATAAATAAAATAGTGTTTAATAAGTAAAATATTTAGTTAACTTGCTATTGATGTAATCTATCTAAATCTATTTAATCTATCTATGTAATCTATCTAATCTATTTAATAAATAAAATATTTAGTATTTAATAAATAAAATATTTAGTTAACTTGCTATTGATGTAATCTATCTAGACAAACAGAAATCAAGAAATACAAAAGGATCATGCCCTGGTGATTCTTCTTAGGTTTTTAATTACATTGTTGTAATTAGGTAATGAAGTCAGTGTGGATGTTAATGTGGAAATTATTTGTTTATTTCTTAAAGTGTGTACACTTAAATTAGTCATTTTATATATACTTAAGTTAAGGTTTTTGTCCTTGAATTATGTTGGCAGCTAGACAAATCCAGTCAGACTTTTGGGGATTAGATAAAATGAAAAAGTGTCCAGAAAAGGAAAGGCAACTGTTCTGGTTGGATGTTACATTTGTGAGTTTGTATCAATAATGACATATATTATCACCTCTCTTATGCTAAGGTTCCTCAATTAAAACGCGACGTTAGACTGAAGATTGCTCATTTTGATTTGGAGATAGATGTTCAGGCCCCCAAATTCAAACTTGTCTACTAATCTGCAAATTAAGAAATGAAAAAAATAACTCTCGTATTAACACTAATATGTTTGTTTAGATGCCTTTTGCAATTTTTAAGTTTCTTATTATGTTACCAATTTCATTTATTTTAGTCACGTGTGTCTTTATAATGTCTACCACTGTCCAAAACATGTTTCCTTCCTTCCTTCTTTTCTCCTTCCCCCCTTCCTCCCTTCCTCCCTTCCTTCCTGCCTTCTCTCTTCTCCTTCCTTCCCTCTCTTCCTTCCTCCCCTTATGTTACTCATCAGTTTTCAGGTAGTTTTGTTTTAAAACGTAGAGCAGCTTGGGCCTTAAGGGGCTTATCTAACACAGTCTCACGACAAAACCGGTATGCTTGCACAAGAAGACATTTACTTCAGTTAAACTTATAACAAATCAGAGAACCCTAAAGTGTAATATCAACACTTCTCTGACAACCAAAATTCAATCCTGAGGGATTAACTTTTAATGTTATAGATTCCGGTAATTTTCCTCCTGTGCTGTCTTCATAGTCTTTTTAAGTCATTTAAGCTATCAAACAGTTTTCGTGTAAGCTTCTCATGTTGCAAAAGGAAAAGATGAAGGAGGAGGAGAATTACTTTAGTAATCTGAAAAGAAATGTTGTCATGTTTATATGTGAGTACATAGAAGCACCATGGAAAATACTGGAAAGCCTAAATAAAGATCAGAGATCACTCATTTTTCTTTTAAGTCATCCTTGCCCAATATACTGCGGTAGCAAAAATGTGTATCCTTCCTACCTTCCTTCCTTCTTTCCTTTTTCTTTCTTTCTCTCTTTCCTTCTCTCTTCCTTCTTCTTTCTTTCTTTCCTTCTCTCTTCCTTCCTCTTTCTTTTTCTTTCTTTCTTTCTTTCTTTCTTTCTTTCTTTCTTTCTTTCTTCTCTCTCTCTCTTGCTCCCCTGAAGCTGTTATTGGTCTGGACAGGTTAATATAATTTTGGCACAATAGGACTTTACTTTAAAAGGGAAAAGAATTTTTTTCCAGTGACATTTTTAAGTAAGTCAACCAGGCATAAAAATATTCTATATTCTTGTGAATGGAAAAGTATATATACATATAGTAGAAAATCACAATGTATAGTGAAAAATTTAGTCAACTGTTTGAGTGTTAGTTTCTATAATGTCAGATTTGTCTCTACTTCTCAGTATTGTGAATATGTCTCATTTATTTGAGTGCTGATAGATACAACTGATAATCATGAGGCTTAATTTACTAGAGAAGCCAAGAGTTGTCCCCTTTGCGTTGAGTATTGTTAGGTGTCTAGATGAAAAGACTAAATCCCTGCCATCATGGAATTTTGTGTTAGGTCTTGGGAAAAAGTAGGGATTGGTGGGGCGCCTGGCTGGCTCAGTTGGTGGAGCATACAACTCTCGATGTTAGGGCTGTAAGTTCAAGCCCCACATTGAGTGTTGGGAGTACTTAAAAAAAAAAAATCTTAAAAAAAAAAAAAAGAAGTAGGGATTGGAACCAGAAAGTACCAAAAAGCTCAAGATTTGGACCCAACTATCCAAGAAAGATGAATTACCATGTACACAAATGTGTCTTCAGAATAAACTACGGTAAAGGTATGAACAAACAACTATGAAAATATGGAATAGCCTGGAAAAGCTTATTGGAGAAAATAGGGATTGAGGAATGGGTAGGATTATGGCAGACAGACATGGGGCCGTATTCTAGGTGGAAGGAAAAGGTAGACATATGAGATTGTACAGGGTACCATAAAAAATTATTTAGTGAATTTAAAATAAAGTTTCTAGAATAACACAAAATGAGGCTGAATATCATCTATTTTAATAAGGTGATATATAGCCTTGCTCATCCAGGAAATAATGTCCTTGCAAGTGCCATGAAAACATTTTACCAGTTATAAAACCATTTCTTTTAAAGCGAGTTAAGGGATGCCTCCGTGGCTTTGTTGGTTAGGTGTCCAACTTTGGCTCGGGTCATGATTTCACAGTTTGCAAGGTTCGAGCCTTGCATCGGGCTCTGTGCTGACAGCTCGGAGCCTGGAGCCTGCTTTAGATTCTGTGTCTCCTTGTCTCTCTGTTCCTCCCCCACTCATGCTCTGTCTCTCTCTCTCAAAAATAAAAACATTAAAAAAACAATAAAATAAAGAGAGTTAAAATTCAGTGAAAAGGAATAAGTACGAGAAATCTAGTGCTTCTTACCCTGGGTTATTCCTGGGTCTGGGTACCTCTGTGTTCCTCAGTATCCTCATCTAGGTATCTATTTCTCATATTTGCAAAGTAACATCAAACATTAAGACGAAAACTCTTATGGAAAATCAATCATCATTTTTCAAAGATATTTCATGGGTCACTTATATGTCACTTGTTCCCAGAGTTCCAATGTAGAGTTACAAATAAACACTGCATCTTAACATGTATTTTTAAGTGAATGACTCTTCAGGCTAAGAGAAGAAAAAAAATCACTTTTAAATTCTGCATTCAGAAGCTGTACATTCATGCTTATGCAAGTGAATGAAAGTTTAGAAATATATTTAAATATGTTTAAAAGCCCACAGAGATATCTTGCAATCAGGAAGTATCAGCAATTGTATGAACAACCTCAGAATCTTCAATAAAAAAATACTAAAAGGCAAAGAAGCAGGGAATAAAGGCATACTACATACACTCTAGAAATGTCAGAATCATCCAGCAATGATCAAAATAGTAAACTAACAAAACGTTTTTGGTGATTTAACATGCAAGAGTCTAGGAATAGAATATTGTAAGTGTCAAACTTCTGGATATGAATCCTCAAGCCAAGTGGAGACTGAATCCTAGATCTAAAGCTTTGAAATCAGGCTCAAGGAATATTTCACAGGGGAAATGAGTTGAAATGTATACAACATCAAATTAGACTGAAATATGAGGCAAAAATAGATGGATGCAAGGGTTTTCAAGGGTGAAAGAAACACTCGTTCTTACCTGTAGCTGGTTAATCAAGTCGGATAAAGCACTGGTTAGTTGTCCAGAACCATATACTTAATTTCCACTAAACTTCGCTCTACTACCTAGCCACAAACTGTAGCCGCATCCAAACAGAAGTCTTTCACTGACAGTCTCCTTTCAGTCAGTAAACAAAGCTTTTGAGTGCTCAAAAGGGACAGGGCATTATACAGGTGCTATGGAAAGGAAAAAGTTGTTAAAATGAAAAGGAAAAGGTGTTATATCTCCTGCCTTCATAGATACAAATATTCATATTTAAGGCTCTGCCTAAAGTAAATTATTGACATCTCAGTGCCCACTTAAGGACCACTTGTTTGTAAAGCTTTTCCTTTATAGTTACTATCACTGCATGTCAGATATCCCCGGTACCATAATTCTAAACTCGATTATGGCACTGCCAACAATACAAAAGTTCCTAGAAGAAGAAGTGAAAGTGGTGTGTAGAATAAGTGAAAGTGCCCATTGTCACTTCTTCGGAAGCATGTGTCCTTCCAGGTCTCAGATAGAAAGATGTATGTGTGAACGTATGTATGGAAAGAGGTAGATAGGTGGTAGCTAGATGATAGGTAGATGGATGATGATAGATAGATAGATAGATAGATAGATAAACAGATAGATGGTAGCAGTTAAGAACACAGACTCTGGATCCAGACAGTTAAGGTTTGAGTCCCAGCTCTATAGCCTACTACATATATGACCTCAGTTTTCGCATCTGTAAAAGTGGGACAACAGTACTATCTTACTGGGTTTTTGCAAGCATTAAGTGGATTTATATGTGGACTGCTTAGAGCAGTGCTTGATACGTAGCGTTTGATAAGGGTTAGCTACTCTTAGTATTATGAATATACACATATACTAATATTTTTTAACAAATGGAATTTTATTATGTGTATTTTCTCACTTCATAATATGTCAAGGGGAACGTACGTGTAACACAGACACCCGTTTCACTCTTTGTAACTGCTGCCTAATATCCCACAGTAGGGTTGGGTCAGAATTTCTTTCACTGTTCTCCTATTAATGGTCATTTAGGCTATTTCCAGATGTTTCTGCTTCAAAGCAACTGCTAACACCTTATCCTTGAATATAAAACGAGGAATGCAGAAGGGGCGGGCATGTAATCCATCACCATTTGATACATGACCAAACTGAGGCTCAGAGAAGTTTGGTAAATCGCATAAGGCCGTATAACTAGTAAGTAACAGAGTTCAGAGGAGAACTTTAACACAGTTGCACCTCAGCTTTTCCCATGTTATGTAGAATAGCTTCACAAACACAGTGGTCCTTATGTTATAAGAAGACATTTCAAAAATAAAGACATAAATACATACATAACATACGTAAATAAGACATTTCTTTCTGAAATAAGACCCAGGCAACCAAAACTTAATGTGGTGCCAAAATGGGTGCGATAGAGACGTATAAAGAAATGTACGAAAAGATCGAATAAAATCGTAAGCCTGGCAATGTCCTAGGTACTAAAGAGAATACTAAAATTATGACACCAATCTTAAATATTTCCATGGCTTGAAGTCAGGATAAATGAAACATGATGGTGGGAGCAGAGTAGAGAAGAGAACTTGCTATTTGACTACTTGGGAGAATACTATTTGAAAAACTGCCACATTTGACTTCTCGTCTTCCCAGATGGTCTATCTCCATGAACTCTGACTCCATTAAGACCGATACCTGTGCCCCATACCCAAATTCCGTAACCTATGGTATTCTCCAGGCCATATTAAGATAATCCAGCTTCATGAATACATTAATACAAATACATAGAAAAGCCAATTAAATTGATTTTAAGTTATTGTGATCTTAGAACATGCAGCCCAGTTATAATACAATGAAGCCTCAGCCAAGTACAGTCCTCTCTCTTTCAAACAAGATCCTGTGGTACAGTGACTTGAAAATGTGCAGGGCTCATTGTGAGAATACTCTTTTGATAACTCATGTTTCTGGAATACCTGGCTGGCTCAGACAGGACAGCCTGCAACTCTTAATCTCAGGGTTGTGAGTTCGAGACCCACGTTGTATGTAGAGATTACTTACAAATAAAATCTTAAAAAACAAAAACAACCCACGCTTCTAATTCCAGCAATATTTCGCATCTAAGAAAAGAGGACAGATTTTTCTAATCTCATCGATAGTGCATATATATATGTGTGTGTGTTGCTGGTCTTGCTAGGCTCCCAGCGTTGGGAGAGTATGATGCAAAGACTAGAAGATTTAGCTTCAGACTTTCTTTCTCTGCTAGATCCTTCCATGACATTAGGCCTGGGGCAAAGCACTTGCCCAACTTGAAATCTCCTCTTTATATAAAAGGGTCGGAATAAAATAGGTAGATTCATTTTGTTGCTATTTATGAGAAAGTGTGAAGAAGCCCAGGAGATGCAAGTTGTCATATTTTACTGCAGTGAGACAAATGCTAAAATTTAGACACGCGACTGACATAATGTAACGTTAAAGCAGAGAATGGGGAAAAAAAATGAAGTGCCATGGCGTTTTCCACATCTATTTCTTAGATAGCACTGCCAGTGTATTTATCAGTCTGTTTACCTTCCCTGCCTCTGTTTCTGAGTTACGATAACATGTAAGGAGCTTACAAAAATACTTATCAAAATCAGTTGGACACAGTGCAGCAACTTAACTCCTAATGACAACCACCTCTAACTATGAATGACATATAATAAATTATGTTTGAACTGGATTTTCAGCTGCAGATCTGTATTCTGCCACCCAGACAGGCCTATAAAGTTGCACTTGTGGCCTTAATCCCACTTGGATGTGTGCCCTACTGCCTCTACTTTCCATCATTCTGGTGCTTTAGTCTTCTTGAATAAGTGAACAATCTTTGTTTCTGTACCTTATTAGGCCAAAGACCATAACAGCTAGTGATGGCATCGGCCAGCCCTGCGGGCAGGATTCTCTGCAGACCCAGCCAACCTTCAACAAACCCCTTTTTATACTCCTGTTTCTAGGAAGAATTATGATGGCAGTGCCCTGCTGTTGATCAGTCAAATCTGTGGTAGGCCTAGAGATAAGTCCTGTAAGTGTGGTGTACTGTAAAACAGCGGCTCCCATTCATTGGTAGCTTGTGTGTAATAAACCACCAAAAAAGGGGGGTGGGGTGGGGCGGCAGCTGCAGTGTGCAAGAGCAAACAACGCATCTCATTCTTGGGAGCCAAAACTTTGCCATTTGCTACTGGGCAGCCTGCTCGTGCTGACATTCTTTCTGATAACATAGCAGTGCCCTATCTATATTTATAGTTTGTGAACCCAAGAGAGTCGATTTGGTAACTCTGTATATATATCATAACAGATTGCAAGTAAGGAAGACGTGAAAATAATATCAAACTGACTCTGGCACACGAAATTGCCGGGTTAAAGGGACATTGTCCTCTACCAACTGATAACCTTAAAAACATTTATGTTAGCCATTGTTTTATGGTACTGGCTTTATAAGGATGAAACTCCAAAAGATAACCAGCTAACATGCACACAGTAGGAATATTCCCTAGGAATGAATTACATCTCTTTGGTGACACTTGTTTTAGACATAAAAATGTTCATTGAATAGAAGGGTATTTAGGAGTGTGTGGGGGGGGGAATGCTTGTTTTTTTTTTTTTTAATTAAAAATAATCTGTAAAAGCGTAAGCTAAGTTTTATTTTTTGGCTACGAAGTATCTAAGAAACACTAACTTTGCAATATCACTACGAATTACTTGTCTGCCTAAACCAAAATGTAGGAAGCAATTTAATTGTGAAGAGAAGACAATATACCTGTTGCAGAAAAAAAGAAAAAAGTCTCAATACAGCCTTTTCATTCAGGATGGGTTAACCTAATAAAAGGGAAGCACACTTGAATTTGCTCACCACTACTTAATGAGAAGATGAAAAAATGCTGCCGTTTCTGCGATAAACTCTTTCTTTTTACATCCAAAGCAGGTGCGTGGCATTGTGATATCAACACTGTACTTGTTCCTCATCAGCCCCCCACCGCGCTTCCAAATGGGAATGGAATACTGTACATTCTAGGCATTTTTTTCTTTACCAGTCGGGACTCAGGGTCAGAAGAGTGGCCATGGCAGAGTGGAAGGCCTGCCAGTTGTTTGGAATACTCCTGCAGGTGTTTAAAAAGCAAAGGATTCCTTTCAGAGGCACATCTGCATTTGTCATATGTCATTTGCGCTAAAGCCTGTGGTGTTTTTGTTTGTTGGTTTGACAGATTGACATGTAATGGCCAGGACCATCGGAGGCTGCTCCCAACAAAGTCATTCTGGTAGCTGGAGTTCTCTAGAAATCAACGGGCCTGAATTACCCATGATTTTTCTCTGCCCTTCAAAGGAAAATGTGTTGTTCTAATGCTCTTTTGGCTTTTGTGAAACGATTTTTTTTTTTTTGGTTACATTGTTTTAAATTCTAAGTTTAGATGAAATAGGGACTTCTATAGGATAATCATACCTACAAAGAGTTTTCAAAGCCAACCAGTCCTTAAAATTTACTTAGAAATTATTAAAAAGATTTGTGGCATTTAAATAAATATTGGGATGTCATAAGATTTAAAAAATTGAGAACACTTCGGCGTCAGTGATGAACAAGGGAACTTAATAGAGGCAAGAACACAACTTTCTATACTTTTTCATGTTTTTAAACACTAAAATAAAATTCTCGTTTTAAGTTATTTTTGAAACCTCTTTTCCTTTTTCTTATCAGTGAATAATGTACCTGAATTTATATATAAGCATGTGACTTATGGATCATGTTACCACCAAGCCAAGTAAATATGTGTGAAAATAAACTTTAGTATGCTGTCTTTTGTTGACAGTACTAAATCAGAAATCCTTATTAACATTCCCCATACATAGGTAGTGGCTGGCAGAATTAAGATTTCAAAGCTCATGCTTCATGTATTAACTTCACTGTTGCAGTAAGTTTCTGAATTTTATTGTGCTGTGATAGGCCTTTACCCTGTCACCACAGAAGACAGAAAAATAACGAAGGAATACCAAGCAAGTGTTAATTAAGCACATGCGAATGTCACACACATGTCCCTAATACCCCTTTACAGTTACTCCATTGACCTAAACATTTCCTGAACATACATTTCCCCTCACCTACAGAATACCATTTTACTGGAAAGAACCATTCCTTTTGACAAAGCATCTCAATGTGGGTGTCGTTGGTGCCACAGGCCTGTGTGCAAACTCCAGTTTCCATGGTGCCCTGCACTGGAGAGAGACGAAAGACAAAACAAAACAAACCTGTTCCAGGCCTGGGTAGTAGCTGGTTCCGAACTGGCCAAGGGAACCTAGAAACAGTACATTGCCATGGTTTGGGTGGAAGGTGATTAAAAACCAAAGCCACTTGGTTAATGTGAAATGGAAACATGGAAATATTT
Organism: Felis catus; assembly: GCF_018350175.1. Taxonomy (NCBI): domain Eukaryota; kingdom Metazoa; phylum Chordata; class Mammalia; order Carnivora; family Felidae; genus Felis; species Felis catus. The sequence continues at coordinate 85,219,358 of NC_058376.1, read as the reverse complement.
TTTAAACATTTTTTATATAGACAGGTTATGTTCCGGATATTTGAACACTTTGAGGAATATTAATTTCATTTATTAATTTTTAAAAAAAACCTTCTGAAATAAGGATTCCTTTCCTATTACCTCCATAGGAACTTGGGCTAAAAGAACTAGGAATTAAACATACTTGGGTTTTTACTGTTTGCAGTTAGGTTGCCAGATTTATTAAAAAAGAAGAAAAGAAGAAGAAGAAGAAGAAGAAGAAAGGACTGATCAGTTACACTCAAATTTTAGATAAACAACAAACAATTGTTCAGTATAATATTGCATGGGACATACTTATACTAAAAAAAAAAATATTTGTTATGCATCTGATATTCAGATGAACCTGAACCCTGTTTGTAGCAATTCATTTAATGACAGAATCATGACCAGAAGCCTCATGGTTTGAAGGGCTTAAGGTGTGGCTTTTTTTTTTTTTAATGAGTTTTTATTTTCCTGGGGTTTATAATTTTCTTAAGAGTTTCTGTTACCTATTGGGATGTCTGGGTGGCTCAGTTGATTGTCTGAACCTTGATTTCAGCTCAGGTCATGATCTCACAGTTGGTGGGATCAAGTCCTGTGTCAGGCTCTGTGCTGACAAGCCCAGAGCCTGCTTGGGATTTTCTCTCTGCTCCTCCTCTGTTCGCGCTGTCTCTGTCTCTCTCAAAATAAATAAACTTTTTAAAAAGGCATATGAAAAGCTTATACCCACTAGCAAATATTAAATGAAAGATTTTATTTTTTATTTTATAAATTTTTAAAAATGTTTATTTATTTTTGAGAGAGAGACAGAGTGTGAGTTGGGGAGAGGCAGAGAGAGAGAGAGGGAGACACAGAATCCGAACCAGGCTCCAGGCTCTGATCTGTCAGCACAGAGCCTGACCAGAGGTGGAACTCGGGAACGGTGAGATCATGACCTGAGTTGAAGTTGGACGCTCAACCGACTGAGCCATCCAGGCACTCCTTATTTATTTATTTTTTAAAAATTTGATAGAGATAGAAAGAGCAAGCAGGGAAGGAGTAGAGAGGGAGGGAGAAAGAGAACCCCAAGCAGGCTCTGCACTGTCAGCACAGAGACCGATGTGGGGCTTGAACTCATGAAGTGTGAGATCATGACCTGAGCCAAAGTCAAGAGTCGGATGCTTGACTGACCGAACCACCCAGGTGCCCCTAAATGAAAGCCAAGAAAGAAAGAAAGAAAGAGAAAGAAAGAAAGAATTTCTGTTACCTATTTAAAATGATCGGATTCACCATTAACAGCTGTTATGATTGGTCACCTGCCCAAATACAACCAGGTGCTTTCCATTTATTATCTTATTTAATCCTCACAGCAACCAGAGGAGGCAGATGGTGATAACCTCATTTTGCAGACGAGAAAACTGAGGCCCACGTGTATTACATAATTTTCCCTGAGCTAGAGAACTAACAAGGGGAAGAACTAGGATTGGAAACCAGGTCTGTGAGCGTCCAGAGTTGGCACTCTTCCTTTTACCTGCAGTAACTTGTTAAATGTGCAACTTCCTTAAAAATCACAAATAGTAGTGCAATCAGCTAACTACAACAGCGTATTAAACAACGTCATATTGCTTGTCATCTCTGTTGTGCGTGTCCTCGCTGTCTTGCTAGTTTCCAAGACAGAGTCAGGGTCTCATGTTTCTTCGTACCTTCCCTTAGGCAAGCGGCCACATAATTTTATAATGTCACATTAAAGTGTCATTTTTTTTAAAAGATAGTTTGTCTTTGGATTGAACCAAGTGTGTTTTCGTTATTATTCAAAATGTAAAGTAACCCTCACTTGGTCAACAGCCTCTGACTCTGTCCATTGTCTGTATATTCTGTGTTGTTGCACTTCCAAAGTTTTACTTGCTTTAGAAACTACTCACAGACCTCCAACAACAGCATTTCCCTCACCCATATTGCTTCAGCGCCTTACCCTTCCTTGCCTTAGGTGGGTCACGGCTATCAAGTATTGAATCGTAGGCTCTTCTCCCCCTAGAAATACTTCAGCCCCTCGTTTACCTTTGCCTGCGGTGCCCTGTATGATGTAAAGACTCTTTTACAATGACGCCCCTCCCCCTAGCCCTTCTGTGGTTCTTTGATATTACTTAGAAGGTGATTACATAGCTTCATTTATTTCTTTGAATGCGTAGGTTTCATGGTCATTAAAACAATCACAGACCCATCAGCTCTCCCCATGCTTAAATAAGATCAATACAAACCAGAACAAGAGGCTTCTTCACTCCTCCGGTTCACCAAGATTTCTCCTTTCCTTCTTTCACTCCCCTTCTCCCTGCACTGTAATCCCTTCCCTTCTTCCCTGCCCTCAAACTTGGCAGAAAGGAGAATGCAATAATTTTTCATAGTTCTTTCTATAATGAGTCACAGCATTTATTCGCCTGTCTTCCAAGACATGGTGAAGTTTTGCCTTCATGCAGACTGCCAGAAGCAGCTGTAGCAATTTTGGTGTCTCCTAGAGAAAAAAGAGCCTGCTGGCCCTGCCTGAAAAACCAATGCAGCAATGAAATGGTTAATAGGATGAGTAAAGGCTATTTTTAAGTCTGGCTCCCCTCTCTGATGCACTCTTGAAAATTCACCCTGTACTGCAGAAATCCTAAATTGCAGTGCCCTGCACCCCACTGAAACTCTTCAGTCTGCTGTAAGTAAGCCTCAGCATGGGCAAGATTGGGGGTGAACAGCTGGAGGAGGGGCTCAAGCCCTGGGCCTTTGTAATGGAGGGGCGAAACACTGAGATCCTGCAGAGAAGGAACACAGAAACCCTCAAGGCACAGAGAAATAGACCCAGACAAAAGCCCCGTTACATGGTTGCAAATCACCCCACTGCTGTTATTTTATTTATTGTGGTCTGCAGGAGGATTGTTTTCTCTTTGCAAAATTTTTAAGCTTCATGGGCTTTTCTCCTCCACAACAGCGGTCACTTATACCACAGTGCCACATAGAGACAGTCTTCACCTTCAGTTTTCTTAAGGAAAGGGGGGGGGGGGGAGGAATCTTGCCTAGTCAGGATGCAACAGATGTAGAATGAAATTGATGAATTACCAGTTCTTTTCCAGGGATAAAAGATGGAAATACTGTGTATTTAAAATATTGACTTATATTGGTTCTTTTGGTGTAGATTTTGTTCCATGTATTTCTGGCTTTATTTGATTATTTTTCTTAAAGATGACACCTGCATTCATGCTTTTGGATTTAGGTTTATTTAGATGTGGGAAGGAAAGACAAGGCAACAAAAAAATTTTGTATTGCACCAATTAGAGATACATACATGATTAAACATTTTTCCCCAGGAAAAAAGATTTTTTTTTTTTCAGTTTCAAAATGGATAGAAAGAAATACCATCCTGTCACTATGGCCAGGCATATTCTGAGTTTGAGGTTTTTTTTTTTTTTTTTTCATCGGAGGGTTACTAGAGGAGGAAGTCTGACAGAAACAATTATTTTAAAATCTGAAGGGAAGAAAAGGAGTACGATTCTCTTTTGTACAAGTTTCTTCGGGTATTTGTAAAAAGAGGCTCTTGCCTCACAGAGGAGGGGAGAGAGAGGCCCTGGAAGAAAAAGCAGCTTACTTCTCTGTATAGAAAGATGTGGCTGACTTCGGTAAACATTTCTCTACAATTGAGGCAGAGCTGCAAGCTACGCCTTGGGGAAGCTGGGGAGGAGTGAGCGTCACTTCTCAGTAACCAGAGCAGCAGAAGGCTCTGCTCCCTCAGACGGCCTTTATTGTCACGACTGGGAAGTTAAAAGAGGCACTTGCAATAAGTGTGCTCAATTTAAGAAAAATAAAAAAGTGAAATTTTCCTATGACAAATCCACGGAGGTATTTCCAAGGTGTTTGAGCAGGTAATTAGCACCCAAACCAGGTTTCAGGAAATAGTTCTGGTCACCTCAAATGAAGAATATATAATGAGCTGAAGGGCTTGATTTTCAATGGATGATTTACCCAGGACAATAGGCCAAACAGAACCGGGTAAAGGGTTTACAAATGGTAACTTGAGAAGCAGTAGGCTTCCTTCCCCAGGGAGTTTAATTCTGTCCTCTTCTTCTACTCCCATGTCCCTTCTCTTCAACCTCTCTTCTTCCATCACTTCCACAAAATACACACCATAACTTTTCCAGAAAACTTGAATGTAGACCATTAAAAAGAAAAAAAGTCTGTCAAAGAAACATGGGGAGGATAAAAAAAAAAAAATACAGAGTGAAATTTGCCTGTTGGCCTCTAGGCCTGACTAGTTCTGGGTTATTTCAGGCTGAAACTTTTGAGACTGCATTTTAGCAGACTTGCTTGAGGGACTTGGTAGAGTCTTTCCTCATTGGTTTCTTGCACCGGTTAACAAGCAATGCTGAAAAGATAACTTATTCTCTTCCAAGGCTGTTCCAGAAGACTGACGACACTGACACCTGAAGATGACCACATGAAAAATAGTTCAACATTTCTTAACTGACCATGTTACATGATTTTGTTGATTTCAGAAAGGCTCCTTTTTTTTACCCATAGGCACTATGGTTTGCTATGCTGCAAGCATTAATAGTTCTAGGAAAATAATATGCTCTGCCATAGGAACTCTGGGAACAACATGAATGATAGGAGTTACCTTTCACTACTGAGCCTCTTGTATGTTGAAAGATGGATTTTACTTTACCATAATGTTTGCGTGATTCTTATTCTACCCATTTACACTTAGGCTCTCCCTGACCCCCCAGTTGCCTGGGGTACACATTTGAAGCTAAAAGAAGGAACTTAGACATCATCTTCTAAACTAGGAAATAGGTTCAGAAAGTTCAAATTACTGCCCAAGGTCACCTAGTGTCGCAGCATGGACCAAAATCAAGATTTCCTAATTTCTAATTTTGACTGTTTTTTTCCAGGGCATTCGACCATCTTCCCTATGCAGTTAATAATATATGAGAGCTGCCTAAGAGTACCAATTTCTACTGAGGCATGCTCTCTGTCATTAAGTGCTCCAGCAAACTGTTAATTAAGATTGTTTTGAGCTGTTTACCAATTTAGGTGATGTCAGATACTTCTCTTGGATTCTGTTAGCCTCTTGGGATGGCAGAAAATTCTGTTGATTCTGTTGCCTGAGGTTTGGCCATCTGTTCTAAATCATGATTGTGGCTGCCATTTGGAAATCCATAATCTGACACCGTTACCAGAACTGTACATTTAAAACGCTTTAAGCTGTTTGTGAGTCACAAGCCCTTCATGAGCTCCCCTTAATTTTACAGGATATCCACAGAGAGTGCTAACATTTAAAGTTGAAGGGTATAGTGAAGAAGCTCCACTCCTGTTCTTTTCCCCAGGCATTTTGTGAAAGAGGTCCGAGATAGAAAACAAAACCCTGGAAGGTGCAAGGTGATGGCCCAGCACAGAACGGTCAGGAAAGGTCAGACATAGCAATGAAATCATAGGTACTTCAGTCAGACTTACAAAGTTCTCCAGGAAGGCACATTGGGTACTCATTTGGGGAAAGGATCAACATGATTCAATGTACGTAGAAGACTTTCAAGAAGTATTCTGTCTTAAAATAAATGTTTCCTGGGGCAACTGGGTGGCTCAGTCGGTCAAACGTCTCTGACTTCCGCCGGGTCATCATTTCACCGTGTGAGTACGAGCCCCGTGTCGGCCGCTTCCATGCTGACACCACTGAGTCTGCTTAAGATTCTCTCTCTTTCTCTCTCTCTCTCTCTCTCTCTGCTCCTCCCCACTCACACTCTCTCAAAAATAAATAAACATTAAAAAAAGGTTTGTGAAAAAAATGTTTACTTAAAAAAATTTATATATTACACCTTGCACTTTCTAGAGTTAATTCTTAGTACCTTAATGTTCCTAATATCCTTTATCTTACAAGTTAATGATTATGCCCTTAAGGGCTAAAATATCTTCTGAAATAATGAGTTAATACACAAAAAAAACACATAGGACAGTGCCTGGCACATGATAAGTGTTACTGTAAATGTTTGCCGTTATTATTCATTTCTTCATGTATCATTTACGGAGTGCTGATTCTAGTAAGTGGAGACTCACTGAAGGTGAGGGCCACGGATCGTGCCCACAAGGAGTTTATAGACACCTGAAGGAAACAGATAAGTAGCTTACAACAGAGAGATACCTGGAACAGTATACAGAAGATATTGTGGGAACAGTTGCGGGGGGGGCAAGCAGATTTCCTGGGCCCCACGCCAGACTTGCTGAATCCCAACATGAGGTGGAGGGGCCCAGGAAGCTGTATTTTCAAAAAGCTCCTCAAGCAATTCCAAAGCAGCCTGGGGTGTTTGCCTAATCTAAATTAGGCTGGAGGAAAATTTCTGGGAGAGCCTTTCTAGAGGGGTTGATACTAGAGTTGGAATCTGGAAGAATGAAAGGTATCCTAGGCTGAGGAAAAATTGCTCAAAGAAAGGTACAGAAGAGTCTTTCTTGTTTGGAGACCTGCTGGTGGATGGGTCTGGTTAGCATGAGGGCCTTGTGGAAAAGGGTGAAACAAGTAGGATGACCATATACATCATGACTGAAATCAGGACACTTGTGAGAATGAAAAGAGGTGTTACTAATATCAAGTGGGGGAACAGGTGCCCTCTATAGGAGATGATGCAAGGGGACACACAAGAGCTCTGAAGAGATCTCAAGGTCCTTCAGAGCAGTGGCAGACAGGTGATAAGATCAGGTCTACGCTCTAGAATTCTTCCTGCCATCTCGCCTTTGGCATCATTCTAAGTGAAATTGCCAATTTTAGAGAATAGTTCATGTTTATACAATTTCTTGGAATATGTCATTTACAATTGTTCTTGTTTAAAAAAAATTTTTTTTTAAGTTTATTTATTTATTTTGAGAGAGACAGAGACAATGTGAGTCAGGGAGGGGCAGAGAGAGAGAGGGAGAGAGAGAATCCCAAGCAGGCTCTGTGCTGGCAGCACAGAGTCCGACCCGGGGCTCGAACTCACGAAACTGTGAGATCATGACCTGAGCCGAAACCAAGAGTCCGATGCTTAACCAACTGAGCCACCCAGGTGCCCCTATAAGTTATTCTTTATAAGGATCCTAATGTAATGCTGAAAATGCACTTAGCAGTTAAAATCAGATATAAAGGTGGCAGTCTGAGAAATCCACAGTGCTAACTAATAACTGGTCCTAGAATACATTATTTCATTTATATAACAATATCCACATTCACTCATTCATTATTTATTAAACACCTACTATTTACCATTCATTCCTTTAGGTATCGGGGAAATAGAGTGACGAGGCAGATGAGGTCCCTGTCTTTATGAAGCTTACATTCTAGCAGAAGAGATAGACAATAACTAAGTAAATATGTAGTATAATTTCAGGTATTGGTAAGTGTTGAGGAAAAAAAATCCAATCAAGATAAAAGGCTAAGGGATTGAAGAGCGACTAGTAGTCAGGGCGATGGTATTTTAATTAATTTGGATAGAGACAGCCTCCTTGAATGGCACAGTATGCAGTCAGGGAGTGAGCCATGTGACCACCTAAGGTTCATGTGTTTCTTTTTTTTTTTTAAACATTTATTTATTATTGAGAGACAGAGAGACACAGAGCATGAGCAGGGGAGGGGCCGAGAGATGGAGAGACACAGAATCTGAAGCAGGCTTCAGGCTCTGAGCTGTCGGCAAGCAGAGTCTGACGCGGGGCTTGAACTCACAAACCGCGAGATCATGACCTGAGCTGAAGTCAGACACTCAACTGACTGAGCCACCCAGGCGCCCCGGTTCATGTGTTTCAAGCAGAGGAATGAGGAAGTGCAAAGGCCCCGACGTAGGAACAAGCTTGGTGAGTTGGAGGAACAGAAAAAAGAACCTCAAATTGCTTTCTGATCAGGTCACTCTGAAGTCCATGCCATGGCCTACCAGGGTTCCTGTGATCTGACCTTTACCTACCTATCCCTACCTCCTGAGTCTTACAGTTTGGGAGGGAGCTATGGCCTGCAGGTGGAAGGTCCTTGAGAAGGGAGAGGGAATCCTGGTACCTCAGCCTCCCTTAACCTTAGTCTCCTGACTCTCTAATTCTGGCAGCACGTTTTCTTTCAAGAGAAGGAAAAGAATTCTAACACCAAGCATCTACAATCTACTAGCAGAGTGCTTTGCGAATGTCATTTATTTAAGCCTGATACCAGCCCTGTGGGATTAGCAATATTGTCACCATTTCGTAGGTGAGGAACCAAACTCAAAGAGGTCAAATAACTTTTCCGTGGTTATATTCTATTAAATGGTGGTTTCAGGTCTTTTTGCCACAAAATATCTTTCAATCCTGTGAAGCCATAAGTCATATTAAGTAGGGTATACCGCTGGTACACTACCTGAAAGTCTGTTCCTGACATCGGCTCCAAGACATTGCTTGTAGAATAGTACTTTTCTCCCCCCATGAGGAAATCTCGAAGACTAGGATATAAACCTTGTATAGAGAGTAGTACCCCATTTCCCCCCACAAAAGAAGCTCATAATAAATAAGAAAGCCAGATTTTAATTCTGGTGCGGTGACTAATTCATTAGGTCTGAGACCTTGGCATGCCCCTTTGTCCATCTGAGTCCAGTTTCCAGATCTGCAAAATGGGTGCTATGATTTAAGTCTAGCTGTTGTGCATGTGAAAGTGCTTTGAAATGGAAAATGATATACACATAAAAGGAATGACAACCTTATTGTAAATATATTTGGCCAATAAAAAAATATGTCCTGGTGAATGATGGGTTCAATTTCCGAGTTTTGGAACATTAAAACACACATAAACGCACACAACTACTGGAGTGATAAATAACTAAACTTCTTTCTGGTTGCTAGTTATTTTCATCCTTCATTCTTTCTCATCCTTGAACTTTAAAGTCTATACAGAAAGGCAGATGTCTTGCCTGGAGCATGAGTTGCTGCAAGGGTATGGAAGACAATGGCCAAGAACAAACTAAGAGGGCAGAAGTCCAGGAATGTATTCCATACAGCCAGGCAAAAGAACTGTAAGACGAAAAACAAAGCAAAACCAGTTCCCACCAATCTTATGAAGATTAACATTGTGAGTGATGAAAAAGTTAACAGTGAATAAAGCTTTTGTAGATATACAAAAGAAACTTCCACATTTCTCAAAAGGCCTTTCCCCTGAACCTCTGCAGAAACAGCTGATTCCTCAACAGTGACATGAAAATGAACCAATTAGGGACACCTGGGTGGCTCAGTCAGTTGGGCATCTGACTTTGGCTCGGGTCATGCTCTTGTGGTTCATGGGTTCGAGTTCCGCCTGGGGCTGTCTGCTCTCAGAGCACTTCAGATCCTCTGTCCACCTTTCTCTCTGCCCCTCCCCTGCTCATGCACTCTCCTTTCAAAAATAAATAAACATTAACAGGAAGGAATGAAAGAAAAGAAGAAAATGAACCAGTTAATGGCGATGAAGCAACAAGATTAACGGCTCAAGTGTATTACAGTGTGGATATACCAAGTACAGCAAAAAGAGCAATAAATTCAGTATTTTGTATGTTTTTTAAAAAGTAAATAAAGTCTATATAGAAAGGATAAGGAGCTGTTTAGGCTACTGCCAAGTGAGATGAACTGTGGGGTGCCTTTATGTAGGCAGTCAAAAAAGGATAATTATTTCTAGAACTAAAAAAGAGACAAAGAGAAGGAAAAGAAGGAGAATGGGGGGCAGGTAAGAATGAAAAATTTCTATTTATCTAGGGCCATTCGGCCTTCTACGGAGTGACTCAATTTTAATTAGCTGGTTTTGACCAATTGTGGTCTTCCTCATCTATAGTCAGGGGTAGGCGCAGAAGAGAACTCCCTAAACACTGTTAGTATCCTAAGGAGCTATCCATCAGCCCTGCCCAGCAAACATGTCTTTAGCCTCGGTAGGCACTTGGACTCCTGGTTGGACTTACACAAGCTATCTCCATCGTTCCTGTAGTCCAGGGAGGGAGGTTGAACTAGGAGCAGGAATGTTTCACTTAGGAAGAGTGGAGTTTGAGGAAGGCTATAAAATGTAGAGGTGCAAAGAGATCAGCTAATACCAGGGATGGCTGCAGGCTTTCAAAACAAGGTTTGTACAGTGGAACCTTCTTTCCTAACTTTTTGATTCACAGTTTTAAATTTTTGTGTGATTTCCTTTCCCAGAAAAGCATAAGCACTATTAAAGGGAAGGAGAATCCAAGTCCTCAAAAATGTCCGTGTCAACAGTGATCTTTTAGAACTGAAAAAGGAAGGTTCTACCTGGAAGACTTTAAGTGGAAAGGAAGGAATCCCACTATTATTCTGCTGTTCAGAAGATTAAGCAAGAAATTAATAGTTGCAATATTTTTCTTCTAAAAAATGTCCCCCTCTACTTGAAGAAGATCTCATGTAACTCTTGTCTTTTCAGATGAGGATTACAGATCTCCTTCCATCGGATGTAACAGGGTGAAGGGGGCAGCTGGCAATGCTGGACAAGAGCATGGACTCTGAAACCACATACCATGGTTTGAATCCCATCCTCTCCACTTCCTAGCCCTGTGATGATGGGGAGGTTACTGACTCTCCCTGAGCCTCGGTGTCCCCATCTAGGACATAAGACTATTTATGCCTATCTATTAATTAGGATTTAATAAGACAGTGGGAAAAATAAGATGCAAAATCACTGAGATACATTTAGTGAGTTAACATGTGTTAATTCCTTTTCTTTTTCTTCCTTATTTGGTAAAGCACCCACATGTTCTCAGTAAATCTTTCTAAAGGGCAATCAATAGGAAAGTATTTTGATCTGAGATTTGCATAGCTAAAACTTTGAAGCTTTTCAAATTTTAGGGTCAAATGCAAAAGGCAGAGGTTTTAGAATAAGAATTCATTAGGCTGTAAATCCCTTTGCATTTGGGGATACTTCTTTCATATTTGTATATAAAGCTATTCACTCAGTATTTATTATGTGCCAAGAACTGATTTTAAGTGATTTACATTTATTCTTCCACTTGATTCTCACACACCCTGAAATAAAGGGTCTCTATTCCCATTTTAGAGGAGAGAAAATGAAGGTTCAAGCTCACAAACACTGTACAGCTTCCTTGGACCCTGATGCATAGTAGATAATAACTAATCAATGGTTGAATTAATAAACTGCCCTGTTATACTTATAGAGCACTTTGAATGTATACATCTTTTTCACATAGCAGATCTTGTTTTATCCTTTTTTAGGCAATCAAATCATTCTTTCCTTCTTCTTTCCCAGATTGGGAGGAAACTTATTACTCTTAGATACAAGTAAGCGCCTTGAAATATTAATGGTTTTGAATAGAGTAAGACAGGTTTTCCAGTTCGGTCCTTCTGATTGGTAAAGTCTTCCAAAGGGAGGAGGGAGAAATTGGCAGGAGCGTGTCCGATTCTGAATAGCCCAAACCTGCTGCTTATATGCTCTATTCCTTGCTAAGAGTGGGAAGCCAAATGACAAGACAAAAGATGAAAGTCAGTTTTGATGTTAAAGTCTGCTTTGGCGTTCTTATAATATTGTCATAGATCATTTATATTAACTTAATATAATTACTTTAATAGTGATGCGTATTATAAATAGATGAATCATCTTGAATGCAAACCATAGAAATTAAACAAATTAAGTGTTTAGCTCAAAGGTTTTTTTTTTCTTCCTTCTCTTCTTCTTCTTCTTCTTCTTCTTCTTCTTCGTCTCCTTCTGTGTCTCTTCCTGAACACAGGCAGCCAGAGATTCAGGCCCCCAGATTTCTCTCTGCAGAGTGTACTTTACCTTTTGGATGGGACTTTAAAGACTTTAAACAGCTTGAGACTTATAGTTTGCCACAGGAGCATGTAGCAAATTCCTGTTTCTACTTTTTGAACCAGGAGCTGGAGTATAAGAGCCCTGCGCAGGAAGTCGCAGGTGGTGGGAAAGGGGAAACAAGGTCATTTTCAACCATGTACATTGAGGTTGTACCTTTAAAGTCAATTCTAAATTTAATTGAAAGCTGAGGGCAGAGAAGCCAAGATCGGAGCAATGTGGTGATTTATTCTGAAGCCTGTAAGAAGTCATGCGGCTGAATGTGGGATGAGCTGGGGCTTTAATAAAAATGGCACTGGGGAAGCCAGCGGGAAGAGGCACAAGAATGGAACTGGGTTAGATGAAGGATCTCCAGGCCTGAAAGGGAGCGGAGGTCTGAGAGCAGTGTTTGCCCAAACTCTGCTGTTTTTACCATGATGGATGCACATAAGTAATCCGCATCAAAAGCAAAAACCAAGATCAGACAGAAGCCACCAAGACTCTTTAGACAGAGAATTTTGCATGAAATCATTAAGGTGTCCAAATTACAGAAAGGCTATGAAATGAAGGGCAATGAAAACTCACCTAATATTATTTCTAGCTGAAATTTAGCTGAAGAAAAATGACAGGTTCCTTTATTAAAACACTACAGGACTTGACAGCAAAGCTCCCACACATTTCTATGGGTGTTATTGTCTACTAAATTATATTGGACCATTGCAATAGAAAATCCATAACATGTTCTCAGAATCAAATCTTCTCTGTTGACAAATGGTTTAGGAACAATCTTTGCAAGCTAAAAAAAAAAGGAAACAAAAACTTGTTAGCATATATTATATTACAAAGGAACTGAGCTAGAAATTGTACTTCCTGGGTTCTAGGCTCTCTGACCTGAGGGAGGGGTTTTTGTCCCTCCAGTGGTGAAGACTGCATTATCTATCCCCATGACTCTAATTTTTATAGGTCCTTTTTTTTTTTTTAGATCAACCTCACATCCTATTCGGCATGACGATTATTATTGATTTTAATCTTATGACGAAAACATTACATGTTCATTGCAGAAAACTCAGACAATGCAAGAGAGAATCAGGAAGAACATAAACATCCCTTATAATCTTACCATCCAGAGATAACCACTGCTAACATTTTGGTCAGTATCACTCTGATTAAGATGAAAGTCAAAGGACCGGGAAAGTTTCACTTCGGAGAACCAGGCACTGCTTCTTATTGAGGAGGAGTTGTCACATTCGGAATTTGGATGTAGTGGTGGCCTTTGTCAAAATCTTTAGCTAAGCAATCACTGACTTTGAGTCAGCCTTTCCCTCATTGCTCTCTTCTTTCTAGTTGGCTGATTCACGCCAGGAAGATCTAGGTCACTACAGAGGAAACCATGCAAGGGTCAGTCTGGATTCACAGAATCACGTGCTTGTCACTAGTCACCACCAAGTTCCAAATAACTCCCTAGGGGAGTGTAAGTGTTTGGTGTGTATGTGTGTATGTGTGTGTGTGTGTGTGTGTGTGTGTGTGTGTGTGTGTATGTGTGCTCGTGCGTGCTTTTTGGGTAAAGTTTGGACAAGGACTAGATAGTAATTATAGACACCTAAAAGTGATTGATATGTTGGGGTATAGGAATTATGAGTGAAATTTCTTTTAATTATTTCCTTTATTCTTGTTACAATATTTGTGTAGCAAATGAAAATAGTAAGAAAAAGAGAAGGCAAGGAGAGGGGCAGATGAGGACAAGGGAGAGGGGCAGATTGGACACGGACCAATTCTTTAGAAGCAAGCAGTAGCGTATATGGCAGACTTTCTGCCTTCTAGGTTAAAAAAAATTCACAATAACGATGCTTTTGCATTTCAGTTTACTAGATCTGAAAGGGAAAGACCTGGGTTCAAATCCCACTGCTACCTGCTGCTTAGTTTCTCTGAGCTTCAGTTTCTTCATCTATAAACGAGATCATAACACTGCTCTTACCTAATTTACAAAGATGTAAAAGGAAAGTTTAAATGAGGTCATAATGTGAAGAAAAATGTTATTTTAGGATACTGAGACCTTCCTTGTGTTTTACAATTATATTTGACAGTTAGAATTACTTTGATTAGCCATAAAATTTCTACATTGCTAGATGTCCCTCATGATGATATTGGTTCTGTTATAGTTGATGGCGTTTAATTTCTTTGTTTCAGGGAATCAGGGTAAAGCCATGAAAATCTGGGCATGAATTTTGAGAGGCCTTGGACAGGAAACTTAGGCTCACTGAACCTCAGTTTCCTGTCCTGTAAAATGGGGAGAGTGAGACTTACCTTGCAGAGCTGTTAAAGAAATTAGGAATAATATATGTAAAACACCAATTGGTCACACAATAAGTACCCTATATGTATGATGGCTGTTACTGTTATAACAGGATCAATTTTTAAAATATTGTCTCTCTTCAGCTCCCTACTCTCACGGTTCATATGTAAAAATACAAGGACATGTTGCTCAGAAGCTCCTGATACACTATCCTTCCATTCCTTGGGAAATATTTCTTCTTTTCTTTTCTTTTCTTTTTTTTCCTTAGGAAAAATTTTTAACTCAGTACTCTGGGAGCAAGACCAATCAATACCTTAGCCTTCTAAGGGATTCTGTTTGCTGATGATTCTGTTTGAAAAGGCAACTAATAAACACAGTCAAGACAAAGTTTAGTTTTGTTAGCAAATTGGGACTTTGCTATAAACTATCAGGATGGAGATAAGACTAAAGAAAGTCACGGCCTTGGACTAACCTATACTAAGGGAAATAGACACATAGTCAAGAGATTTCTGTCAGTATGTTATGCTTCTGGGGGTTTATTCAAACACACGTCTTGGATACTAATTATGGATTGTCTAGAGCTGGCTCTACTCTGGGGATGCAAATCTGAGACAGGCAGCATTCACCATGGTTACTTTCTTTTTTTAGTTTTTACTCAAATTCCAGTGTGTTAACATATAGTGTAATGTTAGTTTCAGGTGTACAATATAGTAATTCCTCATTTCCATATAACACCCCATGCTCATCACAAGTGCCTTCCTTAATTCCCATTGCCTATTTCACCCATCCCCCCACCCACCTTCTTTCTGGTAACCATCAGTGTGTTCTCTACAGCTAGGAGTCTGTTTCTTGGTTTGCCTCTCCCTTTTTTTCTCCTCTGTTTGCTTTGTTTTATTTCTTAAATTCACTGTGGTTACTTTCACTTTCACCATTCAGGTTGGGAGTTAGAAGGACATGGGTTTGAATCCAAGTTTAGCTACTTTAAGCGACCACTGCTCCACTGGTTACTAGCTGAGTGACATTATGCACGCTGGTCCATCTCTCCAAAAATCAGTTTTTACATCAGTACATTGGGTAAAAACAAGGTGTCTCCCTCACAGACAAAAGAGTGAATTAAAGGGCCCAGGTCTACCACATAATTAGTAGTTGGAAAATGATAATAGTGGTTGTTAATAGTAATGATGAGATGGAATCTTCATCTGTGAGCAATGCTTACATAGCAGCAGGGAAAATGTACATGAATAAAGTCCTGAATAAAAGTATATGCTCACGGTGCTTCAGTATTATGTAGGCAGAAGCGATGAAGCCTGTGTGAAAAGGGTATGATGGATCAGGAGAGGCTCCAAAGAGAAATGGAGTCTCACCTTGAAAGATGGGTAGAAATTTTCCAAGAGGAAAGGGAGAGAGGGTGGTCCAGGCAGAAGAGGAAGCACAGTGTGGGCATAAGTATACAAAGGATGAAGCCTGGGCAGGGACACTGTCCTGTGTCTTAAGCGGAGCATGGTCACATGGTTAAGAATGGTGGGAGAGGAGGTGGAAGGCGCGGCTGCTCCAGACTGGAGATGGCTTTGTATATGCAATGTCGCTGCTCTTGCTTTCTTGAGCAAGAGACGGACATTGCACAATCAGAGAAAGACAAATACCATATGATTTCTCTCATGTGTGGAATTTAAGAAACAAAACAGATGAACATATAAGAAGGCGGGGGGGAGACAAGAGAGGGAAACATAACCAAAGTTATTTATTTATTTTGAGAGAGACAGAGACAAAGACAGCGAGATTGGGGCAGGGGCAGAGAGAGAGAGAGAGAGAGAGAGAATTTTAAGCAGGCCCTGCGCTGTTAGCACAGAGCCCAACGTGGGGCTCAAACTCATGAAACTGTGAGATCACAACCTGAGCTGAAACCAAGAGTCTGACGCTTAACCGACGGGGCCACCCAGGCTCCCCCACAAGAGACTCAATGATAGGGAACAAAGTATAGGTTGATGGAGAGAAGTGGGTGGGAAATGGGCTAGATTTGTGATGAGTACTAAGGAGGGCACTTGGGATGATCATTGGGTGTTGTACCTAAGTGATGAATCACTGAATTCTACTCCTGAAACCAATATTGCACTGTATGCTAACCTAAAATTTAAATATAAAAAGAGAGAGAGAGACAGACAGACAGACACGGCAGTTGTGCTAGACAGCCTCTACTTGCTCCTCCAGATTCATCCTTCACTTGCTTATGACCTAGGGAGCTGAATGTCATGCACTTCATCAATGGGCTCCCTTGACCTGTGGCTTCCAGTAGGATTTGGCCAATGGGATACAGGGAAGAAATCAAAAGGAAGAAGACTGAGATTAGGGCATTTATTCCCTTAATGGAAATCACAGCACCTGGCAGGTGGCTTTCCCACATAGCTCTCTACAATTACTCCTTTTATTACCCCTCCCTAAATTACCCAGTTTGAGATACCAAATGTTCTGTGCCAGGACCCTGACTGACACAGAACTTAAATAAGTAATAAAAATCAATGTGTTTGTGGGGAGGACTAGGGCAGAGAGACCATAGTGCTAATGCCAAAAGACATGAAGTTTCAGGGCATAGGATTTCTATAAAGAACAATGGTTCGTCCATTCCTTTGTGGCTGCTGGTCTGGAACAACATGAAGACATGGCATGGCTTCTTGGGGAATGTCTTCTTACCTCTAAGCGAGGCACTCTTGACATGATTGAAGGGTAACACTGTGAAACTCTGTTCCCCATCTCTGTGGGTGGACTGACTTTAAGAGGAAGACCTTGAGATAAGCTGTCTCATGTCAAGATTGTTCTTGTTAGGCTAGCTACAAAGGATAGACAAAAGGTGGAAGTGGTTGTGGTGACTGGGCTGACAGATTATGAAGAAAAGCTCCCTCTTCTAGGCCTGCCTTTCCTTTGCAAGGAGCCAACAGAGCTTCTATTCTCCACGTCTGCTCTTCATCTAACCCCAGGTATGTAGGAACAATCTATTCCCTCTCCCCAATTCCTGTCCATCTTGTGCTCTGGGAAGGATGGGATGCAACCATTTGCTTTTTATGGCTCTCCCTAGGGCTTTGGATTTTGAGCCTTAGCTCTAATTATGTAATAAAAACATATGTTTTCCATTGTAAGAATTTTAGACAGCAGTGAGGAGGAGGGGGAGATGGGGTGAGGATGTGAGGGTAGACAGGACTAAGTGACTTCCACTGAGCAGTAATTGCAGTGGAGAGTAGAAGACCATTCTCAGACCTCTGAGGCATAGCTGGAAGCATTTCATTCAATAATCATTTCAGATTGAGAGCTGTGTATGCAGGGCACTGCTGGGCTTTGGGGAAATGCAAAGTGGAATGGAAGGGGGATGATGTGGTGAGAGGATGAGACCTGTATACACAGATGTAAGCAGATGAAAGGGCTGGGATGGGGTTTAGAAGACAAAGAGATGAAATCAGGTTGTGGGAACTGGACCATAGAGATGGTATTCAAAGTGGGTCTTGAAAGGTGAGCAGACATGGAAATATCAGGGGGTTTCTGGGCCCTTCTTCATTCTTGCCGCCTCTCTTGCCTCATCCCCCCAAGCAATGAACTGCTTCATTTGGTGTAGAGCACAGTTTCATATATTTGATGCATAAATATTATGTAGATAAAATGTATCCAGGATATGCTTCTAGGTATTTGTGGTTTAGCACAAGCTGTGTTTTGCACAGGCTACCTTCATCATCACCTCAACCACACCCGCAGTAAATAAATAAATATCTGCTTCTAATTACAGAATTAATGCACAAATACTTTTTGATCTTAAAAAAATGAACCATTATAGTCATAACAGAAGTTCCCTTTGAAATCACCACCACCAAGCCCATATTTACTTCTAGAAATATATTGTTCTGTGTGTGGGTCTGTGGTTACATAATGGTATCACACTGTGTGTTCATTCTGCAGTCTGCATTTATCACTCAATATATCTTGGAGCTCATTCTGAGTTGCTTCACAGAGATTTACCCTCATTCTTTTTAGTCCTGCCTAGCATTTGTTTGTTTCTAGAGATGGTTTTGGAAACACTTTTCATAAGTTTTTCAGAAACATTTCTGATGATAAAAAATCACCCAGACCTATTCACGGCCTGCCCCAAGAGAATCTGTTTCTGTAGGACTGGGAAGGGGGATGAAGAAATTATTTTCAACCAATATCCCGGGTGATTTTAATTTTCAGTAAGTCTGAAAACACTATCATGGTTTTTAAAAACTATTTCCCTAGCAAACTACATTTCAGTAGGTTGAATTGTGTGTGTGTGTGTGTGTGTGTGTGTGTGTGTGTGATTACCAGTAATGCTGCAGTGCACCTCCTTGGACCTTCCTCCTAGGGCATGTGCTTTTTTCTGAGGTTGATACTGAGAAATGGTACTGTTGGGTCATGTGGTGTGTACATTTTAATATTATATTAGATACTGCCAAAATGCCTCCTAATGTGGCTATAGCAATGTTTGGTCCCATTGCTATCTCAACATTATTCTTCTTAGCATATTAAAAAGATGAATTACATCCAATCTTTCATCATGTCCTAAAATCAAGTTGTACCAGAACTTATCATCACAACTCTCCCAATCTGTTCTTCACTATTCCAGTGAAGAGAACTAAAGCTCACCCAGATACTTGGGGGCACCTACCTGGCATAGTCATAGAGCATGCGACTCTTGATCTCTGGGCCATGAGTTCGAACCTCATGATGGGTGTAGAGAGTACTAAAAAAATAAAATAAAATAAACTTAAAAAAGCTCACCCAGATACTTAAGTCAGAAATCTGGGAGTCTTCTTGGGTTCCTCTTACTTCTTCTCACTCCTCAGCACTAACTGGTCTCAAAGATTTAGCAAATTTTACCACTTTAATATCTGAAGACTCCTGCACGTTTACCATCATGACATAATTCAGTTGTGCCCTTTATTTAACCTTAGAAAATGTAATAAACTCTTCATGGATCTCTCTGCTTCTCCTACCACTCCCTCCTAATATTCATACATATTAATTGTATCAGCACACTGATTGCAACTCTTTAATGCCTACCAATTACCACCAAAATCAATTTTAGACTTAAGAATTTGCAAAGAATATGGGGCGCCTGGGTGGCTCATTCAGTTGAGAGTCTGACTTCAGTTCAGGTCATGACCTCACAGTTCATGAGTTAAAGCCCCACATCGGGTTTTGAGTTGACAGCACTGAGCCTGCTTGGAATTCTCTGTCTCCCCCTCTCTCTCCCTGCCCCTCCTCCAATCGCTCACTCTTTCAGAAATAAGTAAACATTTAAAAAAAAACCCAAAAGAATCTGCAAAGAACACAAAATCAACCAACCACTTTTTTGTCCAGATCTTATCAATGTCCTGCTTGATAGAAATGTTATCTATGAAGAAATATTTGAAGGCCATGCAGCCTGTCTATTCTTCGAGCTATTCCAGGTTTTATTCGCTGAAAAATCATGAGCAATACTTAGTCAATACTATTATAGTTCCCTGTAAAAGTGCTTTTTGTGAGTTATTATGTGCTTTGTGTATTCTTTTAAGAAGCACTGCAAAAAACTATCTCTATATTCTCAAAATTTAGAACAATGTTTCATTTACATAAATATTGTTGTATGTGTAGTTGTGTATATATATATATATATATATATATAGATATATATATATCTACCTACACACACACACACACACACACACACACACACACCTATCAAATTGAAACCAATAGGAAAAACCCAAACTTAATCATCTACCCTAGGATGTCTTTTCTGGTTATTTTTACCTACTATACATTATGTAACCCCAGACCTACTTACTCTTCCCTGCGTGATCCAAGCTTTGTTATGCCTCTGTGCTATATCCTCTGCCTGGACTCCTCCCCCCCACCCTTCTTGTTAAGCTGAAGACTCTAATTCAGCCAAAAGATCAACTCAAAGTCACTCCAGGTAAGCGGAGTTGCTCCTTCCTCTGTGCTCCCATAGCACATTATCTATCAATCAGCAGTTCTCACACTGCTTTGCAGGCACTTGCTTTTATTTCTATCCCCTCCTCTAGAAAATGTGTTTCTCTAAGGCAGGGTATATGTCTTCTTCATCCCTCACACTGCCTAATAGACACATGGAACCTCACACGGTAGTTGTTTAATATGTATTTATGGAATAAATGAGTGTAGAGCCGTAAACTTTTTTTTATATGAACAGAGACAACTTCTTTTAATCTTCCTTCCATCCAGGGCAGCAACCTGGAACCCTTGAAATAGCCATGATTGCCTAAACTGTCGTAGCTTCTATGGACAGCTGTGACTGCAAAAAGAGATGTCTTGAACTATGAAGGACATTTCACCCCCTGGCCTTTAGCACAGAACCTATGTGACTGGGTGTTTGTGGCCAGAGGACACAGCCTGCCATGTCTGAGATTATCTTCCTGTCAAACTGCCTGGCTTGGAGGGTAAGAGCAGAGGCTGGATTGGGGAAGTTTGGATATACTATGTATTTTTTTCTTTTGATGGTACCTTCTTCCTATGGAAGGCTCAAAAACCTTGGGAATTAAGTCATTCCACAAAGGGACAGTTTGTTGAGTTTGTTTTTAATACATCAGAAGCATACATACTAAATTCCATTAAAATACACAGATATTTTTCTAGTATCAAAGAGGTCAGCAAATATTTTCCATTATAAGGTGACGTTGTGCCTTTTGACCAGTCTGATAACATGTCTTTGGTTTTTGTCTTGTGTATGCAAAAAAGATCATAATATGTATTTTGAAAAATAAAGCAATTTAAAAAAAAGGAAGAAAGCAAACCAAGGAGCCACCACAAGTAGTATAATAGAATGAGGAACAGCTGGGTATAGAAAGAACATAATCTTCATTAATGCTTATTAGGTGTCCCATGGGTATATGGTAAAAACATAATAAAGCAGCAGTTTTGACTGGACACTGTGGAGGGGATGGGGAGACCAGGGGAGAGGGAAGGTGGTCCTGCTGCCTGGAAAAGTCTTACTCTTGACTTTGGGTTAAAGCTTCCAGAAGGCCTTAATTAACCACCAAGTTGTTCCATTCAGGAATTTATAGTTTTCCATGATGATTTTTAATTTAGTGGTTTTCTCCATTTTGAGCCTGAGTTTTTGTTACGATTAAATTTGAGCCAAATTGTATTATGTTCATCGTACCTGGCTAACAAGAAAAAAGCATTAGTAGACCTGATGTATAAGATACATGCTAGCACCATGCAAAGGCTCAGGAGTCCCACAGCCAGCTGTGGAAGGAGGATTCAAAGAAAAACAGTGAGAAATTGGGTCACCAACTAGCACCCAGTGGCCTGGGCACGGGGACCCATGAGAATCTGCTATTGCCTATGCTCTCGAAGAGCCATGATTTGGTTTCAGCAAAATGTTACCAACTATCACATTAAATTAAGTGTTCACTTAGGAGCGCCTTGCTGACTCAGTTGGAAGAGCATGCGACTGCTGATCTCCGGGTCATGAGTTTGAGCCCCACATTGGGTGTAGAAATGACTTCAATCAATCAATCAATCAATAAACGAATTTTAAAAAAAATTAGTGTTCACTTGAATTCCACTGGTTTTGTGATTTGGTTTCCATTTAAATTTATTTTTACTTTATTGTTGCTTAAGTTGTATGTACATAAGGAGTTAATGCATATAAAATAGTATTATAATATTTAAGTCATATTTTAATTAAAAAGTCTAAGTCAACCCTGGATCCCTAAGAGTTTGGTGTTTTATTTTGTTTCTCCTTTGAAAGGGATCTATAGCTTGTTGAAGATTGAGAAACATTGATTTCAAATCTCCTTCTTCAAACAATTGGACATTGCTGTAAGTAGAACTCTGCTCTCAGGGCAGAAAAACTCTGACTGCTAGTCTCCTACAGTGGTCACATGAGGGGCTGAGAGCCTTGGCCATTTGACATAGGAGCTGACGTTAATTGTCCAATATGGACAAAGGACCTTACACATTAAACCTTATTTAATTTTCACAGCCACCATTGTCTTGATTTTACAGACAGAAACAAACAGGCTTGTAGAGGATAAGGAAGTTAAGCATGGTCAGATTTAGGTGAATGCCACAGTGGGATTCCAACCCAAATATGTATAGCTGTCAAAGCCAGCTCTAGCCTTCTGTTTTTAATTTCTCATTTTCTTTTATATTCTTGTATCAAAATTATATATGACTACAGCTTAAAGAATAAAATGATTCCACAAGGTTTATAAAGAAAAGCAATAGTTCTCTACCGCTGTGTCCCCCGTTTTCCCCACCCCAAAGGCAATCAGTTTCATACATCAGCTACTGCTTTTTATATTGACCTCCGTGTTTCTATATGACATGCTTATATTGCTGACCTCTTGAGCTTTCGGTTGTAGGCGCTAAGTAATAACTTTTCACTACAGAAGATGAAGGTTAGCTTTCTTCCTCCCTGCCCCCAGGATGCTCCACTACACATACCACCTTTCTCATCCCCTCTCTCCTCCCAATTTAATTATGTCATAACTTTTGATTGGTTTGCATGAGGGTTTACATTACAATGACCATTCATAGCTGAGTCATCTTGTAAACCATGATATTGCTTTTTCTTTCCTTAAACTCTTGTTTACCATAATTATTATCTTACCTTTCCATTTACTTTGTTTTCTATGTGTTTTAGCCACTATTTTAATGTTTGAGGCTTTTCCTAGAAATCTGTCAGTCTTGTCTGTCTGCTCATATCTAAGTGACTGGGGGCTTGTAGACTGAAGTTCATTGGGGAAAGGGTGCCATGTGGCTAGTCCTTCTGGCCAGGGAAACTCTAGAGTCAGTATCTTTTAGATTTTCTTCCTTTTGGGTTGTCAGAGAAATGCTTCCATTTTTTGGTTGGAGGGTGAAGGCACAGCCTCTGATTGCCAGTGAGCATGCTGGTGTGGTGTGTGTGGGGGCATCTCAGCGTCTACACTCAGACCCCCTTTGACTCTGTATAGTACTTCTGTCTTCAGCTGTGCCTGGTCTCTCCCCCTTCTAGAGACTCTCTGTTTTACTCTCAGAATAAATCTTCAGTCTTTGGCAGGTATGGGGAGAGGTTCTCACCCAGCTACACAGGGTGGGGGGCAGGATTTGAAGTCCCCTAGAGGAGGAAAAATAGCCTTAAATATGTCTTTCTTTCTTTCTTTCTTTCTTTCTTTCTTTCTTTCTTTCTCTCTTTCTTTCTTTCTTTCTTTCTCTTTCTTTCTTTCTTTCTTTCAAAAAAAAAAACGTTTTTAATGTTTATTTTATTTTTGAGAGAGAAACAGAGACAGAGACAGAGAGTGAGCAGGGGAGGGGTACAGAGAGAGGGAGACACAGAATCTGAAGCAGGCTCCAGGTTCTGAGCTGTCAGCACAGAGCCCCACATGGGGCTTGAACCCACAAACTGCAAGATTATGACCTGAGCCGAAGTCAAGACATGTACCTCACTGAGCCACCCAGATGCCCCTCTTGCTTTTTTAAAAAAAATGTTTATTTATTTTTGAGAGAGAGAGAGAGAGAGAGAGAGAGCGCGCTCGTGCGCGTATAAGTGGGGGGAGGGGCAGAGAGAAAGGGGGACAGAGGATCCAAAGCAGGCTCTGTGCTGACAGTAGTAGACAGTCTGATATGGGGCTTGAACTCATGAACTGTGAGATCATGACCTGAGCTGAAGTCAGACGCTTAACCACTGAGCCACCCAAGTGCCCCAAATGTATTTTTCTGAATAAAAGGCAAATAGTTGTTAAAAGTAGAAAAATTATAAGTAAACCAAGACAAAAAAAAAAATGTAGAAAGTTAAAACCATTCCCAATCTCTATGTCCAAAGATAATTACTGCTAACCTTTATGGATATTTCCTCCTAATCTTTTTACCTATGTGTGCATTTGCATATGTTTGTTTTATTTCTTTTAAGCAAAATTGTGGTAATGTAATGCATATTGCTTCTTAATTGTTTTCTACTTGCCAATACATCATGGAAGATTTTTCAGGAATGGCTTTTAAAGACTTTTATCAGCTTTCTGTTGGGAATGCCTTTTGGAATCTAATCACAAACATGACTGAATTAGTAAGCTAGTCCCCAAATTTAGAGGTCAAATCCTACCCCTGTCCCCATATGTACATTTTATCCTTCTAAGTTAGTTAGTAGGGAAAGGGAAACATTTAGTGAAAAGAAGTAAAATGCCCTGAAACCCACCAAAGATTTTTAGGAAATGCACTTAGTTGCATTTTAATTCATTCCTTCTTACTAGCAACACCAAAAGTTGAAAGTGTCAGGAACTCACTGAGAGAGAGAAAAAGGAATTAGTTTGTTATCAAAAGTAATAGGATGAAGCCTTGCTAACTCAATCCATTGTTTTATAGAATTAACTTCAGCAGGTCACATGCTCCTTGCATTGACCTAAAGTCAAACAGGGGCAGCACAGACTGGGCATAAAAGAAATGCATGTTTCCTGATACAGGGGGTTGGGGGAGGCAGGGTTTGACTTCTTTTTTGGTTTGGGGAATTCTGCCCCCTACATTTGCCCCCATTCCCCCAACCAAACACCTCCCTCCAAAACAACAAAACCCAGTCTTGCGAACATTGCAGATTAAATGTTCTTCTGGGCATCAGTCACATAAAGTATAACTACCTATTTAGGAGATGGGGGCAAATTGTATATTCTAACCAGGGCTACAGGGCCCTGCTCCTCCCTGTGTCTCGCTTCCATTTTTTTCTGCAGGGCTGTTTATTCTTTAAGTAATCGTGTCCAACTTTCTGCTTATAGATAATTTGTTAGGTATGTTCCCATCGAGGATGAAATTTATCATGAATATGTTTATTAATCACCAGGAATAAGGGGATAATTGTACTTATGAAGGGTCTCAAAAGCATACTGTTCAAAATACAAACTGTCCAAAACTATAGTCACAGTGGTTTGCATGGTGTCATGTCTGGACAGTCACTGGGGCTTTGTCAGTCACCTCACCATAGATAATTCTTTGAGACCCTTGCCTTTCTCCTTTCCCACATTTTTCTTCCTCCCCCTTTTCATTCCTGAACAACTATGTTCTGGACCAGCCAATGGGGCATCCTCAGTGCTGAAGCAATTGCTGATACTAAGTTGAGTATCTTTTGGAGGTATGACCTGCTCACGCATGGGAATTAAAACTGGTGTGATGCAGAGTGATTAGAAGAGGCCCAGGTTCTACTTCTGGCTCATCATTTCTGATCTCTTTTACCTTTTCACTTCGGGCAGGTCTCTTGTGCCTTTTGGACTTATTTGCTTGGTGATTTTTATTACTCTTGGCACCACAATATCCTTAAATGCTTTCATTAGTTGGGAAGTTTTTCCCTTTTTTTTTTTTTAAGTTTTATTTGTTTGTTTTTTGTTTGTTTGGTTTTTTTAAATGTAGGCTCCACACCCAACACGGGACTTGAACTCGAACCTGAGATCAAGAGTTGATGCTCTATTGACTGAGCCAGCCAGGTGTCCCAGAAAGTGTTTTTTATTCTTTATCACTTTTATGCCTCTAAAGTCATGAAGTCAGAACCCATGTTGTCTTAAGCAGGTTACTTAACTACTTTGTACTGAGGTACTTTGTACCTCAGTTTCCTCATCTATACAATGGTGATGATAATAGAAACTACTTCATAGAGCTGTAGTGAAGAATCATTTATTCATTCATTCATTCATCCATCCATCCATCTGTCCATTAGTTATTGATCCCCTACTATGTTCCAGGCATTGTTCTCATTCAATGAGATGATTTATACACAGCGCTTAACAGAATGTCTGGCATGGAGGAATGCTCACTGCACATCAGCTGACATTCGCACGGAGAAAGTACTTCATGCCATTGTTAATATTACCATAGACAGAAAATACAGGGGCTCCTGGGTGGCTCAGCTGGTTAAGTGTCTGATTCTTGGTTTTGGCTCAGGTGGTGATCTCGTGGTTTTTTTGTGGGTTCAAGCAGAGCCTGCTTGCGATTCTCTCTCTCTCTCTTTCTGCCCTACCCCCTCTCGTGCTGTCTCTGTCTCTCAAAATAAGTAAATAAACTTTGAAAAACAAAAAAAGAGTGGTGCCTAGGTGGCTCAGTCGGTTAAGCCACCAACTTTGGCCGAGGTCATGATCTCACAGTCTGTGAGTACGAGCCCCATGTAGGTCTCTGTGCTGACAGCTCAGAGCCTGGAGCCGGCTTCGGATTCTGTGACTCCCTCTCTCTGCCACCTGCCCACTCGCACTCTGTCCATCTCTCAAAAATATATAAATGTTAAAAAAAAACTATGCATACATCGAATAAAAATGTTTAAAAAAAGAATAAAAAAAGAAAATACAGGAATTTCTTCAACTAGGTATGAGTACTGTAATAGTCATGTACAAAAAGGAAATGAAAAATAAAACGACATATTTTGTCTGTCTCATCCATCTGGGAGCTATTGAAAGCTGGTTAAAACCAATCTTATTAAGGTAACATTTCCCCAGTGCAGATTACAAGGCCTGGCCACAGTAGTGTCCTAATAACTGTTGAATAAATGAGTGAAATTGAATGTGACTTCCGTTTTTCAGATTGAGTTTAGGAGAACTGAATTCAATGTTAACTCAAAAGAAACCTGTGGGAGGGACTCATTGACCAGGAGGTAACCTGTGGGTGGTTTTCAATACAATGCAAACATTCTTTGCTTTGTCACCCTGCTCCTTCTTATAACGGGCCCATTCCCTCCCTCTTGTCTCCACGTCAAGAAGGTAGAACTGGAGAAGCCCTTTGGCCCTTTTCCTGCCCTTATCATCCTCCATTTTCCTGGACTCTATGTCACATGCCATCGTGCACCATGGTCTCCCTTTACAACCCCTTGATCAGCATGGAAGCTTCCCAGATCCGTCGCTGCTTTCCCCGTGGTCTGGGTAGGACCAAGCCCCCCTCTTACATTTGCATTCAGGCTTCTTCCTTCCAGTTTAAATGATTCCAGTGCTGCTTGTGGGGCAGTCATCTTGGCTCTGAAGGAAGGACCAAGTTGGAGGAATAGTCAAAGAGAAGACATGACAAAGTGGAAAAGCTGGAGATGACTAGGTAAGGAAGGACAAGGAGAAAATGGTGGCAGGGGGGCAGTGATGGAGACAAAGCTTCCACCAGTTCACATAGAAAAGTAAAAAAAACAAAACAAAACAAACGCAAAAACAAAAAACCAAACAATGTCTGGAACGTTTTATAAAGTTAAATATATTTAATTATTTTACTCTGAGATTATGAGCTCTCAACAGTTTTTGTGTTAACATGTTCTTTCTTCTATGAGTAAATGGCAATGAAATAAAGAGTGGGTAAGTTGGTTAATAATTTTATTTTTTAAATGAAATTGTATTGGTCAGGGAGATCCCAGTGCCTGGCAGAGAGGTTAAGAACCTTTAATGGTTTTGGAGTCAGAGTCTAGGCTTAACCACGGCTTTATGTCCTTGGGCAAGTGACTTAACCTCCTGGGTTTCCTCATCTGAAAATAATAAGTGCCTCATAGAGGTTAAAGAACACAATGAAAGACACGTGCTTAGCAAAATGTAGAGAACGCACAACTCGATGATGTTAGCTTTTATTATTATTAATATAATGACAAAGGAATTTACTTGTATTTAGGTACTTGTCAAGGTGAATAGGACTATCTTAATGGGTAGGAGTTGGTTTTAAGCGTTGGCAGACTGGCAAAAATTTGGGAGGACCAGGTTGATTTTTCCCTAGTGTAATTGGAAAGGCAGTGGACTTGGTGGCAGATCTGTGTTTACAGCCAAGTTTTGTGGATAGGGAAAAATTATGTTAGAAGATGGCCAACAGGACTAAGAGGGGCATTCCAGTCCCCGCCCAAAGACTCCCTTCCGGATTCTTCTTCCTGCCCCACTTGCCACTTGCGCCAAATTACTACTGATGCACAATGAGGAAGTAACAGACTATAAATTTCCCTTTGCTTATGCTTGGGGGCTCAGACCTCTGGAGAGTGATGAGTGAAATAAATCTCCCGCCTTCCAAGATCCCCAAGTGCCGCTTGGTTCTTCCACCAGGTGATCCAGACCAGGTTCTGTAACATTGTAACGTACCAACAGAGTGGCCTTGGGTAGTTGACAATGGAGCCTCATTGTCCCCTCATCAATAAGGTGGGGGTAATAATGCTCACTAAGAAGGGTTCTTGGAAGGCACTGCGTTCAATTATGGGTAACAGCAATGGCCCAAGATAAATAGTTACTAAGGCATAGTTAATCCTCACACAACCTTTAAGGCAGGTCTCATTACTACCCCCGGTATAAATATAAGAAAACCAATGTAACGGTGTTGTATGGTGACAGATGGTAGCTACACTTGGGGTGAGCAAAGCATAACGTATAGAGTTGTCCTTTCACTAAGTTGTACACCTGAAACGAATGTAACATTTGTGTGTCAACTATACTTCAGTTTAAAAAATAGGTAAGTGTAAGAAAACTGAGAATAAGGTCAAGTACTTTACCCAAAGTCACACAAGTGGCAGAGCCCAAATCTGAACCCAGGCTGTCTTTAAAGGCCACTTTCTTGGGGCTCCCGGATGTCTCAGTGGGTTAAGCGATCGACTTCGCCTCAGGTCATGATCTCGCAGTTCGTGGGTTCAAGCCCCGCGTCGGGCTCTGTGCTGACAGCTCAGAGCCTGGAGCCTGCTTCTGGCTTCTGTGTCTCCCTCTCTCTCTGCCCGTCCCCTGCTTGTGCTCTGTCTCTCTTTCTCTCTCTCAAAAATAAATAAACATTAAAAAAAATTTTAAAGGCTACTGTCTTAACCATAAAGCAACACCCTGAGGATAAATGTGCCATGTGGAGATGTTCTGAGGATACTCACAAGTGAATTAGATCTGGGAGCAGAGATGTAAATCACAAAGGTAACAACATCTATTTGGAGAGGAAAGCCTTTTTTCCCTAGGGTGTATTTTCTTAATTTTTATTTCCGAGGGGCCGTAACTTGTTAAATTTTTATGTATACACATGTAGTAAGCGTCTAATAAGTGTTTGTTGGCTGAGTCAGAATCCAGTTTGGGATTAACATACACCCCTAAAATAAGGGGATTTAGGCACCATCCCTGCCCTCGGGAGTGGGCAGTTGTTAGGGGAGACAAACGCACAATCCCATTGCAGGGAGACAAGCTTTGGAGATGTGCTTGAGCGCCCGGGGTTGGAGCTGGAGGCTGGGGATAAGGGGAGGCGGACAGGGGCAACGGCAGGAGGCTTTCTGTAAAGAATTGTCTCTGGGGCACCTGGGTGGCTAAGTTGGTTGAGCATCCCACTTGGGTTCAGGTCATGCCTCGTGTGAGCTCTGTGCTGACAGCTCAGAACCTGGAGTCTGCTTCGGATTCTGTGTCTCCTTGTCTCTCTCTCAGCCCCTCCCCCACTTGTGCTCGCGCTCTCTCTCTCTCTCTCTCTCAAAAATAAATAAACATTAAAGAAAAAAAAAGGATGGTCTCCAGAAGTGAGTGAGTGCTGGAAGTTGAGCAGGAGTTAGCCACATGACAGTGAAATGAAGGGCCTTCCAGGCCAGAGGTGCAAACTGGCAGCACACTTTTGGTCCACAGATGTATTTTGATTATTCACAACTACTTGCCAACATTTAGAAATTGGGAGATTTCACGTAAATAAGATGATTTCTGGGGCGCCTGGGTGGCTCAGTTGGTTAAGCGTCCGACTTTGGCTCAGGTCATGATCTCGCGGTCCGTGAGTTCAAGCCCCGCATCGGGCTCTGTGCTGACAGCTCAGAGCCTGGAGCCTGTTTCAGATTCTGTGTCTCCCTCTCTCTCTGACCCTCCCCTGTTCATCCTCTGTCTCTCTCTGTCCCAAAAATAAATAAACATTAAAAAAAATTTAAAAAAAAAAAAAAGATGATTTCTGGCTTCTCTTGAAAAATTCGACGCTCCAGTGGCCACGGGCCCACCCTCCCGCCTGACCACAATGGCTGGCCCGGGGTAAGGGACACCCGCAGTGGGACAGCTCACTAGCATTGCACCTGGCAGCTGAGTTTCCTACCCTCTCTGACACAGGGCCCGAGAAGCAGGGAGACAACATGGTGTTTGTCCTGGCAGCTGTTTGTAGTTCCTCCGATATTAAAGTTTCTGACACAGAGCCTCTGAAGAGGGGCCAAACAAACCGATTAAAAATCTTATAAATGGATTTATAAATGGCCTGTTGATTATATCAAATGACAACAGGAGGGATGGCAAGAGTAAGAATTAGTTCCTTTCTCTTTGATTAAATTTTTCAGCTCAGATGAGGGGGAATTTCTTTTACCTTAATTTAACTAAGGCATAATGTGAATTTTGTACACTTTAAAATAACGGTCCTCAAGCTTGGTTGCTTTTAGAAATACCAAGGCCCAGACCATATCCCAAGCCAACGATATCAAGTCTAAGCAAACAGTTTTGTAAAACTCCCCAAGTGACTCCGTTGAGCAGCTAGTTTTGAGAACCAGAGATCTAGTGCCTTCTTTTTCCTCTCAGTGTCCATGAAGCACTGGCTCATCTCCAGCGACTTATAAGTCAACGGCAATAATGTCCTTCAGAACATCAATTTCCAGACTGCCGGAAAGCTCCAGCTTAAAGTCCACATGTGTTTGTCCCTCTGATTCAGAGGAGAGCCCGGTTCTAAACTCTAGGGAAAAAAACAACTTCTCTGCACATTGAAGAGGACTGTTGCTTTTTGGCACCTGGAGTGTTTTTACCTGAGGGTTCTGACAATTTAAATAATTGGTATGCTAGAACGATTCTGGCTGACACAAGTGCGGTTTTGCTGATGAGTTGTAAAAACATGTAACAAACTGGCTTTAGGCTAGAGATATCTGGAGAGAGAGAGAAATAGGGAGAGAGAGAGAGGGATGTGGACAGAGGAGGGAAGAAAGAAAGGCAGGTAGGTAGACAAAACAAGTAACCTAACTCTCTAATTTCATTCCACTGACTTGTTTAACACATTTTAATCAGAGCTCTTCCTTTGGGATAGCAACTTAGTGAATATCGCCGTATTTCCAGATGTCCAGGTTCTTTTGGATGACTGACTTGTATAAAACTCGGGGTACACAGTAAATTATTGCGGCAATTTCTCATAGGGGGCGACTGCATGGCTTGGTCGATTAAGTGTCAGACTCTTAGTTTTGGCTCAGGTCACGATCTCTTGGTTCACGAGTTCAAGCCCTGCATTGAGCCCCTGCATCAGGCTCCCTGCTGACAGTGTGGAGCCTGCTTAGGGTTCTCTCTCTCTGCTCTTCCTGGACTCATGCTCTCTCTCTCTCTCTCTCAAAAATAAATAAATAAACTTAAATTTTTTTTCTCATAGAAGTATTTCTGTGAAAAACAATTGCTGAAAAATATCTCCAATTATCTAAACACAAGTTATACATTTGACCAAAGCACTGAATTCTCTAGTCCCCAAGAGGAAATATCAGTGAAAATTGTAGCCTCTGCCTTCATATAGTAAGTCATTTTTGGCCAACGTACAAATGGATCATTGACTAAAAATGATGAAAAGTGAAGACTTCCTGAGCTTTTTTTCCTCCCTCATAATCATTTCATGTCTTGGAGCTGAAGAATTTTTCTGTGAGATTTAAAACTGAAAATACATGAGTTGCAGATTTAGCAGCTCTAACTTCTCTGAGAAGACAATGTTTGGAAGCAACTCTTATTTCTGGGGCAGATCACACACTTGATGCTTGAAGAAAATGAGTCAAGATAATGTCTTCCATGGAGGAAACTTGGCAGTCATGGGCTGACTGAAGAACTTTTGGAGTTAATCAGAATGTTGAGTTGTCTTCAGCTTTAAAAATGATTTTGTTTTAACGTATGTTAGCTGAAGCAAAAAAAATAATACAGTAGGAGCTATGCGTCTATCAGAGTGACTGACAGATTGAAATTCTCTAGAAAAATAGATTATTTTCCCTCAAAGAGAGTAAAGTTTTGGTTTTCAAAGTCAATCAGAAAACTAACAATTTGGACAGGAGAGGAATCGGCTTCTCTTTTTGAGACAGTATATTTCTAATGATTTTTATGGAGACTATAATAAGGATCAAGAAACAAAAGCTTGATATGGACATGTTTTTAGCTAGCAGATTGAAAAGAAATAATGGCATGAAATAAAGTGGGTTTTTTTTATACTGACAAAGTTCTCATTTCTTTTATATTGTCTGAAATAAAATCGATAAATGAAAAAATCTGTTACCAGTTCAGTTCTCTGACACTAGCTATGTTTTTTTGTGGTTCAAACTTCATCAGATATGTTCATGTGCATTTTAAAAATATTTTGGGGAAGATTCAAGTTTATATAGCAATCTTCCAAATACTAGGTATTTATTTATATGTATGTATAGTTTTCAAAATGAAATTTCAATGATAAGAAAATTTGCTGATACCCAGATGTCAACACAAAATTTAAAATGTGATAGTTCTATCTTATCAATTCTACTTCCAACACTACAGGGGCAAACATATGTAAGAAGACATCTTAAACACTTGTATTTGTAAAAATATCAGCATTTTTTGATGAAGAAAGGGAAACTCCCTCACGTATCTGCCTGCCTTGTGGTCTTTAATTTCCTTTCCATAAAAAGGCTTTGATGGGCTTGAGTGAAAAGTAGGTCAGCATGTGGAAGAAAATTTCAGATGCAAACAGCAGTCTTTCTCATTTCTCCTCTAGGTGTGGCATCGCACCTGGATGTTCTCTGAAACAGCAGCATACTTTTTGTGTAGTTTCTACAGCATCCTTCCTGAAAGTCTTTGGGGGATATGTTGGCCTTCTCTGTCATCCCTAAGAGGAAAGTGCATTTTCTAAGCAATGAGGCCGTTATCCCCATTTTGTCTCGTCATGTCCAGTCTCAAGCCCGCCCCCCCTTCTCCAGCTGGCTGACTTCAGGCTCAATTTGGGTGTCATGGACTCCTTTTCAGGGAAGCCTGCCCTGACCACCCCTCCCTGGAAAAGTCTGGATCAGTGCTCCCTCTCCAGGCTCCCATGGCACCTGCGTCTGGTTGGTGTCACAGTCTGCACATGCCTATTATCATTCTTTATGACTCCCCTTTCTTCAGATTGTCCACGAAGGCTGTCTTCTTCACGACTATATTCACAGTGCCCAAAATGGTGCCTGGGAAATAATAGCCCTCAGTTCATATTGGTGGAATAAATAAATAAATAAATGATAGATCTAAAGAAGAATTCTCAGATAGAGGTGGAACAGAGCCACAGACTAGGAAAACTTCAGTGAAATCTGGTTAGCAGTCGGTTAGCAATGCCAGTTGACCACATAGCTTCCTTCCATGGGAAATGAGAAAGTAGACGTCAGTGGTCTGCATATTTAGCTTTGGAAGCTACTTCCTTTAAATCTGTCTCTCCCTTTCATCTGCATTAAAGAGCCTCCCTGGATCTATAATAGACAAGAATATAAAAGCATCATTCTCTTTCTCATCCCATCCTGTTTACTCAGCAACCCTAGCCCCCGCCTTCGCCTCAGCCCACATGTTCTCTATTAATAAGAGTTAGAGGAGGCCAACCTCACCCAGCACAGTTTTCCCCCTTCTTTTCTCCTCAGGGAGGCCTCAGCCAACTGCCAGAACTCATGAGTGAAAGGTTTTGCCTGCTCTTGGGAGCTTCTGGGGGAGGGTGAGGACAAAGGTGATGTCTGGGCCTCCAGTGTCTCTGAGACCCAATAACCTCAAGTGTTTTCAAACCAACAAGCAGCTTATTTAAAATTTGGTGATAAGCCATAGCCCTCATTTGGGGAAACTGAGAGGCACATTTTGAGGAGTAAACACATTTACTATAACTGGAAATGGGGCCAAATTCTGTGCCTTTGGAAAAGTCAGTAAAGCAGTCACACCCTGGTGCCTTCTAAGTGAATTAACGTACTGTATTCCATTTGAGAGTCATTTCTCTCTTCATCTTTAATTCCTGCCCCGAGGAGCCATCTGTACTTGGAGGGTATGTGCACAGGATAACTCACTGTGGACCAAGGACCTTCGTGCTCAGCCCTCAATGAATGACCCTTTCATACACTGGGGGCTCCTTCCGATTTTCTGACTAACCAGAACTTACTTGGCGTAGAAATTTCTAACTGCAGAAAGGTTCACACGAATGTAAAAACAAAAGGCAATGAGTACACTTTCTACGTCCTTTTTGTTGTTGTTGTTGTTGATGTGGTGGTTATTTTTTAACCCATAAATATCACATATTCATCCACGATCTTCTTCTCAGGATCTCAAGCTTATCTCTCAAAAAGACAGATGAAAAGTTCAAGTTATTTTAGGGCTTTGAGGGAGGGACATTACATGAATTCTTCTTTCAGTAGAGGCAAAGTCCCAGAGTCCAGGAAGAGTTAATGCCTTTATAAGGTGAATGGTATATTTCTTTCTTACCACGGCTGAGGCCCGATGCTTGATTTAAAAAAAACAATCAATTAAGTAGCTGGAGTCATGCTGTCCATCAATATGATTGTCAGTCAACTATACCAATCAATGGACTTATTTACATTTGAATCTCTTCCTTCTTTTGTATAGACTTTTGGAGACTCTTTTTCTTTTAAGATTTTTACTTTATTATTTTCTGTTTATACATTATATATGCTTATTGTAGAAAAAAAAATCAGAGTATAAAAAAAAAAAAGCATAATGAAGGGAAAAAACCCACAATGTTACCACCCAGAGACATACAGAGACCATTAACATAATGGCCTGTTTCCTTGGAGAATTTTTTCAAGCCTATTTTTTGATTCTTGCCTGCCCTGCTTCGGAAATGCTTTTTTTCTTTTTTTTTCTTTCCCCAGTATTTCTGCCAACAAAAGAGAATCCTTGTTGTGGCCCCATCTGAATGTGAATAAAACCGTCCAGCTGCTGGTTCTCATGTGGCACATAGTAGGCACACAGGAAAAGTGTGTTTACT
The DNA here is from genome assembly GCF_018350175.1 of Felis catus. Classification (NCBI taxonomy): domain Eukaryota; kingdom Metazoa; phylum Chordata; class Mammalia; order Carnivora; family Felidae; genus Felis; species Felis catus. The sequence goes on along the minus strand of NC_058376.1, from coordinate 85,184,418 downwards.
AAATATGACTGATTATTTCCAGAGACCCAGTGAACGGATTCTTGACTAACTGGTGCTATTCATCAGCTAAACCACATGAGATAGGAAATTAAATGCAGGTTAGAGAGAACAACATGTTATAGAAATGTTAGTTAGTATGGTTTTTAATAGTCGCTCAGCAGTTAGGACGAAGAAGCTAAATTAAAGAGGACGAGAGCTACAGAACTTCTCTTTTCTTGCCAGAACACTTGTAAAGGGCAGACTCTGGGAAGCCATAGGACCCTACACCATTCTGAAATCCAAGCTTTTGCATTCGGTTTCCACATTATATGTCACCTAAGCCTACTCAAAGTCTCCATTAAAGACTGAGAAAATAGCCCTTATTTTACATAGAATAAAATTTGGGGTTCTGAATTTCTAATTCATGCCTCTTATTTAAGTTCCCACACAAAACCTAGCATTCAGTTTTTGTAGCACCTCCACTGGGTTTCAGCATATCCTTTTCAGATCATTCACCAGACAGCATCCTACAGCTCTCATTCATAAAGTCCAATTATAAGACAAGAAATGTCAGGAATATACACTTTGAGAGTGGGAGGCAAACAGAACAGTACATTGTGACTTTGTAAGAACAGCCATGCATTTCCTCTGGGCTTGTTTTCAGTTCCTTTGTCAGCTGATTACATGGTCTTTTATAATTTCTCATCTACAGAATGGAGCTATTTGCTTGTGGATTATTTGAAAGACACAGGCTTATGCAAAAGAAAAACGAAATCATCATGATGTAGAATGATATTTCTGGCTACATGTTTTTGCTTTTCTTTTTCTTTTTTAACGTAATTATAAGAATACAATTTATAATACTGACTCTTTAGATGTATGAGACAAGTAAATATTCTATTAATTCAGTCTTAACGCATATGTAATGCTATATATGCATTTGTTATTTACATAATCATATTTATCAGTAATTGTATTTATTTTCATATAAAAAGATTGCTATCTTATATGCATTTTGTTTGCAAAGCACATAGGTTTTTAAAGCACACACTTTGTGCCCCTCAATTCCTACAACAGTCATTTTAGTTTAGATAGTACTTGATAGGTCACAAAATGTTTTCATTATACATTATGTTACTTAATTCTCATATTGCTCTCCAAATGTGAAAGTATCCTGGGCTTTAAATTCTCATAGCTGGCTGGCTGGCTCTGTTGGTAGGACATGTAACTCCTGATCTCAAGTTGGTGAGTTTAAGCCCCAAAGTGAGCATACAGCTTACAAAAAAAAAAAAAAAAAAAAAAATCTATCAATCAATCAATTCTCATCCGTGGCTTTCCTTACCCATAGATAAGTTTCCTCTTCTCTCTGCCCAACATCCCTTTACTTACTTATATTTTGAGACTTAGTTCAGGGCTGGTCCTCCAAGAATCTTTTCCCGAATTAATTAAGTTGAAGTGAACTTATCTCTTCACTGTGTCCCTTCACTACTCTATAGATTCAATTTTCATGGGAAGTTTAAAAAAAAATCTAGTTATTTTTAGAAATTCAAGTTGCATATGACTACATTCTAATAAAATTACTATAAAAACCTCTTAGTGTTGGGGGCACCTGGGTGGTTCAGTCAGTTAAGCATCCAACTCTTGATTTTGGCTCAGGTCTCAGGTTGTGATCTCACGGTTCGTGAGATTGAGCCCCGCGTCGGGCTCTGTACTGACAGCTCGGAGCCTGGAGTCTGCTTCTGATTCTGTGTCTCCCTCTCTCTGCCCCTCCCCTGTTCACGCTCTGTATCTCACTCTCTCTAAACATAAATAAACATTAAAAAAAATTTGTTTTAAAAATTATGTCTATGTGAAACTAAAAACAGTGAGTAAACGTTGTATGTCATGTAGAAATATGCCAAGATAATGAATTGCAGAGCAGTGTCGATGGTGTGATCCCATTTGTATTAAAAAAAAACAACATTTTTTTTAATGAAATATAAAGTTACTTTTGGTAAGTGACTCTGGACGACCTAGCAAAAAGAAGCAGAGAAATTTTTTAACTTTCACTTGATGAGTTTTGATTGTTTTAAGTTTTTACATGATTTTATTTAAAATTTTTATTAATTGTTCCAATAATAAGTACCATGAAATCTTTCAACAGAAGGAAAGATAGAGTGAGAAAGAAAAACATTTTTAAAAAATGTTTAATTATGTTCGAGAGAGAGAGAGACACAGAGAGAGAGAGGAAGAGAGACAGAGCACAAACAGGGGAGGGGCAGGGAGAAGAGACACAGAATCCGAAGCAGGGTCCAGGCTGTAAGCTGTCAGCACAGAGTTTGATGTGGGGCTCGAATCCATGAACCGCAGAATCACGACCTGAGCCAATGTTGAATGCTTAACCGACTGAGGGACCCAGGTGCCCCCAAATTGCTTTTCATTCAAGTCTACCTTTGCCTATCCTGAAGAAACTTCGTTTTCATTTTTATTTTTTATTTTTATTATTTATTGATTGATTTGAGAGAGGAGAGGGGAGGAGTAGAGAGAGAGGGAGACAGAGAATCTGAAGCAGACTCCACACTGTCAGCCCAGAGTCCGATGTGGGGCTTGAATTCACAAACCCTGAGATCATGACCTGAGCTAAAGGTGGATGCTTAACTGACTGAGCCACCCAGATACCCCAAGAAACCTGTTTTTTATTTTTATTTTTTATTTAAAAAAATTTTTTTAAATGTTTTTGTTTATTTTTGAGACAGAGACAGAGCATGAGCAGGGGAGGGGCAGAGAGAGAGGGAGACACAGAATCTGGCTGACAGACTGAGCCACCCAGGCACCCCAAGAAGCCTGTTTTTTATTTATTTTTTATTTTTATTTTTTATTTTTTTTAATTTTTTTTTTCAAGGTTTATTTATTTTTGGGACAGAGAGAGACAGAGCATGAACGGGGGAGGGGCAGAGAGAGAGGGAGACACAGAATCAGAAACAGGCTCCAGGCTCTGAGCCATCAGCCCAGAGCCTGACGCGGGGCTCGAACTCACAGACCGCGAGATCGTGACCTGGCTGAAGTCAGACGCTTAACCGACTGCGCCACCCAGGCGCCCCAAGAAACCTGTTTTTTAAAGCCATATAAAGGATTTTGAAATTTCTTCCACATTAGCAACTTTCCAATTCAAATGAAAATTGTGACAATTCTGCCACTCTATTATAATATTTGTGCAATGTCTTGTGTTCTCTATTATAATATTATAATATTTATTGAGCATTAAGACAAAAATGAGAAAGGTGAGAAAAGGTTTGGTTGTCAGGAAAGAGAACTAATCTTTTCACTATTTTCTTGTATTAGTGAATAGTACAGGGGTGCCTGGGTGGCTCAATAGGACCCGACTTCAGCTCCGGTCATGATCTTGCTGTTTGTGAGTTCAAGCCCCACATCAGGCTCTGTGCTGACAGCTTAGTATTACCTTTCATGAATTTATAGGTATTTAAATAACTAATCCTTTATTGCTGGGCATCTAGATTGTGTCTAGCTGTTGGCCTTTGTGATGCACATTCTCATAGTTGGATATTCGTGCACAGCTATGACTCTTTCCTTGGAATAAATGTTTTAATGATGTAACTGTTGAGTCAAAGTTCAAACAAGAATTTAGGGTTTTGATGTGCCCCACTTAACATTGGAATGACTCAGTGAATGGTTGTGATTTATGGCAAACAGGAGACATCTGTGGAGGAGACCCCTGCATTCAGGCTCAGAAGTTAAGTTGGTGGGTGGGATAACTAGGGACACTCTTAAGCCACTTTTGGGTCAAGAGAGGAGAAAGGGTGGAAGAATCTCCACATTTTTGTGAATGCAGTGCACTAACTGCTCAAGAAAGGAGGCTTAACCTCCTTATTTCAGCCAGCACTTGGTGCTGCTCTCCAGTGTATCTCGTAAAAGAATATTTAAAACACAGAAAAAGAGCAAGTCTTTATCCAGCCTCTCTCCTGCAATTGCGACTATTCAGAATCTACTCACCTTTCAAAGAGTAATTTAAGTCTTACCTTTTTCATGAAGCATCCCTGACTCTCAAGGATTTCTTCCTTTATTAATGCATAGTGTCTCTTGTCTTCATTCCCATATTAAAGAATCATTTTTGAAACTACTTTGTGTCAAGCCCTATGCTTGTTTATCACTTTAATCTTCACAAATATCATGTGAGGTCGTTATTAACACTCCAAGTTTACAGATGGGGCACTGACGCTGGATAGATGAGATAACTTGCCACTACAGTACAGAAAAGAGACTGACTCAGAATGAAACCAAGGTCCTTCACTCTACCCAACTTTGTTGAAATCAACCCAGAAGTGGGAAGAGGCAGAAGCTAAAACATATATGCAAGTAGAGGGAGAGTGAATGTGAAAGGGAAGAGCAATGGTTTAGGGGATTGTGGGGAAGGGTCCAGTGAGTCTGGCATGGAAGATCCTGGATGAAGTGACAGGAGATGCAGTTGGGAAGGAAGGTTGGGACCAGGATCTTAATGAATGCAGAAGCACCTAGCACAGCTCTTGGAACACAGTGAAATGCAATAAAGGCAGTGAAGTCTCAGAATCTGTTGAAGATTTAAAGTGTTCTTGTTAAATGGTTTCCCTTCTTAGCTAGACTGTGAGCCTTCTGAGGTCAGAGGTTGTTTCAACTGAGTTCATCTCTGTATCTACAGGGTCCAGCACAATGCCTGGCATGTGGTAATGCCCCATAAATCTTTGTTGAATAAATGAATTGATTCATGAACGTTCTCTTGGGAAGCAGCATAGACAACACCGAGCCAAAAACAAAGCAAAGTACTGCTTTTAGAGTCAGAAGACCTGGTTTCAAATACCTTCTCTAGCTCACAGGGGTGTGAGTCTGGGTAAGTCACAAAACCTCTTTGAATACTTTATTCATCTGATGATAATACTCACCTCAAAGTGTTATTATGACAATCAATAGATCATACTTTTGAATTGCTTGGTACAGTAGTTGACAAATTGTAAACATTCAACAAATGTCAGTTTCCTATTTCCACCTTTCCACTATCCAGAACTGAATTGTGCACTAGGAGAGCTTATTTCCAGACTTAAGGAAAAGCCTCCATTTCCAATATGCGTTCCTACTGTCAGATCATGGTTCTCAATTTAATATTTAAAAAAGATGACTAGTGGGGCAGCTGGGTGACTCAGTCAGTTAAGTGTGTCTGTCTCTTGATTTTGGCTCAGGTCATGATCTTAGGGTTCATGAGATAGAGCTTTTTATGGGACTCTGCACTGACAGTGCAGAGCCTGCTTGGGATCTTCTCTCTCCCTCTCTCTTTGCCCCTCTCCTGCTCGTTCTCTCTCTCTCAAAATAAACGAACTTTAAATTTTTTAAAAATAAGTTAAAAAGATGACTACTGTTTAAATTATGGATTATAAAATGCCACATTATAGGTTCTCAATAAACAGATATTGAATGACTGAGTGAATGAATGAATGAATGAATGGCATGAGATTTGAATATTCAGAATTTTTTTAGAGTCTTGGGGCACCTGGGTGGCTTAGTCAGTTGAACGTCCTTCTTCAGCTCAGTTCATGATCTCATGGTTCATGAGCTCGAGCCCCACATCGGGCTTGCTGCTGTCAGCCTGTCAGAACAAAGCCTGCTTAGGATCCTTTGTCCCCCTCTCTCTGCCCCTCCCTGGCTTGCGCTCTCCCAAAAATAAATACATATTAAAAAAAAAAAAAAAGAATTTTGTCAGAATCTCTACAGCACTCTCAGGATCTAAGGTATATAAATATGTCAGTCACTAGTTGATTAGGTCATTCTTTAGTTGATTTGAAAGACCCATCAAAAATTCCTTTTGTTTTGATTTTATCTGCAACATTTAATTAACCAAACTTGTGATGACCTAACCAGCTTTCTAGCTATCTTGATGCCAGAATAGAGCACGCTGGATTCAATAAAAAAGAATAACATCCATTAAAAAATAGCCTGCTGTCACCTGGCTTAAATATCATTTCTTTCTTTTTTTTAACAGCTTTATTGAGATAAAACTCGCATTTCATACAATTCATATTCATACAACTTAAAGTGTACATTTCAAAGTTTGTAATATATTCACAGAGTTATGCAATTATCACCAGAATCTAGTTTTAGATCTTTTTTATTGTCTCCAAAGAAACCCTGTGCCTATTAACAGTCATTGCCCATCTCCCTCTCATTTCCTCAGACCCAGGCAAACACTAACCTACTTCCTGTATATAGATTTGCCTATTCGGAACATTTCATGTGAATGAAATCATACCATATGTGTGTTTCTGGCTTTGTTTGAATGACTGACTTCTTTCAGTTAGCATAGTGTTTTCAAAGTTCATTCATGTTGTAGAATATATCAGATCTTCATTGATTTTTATTACTTAAAATATTCATTTGTATGGATACACCAATTGTATTTACCCAGTTATCAGTTGATAGACATTTTGGATTGTTTCCACTTTGGGCTGTTATAACGAATACTGCTGTGAATATTCATGTGCGTGCTTTTATGAAAGTATGTCTTCATGTCTCTGGGGCATATATCTAGTCCCCACCTAAGTTCTCCTTGAAGTAGCATTTGACTCTATTAGTCATTCCTTCACCCTTAAAAGATGCTCTTACCTTGACTTTCATGATGTTACATACATCTGCTCTTCCTGCCTCCTACCTGGGAACTCCTCTGGTCTTCTTTGAAGGTTCATTCTCCTGAACGTGGACATTAAATGTTGGTCTTCTTTAAATCTAGTAAATTAATAGAATATTTTAATTTATATCACAAAGAGAAATCATAATGTGATTAGGAAATTCAGCACCTATTTTATTTTTATGAAAAAGAAGAAACTGTTAGAGAAAAAAAAAAATAAACCTGAGATTTCCCAACTGAATAAACTGTATCTCTAAAATCCATCAGCAAACAACAGTGACAAATAAATAATTCAAGTATTTATTTAGAATCAGAAGTAAAAAAAAATAAATAAATCTCAGCAATAGACTCTTTTCTCATTCTGCAGTCTCCCCAGAGGCAATCTAATCCCTTCCCATGGTCTCAGTTACCATCTCTATGTCAATGACTCCAAATCTCAGGTCCAATCTTTCTTTTGAGTCCAGACCCACATATCCAAATGCCTACTTTCTAGTTTTTCATAGATACCTTAAAGTCACCTTAATCTCCTTCACACATCCAACCTGAACTCATGATCTTCCGTGTCCTCTTTAAACGGATCCTCTTTCCATGTTCTTTTTCTTAGGAAACGTAGACTGCTGGGGCCCACATTCAGAATTTCTAAAAAATCTTGGAGCTATCCCAGTCCCCTCTGTTTACTACTTACCCCATATATTACCTACTTTAAGCTTTGTGAATTTTACTCCTAAAATATTATTTGAATCTGTCTGGTTTTCTCCATCTTCATTGCCGTTGCCTCAGGGCAAGCTACCCTTGTTTTTCATTGAGACACCTACAGCCGCTTCCTAACCAGCATCCCCCCATCCTGCTTCCTCCTTGCAACAGTTTTCCATATCAGCCGGAGTGATACTTGCACAACACACAATACGTTCACATCTCCCCCCCCCCCCATCTTGCCCTATTTAAAACTTTTCATTGCCTTTTTATTGTTTTTAACATAATGTTTAAAACACTATATATGGTTTTCAGTACTCAGCAAGGTTTGGCCTCAGTGATTGCTCCAGTCTGGCCTTATCCCCTTTCCCTCTTTTTTTTTTTTCTTCTAAGTTTATATGTTTATTTTTTTTTTTTTTTTTTTTTTTTATTTTCTTTATTTTTGGGACAGAGAGAGACAGAGCATGAACGGGGGAGGGTCAGAGAGAGAGGGAGACACAGAATCGGAAACAGGCTCCAGGCTCCGAGCCATCAGCCCAGAGCCTGACGCGGGGCTCGAACTCACGAACTGCGAGATCGTGACCTGGCTGAAGTCGGACGCTTAACCGACTGCGCCACCCAGGCGCCCCTATATGTTTATTTTGAGAGAGAGAGAGAGAGAGAGAGAGCGAGTGAATGGGGGAGGAGCAGAGAGAAAGGGAGAGAGAGAATCCCAAGCAGGCTCCACGCTCATCATGGAGCCTGATGTGGGGTTTGATCCCACAGACTGTGAGACCATGACCTGAGCCGACATCAAGAGTCAGTCACTTACCTGACCGTGCCACCCTGGCGCCCTGATACTCTTTACGGCTTGTTTTCTGTGCTCCATCCACACCATCATTCTCTCACTTCTTCAAAAGAACTAAATCAAGGTCTTGGCATGTGTTTTTCCCTCTTCCTAGAGACCACCACCTCTTTAACCCCCACCTTTTTTCCTCCCCCACTTGGTTAATTCCAATATATCCTTCTTATGTGAACTAGAACATTTTCAGAGAAACATTTTCTTCAATTGATCTCCTTGTTCCCTCCCACCCCTTCAATGTGGGGTAGGTACTATTTCATTTTCTTGGCTCCATATTTCTTTCTCTCAAAACATTTATCTGTTTGTAATTATGCATATCTTTGTCCAATCATTTTTAATGTTTTTTTTTAAGTTTATTTATTTATTTATTTTTTAACTAATCTCTATACCCAACATGGGCTTGAATTTACAAGCCTGAGATCAAGAGTCACAGGCTCTTCCGACTGAGCCAGCCAGGCATCTTTTTCTCTATGTAAATAGGTATTGAGAATGGTTTTTCCCCTATTGCATGCCCAAAACTGAACATGATACCTAACCATTCGTAGATAATAAATAAATCTCTGCTGACAATATGAACAAAGACCACCAAATTTCTGGCTTGGATAACTACTGGATCATGTGTTAAGTTAAGGAATGCAAGATGAGGAATATGCCGGAACGCGGCCAGGAAAAGAGAGATGTTAAGTATGAGGAAAGTTGCAATTGAGGAAGTCCCAGTGAGCAAATGCAGCAGGTGGTTGGACTACAGATTGAGAGCTGTGGGAAGAGATCCCGATGGAAATGAGGGTTCAGAGGCTATATGCATAGAGCTTTTGGTTAAGATCTTGGGAGTGGCAGGGGCACCTGGGTGGCTCAGTGGGGTAAGTGTCAGACTTCGGTTTGGATCATGATCTCATGGTTCAGAAGTTCCAGCCCCACGTCTGGCTCTCTGCTGTCAGTGCAGAGCCCACCTCAGATTCTCTGTCCCCTTCTCTCTCTGCCCCTCCCCGCTTGCGTATTCTCTCTCTCTCAAAAATAAGTAAACATTAAAAAAAAATTTTTTTTTTTAAAGATCTTAGGAGTGGCCGAGCTAGCCCAGGACAAACATGTAACATAAAAGGAATAAAAGGCAGAAGACTAAACTCTAGAGATATTCTTGTTAAGAAACAGGCTAAAGAAGATTTAGAATAAAGTTTGAAATCACAAGTCAAAGTTTGGAGGAGTTATATGCTACAGAGGGAATCTTTGAGTTTGGTCATTTGAGTGAGGTGATAGTCATCAGAGCTTTCCACTTTAAGAGATATTTGAAGATCCTGTTCCTCAACAACTTTTCACCTATTGGTTTCAGCAGCCATAAATGATCCTTGATTGAATCAGTTATTTTGCTGGGGATTGCTGAATGGTGATTTTTAAATTTCATTTCGATTTCTTCAAGAACTCCTACCACTTCACCCTTTCCCTTAACAAAAAGTCTTATGTTCTTCTCAGGGAAAGATTCCCCAGGGCACCTCCCTCTTCCAGTAGCCTATTGCTGGGATATTTTACCCCATAGGTTCCGGACAAAACTCCTTCTTGAGAAGGTTGCAAGGGAATGGAGAATATGCTGGAGTAAGATTTGCTAAATCTTTGGAGAGTATATCCAAAGGGATGAAGACTTTTCCTTCTGGCAAAAAACATGACCCCTTCCAGCCTTACACCTCACCGACAAAAAATGCAGAGAGAGAGATGTGATTTATACAAGGTCACACACCCCATCCCTTGAAAGCCAATCTCTAAATATGATCTCATTCTTCAGACAGCTTTCCAGGGCCATCCAAGTCTAAGTAAGCTGCCCTTTCACGTGCACCCTTACAGCACCTTGCCCTTCCCTCTCCCGTCAGTCAGCACGCAGAATTGTAATGGCTACTTACTCACCTAAGCCCTCACTAGATCTCAGGGTCTTTGACAGCAGGGGCTGTGTCTGTCTGGTTCCATAGTTGTATTCCCAACATTTGACCCAGGACCTCACACAAAACAGGGGCTCAAAACATTTTGCTGGGTGAATGAATGATTAGGGAGACACAAAGGGGGAGACGTGCATCTAGCGAAGTGTGTATAGCATTCTGTGGCTGGAGCCTGGAGAAGGAAGGAGCAAACAGAAGTGTGATGCAATAGGCATCCAGAGGGCTTAGACATTACCAGCAAGGCAGAGAGCCCTGGGGGCCTTCAAGGAGTAGATGTCCACCTCCTATCGGATTGGTGATTCAGAAAGACCTCATTTAATCCTCTTAACAACTTGATGAGATAGCTGTTCCTATCTCCATTTTACTGATAAGGAAATGAGCCTCAGAGAAATTAAGCGACTTGCTCAAGGACACCCAGCTAGGAGGTAAGTGGAGTCAAGAATCGTGACTGTCTCTCCAGCCTGCCTCTCGTCTTTTGTCAGAATGAGAATAGATTCAACAGCAGACCAGAGACAGAAACTATCTTGGCCAGGATTTTGACAGGCTCATAGCCTGGCTTCTCAGTACTTAATTTCTTCAGTGAGTCAGAGATAAAAATAGACACGCACACTTGACTTCACATGATGCACATGCTTGGGGAATTGCTGTCCATTTGAACATTTTCAATGTCTGCATCTTGCTGCACCTTCTCTGCCTGAGGTCACATGGTGAAAATAAGGTTTACCCTGGCACAGGGTTAGCAGCAAAGATCTATGTGGAGCCACTGCAGGGTCCCCACAGTGGGTAAGACCTCCAAACTTTGTACCAAAGAAAGAATAAAGACTCCTCTCGGGGCGCCTGGGTGGCTCAGTCGGTTGAGCTTCCGACTTCGGCTCAGGTCATGACCTCACGGTTCAAGGGCTGGATCCCGAGTTGGGTTCTGTGCGGACAGCTCAGAGCCTGGAGCCTGTTTTGGATTCTGTGTCTCCCTCTCTCTCTGCCCCTCCCCCGCTTGCACTCTGGTTCTCTCTGTCAAAAATAAATAAACATTAACAACAACAACAAAAAGACTCCTCTTGCTGAAACCTTCCTCTAAGACTGCTTAGGAAAATTAGCTAAAATTTTAAAATAACAACTATGCCAGGCTTTCCATTGCTACTTCACTTGTCTTGGCTCCTTTACTTGCTAGCAGTGTGAGATCACTAAGCCTCAGTTTATTCAACTATAAAGTAGAGCCAGCACCACCTTTCTCATTGGGCAGTGTGAGGATTAACTAGAAGCACAAAGAATTTAGCACAGCACTCAGTACATTAGAAGTATTCAATGCATGCTAGCTACTATCATTATTATATATGCTTAACCCATGTAGCAACCACCTCCTGAGATAAATGGCATTATTACTCTCTTTTACGTAGGAGAAAACAGAGACTAGGAAGATAAATAACTTGACCAACATCTACCAGCTAATAAAACAAAGCTGTTGAGATTTAAATTCAAATCTGATTCCAAAGCCATTTTATTATTATTATTATTATTATTATTAAATAATCTCTACACCTAATGTGAGGCTCAAACTTACCATCTTGAGATCAAGAGTCACTCGTTCTACTGACCAAGCCAGCCAAGTGCCCCTGTTATTGTTATTTTAAACAATATATTGTCTCCCATAAGGACAACAATAGTAGTGGAAAATGCTCAGGAATTCTTCAGTTGAGGAAATATAATGAAACAACCCTAAGGGTCCAGCTCGTAGTCTCTTGCCTAAATTTCTGAGACTTCTCCGAGGAACTTGCCTGGATTGAGTCTTTGAATCCTCCTGTGTGGTGCTCTCCCTACCCCAGTAGGGAAATGGCAGATTCTACACCCTCCTGGATTTGGCCTGAATCTTTTCTCTGAGACTTTGAAATAATTCATTATTTCAGCTAAAATAAGGTCTCTGAAAATTTAGCATTAACTTCCAATTTTCTCCTTCTTTTAATTAAGGAACAGAGGGAGAAGATACAGTCCAGTTACTTGACTGATGCAACCCAAGTATCTAATAGAGGTTATGTGTTTTAATCAAATAGAGAGTTTAGATATTGCCAGAGCTGCCTTTGTTCTTTATTTTTAATTTTCCCTCTCACAAACAGCTTATTTGTATTTTTGAGCCTACATGTTAATAAAAACAATAGAAGAAACAGTTGGCTAGTTCATTATTACTTGTGAATGTGCTTTCACACACATGACTTAATTTTATTCTTGCAAGAAACTTGTGATGTGTTTATTACCATTCCTTTCTCACGAATGGGGAAATGAAGCCTAGAGAGGTTAAGGGACCTGTTCAGGTGGAAATCCAGAGCCAGGATCTAAGCCCAGTCTTTCTAGATGCTGGATAAGAGCATGAGCTTCAGAGCCATACTGCCTGGATTCAAATCTCAGCCTCACTCTTTACCTGAGCAAGGTAACCTTGTCTGCTTCAGTTTCTTGTCTGTGAACTAGAGATGACAACAATATCTACCTTAATGGCTTGCTCTAGTGATGAAATGAGTTAATATTTTTATAGTAAGTAGAAGTGTCTCCTAGCTATGACACATAATCTGCCCTGGTTGTGGCACAAAAGGATTAGTTATTGTTGATGATGATGATGACTTCAAACTCTGATTTGTCCCAGTATCTTCCGTTAGAAGTACACCGTGTAAGTATGGAAATGAATTAATCCAGGAATTGATGGAAACCTCCAAGAAAAGTTGACTCAAGATTTTAAGAAGAATAAAATTATTTTTGAAAAACCTTACTGGGGGTGCCTGGGTGGCTCAGATCATGATCTCATGGTTTGTGAGTTCAAGCCCCAGATTGGGCTCGCTGCTGTCAGTGTAGAGCCCACTTCGGATCCTCTATCCCTCTCTCTCTCTGCCCCTCCCTCACTCATGCACTCTCTCTCAAAAGTGAATAAACATAAATAAATACATACATACATACATCTTATTGAATTAAAGTTAAATAAATCTGTAAAACCAATATTAAGTCTACAAACCCTAAATAAGGAAGCAAGTAATAAGACAATGCCTTTACTGATTTATGCAAAGGATATTCTTTTCTGTTATTTTTCTTCTGAAATTATACATTTCCAAATAAACATAAATGTTAGAAATCAACTTTGCCATTTTCTTTTTTCTTCTTTTTTAACATTTATTTATTTTTGAGAGACAGAGAGAGACAGAGCATGAATGGGAGAGGAGGAAAGAGAGAGGGAGACACAGAATCTGAAGCAGGGTCCAGGCTCTGAGCTGTCAGCACAGTGCCCAACACAGGGCTTGAACCCATGAACCATGAGATCATGACCTGAGCCGAAGTCAGCCGCTTAACCAACTGAGCCACTCAGGCACCCCTGAACTTTGCCATTTTCTAACTCATTCACTTGGGTTGGGTCCCCAACCACCTCCCATAGTTTTATAAAATGTTCTCAGTCTTTCTGAAGAGACGGGCTGGTCCCTTTGCAAATACAGTAAAATCTTGGATTGCGACTAACTTGTTTTGCAAGTGTTCCACAAGATGAGAAAACACTTCTAATAAATTTTAACTTGATAAATGAGCGATGTCTTGCAGTATTTGATGCCAAACATCACATGATCACCACATGTGGGATTGTGGGTGATCGTCTCCCATGCTCGGATGCTTAGTCTCAGACCAGGATGTTTGGCAGGAATCAGTGATTTTTTTAGAGCATTGGAAGGTGCCCACAACTGACACTAGTGTATTTTTTGTCACTTCAATGCACCTATGGACATTTGTTTGCTTTTTCATACAAGAGTAAGCTTAGGAATGCTTTGCTTCATTCTAGGTGGGTCTGCCTGAAGATATAGACCATTTCTTCTGCTGCCTTATATTGCCGGTTACATTAAATATAGTAGATGACACGAGTTTATTAATACTGTAGGATAGTCAACATCCTTGCCAGCATATACCATGGCCCCCATGCAGAAAAAGGTTGAACAGAAAGGCGGTAAGAAGGATATGATTATGGTGGAAGTTAAGAAGGAGATCATCGAGAAGTACAAACGAGGTACGTGAGTGGCTGAAATTGCAAGGTTTTATAGGAATGGTCACATGTTCTGGAAGATGTAGAAAAGTTGCTTCTGGTTTGGATAAATGAAAAGCAACTAGCAAGTGATTCTGTGACCAAGAACTTTATCTGTGAGAAGTCAAAGGCCTTGTACACTGATCTCGTAAGTAAACTGCCAGGTATATCAACAGAAAACGAAGAAGGCTTCAAGGCAAGCAGGGGATGGTTTGAAAATTTTAAGAGAAGTGGCATCCATAGTGTTGTGAGGCATGGACAGGCTGAGAGTTTGGATGCTAAGACAGCTGTGGCATTAGCTATCGACTTCCAGAAGCTCATGGTTTCCAACTATTACCTGCTGAGCAAGTATTTAACTGCAACGAGATGGGGCTTTTTTGCAAAAAGAGATGCCAAAGAGGACCTACATTACAGAAGAGGAAGAGAATGCAATGCCTGAACACAAGCCCATGAAGGACTGACTCACCCTTTTGTTTTGTGTTAATGCAAGTGGGGATTTCATTCAGAGAATTCATGAGCCTTCAAGAAATGCAAGGTACAGAAGAGCCAGTTAAACATTATGTGTAGGTCCAGCAGCAAGTCTTGGGTCACTCATATCTTGTTCGTTGAGTGGGTCAATGAGGTCTTCGGTCCTACAGTGAAGAAATACCTTTTAGAAAAGAATTTGCCACTCAAAGCCTTGCTGGTTATGGATAATGCTCCTGTTCATCCTCCAGGCTTTGAGGATGACTTACTGGAGGAATTCCAGTTCATTAAGGCCAAGTTCCTTCCTCCCAACTCCACTCTAGTCTTCCAGCCCATGGATCAGCAGGTCATTTTGAACTTTAAAAAAAGGTTTATAGCAAAGCACTATTTCAGCGATGCTTTGAGGTGACTGAAGGAACAAACCTTAACCCTCCAAGAATTTTGGAAAAATCATTTCCACATCGTGAACTGTCTCAAGATCATTGATGAAGGCTGGGATGGGGTCACCAAGAGAGCCCTCAATTCTGCTTGGAAAAAACTGTGGCCTGATTGCATTCTTGGCCATGACTTAGAAAGGCTTGCTCATGAACTGGAGCTCTTAGTTGTCAATGAAACTGTCCTTGGGGAAGACCATGGGACAGGAGGTGAATGAGGATGACATTCAAGATCTCGTGGAGGAGGATGGCCAGGAGCTGACCACCGACGAACTGATGGGTCTGCATCGTGAGCAACAGCAAGAGGTTATAGAGGAGATCTCGGCTGCAGAGGAGGAGGAAAAGGCGGAGAAACCTCTCACTTCAGATGAGATCAGGGAGATGTGTAAATGTGGGAAACAGTGCAAAATTTTGTAGAAAGGCACCACCCGAAAAAGGCTGTAGCTGTGAGAGTGATGAATCTGTTTAGCAAGAACTCAGTGTCACATTTCCACGAAATCCTCAAAAGGAGGCAAAAGCAAGTGTCACTGGATAGCTTCCTTGTTAAAGTTGAACAAAAAGAAAAAGATTCCATTGAGCCAATAGACAGCAGTGATGCTGTTAGGGATAGTGGAAGTCATCCTACACAATGATCCTCCTCTCTCTCGTCTCCCTCACACCAGCCATGAAGGTTTTCAAAGTTAAGTGCAGGTTAATTTGCTTATCTTTCTTTATATTTTGTATTTTCTTTATTATTTTGTCTTATATTACAATATTGTAACCATTTTTATATGAATATTTTTGGGTTGTGGTACGAATCATCTGAGTTCCCATTGTTTCTTATGGGAAAACTTGCTTTGACATACAAGTGCTTTGGATTACAAGCATGTTTCCAGAGCAAATTATGCTCACAAACCAAGGTTTTATTGTAGATCAATTTTTGCATGTTGGGCCCACATTTACAGATATCTCCGAAATTTAATCATATGAAATTAAATGTATCCATGTCTTGCCTTGTGCTCATTATGTGTGATGCCACACGAAATACCATTTCTTTATGAATTCATTTAGAGGCAAATTAAGGAACAAAATCTTATTTATAACTCTTAGGGAAACTAAGTTGTCTGCTAGATCCCAGGTTTTATTCCTAAGAGAAGATTAAAAATATAGTTATTCTGACTTTTGTATGGGCAATTTCCCGAAGTCATATATTTTCTTCATATGTCTAATGCCTTCAGCTAAGTTAGAAAGGGAGACTTTCATTTAAATTTAATAGATGATCCTGGATTAAAAAGAAATTCATACAGTATGCTCACTCATTCATTCCACATTCATTGAGAATTTACCATATATTAAGTACTGTATTCACAGATTTTATCATAATAGCAAAAAGTTAGAAATTATTTAAGTGCCCATTATAAGAGAATATTGAAGAAAAAGTATAGAGGCATTGAAATTACATTGTAAATTGTATTTAAAATCATGCCATTTAACAATATGGTAAGATGTATATCATTAAGTGAAAAATGAGTTATAAAAATAAATATGATCTCCTTTTACAATTGGAAGGATGTAAAGTAAAACAATATCAGAGATTTTAATCTATTTTTCCTATGATAACCTTGGATAGATTTTGTGATATAAAAAATATATATATTTATGTAAAAGCATACAAATCAGTTGGACATTAGTCCTATGAAAAAGGGAGATATCGTCTGTAGAATTTGTCTTAAAAGTGTGCCTACAAGGCTGAGTTGGTTAAGCGTCTGACTCTTGATCTTGACTCAGGTCATGATCTCATGGTTCATGAGATCGAGCCCCATGTGGGGTTCTGCGCTGACAGGGCAGAGCTTGCTTGGGATTCCCTCCCTGTCTCTGCCCCATTCTCCCCCACTCAAAATAAATTAAAAAAACACTAAAAATCTTAGAGAAAAAGAATTTATTTTATTAAAAAAAATTTTTTTTAACGTTTATTTATTTTTGAGACAGGGAGAGACAGAGCATGAACAGGGGAGGGCCAGAGAGAGGGAGACACAGAATACGAAGCAGGCTCCAGGCTCTGAGCTGTCAGCACAGAGCTCGACACGGGGCTAGAACTCACGGACCGCAAGATCATGACCTGAGCCGAAGTCGGCCGCCCAACCGAATGAGCCACCCAGGCGCCCCAAGAATTTATTTTAAAAAACATAAGTAGTACTTAAAAACTTGGTGTAAATATGTGTGTGTTCAAATTAAAAAACGTGGGTACATGCGTATTTTTTTTTAAAGAAGAAGCAGTGTTTGGGGAAATATGTTTTGAGTAATTCCATATTGCAAAACAATCAAAACAAGACCAAATAACTTATATGGATATCTATCCATAAAAGTAAGTCTGAAAAGATAAATACCAAAATAAAGAAAGAATTTTATTTCTAGATGGGAAAACAGGAACATTTTAATTTTTCCCTATTTTTTATCCTTTGCTAGGCTTTCCTTTTAAAATGAGCATACGTCATTTTTTTTAGTTAGAAAAAACCCACAGAAAATGGCATTAGATGAAACTGAAGGGCAAACAAAGCAAATCCTCCCTTTATGTGACCCCTGTCAGGTGCCGTGCATCGTGCTGGTCTACCACACACAGCTTCCCACAGTCCTTCCTTGGGAGGAAGATCTGTATCCTGCCTTGTAGGAAGGAGACACACACAACAGAAAAAACTCAGAAAAGTAGTCCATCTTCTTATTTCTTGCCTACAAGGTTCCAGCCAGTGTACTAGATAGAGTTTCCTATACTTAATTTTGTATACTGCAGCATCCCTGTAAAGTAGATCTATTTGTACCTATTTTCCAGACAAAGAGAAAAGACACCAAGCAAATGATGTGTGGGACCCTAGCTTGTCTTACTCCAAAAAGAGGCTTTCAAGGCTGAGAGAAGAAGGAAGAAAAGATATAGTTCTGGAAGTGGTTGCAGACTGGTGACTTGTGCGGCCAATGTAGGCTATAGACTGGATTAACAAGCACAAAGTTTGTTTGTTTGTTTGTTTTTGTTTTTGCTTTTTTATTAAAATCTGGATGTCTTCACTCAGAGTTCTATAGAAGTTGTGGGCACAGGCTCTGTAACTAGACTCTTTAGATTTAAATCCTAGGCTTGTGTCTCAATTTTTTAATATATAAAAAAGGGGTCAATAATTATATATCATCCAGTTTTAATAAAGATTAAATCAGTTTATACATGTAAAAAGTGTTGGCACAGTACTTGACATGTGGTAAGAATTCAATATTTAGCTCATCTTCTATTGCCCATCTTGGAGATTTTCTATAAATGGAATCATATGTGGACTTCTGTATCCAACCTCTCTCACTTGGCATCATGTTTTCAAGGTTCATCCATGCGTAGCATGTATCTTCATTCCTTTTTTATGACTGAAGAATAGTTCACAACATGGATTTGCTACATTTTGTTTATCTATTCATCAGGTGATAGACATTTGGGTTATTTCCTCCTTTTGGTTATTGTGAATAGAGGCGCTACAAATACTCATGTACAAGCTTTTGTTTTGCCTTCTTTTGGGTATATACTTGGAAGTGGAATTTGTGGGTCATATGGTCAATCTCTGTTTAACTTATTAAGGAGCCGCCAAACAGTTTTACATAGTAAAACGGCTGTACCATTTTACATTTCCAGCAGCAATTTATGAGGGTTCCAATTTCTCCATAGTCTCATCAATATCTGATAATTTCTTCCTCCCTCCCTCCTTCCCTCTCTTCCTTCCTTATGGCCATCCTAGTGGGTGTGAAGTGGTATTTCATTGTGATTTTGATTTGCATTTCCCTAATGACTAATGAGGGTCAGCATCTTTTAATATGCTTGTTGGCCACTTTTATATCATCTTCGGAGAAATGTCTACTCAGTCCTTTGCTCTTTTTTATATTGGATTGTATGCCTCTTGTTACTGAGTTATAAATGTTCTATATACATATGCTGAATACTGGACCCTTTTGTGATACATGATTTGCAAATAATTTCCCCAGTTCTGTAGGTTGTCTTTTCACTCTCTTGGGAGTGTCTTTTTTTTTTTTTTTTAAATGTTTATGTATTTTTAAGAGTACGGGGGTGGGGGGAGGAGTAGAGAGAGGGAGACAGAGGATCCGAAGTGGGGTCTGTGTTGACAGTAAAAAACCCCTTGGTGTAAAGGACTCAACCTCAAGAACTGAGACATCATGACCTAAGCCAAAGTCAGATGCTTAACCAACTGAGCTACCCAGGAGCCCCAATAGTAAACATTTAAAATTTTGATTCCTATACCTATTTTTTTTTTTTTTTTTGAGAGAGAGAGAGAGAGAGAATGCACAAGTGGGGGAGAGGGGCAAAGGGAGAGAGAGTGAATCCCAACCAGACCAGACTCCAAGCTCAGCCCAGATCTTGACACGGACCCTGGGGTCAATCCCACCACCCTGGGGTTATGACCTGAGCTGAAATCAAGGGTCAGGAGCTCAACTGACTGAGCCACCCAGGCACCCCAATTCCTATACATTTAATTTTTTTTCTAATGTTTTTATTTATTTTTGAAGGAGAGAGAGAGAGACAGAGCATGAGCCGGGGAGGAGCAGACAGAGGGAGACACAATTCGAAGCAGGCTCCAGGCCTGATGCGGGGCTCGAACCTCCAAACTGTGAGATCATGACCTGAGCTGAAGCCAGATGCTCAACCGACTGAGCCACCCGGTCACCCCGGATTCCCATACATTTTAAATGTGTCACTGGAGGTGCGTTTGCGTGTTGTGCCGCTAACCCCCACTTTCTCATAAACCCTGTGGTTTTTATTGCCCAATTTTACATAGCGTGGCGGTTTTTAGGGACACGTGTGCCTCCTTAGAGCAGAACTAGGAAAAGACGCAGTGGAGAGAAAGCTTGACTCATTTGGACAACTGGAAATGGTTCAGCATTACTGGGGCACCCACCCTTTGCAGAAGCTCAGATTAGAGCTACCACTCTGTGAGCTCTTGCTGTGTGTCAGGCAGTACTGGAAGCACTCGCCACACACATTAACTCGGTGAATCTTCATGATAACACTTGGTGGTAGATTCTATTTAAAATACTTTATAGATCAGAAACTGAGGTGCAGAGAGTTGAAGGAACGTTTTCAAGGTCACACAGGGGTAACCGGTAGAGACAAGTCTCTGAACCCAAGCTGCCCCAGAGTGCGTGTTCTTAACTAGACCCCAGGACAGAGGTTATTTTGTTTCACTTTTCTTTCTTTCTCTTAAGATGGTGTTGGGGGCGGGGGGGGGGGGGGGGGGGGAGGCTTAAAAGAACAAAAACTGTTCTTCTTTTCCGTCTCCTTTACTTTTCTCTTCCCAAATCTTTTGTACTTATTTTCCAATTATACCTGAAAGAAATAATTGCTAGTTCGCACATACTGGAGAAGAGGCTGCTCAGCTTAGTGCCTGAGTCAGACGGGCTGGAGCGGTTCTACCGCTTGGCACCTGTATACCTATTTTTCCGCCTCAGTTTCCTTTTCTGTCATTTCGTTATTTACTGAATCTTGACAGCTTCTCTTAGATGTCTAATAAAAATTTCTAGCCAAAATAGAACTCTTGATTCCTAGTCTCTCCCCACCCCACCACCCAGAACCCAACCCCAAATGCTTCCTCACCAAACCTTCAACAATTCAATCAATACCACCAATTTCTACCTTGGGGCTCAAGCCAAGACATCAAGGTCATCCTTGATTACTCTATTTCCATTACTTCCCCCTAACTTCACATACATTCAGTCTATCACCAAGGCCTTTTAACTTGACCTCCAAACGACATCTCTGACATGCCTACTTGTCTCCATCCCCGCCTTTGCTCTCCTACCCTAAGTCTGAGCAATCATCACCTCTGGCCTAGAATCCTGGAATAACTCCTTCATCTGTCTCCTGATCTCCTGCTCTTTAATCCACTCTCAGCAGGGACTAGAGCGAATGCCTTAAAATTTTATTCTGACCAAGCCAACTCCCCTGCATAAAACATTTCAAAGACTTTTAGCTCAGAGTAAAATCTAAACTCCTTACTGCACCCTGGTGAGGTCCTTCATACTGGGGTCTTTTTCCAACTTCATTTCATACCACTCAACCCTGCTCACTATGCCCCAGCCACATTGGCCTTATTTCAGTTCCTTAAACAAGCCAGTACCTCTACCTCTTCTGCTTTGCTCGACTTTCAGATCTCAGCTCAAGTGTCATCTTCCAGAGAACGTTCCTGATCTTCCTGTGAAGAGTGATCTCCCCCAGGGAAGGCTCTATCTCCTCAGCTTAACTCCTTCATAGCAGTGATCTCAATGTGTAATTATCTTGTTTGTTTATTTACTTTTGTTATCGTCCCCATTTGTTTGTTTTGTGTCTCCTACGCAGTAATGTAAGCTCCATGATGGCTGTGACCTTGTGTATCTCAGTCAGTCTGACTGGATCCTTAAGCATGGCACATGGTGGTCCCCATGAACAAATGAAAGAGTGTCTCAACTCATAATATTGACATAAACAACTGTCTCCTATGTGCGGAGCATTGTACTAGATGATTAAGATTCACAAACTATCGGGGTGCCTGGGTGGTTCAGTTGGTTAGGCATCTGAATCTTGATCTCCACTCAGGTCATGATCTAACAGTTTGTGAGTTCGAGCCCCGTGTCGGGCTCTGTGCTGACAGCTCAGAACCTGAGGCTTGTTTCGGATTCTGTGTCTTCCTCTCTCTCTGCCCCTCCCCCACTTGCACTCTCTCTCTCTCTCTCTCTCTCTCTCAAAAATAAAATAAATGTTTAAAAACAAAGGTTCACAAAGTATCTTGGTGTTGAAAGGGAAAGCAGAGACAAAACAGGTAAACTAATAACTACAAAATATCAATATAAATATGATTATAAAGTAAGAAGAAAGCATAGATAAAGGAATAATTAAATCTGGGAGTGGAGGGATGCCAGACAAAATACAGAGAGATAGCAGCATGAGCTGAGGTTTGAAAAATGGAAGTACCAGGTAGACACAGACGAAGAGGTGTTCCAGGGCAGAGGCAACAGTGTGAACCAAGGCAGGGAGGTGTAACAAGGATTCATGGTATGTTTGAAGAGCAGCAAGGAGCCCAGAGTGGTTGGAGCTTAGGGTGATTTGGGAAGATGGCTAAAGATGAGGCCAGGAAGGTAGGCCAAACTCAGTTACCGAGGGTTTTAGAGGGTCAGCAGAGTTTGGAATGTGTTGTACAAGGCAACAAGGCACTCCTCTGAAAACAGAGGAATGACTTCTCCATTTTGGAAAGGTCTAACGGCAATATGGTGGGAGCCAGGTCTAGAGACAGAGAGTTCAATTAGGAAGAGACCTAAAATACGGCAGAAGACAGGATGAGACATGAGATGCATTTCAGAGACAGAATCCACAGTACTTTGCCCTGTTGGATATGTATAATGAGGGGAAAAGGAAGACCAAAGAACAGTCTGTAGGTTTTAGTCTGGGTAAAAGGTGATGCTTCTAAGTTTGGAGGTATAGTTAAAGTCCGGTGAACCCCACTCCCTTATTATAGATGTGGAGCTCCTACTCTTTGCAATGAAGTGAATTGTCCATACAGATAGTTGATGAAGTGCTCCATTATCTATACCAGTGCTTCTCAAACCATCTGTGGGAATCCAGATTTATTAAAAAAAAAAAAAAAAAAAAAAAAAGTCCTAATCCTCAGCCAACACATACTTTAAAAAATTAAGTAAAAATGAATTATTAGAAAAATGACTTAAAAAAAGACAAGCTTAACTTTTAAATGATTAGATATAACATTATCTTTTCTGACTGCTAATATCATTTCTAAAGACTTACTCCCAGTTTCAATACTTGTAGCTAACCAGTAAAGATCAGATGGCAAACCAGCATGTGTCCCCAGACCACACCTAGAAGTCTCTGGTCCACACAGTTCTGAAGGAGAAGTGGGCTCTGAGTTTACCAGAGTGATGAGGTTAAACAAAATTGAGATTAGCTCTGCTGGGCTACCAGGAGAATGATGCAGCCTGTCTGTCCAGTTCACTAATTACTATTTTAATCTCTAGCAAAAGTGTTCTTTGCACTGCTCCCTCTTGTGCATGGGAGGCCTTCCTGGCACATCTGCAATGAAAGGGGCCCCTTACAGAATTTTCTTCATAAAAAAATCGTTTTCAGTAAACCCCACCAGAACAGTTAGTGGCCATCCTGAATTTCAGTCCCTAGGTTACTGGACACGTTCCATACATGGATCGGCAGTCTGGCAGGCTTCTCAGTTCAATATTCCTGCCTGCCAAGGGAAAGAAAGGTATGCTTGCTCATTTTATCCCTCTCCAAGGAAGGGGTAAAAAAAAGATCTCAAACACAGCTTGTTGTATTAGCACTAGAGGGAAGAGCTAATATGCATTTACACAATCCAACTTCTACTTGCACAATCTCTTGAAGGAAACAGCAGAGTGACATTTGTACCTAATCCTTCCATGGGGCTGTGACTAAGACTGCAAACAGTAGAGGGAAGGCACATAGTTGCCTGGAACATGGGGGCAAATGAAAGCTATTTGATAGGTAAGGGGCACCTGCAAAAAGAGGAACACATTTTTTTCAGGGGCTTTTACCTCTGTAATTCTCAAAACCACAATAAACAACCCATTTGGTAACAGTTGGGATGCGAGGAATGGGGCCCAGGGCTCGAGGGGAGGTGTAGGACCATGAGAGGAGGGAGAAGTTAGGGGGCAGAAAGTCACAAGGGCTGTGAGATCATGTGGACCTGGACGAATTGGGCTGTGCTTATTTTACACAAGTGGCTCTGAGGCTTCTCTACTGGTATCCCATCACATCATGCGTGTGGCGTTTCCTTGTTCCTTATTCAGACGAGAAAGGAGGGCAGTGGTTTGTGTGTAACTGCTCTTGGTTCTGTGAAAAGATGTGAGGCCAGCTCACAGCAACTTGCCAAGCTAGCATCCTTGTTCTGCCTTGGCCATTTCTTTCTTTCTTCCTTCCTTCCTTTCCTTTTTTTTTTTTTTAATGTGTATTTATTTATTTAGAGAGAGACAGAGATGGCACAAGTAGCAGAGGGGCAAAGTGAGAGGGAGACAGAGAATCCCAAACAAGCTCTGTGCTTCCAGCGCAGAGTCTGATGTGGAGTTTGAACTCACGAAACCAGGAGATCGTGACCTGAGCCAAAACCAAGAGCCCGACGCACGACCAAGTGAGCCATCCGGCTGCCCCTGCTTTGGCCATTTCAAGTCTACACTTCCATTGTCTTTATTTTGCAGGTCTCTCGAATGCCCGTGTGTTTTAATGAGAGAAGGATAATATTCCGGGGCAAGCGTGAAGATTTTGACTTTCTTGATATCCACATCAATATCCATTTGGGTTTTAGTATTTGAGCATTTCTTGTGTAAACCCAAGTTAGCTGTCACTCACCAACTGTTTTGACAGGAAGAGACCTCTGAGGGACTCCTCTCGTTCACTTGTCCGCCTTCGCCACTCCAGGCTCGCCTGAATGGATCACCTCCATTTCCTTGCTCTTGCCCAATGTACTGCTCCAAATACAAATGTTCTCTCACCAGCCCTCACCCCTACCCCACCTCACCTCCTGGTTATCCGAGACAGAGACTTAGGAGACACCACCGACCACTACGTTTTCTTCACTTCTGCCCCCATACCCATATGTTCAATCAGTCACAAAGTCTTACCAATTTTATCCTTTGTACATTTTTGATTGCTACTGCCTGATTTGTTTCCTTTATTATCTCGTTGATTACTATACTTCCTGCCTCGCTGCCCCTACCCCACATAACACCTGCATCACGACCTCCATTCTTGTCAGATCTATCGTCTTCACTGTCGCTAGGACATTCATCTAAAGCACCGCTCTGACCATGTTGTTCTCTAGGTTAAGAATTCCAGCAGCTCCTCATAGTTAAGGAGGTAGAACCCCAGCTCTCAGCATGGCAAACAAAGCCCTCTTTGACCTGTTTTCTGCACAAATCTGTAGTTTCTTCTCCCCAAACTTTTTGCTGATGCCTAGTGACATAGGGGACGTGGAGCTGCCCTGTGCGTCTTGCTACTTCACACCACGACTCCTTTGCTTGTCTCATCCCCTTCCTGCCAGGCTGACTCAGTTCAGATATGTCCTTTCTGACATCCCAGGCTGGGTGAGGGACCTCTGTGTTCCTCCATCACACATCATGGAAATTATTTGTACATGAGCCTGTCTCCTCTGCTAGGCTAAGTCCTTGAGAGTAGGGACTGTGTTTTCTTCAACTCTGTATCCTTAGAACATCGTTTAGTGCTAAATACTACTAGGCACTCAATTATTGTTCACTGAAGTGAGTAGAATTCACATTCCTCTGTTTTTCCTCATTTCCTCATTTCATGTTTATTCTGTCTCTTGAGCCAAGTAAACCAAGACTTCTTTTCATATTCTAAGGGCATTTGCTTATAAGAGATGATGATAAAGCGGGAAAGTACTTGCAGTGAAAATAATGTGTGTGTTGAGTGTGTGTGTGTGTGTGTGTGTGTGTGTGTGAATGTGTATGTGTGTGTGTAAATGCTGGATCTGAGTGCCCTTAAACTTACATATCACCAGTGTCTTTAATGATTCAGTTTTGTTATTTTGGATTTAATGATAATAATAATAATAACAACTACATAGTATTTAAAAAGTATTTTTCCCTTCATTATCTCATTTAAGCCTCACACTAGCTATGTAATGTCACTCTTCTCATCTTAGAGATAAGGGAACAGAAAGATGAAGTGACTTGCCCAGTGTCACTCAGCTAGTTGGCTGAGTATTCTAACTCAAGATCTAGTGCTTTAACTGCTCCATGATGTTGAATACTCTTCAAGGTTAGGGACGGATGTTGAGACCTCTGCCACTTGTCATATAGAAAAGTCATAAGGAATTGGAGTCAGTGAATATTTCCATCTTATTTTTTTGCCTGGTATTAACAAGGGGAGACCTTAACCACCTGCATTTACAGATTATTTGGTGTTTGGCACATGGTAACATACCCATATATTCAGATCAGAGCCTGGAGCCTACCTTGGTTTCTGTGTCTCCCTCTCTGTCTCTGTCCCTTCCCCACTCACACTCTCTCTCTCTCAAAAATAAATAAACATTAAAAACATTTTTTTTAAATCTTCTTTAAACATTTAGTAGAATTCTCTAGTGAAGTTATTTGGGCCTGGTAATTTCTCATTGGGAGTTGTTATGAGTTCAATTTCCTTAATAGTTTTAAGACTATATACATTATCCATATTGGGTGAGTAGTGTATTATTTGAGGGCTTATTACATTTTGTTTAACTTGTCAAAATTTATGTGTATTTAGAGTTGATTGTAGTATTCCCCTATTATCCTTGTGTTGTCTGCAGGACTTGTAGAGATATCTCCTATTATGTTCCTGACATTAGAAACTTGTGTCTTTTCTCTTTTTTCTTGGTCAGTTTTGCTAGAGGTTTGTCAATCTCATTTATCTTTTCAAATAACCAGCTTTTTGTTTCATTGATTTTCTCTATTTTTTCTTTTGTATTTCATTGATACCTGCTCTCAACTGTCCTCTAAATATCAATATATTTTCATTGTCATTCAGTTCTGTTTATTTTTTTAATTTCGTTTGGCACTTTGATTCACGGATTATTTAAAAGTGTGTTGTGTAGTTTCTAAGTCTTTGGAGATTTTCCTGTAATCTTTCTGTTACTGACTTGTAGTTTAACTACATTTTCGTTGGAGAACACATTTCGTATGATTTCAATTTTTTTAAATATGGTGAAATTTTTCTTAAGGACCAAGATATGATCTATCTTGTTATGTGTTCAATGGGTATGTGAAAAGAATATGTATTGTGCTGTGGTTGGGTAGAATGCTCTATAAATGATGATTAGGTCCTGTTGGCCCATGTGTTGAGGACTCCTATATCCTTGCTGACTTTTGTCTATTGTTCTATCTGTTGTTGAGAGAGGGGATACTGAAGTGTCCAACTATAATGGTGAATTGTCTATTTCCCCTTTCAGTTCTACCAGTTTTCTTCACATATTTGCAGCTGTGTTGTTTGGTGAATACACACTTAGGGTTGCTATCTCTTCTTGGTGGATTGACCCTTTATCGTTATGTAATATACCTCTCTGTTTCCGATAGTTTTCTTTGCTCTGAGGTCTATTTTATCTGATATTAAAATAACCACTCCTGCTTTTCTTTGATCAACGTTTACATAATATATCTTTGCCATCCTTTTACTTTCAACCTGCTTACATCATTATATTTGAAATGAGTTTCTGGCAGACGGCATATAGCTGTGTCATGTTTTTAATCCATTCTGTCAATTCTTGTCTTTTCCTTGGTGTATTTAGGCTGTTTACAGTTAATGTAATTACAGTTATATAATAGGATTTTAATCTGTTCTTTCGTATTTTGTTTTCTGTTTTCCATTTGTGTTTTCTCCTTCCTGTCTTCCTGTGGGAAGGTGTATTTCAATATGGTAGCCACTGGACATATGTGGCTACATAGTACATACAATGTGGCTGGTACGACTGAAGAATTGAACTTGTAACTTAAGGAAATTTAAATTTAAATAGCCACAATTGATTAGCAGCTACCATATTGGACAGCATAGTTCCAGATGAAGGATGAGGTAAATTCTTTAGCTAAGAGTAAAGCTGGGAGGTGAGAGTGTGGAGAGAAGTTGGAAGTTTCAGAAGACATAACAAGATACACAGGAGTCCTCTTGATTAGTGATCATGAGTGGTCAGCACTGCTGTGTGATTTTTCTCCTACAGAATTCATCTGCAGGAAAATATTATGACACCAAAACTGAAAATGTCTTTAGAGAGCCAAACTCCACACCCTTCTAGTTTTCCACCTGATGACTCAAGTGGTTGTTAAAATTAATAACTAAAGTTACTGGCCCAAGGTATTGTGACAGCCACCTGTCATAACCAGGTCCTTTGGCATTTTGTTCCCTCAAGATTAGTACTAGTTCCTAAACTTTTTGCCTTCCTTTGACACCTTCTATTTGAACAATTCAAGGCTACAGGCAAAAACTTTAGTATTCTCTGAAATCAGACCTGCTCTGGGACCCAGAATGAGCTCAGCAGAATATGTGATTTTCAATATTTCCCATGTGTAAAATGTGAATGGATATTTTGTCTTCTTTCATGTTAAGTCATTTTCCTTTTGCTTCCTTTGTGCCCATGTAGAGACTTGATACTTTAACAGAGATAAAGAAGCTGCAACAAGATAAATTATACACGGAAGTGAGGTCTAGGGAATGGCAAGACCAATTCTTCAACTGCTTCTGCAGAGTTTCTAAAACTTATGCAAAATGATTGGTTTTTGTTTCTTTTTTTTTATAAGTTTATTTATTTATTTTGAGAGAGAGAGAGAGAGAGAGAGAGAGAGAGAGAGAGAGAGAGAGAGAATATCCCAAGGAGGCTCTACATTGTCAGTGTGGAGCCTGACATGGGGCTCAAACTCATGTAGCGTGAGATCATGACTTGAGCTGAAATCGAGAGTTGAACGCTTAACCAATTGAGCCACCCAGGTGCCCCGGTTGTGTTTTCTTAATCCCCTGATAATTTGGACACTGAGTCTTCCATTCCATGATCTAGTCTTGTGGGGAGCAAATTGCAATGCAACCTGTTCCTGTACCTGCATGTACCACTGTGGGCTGTCTGGAGACAATCCTTTGCCTCTACAAGAAGAGATCACAGTTGTGTATCTCTTCCATTTTTGTCTCAATGCTTAGAGTCAATTATTTCAACAATTTTTTATTTTCTATGATAGATCTTTAGTCTTTAATAAGAAAGGAGAAAAGGAAAACAAATGACCATTTATTGAGATCCCACTTGTCTACAAGTGCTGTCTCATAAGTCATTTGCTATTCAGCAAATAGGTTATACACAATCTGGAGAAATGAATGGATACCTAAATGATGACAATGGCATCCATGTTTAAAAGGAACTCATACGGAGGGGCACCTGGGTGACTCAGTTGGTTGAGTGTCCCACTCTTGACTTCTGCTCAGGTCATGATCCCAGAGTCATGGGATTGAGCCCAGTGGTGGGCTCTGTGCTGAATATGGAGCCTGCTTAATATTCTCTCTCTCTCTCTCTCTCTCTCTCTCTCTCTCTCTCCCCCTTATTCACAGACTCATTCTTTCTCTATGATGGAATAAATAAATAAATAAATAACTAAATAAAGGAACTCATAGTCTGAGAGAGATTGATAATGTCTAAGCAGAAATAGCAGAATAAATAATACTATAAGAAAGCTTAACAATCCTGGAAGTATTTTTATTCCCATTATACAGATTCAGAAACTAAGTCCACCAGAGAGTAAATGATGAATTCATGGTGACAGAGTCAAAACCAGGATTTCAACTCAGATCCAAATCATACCAAAACAACTTTCATTAGAAAAAAACAAAACAACAACAACAAAAAAACAAACACAACTGTCAGGGCACCTGGGTGGCTCAGTTGGTTAAGTATCCAACTCTTGCTTTCAGCTCAGGTCATGATCTCACAGTACATAAGTTTAAGTCCCATGTCAGGCTCTGTGCTGGCAGTGAGGGTCCTGCCTGATATTCTCCATCTCTCTCTCCCTCTCTCTCTCTCTCCCCCTCCTCCTTCCCTGCTTATACTTTCTCTCTTCCCTCTCTCTGAAAATAAATAAGTAAACTTTAAAAGAAAAAAAAATGTCAGAAAAATGCACTTCAAATTTTATTTCAAGTGTCAGGCTTAGAATAAGAAATAATTAACATGTATTATTAAAAATTGTTTTTGTAATGCTCTAAAATACTAGCAGGAAAGATCATCACTTTGACTCAGTCTTTAAAAGACAGGACTTCAAGGCACCTGGGTGGCTCAGTCAGTTAAGCATCTGACTTTGGCTCAGGTCATGGTCTCATGGTACCTGAGTTGGAGCCCTGCATGGGGCTCTCTGCTGTCAGCACAGACAGATCCCCTGTCCCCGCCCCCCCGCCCCTCCCCTACTCACGCACTCTTTCTCAAAAAATGTAAAAAAAAAAAAAGGAAAAAAAAGGAAAGACACGGGAGTTGGAGTCTGGTAAAATGAGTACCAGGACTGAGTCAGGCAGAAATCACTGAAATTCATTCCTGGCTTCCAGACATTATAACTGTATGAATATGGACTTATCATGTAATGTCTTCTAAACTTGAGGTTTCATATCTTTATTTTTGTTTATTTATTTATTTATTTATTTATAATTTTTTTAAATGGTTATTCATTTTTGAGAGAGACAGAGAGAGACGGAGCACGAGCAGGAAAGGAGTAGAGAGAGGGAGACAGAATCTGAAGCAGGCTCCGGCCCTGAGCTGTCAGCACAGAGCCCGACACAGGGTTCTAACTGAGACAGACAGAGAGAGAGAGAGAGAGAGAGAGCGAGCATACACACACATACACACACACACACATTTGTGAGCAGGGGAGGGACAGAGAAAGGGAGAGGATCTGAAGTGAGGTCCACAGCAGATAGCTGGATGTAGGGCTCAATCCACCCCCCCCGCCCCCCCGAACTGTGAGATCATGACCTGAGTCAAAGTTGGATGCTTAACACGACTGAGCCACCCAGGCGCCCCGAGGTCTCCTATCTTTAAAGTAAAAGTAAATAACACCTCACCTCATCAGGATGAGGATTATGCAAGTATGTCTAGGGAGGCAGGAGACACACATTAAATGTTGGATCACTTTGAGTCAAGCAATTTCATTGTCCTGGGTTTCCCCTAGGATTTAATTTTATTTTATTTGGTTTGTTTACTTGTTAAAAAACACAGTTAAGAGGACGGACAGAGGGAGGAAGCAGTAGGATGGAGACAGGAATGAGGAACATTTCCGTTAATTAGGAGAGTATGGATTTGTAATTTGTGAAACTGAAATTGTAGCGTTAGAATTGCAAAGTGGCTGCTGGCAGAGGGAGGAACTCCATGGTGTTTCACACCAGGGCACCTGGGCATGACTTCGCAAGGATTTCTAGACTTAAATTAAAACCATTGCCATCTCTAATGCCATTTCTAACCAGCGTCTGTCTCCTACATGGTAACACGAGACCTTTTTGCTTGGAACCAGTGGATGAGCTACAAACGGACTTAAATTAGTTGACACAAAGGAACTTTGGTTGAGGCAAGTTGACCTAGCAAAGTGCAAAATCATCCTAACAGTAGGGTTGTTCATTTCACTCTGAAGGACCTGAATCCAAGGGAAACCCCCGCACTGTCTAATGACATCTCTGGGTGTGCTGCTCCCCAAATTAGTGCTTCTCTGAATAATAAAGCAGCACTAGAAAGTACTGAATGGCCAGCCAACCCTAGGAAGCCATTATACAAATTATTGCCTCCAGAAATGGGTTGCTTCTTGAGGATGCCAAGCCATAGCGAAGACATTTTTGGGGACCTGCCCACAGATAGTTAGGGAACTTGAGAACACAAGAGTCTCCATAAAGGCCTCCCGGGAGGCCACCAGTGTCCCCATACCTACAGTCATTTGGACCTATGTAAGCATGGGCTTGAGTAGAAAAGCACGAAACTCACACTTTCTCCATCCTGGTACTAGGATAATTTGTGTGCTGGACAATCTGCATCCATAGCAATGCCCTGTGTGGGACCTGACCTCTCCATCCCAGCTGGCTATGGAAGGAAGCCAAGGAAGGGGGTGGGGATGTCGGTGCATTTATTTGCATTTGCCATTTTTATTTGCCTCAGGGATATTAGACTGCAGGCCTCCTTAAGCATGAACTGTTTGTTGAAGTCTGGTGTTAGCTTTTGTGGACGGGTCTAGCCAAGAGTTGTTTTAGCTCAAATGGGGAGGTGGGGGTGGGGCCGGGGCGGGGTAAGACATCTGCAGAGCCCAACAACCGTTACCAAGGCCTACCCTGGCTCTGCCTCTACCTGCCAAACGGTAAACAAAGCCCCTGGGAGAACTCCGGCGAGCTGAACACCTTGGTCAAACACTAAGCAAACCACCACCAGGTGTGCTTGCAGAGCAGACTCTCCATCAGCGTCCTGTCATGCAGAAAATGTTTATCCAATTTGTCAAGATAATCTTTCCTCAAATAAGCCTTGGGCCTACTCCTTGGAACAGCCTGAATTTAGTCGGTATAATGTAACTCTATTTTTTTCGCCCATTTTCCTTTAATCACTGTGTCAACTTTTCCCTGGCTTTAAGCAAACTGAAAGTAATTATATCATTCTTAAGTGAGTAATCTTTTGACTGGGTTAGCCGATTCGTGAGTTACTCTAAAATTCTTCTAAACCGTGCAATCCTTTTCCAAACACATTTTCTTAGATGTTTCACGAAGTTCGGCTCATCGATGACCCATGGATGTGTTTATTCTGTCACATTTTGTGGCTATGCCGTGACTATATTAGGGCATTTGAAAAGAAGTTGAGTGTGGAAATTTGAGAGATGGGGGGAAAAGGTAACTTCACCTACTAATTTAAGTATTTCTTGAAAATATTACAGTCATTGTAAATAACTCACAGTTTCAAGCATGAAGAAGGTTTGATTAGTGCTTTGAATCATGGTGTAATGTTAAACGCTGGGCTTGAGGGACTTAAAAGCATTCACTTCTTTCATTTCATTATATAATTCTTTTGCTATTTGACACCCTGTGTGATATTGTTTTGTTTAAAAAACAGAAACATTCAAGGTTACCGCATTTTTCTTAGTTCCACTCATTGACATACTCCCACAGAACTCATGATATGTTTAAAAATAGAAAGCTCAGCCATCTGGCTATTTGATGGTTTCTATTTTTGTCTCTCTTTGCATTCACAAACTCTGTTGAGTCTGAAATTTCCTATGTTCTGCCCTATATGTAATTGTGTATATGTACACATACACTTTCTCATTTAAATTTAGCCATTATCAATCTGGGTTTGTTTCACCGACCACAGTGGCATGTTGGTGGGGACGCTCACCTTGTTTAATCTATGCATTAGTCAAATCTGCATTAAATCCTGGCTCTGAAGATTGTTACCTACAGTCTAGGGGATGCCAAATCAAAGGCATTTCTTGTTAATATGTTACTCGTCCATGTTTACTCAGAAGTTTCATTGATAGAAAAATCCTTCTTGTCTCGGCTTTGATGAAAAAGATGGAACCACAGGACTAGAGGGAACTTTAAAGTCCATCTATCTCATACTCTTCATTTTATACCTGAGGAAACTGGGGACTAAGATGGACAGAGACCTGTCCAAGGTCATAGAGCTGATTGGTAGCAGAGTTCCCTTTCGAACCTAGGTCTCCTTTTTCTAAGGCTCTGTTCATTTGCAGAAAACTAGAGAAGAGCTATTAAAGATATTTTTGTGTTGCTCACAAATGTATATATTAATTACATTCATTATACATTTATAACTTTTGTTATTTATAGAATTGTGTTTACAAGCAAAATTAAACTGCATTGTTACGCTTTGACAGCCAAAGGAAAGTCTTCCTCACTCCTCAAGTGATGGTGACCCTCGAAGTTTATTGTACCCATGAATGAGCTGGTTAAAAAGGCAGATGTCTCAAGAGAATGAGAAGATAAGCCACAAACTGGAAGAAAATATTGCCAAAAAACACACCTGGTAAAGGACTCCTTACCCAAAATATACAAAGAACTCTTAAAACTCAATATTAAGAAAGAAAATGAAATGGGCAAAAGACCTAGCTAGATACCTCACCAAAGAAAACAAGCAGATGGCAAGTAAGCATGTGAAAAGATGTTCAACATCATATGCTATCAGGGAATTGCGAATTAAAATAATGAGATGCCTCTGTATACATATTAGAATGGTCAAAGTCCAAAACACTAACAGCACCAAATGCTGGTGAGGATATGGAGCAACAGGAACTCTCATTCACTGCTGGATCCGGAAGAGGAATGCAAAATGGTACAGCCATTTTGGAAGGCAATTTGACAGTTTCTTACAGAAGTAAATATACTTGTACCATACAGTCTAGCAATCACACTTTTTGGTGTTTGCCTAAATGAGCTGAAAACTTATGTTCACACAAAAACCTATAATGGATATTTACAGTAGCTTTATTTATAATCTCCCAAATTGGAATCAACCAGTTTGGGTTGCTTTAGTTCTTTAGTACATGAATGGATAAACAGAGTGGTATATCTAGACAATGGAATATTATTCAGTGCTAAAATGAAATGAGCTATCAAGCCATGAAAAACACGAAGGAATCTTGTTTAAATTTTTTTTTTAATTTTCAATTTTTATTTTTGAGAGAGAGAGAGAGAGACAGAGTGTGAGCAGGGGAGGGGCAGAGTGAGAGGGAGACACAGAATCTGAAGCAGGCTCCAGGCTCTGAGCTGTCAGCACAGAGCCTGACATGAGGCTCAAACCCACAAACCACAAGATCATGACCTCACCTGAAGTTGGACACTTAACCGACTGAGCCACCCAGGTACCCTGAAAAACATGAAGGAAACTTAAATGTTTATTATTAAATGGAAGAAACCAATCTGAAAAGACTACATACTGTACGATTTCAACTATATGACGTTCTGGGAAAACGTCATAACGTAAAACTATGAAGGCAAAAAGATCAGTGGTTGCCAGAGGTCAGAGGGGAGGGAGGAAGGAATAGGAGGAACACAGAGGACTTTTAGGGCAGTGATCCTTGTCTGTATGATGCCATAATGGTGAATACATGTCATTATTCATTTGTCCAAACCCATAGAATGTACAACATCAAGAGTGAACCCTAACGTAAACTATAGAATTTGGGTGATAATAACGTATAAGGTAAGTTAATGGATTGTAACAATTGTACCACTCTGGTGGGGGGCTTCAATAGTGGGAGAGGTTGTGAGTATATGGGGACAGGGGTTATTTGGGAATGTCTTGTACATTTGGTTTAATTTTGCTGTAAATCTAAAACTGGTCTGAAAAATAAAGTTCATTAAAAAAAAAAAAAGGTCTGGTGTGCCTGAGTGGCTCAGTTGGTTAAGCATCTGACTCTTAATTTCGACTCAGGTTATGATCTCATGGTTTGTGAGTTCGAGGTCTGTGTGGGGCTCTGTGTTTTCAGTACGGATCTTGCTCGGGATTCTTCTCTCTCTGCCCCTACCTACCACTCTCTCTCTGAGGAAACAAAACAAAACAAAACAAAACTTTTAAATAAAGGTCAGATCCCTGCTCTGTTCCACCTCACTTCTTCACCTTTCCACCTCCATCCCATTCTCCCCTTGCATCCTCCATCCATCCCTCCCAATGCTGATATAGCACTTTGGAAGTGAGGCCTTGGAATATGCACTTTTCAGCAATTTTTATGACAGGTCGGAAACAGCACTTTCAGAAATCCTGGTTTTTACCTTCAAGCTCACTGATGAAGAGACACATTGACTATTCAGTCTGCAGACAATGCTTGTTTTCAATGTACATTCACTAAAACCTACAACCTCCTGATGTAACCTACTGCTTGGGAATCCCCACTTTGTACTGAAGGCAGTTAAGCTGGAAGTCAAACTGCTTCTGGGAGGAGGGAGCACCCTAGGCAGGGGCACCCTGTGGTCATGTCCCCCTTTCTGCTAGTGGTGAGGACTGGGGCAACTTTCCTTCCAGCCAGACCATTCAGCCTGCCCTGGTTGGCTGCACCTGCTTCTGGCCTTTACTTTCTTGTCCTGTGATAAGAGAAGGTAGCCTCAGCTAAAAAATTGCCTGCCAGCAGTCTGTAGGAGCAAAGTATTCCTCAAAGAGTTTGATCCTAATTAGTCCTCTCAGCCAGCTGCAGGTGACAGCAAGCCAAGAAAGAAATTGTACATTAGTTGGAGAATTCAAAGCCCTTTCTGGTTTCTTAGGCATTTCTTGGGGTATCATTTGCTGACTATGTGCAGGATGTGTTTTGGCAGTGGGCGTAACTCAGGGAGCAAACTCCTTCCCTTCATGGAGCTTATATTCTATCTGTGAGAACTAACATTTATATAGTGTCTACTGTGCCTGGCACTTTTCTAAGCCCTCTGTGTATGTTAACTTATGCAACCCTCACAGTGCTATGCATTTCAGTGATGTTGTTATTCCTGTGTACAAATGTAGAAGCAGATGCACAGAGAAGCTAAAACATTTGTCCAAAGCCCCATGCATCTGGATCTCAGCAAAGACTAGCTGAGTGCCCCCACAAGGTATTACTTTCCTTTGGATCCTTGGGGATCGGTGGTTCTACCTCAATAGCATTCGATTAATCAAAGGAGGAAAAGGGAACTAACATTCATTAGATATAGGCCATATGCCAAGGACTCAGGAGCTTCCTATTCGTGACTCTATTTAATCCTCACAGAAACCTGGGTGAGAAGTTCAGAGCCGGCGAGAGGTGAGGTTTTTCTGATTCCAGAGTCCACACTGTGCTGAGAGAGGTGTGTGACAGACATACTGCAAACTCACTGCCCCTACCAGAGAGAAACAACAAACACACAATAGGGTTTCTAACTCCAAGCATGCCGAGGGCCTTCGGACGGCTGTGAATGGCTTCAAATTGTACTCCAGTAAATCTGAGGAGGAGCAGTGTCTTTACATCATTGTAAAGTGTCTCCTTTAAGAGACACTTTGAAGTCACCACAGACTGTCACAGTTGCAAGGGAGAACAAAGTATGGCAAATATATAGTGGCGAAATCGCACAACACCTTTGCTGGGTGATCAAAATGAACTGCACCAATGAAGAACAGGACATACTGTGCGAAGGACACAGCATCCCTCACCTCGTTCACAAGCCTAGAATGCAAAACCTCAATCTAATCACAAGGAAACCTCAAACACAAAGTGAAAAACATTCTATCTAATTTTTCAAAAAAAGAAAGTGAAGGGATCTTTACTTTTTAAAATATATTAATATTTAAAAAAAAGACAGAGGGGTGCCTTGCTGGCTCAGTCAACTGAGCATGCAGCTCTTGGTCTTGGGGGCATGAGTTCAAACCCATGTTGGGTATAGAGTTTATTAAAAAAAAAAGACAAAGAAAATTTGTGGAAATGCTACAGATTAAAGGAGGCTAAAGAGACATGATAGTTAAAGGCAATACTCGACCCTAGACTGGATCTTGCACTAAAGGAAAAAAAAAACACAACACTGTAAAGGATAATATTAGATCAACTGACAAATTGGAATCAGGTCAGTGGATTCAATAAAAATATATAAGTTTATGGGGTGCCTGGGTGGCTCAGTCAGTTTACTATCTGACTTTGGCTCAGGTCATGATCTCTCAGGTTGTGAGTTCCAGCCCCACATCAGGCTCTGTGCTGACAGCTCAGAGCCTGGAGCCTGCTTTGGATTCTGTCTCCTTCTCTCTGCCCCTCCCCCGCTTGTGCTCTGTCTTTCGCAAAAATAAACATTTACAAAATTAAAAAAATAAATAAAAAAGAATTGAATGCTTAACTAACTGACTGAGCCTCCCAGGTGCCCTGGGGAGAGGGTTTTCTTAGTTTTTAATACGAGTCTGTGACAAAAAAGTGTGATTTGCAAGGAGCAGTTTATTCTTCATTGGAAAGAAGTTTGTCCTCCAAGAGGAAGAAGCATGCATTTCTAACTTGTGGATTCCAACCTCTAGTACTCACAGCTGCTTTTTATCTTAGCAACCCAGAAGTGTGTAATTAGTTTGCAATATCTGGGTGATCTCTACTCTTGGTTCATTAAACATTCATTGAGAACTTACTACATACAGAGACAGAACAGATGACATTGTTAGTAATTCTTTGTTCCTTAAAAAGCATTCTGTGACTTTAGCTAGAAAGTGCTGAATGTTTCCAAACAGGTGTGAATCAGAAAGTTAAGAGGGTTCAGAAGACTTTAAGCTGAGAGATGCCAAGTAGGCTTCCCAAGAAAAAAGTCCTTCAAGCTGGAGTTTGTAGGATGAGTGAGCTCTGCAAAACTGGCGTGTGTGTGTGTGTGTGTGTGTGTGTGTGTGTGTGTGTGTGGAGTGGGAAAAATGTGCAGATGGAAAAATCTGGGCTGCTTTGGGGTGATTTTCCATTTGAGTTGGGGTGTCTGGCATACGTTAGGGAGAACTTGGAGGTAAGGTTGGTAACAAAGAACGTTGAAGGTTGGGCTAAGAAATTTGTATTTAATTACCAGGAAATAGGGTGGCACTGGATTTTTGAGCTGGTAAGTGACATTGAGTGATGCTTTGGGAACACTGACCCAGTATTGCTCTGCGGGTGGAACCGGATGCAGGGACGAAGGGGAAAGGGAAACCGGACTGACTCTAGCGTTTCCCTTTGAATTCTGAGATATCCAAAGCAGTGGTAGAATGTAGAAGGTAGGGAGCCAGAGTCCCAAGGTGGGCTGAGAGAGGGATGTAGGCTCCCACCAAAGGTAGGATGTGTAGAGATGAGGGCTAAGCAAACATCAAACATCCTCTTCAGCCTGGAGAGCAAAGCAGGCTGTCCTGTGGCTCCTGGGCAGGGAGCCAGGAGGAAACTGCTCCTGGAGTGCACCCTCCCCCACCACTGCTGATCTGGGCCACCCCTTGCGAGCACACCTGGCAGAGGACAGGGACATTTGTGTGGGGATAAGTGAAGGCAATGCTAGGGCGTGTAGCCTGCCCCAGGCGCTGGATGACATCACAGCAGCCCTAGAGTAGGTTCTCTGTTTGGAAGGTTCTCAAAGCTGCCAAAATCTAAGGGCTCACCGAACCAACCCTTTCAGCATTCAGCTATCACTGCCCCCTAATGTATTCATGAACACTTCCGCATGGCACAGCTATGAGCTTGTTTCTCTGCCATCGAAATAAAAACACAGTTCCAACCATGCAGGAGAAAGACAAATGCCCACCTACCAGATGCATCCAGACTTTGATTTGGAGCAGTGTTTAGGAACGTTGAATCTCCACTCTCTTTGCTCAGTTTTCCAAGAGTAGGTGGGCCTGGATGGGAATTCTTCACATTTCCCCTGAGACTTCGATGGTGCACGAGTCCCCATTTCTTTTATTGTGAAGGTAGGGCTCATCAGCTCCCCCACTGCTGCCTTCCTGCCACTGACCATCATAAGGGATTTCTTCTGAGGCAGAGTTTTAGAACTGAAACAGACTTTAGAGGGCATCAACTTCAATCTTATCCTTCTAAAATAAGGAAATGGAGATCCATAAAAGTCAGGTGACTTGACCAAGGTCATGTGGACAGGTCAAAATAGAAGCAGAATTCAGATCTCCTAACTCCTGTCCAGTGTTAACCAGTTTTGGGCTCCCAAAATGTTTCTTATGAACACTTAGAGCTCATCTTTTTTTTCTGGAACTTTCTATAGAGGCAGATTCATGCACAGCAAACCCGAGGGAAGGTTCTCCAAGGTGATGCTCCAGTGGAATGTAGAAATAATTAGGGCAGGATGTTTAAGTGTGATGACATGACCTGAATCTCCAAAGGCCTTAAAGGAAATGGAAGAATCTGGTATTTTGCAAGACCTGAAACAGGTGTCTTGTTTGATTACAGGATCTTTCCAGAGAAAGTCATAACGCATCCTGAAAGAGAAGAGAATATCATAAAGTTTTAAACAGATTAGATAGTTGAGATTAGCTTTTTGTGGATCTTGCAATGTTTTCATGTATTCCCAAATCGTATAATGCTGAGCATGTTGAGCAATCAGGTGAAAATCACTTGCAAACAGAGTCTAAGTACTGATAAGAATCCTAAAAGTAAACAATGAATTCCTACTAATGGCTAAGTCACTAAGGTAAGATCCAGTCTAAATACACACCCTTGGTTAAATAGGGTTTCATTAGCTCAGGTTACAGTGGCTCAGGAAAATTTTTCCTTTATGCCTGTCAAGTGAAATTAATTATATATCATCCATCAATCATTTCTGCCATAGAAGTTCTATGGGAATATTAAAGATTCCACAGTGGCTCCCCACTCAGACCCTATCCTCACTGACCACCCCCCCCCCCCGCCCCCCGCAACAGGAGCACTCTGGGCATATTTTGGTGCCCATAGCTAAAAGTTCCTGGGATTTTTCTGGGAAGTCACAACTATGGCTTCTACAGATAACCTGTAAAAGTCTCCTTTTTCAAAATTTGACACTTGGTGTGTGCTTCAAGTTACTGACAAATATTTGACTTTGCAGAGAATATCTCAGAGTGCATAGCAAATTAGATTCTTGCAAGTTTCTGATAATAATTTTGTTTACATTGAATAAGTAATGCAAATAATTCAAAACTTCAAAAACATTTAAAGATAAAAAAATAATTAAAAGAATATAACCCATGTCTTCACTACCACATTAAACCACTGTTAGAATTTTAATGTATATCTTTCCATCTATTTTTTAAAATTTTTCTCCATTTCCTCCTTATTACAAAAGCAAAGCATGTGTAGGATAGAAAATTCAGCAAATATGGATAAAGAAGAACATAAAAATCAGCCATTGACTCATTTTTCCTGAAATAATCAAACTTTCTAGTCTTTTACATTCATAAATTTTATTTCACTTAGTTCTAATCATATTGCAAAGCTTCTTTTCAATGATCTTGTGAAAAAGCATATATAATTTTAAAATCAATTTTTATCAAAACAATACTTACGCATGCTTAAAAATCAAGTAGCATATAGTAATTTTATTGATTGTTGATTATAGTTTATCTAGTAGATGTTTATTTAATAATTACTCTGTTATAGATGAGATCATCTGGTTTTGTTGGCTTTAATATTTAGTCTCCCCCCTTTTCCCTCTTGTAATATTTCACACTCAGTAAACACATTTTCGGTCCAGACACTAGGTTAGGCATTAAGGATAAAAACATATTTGTTTATTTAAAAAAAAATTACTGAGCATTTGCCAGACAGTGTTCTAGGCATTTGGAATGTAGCAATCAAAGAACGAGGCACAAATCTCTGACTTCTTGGAGTTTAAGTTCTGGTGGAGATGAACAACAGATAGTTCTTACATAGATCAAAAGAGAGCATCTTTAAGGAAATAAGAGTAGCAAAGTGAAGTATCCATATTTGATCTTTATGAATAGCCACTCTATTATGAAAATCTATTCCAGGTGATTAGGACACAACAGTGAAAAGACCTCATCCTTTCTTCTTAATGAGTGTATAGTCCATTAAGTCCAATGGGCGTAGGAAGGCATTTGAACAAGACCCTGGGCAGTTAGCATCTCCAAATGGATGCAGTGATGTTTGTTCTGCTACCCCACTGAATTAAGTGTGAAATCAAATGAAACAAATCTGCAAGTTCTTTGAAAGCTTTCAAGTGAGATACCTAATGAAAGAGTTGGTATTAGTGCTCTTAGCAGTGAAGAGACCTGCAACATACCTAAAGAAAAATAATAGTACCTGAGAGTGATCACCAAGGGCCAGGTGATCAAACCATCTACTGTTGTGGGTTTTCTTCCCAGGAGACATTTTCTACTGATGGGCAAAGACATGAACACAATTGAGAACTTATCCTTTCCCAGAAGTAAAGTCATTAAGTAAACAAGGCCCTATGATTAAAAATCATGATTTAAAAAAAAAATTTTTTTTTTAACGTTTATTTATTTTTGAGACAGAGAGAGACAGAGCATGAATGGGGGAGGGTCAGAGAGAGGGAGACACAGAATCCGAAACAGGCTCCAGGCTCTGAGCTGTCAGCACAGAGCCCGACGCGGGGCTCGAACTCACGGACCACGAGATCATGACCCGAGCCGAAGTCAGCCGCTTAACCGACTGAGCCACCCAGGCGCCCCAAATCATGATATTTTAGTAGAACTCAACACTTCGCTGTCTCATCCCACAAATCGTTATGATAGCTATACGTTTTCAAGAAAACTCTGTTCTCTCATCATTTCCCTAATTCAGTGGTTCTTGAACTTTGGTTAGTATCAGGATCTCCCAGGAACCTGATAAACACGCCAGGGCCAGTCCTATCCTCTAATGGCTTTCAGTGTTGAAAAATACCTTGGAAAGCATCTGTGGATACCTTAGCTTTATAAGAGAGGGGACAGAAGTTTAGCTTTGTTAAGTGGCTTGTCCAGCTAGGGCTGCACAGCCAGCCAATGTCTGAGCCACCATCCACACACAGGCCTTCTGACTGGATTGATCAATGCATTGTGACCTCGTTTCTGCTGTTCTGCGTCCTGAGGTGCAGGAGTGTCCATGTGACTGTTGAGTGTTGGTGGCACACAGCCACCAGCTCTTGGGTTAGAAGAAAGTGTGATTTCCCAGACAAAAGCTGCCCTTCAGAGTTTCTAGCATTGCTTTACCAAACCACAAAAGTACTTATTTTGTCTGATAACAATGTATTTTATGTAGTGGCCCCCAAGATAAGTTTTTAAAGCACAGTAAAATTTCCAGCTGAACACTAGTGAATTTCCAAATTAATCTTTCCAAATGA
This sequence comes from Felis catus, assembly GCF_018350175.1. NCBI lineage: Eukaryota > Metazoa > Chordata > Mammalia > Carnivora > Felidae > Felis > Felis catus. The sequence goes on along the minus strand of NC_058376.1, from coordinate 85,142,134 downwards.
CAACCTTATCATTTCTCATAGAAAAGCATTTCTCCAATCCATTAAAGTCTTTTGCTTTTTTAGTCTCCTGCCTAAAACTAAAAACCTTCATCAATATTTGCTGGTTCATTTGGAGTCTCATATCCCCACAATCTGAATCTATGCACTATAAATGATAGACCTGCAAATGGCACTTGTTAATATGCTGTTTCTGTCTTAGTTTGCCTGGGGGATTAAAGGGGCAAGTAAAGATGTGTCTTCTTGTTCTATGATAATACACAGTTGCTCACATTTTTGGCTTACCTGCTATAGGGAGGTGATGGAGAAGTTAGCATTTTCACCCATTTAGAGTGATTTCAATATCAATTCAAATGAAAATGGGTTCTTGGAGCAGTTTTGTAAAGAAATTATACATTAGTGGGGCTCTTGGGTGGCTCAGTTGGTTAAGCCTCAGACTCTTGATTTTGGCTCAGGTAATGCTTAGGGCTCCATGGTGGAGTCTGCTCTGCTTGGTATTCTCTCTCTCTCTCTTCAAATAAAAGAAATAAACATTAAAAAAAGAAAACCAGACTGAAGGTAAAGGAAGAAGCAAAAAATAAAATACTGCTTAAAAAATAAAGAAATTACACATTAGTATTATTACATTAGCCCAGTAGTGCAAACATATTTGCACAAGCATGTTAAGCACAGTATTTTTGTAACAGTAATAGAAAGTAAACACATAAATAATAAACAATTGAAGGAAAATATTCATGGATGTGAGATTTGGTAAGGAAAATAGGGTTTGTATACACTAGAATACTGTATGGCATTAAAAAGGAGTGAAAACTATGTTGCTTGGTAATAAAAAGATACAAAACAGCATGCATTACTTATATGCTTATGTGTGGATTAATGTTATCTCTCTTTCTCTCATCTAGCAATCACAAAACTAGTCAGAAATCAGAAGTGACACATACCACCTTGCTCACAGCGGTTATCTTTGGTTGGTGGGGTTATGGAGGATTTATTCTCTACCGAACTCTGGTTTTATTTGTTCATTGTATTAGAACTTTTGTAATCAGGTGAACAAAAAACTAGTTAAACATATGTTTTTCTGAAAGCATGATTTCTTATGTCTAAAAAAAAAAAAAAAAAAAAAAAGACCATTTCTCCTTGTCTGGGTTTTTATACCCAGGCAATGTCCCGGGAAGTTTTATCTTTCTTTAACCTTTTGCAAATGACTATTACACACAGTAGCCCAAATCTGGGGGAGGCCCAAGAAGAGAAGTGACCTGAGGTGGTTAGGGTTAATTTAATGTAAAAAGCTAGATTGGTTCGAGGGGAATATTTCAAACCAGAAATTTCTGGTTTCAGGAAGAAGTTCATATGAATGGGAATGCAGATTTTCTGGTAAGGAGGTGATAAAGACCTCCGTGATCTTCAGTTTGTATGTATTTACTGATGGGATAGGAGCCTGCGGGCTGGGAACTGAATTTTGGATGCGTCAGTCCGTGGCCTCCAAGCTCTTCACCTTCCTGCCTGCTAGTGTGAACTTGGCACTTTTCTGTTTGGCTGGTTGGGCTTGCCAGCTTCTTCTCACTTTGTGTCTAAATGTGTGTGTGCTCTACCTCCCTCACTAGACCAGAAACCCAGTGAAGGCAGGACTATGTTTAGATGTATACAACTATTGAGTACAGAGAGCAGTGCTTTCTCAGACCAGGTGCCTAATAAATACTTAACCAGTTGCGCCATTTCCGTGCTGAGATTCCCTTTGTGTCTCCATTTCTTAGCAAATAAAGGACAGTTTCCCGGGATAAGGTTCCAAGCAACTTCCCAATTCCATCTTGCCATGTTACCCTAAACATACAGTGTGCTTCAGAAAAATGTGACAGTGAATTGATTCCTAAATATAGCAGGGTCCTCCCTTCAAACTAGAGCCTGGACCATCACTGACTTCAGAATAAAATCGAATTTTGGATCCAATGTCTTTCATAGAAGCCCTGCAGTGATAACAAGGCAAATGGTCTGGTTAATCACATCTGAAGCAAGTTCAGGTCCCAGCTCCCCAAATAGGAACTCCCATCTTGGGTAAATTACTCACCCTGGGAAATAGGAATAAGAATAATACCTACTTGTAGGTTGTTAATGAGTAATTTGCGTAGCATAGTAATGGAGCATGGGCTAAATGCTGGATATTGTTATTATTATTTATTTAACGCCTTTATGTTAATTATCTGTCTCCTTCTCCTCTCCCCCACCGCCCCAGGCATTTGAGTTTGCCTCTGAAGTAAGAAGAAGGAAACTGTTGACTTTGGGGGTAGGGAAGAGGGAAGAAGAATAGCTTGCAGTAAATAAAACTTAAATTGCTTAAAAGTTAGGTTGGCATTAAAGAATGAAGGACTTGAATGCCTTGCTAAAGATTTAAGTTTATAGTTTAGTCAATGAACTTTGAGGAGTAATGATTTATTTTATTTTATTTTTTTATGTTTATTTATTTTTGAGAGACAGAGGGAGATAGACCATGAGCGCGGGAGGGTCAGAGAGAGAGGGAGACACAGAATCCGAAGCAGGCTCCAGGCTCTGAGCTGTTAGCACAGAGCCCGATGCGGGGCTCAAACCCATGGACTGTGAGATCACGACCTGAGCTGAAGTCGAACGCTCAACCGACCGAGCCACCCAGGTGCCTCAGTAATGATATATTTTAAACAAGATACTATAGACAAGATAATTGGCCAGCATCCCCAACTCATCAGCTATTTTTCTTTCAATTCTTTCCAATACATGATGATGGTAATGACTATTAATATGAATAATAGTTATTATTTATTAAATAGTACTTTGTGCCATCCAAAATACTAAGTGCTTTACATGTTCATTTATTAACTCACTCATTGCTGAGCACTTACCAGTAGCCAGGAGCTGAGGTAGGCTTTTAGGAAGAGTGGTAAATGAGACTGACCAGGTCCGTCCCCCCTGGAACATTCACTCAAGCTAAGATTCAGAAAACAGACAAGGAAGCACGTATGTTTTGTGCCAAGTGCCGTGAAAGACAGAGCTTGGCACGCGTGTCATTCCTGTTAGCTATTGTTATAATCCGTGTCTGCTCTCAACTCACTTTCCCATCTTGCTTTCTAGGACTCCACTGAACCTCTTTCTGGACTTTTCTGTCTTTGTGCCTATGCCCACATAATTCCCTCTAACAAAAAACACGACTGTGTATTTTTGTCTTTTGAAGGTCCTATGTATCCTTCACCACCTATTTAGAATACCGCCTCTTCCAAGAGACCTTTTGCTCTGCAGCTGGGATCAGCTACACCTTCCTTCCTGCTGCAGAGCTAGCGTTCGGACTTCATTTCTAGCATTCACGTCACCCCGCCTGAATGTTCCATACAATTATTTGTATGTTGCATACTGTTACGGAAACTGGTCTGGATCACCCGGCAGAAGAACCAAGCGGCACTCGGAGATCTTAGAAGGAAGGAGGGTTATCTTGCACTGGTGGGCCCAGAGGAGTTCATTCTCCAGAGATCTGAGCCCAGAGCATCAACAGAAGGGACAATTTACAGTCTGTTACTTCTGCACCCCTCATTAGTAGTAATTTGGTGCCTGTGGCAAGCAGGGTAGGAAGGAAATCCCGGAAGGGGAGTCTTCTGACAAGGACTGGCATTCCCTTCTCAGTCCTGTCGGCCATCTTATAACAGATTTTTCCTTAACAGACTGCGAACTGCTTCTTTCCCACCTCTGTTACTTGCATCTCTGGTCTGCATTAGGTCAACTAGTCGAGCGTAGCCACACTTGATCTTCTACAGTCTCTTTTCCGAACCAGGAAGTCTGAATCTTGGAAGCCTGAATCTTCTTTTCTCCTCTTTTCTTTCCAGCTGATCCCATCCATGTGTCTGAGTATACAACTTCCAATAGCTGCTGACAGCGTGATCATTTGCAATGGCAAATCTGACGATTTCACCGCCTCACTTGAAACTTGTCAGTGGTTCTCATGGTAAAGATAAGATCCAAAGTCTATGGCATGGCAAATCCTTTTTATTTTTTAAATAAAAAAAAAATTAAAGTTTATCTATTTTTGAAGGAGAGATGGAGCGTGAGCGGGGGAGGGAACGAGAGCGAGAGAGTCACACACACGCGGAATCCAAAGCAGGCTCCAGGCTCTGAGCTGTCAGCACAGAGCCCGCTGTGGGGCTCGAACCCACAAACTGCAAGATCATTACTGGAGCTGAAGTTGGGAGCCCAAATGACTGAGCCACCCAGGTGCCCCTCTATGGCATGGCAAATTCTATGCCCTTTCATAAACTTGCATGCTTAAGCCTCCAGCCTCCTCTCTCACTTCTGTCTCTCCCACTTCTCCAGCCTCCATCCAGTGGTGGAAATTTTCTCCTAACTCCTGCTCCAGGTCTCAATTCAATAACACCCTCTCCAGAAAGCCATCCTTGATTTCTCCTGGGCCTCGTATGTGCCTCATATGGACCCAGTGCTTACTCTTGGCCAAGGTGTTGTCATTCCTTATTATAATCACGTGTTTAGTGGTCAGTCTTCACTGCTAGACTATAAACTCTACGAAGGAAGCACAGCTGCTGTTGTTGCTCACTGTGGTATCCCAGTGTCTAATTAGTGCTCGATACACAATTGGACCTGAATGAATATGTATTGAATGAGTTCTTTGCATTTTCCAAAGTCCTCCTCCAACTCTTAGATGCTTTTTTAAAAAAATATACACATGCAACATGAAGGCAAGTTTATTATAAAAGAAACAAAACATTATTTGAATGCAAATATAGGTTCCCTTTTATCCTCCTCCTAACCTTATCGTCTCCATTTTACTCTCATCGCTGGGATGTTAGTAGTTTAATGTGTATCTTTTCATTTCTGTATACCACACACACATGCACACATACATAACGTAGTCTCCATTCCCACACCTACATGGAGTGTTTTAGAAAGCAGAAATGCAGGGGCACCCGGGTTGCTCAGTCGGTTAAGTGTCTGACTTTGGCTGCCGGAAATGATCTTGCAGTTTGTGAATTCCAACCCCGCCTTGCGCGGGGCTCAGTGCTGATAGCTTGGAGCCTGGAGCCTGCTGATTCTGTTTCCTTTCTCTCTGTGCCCCTGCTCCGCTCGTGCTTTCTCTCTCTCTCTCTCTCTCTCTCTCAAAAATAAAAATAAACATTAAACAAAATAAGAAAAAAAGAAAGCAAAAATGCAGTATGATTGGTGTACATTTGAAGAGATTTTTCCATTCCCCATGTAGATTTACCTCATTCTTTTAATAGCTATTTGTACCCCATAGGCAGGTTGTATCATAGTTGATTTATTAATTCCACATTGGTAAACTTTGTATGTTCTCTTGCTCACAAATGTCAGTATAGTCGTTGGACGGGTTTTTAGAAGTGGAATTGCTGGCTCATAGAATGTATTCATCTTAAAATTTTTTTAGTTCTCAGCTATTTCTTCACATAGTTCTTAGTGGGAGGATTACAAGTTCTCAAAATGTTTAATTTGTCAACCTGGCCCTTGGGAAAACGGTGAGAAGGGGGAAATTTATCTTTACATCACTTTCAACCTCCTTAGAAGTACACTCTTCTGCCCCATTTTCTCTCTATCCCTTCCCCCTACCCAGGGGCACCCCCCCCCCCCCGCCGCCACCCCACATGGTGATAAATCCAGCAATTTCTAGTTTCAATTAATGGGGCCACCATCCAGTCAATGAAATAGCTTTCATGACCCAGAAACCTAGATTTGCCTAGACCCCTTCCTTTTCTAATCTATCCTCAGGCACGTACCAAATCCTTTTATTCTCTCTCCAGATTCTTCTGGAATCTAGCCTAGCTGCTATCACCATCACCTCCAGCCAGGGTTCCATCCATAGCCACAATCTTGGAGGAAGGGGTTATAGCCAGAGTAACTTTTCTACAATTCTCATCTGTTTTCATCTGTTCTGCTTACGACTGTTCAGAAGTTTCTTCAGGAACACCCGAGCTCCTTGACACTTTGAGGTCCCCTCTCTGGCTTTAACCTCCTGTTTAGACCCATGCCCAGAGATGTCGCTCATTCCCCATCTCCAGCACAAATAGCACCTCTGGTGGTATATACCTGTGCTGTTGTTTCCTGAAGGACACCACCACCTCTCTGTATAGGTTTCCCACTCCCACTGACCCACCTTTGCCTGCCTAACTCTTACCCATCTTCCAGGTCTCAGCCCAGATGGCACCTCCCTGTTGGCCCCTTCAGGTTGACTTAGGTGCCTGTCCCAGGGTCCCTACCCTTTGCTGAACATACTCTCACACTGGCCACTCACATTCCTGGTCTCACATTTGGTGTAATTGCCTATTTACCTGCTGATCCCCCTAGAATGTAAGCCTTCTGAGGAGGGAATCATCATGCACATTGCCGAACACCATATGCCTGGCACAGATGTCAAAATACAAGTTTGCAGATCTGAGTGAAGAAGCAAATGAGTGAGTGAACGAGATGTTTTCTGGCAGCCTGTACATTTAAACTCAGACCTGATAATAATCATAATAATTTCCACCCTGAAAATGTATCTTCTGGGGCACCTGGGTGGCTCAGTGGGTTGGGCGTCCGACTTCGTCTCAGGTCAAGATCTCCCGGTTCGTGAGTTGAAGCCCCAGATTGGACTGGTTGCTGACAGGGCGGAGCCTGTTTAAGATTCTCTGTCCCCCTCTCTCTGCCCCTCCCCTGCCTGTGCTGCTTCTCTCTCTCTCTCTCTCAAAATAAATAAACCTTTGAGAAAATTTATCTTGTGCCAGGCTTAGAAACCTGTATGCATTATGTCATTTAATCCTTACCATCGCTCTGTGAAGGAGGTACTTACTGTTTGATGGAAATGCAGAGATGCAGAGAAGTCAGGCAACCTGCCCTCAGTCACAAAGCCAGTGAGAGGCAAAGCTAAGACTCTAATATTGTCTGGTGGCAGAGCACTAACTTGGTTGCCTCCCACTGGTATTTCTAGTTGATCCTGACTCAACTGGAGGGTTTGACTGACCACGGTGGCTCGGCGTTCTGTCTGGCAGGGATTTCTGGGTACTGCAAACGGTGCAGAGGAAGTGCTTGTCCCTTCTCCTTCAGAGTAGGCCTGGTTAGGGTGGGATCGTGGAGGTACTTTTGCTCAGTGGCCCAGCATAAATATACAGAACATCTAGTTTTTAAAATATTTTGAAAGCTTTTCATTTGAAATAATTTCAATGTACAAACGAGTTATAAGAAGTTGTATGAAGAATTCCCGTATAGCCCTCACCCAGATTCTTTAATTGCCAATATTTTGTCAAACTTGTTTTATTTCTTTCTCTTTAGAAAATGTATTTCTTGGACATCTGGGTGGCTCGGTAGGTTTAGCCTCTGACTTTGGCTCAGGTCATGCTCTCACAGTTGGTGAGTTTGAGCCCCACGTTGGGCTCTGCCCTGACAGCTCAGAGCCTGGAGCTTGGAGCCTGGATTCTGTGTTTCCCCCTCTCTCTCTCTGACCCTCCCCCACTTGTGCTTTCTTTCAAAAATAAATAAATAAATGTTAAAAAACTTTTTTTAAAATAAAAAATATATTATTTTTTCCTAACCATTAGGGCCACCCGGGTGGCTCAGTGGGTTGAATGTTGGACTCTTGTCATGACACTCAGGTCATGATCTCACGGTTCATGGGATCAAGCCCCACATCAGGCTCTGTGCTGACAGCATGGAACCTGCTCGGGATTCTCTCTCTCCCTCCCTCTCTCTGCCCTTCCCCACCTCATGCTCTCAATCTCTCATGCTTTCTCTGTCTCAAAATAAATAAACTTAAAAAAATGTATTTTTTCCCCTAACCATTCAAGAACAAATTCCACCCATTTATGCCTCTTTATGCCTAAATATCTCAGCATGTATCTCCTATGAATAAAGACATTTCCTCACATAACCACTGTAGTTACCAATTCAGGAAATTGAACACTTATTAAATACCATTTTTGATATTCAAATTTCAAAAATTATTTCAATAATGTCCTTTGCAGATTTTGCCCTGATACAGGATCCAGTCTAGTGCATTTCCTTGTTGTGTGCTTTATTTTTTAAAAGCCTCTGGAGTTTTCCCTAAGCCCTTTGAGCATGGCCCCTTGAGTCAAATTCAGGGGATGACAATGTGCTTATTGTGATCTGGGCCACTGGACCACGAGCTCTAGACTGAGACCCCAGTCCTTGCCCTGCTCTTGACTTTGAAAAGTCCCTACAGCTCTGGTTTCTTCATTTGCTGGCCGGGAAGAGGGAGAGCTAGACTAGCAGGTCCCAAATCCCCTCCAGCCCTTAAGGCACCAAAATAAATAAGTAAACAACAAAACATTATTTTTCATGAGCTTTTTTTTTCTTAAAAAAATTTAGGTAGGAAGAAACCTGCCTCCTTCAGAACCTGTCAGTTCTGAAAGCCTGCTAAATGATTTTATTTTCCGGATGTCTTACTTCTACGATGTTGTCTTTTCTTCGCCATTATCTTTTGCAAATGCTTGGCTGACAGTCTTTTTCATCTTCGGAGTATTTTGAACATAATATGACTGTTTATTTAATGTCTCGTGCACTTCAGAAGATAATGACCAGAAGAAGGGACTGTTTACCTATTTTTTTTTTCAAGCATTATAGCTTACTCAGCTCCAGACTTTCCAGAGAGCTTACATTAATTTGTCTTTATTTTGTCAGTTTGGAGTTAGATTAGCACTTGCGAGCTTTTATTCTTTCCCTTCTGAAATCTGAGCTGAATATGTCACCCAGATTCCTTGGCATCTACCTTTTACTCCCACGGGTTTCACTGCCCAGATACAAACACTTTGCTAGGAAATCCATACGGTGATTTCAAAGTTGTAAAACAGTAATAATGACAGTTTAGCCTCAAATTATAAAATAACTTCCATGTTCTCTTCCCAGCTCTCCTTAACTACTATTTTTAAAAAGTTAGTGGCAGATTTTAAGGTAGCGGGTCTGTGTTATTTCAAAAGTCATTTTCCCTATGGCAGCTGTGTATAGATTTATTTATTTTTTTAATGTTTATTTATGAGAGAGAGAGAGAGAGAGAGAGGGAAGGGCAGAGAGAGAGGGAGACACAGAGTCTGTAACAGGCTCCAGGTTGTCATCACAGTACCTGGTGTGGGGCTCAAACCCACGAACTGTGAGATCATGACCTGACCCGAAGTCGGACACTTAGCTGACTGAGCCACCCAGGAGCCCCAACAGCTGTGCATAGATTTAAACATGTGAATCTTCAGTGAGCATATGCTAAGCACCTACTTTGTTCAGGTACTGCATTGGTTCTAGGCATGCAGCAAGGAACTGGGGCACTGAGTTTGGCTGGGGAGACAGGCCTGCACACAAACAATTCCAAAGGTAGGATACCTGCTCTACTTGGGGTAGTGATACAGCATACTCCGATACAAAAGGGGAGTGATCAGCTCTGCCAAGAGGAGTGGGATGAAGCTATTCTTACAGGTTCGTTACCTTTGAAAATTTAATACTTTGCTTCCTAGACGAACTATTCCTTCTTTGTGAATTCCTCCCTGAGGTGTGTTTCTACTTCATCTTCCCATTCGATACAGATCCACTGAACTCTGAGATCTTTGGAGGAAGCAGCTTTTTCGTGTCTTTAGACAATCAGTGTGTCTAAGCTTGAAGCTGTGCATGTAGTAAGCCCACGATAAATATTTGCTGAAATCAGAACTGCATTGATATTATCGTTGTCTACTAGGGTCCACCCCATTCGTATTGCCAGAAATAGAGCTCATTCCTCTGATGATTTAGCATTAAGGAGGCAGCTAGACCTGAAATAAGGATTGGGAATGGACATAAAGAGGGGGCATTTCAGGCATCCCCAAAAGGCTGTGAATCTTCTGATTTGGGAGAAAGCCAGGAAGTTCTAGGGCAGGCAAGGCTGACCTAGCCCAGACTTCTGGAGTGTCTTTTTTGTTTTTTGTTTTTTTTTTTAAATATATGAAATTTATTGTCAAATTGGTTTCCATACAACACCCAGTGCTCATCCCAAAAAATGCCGTCCTCAATACCCATCACCCACCCTCCCCTCCCTCCTGCCCCCCCATCAGCCCTCTGTTCTCATTTTTTAAGAGTCTTATGCGTTGGCTCTCTCCCACTCTAACCTCTCTTTTTTTTTAATTTAATTTTTTTTTTTTTCTTGTGGAGTATCTTGAAGAGAGTCTTACTTTGTGAGACAGGGAGGGAATGGATGTGGGGGAGGGGAGTATCATAACACACAGGCTCCTTCTATAGGGTGGGTGTTCCAGGCAAGTTTAAAAACTGCGTGGTGTTAATTCTGCAAAAAAAAAAAAAAAAAAAAATTTTTTTTTTTACTTGTGGGCAAGCAGATATTTTTAATATACATCTGTGAGAGTGCCTCTTTTGCCATATTTCTTACATTGAACTTGTCCTCTGCAAGCTAAGCAATAAAAACTTAAAAAAATAATCTTGACAGGCTTGGAATAATGAGTTCAAAACAAAATATTTTGGGTTGGGGTGGAGATGTGGTTCAACAGTAATAAGTGTGAGAAAGAGGACTCTTTTGGTTGACCAGCAGCTCCATGTGAATGAGCAGTGTGTTCGGGCTGCTGCCCAAAATGCTGATGTCATCCAGGGTATTGACAACATGGCATTACAGACGTGTGGCCTAGTATCTTGAGGGAATAGTCACAAATGAACCCACAAATTTATCAGCAAAGATGTTCATTAGCATTTTATTTCTGAGTGAAAAATGGAAGTAAATTAAACGTCCAACAATAGGGGCTCGGGAGTAAATCATGATGCAGTACGAAGCTGTGAAAATTTATTTGAAGAATATTTAGTAGTATGGTAAATATTTTTATCCTAATAAATTACATTTAAGAACATAAAAGCAGGAAGCTTTTGCCTAGAAAACTCTTCTCCAAATGGCAGAAACAAAGGCGAATTAACAGATGTAAAGTGTTCTGAGCAAGGGAGAATTTCTTCCTCTGTTTGGGCTGCCATAACAAAACACCACAAACAGGGTGGCTGTAAACAACAGACACTTCTTTCTCAGAGCTCTGGAGTCTGGAAGTTCAGGATCATGGTGCCATTATGGTCTGCTGAGGCTCTCTTCCAGGTCACAGACTTCTCTTTGCATCTTCGCATGGTAGAAGGAGCTAGGGATCTTATTGGAGCTTCTTTTTTTTTTTTTTTTTTTAATGTTTATTTTTTTTGAGAGAGAGGGAGAGAGAGCATGCGAGCAGGTGTGTGTGCCATGTGCGAACACTTGAGCAGGATTGGGGCAGAGAGAGGGAGACAGAAGATCCAAAGCAGGCTCTACAGTGACAGCAGAAAGCCCCATGTGGGGTGCAATCTCATGACCCATGAGATTAAGACCTGAGCTGAAGTTGGAGGCTTAATTGACTGAGCCACCCATGTGACCCCTGGAGCCTCTTTTATAAAACAATAATCCCGCTCCCAAGGGCTCCGCCTTCATGATTTAAGCACCACACCTACTAATATCAGCATCTTTGGGGTTAGGGTTTCAACATGAGAGTTCTTGGGGCAGGGGGTGACACACATATTCAAGCCATAGCAGAGAGGTTTATTTCATATGGCTCAGGAAGACCTCAATGGATACTGTGCATGGAAATTATAATCCAAAATAAGTGGGGGCTTTCAAAATTTTACTTTATTTTAATCCTTACTTACAACATTGTAACAGTAAATATTTTTCTTTAAAAGGGAAAAAAATTAGCCACACTTAGATTACCTTTAATTCCTCAGATGTTAAATTATCTTGTTCTCTGCTGGTACTTGTCAATTTGCATACGTCCTTGTAGAGTTGCTGCCACGGGATAGCTCAGAGTGGCTGGCAGTCATGTGCACCTGTGCTCTCTTACAACATGGTGGATCCTCCTAACTCATGGTCACCTGGAAGGAGCTGGAGTCTTTTTCATCATACTTCTCTGAGAAGCCACAACCAATCAGAATCGAACTACCTAACACTGTTCCAGGCATTTTCCCACAAATTTTATATACATTAACTCATTAAAACTTGTCTTAACAGGGGCGCCTGGGTGGCTTGGTCGGTTAAGCGTCCGACTTCGGCTCAGGTCATGATCTCACGGTCTGTGAGTTCGAGCCCCGCGTCGGGCTCTGTGCTGACGGCTCAGAGCCTGGAGCCTGTTTCAGATTCTGTGTCTCCCTCTCTGCCCCTCCCCTGTTCATGCTCTGTCTCTCTCTGTCTCAAAAATAAATAAATATTAAAAAAAAAATAAAAAAAAATAAAAAAAAAACAAAACAAAAAACTTGTCTTAACAACCTTGTAAATGTGATAATATTATTATCCCCATTTTACAGATGAGTAAACTGAAGCCTAGCAAGGTTAAGTCATCTTGCCCAATTGATAGCACTTGGTGTTGGAGTTGCAACTCTTCAATCATCTTACTATAGATATTATTTTTTTAAGTTTATTTATTTATTTTGGCAGAGAGAGAGAGAGTGTGTATGTGTGGGCACAGGGAGGGGCAGAGAGAGAGGAAAGAGAGAGAATCCTAAGCAGACTCTGCACTGTCAACCCTAATCCTAACCCAATGCAGAGCCTGACATGGGGCTCGAGCCACAAGTGGTGAGATCATGATGTGAGCCAAAGTCAAGAGTTGGATGCTCAACCAACGGAGCCACCCAGGTACCCCTTGCTTTTAGTAGATATTATTACACCTTACTTTAAAAATTAATAAGACATCATTAACAATTTCTATTTTGCTCCATAATTTTCAAATTATGTACAATGATTATGTAAGAAATGAAAATCTTTATTGTAATTAAGCCCGACTAAAACTGGAATGAGGAAAGAAGTTTTGTTACAGTTATTTAAGCAAAAGCTGGATAATCACATCCTAGGTGGGTGGTGTTATACCTGGGGTATGGAGATAAATGAGGTTTCAGCTTAGAATCTTTCTTTCTTTCTTTCTTTCTTTCTTTCTTTCTTTCTTTAAGATTTTATTTTAAAGTAATCTCTCCACCCCACGTGGGGCTTAAACTCACAACCCTGAGATCAAGAGTCACAGGTTCCACTGACTAAGCCAGCCAGGCACCCCAACTTAGATTTTTTCTAACTTTGTATTTTATAATTCTACAAGTAGGTGTTACCTATCTGATCACTTTCATACACTTTAAAAGGGTTTTGTAAAAACAAGCAAAACACATGACCAAAACCACTTTTTTTTTAAATGTTAAGTCCATTTGTAAGCAAATGGTTGAAATTCTTTTAACTGAGGGTAATGATTTAAAAATAAGGCTTGGGGCACCTCAGTGGCTCAGTTCATTAAGTGTCCAACTCTTGATTTCGGCTCAGGTCATGATCTCACAGTTTGTGAGATCAAGTTCTGAGTGGAGCTCTATGCTGACAGTGCAGAACCCACTTGGGATTCTTTCTCTTCCTCTCCCTCTCTTTCCCTCTCTCAAAATAAATAAACTTTAAAAAATAATAACAATAAGGCTCAATTCTTCATGTGAGGAATTTTGACACATATTTGCGTAAAGAAGTACATGACAAAGATGATTCTTTTCCAAGAGGATGCTTTGAAGTGGACACAATAGGCAAACATTTCAGGGCATGGGTAGGGATGGAGTGAGAGGGAAGAAGCCTTCACTGAAAGGAGTGGAGAAGGGGATGTTGACACCTCCCAAGAGAAGCTTCACGATCTAACAATTTGGTCCAGAATTAGCCTTGTTGGGCTAATGTAGTCACACCTCTTTTACCCTATCCCGATCAAGTTGCTCTGGAGACTGTCCCAGGCATCATATTTTTAAACATTTCCCAGATGATTCTAATGTATAGCCAAGTTTGAAAACCACTGTTTCCAACCCAGATACCTATTTTTAAAAAAACTCTGGTCTGTAGTTTTTCCTGCTGAGAGTATGCAATTGTCTGTATCCCCAGTGAAGACATTCTAAAAATGTCTAAAAAGTATTTTTTTTTACTGCTAAATGAAGTGTTCTATAAATGTCAATGGGTCTAGTTGTTTGGTAGTTTTATTCTAATCTTCTATATCCTTTCTAATTTCCCATCTACTTGTTCTATCAGCTATTAAGGCAGGCGTATGAAAATTACCAATTAAATGAATTAGTTTTTCCTTTTCTACTGTGTAAGTTTTTGCTTCATGAGTTTTGAAACTTTGCTCGTGAGTGCATTATACATTCAGTATTGTAATGTTTTCTTAATGAATTGATATTCTACTTTTATGAAATGTCTCTCCTTATGCTGGTAATATTCCTTGTTCTAAAATCTCCTCTGTCCGATATTAATAAAGACATTCTCATTTTCTTATGCTTTTCTGTCTTTTCCATCTTCTTACTTTAAACCTATCTGCATCTATGTGTTTAAAGTGAGTTTTTTTTTCCCCAGGCATTATATAATTGAATCTTGCTTTTTAAACCACGTGTGACAAATTCTGTTTATTTCCTTTTTTATTTTTTTAAAGTTTATTTATTTATTTTGAGAAAGACAGAGACAGTGCGAGTTGGGGAGGGGCAGAGAGAGAGAGAGAGAATCCCAGTGGACTCCACACTGCCATTGCAGTGGAGCTCTAACCCACGAAACTGTGAGATCATGACCCAAGCCAAAACCAAGAGTCAGATACTTAACCGACTGAGTCACCTGGGCACTCCTCTGTTTCTTTTAAATTTAGTGTTTTATTTAATATAATTAAATTTGGGACTAAAATTAATTTAGTAATTTATTAAATTTAATACAAATAAGAAAAATCAATGAAATGTACTATAAAAAACAAGGGTGCTTCCTTTGAAAATTAAAATTTTTCTTTGAAAAATGTCTATATGATTGACAAGACCTAACTAGATTTGGTAAGAAAAAAAGGAAATCACCAATATCAAGAATAAAAAGTGTGACATTACTAAAGATCTTAAATACAGACATTAAAAGGATAATGTCTATAATAAAAAGATAATAAAGGAATGTTATGGACAATGTAATGTCAATAAATTCAACAAGTTAGATGAAATGGACAAATTCCTTAAAAGAGATCACTTGTGAAAACTGGCACGAGGAGAAGTAGAAAATATGAGTATTTCTATACCTATTAAAGAAATTGCATTTGTCATTAAAAATCTTTCTCTCAAAGCAAATAAAACTCCCCCAAAAGTCACTTTGGGTTAAAGCTAGTCAAATAAAATTTTGCTTTTAATTCATCCCTCCAAAATTTAACAACTGGCTTCCTTCAAATGAGATTTTGTTGTGTGTTTTTACTAAATTGGTGATAACCCTCAGTTCTATTTCAAGAAGCTTAGTCTATTTAAGTGATCATTTGCTTTACTTGTGCATGTATTTTGACTTGGGCCCAAAGCTGAAATGTGACACGTACCAGAAACCTGCGCACGTCATGAATGTGGAGCTCGATGAACCCTCCCAGACCAGCGTCCACTCTCAAAAATGGCATCTGGATAAAAAATAGAATATTACCATCGCCTCAGAGGCTTGCCTTATGTTCTCTCTGTCATCAAACCTTTTCCAAACTTCCACAAAGGGTTGACTCACCTCCAAAACCATTGGTCATTTTTACCTATTTTTTCGTTTTTATTTTACGTATAGAGAGGGTGTAAGCAGGGGACAGAGAGAGAATCTTAAGCAGGCTCCATGCCCAGCACGTAGCCTGATGCAGGGCTCGATCCCATGACCGTAGGATCATGACCTGATTCAGACGCTCAGTGGCTCAGAGCCACTCAGGTGCCCCTATTTTTACCTATTTTAAAACCTTACATAAATGGAATTTCACAGTATGCACTTTTGTGTTGAGCTTTATCCTCTCAAGAGCATGTTAATGACATTCTTCCATTATTACTGCTGTATAGTATTTCATTGAATGAATACATGACAATTTATTTATCCTTTTTATTGTTTATGCCCAATTTTTATTTTTATTTATTTTTGTTTTTTATTTTTTTAAAGTTTGTTTATTTTGAGAGAGAGAGAGAGAGAGAGAGAGAGAGAGAGAGAGGGAGAGAGCATGTGTGTGCACGCTGGAGCCGGGAGGGGCAGAGAGAGAATCCCAAGCAGGTTCTGTGCTGTCAGCTCAGAGGCTGATGTGAGGCTCAATCCCACGAACTGTGAGATCGTGACCTGAGCCCAAATCAAGAGTCAGACACCCAACTGACTGAGTAACCTAGGTGCCTCTCATTTAGACCCAATTTTCATAGCTATTTGGATGCGCTTTAGAGTACTTAGCATATTTCTCCTAGGTCCATTAATTCAGCATTTTAAAGTGAAAAACCATTGTCTGGGCTCCCAACCAGATGATGGCATGCACATATAGCATGGCAGCATCCTCCGAAATTTGAGTATTGGCAGATCCCTTTTTCCTCTGCTGCAGGTTGTTATAAGCAGGCTTTTGTTGAGTAGGTATCTGGATGCCATGTGGCTTGGTACTACTTGCCTGACATTTCTTTCATGATGGCATACAAAGCTTTTTCTATTTTTAAATATCATAACATGGGTATATTTGGGAAAGGGAAGCCTTTGAATCATAACATCTCAGTCAGACAGTTCTTTAGGGAATATAAATTCGTATGTTCTTTCTTGGAGATAATTGAATAGCTTGGTAATCATTACCAAAATTCCTTAAAAAATGGCATGCCCTTCTACGACATAGTGGCAGTCTAGTTTCAGATCTGTGCTTTTCTACAGACTGTGTGACCTTGATCAAATTACTCATTTCACTACATTTCCTAATTTGTACTTAGTTCATTGGGTTTTTGTGATTTATTTAAATTAATAAAGCTATTATTATACAAAAAAAAAAAACAACAACAAAGAATATAGCCAAACAATGTATGTTCAAATATGCTTGTTTCTAAGGTATTTGTGGTAGTGAAAATGTGAAGCAATCCTGAATCTCTAATCCTGGAAAAATGAGAAAATAAACAGAGAGTATACTGTGCATATAATAAAATGTTATATAATCATTTAAAACACTGTTTGTAAATAACTAAAAAAGTTGTGGGAAAATTATGAGCATATGATTCAAAGTGGAAACAACAGGCTATAAAGTGGCATTTCTTTCTTTCTTTTCAACATTTATGTATTTATTTTGAGAAAGAGAGAGAGAGAGAGAGTTTGTGAGCCAGGGAGGGGCAGAGAGAAGGAGAGAGAGAATCCCAAGCAGCCTCCATGCTCAGTGTGGAGCCTGACTTGGGGCTCGACCCCATGAACTGTGAGATCATGACCTGAGCCGAAATTAAGAGTCAGACACTTAACCGACTGAGCCACCCAGGCGCCCTTGCAAAGTTGCATTTCAATTATATAAAGGTATATATCTGTAGCGAAAAAGATTTGGGTTCTCTTGGTCATTGAATTATTTATATACGCATTTGTTCAATTTTTCTATCTCTACCGAGATGTACTCAACAAATAAAAATTATATATATTTGAAGTGTAGAACATGATGTTTTGACAGGTCGTGGGATTCTGCTCTAAACTTAATTTTCTTCATTATTAGTAGTAGGATTTTGTTTTTATTTAGAGTTAACAAAATTAAACTTTCTGAGCACTACCATAAATAAAATTACTCAGAAAATAAAACAAAACAAAAATAAAGGCATCACTAAATAGTATTTGAGGGAAAAGCAGGGCCCTCAGTTGTCAGACAGCATGATGTTCGGTGAGACTGGGGAGCTTAGACTTTCTCACGGCAGTTGCCCTCTTGGGCTGGTTCTCTGTGTATGCATTCCGTTAATGAGGGCACCTCAGTAAACGGCTGCCAAGTCCTGGGCTTCTTAAAAATCATTCGACTTCCTTCTTTCTCAAACAAGAAGGTAGTGACTGAACTGGGAACCTGTGTCCCCTCCCGTTGCCTTTGCATCCTGAATTGTTGCAGCCTGTTTGCCCGGGTATCTTGTCTGTGAGAGTTGTTAGGGTAACCAAGGGCAGCTGATTACTTAATTGTTGAAGGCCGGAAACCAGCCTCTCTCCTGAGTTCCCATCAGGATCTTGAGAATGCCCGATGTTGGGCCCCCGCCAGGTTTTCCATCCTTTCTAATTCAAAAGGTATACATCCTCTCCGATATAGTTACTGAGACTCTGGCCGCATGAGTTGTATAAAGAATTAGCTGGGTATTACAAACAGATTGAAATTTTTCAACAGTTGATGTTAGGTCATCGGTTTAAGGTGGGTAAATAAAACCACCTTGGTGTCATTGGATATAATTCAGTTGTTTCTCTGAAGAGGCATAAAAGTGCTCTGTGTTTCCTCTTTCATTTCTTTCTTTCTTTTTTTTAATGTTTATTTATTCTTTGAGAGAGAGAGAGAGAGAGAGAGAGAGCATGAGCAGGGGAGAGGCAGA
Source organism: Felis catus (assembly GCF_018350175.1). Taxonomy (NCBI): domain Eukaryota; kingdom Metazoa; phylum Chordata; class Mammalia; order Carnivora; family Felidae; genus Felis; species Felis catus. The sequence continues at coordinate 85,123,837 of NC_058376.1, read as the reverse complement.
GAGAAGGAGACACAGAATCAGAAGCAGGCTCCAGGCTCCAAGCTGCCAGTGCAGAGCCCAATGCAGGGCTCAAACCCATGAACTGGGGGATCATGGCCTGAGCTGAAGTCAGATGCTCAACCGACTGAGCCACCCAGGCTCCCCTCCTCTTTCATTTCTGTTAGATTGTTGACTGAAGGTAACTTGAATACATGGAATTTGTGAATACCTGCTGTCCGTGTCGTGCCGAGCTGACTGCTCTGTGGCTCTTCCTGTGTGGTCTGTATTGACTGGTACAGGCAACTGTGGTTAAATCCAATGCCCAAATGAAGTTACTTATATGGGTAATGGGGTTTTAGGAGCTTCATTTGCCTTTAGACAAGATTTCCCTTCCTCTTCCTCCTACCTTCCCCACATTTGGTTTTTCTAACACAAAGGCACAAAGAACCTAACACCAAAGCAACCAGTTGGAAAGGGAAACATCCCCGGAATTATTCGTTGCTTTGTCCATACAGTGTGAAACAAGAAGCTGGCATGAATTTATTTTTCACCTAGCTGACAGTTTTGTTTTATTTTGTTTTGTTAGGTTTCTTTAGAATGAAATGATTTGTTGATTGGGTAAAAGTGTAAATCAATCCCAATTCCACAATACTTCTGTGACTGTTTTTTTTTTTTTTTTTTTTTTTTAAGCCAGTGGGGAGTGGAAAGAATAATTAAATTGAAAGCTGGGGGACTTTGTGATTTTGTTCCAGCTTTGTCACCAACCAGTTACGTGACCCTGGGCAGGTCATTTCACCTCCTAAAGGCAGGCCTCTGATTCCTAAAATCAGGAGGCTGGGCAAGACAGTTCTCAGGTGCCTGGTAGTTTCTTGATTCTTTGATGTAGACAATGCAGAATCTCTATTCTGGGGCCCTGGGGTGATTCCCAGAGATCAAGTGATGACTAACATTTTTAGTTGGCTCGGAGGGAGAATCATAGATTTTAGCTGATTTTTAAAATCAGCTCACAAGTTTTTGCTGGATTTTTAAACTTAAAAATGCTTTTTTCCCAATTTCTGATTACAAATTGATACATGTGGCTTGAAGGAAACTTAGCAAATACACATTAGCAGAAAGAAGAAAATCGAAATCATTTGTAATCTTACATGGAGACAGAACTAATGTCAACATGGTGTACGTGTTTCCAGACTCCTTAAGATCATGTTAATACAGTCAGTTCTGGTGTAACATGTGTTTTGAAAATGTAAATTTGTTCCAATACAATTGCACAAGGGAGTCACTCGAGTAAGACGCACAATTTCTTACAGGAGAAATACCTGGTGAACACAGAAAACCGCACCTGGCCGTGTACGCGTGCACATACACCCTCACAAGGACAGGAGCCACAGCCACCAACATCTGGTGATACAACTCTTAGTCCCAATTCAGATAATTCTCCTCTCACAACTTCATCATAACTGCAGCCTGCAACATCCCACCGCCCACCCCACACCTGTAATTTCTCTTTCATCTCAGCCTATTTTGTAAAATTGCTTCTTCTCTGTTCTCTGCTCATTTTCCTCTTCTTATTTCACCTTTCTCTCTTTTCCTTTTTCAATTTATTTTAATTTTTTGTTTATTTATTTTGAGAGAGAGACAGAGAGAGAGAGAGAGAGAGCGAGTGGGGGGAGGGGCAGAGAGAGGGAGAGAGAGAATCCCAAGCAGTCTCTGAGCTGTGAGTGTAGAGCCCACCCTATGTGGGGCTCAATCTCACGACCCTGGGATCATGACCTGAACTTACATCAAGACTCAGATGCTTAACCGACTGAACCACCCAGGCGCCCCCCTCTCTTTCTCTGTCTGTTATTGCTTTGTGCCTCTCCTGCACAGTGTGATGGGCCTGGAACCCACTGGTGACCTGGCAGGCGGGCAGAGGCTGGCTTCTACAACAGCAAACTACAGGTCTCTCTCAAGGTAGTGTACCATATTTATAAAATGCACATTGAACTCGTGTAAAATTGTGCCGTTGTTTTTAAATTAATTTCCTTTTTTTTTACTGTGTTCCTTACGAAGTTTTTGAGCGTGGTGCCCCAAACCCATTTTCCCTTAGGTCTTATAGCTTTCGTTCCCCAATTTTGCTTAGTGCACTGACAACCTTAGTGAATAGCTTATAGTTAAAAAATAGATCATAAAAGAACAAAATCATTCATGGAAATAACCATTTAGCTAATTGTTTAAATAACAAATGATTAATTTTATTAATTTTTCAACCCTTGCATACCCATCCTATTAATATTCTGTGTGATGACAGAGTACTCATAAAACACTTCTGCATGCTAAGGTAGCAATGAATATCTGGAGGAAAAGCCCTTGAATGATTGAGTTTCTAGTTCAGTTTCTCCACTTACATTTCCAATATAGCAAGTATTAATAGATACAACCCACATAAACCACAGCTCTGTGGTATACTCGATAATTTTTAAGAGTATAAAGGGGTCTTGAGATCAAAATATTTGAGAACACCTGCTATATCCAGTTTCCTATAGCTTTTCATCCCTGCAGCAAAAGTACAAAATTTCCTTAGTATTGATTCTCAGAAATGAAACTTCTGAGTCTAAGAGTGCGAATATTTATTTATTTGCTTATCTATCTATCTATCTATCTATTGTGACTATTTTTTAAAGCTTTCTCCTCGGGGCGCCTGGGTGGCTCAGTTGGCTAAGCGTCCGACTTCAGCTCAGGTCATGATCTTGCAGTTCATGGGTTCAAACCCTGCGTCGGGCTCTGTGCTGACAGCTCAGAGCCTGGAGCCTGCTTCAGATTCTGTGTCTCCCTCTCTCTCTGACCCACCCTGTTCATGCTCTCTCTTTGTCTCAAAAAGAAATAAAATTAAATAAAATAAATACATTTTTTTAAAAAAATTAAAAAAAATAAAAAATAAAGTTTTCGTCATATAGGGCCAAACTGCTCTCCAGAATGTGGTGTCCATTTACATTGCTATCATCCGTGTTCGAGTAAAACTCCTTTAATTTTGCCAAGCATTAGTTAACATCCCAGGTCACTGCACACCAGCTAGAGTGCAAAGGTGGGGAGCCTGTTTCGGTTATCCCAACCTCTAAGAAATATTTGGAGCTTTTCATTTGGAAGTTTAAAATGACTTTGAAATGTACTTATTGATGCGCTTATCAATTGTTAGCCAGCGATGAAACCTCTTTTTTTTTTTTTTTTTACCTCTTCTGAGAGGAAAACACGACATTATTAATATGTACATGACTCAACAGTTCAAAGGTTGGTGGACAACAAAGGGACATACCTTTAAATACTGTTGTGGCCAAAGATGTTGAGTTGTAAGTTGAAAGATTTCCTTTTGTAAAATCACAGCCTAGAGGAACACATGACCATGAAAACACTTCTTAGGGAGCAGGTTAGCCTCTGAGAATAAAAACATCCGGACATTGCTCTCCCAGCCCTCCTTGTCTTCCTTCTGGCCTTCCCTTTACTCAGTCTCTTCCCTTCCCACCTAATTAGACCCCTTGAGTCCTTATTTGAACAAGCCTTGGTCTCTCCAACAACTGAAAAGAGTCTGACGAAGCTGAAAAGGAGTTACAGAAACGAAGCTGGTTTTCGGCCTCTCTTGTTTTTCCCTTCTTTACCTTAATTAATCCATATTTAGGTTCAAATACTTTTCTAATTTTTCTCAGATGCTTTGTGGCTGCTCTTCCTGTAGCACATGATATATTGAATAACCTTTTGCAATTACATGGAACAGATGTATTTCTTAAATCACCACCCTCTGAGAAGCTTCAGAAATTCTGCAGGTGCAACTTTACTGACTCTCTTGGTGTCTATGGGCTTGCTTAAATTTCAGGTGTCTGAAACAGTTATTTATTTCACTGTCAGGAAAACAGACTAATAACTAATAGTTTCACTACAAATCAGCGCATCTTATTATGGAATATTATGCAGCTACAAACATGAATGAAGAAGCTCTCTTTGTACTGATTTGGAAAGGGTTCTAAGGTGTGTTTGTTGGATGGCAAAAGGCCAGGTTCAAAACAGTAGGCTTAGGATTTTATCCTTTGTGTAAAAAGTGGGGAAACACAAAGATAGATGTGCATTTGCTTGTTTTTGCCTAAATTCTGGAAGAATGTATGAGAGACTAAATATGGTAGTAATGTCTGGGCGGGAGCAAGGGAACTAGGCAGGTGGAAGGCAAGGGTAGAAGCGAGATTTTTCTCACCCTGTATCTTGTTTGTTTTGACCATGCGAATGTATTATCTTCTTAAAAATTAACAATATAGGGGCGCCTGGGTGGCGCAGTCGGTTAGGCGTCCGACTTCAGCCAGGTCACGATCTCGCGGTCCGGGAGTTCGAGCCCCGCGTCAGGCTCTGGGCTGATGGCTCGGAGCCTGGAGCCTGTTTCCGGTTCTGTGTCTCCCTCTCTCTCTGCCCCTCCCCCGTTCAAGCTCTGTCTCTCTCTGTCCCAAAAATAAATAAACGTTGAAAAAAAAATAAAAAAAAAGTTAACAATATATTAACAATAATAATGATGTTCAAAAAGAATTACACTTGCGTTCAGGAAATAGAGTCACGACATATTCGCAGCAGGTGAGAGAGAGAGCCCAGTCCCTGATAGTAAGGACTTTCTCATAAGTTTTATATTTTAGTCCTAATTCTTTCTACCGTTAACGTGTGTGACAGGCTTGACCTTGGGTCTTGGCAGCTCTTCTTGGTTGGAGGACATCTCTGGAGGGGAGGAAGTGGGTCTTTTCCTCCCCCCCGCCCCCAGCGGAGACAAGAGCCACCTCTGCTTTGCTTACATTCTTCATCTGTCTGGGTCGTGCTGGAACTGGCACCATCCAGGCAGGCGAGGGGAGGAGGCAGTTGCGGGTTCTGGCACTGTCCCCAAGGTGAGCTGTTTCTGACTACAGGTATCACAGAGAAAGCTCTGGAGAGCTGGCAAAACCAACCCCTCGCTTTCTTTGCAGGACGATGAAGATACTAGTGCTTGGGCAGTTGAAAGCAAACTCTGAAGGCTTTTATTCAAAGAATATGCTCGGAGGACAATGCTATTAATGATCCTTAGCCAGGTCCAAGTTCATTAATATTCCAAATACCTTAGAATAGTTCAGCAGCACATGTCTAATTTGAAGTAATTTATTCTGTTAATATTTTGGTTTTCTGCTGCCAGGAACTCTGGGCATATGGCATTCCCCTAAGACATGAAGAAGGAAACCATTATGGGTGATAATAAGGAACACACATTCATTGATATGTTTAACATCTTGGCTTGAAGATGAAATTCTAAGCCATGAATCCCAGTGGCTTCCCAGCTGTGTACAGGTTAAAGTACATTTCCCTGTGGCTGCTGTATTTATTCCAATAATGTGATGACTCTGGGAGCCATTCTGAGCCTTAGCTTTGTGATGGTGATAAGAATCACCTGGGATGCTTGCTAAAAATACAGATTCCTGGACTCCACCTAAGTCCAGGAGATCTGCTTGTCATAACTGCCTCGGATAATTCTTATCTGCCAAGTTTGGGAAACACTGCATTTTAGAATCTTGAGAGGAAAGTGATGTTATACTGAATCACTGTCTTTAGGCTGACTTCTACCTGGAATGGCAAATGTCTGTCCCAGAAAGAAAGGGGTAAGTATTTTCTATACCTGGGATGTCATTGTGCATGAAATCTGTAAACGAATCTTCATGGTCCTCATTTGGCTTTACTAGTGACCCATAAATATTTGAGGTTTTTTTTCCCCCTTAGGACAAAAAAGAAAAAAATACCTGCTGTTCCTTCATAGAGGTTTCTATTTTATTTTTTAAAGATTTTTTTTTCAACGTTTATTTATTTTTGGGACAGAGAGAGACAGAGCATGAACGGGGGAGGGGCAGAGAGACAGGGAGACACAGAATCGGAAACAGGCTCCAGGCTCTGAGCCATCAGCCCAGAGCCCTATGTGGGGCTTGAACTCACTGACCGCGAGATTGTGACCTGAGCTGAAGTCGGACGCTTAACCGACTGCGCCACCCAGGCGCCCCGAGGTTTCTATTTTAAATGCAGAGCTTGGAGATCCGGGGAGCCATATGTAACATTTGGGGTTAAAATGGGTAGAGGCATATGGTAACGGCTAAATGATTCAATTACCCTTAAAATTCACAATTTGCCACACCCCATTCCCTCACCAGACACTTGTGGGTCTTTAGAGGGGATAGACTAGTCACAAGTATAGTGCATTTATGAGGCATACCTAGTGAACACAATAAAATGTCCCTCCTGTAAAAAAATATTTTCACCCACTCTAAAGTAAAACTCCCAGTTGGAAGGTTCTATTTAATGAAGTTTAGAAATTCAAATTAGCCTCTTCTGTTCTAAGGCAGAAGAGGTTAAAAGTTAAATGAATTCTTCTATGGGCTTCTCCAAGCAGTAACTTTAAAAATCTCATTCAGAAGTAAATGTGTAACCATGTCAGCAAATGGGTTTATTTTGACTTAACTGATCAGGAGAACCAGATAAGTTAATTAGAATTTATTTTATTTTATTTTGTTGTTTTTAGAATTGGCAAAACAGATTGACACATTTTTATTTTTGATTTGTCAACGTGTTTCAAATCAATCAAAATGGCTAAAATTTATGAGATGAAAGGCAGTTTGTATTTAATTTTTTAATTTTTAATTTTCTTTTTATTTTTTATGTTTATTTTTGAGAGAGAGAGAGAGCACATGAGCAGGAGAGAGTCAGAGAGAGAGGGAGACAGAGGATCCAAAGCCCAATGTGGGGCTGGAACCCATGAACTAGGGGATCATGACCAAAGCCGAAGTCAGATACTTAACCAGCTGAGCCATCCAGGCACCCCAAGGCAGTCTGAGTTTTAAACTCAATATATTTTTGGCACATTTTATTGCACTGACACAGAATTCCCACCCACCTTATTCAAGGGCACTGCGTTGTTTCAGAGTTTGCTCTTCATAGCCTCTCATTTTTAATTTTTCAGACTCAATCTTCTCTTAAGTTGTACATTTCTTTTCACTAAAGCAGAAACGAAAACTTATCTTTCTTCCAGTCCTAGAAAGAAGGAAAGGAAGAGAGAAGAGAAGAAATTCAGACTCTGAAAACACCTAGATATGGAGGCCTGAGGCTTACCACTTCAAGAAAAAGAATGCAGGGGTGCCTGGGTGGGTCAGTCAGTTGAGCATCTGACTTGATTTTGGCTCAGGTCATGATTGCAGAGTCGTGGAATCGAGTCCCCTGTCAGACTCCAAGCTGAGTGTAGAGGCTGCTTTTGTGGTTCTTTCTCCCTCTCTCTCTCCCTCCACCCTTCTCCCCAGCTCTCTCTCACTCACTAAAATAAGAAGACAAGAAAAAGAATGCAAAAATATCTCACTTCTGCAAATATTTTACGATTGTATGACCACATGAACCCATTGCTAGGGCCCTCCTAGCATCTTGGAAGGAGCCCCTGCAAGGGAGGGACTCTGAAGCTGAGACTTTATCAGCTTTATTGCAAACAATCTCTGCCTGCATTCACCGTTTTGTCTTCTGAATTTGCACTATCAATTAGTTTTATTCCTTACCCTCAAAAATTATACATTTCTAAATGAAAAAATGAATATAGGTATTCCCATGCCCAGGTAAAAGGTATTTTGAGAAAAGCATAAACATATTCTCCAGTGGGTCTCCCTGGGGGAGCTGATGGGCTCCAGGACAAGTCAGCTTTTAGCGTCCCTCGTGTCTTCCCAGGATTGTTGCAACTGGGGGTGCTTGTACGGCACTCTTATTTTTTTCTGGTGGGATAGAAAAAGTCCAGGGCAGGGGATCAGGGGGCTTTGGTGCCAGTCTCAACTCCACAGCCACAGCGAGGGTTGGAACAGAAGAAACAGTGGTTGAGCTGCATGGATTCCCCAGGAGAGGCAGAGGCCTGGAGAGAGGCTGCTGCTGACCGCCTGGGAGGGGGGGCGGGGAGGAGTTGGTTCCTCATAAATCAAGAACCGCAACCCCCCCCCCCCCCCAAGCTGTCTTCCTCTAGCTGCATTCTTGGGAAAAGAATTTCTGACCCCTCTGATGCTTGGTTTCTTCCTCTGTATAAGAAAGGGCTAGCATGAGATAATCTACAAATTCTTTTGTGTTTAGTATTTTCTGATTCTCTAGCTGTTGGGTTTTCTTTTTTGGTCATCCTGATCAGCAGTCAGCTCCTGGATGACCTGAGTTGAGCCCTAGTACCCAGCACAGGGGATGCTGAATGCTTTCAGCAAAATGGAGATCTCACGATGTAAAGCTTCAAGGTGGGGCAGTGGGCTGAATGGCTTTCACCTTGGCCCCTTACTGACCTCTCGAGCTTTCTTAATTTGATAAGCACAGGGCCAGAAGGAGCCCAGGAGGGCACTCACAGCTCTGTCTCACAGAGAAATGAGGAGACAAAGACTCAGAGACCTTCCCCAGGCAACTTCACAAACATTAATGACAATAAGTTAGAACCTGGGTGCCCAGATTCTCAGTCTGATTTTTCTCCCACTCACTGTCCTCAGCTTTTGGATTGCTTTGAGGCAGTCACTGCTGGTCCCTAAGTGCTACATTTAGTACTAACAGAACTGAGCCAGAAGACTCCACTGTCTTGTGTACAGAACAGACCAAAGTAAAGGTTTTGCTTGGGACCCATGTTGAGATTATTCTTGTTTATCTAAAGTGGAGTTTCTGAGGTGCCTGGGTGGCTCAGTCATTTGACGGTCCAACCCTTGATTTCAGCTCAGGTTATGATCCCAGGGTGGTGAGATCGAGCCCTGCATCAAGCTCTGCCCTGAGCGTGGAGTCTGCTTGGGATTCTCTCTCTCCCTCTGCCCCTCTCCACCTCACTAAAACAACAACAAAAAAAGTGAAAATAAAGTGGAGTTTCTATTGTTTCTATATTCAAATTAAAATGTGATTTAGCTTACAAACACATTTCCTTATACTTTTCTCAGGTCCCTTCTGGCCCCTGTCATAAAAAGAAGGGACATCAGTTATTGTAATTTTGCTTCTACAGTGTCTTCTGCCGCTGGAAGATCATGGGTAAGTACTCCCTCTGTGAATCCATCCGGTTACCTTCCTCCTTCTCTTCTTTACAAACTGAACTCTTCCCTTGGAAACCATCTTTGATGAAGTGCACATCCTCCCGAGGTCCTGCCAGGTTCAGTTTGGGGCAGTGCTTTCAGGAGGCTCATCTCTGTCCTAGACTGTCTCGTTGAGATCTCCTAGGTGCTCTTTGAAGTGGACGTGCCTTCTCCATTCACTGGAATGTGGAACTGTAACTTTTCCACAGTTCTACAGTTAGTTGGTGGCAAGATCCAGATTCCAACCCAGGTTTGGGTATTCCAAAATTGTTTGGGTATTCTTTTTTTTTGATTAAAAAATTTTAATGTTTTATTTTATTTTTGAGAAATTGAGAGAAAGAGAGAGAGAGAGAGAGAGAGCGTGCGCGCGCACGCCAGTGGGGGAGAGGCAGAGAGAGAGGGAGACACAGAATCTGAAGCAGGCTCCAAGCTCTGAGCTGTCAGCACAGAGCCCCACTCGGGACTCCAGCCTATGGACCGTGAGATCATGACCTGAGCCGAAGTTGGATGTTTAACCAACCGAGCCACCCAGATGCCTCAATTTCAATCTCTGATATTCTTTTTGCTGCCTCACATCCACCTGCAGGAGAAAATGCCCATGTGTCAGGGAATGCCCTTGAGACAACATATGGGAGAAACTAGAGGAGGAAGGAATAGGTACTGTTAGTGGAAGGTGGCAAAAGCTTAATGCAGAGACACTATCGGAATGTGGGCTGAGAAGGCAGGGTAAGATGTTACAGGAATAGACAGAGGGGTATGTTGGGTCTCTGGGGAGTATTGTCTATCTATGGGGTGTATTGTCCATGTATGGGGTGCAGTGTGGGCTAGTGTGGACCCTCATTGTCATCAGCCACACAGGCACTGACTTGGTTTGGCAGCCACTGAGTTTGCATGTTGATTCACTCATTTATCACCGTTCGGACGAATGGCCTTTGCCATCGGCTCCTCTTGTCCTTTCTTTATCTATAAATAAATTATGCTTCTGTTCCCCTATGTATGCATTTCTCTTTTTTCCCTCCTTTTGTAGAAATAGACTTTGTAAAGTATGTATCATAAAAGGTAACAGGTATTACCTATGTAACTTGAAAGGTAAAATTCCACCATTTATTTAGCAGCTAGCCTCGGTCTCCACGTTAAGAACTCTTTAATGGGCAAGAACATTTTCTCCTCATTATCACCTCCTCAAGTTGAATAGAACTAGGAGGCCTAGACTTGGCCTTGGGGGTTTTTCAAGGTGATAATGAGGTAGCATTTTGTTCAACTTGTGCCTTATTTTAGCTCTTGGTGTATTTGCTTCATTATCTCTACCACATTTAAGTTGTTTTAGCAAGGACTATGTCATTTTGAATTCCTCACAGTGCTGAGCTCATGCCTGGCACATAGTAGGTGCTTAGGCAGTCTGGGATTCAAGATGGGGTTTCCAAATTTTTCCTGAAGCTAGAATCAAAGAGACTGAAGAGTTTTCTACCTTCTGGACAGCAATACCTTTTAATTAATATAAGATTGATTTATATGTATTTGTAATGGAGATCTTTTCTTCTAGGGCCAGGAATATTTCCGTTTCTTCTACCTGGACACTCTCTGGGGCTCTGGGGCTCTGGGGCTCTAGGTATTAATCAGAAGGTTACTTGGTGAATGTAGAGTCTGAGCAATAAATAGCTGAGAATCTTGACGGTTATTTCATTCAGGTTTTGGTGAAGCCTGAAAAAGCACACTGTTTTGGGGAGAGACATACAATCACCTACCACATTGACTGCCACTCCCCCACCACCAAAAGTCTGCCATATTGGAAGCTTGGTGTCAGCAGCTTGAAATGCAATCCATTTGCTCACTAAATCGAATATAGAACTACATACTTCTCAAACTTTTCATTCTGAGGTGAGTCTTTTTTTTTTTTTAATTTTTAAGGTTACTTATTTATTTTGAGAGAGAGAGCACCAGCACCTGAGCAGGCATGGAGGGCTGAGGGCTATACACGGGGGGGGGGGTGGGGGGGTGGGGGGGTGGAGGTAAGGGGGATGGGGGGAGAGGCAGAGAGAGAGAGAGGGAGAGAGAGAATTCCATGCAGGCTCCGTGCTGTCAGCGCACAGCCCGACTCAGGACTTCATCCTGTGAACTGTGAGATCATGTCCTGAGCTGAGATTAAGAGTTGGACGCTTAACCAACTGAGCCATCCAGGTGCCCCCTTTCCTGAGGTTAGTTTTATATTTCTTTGGAGCTGCTGGACAGTGTCCAGTTGTGTGAATGTGCATGAATTCTTATTTATTTATTTATTGAGGTTTTTAAAAAAGTTTATTTATTTATTTTGAGAGAGAGAGAGAGTGCATGTGAGGGGCAGAGAAAGGGAGCGAGAGAGAATCCCAAGGAGTCTCTGCACTATCAGGGTTCAAACCCACAAACAGTGAGATCATGACCCGCGCTGAAACCAAGAGTTGGATGCCTAACTGACTGAGCCACCCAGGTGCCCCTATTTATTTTTTTTAAATTTTAATTGCAGTGTAGCTAACATACAGTATGATATTAGTTTCAGGTGTAGGATGTAGTGATTCAACAAGAGTGTGCATGAATTTTTTTTTAAGTTTATTTATTTTTGAGAGAGAGACAGAGCGTGAGCAGGGGAGGGGCAGAGAGAGAGGGAGACACAGAATCTGATGCAGGCTCCAGGCTCTGAGCTGTCAGCACAGAGCCTGTCGTGGGTCTCCAGCCCACGAGCTGTGAGATCATGACCTGAGCTGAAGTCAGATGCTTAACCGACTGAGCCACCCAGGAGATCCAAGATTGTGCATGAATTTAAGAAGAGAAGGTGTGGTGAGCATCCTTTTCTATATCTCATTTAATTCTCCAGACTACAGTATAGACAGAGCTGGGATTCGAACCTGGCTGATTCCAAAGCCCATATTCTTTACCCTACATTATACTGCCTCCCCATGGACACTCAGCATCCTCTATGACATCACTCCCATCCATCAAAACAACCTCACCTCTCTGTGCTCATGCCTCCCTCTAGGAATGCCAAACGGCTCTAAACTCCCTGTATGTGCCACCCTGTGTCTGGTTCATAGGTGAAATGGTCTGATTGTACTATACCTGTTTGGCTGAGATTTTAGTATCCAGAATCAGAAAGATAACAATGTTACAGTAGGAGTGGGTAAAGGGAATATAAATTTATTATGGGCCATGAATACTATGTAATAGGTCCTTAATATAAGGTTTAATTTAATCCTCCTAATTATCTCATGTAGTATCAGCAAAAGGATATGTATGTAAGGTCAAGAATTTAAACTCTGGAGCCAGTTTTCCCAGATTTGGATCCCAGCTTTGCTTCTTCTTACTAGCTGCATGACCTTGGACAGGTCACTTATCCTATCTCTGCCTTAGTTTGTTTCTCTATAAAATGGGAATGATAATAATTAACTTTACCCCATTAGATTGTAGTGAGGATCAAATCAACAGTGTCTGGCACATGGTAAACTCTTTCCAAGGGTTAGCTATTACTAGTGCCCCAATTTCAGAGATAAGGAATCTGGGCTTGACGAAGTTATGTCACTTGTTCAAGGTCACACAGTTAGTAAATGGTTGCACCGATTTTTAAAGCCAGGTCTGCCAACTTCCAAAGATCATATTATTTCTAGTACATATCACAGTGTTCATTTAGATAAAGACAATATGCTTTTCAGAATGAGGGGCTATATCTTAGGTCTGTACTCATATAAGAACAAGGTGAAACGCTAGGTGGTTAAAAAGAATGCGTTTTGAGATGAATCACCAAAAATTGCCCCTGGTTTACATACTTTTCATAGTGTAGCATCACTTCCTGATCTCTTGGAAATACAGCTTGGTCATCCAGGAGCAATTAACGGTTGTAAATAGGCAAACACTGCATAAAGATTAGCCTTCATCGTGAGAGTGTGCCAATTTTACAGCAAGGAACCTGGGCTTACGGAAGTTAAGTGCAGGCCCCTGCTGGGATGGATATTCAGAAGTGAGGTACGTGTGTGCAGTACACACACAGAGGAAGCATTTTTGGTGGGAGGTAGAGGGCAAGAAGCAATCTGCAGCCAGCAGGCCAGCTTGGAACTGGAGGCTGACTGCTTAGATTGCTTGCATTGGAAGAGGACAAAGGGGCTGAGGGCTATACAGAGAGTAGGGGGAAAATGTAAGCGCAGGGGGATAACAGTTACAGTAAAGACAAGATAGGAACTTTCATGACTAGAGGCAGTGTCAATAGCTATGTCCTTTCTGGTGAAGAATATGACCCCTTATAGCAAATACTTCAAAAATGGACCTCTCTTTTTTTTTTTACTTTTAACATTGTCTCTTAGGACGCTGATCTCTTTCAAAAGAAATTGATAAAATGGAACAGTACATAGCCATTAATAGTAATTTTAGGAAAGGTTTTTAAACTGTATAGGAGCAAGGATCTCTTAAAGCTTGTTCAAATCTGCGTAATCCTTGCTTAAGACAATGACTGGTACATAATAAAAGTTCAATGAATATTTGTTACAGAAATAAATATAATGTTTTAAAAAAATCACCCAAAGATATTACACTGATCTCTTCCTTTGAAAAGAATTCTGATCATAGAAAGGGAAGTTTTAAAAATGTCACTACATGCAGTGTGTACAAATGTTGAATCGTTATGTTATACACCAGTCACCAACAGAATATTTTATGTCAGTTATACTTAAATTAAAAAAAAAATGCCTCCACACTAACCTTGGGTTGGATCCTGAAGTAGAAAAAGGACATTCATTAGTCAAGCCATGTAGATGCGGAGGAATCTTAAAATTCATATTGCTAAGTGAAAGAAGCCAGTCTGAAGACTATATACGGTATGATTCCAACCAGATGAGATTTCAGAAAAGGCACAAATAAAGACAGTAGAAAGATGAATCACTGCCAGAGGTTCTAGGGGAGAGAGGGGAGGGATAAATATGTGAAGCACAGGGGATCTTTAGGGCAGTGAAATTACTCTGCATGATATTGTCATGGTGGATACATGTCATCAGGTGTCTGTCCAAACTCATAGAACTGCACGACACAAAGAGTGAATCTTAATGCAAAGTATAAATTTTAGTTAATAATTATGTATCGAAAGGTACCTGGGTGGCTCAGTCGGTTAAGCGTCCGACTTCAGCTCAGGTCATGATCTCGTGGTCTGTGAGTTCAAGCTCCGTGTAGGGCTCTGTGCTGACAGCTCAGAGCCTGGAGTCTGCTTGGGATTCTGTGTCTCCCTCTCTCTGCCCCTTCCCCACTCGCGCGCTCTCTCTCTCTCTCTCTCAAAAATAAATAAACATTCAAAAAAAGTAAAAAAAAAATAATGTATTGATATTGACTCATTATTTTAACAAATGTACTACAGTCATGGAAGATGTTACCAATAGGAGAAACTGTGGGCTAGGGGTGCACGGTGGGTATGGGATTGCTATACCGGACTTGTGCTACCTGCTCACTATTTCTGTAAATCCAAAACTGCACCCCAAATTAGTTTATTCATTATTTTTTAAATAACAAGAACATAAATGGAAAAGCTGGTGAGAGCTGGATAAAGTCTGGGTTTTAGTTAATAGTCATGTACCAATGTTAATGTCTTAGTTTTGACAAATGTACCATGGTTATGCAAGATGTTAACGTTATGGGGATCTAGGTGAGGAGATAATGAGAACTCTCTGTACTATCTTTGTCACTTTTCTGTAAATCTAAAATTAATCCAAAATGAAAAGTTTATTTAAAAGAGAATGCCTCCCAGCAAGCGACAGTCAGGCCTCCTGGCTAACAACCCCCCAGGTGCTGGTGCTCTCCCTCAAGCAGGGCACTGCCGGGGATGCTGTGGCTGTTCTGGTGGCTGGAAGTAGATGATAAAGGGAAGATCAAGTGTCTGCACTCCAGTTCTGGACTTTTGGTGACAGCCATGGCCCCTAAGTTCCTAAGAGATGAAGTTAAATGTGGTATAAACCACGAAAACACAACTCGACAAAGAATGTATACAAGTGCCATCATCTTTTTTTGGAAATACATGGAAATGGCCAAGGAATGAAACCTGCAGGTGCGTCCTTCTAAACTTGTCTTTTATGTCCCCTTGGGCCATCTTTCTTTCCTTCTGCCTTTCTCTATTTATTGAGCGCCTGCATTGGACCCTGAGGATTCTTTAAGGGACAAGACAGCTGTGAGCCCTTCCCTCAAGCACGCGAAAACTTGGCTTTCAGTAGTTAAAGAGTAAGTGTTTGCCCTTAACCTGGTGCATGCTCTCTCTCATCTTGAATGCCCTCAGTGCTGGTTTTACTTTTTTTTTTTTCTTTTGGTAATCTCTGTGCCTAATATGGGGCTCCAATTCACAACCTCGAGATCAAGAGTTTCTCGCTCAGCCACGCGAGATAGCCAGGCGCCCCTATTATTTGTTGGTTTTTAACACGCTTTCCTAGGTCACAAGCAGAGTTGCCAATACCATCTTGTGCTGTTCCACAGGATTTCAAAGACTTTCCCGTCTCTGCTTTGTGATATTTTATGGATAGCTGTCACCTCTGAAATTGGTGTCATAAGGACTTCTTTAAAAGCCCATCAACATCATTATCTTTCCTTTGAAAAGAATAGTAGCCACATAAGAAGGTCATAGAGGGTGGGGAGGAGCAGTCATTTAGCTTCGGCCATATAAAGTGTTGAGTTTCACACTAGGGCTCCTTAGATTCGGCTCACACGAGACTGGCCCCGAGATTGGCTCGCGGAAGTTCAAAGAGAAGAATTCTTTCTGGGGTGCCACGCTCAGCTTTGGCTCTCAGGCTCACAGGCAGGACTGTTACCACTGTACTCTTTATGGTTCCTGTCTACCATCTGGCTCTTCCTTACCTGCGTACATGTTTAATCCGTTTCATCAGAGTAGCAAAGGCAGCATACCCATTCTTAGAGTGTGCTTTCGTTAGTTGGTCAGTGAGGTATCGCAGAGCAAAGTACACTGTTTCCCCAGTCCCCACCCACCATCCCTGATCAAGGTGATGGGGTGATGGTGGTGCTGATAGGAATAAAGAAGGTGACAGAATCATATTTTGAGGTGTTCTTTGCCCTCAAGGCTTTCCAGTCTATTTAGAAGGTATACCTAACCTACCACAAGCATCTGGGCAAGGTTCAAATTTCCTGGTCTGATTCTGCCTCTGACAACAAGGCTGGAACAGTGTCTCTGAGAATAGGAACCCAGAGGTTCTAATGCACAACCTGGGAGTGAGAAGCTGGAGCTGGAAGGTGGGTCCCACTGGTTTCATGGGCATGTGACCTGTGATGCCCCATAGACTCCATGATTAGAAGGGCTTCACTTTAGGTTTAATGCTCTGCTGTCTCTGTCTTGAAAAAAACAAGGGTTTTGATTTTGCTCTGGGCCTCTGTCTTAGTCTGTTTGGGCTGGTATAACAAAATACCATAGACTGGGTGGCTTATAAACAACAGAAACTTATTTTTCACAGTTCTGGAGGCTGGAAAGTCTGAGACTAGGGAGCCGGCACAGTCAAGTGAGAGACTTCTTATGGTTTGCAGACTTTTTGTTGTGTCCTCACAAGGAAGGGAAACGAATTTCTCTGAGACCTTTTTTATAAGGGTACCAATCCCAGTCATGAGGGTTCTGCCCTTATGACCCAATCATTTTCCAAAGCTTCCACCTTCCGGTGCCATCACATTGGGCATTAGGGTTTCCATGTATGAATATGGAGGGGAGAGCACATTCAGAGAATAGCAGTCCTACAAATTATGTAGCCAGTCCTGCCCATGTGTAATATGTACAGGAGGATCAGACCTATTGGGGTTCAGAGTTGGGCTTAGCTCCCTGCTAGCTGTGAGCTCATGAGCAAATCTTAACTCACATCTTTGAGTTTTGGTGTCCTAATCAGTTAAACGGATATACTTCTCCATTAAGAGAAACATTTAAATGAGAAAACAAAGTTTGAAGAATGAGCTTGGTGCCAGGCACACAGGAGAAATCTTGTTCTCCATGCATGAAGCCATCCACCCAATCACCCACCTATCCATCCATCTATTCAGATATCCAACAAACAGGTACCATTTTCCTATTTGTACAAGGCAGTATGCTAGGGTGCTGCTTTGGGGTGTAGAACTGAAGAAAATGTGTTCTCAAATAGCTTACAGTGTAATAGTAGAGCTAAGATCCTTCCTTCCACGATGGTCTCTTCCAACAAAATTTGAATATAATATCTCTTTGGGGACTGGTTATTATTTGCCTGGAGAGAGGGAAGAGTAAGAGGGAAGTAAACTGTAAAACTTCGGGATGAGAAACTGAAGTTTGTAACCCGGGATATCTGAGTCATTGAGAAAAGTTAACAGAGAGCGTTGACAAGTATAATCTCATTTTAACAAGTAGCCCAGGGAGGGAGAGGGTGATAACATGGATGAGAGAGACAGGGAAAGAAGGCTCAGGGTGGGGTGGGGGTGTGTGTGGAAGAGTTACAGTGCCAGGAGTAAGATAAGAACAGAACTGGAGCCAATAATTGCAGAGAATACAAAATGTAACACTTCCATTGTCAAACCAAGCAGTGGATTTTAAACAATAACAGATTTCTGGTTTTAACCACAACAGTTTTTATCAGGTTAAGCATGAAAGCGGAATAGCAATGCACATACATGGAAAGATTTACCATCTTGGTTTAATAAACGAGTTTATGTGCTGTGTTGAAACAGTGCAACTTCCTTAATCCAATATCTGATGAAAGAGCAAGGATAGAAGAATTAATTTACCACACACTAATTAAAGAGGGGTATGCACTGTATATACGGTGAAAGTCTCCGAAATGAATATTTGATAAACAATATCTGGTAAATTAAAAACCTGAAATGTTAAATTAAATGCAAATTAAAAATCTGGAATGTTAAATTAATTAAATACAGAAAACTGCATCAAATAACATTACAGGGTCTCAGTGAAATCGGGAAGAAAAAAAAGCCAAGTTACTCAGCATTACATCTTGCCGGCATGCACTCTTGACTCACCTGTTGGGAATAAATGAGGGTGACAGGAGCTTCAGCTTCATCCATGAATTTAAATGTCACAGGCACAGACGCTTCTGGAGACTTTTTACTTGTGATGCTAAGTGGGGAATAGAATGGACTTTTTTCTTTATCAGGGAAGCGATGCTAGGAGATTTATTCAAATCACTGGATCTTCTTCTAGCTTGAGGTAAGGACAGCCACTCTGTTACATAAAGGGACCCTCTAAGGCTAGCGGTTCACACTGTGTGGTGGCTGAGTTTATGTTTGATGTGCAGCAGAAGAGTGCGCTTGGAGAATCAGGCTCAGAATGTTCCTGGAAACCTGCCTCTTTCTGTGGCTTTGCTGTGGATGAAAGACCAAAATGCCCTGGTTACCTTATAGGCATGAACTCCATTGCCCTGTAAAGAAGTCTAATGGGTGGGGCAAGCCATATTTCCTTGTGTTTCCTGAAGATGGGAGAGCCTTCTAAACCAGCATCTGTTGTCATCTTACTCTTGATTTGAACACAGGCTCAATCCCAGTGGGTCCTTTGGATTGAAATTTCTGCTCCTGCCACGGACTATTGAGTTATTACGGACAAGACACTAATTGTTCCTTTTCCTGTTCCCTCACCTATTGGATGAGGCTCACAACGCTGACACCATAGAAGGCTCCTGGCAGGAATCGCCAATCAATCCGAGCACTTCATAATTTGGGTTCTAATGTCTGCAACTTAACCAGCGTTCCAAAGGTGTCATAAATTGCCCAAGTAGTTTTTTAGTCTGTGTCTCTGGGTATCTATGTTATGAACACTTGAGATACAGTGTCCCATTTCTGGAAAAAAAAAAGGTATGGTGGATGGGAAACTTTACAGAAGAGATCATTTTTGCCTTTCTTTGGGTCATATAGTATCTTGCTCATATGTCTATTTTAGTGCTTACACTGTATTGTAATTTTTTTAAAAACTTATTAATGGTAAAAATCCATTGACAACAATACCGGTAATATAGGAAAGAATTCTCTTTAAAATATCCAAACAATGCAGATAATGATACAGGTTCCTGGACCACAACTTACTTACTTACTTACTTTTTTTAAAAATTTTTAAAAAATGTTTATTTGTTTTTCCAGAGAGAGAGACTGTGAGTGGGGAAGGGGCAGAGAGAGAGGGAGACACAGAATCTGAAGCAGGCTCCAGGCTCTGAGCTGTCAGCACAGAGCCCGATGCAGGGCTCGAACTCACAGGCCATCACATCATGACCTGAGCCAAAGTGGGACGCTTAACCAACTGAGCCACCTGGGCGCCCCTGGACCACAACTTTCAACCCAGGTGTTCCCCTCTGTCATTGGTTTGGTATATGTCCTTTTAGACCTTCCCTATCATGTGCTTATAAATATATAAACCTATAGAAACATGTACTTTTTTATGGTTTTTAATTTCAGTATAGTTAACATACAGTGTTATATTAGTTTCAGGTGTACAATACAGTGATTCAACAATTCCATACATGGCCCAGTGCTCATTATGACAAGTGCACTCCTTAATCCCATCACCTATTCAACCCATTTCCCTCCCCTCTCCTCTGGTAGCCATTAGTTGGTTTTCAATAGTTAAGAGTCTGTTTCTTGGCTTCTCTCTCTCTCTCTCTCTCTCTCTCTCTCTCTTTGCTTGTTTGTTTTGTTTCCTAAATCCCACATACAAGTGAAATCATATGGTATTTGTCTTTCTCTGACTTATTTCACATAGCATAATACTCTCTAGCTTCATCCATGTTGTTGCAAATGGCAAGATTCCATTCTTATGGATAAAAACATAAAATTTTTTAAAGTTTATTTTTATTTATTTTGAGAGGGATAGAGAGCAAGCAGGGGAGGGACACAGAGAGAGGGAGACAGAATCCCAAGCAGGCTCCACGCCATCAGCTCAAAGCCCAATGTGGAACTTGAACTCACAAACCGTGAGATCATGACCTATGTTGAAATCAAGAATTGGACAATTAGCTGACTGAGCTACCCAGGCTGCCCAGAGAAACATAAGGATTTTTTTTTAAATATATTTGAGAGAGAGACAGAGCATGAGCATGAGCATGAGCATGAGCATGAGCAGGGGAGGAACAGAGTGAGAGGGAGACACAGAATCTGAAGCAGGCTCCGGGCTCCAAGCTGTCAGCACAGAGCAGGACACGGGGCTCCAACTCGTGAGCAGTGAGATCATGACCTGAGCTGAAGTCAGACACTTAACGCATTGAGCCACCCAGGTGCCCCAGAAACATAAGATTTTTAAGAAAAAAATTATTTATGTAGCTTTGTGCCATGTCTATTGGCAACTTGCTTTTTTTTTTTTAACCATATAATATCTTGGAGAATCTTGTATCATTGAATCATAAATGCACTTCATTTTTTCTTTTTGCTGCACAGCAGTAATAACTTAATTGTAATAAGTAATATAATATAGAAATAATATATGTAATATAATTAATTATAATCAGTAATAGGTTAATTATAACTTATTTAATTATTTCTATATTGGTGGCATTTACATTGTTTTCAATTTTTTGGCTAACAGAAACAAAGCTGCACTTCTTGGCCAAGTCCTTTTATCCAATGTTTCTTAAATACTCAGTTCTATTTATTTCTCTGTTTCTAGCACTTAATATAGTGGCTGGCATATATAAGTGTCTAACAAATATTTATGAATGAATGAGTTAATTAATAAGTAAATGAATTGATTCAGGAACAATTTCAATTTTTAAACATGTCTACCATAATATGATTTTGATTGATAGGAATAAAATTGAGCCAAATAATGGTATTGTGGGTATATTAAAAGATACTGAAATCAAAGAACGTTGTATTTCTGTTTCTATTTCTATTTCTAGTCTCTATTTCTGACCTTATTCTATTTGGGACTTATAAAAATAAATGACTTCTGTGAAATCATAGCAGGTGTGCTCGGGAAATTGGCAGAATATAAAATATAAACAGTTAGTGTAACTATGATTGATTCAAGATTCAAAATAGTTTTATTGGCTAAAATATTGGACAGGGGTGAAAAGTCTCCCAAGATAAAGATCTCTGGAGGGCCTACAATATCAGGTAGCTACCATGCCCCTTCAGTACACACTAAAGGGATCGAAAGATGTGTCCCTGCTGTCAAAAAGCTTGGAGGGAAGTTTCTGAATTTAGATACAAGTCTGAGGTAGAAGTCCATGTTAGGAAGAAAATATGTTGGGGTCTAAGTTGGTTGCTGCCTCAGTATACGCCAATAATGGAAGCAACTAAAGCTGCCGTGGCCACAATAGCATTTGTAAAAACAATATGCACATAATGCAGAGTAGTAATCCCCCTGACTTTGGAGGGTGTCAAATATGCTTTGTCCCTGGGCATAGTCTGCAACCAAGAGCTGGTACGTATGGGTGATATTCCAGGTGAAGGGCTCAGAGGAATCTCTTTGGAAAGGGAGGTCTTTTGAATTGAACCTTTTGGGAGAGAAAAGGTAGCCTATGGAAGAAAAAGCATAAGGCAATGGTTGGAGAAGGAAGAAGAGGGGGACCCAAGTGGGCTCCTGCTGACCCTTTCCTCAGTAGCACGAGAATGGATGAGGAAGGAATAGGGAAAAGGTTGTACTGTCCTCACCATGGACTCCAGCTTCTTTCCAATCTCTTTACCAATACCCTGTGAGCAGCGAAGGCTGTAGTGGCAGCCAGAAATCGATGAATCCAGAAACGGGGGTGACTTGATGGCAGGGTGCAAGAATCAATTGCTGGAAGCTCATTCACTCACTCATCTAGTGGTTGATGCTGGCTGTCATCTGGGAACTCAGCTGGGTCACATCGCCATGGGGCCACTCTGGATGCCTGGACTTCCATACAGCATGGTAGTGAGGTCGCAGGGGCAAATATTCTACAAGAAACAGAGGGAAGCTATATCACCACTTAAGATTAGTGTCAGAAGTTACATAGCATCACTTCCACAATAGATAAAAACCCAGATTTAAGGGAATGGAACATAAACCCCACCTCTTACTGGGAAGAGCATTAATACATGGTGATGAGCATGTGGGATGGGAGATAGTATTGCAGCCATCTTTGGAAAGCACAGTCTGCCAGAATATATCTCGAATAAGGAGACGCTGAAATTTCTATGAGAAACCTGTTTCTAAAAAGTAGAGTGACAATCTAGATCACTTTCCACAGAAAGCTCGATGTGTGAAATAGTTCATCAGAGAAGATAGTGTGGGCAATGGTTTGAGATTCAAGAGACTTGAGTTGTGTCCTGATTCTACCATTATGTTACCTTTTTGAAATTGGGCACATTCTGTGACATCTTCAGACCTCGGTTTTCTGACTTGTAAATAAGGAGATTGAATAAGATGGTTTCTACCTATAAATCTGGAAAAAGACAAATCAAATTTAGCCCATATGTTCCAGATTGCCATCTCTTTGCATTAACCTGAGACAGTTTGTGATGTCTGGTATAAACAACATAGAGATCAAACAATGTTTGATGACAAGAGATTGGGGGCGAGTTCAGCGTCACCATGTTGCATTTGTAGCTGAGACAAATTTACTCTGAATTCACTCTGAAATTTACTCTGAAAAAGTTCCCCAAGCTTATGGCTCAGGTTTACTGAATTTTTTTAAAAAGTTGATGAAAATTTCCTCTAATGATGCCATGGAGATAATCTGGATATGAAAATATACTGTATTTAAATCGGTAATTTAATTTAGCTTCGGAATACAAATAACATCAGTTCTTAAACTAACTCGGTTTATGAAGTTAAATTTTAGGGATCAATCCTATGTGATAAAATTGGACCATTTGTGAGAAAAGAGGGGCAGCTGAGTTAGTATTAATTATATTTATAGGTTTTTGTTGTTGTTGTTTGCTTGTTTTTAGTACTAACTTATCCCAGGCAGTAAGCAGCATGTGCCTATGTTTTAACACAAATGCATCAGGGGTTCCTGGCTGCCTCAGTTGGAGGAGCATGTGACTCTTTGAGAGTTTGACCCACAAGTTGAGTATAGAGATTGCTTAAACAAATAAATAAACTTAAAAAATTAACAGTCACATGAGATTAATACTTAAATTGAGATGAACCAGTTAATAACGAAAGTTGGTTCACTCCTTCAGTTGAAGGTAAACTTAGTCACGCCTTTGGCTAAATAAAAATATTTTATATGTGTATATAAGCATGTATTCATGGGTACACCTCCACATCTTTGTGTACACATATATGTGTGTGATACACACAGAATTAATGACATTCTAGGGCACCTAGAATAGAAAAGTAAAGATGATGCAAAGAAGCAAAACCTCAAGTGGATGCTGATATTCACTGAGGGTGCAAGTTAAACGTGATTTAAACAGCAACTGCAAGAGAACCACCTGTTTGGTAAGCAATCTTGTTTAAGAAAGTAAAACATATAGGGTTGCCTGGGTGGCTCAGTCGCTTAAGCATCTGACTTCTGCTCAGGTTGTGATCTCTCCGTTTGTGAGTTTGAGCCCCGCATCGGGCTCTGTGCTGACAGCTCAGAGCCTGGAGCCTGCTTCGGATTCTGTGTCTCCCTCTCTCTCTGCTCCTTCCCGGCTTGTACTCTGTCTCTCTCTCTCTCTCTCTCAAAAATAAATAATAAAATTATAAAATAAAAAAGAAAAGAAAACATATAGAAAGATTTGTGGGATTAAAGACACAGTACCCTGCCAGAGTGTGTAAGTGCATACACATGCACATGCTCATATTCACAATTAAATGATTACCCACATTAATACTGATCCTTTGGTTTCGTTTCCTTTTCTCTTTAGTACTAACCCAACTCAATCTTGAGGTTTTTATTCATAAAGATCTCTGTGTTTATGGGCCACACTCCCCCCTCTGAAAGCACAGCGTCAGAGTGGTCCAGAAATAAAGTCGCAGGTCTGTATTCTATAGTAATTAAAAAAGAAACTTCCTACGTACTAGTAGCATTTCCCTGTAGGTATAGTCAATTTCCCAGAGCAATAGAAGATATAATTATACTGATGTAAATCACAGTAAGATGCCTGGGAGGGATTGGCCTTTCACCTTCTTTAATTCATTGAAAGATCTTATCTTTTTGACAGGTACTGTCAGGCAGAGCAAGGGGCTGGGAGGCAGGATATTTTTCTGGTAACTAATTTGCTTGAAGGAAAAAAAAAGTATTTATTGAAAACACTCAAAAGCAGAGAGATAATCCAGGTTTAGAGGAGAATTCTCGAAGTCTTTTCCTACCCCCACCAAAGAATAATTGTCCTTTTGTGACCTGCCCTCTCGATCTCTCTGTCTCTAGGTCTTTCTTCTTCTCTTTCTTCCCCATAAGACTCTAGCTATTCCTTTGGGCCTCATGTTTCCAAAATATTTGTAAAGAAATGAGTGTATATTCACACATACATACACACACACACACACACACACACACACACACACCACACACACACACACGTATTTTCCCCTCATCCTTAGAATGAATCCTTGCTGCCAGCTTTTGTGCTTTTACATTGTTTGTACAGAAAAATCAACACTGGCAGAAGCCAGCATTCTGGGAATGACTTTCTACCCCCACCGGCTCTGACTTCCTTTCACAGTTGCTTCCTGGTTTGCTGCTTTTGTTCAAGAGGCATTTCCTTCTGGACAAAACCATCTAGGGCATGACACTGGATGTCTAGGATTGCGTGAGAGTCAGAGCAGCTCCAGTGGCTGGTGGGAAATGGTGCTGAGAACCCCAGGAGCAAAAGGAGGTGTAGCACCAGCCACCCAGTGGAGAATGAAAAGATGCCTGAGGTTTGGTGGTTTCTCTTACCCTCCCTTATGTCCCTTTTATTTTTGTGGCAAAACTTGAAACAAAGCTAGAGTAAAAGTGCTTTTCAGTCAGTGGGTGGGGGAGGTTCTGACTCAGGCTTTGCAAACAAGACATTGCTTGAACCCCTAGATCAACGCTGCCACAGGATTCTGGAGAAACAAAGCTTCCTGCTCCATTGCATGGCACCATTAACCTTGGGAATTCCGGTCGAGCTGGGGAGGTGGCGGCACAGGTGCAGGTCTCCTGAGGCACATGAATGGAATCTCCAGAGTTCAAAGAGGTTTTGAACTTTAGGTCTAGGCCTTTTAGCTGCATTTAGTCTATTTGGTAACAGGTTTAGGTCTGGAATTACTAAAACAGAAATTCCCCAAACTCTCACTTATTTTTTTTTATTGTTAATTTTAAGGAATCGGATTATGTTAGTGAACAATTGGAAGCCTCCTAGTATCCGATATAGGGGATTGCCAAATAAATTCTAATACGGCCATTGATGGAATAGTACGTAGCTAGTAAAAATGATGCAGAAGGTAATGGAAAAGTTTCAAGATATATTATACAAAAAAAACCTCCACAGGTTATAAAACTGTGGTACAATAGTATCCCATTTGCGGGGGGCGGGAAAGGAAAAGTATAGAAGAGAAAAAGCTCCACAGAGAAAAATTGGAAGGTACATTTCAAGATGTTAAAATGCTAGCATTAGTTATCTATGGGTGGCAAGATGGCAGGGAATTTAATTTTCTTCTTTTTGTGTACCTGAATTTTGAGATACAGAGAATGTGTGTTACTTTGGTAAAAATTATAACGATAATAATATAATTTAAGAAAAGAAACAAATTACATGGTGTTCTTTGAGCTTCCCACTTGTGCCTGGCGCTTGGCACCAATTTAACAAGAACAAAATGTGTGGTCTACTTGTGGAAGGATCAAATGATAGGAAACATGCAGAAATTCCCCTACAAAGCCATAGCCTCTAGGCCTGAGTATGTTGGAACTTGGCACCCATGTTCATTTGCCACATTATGGTAAATGGGTACAGTGGCAGGGTATTAGCATAAGCGTGCTGGTTTGAGATTTCATAAGTCAAGGGGAAACTGACTTCATCACAGAAAGGAAATGTTTTAGTCAAATATTTTTTGCCAATAAAATCTGAGGGTGCAAAACTTCGAGCCTAGATGTTTGAGGCTGAGCTAGTCCATTTTAGTGTGTACAGGTGTTTTGGTTTGTTCATGAGCTTTGCCAACTCTTTGCCCTATGGACGTGAGGAAGGTGAAAGGACAATTGGGCTTCAGATCTCATGAATGGGCAGCAATGTTTTAGATAAGCCACAGAACACAAATGCAGGACTCCTTAGTGTCCCTCAGCCAAGCGATCTCGAATCTGACATCTTCTGTCTTTCCATTATTTGCTTGAGTCAGCAGGGCTTTTGGCCTCCCTCCATGAAGAGGCAGGCTGTCATCTACTCATGGCCCACGTGGACCAGGCATTTCACATAGCTTGTCTCATCTCCACACAGACTCGGGTTATCCTTCCTTTAACAGAGGAGGAAACTGAAGCTCAGAGAACTTAAGTCATTAGGCTTGAAACTTGCTTGAGAACCCACATCTGTCTGGTTGAAAACCTGATGCTTATACAATCAATACAGTAGACTCATTATAATCCCAATCCTATGGCTTTACTTGATTATTTTCAAGTGACCTATTCAGATCCAGCTGTTAGTCTATATTATTTTCTCCTTACCTGAGCCTTATGCTCTCGTCCTTGTCTCCTCCTTCCTTTCATCTATTCCATTCTCTTTTTCGTATCTTTTAAGCAAAGAGACACGACATGTAAATTTAAGAAGAAGCAAAGGTGATTTCATTCATTGATCTCTACTCTGCAGCCTACTAAAGTTCTCTTTTAAAATTATGCGTGTATAGCTTTTCTCTTAAAACCCAGGCTATCATATTAGACTTTTACTTTACTAATTAAAGAAGAGCTAACATTTATTGATACTATTTATTTAAAAGAATCCTCTTTATTAAGGAAGATTTTAGAACATATACAAACGAATAGTATCATGAACCCTCACGTACCCATCACCACTCAGCTTCAACTCAGACCACTCTTACTTCATCTCAATCCCCCACTTCCCATATTATTTTGAAGCAAATTCCAGGCATCATATCATTTACTCCACAAATGGTTAAGGATGTGTCTCTAAAAAATAAAGGCTCTTAACAAAAACACACAATACTATTATCAGATCTTACAAATTAACAATAATTCTTTATCATCATCAAATACCTCGTCAGTATTTTAATTTGCAATTGTCTCATCATCTCATTAATTTCTTATTGTTTTTATGGTTTATTTAAATCAGTGTCCAAATGAGGCCACACATTATGATTTGTTGATGTTTTTTAAGTATCTTTTAATCTGTAGGTCTCTCTCTTTCTCTCTTTCTCCATGTGATGTGATTTATTTGTTGAAGAAACGAGGCCAGACCAAAACAGTCTGGATTTTGTGGATTGTATCTCTGTAGCATACTTCACATATTCCTGTATCTTCTGTCTATAGTTCTTCTAAAGTAGTGTTTGGATTTAGAGGCTTGGTCGGATTCAGATTAGATTTTTTTTGACAAGTTTATTTCACAGGTGGTGTTGGTTCTTTCATTAGGAGTACATATTGACTGACTCTTTTGTGAAGTTAGCAGTTGTTGACAATCTTTAATTCATTTAATTCATTAATTCATTAATTCAGTAGTGGCTATAAAATGGTGGCACTTGGATTCTATTATTCCTACTTCATTTATTATACTATTACTGTGGGCAGCATATATATTTATTAGTCAGAATATTTCTATAAAAAGAAACTCACTCTCAGCTCCTATTTATCGAACTGCTACCATACGCTGAGTATTTTCCAGATAATGTTTCCTAAGTCGAAGTGCTGGTAATTCTCCCATAAAATTATTCCCGTTGTCCCATAAAATTAATTTTTAGGCATATTTCATTTGGTTGCACTGTATTTCTTCATCTTTCCATCCTTCTTTTCTCCCTTTCCCCATTCCCTTTCTTCCAGTTCTCTTTGGAGAACTTTTTTCCAGGGGGGAACTCTCCCCCCACCCCCTTTTTAATGCTTATTTATTTCTGACAGAGAGAAAGCATGAGCGGGGGAGGGGCAGAAAGAGAGGGGGACAGAGGATCTGAAGTGGGTTCTGCTCTGGCAGCAGGGAGCCCAATGTTCAAGAAGAACCATGAGATCGTGACCTGAGCTGAAGTCGGGCACTCAACTGACAGTCCCACAGGCTCTCCTCTTTTTCCCCCTTGAAATTTGTTTCTGCAAGGACATAGTCACATCAGTGGTCACTACTGGATCATGAGGAGAGTTCAAGATTCTGAACGTGCAGAAATGAAAATTTAATGTTCAAGAAAATGTAACCTTTCCCAACAGCACTTGCCACATGCAGGTGGAGATGTAACTGCTCTGGTCAGGTTTTACCAGAATCTCTGATATTTGGAGGGTAAAGCTCATTCTGGAATTTATGTGTTCAATTTTACCTTTTTTGGGGGTGACTCACTATTGCTTTCAGCCCATTTATGATATTTATGAGTAGATATAAGTAAGTTGGTTGTTTTTCAGAGTTTAAATCAATATTTGTAGTTATAGTTGTCTGATACAAGATGGTCTCCAAAACCAAATCAAAGATTGCTGGGATTTCCCACAAAATTGCTCTTGGTCCACAGAGTCTGGGGTACTTTAAAAAAAATCTGTGCAGGTTGGGGGCTCAGTCCTTGTTGAATAGGTGGGGCCCAGATGTGAGGAAGAAGGGACCTTTTTAGGAAAATGAACTTTTAAAGAAAGGCAGGGCACCTCAAAGGCTGGGTTGAGTTAAAGCACTTCACCCAGAGTCCTGATCAGTCCAGGCTGGGGGAACCGGTCTCCTTGAGGTGAGCCTAAAGCAGAAACTTGAGTGAAAGGACACAGAAGTAAGGGCATCATGCAGACTTGGTTCAAGCGCTGGGACAGATACTTCCTAAGAGGGACTATAGACCGGAAGACTCTCAGCCTCAGCTTCTTCATTTGTCAAGTGGTGATAAATACGCCCTCACCACCTCTCCAGGGTTGTTATGTAAATCAAATAAGATAATGCTACTGTTTTGAAAGTTTTATAGCCTTGTTTAAATGAAAATATTTCAATGAATATTTATTTCTTTTAATAGTGAAAAATAGCAAAATTCGGAAAAGATTAAAAAAATATATATCTGGTTTCCTTAACACCTTTTTATTGTTGTGTATTATTTCTGGTCATTATTCACATGCCAAAGTTTTACAGACTTGACGTCATGCTAGAATACCATTGGATATTTTGCATTTGTAGTTAACATTTTATTGTTAATATGACTCGGTTGCTGCATTATCCTTATAATTATTGTTTCTTTGTTATAACCACAGTTGAACATTTAAATGATTTCACTTTTACACAGGAAACTGCCATGAACATCTTTGTACATGAATTATTTCCTTAGAATAAATTCCCAGGGGTGTGATGACTGGGTGAAAATATATGGGCATTTTTATGGCTCTTAATAGATTTTGCCATATTGCTTTCCAAAGGCTAGTAACAATGAACCTGACACCAGCAATGAATGTGTGTCATTTACAGTGATTATTTCAAATCAATTATTCACCAGCCATATGTGAAGGCATGTCCCAGGATCCCTGTCTGCCAGGACCTTCCATTTCTGACTCATTCATTCATAAGAAATAAGTAGATGAAACAAGGAGACTGTGTATGCTGAATAAATGAAGAGTTCTTTTAGTTAAGATTCTAGAAAAGCCAGAGGGTTGTTGTTCAATGTGATACTTGCTTGCCTGTTTGATTTTACAGATTTGGTGATTTTTTTGCAATTTTCCTGGAACCTACAGAGAACCAATACATGCCACTATCTAGAATCTTTTATACAAGCATATATAGAAGTAGGAGTTCTCATACTAGTTTTCAAGAATTTATCTTTTTTTTTTTTTTTTGATCAGTCAAGATCTTTTTTGTTTTGCTTTGTTTTGTTTGGGGGCTGTGGTTAGGTAGGTCATGATTCAAAAGCACAACTGAACCCAGAGTAGATATTAATATGTATAGTTTCAAACCATGGAATTATAATAACATCCACCATTTGTGAATACAGATCTTTTAACTTTCAAAGCTTTTTCCTGTGTGTGTGTGTGTGTGTGTGTGTGCACGTGTGTGTATTTTATTTGATCCTTGCAACCACTGTATATGGTAGGCCGTGGTGGCATTATCATCTCAGAGTGACTGAGATGGGGAGACTGAGGTACAGGAGCCTTGTCTAAGATCGCACCACATCTCAGCTGCCACAGCGCCTGACTCCCAGCTCCTGGCCCTTTTCACCCAAGTGTACGCTTTACAATAGTCTTTCGTATCAGTACAGTGCTGCTCAATTAGCATTTTAAAAATATATGGTCATATAGAATTAGCTTGTGGCTTGTTCTCTACAGCAGTTGTGGGGAGAAGGAAGTTTCTTAGTTAACGTTAGCAATAGTTAATATGATTAACCTACATTTTCAGTTAATGACAGCAATACCTGTCACATGCTGAGTGGCTAGTGTGTGTCAGGCCCTTCTTACCGTTTTAATCCCCGTCACAGCTCTGTGAAAGAGCAGGTGTTATCACTCACCATGTTACAGGAGAGGACACTGCAGTTTGGAGAAGTAAAGGAATTCTCCACTTTCATAGAGCTAGGAGGTGACAGAGTTGGGACTTGAACCCAAATCCGTCTCAATTCGAATCGAATGATTTTTCATCTGTACCGCACAGCTTTGCTCAAGGGCCACTTTTCAAATACTGAACATAATATAAATTAATTTTTTATTACAAAAGAATTATATGTTCACCAAACAGCACTTGGAAATATAGAACTTACATTTAAACAATGTCAGGCTGTGGTTTTTCATGCAGAGTACCCGATGTAAGATGCTACAAAGACTGGTATTTAATTAGCTGTCATCTCAGAGACAGAAGCATGGAGTTTAAGTGTCCAGTGAGCCATTTTTTGGCCGCCTCAAAGTCTACGTTTCTGTGAAGCTTAAAGGTTTAACTCGTTGAATCCCACCTACCTAGTTTATGTACTCTCTAGTTTCCGGTCTTGTACTTACTTTATTTGCTCACTTGGGAAGAAAGCAAACACAACAAAAAGAAATCAAGCTCTGACTTGGTACAGTAGTTAATAGAGCATCTTAAATCAACACAGCCAGGGGAACTTGTACTGATTCAAGTAATTACTTTTGTCTCTAGCATTTCACATTGTCTCTGCTACCAAAACTTCCTGATACGTAGACGTGGGACAATGGGAAGCCCAGCTGTTTATTGGCACGGCACTCATCTTCGGCTTATGAAAAGAAGATGCCATTCCCGGTCTTGTCTCCTAGACCTCCAGTGTCACACCCTTTCCTTTGACTACAGTAAAGTGGTAGCAGAAAGCATTCCTCGAGACACAATAGAGCACCTTAGCAGCCACTCCAGAGTTGGAATTGGTATTAGGTTACCATTCTGCATTTTTTTTCGTACCATACCCGTTTACAGGAAAGTTGGAACGAGGTCAGGGAAAGTGCGTAATTGTTATCAGCTTTGCTGAGGCCACACCTGAATGAAAAGTTTGGGGCTGAAACAAGATCGAACTTGAGTGTTATTTGGGACTTAAAACAGGAAACATCACCGTAGAAGTGAAACAGCCTCATAGAATTGTAAAGGGGACCAAAGCCCCACTGGAGCAAATTAACTTCAATTTGGTGGATGTTTCTTGTGGGCCTGTTGCGTGCACCTATTTGTGCTGTACAGCCCAGGGTGTGCCTGTAGAGCCCAGACTGGCCAAGCTGGGCGTCCCAGCAGTTAGCAGCTCAGGCCCTGGCTGCACGCACTCTCGCAGAATACTACTTGTTATCACGGTGATTCGGATCTAAAACAGATCTGCTCCTGTTCTCAGAAACAAATTCCATCCAGCAAAAGCTTGATAGAGCATAATTAACCTATATCCTGTTCTGTCCCCTGACCCCGGTGATATACAGATCTTTAACATTTTGCTCATATTCTAGCGGCTGGCATGCTGACTCCTTTAATGAAATTCATATCTGGTCTTGGGAGCTGTCATTAGATGAAAATTATTACTGAGCCTGCAAGCAACTCTCAGATGATTTTGAGAACCTCCAGAATTAATTATGTTTAGAGACACTGCAAGCTACATTGGGTCAATCTGTTTCTTCTCATTTCAATTAAATTGAATTTACCAAACATTCATTGCATTCCTACTGTGTGCCAAGCACTGTGGTTACAAAAATGGATGGGATGCGGTTTGTGCCTGAAGGAGTTCTTCGTCATTGAGCAAGTTTTGGAGTCTTTCTCCCTTGCTGCCATTACAGCCGTATTCCATTCTCCCCGCCCCCGGTCTTTGGGTGTGTGTGTGGGTGCTGTTTCTTTTCTTTACACCACATGTGGGTGGTTTCCCCCCTTCTGCTGTGGATAAAACTCTCCCCAGTCCCATTCCTAACTCTGCGGTAGTCTTCCTAGTTCTAGGGAATAGCAGCATTGGGAGGGTGGGCCTGTGCCTCTGGATTTGAAAATGAGGCCAGTTGTCATTATCAGACAAGTGGAGCCAAATGCTTGGCGAAACATGGGTTTGTCAGGGGGGGAAATAGTTATGCTGTGTTTTTTTGAGTTATGGGAAAAAAAAGTGGTTGTGATTTGAATTCCCCTAAAGCATTTGCAGGAAAGGAAGAAAATATGCAGAAGACTCCAGTCTTTTCATTTCTGTCTCCATTTAAAAGATTCCCCAAGTCATCACAGACCATTGGCTGGCCTGGCTAAGGATGGCTGTTTAGAAGTTTTAATTGAAAAGTTGGCTTGGATTTTTCAGTTTGGACCTACAGATGGGAATCTACATTTTGAGGCACAATTCAAAATGAGCAATTTGCCTTGAAAACAGGCATATTTTCCAGCTTCCTATGACTAATGGCACATGAAGGGAGTTTAGTAATCACATAATTAGTTTGCCATTACTAAGAAATCATTTTCAGAGACCAGGAGATGTGGTTTGCAATAACTTCAGTGGTTCTGCACCAACGACGTAGACTTTGGAGGCCTGCATTTGAAGAGAAAGGCCCAATTTTCAATGATAGAGCTCTGGGGAATTCTTCTAATTGGGGGATAAAGCTTGGTTTAACTCATTTTCTTTTTATTTTGTTTAGATTCCAACCCTTGGACCAGGTTTGGGGAAAAAACTTCTTAAAGTGTTTGTAAACTTTACAAATCTCAGGCCCTACTCAAGTTCATATATGTACATTGATTCCATGCTGAGTTTGAGAATTCGATGGATCATATATCTTTTGTAAAATTATTGCACCGTGTAATATTATAAACCATGCTTCCAAAAAGATGGAGCTCTGTTTTCAATTTTTATTTTTAAAACCGGCTAAAGGGAAGTAAAGTGTGAGCCGTATTTGTACGTTTGAAAATAATTCCTGGTATTTTTGAAATTTTATTCAGAGAAACTCAAGTGATCCTATATGACAAATACATTGAAGAGGAATTTATTAAAATTTAGGGTTAACCTTTAGAAGATTAGCTACACATTCATAATTATTGGAGCTCGGTGATGGATATTTGGGGGTTTCTATTTTCTCTAAATTTTGTATGTTTGAAATCTTTTATAATAAAAAAATGTAAAATTCCAAAGAAAGAAGAGTGATAAAGATATAAAAGGAAATGAGACAGAAAGAGAGAGGAAGATGAGGACGAGGAGGAGAAAGGAGGAGGAAAAGAGGTGAGTTAACCTGCAATCACGTGGGAAAAATACCACATCTCTGGAGCCACTGGTTGAATCAGCGAAAAACAATAATAGTTACTAATAACGGTCTCTGACAGAATACTTAACATGTACTGGGACCGAATGAACATTACCTCATTTAGCCTTCACAACACTCTTTGATGTAAGTAGCACATCAAGGTCTGCATTTTTTTTTAAATTTTTTTTTCAACGTTTATTTATTTTTGGGACAGAGAGAGACAGAGCATGAACGGGGGAGGGGCAGAGAGAGAGGGAGACACAGAATCGGAAACAGGCTCCAGGCTCTGAGCCATCAGCCCAGAGCCCGACGCGGGGCTCGAACTCATGGACCGCGAGATCGTGACCTGAGCCGAAGTCGGACGCTCAATCGACTGCGCCACCCAGGCGCCCCAAGGTCTGCATTTTTAAACTTGTAAGCCCCGAGGTTCGAGGTTCAGGTTCGGAGGGTTTACGTGAATTGCCCAGGGTCACACATCAGTAAATGGCAGATTATCTGCAACCAGAGCCCCGGTCCCAAGCAAGGGGCTATTTTACAATGGCCTCCTGCAGGGTGAAGGAGCTTGGGTGAGAAGCACTCCTCATTTAGAGTCATGAAGGTACATTTCCGTAAAGATATCCACCAAAGTGCAGTGGAAACACTGTTGAACTGGACTTTCTTCACCTTGAATCCTACATCTGTAGCTTAAGGCTGCGTGACCTCAGGCAAAATGGAGCACTCCTGAGCCCTAGTTCCCTCATCTGTAAAACAGCACACAGTAGGTACAGGGGCACAGAGTAGGCACTCGGTGTAGAGCACACCTATCATTTTCTTTTCATGCCCTGGCTCCGTTCCAGTGAGTGTCCACAATGTAGCAGCTTTTCATGGTAGAAGAGACCGTAATGAGTGAACTTTAGAATAGTTTTTGACCATGAGAAGAGGCTTAAAAATGGATCTTGCCTTATATTAATAGAATATGGAGTCTAGGTCTACGTGAAATGTACTTCATCAGCCACACAGCGGTATTTTTATAATTGCTTGTGAGACAATGGTGAATCATCTTATTGCTGCTGAATCATCTCTCCACTACTGGGAGAAAGATGAGCAAGGGCTCATCAGGGCTGACCTGAGCATTCCTCAGAAGTCTGGCAGTTGTTTGGATGGGTTTGATTATTTTCTTATTCTTCCTATGAGCCCCAGATAATTTTGGGGGACATAGTGAGTGGCATGGTCACGGTTACCTACTCAGTGGCTAAATGTGCTTATACTTATTGTTCCAATGAATAAAAACCACCCAAATTGGTTAATTCGGTAAAAAATTAGGTTAGCCACAGAAGTTGTTTGAAATAACTAATTTAATCAAAACAATAACTCAATAACCCCTACAGACCAGGCTAAAGAAAGTAAAATTAACTTCGTATTCTTAAATGTGTCATGCCACATGCTGAATTGATAAGAACATGCAAAAGGAGGACGTGTGAAAGACAGAGGATGCAAGTTTCTTAGTGTACCATGCTTATATCTACAACATCAGGAACCTCTCTTGACTTTACTTCCTTCACCACGATCCCCAGCCAGGACTGTGTTACTTAGATATGAGCTCTTAACTATCGGCATTTAAAGGGTTTTCTTCGAATCTCCTTTGAGGACTAGAACAAACATTTTCAGACACTTTGTTGGACAGGCTTTCTTCCCATATAAAGAAAGCAATACATAATTATTTCCAAGTGCTGCAGTTCACTTCAACTCCAAAATTTGGCTTGCCATGATGTGGACATGGCTTGTGGTAATAGGTCAAGTACTTAATTAAATTGGGGACATCCTAGGTAAAGAAGCTGGTGAAAGAATTTTTTCCTGTTTAAAACAGACATTTTTTTTTCTTGTAGGAAGCCTTTCATATTCTAAGTCATTTATATTATAAAACAGTTTCTTATTTACAGCTTCACTATTAGATATTGACAGGGTAGGAAAGAAGACAGAATAAAACATTATCAAGTAAAAGCAAATGGTGCCTCTTAAATATTACTTGGTAATTTTGAAAGTTTAATCTCTCTGAGGAGGGAGGTTTTTAGCTACTTTGCAGAAACCACTCTTGTTTATAAATTAACTACCTAACTTACTTCGTCTTTGCAGCATGATTTAGTAGTTCCTTGCTTGATCGAATTCCCCTAAACATCACTGGAAGTTATGACTCAGTAACTAGTTCAAAACTAGGCCCAAAGCAGATTTTTGAGTGGGAAAATTCTAGATAATGTGTGAAATTTTGGCGTCTGTGTGTCAGGTTGGGGAGGGGGACATGGAACCTCCTAGCTTCAGATAGTAATACACATTTTATTTCGGTCCTACATTTGGTGAGACTGCTACAGAACACAAGGGGGTTCCTTGTGGAGGCCACACGTGGTCATATGGAGAAGTGAGACTTTGACATGTGTGAAATCCTGAGAATTATCCTGAAAATCTGTTTTCAGAAAAAACAACCCTTATTCAACTGCCCTTCCCATACAGGTGGTCTCCCAGACAGCTTTTTCTGTGTGAACAAATGAACAAGTGGAGGAATCTGACTGTTCCATTAGTGAATAAGCTGCTTTTGCAGAAAAATGCAAACTGGATTAAGGCTGGATTTTCTAAGAAAGAGGATAGGATCTAAGACCTGGAGATTGGTATTTGGTTTTGACGTACACAATACCCTTTTAGCGATTGGTTCAGTAGTTGGCTGTAGATCTGGAAAGGAAGTGTAGGCAGCTCTCATCTACTTGAGAGGAAGACCCGAAACTAGCCCCTTGGGAGCCTGGATGCGCTTGAAGGTTAAGGGTTGGGCGGAGCTAGCCCAGGGCAAAATTGTGAAGAAGGGAAATCTTGATTTTTCAGGTGCATTCGCACTCCCAACCCAAGCATCCAGTAACTTCCAAAGCGGGTGCCAACACTGTCATTTCCTCCCTAAGCCTAGATCGCTTGGTTGGGATCCAGATTTCAAAAGAAGCAAGAAAATAATAAAACAAAAACAAAAGCCAACAGTTTATGTATTTGCGATTACAAAATAGTGGATGCTAATTGCATAAAACCTGGAATATTCAATAAAGAATAAAGACAATGATTACTCTCCACCCATTACTCAGAGATGATCACATTAGCTTTTCTGATTATTCTATTTCTATTATATGTCACGTACATTTTTAGTAGGAGTGAGGGTATCACAGTTGGCCCTTAAGATTATTTTTTACCCCCTTCCCAATAAGATTTATTTATTCTGAATCTCTCTTTTTAAAAAAGTGTATTTACTTATTTTGAGAGCAAGAGAGAACATGTGATTGGGGGAGTGGAAGTGAGAGAAAAAGAGAGAGAGAATCCTAAGCAGGTTCTGTGCTGTCAGCACGGATCCTGATGCAGGACTCAGTCCCATGAATGAGATCATGACCTGAGCCGAAATTGAGTCTGAACTTAATTAACTGAGCCACCCAGGTGCCCGTGTATCTCCTTCTTTTAAGATCCTGTTGAATGCTAGAGATACAGTCAGTTCTGTTCTAATGTGATATATGCACTTCTGAGAATATACATATTCAGCACAGCTGTACAATAAAAACCGTAGTCCTTATGAGAAAATGAGATTAAAGGGAAAACACTCAAAAACATTGTCAGTGACACATAAAAAGACAGAAACCCAATAAAGTGGTAGCACAGTTGTACCCATGTCAAACAGTGATGAAATGTATAAACACTACAATACATAGGGCACTATATCTAGAAAAAAGAGCTGATGTTTACTTGGAGAAGTATGTATTGGGAGGGCTGGCTCTTGTGAGTTATTATGAAATGCTACAAGAAAGGTTATCTAAAATGTTTTTGGTAACTTAGCTTAGGGAAAACTTGATCCAGTTTAGGTTCATTTGTCAGCACCTGGTTTAAACTGACGTAAGGCTCTTTGTTTTGCACAGTGTGAATATTTATACACTTTGCTGCAAAAATATTTTTGTATTTGACAGTTAGATGGTATCTCAGACCCTCCTGGAGGTTTAAATAATATACGGCATAAGCAATCTTCTAATATCCCCTAAATTCTGAATTCTGAAATACATATAGCCCCAAGAGTTTTAGATAAAAGACTGAATCTGAAGGGGCCAAAAATGTGTAACTCGTTTTAGATAACAGCACATTTCCATTGTGACAGGGACCTTCAGGGCTGTAACATTTAGGGTCAGCCATCTTGGGAAGGCTGTTGTAGAGAACGGTGTGACTGACCATTCTTCCCTTGTTGAAGCTGTCTTATTTGTCTCCGGGAGCTATATTCTAGTCCTACTTTTTCTACTCCAGCTGCTCTTTCTTAGATTTTATTGTGTTTCTTTCCCTCCGCCCATCAGTAACATTAGTGTTTTTTTTTTTTTAAAGATTTTATTTTTAAGTAATCTCCACACACAATGTGGGCCTCAACCTCACAACCTTAAGATCAAGAGTTGCATGTTCTGCCAACTGAGTCAGCCAGGTGCCCCCAAATTAGCATTTCTAAAGGTGTGGTCCGAGGCCTGTCAGCATCAGAGACATCCAGCAAAATGCAAACTTTCAGGCCTCAGGGCAGACTTTCTAAATTTGAAACTCATAGAGTGGAGCCCCGTATTTTTAACAATTTGCCCCATGATTCAGAAACGTAAATAATCGTATACCTCAATATCCTTTCCTGTATTCACTTCTTAGTCTTACTTTGGTCTCACTCGATCAATGGCCACGTGTATGCCGAACACTTTATTGTTTATGGCACGTCAGCATACAGTATCTTTATCTTTACTCCTGGGCTTCAGATTCCTATGAGCAGTTGCTAATGTGGATGTCTCAGGGGCATTGCAAAGTTAGCTTATTCATACTGGACTCCTCTTCTTTTTACATTTCAGTGAATGGAGCCACAACCATCCCATTTTCTCCAGCCAAAACTCTCAGCTCATCTCAGCTCTCCACTTCCATACCCTTCTTCCACTTTCAAAACATATCTCCAAGTTTTCCACTTTTCTCCTTCCCCTAACCTAGGCCACCACAATCTCTTGCCTCGGCTACTGCAGCAGCACAAGCTTCCCCTTCCAGACTGTTCTTGTCCAATCCATTCTCCATAATGGAGCTGGACTGATCTTGTTAAAATGTAAGTTAGAGCATATTAGTCCCCAGCTTAAAAACATTTAAGAGAATAAAAGGTCCTACCTGTTGTTACTTGCAAGAGCCCAAACGCCTTATCAAGACCAGCAAGGCCCTGGTTAGTCCTCCAGCCTCAGCTCTATGGCCCCTGTCCCCTGTGACACCCTGCCACCACTCTCCTCCCCCCGGCCCCCCACTGCATTTAGGTCTCCCTGCCATGTGCTCCTGTGGCACCTCATGCTTCCCTCTCAGAACACTCATTGAACTGTATGCAATTACTTGCTTAATTATCCGTTTCCTCCATCATCAGACTCTAAGCTCCATGATAGCAGGACCCTGTCTTTCTTATTACGGAGTATTCCAATGGAAAGCACTCAATTAATATCTGATGAACAAATGAATAAATGAATTATTTTGGCATGTGTGGATGTGAGGGCAGGGGTGGGGCCTTTTATGCTTCTTAAGCAATATAAGTGAGGATGGATGGCCAATTCAATTTAGTTCAAGACAACTCAATTTAACAAACAGTTATTATTGAGTATTTATTATGCTCTATTGGGCCTGT
The DNA here is from genome assembly GCF_018350175.1 of Felis catus. NCBI lineage: Eukaryota > Metazoa > Chordata > Mammalia > Carnivora > Felidae > Felis > Felis catus. Next base: position 85,084,514 of record NC_058376.1, on the reverse strand, counting down.
CACAAAGTTGGAGAAGACAAGGCCTCTGCCCTCAAAGACCACTGCCCTAACCTAACTTGTCACTTGCTGGCATCCTGCTGTTATGGACAGATGGCTCAGAATCACAATGCCACTGATGCCCTGACTTCAGGAACTGCCCACGCCTCTAACCCCCACTTGGTGTCCTGCCTGTTTCCACTTCAGGTGTTTGGCCAAACTAAGCCTGAATTTGCTACATTCATTAGCATGAGCAAAGAACTGTTTAATGACTAAATTTTCTTAAGGACATTCCGACTAACTCCCCACTGCTATGTGCCCTTGACCATTGGGCGACAAGCAATTTCCATATAAGATTACATTTATAGAGGAAGTTACAGCAGAAGCAGGAGTGAGGCAGAACTCTCAATTCCAACTTTTAGTGGTTTGTTGACCGTGGGCAAGTCTTGATTTTCTTACGTATAAATAAAGAAAACAATAGCCAACTCATAGATTTTTGTGACTTTTAATGCTGTTAACCAAAAATAATAATGGCAAAGATTTCTAGAGTGCTTATTACATGCTGGGCCTTGCCCCCAGGTTAGCACCAGAGTCCACGTCTGCCGTCACTGCGCTATTTCCTTGGGGGTAAGCTTAATTGAAGATGTGGATAACCTTCTACTCTGGTATTGGGGAAAATCAGCAAAACCTTTCTTTCTTTTTTGTTTTTAAGTTTATTTATTTTGAGAGAGACAGAGACAGCACAAGTAGGGGAAGGGCAGAGGGAGAAGGAGAGAGAGAGAGAGAGAGAGAATCCCAGGCAGGCTCCATGCTGCCAGCGCAGAGCCTGGCACAGTGCTCAAAATTCACCAAACCAAGAGATCACGACCTGAGCCGAAACCCAGAGTCAGATGCTCAACCCACTGAGCCACCCAGGCCCCCCAACAAAACATTTCTGAAGGGATTTATTTTATTTTACGTGAATTCTCTTATTTTCCAGGGCCCAGAGAAAATGTGCTGTTAAGTTTTTTACAGAACAAATGGGTGCTATTAAAAATAACATGCCACCGTTCATGTTATCTTCAGGGGCGCCTGGGTGGCTCAGGTCATGATCTCAAAGTCGGTGAGTTCGAGCCCCGCGTCAGGCTCTGTGCTGACAGCTCGGAGCCTGGAGTCTGCTTTGGATTCTGTGTCTCCCTCTCTCTCTGCCCCTCCCCCGCTCATGCTGTGTCTCTCTCTGTCTCAAAAATAAATAAAAACATTAAAAAAAAAAGTAAATAACATGCCAGTGTTCATGTTATCTTTTACTTGGCTTTTCCTTCTTATGTTACTGATGTATTATCTGTTAGGTGTAGTTGGATTCCACGTGGCCTGGTCTTACATACGTTCAGCCCTTTGGAAGTTACTTTGGAGTAACTGAGCATACTGAGGAGGGGAGGGGGAGAGAACGTACATCTTTTAGTCACTTGTTGAAGTAAGTTTAGCAGTCAAGTTAATTCTTGAGTCTAACGGCTGTCTTCGAGCCAGATTTTTGCTTTATTTGATATATTATTATCTTGATTATACAGCATAACTGGAGTAATTTTACATCACAGGAAGAGTTTTTGTTTAAGTGCTTGCAGGTATACGGTGACTCTAGAGCAACATTCCAGCTCACAGTATGGTCCAAAGGGAATTATACCAGTGTTTTAAAAAATATTTTATTTTTTATTTTTAAAATTTTTTTCCCAGAGGAATCTATCAAACATTTATTTTTATTTTTTAAATATAATTTATTGTCAAATTGGCTCACATACAGTGTATATACAGTGTGCTCTTGGTTTTGGGGGTAGATTCCCGTGATTCATCGTTTACATACAAGACACAGTGCTCATCCCAACAAGTGCCCTCCTCAATGCCCAGCACCCATTTTTCCCCTCTCCCCCACCCCCCTTCAGCCCTCTGTTTGTTCTCTGTATTTAAGAGTCTCTTATGGTTTGCCTCCCTCCCTCTCTGTTTGTAACTATATTTTTCCACTTCCCCTCCCCCATGGTCTTCTGTTCAGTTTCTCTTGGTCCACATACTCACAAGTATCTACTAGACACTAATGATTTCTAGATTATAAGAATTTGGGGACACAGAAGGCATATTAGTGACTGAATGTGGCTAACACCCATTATCCTAAAATATTCCTACAGTCTTACTTCTACAGGTTTTGAGCTTTTTTGGGGCATAATATAGGGCTTTACTGTGATGAGACACATTTAAAGGAGATAAATAGTTGGGTCGAAAGCCCAGTCCATGGCACGTAATTGACTTCACTGGAGTTCATGTAACCAAATTTCCTTGGTCACATGTAGCTCAGAATAACTGAGGCCAGCTACCTCCATATTCATATCGTGTTTTCTCTAAGAAAGATTCAGGATAGTGGCAGGAATATAAATAAATATGCTGTAACTTCATAAATCTATGTATGTGTATATATTTGTGTTCATTCAAGTTTGGATTAAAGTAGAAATTATTGCAGTAAATAAGTCCATCAGCAAAGGGTACCTTTCATCAAGTAGCTGCAGCATTTAAAGAAGTTAAATATATTTAGGCTTCTATCCATTTGAAGGCAGATTCTGAAGTACTGACACGAGGCCCTAAAAATAAATGTGAAAAGACATATGTACTAAGTAAATAAGATTGCAAATTTGGTGAGATTTAACATAAGCATTTACAGAAGCTGATGTGGAAGGAGCAGAGGCAATCTATAACTCAGACTATGGAGGGAAATGTCTCTTAAGTGGTGTTATGGGCTGAACTGTGTTTCTCCAAAATTCAGATGTGGAAGCCCTAATCCCCAGAATGTGATTATATTTGAAGAGGTAAATTTTAAAAAGATAATTAAGTTAAAATGAGGTCATTAGGGTGGCCCTAATCCAACGTGACTGATGTTCTTATAAAAACAGGAGATTATGATACATACATGTACAAAGAAAAGACCCAGGGGAAGACAGAGAAGACCATCTATGAGTCAAGGAGAAACGGTTCACAGGAAATCAACCCAACCAACAGATGCTTTGGTCTCAGACTTCTAGCGTCTGGAATTGTGAGAAAATTCATTTCTGGTTTTTGGTTTTTGTTTTGAAAGCTACGCATTCTGGGGTACTTTGTTATGGCAGCCCTAGGAAACTATACAAGTGGTTTTTACCACTTCTCACCCCTTGGCCCTCTTGCTTTGTTTTTGAAGACACAAGCATTGTTTCACTTCTACTTGATTTGGCTCTGAATATGATGTGACTCTCAGAATTGCTGATGAGGCACAAGAATTTCATTGCTACACGGAAATGCCGTGTTAGCTAAGTTTGATGCTGAGAGACCCTGTAAATATCTTCAAGTGTATTCTTGAATGGGAACAGAGAAAGATGCTTATTATATTTGTAGCTAACAAGAAACCAGACGGTACGGACCAACCCGAATCATCTTGGTTGGTTGAACAAGGAGCTGAACGGAAGTAGAGGAAAATTCAAAAAAGATAAGGATAAGCTCTTGAACTTGGATTTAAAAATGTCAATTGCATAAGCACAAGGTAGGAGAGAAATTGGTAAGCAGTAGTATGTATTGAAAGCTCATTATGAGTCATCTGATTCATGAGAATGCCCTCATACCCAGTATTCTTATAAGCTATCATTTATGGATTCCATGTTTTCAGGGGTGCCTAGTAAGAACATGAGCTGCCTTTGGAAGCAGGACTATGAATTTCACATGGCTGGAGGTGTCCAAGCAATAACTGGGCAGACACAGGGATGTGGCAGAGGATACCTAGTTAACTTGACACACTGGTGGCTGAAGTTAGACTCACACTAATTGCTGCCTGAGGAATTCAAGACCACCTGCCCCCACATAATTCTGAGTTTTTGGCATTGCTATCTTTTAAATATTAGTGCTTAGAAAAGCTGGTGGAGAGAAATGGAGATAGCCCTGAAAGCCAATGACACCAATATTAATTGATTTTTAGCTCCGTTTGCTTACATCTTCCTTTGAGATAAATCATTTATTTAAATGGGGACTTGGAAACAGTGGTCTTTGACTGTATCGAGGGTCTGTCCAGCTTGACAACTCCAGATATTGGGTGAATTTGATTTATTTGGAGGTTACTATCTTAAATGATGGTATGTTGATCTTGGTTTCACCTCTATCCTCTGTTGCTTTTAAGATAAGCAGAAACAGATTGATCCATAAACCATGTGTTTACCTGTATACACTAGTGAAATCTTATGCTGGGAAAAGTCCCCATTTTAATAAGCTTTAAACAAAAAATTCTACCTTAGGTGCTAATTAGAATCTAAATTCAGGTGTTAACCTCTTTGACTGAAAGTGCATGTTGAGTAATTGCAGGAAAGGGGCCAATTTCAGGCACAGCAGTAATTACTGAATTAGTAGAAAAGTTCAAGTAGGGCTTCGGATTTCAGATCATTACTGAGCTTTCTGAGGAACAGCTAATCCTGGAGTGGTTGGGCTTCTCACACCTGTGCGCGCGCACTTGTTTGTGTGTGTGTGAGCATGAGTGAGTGTGAAGGGAGCTCCACTTAGATTTCAAAGAAATAACCTCACAAATGACCACAGAATTGGATACCGATATTTCCTATTATTTAAAAATATAATTTTAAAGACCTCTGAGTTGACCTTTACTGCTTTTTTACCCTTTACTTCAAATCAGGGGAAAAAACAGAGTCTGTTTTATCTGATAAAATGGTTTTATTCTTAAATTTTAATCTGTTGCATTATTTACTTCCTTAATGTCCTGGGAATTAGCCTTTAATACGCCAGGGAGTATGAACCTCTGACGTACACTCTTCATTGAATTTAGTTGTTGCCAAGGGTTGATTAAGCCCTTAAACCTACTGTAGTGATATTCTCCAATGATGTAGAAGAGGAAAACATGAGAGACTACAGTTGCCTTGTTGGTACATGGGGTGCTTGCTGTTCAATCAACGTTCTCTTCCACCTTCAAACAAAATCTAATGGTCCTAAGTAGAAACAAGATCCGTAAAGACAAAATCAACCCAAATCTTCAGGGCACAAAATAGCTTATGCCCTCCTTCACTATGGTGACTGTTTCTTTACCTTGGGTGTAATTTCAAGTATTAGCTCTGATTTATAAAGTGTTAAATGGTCTGTAGTCTTGTAAAGAGCTTCTCGCTTACCCTAGGAACAATGGTGAATTATTAGCATCTATTCACTGACCTCAAAAGTCAAACTGTGGAAATTCGCGGTACCCAACTGTTTACGAGCATTTTTCAAGGAGACTCTGCACACATTATTTTTTAGTGTTTACAGCGTGTGATGTAGAAAAATATGCCATAGGCTTCATGCCCTGATGGAGAATTCATAATCAAATAAGATATAAATAAGAGTAGAGTTAAATAGTAATACCAAATAGAATAAAACTGAAATAAGGGTAGCTATTCATCAATATGGAAATTGATAAATAAATTATGGGACATCCATATACTGAATGGGATACTGTGTACCCATTAAAAAATTTAGGTAGGTCTACATTAGTATATAAAGAGCCTCAAGATCTATCTTTGAGATTAGAAAAAAAGCAGAATATGGATATAGAATTAGCTTACCTGTACGGTTTTTTTTTTTTAAAGAAAAGGATGTCTATAAATAATGTGTATGCTTATTACTTTTTCTTAATGTTCTATAAGTATTATGATAGTAGTTATTTTTAGGTGATTGGGGATAATTATGGGAGGACAGGAATGTGTGAATAAGGAAAGAATTACTTTAATTTGTATCTTTTGGTATGTTTTGATTTTTTTTACCATATATTTATTGATCTATTTTAAAAATATAAGTAATTTCTAAAAGGCATGCAAAGTCAGACTATATTTAAAATAAAATAAGGTGGTATATTATTCATTATCAAATGATGTTATACTCAGTGGGCATCACAGAAATTCAAGAGAGAGAGAGATCAGTAAATGAGCTCCTGCGTAATTACTCTAATAATTACTCCATTTATGGAACTGTGCTAACATCATATTTGATGTTTCTATCCATTACAGTTATTTTTTTATTTATTATTTTTTAATTGATTAATTTTTTTAACGTTTATTCATTTTTGAGAGACAGAGAGAGACAGAGCATGAGCGGGGAAGGAGCAGAGAGAGGGAGACACAGAGTCTGAAGCAGGCTCCAGGCTCTGAGCTGTCAGCACAGAGCCCAAAGCAGGGCTTGAACTCACGAGCCGCGAGAGCATGACCTGAGCCAAAGTTGGACGCTCAACCGACTGAGCCACCCAGGCACCCCCATTGCAGTTATTATCTTTATTGATTCTCAAATTATCTTTTCTTAAGCTAGTGGAAGCCTCTTCAAGTTGGGTCCCACATCCTTTTGATATAACCTTGGTAATCGTTGATAGTTTCTTGCAAGATATTCCAGGATCATCTTGTACATTTTCTACCCTACATCTGGAACTGGATTTCTCTCCAAAGAGCACTGGTCTGTTTTACTGAGAGATGGTGTTTAGAGAGGATGTCTGGACACTAGTGGTACTTATTGCTACAGGGTTGGTCGCTTTTTCTAAGCCTTTTCAGTGAACATACTTAGGAAATTGTGTGTGTGTGTGTGTGTATAATACATATTTATTTACATGGTAAAATACACATGAGTTCATACTGATATTTTCTATCAATAATTGCTTTAAACATAAATGGTTTAAATGCTCTAACCAAAAGACATAGGGTGGCAGAAAAGATAAAAAAACAAGACCCACTTATATGTTGCCTACAAGAGACTTATTTCTGACCTAAAGACATGGCAGAATGAAAATGAAACTATGGAAAAAGATACTGTATGCAAATGGAAAAAAAAAGTACCGATATTTTCAATTCAGATTCAGAGGTGTTTCTTAACCTCACTGATCTTACATATTTATCTCTTTTTATTCACACTGGAAATTCCAGTTCTCATAACATAATTACATAACAGTCTCACAATAACAATACCAACACTGCTACTACTAATGTAATTATGGAAAACAGTTAGAATTAGTGAAAACAGTTGTCTTTAGAGTATGTCCTCCCAAGAACATACGGTCAAATAGCTGTTGTAAAAGTCACTTGAACTAGCTCCTCTCTGTGAGGTTAGGCTGTCAGCTGGCCACACAGTGAGGTTCATTTGTTTTACCTTACTTTTGATTCTTCAAAGATGGCATTTTAAAATTTAATTTTGTTTATTTATACAAAATATTAACTTGGTGCTAAAGTCAAGCTATAAAACAATATATATCCAAAAATGTTAAGTACTAATGTCCCCTGTCCTATAAGTAACCTTTAAATTTTTTTATTTGCTGATTTGCTTTTCCTTTGTTTTATTTTTTAATTTTTAAAGTTTTGTGCCCTACCACCCGCCTGCCCCCCCCCCCCGTTTTATTTTTAATATAATCAAATGGGTATTTTAGGGAAATGGAAGCACATAAAATATTATGGAGATCACACCATAGTAGGAGGTAAAGATATCCTTTATTTCTTTTTGTAGCATCTTTCATAGCTTTTTGTTTTCTTTGAAGTTTTTAGTTCTCAATATTCCATTTTACCTATTTATTTTTTTACTTTGCTTACTTTTTCTAGGTATTTAACACCAATTTATATATCACACTCCCTAATTGTCTAAATCTTTCCTCAGTGTATTTGAGCACATCCAGTATTTCATCAAGTTCATCTCTGAGTCTTTCTCCCAGAGGCATCAGACTCTGATGGCTATCTGGTTGGGTAACTCCTCCAGCCTACTGCACAATTGCCAGCCCATCCTTTCCCATCTCGATTCACTACCATCTTGGGAATTTCCTCCTTTTTATTGAGTCAAATCACCTGCTTATTGATTCCCCTGTCGCCTTCCTTCTTGTTTTCCTCCCTCATTTTGATAGTGTGTCGTTAACTCCTTTGGCTTGATATTGTGATGAGGTTCATAAGTATTGTTCACTCTGTTTCATCTCCCATCACCCAAAACTGGGGCTGTCACTGGAGATTATCCCAAGGAATCATCTTGACCCATCCTGTGTTTTCATATGGCACTTAAATCATGTAATGTGTAAATGTTTCACAACTTGATTTAGATTCTACCCTTGCTCCAGAAGGCCATGACTTAAGGCTGTGTCCATGACAATTAACTAGGGAGTCATTTGCTCTAAGTTCAGATAAGCTTCTTTGCCTACTGCTGAGCAGTTTCTGATATAATTGGTTGAAAGCTGTTTTATGTACATGGTAGAAGTATGTGACACAGCCTAAACAAAGCCTTGAATAAGTCCAAGGATCTCAGAGTGTGATTGTTTGCATCAGATTATCAGTGTCTTTGTGGGGATGATGAGAGTCAATGATAGGTGTGATATCTTCACGCCCACAGCGCATGATTCTGTCATACAGGTACAATGAAATTCCCAGGTTGAGTTTGAAATAACGAGAGGGCATAAGCTACTGGAATTTAAAGCAAGTAAGCAAACAAACAAATAACAGTAGCAAGATTATTGTAAAGCGAGAGATGCATGCATGCATGGATGCTGCAGAAGAAAAGAGGAAAGACATTCATTGGTAGGCTTTTGGTTATGTATTTCAATAATGTACAGGGTTTGTGGCTTATAACATCATCAGAGTTATACAATAGCATTATATCCCTGAGAGTTGTGCAGTTATCTCTCCCTTTCTCTTTCCTTTCTTTGTATATAATGGGGGATCTAAGCCTGGATCCATGCCCTACCCAGGACATTTCCTCTTTGTGGCATGTGAGCCGTTACCAATGCTAAGATTTACTGCTTTGGGGATCGGTTCAGAACAAATGTTCCAAACAGCCGTCTGCCTCAGGCAAGGTAATTTTGGACAAATTCAACAAGACTTCAAAGGAAGCCACCTACTACAATGCCTAAGGAGGATAAAGACCTGATTTAAATGAATGTATTGCAATTAGTGGGTATTTACTTTATATGTTGCCAAGTTCTGATAGCTTTCTCTAACCCTCAGGGAAATAATATATATGTCTACTTCTGGTGAGCTGAAGAAACGGGATATGTGCTTTCCAGAGAGACAGGTGTTGTGAGCATACACAGATCTAAAGGAGAGAAAAGACAAAAAGTCCATGAAAGCTGGAGACAAAGAATAAATGCGATGTTTGTTTTGAACAGAAGAGGAAAAAAAAGGTGCATGTAAGTGATGTGCTCCCAGCATCCCCTTCCCTGGAAAAGGGGTAGCCCGTCTTCCGCAAAATTCTGTTTTCTTTGAAAACAGCTTGTATTAACTAAAGAAGTAAAGAGGAGGAAACATTTATTATCGGCAAATGTGGAAAAGCCACGTATCAACTAAAGGAGTCTTGGACCACCACGCTGACTTAGGTCCATCCTGAAGGGCTGGAGTTTAATCCAATCATTCAGCACGAAGCATTCCAGTAGTGGAGGAAATGAAGGATTAAATAGTGGTGGAAGAATGAGAAAGTAAGACGTTGGATGTATAGCCAGAGTGGACTTTAATCAAATCAAGCCAGAAACAGACTGAAATGGAAATCTAATAGCCCCATGTTCTCAGATTCATGTTCCCAGTTTCATTCCAGATCTTATTCTTAAAAGGGAGGTTTAGTGTAAGAATTGTTACAGGAAGAGACTAGCATGTTCTCTCAGCATTTTTCGCAGAAGGAATGTGGAGAAGGTCAGTCCCAAGTTTTGTCAAGAAGTACAAATAATACTGTATAGAGACTTCTATTTGGGGGTGAGGGGAAAGTAGAAGGGGCTCCATGCCAAAGTCTCCCAATCTGACTTCTCTTTGCCCCCAAAAGATCCCAGGAGAAGAGAAGCAAAATATACTCCCTCTCCTCTGTGCTTGTGTTTATTTCAGGCAGTACACAATTGAGCAAAGAATCTCTCACTAAGAAATCTACTCCGAGACACAGATTTAAAAGCAGATCTAGAGTTATTAGAAGTCTGTTAACCAGTAAGACTACCTTACTCAGATTTCCAAACCCTATTTATCTAGACAATTGTCAACCTTCTCTTCCACTGGAGACACAGCCATGTATTTCCATCATGTTTATCACTAAGCTCTTCCTGAATTTTGGACTCAAACTCATACTCCGATGTTTAGAACTTATCTGACAGATGAAGACGCTTTGTAAAGCTAGCCTCTAGAAAAGACTGCTCAAATATCGTTTTGATAATGGTGCTGTCTCTTGCTATCCGGAACACATTTCCTGATCTTTATCATTCGATATTCTGTGAACCAGCTGAATGTTTTTCAGTCGGTGGCATATTTCTTCCTTGATGTCCTGCACCATTCCTAGTCTGGGAGCTTTGCTGTTGCCCCTGAACTTTGGAGTTCTCTGAGACTGTTGACTCTGATTACTGGTGTTTCTGAGGAGGTGGAAAAACAGAGGAACCGTTTAGGAATGGAGAGTGGAACTTCAGGCGGCATGAGACGAGGTATTTCAATCAGTCTTAAACCATCTGACATGCGCTAATGGTTGAAACGGAGGTGTCTTTTAGGTGTGTGGCCTGGCGTTGCTCTCGCCTCCTGTTTACGTTAGCAGCTTGTCTGTCTGAAAGTTATGATACCACAAAGCCTCTTTAGGGTCTCAGAGCAAGATGCGGCACGCTGGCTCCGAGAAACAGCCCCCAGGGCCAGCTCTCTAAGCCGCTGCAGGTAAACGGCAGAGGTGTGGGCAGGTAAGCGTTCAAGGGAACAATGAGGAGGAGAGCAGGTGAACGCAGCCTGGCTTCAGCTGGACGTCCTGAAACAATTAGGCAACTTCTATCGGAAAAGGCTCTCCTTTGGAAAGATAAAGGCAAATCTGTTAAGTGACTACTGTCACGTCCTGAAATGCCATGCGATGCTGATTTCTCACTTCCTGGGCCGGCCATTCCACCCAAATCAGATCTTGCTCAGCACACTTGTTAGCAAAGTCAATCCTGTTGATTGGTGCCTTTTAAGTAAGGAAACTTTCTAATTTTTAAAAACACATTAGCAAAGGAATTTATTCTCAGATAAGGCAGCTTGAAGTGGCAGTGTAAACATAATGAGCTAAAGGAAAGCAACCTTTAAACCACAGAGGGGGGTGGATAAGAGATTTGAAATGATCAATTTCTTTAATCTGGCGGCCAGACTTTGGCAAATATGTTTTTGACTGCATCATTTCTGAAACAATTACTTGTAACACAATTTAAATTGTTTATCCCCCCACCCCTTTGACAGTCTGTTCATTTTTTTTTATTATACAGGTAATACACAAATACAGCGTTATTGTAAAAGATTCAAGGAATACTTCTATCCTGACCTCTTCCAGCCCTGCCCAGTCAGACATAATCATGCACCCTGTCTTTCCCCTTAGAGGTATGTGACTACTGCTAGAAGTTTGCTCTGTGTCATTTGAATTTCCTTTCACTATTTTTACATATAAATATAAATTCTTCAGAGGTTTAAAAAAATAAGCATAAATAGAAATGTATCTACTTTATTTGAAATTCTCTCTCTCTCTTTTTTTTTTTTTTTTTTTTACTTTAAAACATGTATTGGAGAGTTTTCTAAGTCAGTGCATATTTGATCCTTTGCATTTTTTTTAAATGTTTATTTTTGAGAGAGAGAGAGCATGTGAGAGCAGGGTAGGGGCAGAGAGAGAGAGAGGATCCGAAGCGGGCTCTATACTGACAGCAGAGAGCCTGATGTAAGGCTCGAACTCACAAACTGTGAGATCTGGACCGAGCTGAAGTCAGACACTTAATCAACTGAGCCACCCAAGTGCCCTGAGCCTCTGCATTTCTTAATGGCTGCATTAGTGTGGAGTTACTATTAACTCATTTACACCTCCCTCTGTTGATGAACGATGAGGCTGTCTCTCTTTTTTTCTATTATAGTGAAACATTTTCTCTTCTCCCCCCAACCCCTCCCATAGGTGTGAATGTATTTTTCGCTGAAATTTCTACAAGTAGAATCTTTGGGTCAAAGATGCCAATTTTGCTATCCTTTTCCAATAAAACTCATCTTTTAATTGATAAATCAATTACTAGCATATATTGTATACCTACTATGTGCATAGGGCTTTAGACAAGACATAAACATATATGTCTTAGTAGGGGATATGAATGACTCCCATATGAGGCCAAGGCCTTTTCAGACAAAAACCACCTTTTAATTAATTTTGCTTTCTTTGGTCACAAGACTGTCCTCTAATGTAATTAAAGACTGTGGGCCTTTGTTGTAAAGCCGACTGAGGCTACTTTATTATAACATAACAGTTTTCAATTTAGGACCTTGCATCGCAAGTTTTAATTGATATTTCAGTACAAGATTTCAAAGGACCAGTGGCTGTTTTTGTCTGGGGACTCCCAGTCTCTGAATATCTAACTATCCCTCATATATCTGGGCAGTGCAATCCTTAAAATACCTTGTGACCCCAAATCAGGGCTCAGGGACTAGACTGACAGCCCAGCCACGATGTGCAGCAGACTCAGATGGGGGTAGGAGGCGTGAGTCTGATGGTGTCTCTCCAGGACAGCCTGATATGATGGGACATCAGCTCTGGGTGAAGTGATCTGCCTTTAGCCAGTGAAGAGTACAGCAGAGACTTGAATTCAGGTATTTTGACACCACAGCCTGAACATTTCACTACTAGGTTATCCTGCAACTCCTCTGTTCAAAATGGGATTTTTGTCTCAACGGTGTGGCTGTATCCTTGTGTGCTTGCTTAGGGGGCCTCGTGCTCCAGCAAAAAGAGTCTGAGTTTGAAACCAGAAGGACCTGGATTCACATCTTGGCTCTGCCACTTTGTAGCTTGGAGCAAATTCCTGAATGAAGAGTCACTGGTCCCCGGGATCAAGCGGGGAGAGGCTGAGACCTGGTCACACTTGAATGCCTGGCTAATGAGCTTTGTAAGAATTTTTTGATTAATAAGTGAATGGAGTTTTCTGAGCCTTTATCTCTTCATCTGTAAAATGAGGATCATCAAGCTTATTGCATAAAGTCCTGCCTCCCATAAACCAAAAAATTGTGAATACTCTAGGCCCACACTAGAGACAGAGGCCTGTGCCACAGTATCTTGCTTTTCTAGGAGTTTGGTGATTAGAGGGGAATGATAATTCCTGGCTGGTTGTTATTTCAAAAGATGATTTTTTTTTTTGATTATTGGAGTAGTACACATTCATTTTATAGAGAATTTGGAAAAACTCAGGGAAGTTAAGAATAGAAGATAGAAAGTAAAAATATGTCACTGTAGGGCACCTTTTGGGATGAGCACTGGGTGTTGTATGGAAGCCAATTTGACAATAAATTTCATATATTGAAAAAAATAAAAATAAAAATGAATGATTGCAAAAAATAAAAAATTAAAAAATTAAAAACATGTCACTGTAAGATAATAGATATCAGCGTTACTGTTTTGGCCAATCTTCTTCCAAACTTTAATTATTGCTTTTCCTGTCTGAATATATTTTATGTAATGTAAATGAATGAATAAATGAATATAATGAATATAAAACTTTCTAACCTGTTTTTTTCCAAGTACCGTTTTATTATGAGAATTTCCCCAGACCTTAACTAGTCATTGAAAACAGGATTTTGAATGTCTGTCTAAAATTTCATTATATAAAGTATCCTTACATCATTGAAACATTTTTTTTTATTATTGAGCCATTTCTTGTTTTACAGTTTTTCAGGATTGTCAAGAAATGGCAAGAAACCACCTCACTCGTGGTGCTCTGAGGTTGATTCCGGGCTGACAACATTAGAATTACCTGGGTAACTTTTGAACTGGACCTTTCTGTCTTCCACCCTGGGGATCCTGAGCAGTAGGCTTATGGGGAGGGAGGTGTTTTTTAAGGGGGTTAAATAAAAAGGTTAGTGTAGGGTACCTGAGTGGTTCAGTCGGTTGAGCATCTGACTTCAGCTCAGGTCATGATGGAGCGGTTCGTGAGTTCTAGTGCCACATCAGGCTTGCTGCTGTCAGCCTGTCTGCTCAGAGCTGGCTTTGGAACCTCTGTCCTCCGCCCCTCCCCAACTTGCACTACAAACAAACAAACAAAAAGGGGTTGGTCTCTCTAGGTGTTCCTGTTAGAGATGAGGGACCGCTGACCTTGAGTTCCCTGAAGACTGGCTCGTGCACTGCTGGAGTCCCCATGTCCCAGGCAGTACCTGGCACATAGTGGGTACTTACTAAATCCACGTCAAACACATTGTTCAACACGTTTTGATATTGGTTACTATTTCTTTAACACAGAAACTTGAGAGAGAAATTAGCAGGTTAAAATTTTAATTAAAAATATCTTGAGAGTTTATAGTGCCTTCTTAAGAAATCAACACCTATTTCTTTTTCTTTTAAAATAAATAATTTTCAAGAGCAATATAGGTTCATCATAGGAAAATTATAAACTGCAGATAGGTAAAAAGGAAAAAAAAACCTTTCTATAATTCTACATCTTGGGATATAAACATTCTCCATCTAGTTCTTTTCCTCCATGGGTATATATGTAGAATATTATATGGAAAATACATATTAGACACATATCTAAACATAGTGTTTTATAATCTGCTTTTCCCCCCTCTTTATGGGTACCATAATCAGCGTTTTAAATCTTGGTTTCCAGTTTTTGTTACTAGCCTGTTCGTAATTAATTCCTAGTCTATTAAATCTGCATTCAATAAGGATCTCCTTTGATGGCTGAATTTAAATATTTCCTAAACAATTAGCAAACACATTAAAAAATAATCAGTGAAACATTTTGTTTGGCAAGGTGTAGATTGAAAGTTTTCACAATTTTTGTACTTAAAAAACTGGTAAATATCTTTTTGGGACCAGTGTGGAATTGACATGAGTAAAGGTATTTAAATAACCTAACTACCATCTACTACTGTATCACCAAAGGAGTGACATTTCAATGTAAAAAAAAAAAAATTAAATACTGGGGCACATGGGTGGTTCAGTAGGTTGAGTGTCCGGCTTGGGCTCAGGTCTAGATCTTATGGTTCTTGGGTTCGAGCCCCACATCAGGTTCTGTGCTGACAGCTCAGAGCCTGGAGCCTGCTTTGGGTTCTGTGTGTCTCTCTCTCTGCCCCTTCCCTGCTTATGCTCTCTCTATCTCTCAAAAAAATAAATAAACATTAAAAAAATTGTTTTTTAAATATGGGGCACCTGGTTGGCTCAGTCAGTTAAACATCCAACTTTGGCTAAGGTCATGATCTCATATGTTCCTGAGTTTGAGCCCCACATCGGGCTCTGTGCCGACAGCTCAGGGCCTGGAGCCTGCTTTGGATTCTGTGTCTCCCTTCCTCTCTGCATCTCCCGTGCTGATGCTCTTTCTCTGTCTCTCAGGAATGAATAAATGTTAAAAAAAAATTTAAAATAAAATACATTTACTTTTATGAAAATTAAGACATGCTCTCTGATGAGTGTCACCCTAGAATCACAGGCTTGTGCAGTGAGATGGTGTGTAGCCATTGCAAAAGATGAGTTGAGACTACGAAGGATAATATTGAGAAGTTTGCTCATTTTGCTTCAGACTGGCAAAAACATGGTCATTAAGCAGCTTTGGCCCCTCAGTGTCACCAAAGCAAACCCATGTTTTTTGCTTTTCAGCCATTTTTTTTTTTTTTTTTTTTGCTCACTGATTTGTGGGCTCCTAGAAGGCAGAGACCATATCTACTTCATCTTTCTTTGTTTTAAACATTTAAAAAAAAAACCAGACTCCAAGCTCTGAGTAGTCAGCACATAGCCCAATGTGGGGCTCGAACTTGTGAACTGCGAGATCATGACCTGAGCTGAAGTTGGATGCTTAACCAGCTGAGCCACCCAGGCACCCCTCTAACTCATCTTTCTAACCTCAGTGTTTAGGACCATGCAGTTAGAGTAAATGAAACAGTGGCTGAGGGGACGTGCTAAATAGTGGATTCCAATGAGAAAGCATCACTTGTTTCGGGAACTGCTTTCTTTTCACCTTATCTTTCAAGTTTCCTAAAGTTGCTGTTTAAATTGTTGTTAACAATTTGAGCAAAAGACATAGGTGGTAGAGTTGGGCAATAGGAAGTTTTGATACAGTATAAACTTGATTTTCAAGCTCTGGCTGAATCAGGGAAAGGTGTTTGACATGTATTATCTTTGTAGCAACTTGAACCATTAAAGAAAGGGACGTCTTCAAGAAAGCATGAACACATTGCTATTGTGCATATAAGGTTGAAAGTGCTTTGCCAATTTGGTCTCTGTTGCTTACACACTTCAATGTCTCCTTGCTATTTTGTTGTGTTTCCTCTGCCAGAGGGTCCAGGCTTTACCTTCCAAACTTCCTCCTCCTCTTTGAAAGCCCAGCTCAAATGACACTTCCTCCATGGAGCCTTTATCTCCTTCCCCTTCGGTGTCTCCAAACTGGCCAGATGTAGTCATTCTCATCTTTGTTCTCCCATAATGCTTTGTTCATGTCTTTGTTTTAACACATCACTGTGCTTTTTGTGTTAAGTGTATGTTTTAGTCCGTTTATGCTGCTATAACAGAATACCACAGACTGGGTGGCTTATAAACAGCAAACATTTATTTCTCACAGTTCTGGGAGCTGGAATTTCAAGCTCAGGGTGCCAGCATGTCCAGGGAGGGTTACAGACTTCTCATTGTATTGTATCCTCACAAGGTGGAAGGGAGCTCTCTGGACCTCTCTCTCTCTCTCTCACTCTCCCTCTCTCTTTTTTAAGTCTTTCTTTTGATTCTAGTTAGTTAACATACAGTGTTATATTAGTTCCAGTTGTACAGTATAGTGATTCAACACTTCCATGCCTCACCCGGTGCTCATCATGTTAAGTGCACTCCTTAATTCTCAGGCTTCTTTTATAAAGGCACGAATCCCACTCATAAGAGCCTGTCCTTACGACCTAATCACCTTCCAAATGCTCTACCTCCTAATACCGTCACACTAGGGACCAGAGTTTAATAGAGGAATTTTGGAGGACCCGAACATTCAGTCTCTAGCAGTGTATATGGGTCTATCTTGGCTGCCAGGTAGAATTCCCTGAGGGCCAGGAGGGTTATTATTTATCTTTGTGTCCTCAATATCTGGCACAACACACGATATAGAGTAGGGACTCCTGAACTTTGACTTTTTCAGGGCTCTTCCATTCAGCATCACCAGCTGTAAATATACTCGCTCTTTTTTTGTCCTCAGTGGTGGCTGAGCTGAACCTGCAATGATACACAGCAAAATCAGGATGTTCTTTGTGAATGGGCTCTGTTGGCTGGGTGGCTTCCCAGGCATCTTCCACCCATTGTTAATCCCCATGAGAAGGCGCTGTGGGTGGGGTGGGATGGGACTTTTGAAGCAGATGCGGGGCTCAAAGTCTCTCTCCCCCTACACTGTTACCAAGCAGGGAGGCTTGCTTCTCAGCCCATTGGTCTTCCAAACCCAAATGTGTTTAATCACCTACAAGTACCACTCATTAGCTGCCCCTAAAAACAATAATTAGGTACCACTTTTTAATGTGAAGTGATCCATGTTACTATTGTTTCCTCCACATAGTGACTCTCCCACTGCTGGTATTGTGACAGCTAAATAAAAAGGCCAGTAATATGTGGGTTTCTGTTGTGTGTGTGTGTGTGAGTGTATGTGTGTGTGTGTGTGTTTTACCTTGAGGAAACAAAGACTACCCTGACGTAATGAGATACTAGGAATCTCAAAAGAGTCAAGCAGAACAATACAGATTCTTTTAAAAATGTTTTATAAAGCCACCAAGAAGGAATTATTCAGCAATAATATATTGGAGACTGGTTATTGTTAGAACTTACAGTCCATGGGGAAGGGTGGGGCTTGGGGAGAGAAACCAAGCTGTTCAAGGCAACCTGTGAAGGGCGGGTGACCACACACACATGCACATGTGTTGTTAGAGTTGACACTGTTTTCCAAGGACAGACATGAAAAAAAAAGCAAGATTCCTAATAAGAATTGGCCAATGCACCTTTTCAAGAAAGCTCTCTAGTATTAAACCAACATTTTTACAAGAAGCAAACCTCTTTATTAAAAAAAGTGCTCTGGCGGCTCCTGGGTGGCTCAGTCAGTTAAGCGTGGGACTTTGGATTTTGGCACAGGTCATGATCTCACAGTTTGTGAGTTCGAGCCCTGCCTCTGGCTCTGCACTGACAGCGTGGAGCCTGCTTGGGATTCACTGTCTCCCTTTCTCTGCCCCTCCCCTGCTCGTGCTCAGACTTTCTCTCTCTTTCAAAATAAATAAATAAATAAACTTAAACAAAAAGTGTTCTGCCAAATGCCACTCTGTATAACATGAGTTTCAGAGTCCTCACTGGAAACCTGCTTGCCCTAACCTCCCTGGAATTTCTCCATTTCCTGGTTGGAAAGTTTGGAATATGTCAGCACCAAGATTCTAACTCATTGGTCTGAGGAGTATGCCCCTCTCCCTCAAGGTTCCTGCCTGTGCTCTATGGGGAAGACCCTCCTAACTATCATAGAATGCTCGGGTGACAAAACTGACATCTCATCATCTGATTGGCTTGGTGCCCAGAAGCACTCTGGGAAAGAATTTGAGTGTTCTGGGTGGTTGAGATTCAGACCCTGACAGTTGTAACTGATGGACTAGGCTGGGCACTGCTGATGAACCTCACATTCCTGAGAGAAAAATCATCCAAAGTAAGGCATTTTGCATGATAGACTAGACTCGGCATCAGAGCTTGTCACTGGAAAGATGTGGTATTTCCAAGGACTTGACCCCACCTAGACACCATACCTGAGAGGGCTCTGTGCCTTGTGAATGAGAGGATTATGAAATAAAACTGGAAAACAAAACAAAACAAGTATCATTTGGGTTTCCAGTCACTTGAGAGAGTTTGGCCCTAAAAGGGACAATGTTTCCATGTTGGATGGAGAGAGGTGTTAGGACTGGAGATTAGGTGGTGGGTGATGAAGAAATAAAGGCAGGGGGAGAACAGATAAAGCAAGGTCACTGGAGGTCAGGAGTGGGTCAGTACTCCCTCACGGGGCTTTCAGTTGGTACCAATCTTCACATTACAAGCCACTGCTCTGAGGGCTGTGGAAATTTTCTGGAATTAAGAGGACTTTCTTAATTTTAAAGTGAGAATAACCTATGTGAAAGGGTGGGACATAATGACCAACAGAGGGCATTGACATTTTATATTAGTACCAATAGTAAGAGCACTAAGGATCCAAAGGAAGAAGGGATTTCTGGGAAGTCATTTAGAGGGGGATTAGAGAAGCCTTAATAAAAAACCAGAGACACCATTTAGGTAGTTGGAGGGAGAAACAAGGGGGGCAAGAAACTGTCCTAGGAGCTGAGATGTACCTTGATTCTGTGAGTGATTTGGGGCACCTTCAATATCCCACCTATCTTAACCATTGTGTTTACTTTTTTTTTTTTAAGAGTATTCTTCAACTTTCTAGAAGTCATTATGAGGGGCCCTGACTAACTGAGGAGACTCATACAGAAACCCTTGTCCCCATCACAGATACCTGGTTACCATGTTCCTTCAAGATGGCCATCCCTTGGGAGGATTACCCTTGGGCCTCAGAGAAGAAAGAAAACCAAAAGGCATAAACAATAAATTGAAAATTGAAGGTGAAAGCCAAGTCTAAAGATTTAGAGTAAGAGTTGTAGGTAGTATGAAGTTATATCCTTAAAGGGAATAAACTCTACTTGAGGTAGTAGGACATTAGTTAGTTAATGAATTTTGTCAGTGTGGTTATTTGTATAATTCATGTGAGTGCACATTTACAACCTGAGATGAATTCCTTTACCTTGGTCTGCTTTTGGCTCTATCTTGGTATACAAGGCTGCTATAAAATGGAAGATGCAAACTAATTACAAGATTAGGAGAATTTTCAGATAGGTGCTTATCCTTGACCTGGCCCTACTAGAAAATGAGGATCACCTCAACATGCATTGGAGAATTAATATTCCTGGCAGGCTAATTCTACTTCTTTGCTCAATCCAGGAGAAAAGAGAATAAAATGAAAATCACAAAAATAATTTTCTCTCTAGGCCATCATTGCACTTTGTCCAAGTCTAGCAAGCACCATGTGACAAGTAAGGGGTCAGGTATTATATGGCTTGACACCTGTTCCCAGGCAGCCTGCTTAGGTGCCCACACTGTCCTGCACTGGAAGTTTTTCTCCCTGAATGATCCAGGCCGGCTCTCAGTGCAACATGAACTCACTGATTCTTTGCCAACCTCTCAGTTCCCTTGAAGTGGCAGGTGCTTAAAAGCCTGCCTCCTGTTGCAAACCTCTGACTTCCAACAGCATCCCCTTCTTGGCTACACTTCTGAATCTGGAGTTTTAGCAACCAAATATCAGAGGCTGGCAGGTGGGTATCTTTGAGTTTTGACTTCATGTTTGGACCAAGATGTCATATTTGAAAGGAAAGGTGTTTCTTTGGTATTATTTTTTAAAAATAAAAATAGCATTACCAGCATCTCAACTCTGCCATTCCTGACTAAAGGTTAGCCCCAAACAGGCTTCTGGGGTTTCCATCAGGTTTATCAAAGATACTGACACTATTAAGCTGTAATTTATGTTAATTTATTTCATATTCTGCCTTAAGATAGTTTAATCCATCCTTCCTCTCTCCCTCTCCCCTCCCTTCCTTCCTTCCATACTTTCCTTCAATTCTTTCTCCTTCCCTCCCTCCCTTTCCTCCTTCCTTTCCTTACCCTCTCTTTTTCTTTTTTGACAATCCGAAGAGATCTCAGACGACGTTCTCCTGGAATCACCTAGCCTGAGGGGTGCGTCCTTATGAGGTCAAGGCTTTCAGAGGTATGTGTGGCCTATGACTTGGACCACCAGGTGAATATTGTCTAATGGGCCCTGACTCATTTCAGGTGGCCACCACCTGGACAGTAGGTATTAGGAGGATCTTTTCTGTTCCAGCTGCTCCATGGACATAATTCCCCCCACCCCACTTTATACCCATTCAGCCTTTTATACCCATTGCCTGAAGGTCAGATGTAGAACCCCAGGGGCAGAGGGGAATTTTCCCTTCTATTCTCCCTTCCCTCCCCCAAGGAGGTCATTAAGAGCTAAAGGAGAACTGTGTCCTGGGAATAACCTTGGACACTGAAAATCCTGGGTCAAGTAGTTTAAGAAGGGTGACTACTGATTTCTCTGGAAATCCTTTACCCTCAAGACTTAGGAGATGGGCTGAGTGAAATGCGTGTCTGCTAGTGAATGGAGCCTAGAGCTACAAGCTTCAAGCTTGGCCACCGGCCGGGGGACAGGTTGTTGCTAAAATGTTAATGGCAACAGTTTAACATCAGTAAGGAGTTCACTTCCACACAGAGGAACATGTATAGACAAAAGATCTAAAGTAAACTGAGGCATTTACAGCTGCATGTGAGATTATAGTTGATAGCTTCCTTCTTTGCGTTTTGTACTTCCCAACCCACAAAGAGCATTATGTAGGGAAACAATGTAGGGGTAGGAATTGTGCTTTTTCATTTCATTCTTGCGGTTAATGTCTTCTGCAGTGGACACCTGGCCTGGCACGTGGGTTGTGACTTACTATGGAGACAATCTGGGGTCTCCTCTAGTGCTCCTTGGGCAACAGAAACAGTGGTGTCTTGGAGACCTGGAAACGGTCCCAAGATAATTCCCCGAAATGAAGTCCTTAGCTAGGGAGTCCTATGGACTTGTCATGATAATGAAGTTACGCTGCCAGCTTGCTAATTACAATGATAGAATCATAAAGTGTTAGACCCAGAAGGATCTTGAAGAATCATCTACTATGTGTTCTCATTTTTGTGGCAAAACCAGGATGAGAGTTTGATAGTAATGTTATCTTTTAGTAAGCATCCACTATGTGCCAGGAATGGTACTGGGGACTTTATGCGGATTAATCTGTAGTCATACTACTAAGGTCGGTATGTAATACCCCTATCTTGATTTTTATAGAGGAAGTTGAGGCATAGAGATTTAGAAGCTCGCTATGCCTCAACTTCCTCATCTATGAAGTAGCTTGTTTCAAATTATCCAACCAGAGTCCAAGGCGGGCTACCTGTTTGGCTCCAAAATGGGCTCTTGTACATAGTTCTGCCTTATTTTCAGCATGGGTTACCTGATTCCCAGTCTTAGAACTTTATCTCTCCTAGCCACTTAATTATTTTAAATTATTAATAATTTTTTTAAATAATACAAGTCTGTTTTTAACCTGTGTTAGCCGAACAGATCAACCCCCAAATTATAGTCCTCTTGTTGGGGTAGTCTGGTGCCGTGAAGAAGCCCGCTTCCAAATTTATAGGCAAATGCAATATGAGAACAGGCCTTCAGCCTGAGCTCAGATACACTTTCCCTTGCTCACCCACTGCCTTTCGTTTGTGAGTGTTCCCATGTATAGGCTGTGGGAATGCCCAGCCAGAGTGAGGGTGTGGTGACCAGGAGATTTTCACCAGAGCCGGAGCTGTAGGAGGGGAGCTGGGAAGAGAGCCTCAAGGCTGTCGCACCCTAAGGCCTCTGTTGGCAGTAGTTCAGGCTGTCTCCTCCTGACCCTTCTGCCTTCCCACTGTTGGAAGGTTGGGCTGACGTGGTCTTTGGTGAAGAGAGAACTGAGGGTTTTCTGAGGTAAATGTTGAGGGGAGGTAAGGCAGCGAGGTATTTTCTCTGTCAGAGGAAAGTAAAGACTTAAATCACGAAGTGAATCAATGTGGAGTAAGTTCTCCATGTTTCAGCCATGCCAGAGGCATTCTGGTTAATCACATATTCTGAACTAGGGTGATGGTGTGTGCTATGCGTGGCTGAATACCTTTCCAGGGATTATAACACAATAAAGTATGGGTAAAACCCAAACTACACTAAATATAATTAAATCTTTCTTTGATGATTCATAAGTCCTTTAGGATCCTGTAGTGCCTCAGGGTCACCATTATGTATATATCATCATCCTTGATGAGGCAGGCAGCTGAATAAAAATATAAGATTTTACGTTATAGGCCTCATTCTCACTCTGCCTATCTGGGTGGTCTTGGGCAGTTCTTGACCTCTTGAGCTTCAGAATCCTGTCCAAAATAGGGGTGACAACATCACATCATAGGGCTGTCGTAGTAGAAAACTATGTGCATGTTGTAATTATTATCATTACTGGTAAGCTACCAGGATATCAAAATGCTGGCTGATAGACAATTCTATTATATGTTTTGTTTTTGTTTTCCAACACGATTCACAGTAATTTAGTCTCCTTTTAAGGGAAACATGGTTTTCCCAGAAGCAGGTATTTCTGAGAAATGATTATTTAGTCAAGGGCTAGCAGGTGCATTTAAACTGTGTTTTTAGATGGCAAAAGTGGTACATGTTTTTGTGAAAAAAATTAGAATATTACAGAAGAACATATTAAAAAATAAAAGTCCACTCTGTCTTCATTGTCTCAATCTTCCCTAGAAGGAAACTTAATGTAGTTTAGTACATATATACTTGTGTGTGTATATTAGATGTAAATTATACTATTCGTTATTGTCCTTATGTCCCTATGACTATGCTTTTTTTCCCCCCACTTAACAGCATATCTTGGGGATCTTTTCATTGTTTTCATTACAGCTACATCTGCATGATCTTTCATAATATGGATGCTTCATCTTGTTTAACCATTGCTCTGTTGATAAACGTTAGTTATTTCTAGTTTCTTTTTCTTAAAAATTTTTTTTTTTAATTTTTTTTTTCAACGTTTATTTATTTTTGGGACAGAGAGAGACAGAGCATGAACGGGGGAGGGTCAGAGAGAGAGGGAGACACAGAATTGGAAACAGGCTCCAGGCTCTGGGCCATCAGCCCAGAGCCTGACGCGGGGCTCGAACTCACGGACCGCGAGATCGTGACCTGGCTGAAGTCGGACGCCTAACCGACTGCGCCACCCAGGCGCCCCTTAAAAAATTTTTTTTAATGTTTATTCATTTTTGAGAGATGGAGAGAGACAGAACATGAGTGGGGGAGGGGCAAAGAGATAGAGGGAGACACAGAATCCGAAGCAGGCTCTGGGCTCTGAGCTGTCAGCACAGAAGCTGACGTGGGGCTTGAACTCAGGAGCCGTGAGATCATGACGTGGGCCGAAGTTGGACACTTAACCGACTGAGTCACCCAGGTGCCCCTATAAATATTTTTTTTCTTAATCCATGGCTTATCTTTTCATTTCATTTCTTAAGTGCTGATTTTTGAAGAACACAAGTATTTAATTTTGATGAGTCTTAAGTTTTTAAATTTTTTCTATTATGGATGATGCCTTGGGTATCATATCTAAGAAATCTTTGCTCACCTCAAACTCACAAAGATTTTCTCTTACATTTTCTTCTAGAAGTTTTATAAAAACAAGGTGATTTTATAAGTTATTTCAAAGACTAGATGAAACTAATGTTTTCTATCGGCTCTTTCTTGACTGACATTAATGGGTCCATGGAGTTTAACCTACAGAGCAGGTCTTTGCTACTTTTTCACAGTAGTTTTTACGATTTGGCTACATTGTGTATCTACAGAATCAACTACTGTGGCCTTTATTACTGACTCCTTAAAATGTTTTCCCAAGAGAAAATGTAAGATCATATTCATTTAGCAGGATCAGGATAGGTTTCCTTTGAGGAAATTGTATTTATTTCCTATACCATGAATAGAATATTCTCTCTGTTACATCATTTAACAAATGTAGGGCAATATCTTTCAGTACCAAAGCAGTAAAGTCATTTCCTATTACTAGCTGTTTTGATATGGAATATTTCCACTTGCTTCTCTTTATTCTTTGGAACTCATTTTATTTCTCTGGGTAATGAAGCTATTATCTGTTAGCTCTTAACAAGGTTCTGTGTGTGTGTGTGTGTGTGTGTGCGCGCATGTGCGTGTTCAAGCACTATATTGCTCTTTTTTTTTTTAAATTTTTTTAACGTTTATTTATTTTTGAGACAGAGAGAGACAGAGCATGAACGGGGGAGGGGCAGAGAGAGAGGGAGACACAGAATGGGAAGCAGGCTCCAGGCTCTGAGCCATCAGCCCAGAGCCCGACGCGGGGCTCGAACTCATGGACCGTGAGATCGTGACCTGAGCTGAAGTCGGAGGCTTAACCGACTGAGCCACCCAGGCGCCCCTATTGCTCTTGATTATTAGGAAAACTTCAATCTCATTTCTTTCAAAGCTTCGTTGATCAGAGCACATATAGTTCTTCATCCCTTATTGGAAACTCTTAGAGCCAGATATATTTAAAAAAAAATTTTTTTTTTAAATTTTTTTTTTCAACTTTTATTTATTTTTGGGACAGAGAGAGACAGAGCATGAACGGGGGAGGGGCAGAGAGAGAGGGAGACACAGAATCGGAAACAGGCTCCAGGCTCTGAGCCATCAGCCCAGAGCCCGACGCGGGGCTCGAACCCATGGACCGCGAGATCGTGACCTGGCTGAAGTCGGACGCTTAACCGACTGCGCCACCCAGGCGCCCCTAAAAAAATTTTTAATGTTTATTTTTGAGAGACAGAGAGACAGAGCATGAGCGGGGGAGGGGCAGAGAGAGAGAGAGACACACAGAATCCAAAGCAGGCTCCAGGCTCTGAGCTGTCAGCACAGAGCCTGATGTGGGGCTCGAACTCCCAAGCCGTGAGATCATGACTTGAGCCCAAGTGGATGCCCAACCGACTGAGCCACCCAGGTGCCCTGAGCCAGATATATTTTTAAGTGAATAGTTAAAAATTTTTTTTCTTAGAAGATAGTATACTGAATCTCCAGAATGAATATAATTTCTCTCGAGGGTCAAGATAACTACTATTACATAACATGGATATATTAATATTTTAAACATACTGAATATTACAATATGTAAAATAAAGACTATAAATAGCTTCTATTAGTTCACATCAGGTTTTCTACCACTTGAATTCAGGTCTGGTTACTTCTGGGGGCAAATGAATTATTCACAAAGTTTCCATTTTAGAGCTTTTTTGGATTTCAAAATTGAGAGAGTAAGGGCTGGTGGATTTGTATCGCCTGGGAGCACACTACATCAGTGGCTTACTCCTTAGTAGTTGACCACTGCTGGTTCTGCACTTGGAGCCACGGTAAGTGGGTTCACATTCCAGGACACACGGACAGACTTTGGCAAGCCTTGGTGAGGCTTTCAGCCTGAGTTTTCTGAATGAACATTTTAAGGAGAAAGAATTTCCACTGTGTACCACGTTATGGTTGAGATGATTTTCTAGGGGGAGGTATTTTGTCATTCAAAATCAATATGTGCTAGAAAAAAAAAAAACCTTCTCATCTCCCACTAGTTCCAGTGCATTAATTCCATCTGCCTCACGGCACAGCCTCTCAGATCTGTTATCTAGGGGGTCTGGAGTCCTGGCTTGGGGTGAAATTATATCCTATAAAATGGAATTGAGTCAAGCTGTGATATATTTGAATCCTATTGAGAACTAGATTATATGGTCAATGGCAGCTCAGAAGCATGTTTTAATCACCAAGCGCTGTGGTGCTGACCTGACAGCACTTGTGGAAATCTCTGGCCCATGTCCCTGGGGAAAACGAGAGCTTCATTGTGCCCACATTTTTTTCCCTCATGAATAGGACATGTCATAGTGACTCATCAAATGGCACTTTATGAAATAATTGTAGGAGTAGTACCTACCTGTCATGAAATATTTGTACAAATGAAGGATAGACAAACGCTTCCATAAGTATACGGAGCTAAAAAACAAAGGAAAAGCCCCTTAATGCCACTGTCCCATTCCATCCCTTCTATCCTCCTCAAGGAGGAGGGGTGATACCAGTGATAGCAATTTGGTGTGTGTCACGCGAGACCTCTCCTTTGTCACCATGTGTGTACACACACAAACACACACGGTCGTACCTATAAACAAATGGGTCATACTTTTCAGATTGTTTTTAGCAATTCCTCAGAGACATCTCTTGGACACCACTATCCTTTTGATGTCCGCAGAGCATTCAGTCCCCTAGTGAAAAACCTGTAGGTAATTTGGGGAGTGTTATAAACTATGCTTTAATAACCTTCCTTATTCATTTATTTTTGGGCATATATGTGTGTTTTTATGGACTAGATAGAAAAAGGTTCATGGTTTTTGGTTTATCTCAAAGGTCTTACGCTCAACAATTGCTTTTAGTCAGCCTAAATGTCAGCATTGTCCTCTGTCCTTCTGTTTATCTAGAAAGCCATCTGGGGCACTGGTCATCTTTGCTGGACACATGGTGTCTCTTGCAGTCAGGATGGGGGGCATACAAAGAGGAGAGTTGTTTATGTTTACAGCCTTTGATACTTTTGATTTTGTCTGCCAGCTACTAACTGAGTGTTGTGTTCTTTTATTCCCATATATAGGACAGGTCAGATAAAGTAAGAACTTGCCTTCAGTTATGTACATTGTTACAAGCTTTTTGGAGAGCTCTTGACAATATCTACTGAAATTTAAAATGTTCATGCCTTTTGATCCTGCAATTCTGCTGCTACACGGTACTATAGAAATAACCTTATTTTGAGACCTGAAAGATTTTGTTCAGATATGAATCTCAGAAACTTACAGGAAACTTATTATTTAAATAGTTCCTTCAATGGAGTGAATGTTTGTGTCCCCCCCCCCAAATTTGTATGTTGAAATGCTACTCCCTAATGTGATGGTATTAGAAGCTTTAAATATCCTGTGATCTGACCTTATTTTCATAATTTTTACTAATACAAGTCAGTTGGTAGACATGCAGCCAAACTAAGAAACAGGTTGTCCTTCTGAACAGGAAAAAAATGGCTATTAACTTTTAAATGTAAATATGCAGTATTTTCCCATAGAATTGATGCTACTAAATATTATTTAAGACAGTGTAGTACTTGTTGAACACAGGCGTTACAGTGGAAACTACGGGTCCGGAGAGAAATGAGATAGAGCGCTTGTCCTCAAGGAAATTACCAGTAAGTAGATCATATTTTGGCTATTTTTTAAAAATCCAGTAATGCTGGGACAGAAACAGGGTCAAAGGATGAAATTGCATGGAGAAAGCTTTGGGCACTATTATATTATATTATATTATATTATATTATATTATTATTACTTTTTAAATATAACTTATTGTCAAGTTGGCTAACATACAGTGTGTACAGTGTGCTCTTGGTTTTGGGGGTAGATTCCCGTGATTCATATGCTTACCTACAACACCCAGGGCTCATCCCAACAAGTGGGCACAATTTATAGATCACCCAAATGGATCCAAACTCTGTCCGCCTTTGAGAATAAATGAGACCTTACTAAGATTATGGACCAAATTGTGATGACCCTTGATGCCCCCTTCGATGACTCT
Organism: Felis catus; assembly: GCF_018350175.1. Classification (NCBI taxonomy): domain Eukaryota; kingdom Metazoa; phylum Chordata; class Mammalia; order Carnivora; family Felidae; genus Felis; species Felis catus. Next base: position 85,056,301 of record NC_058376.1, on the reverse strand, counting down.
AGAACCATATCTCCCCTTAATGTCTCTTCCAGTTTCCAGAGTAGGAACAAGTTCATGCATGTTTTCCTCGTCTGGTAACCTGTCACGTCACTTGTCTCTGGCCGAGCTGCAGGTACCTATGATAACATGCTTCATTGGCAAAGGGTTCTTCTGCTGAGATTCTAGGGTTCCACAGAGGCACAGAGTCTGTGGCAGTGTCTGGGGAGGAACTGTGTTCTCCCAAGCCCTCTAAGCACTTTGTTCCCTCGACCCCACAGGTGCTCTGCTTGTGCCTCGAGTGTTCCAATGAGTGACTTTCATGAGAAATGTTCTTCAAATTCCCACTCTTAAAGTCTCCCTCATCATGTGGATCTAAACCAGTGCCTGTGTGTGTGTGTGTGTGGGGGGGTGGTTGGGAGGGAGGTGGGATGGAGTAATGGACTGAAATTGAACTGACTTTTCATGTCCCTGCCAGTATTTCCCCATTTTTCCTCTCCAGTCCCTGGTAGTTACTACTACTCTCTCCTTTAGAGAAACACACATTGTCCACACACATTCCTTAGGCAAAGATGCACCCAAGGATGTAACAAGCCCACCAGCTCCCCCAAACTACCTGACCCTGACACGGACCATGTCTTGTTTGACTTTGTATCCCTAGTGTCAGCCTAGTGCTTGCCACAAAAGCGGACCTTTAATCCTTGTGGAATTAATGAATCCATGTTGTTAAAGGGGGTAGATTTAAATATAATCTATGGATATCGAACAGAGGTTTCCCCAACTTCATGGTCACGCCCATGGGAGATGTTAGCATATGTTTGTTGACTTAATGAACAAACTGGTATCTTTCATGGTCCAGATTTAATGATCTCATGATTTGTGCTGCCCTGTTTTCTATATTCTTACCCTGTCACCTTTGTGACCAAAGAGGTAGATTTCTAAACCGTTTGGCCAGGATTAAAGGTATATATTTTCTGTATCTGTAAGATGATTTAAAAGGATTAATAGTAAGCATTTATTAAGAAAAACATGTGCAATTCAAATGCAGCACAACTGTTCTAGGCACTGGGGACTTACCCATATTATGGAAAGCAGCAGGCCCAAAGGAATGAAAGGAAACAGGGAACCTGGGTTGGGGGTGGGGGAGGAAAGGAGGGAAGAAATAGAGAGAGGGTGGGAGGCAAGGCAAATGATGACCACAGATTCATATCAGAACTCCTGGTTATCTAGATTCCAAGTTCTAATACTGGCACCGAGGTGAGCATGTTCACTTTTATTTTTAAAACGGAGTTTTTGAGGAATAAGTAATAGATTCACATGGTTTGACAATTAGAAAGTCTCAAAGTAAAAAAAAAAAAAAAAAAAATCCACTCATTTTTTTCTAGTCACTTGGCTCTTGGATAGACATCTTATCTCTCCCAATGCAAATGTAGCTCAGATTGAAGTCAAAGAGGAGATATAGAGAAACTTACAAAATTTTTTAGTCCCTTAGGCAACGTCAGAGCTGACAGACTTGTTTAGGAAGAATTTGTGATCTTGGTCTCATTAGTTTTATGTTCTAACATACGGAGCTTATTAGCCTGGACAGGAGCCCCTGATTGTTCACAAACCAGCAAAACCTCAGAAGTCTTGCCCTTTGTTTTAAAAATATTTCAGGGGTGTCTGAGTGGCTCAGTCAGTTGAGTGTATGACTTTGGCTCAGATCTCGCTGTTTGTGAGTTTGAGCCCTGCATCTGACTCTGCTGTCAGCTTCAGATCATCTGTCTCCCTCTCTCTCTGCCCCTCCCCATCTCGCTCTCTCTGTCTCCCTCTCTCTCTCTCTCAAAAAAATTTATATATATATAAAAAATATATTTATATAAAATAAATATTTGTATAAAATAAATATCATTTATATAAAATAAAATATATATATACAAACATTAAAAAAACCCAAAATATTTCAGCAACATTTGAATCTGGTGTTGGGTTGGGAGGATGTCCCTCCCAGGAAGTCCCTGTGACCATGCTAGGGACTTTCCCATGGTAGTCCAGAAGCAAAGCAGAGCCAAAGGCTAAGAGGGAGAGGGGAGGCTCAAATGCTAGAAGACCAAACATAAGCAGTCTGTGCACAGGGCCCCAGGCAGGTAAGTGGACAAGCGTGCAGGGCCAGAATTAGCGTAAAGGGTCAGAGGTCAGTGAGGAAAATACACCTCCAACATTTCACTTAACCAGTGAAAGAGCTAAGAGAGCTTAAGTCACTGCTAACCCAGCAGCAGAGCTGGGTGTTTTGGTGTGACCAAAAAGAATCTTTCAAGCTTCAATAAACATTTTAGCGAACTTTATGTAGTAATGTAGAAAAATGATCAGTTTAAAGGATTGCCACTAATTAGAAGGATTGACAGAAAAGTGACAGTCATGATTTTCTTCTAGTGAATACTTTGTTTTCCTCTTTCTGTGTGACATATTTTATTTTATTATTTAAGAAACAATTTTTTTAAGTTTATTTCTTTTGAGGGAGAGAGCAAGCAAGGGAGGGGCAGAGAGAGAAGGAGACGGAGACTTCCAAGGAGGCTCCACACTGTCAGTGCAGAGCCGGACGTGGGACCCAATCTTTTGAACGGGTGAGATCGTGACCTGAGCTGAAATCGAGTCAGATGCTCAGCCGACTGTGCCACCCAGGCACCCCCATGTGACATAATTTAGTAATTGTTGTTTGCCCTGCCTTATTTTCCGAAATACAAATTTATTTAGATATATAGCAATAGCCTGATTACATTTTAACTTTCAGTTAAATGTTTAAAATTTTACAGTGCAATTCAACTTTAAAAACCCCTGTTTTTGCCGTCACATAGCTTACAGGATGATCCTGCACCTTCTCTTCCCGGCACTTACTGCATCTGTGAGTAGCTAATGTTTGGTTTCATTTGTGTTTCCCCCACTTATCTTGTAAGCATCCTCAGGACAGAGCCATATCGGTGTTGCTCATTCAGAAACAATTTCTAGCACCTTGCACGATGTCTGGCACACAACATGCATGTAGTGTTTGCCAAATGATGAAGAGAAAGAGATCAGCTGCGGTGAAGTGGTTAAACCAACGAGGAACCCCTCATTAGAGGAGGTCCTGGTGTTACTGGCATACGGAACAGAGGCTGTTGACCCTGGCGGGAAGGCGGTCAGGGGAAACTTCTGAGAGGGCTGATGTCTGACTGAACCTTCGCCAGGTGGGGAAAAGCATGCCAGCGTGCAAAGGGAAGAATGGGAATATTGGGAATGCCACCCCTTTGACACTGGCTACAAGAGTGAGGCTCTGTGGTGAGAGGGGAGAGACAGCGGATGCAGTGAGCCACACTGTGGTGTAAAGGGACCCGTGTGTCAAGGAGCGTGGCATTCGCTGAGAGATGGTGGGGAGCCTGGAGGGCGCGGTGGCCACAGGAAGGTCAGACTGAGGAGAGGGAGAGACTTTAGGGAGGCTGCTTAGAAGACCAGAGCCATACCAGACACCCTTTTTAACTTCTTCTAAGTCTCTCCCTGTCACCTCCTCACCTCTCACCGACGCTTCTCAGCGCTTCTCAGAGGAGCGCTCTGTCCCCACAATCTCTTTCCTCCGTCCATTCCCTCCTTCACCTGCTGCAAGGGGCTTCCCCTCCTCCCATTCCAGACCTGTAGCCCCTCTCTCCCCATGCCCCCTCCCCTTACACTGCTGTCACCACACTCACCAGTGACCTCCTTATCCAGCTGTAGTCTCAATCTTTGTTTTGTGGGACTTCTGGACCACCATATTCCCCTTAAAGTATCTTTTCTTTTTTAAAGCTTATTTATTTATTTTGAAAGAGAGAGAGAGACAGAGAGACAGAGAGACAGAGAGACAGAGATAGACAGAGACAGAGAGAGCCAGCGGGAGGAGCAGAGAGAGAGGGAAAGAGAGAGAGAATCCCAGGCAGGCTCCACACTGCGAACACAGAGCTCGATGTGGGGCTTGATCTCACAAACCGTGAGATCATGACCTGGGCTGAAATCAAGAGTTACATGCTTAACCGACTGAGCCCCCAGGTGCCCCCAAGTATCTTTTGAATCATACTTTATTTATGATCCAAACCCAGAAAGCGTAAAAAGGAGTGAGTAGGGTCTTTCCCATCCTTGTCTCTCATTTCTCCACCGGCAGCCACTGCTCTTAGTTTCTTATGTATCTTTCCAGACATTCTTTATGCATATTTCAGCAAATCCAAATTTATTTGTATTTAGTGACAAATAGGAATGTGGGTTCTTATTTTTTCCCCTTCCTTACACAAAGAGTAGACTATTACACATCCTCTTCATCTCTGTGCTTTTTTCATTTAACAAACGAAAACAATACACATGCATGGATGCTGGGCATCTGATGCTTACCTTGTTCCAACTACTCATTACTTCCCAAACTTGCTTCTCCTACAGTCTTTCATACACTTGGTGTTGGTGGCGGTAGGGAGGGGTTAGGGCCATTTGCCGAGTCACTGAAGCCAGAAACCTGAGAGTCCTCTCTGACCACTCCTTCAGTGTCATCCAGAATATCCACAGGCCCATCATTTCCTTTTCTTCATTCCTACCACCACTGCCTGGATTGAAGAACTTTGTCCTTCAGGAACCCTTTGCCAAGATACTCATTATGATTCACCCAGTTGTTCATTCCCATAGCATTCTGTATATACCCACAACACTGAACATGTCATGATGACAGATTTGTCTGTTCTCTCACTAGACTGTGGGCCCTTGAGGGCAGAGATGTATTTACCTCACGTTTTACCCATAGAGACATAACGGATGCTAAATGAAAATATGAAAGAATAGATGTCCAGAAAAAAGTTCACTTGGTAAACTGTTTAGTGACTCTTTGTATGTTTTGGAGCAGTGAGGGAGACGGATGTATCTCAGAGGATCCCCGGTTTGGGGGCTGGATGCAATGAACAGAGATCCAGGTTCCAGGCAGAAGAACAGGTTTTCATTCTTCAGACCTGGTAATTTGTGGGTTATACATTCTGTAGTTACATATATGATTTGGTGGGTCATATACTTGTGTATGTATCAGTCACAGCTTAGAATAGTCTACAGAAGTAAGTTCGGAGAGTTATAAACACAGAGTGGCTGAAGTCAGGGTGTGATGAGATCACCTAAAGGTAATCTATAGTAAGAAGATGGATAAAGAGAGAATCCCGGAAGGCACGATCATTACTTGGTGAGTGAGAAAGGGGAGAAGAACAAGCGGTAAGTGAAAGATAAAAGGTAGGAGGGTTGTCGTGGAATCCCAAGGAGGAAAGGGTTTCAAGCAGATGGCGTAGGGGCTGACAGTGTCACTTGCTGCCAAAATGTTCAGCCAGATGAGGACAGAGAAGTAACCATTGAATGTGACAACTCTGAGCTCTTTGGTGATGATAGCAAGGCCAATTTTAGTGCAGGGGGGTGACTCTCAGGGTGAGAAAAGGAAGGCCAGGGATTGGGAGGATGCTTCCTTGTAGGGAGAAGAGGTGCATGTATGTAGAGTAAATGTAGGGTTTTATTTTTAAGCTTTTTTTTTTTAATTATAGGCAGAATATATATTCATTACTGAATATTGGAGCAGTATGGGAGGGTAATAAAAAGCCAAAAAGATCTATAATCCTACCACTCTAAACACTGCTGCTCTTTAAAACAATTTTTTGGGAGGGCATGTGGGTGGCTCAGTAGGTGAAGCGTCCGACTTCGGCTCAGGTCATGATCTCACAGCTTGTGAGTTCCAGCCTTGTGTCAGGCTCTGTGCTGACAGCTCAGAGCCTGGAGCCTGCTTCGGATTCTGTGCCCCCCTCTGTCTCTGCCCTTCCCCTGCTCATACTCTGTCTCTCTCTTTCTCTGTGTCTCAAAAATAAGCATTAAAAAATTTTTTAGAAATATTTTTTAAGTTTATTTATCCATTTTGAGAGAGAGACAGAGGGTGGGGCAGAGAGAGAGAGGGGGAGAGAGAGAATCCCAAGCGGCTGTGCACTATCAGTGTGGACCCCGATGTGGGACTCCTTGGGGGGGCTCCGTGTGGTGTTCGAACCCACCCATGAACCATGGGCTCATGACCTGAGTCAAAATCAAGAGTTGGAGACTCAGCTGAGTGGGCCACCCAGGCACCCCAACACTGATGCTTTTTTTAACCATTTCCTTCCAGTCTTTTCCATGCATTTTAACCAAGCTGGGAAGAGGCCAAATTAGTGATTACAGGTTCTGTTTTGCACATACAGAGGACTGGCTTTAGCATCTGTCCTTGCATTAATTACCAGGGTGGATTTGGCAAGTCTAATTGGCTAGACCGTTTTCCTCCCTCACTGCACCCTGGGTATTTCTCCATATGGAGTTATTTAATTAGACAGAGATAAAACTTCTCATTCATTCATTCATTCAACAAATATTTGTTAGCTGTCTACCATGTGCTGAGGGATGGAGCAGTGAAGCAGACAGACACTTATCTCATGATGCTTGAATAGTGTCACTTGCAGAGGACCTCTACTTCACCCTATGGCATACCCCTATTGCACTCACCTGCTAGATCTTACAGATAGGCTTTCGATTTCTTTTGTATAACTTTTCCACTTGATATTTCCTCTAACATTAAAAAGTTTTTAGAGAGCTTCCTCTTAATGTTAAATATTTAGCTTTTCTTTTCATATTTCTCCTTATAATGACACCTCCAGAAGTGTATTTGAAGTTAAGCTTGGTCCATAATTTGTACTATTTTTCAAGAATTAATTTTTGGAAGAGGAATTTGTCGAGTCAGAAGACCTGAACTTTTTATGGTATTTAGATACTTATTGTGAGATTCCTTTCCAGAGAGGTTTCCACGAATTTAAACTTTTTAAAAAAATTTTTTTTTATGTTTATTCATTTTTCAGAGACAAACAGAGAGAGACAGAGTGTGAGTGGGGGAGGCCCAGAGAGAGGAGGAGACACAGAATCTGAAGCAGGCTCCAGGCTCTGAGCTCCCAGCACAGATCCTGTCCCCAGGCTCCAACTCATGAACCGCAAAAATCATGACCTGAGTTGGGTGGGACGCTCAACTGACTGAATCACCTAGGCGCCCCTCCACTAATTTAAACTCTTAACAGTGGAAGACAAAGTTACCTTTTTCACCTGAGAGAGGGTTCATTTGTTTATATGCTAAGTTGACTCAGCCAGTATAAAGGGAAAGGTTGAAGATAAAGAAGATGGAACAAGTTTCCTGAGAAGTAGTGTTGATGAGATCTGGAGAAGGTGCTAGAAGGTACTCTTGAAGAAGAAAGCTCTCCTGTTGAGACTCACCCTGTTAAAGAAGGGTGTTTGTATATGTGTTGTACAAAGAGTGCTACAAAGACTTTGTATATGTGTTGAGAAATGGGGAGCTGAGGGAGTTTCTATTAGATGGACTCCATTTTCTTTGTACGGTAGGAGGCAAGTGCATCTGTACAGAAAGGAGTAGGGATAAGAATTAGGCTGATAGCTGTGGAGAGTGAAGATGGCTTGGAAGGGCTATGCAGAAAATGGGACACCCCTAAAAGGTGCAGTTGCCCAGATTATGTTGCATTTTGTTTATAATTGTAAGTGAAGGCTTGATGCTAGGACTCTGTTTACAGGGTATAGTGAAATTGAGAATTGGTGATTATTTGATTAATTTGATGAATGTTCCAAATTAGGAATACCAGGTCAGGGTATGTTTCCGACCTAAATTATACAACGCAGTTGTCTGCGATGATCAAATTAACCAGCTGATTGCCAAATCTCTATTTCTCTCTGTCCCCTGTGGACATAGCCTAAAGGACTAATAAGTGAACTGGACTCTGCCCCAATCTATTTTGGGATAATTGATGTCTTTGTACTTGCATCCCAGCAGCTTGGTATTAAACACTGAAGCTTTGTGGAGAATGTCAGTAGGCGATTTACTACCTCAAAAAGCAGCCTTTCTCTTAAAAAGCTTATCAGTCAGAACTTTGGAGGGAATTTTCCAAGCTCCCTAAGGAAAATCATATTTTACTGCTATGGAAAAATATTTGATTCCATGTGTTTTGCTTCATGAAATGAATTTGTTTCAGATTCTGAATGCTTATTTGTGATTTTTATTTCTGCCTTCGTGAATCACTTCAAACCAATTTCAGTTTTACATTTAAGTGGTTTTTGTTCTTAAAAATATTTATATTCACCGACAGTTGCATTTGTTTTTTTTTTCACTCACTGAAAAGTATCAGTGATTTTAACCTCTTGATAAGGAAAATCAATTGCGGTGAAGAAACATTTCATTTCTTACTGTTTAAATATTTCTTTCCTAAATTGGTGGTTGATGTAATGCAGGTTATGAAATGCATGGAGCCGGTTACTAAGGTAATTTGGGCTCCGAAATCCATTTTGTGAAATAGCAATGTAATCTGAATATTTTAGGAATTGACCTCAGTGTTCAAATTTCCTTTGTATGTCCTTAAACGATGCTGCGACGAGTCATTCACTTATGCATGAAAACACAAGTAACTGTAGTTGCTCCAACTTGGACTCTTCCCTCAGAGGCTCAGCCCACCTCCCCTTCTCCCGTTTATTCATCACCCCACAGGGCTGTTGTGGTGCGAGGTGCTGGACGAATAGGCCTGGTGTAACGTTTCCCTCCTCTCAAAGATCTCCCAACCTGTTGAGGTTTGCTAGCAGACCAAACTTGAACAAAGAATGATTCTGTTTCAGTGTGAATATTGGGCTGATTAAAATGTGGCCATTTATGCTGAGAACAGCTTTGGGCATTAGAGATTTGTCATGTGCTCTTACCAATTGTAAAATGGATAAGTAAGCAAAAGTTCAAGATGGTAGAATTGTATCCTTTTGCATCTGGATTTTTCTCTGTTCCTGGTCTAGGTCTCAGGATTGACAAGAATGACAAGTTGGGCTTGGCCTACTTATTTCTACAGTAGCTTGAAGGAAATGTGTGTAACTGAAGATACCTGGGAACACCTAGGCTTCCTCAGTTTTGACCTCCCACCTAGAGGGGGGAAGCCTCCAGGTTTGGGGAGCCCAGAACCCACTTCTTCATTTGTTTTGTTTTTTGAGAAACTAGTAGAAGTGTATAGTTTTTATAGAAAATCCATGATTTCTTTTTTTTTTTTAAGTTTATTTATTTATTTTGAGAGAAAGAGAGCATGCAGGGGAGGGGCAGAGAGAGACAGAGAGAGTGAGAATTCCAAGCAAGTTCCACACTGTCAGCACAGAGCCTGATGTGGGGCTCGAACTCATGAGTTGAGAGATCATGACCTGAGCCGAAACCAAGAGCTGGACGCTTAACCGACCGAGCCACCCAGGCTCTCTGGAAATCTATGATTTCTAAATATTGGTATCTCATATATACATGTTGGCCTGTTGTACCTGGGCCAGTTCAGCCTCAGGGTGTTGGTCTGTGACCTCTGAGTAAATGGTTTCCAAGCTCTCATTTTCTAGGTAAAAAGCCAGATTTCACTAGTCTCCTTAGAGGTCAATGCTTATGAAACACAAGGTGGAACATGCTCCTTTTCATTACTTAATCTGCTCAGCCTTTTTATGTTTTGAAGAATAAGAAGGGACCCGTACTTAAATAAAAAGGAAGGCAAGACTAAAATGCATTACACTGTTTTATTTCAATTTTTTGGTTAAATTAAACTGAAAGAAAGCATTTACTACATAGTCCATGGCATTATTTTTCAATGAACATATATTGTGATTTTTTACATTTATTTTTTATTTTTTAAATATAATTTATTGTCAAGTTAGCTAATATACAGTGTATACCGTGTGCTCTTGGTTTCGGGAATAGATTCTTATGATTCATTGTTTAACTACAACACCCAGTGCTTGCCCCAACAAGTGCCTTCCTCAATGTCCATCACCCATTTTCCCCTGCCCCCCATAAACCCTCAGTTTGTTCTCTGTATTTAAGAGTCTCTGATGGGTTTGCCTCCTTCTCTGTTTGAAACTATTTTTTTTCCCTTCTCTTGCCCCATGGTCTCCTGTTTCTCAAGTTCCACATATGAGTAAAAACATATGATATCTGTCTTTCCCTGACTGACTAATTTCACTTAACATAATACCCTTCAGTTCCATCCACATTGTTGCAAATGGCAGGATTTCATTCTTTCTTACTGCCAAGTAGTATTCCATTGCATATTTAAACCACATCTTCTTTATCCATTCATCAGTTGATGGACATTTGGGCTCTTTCCATGATTTGGCTATTGTTGAAATCACTGCTATAAACATTGGGGGTACAAGTGCCCCTATGAATCAGCATTCCTGTGTCCTTTGGATAAATTCCTAGTAGTGCTATTGCTGGGTTGTAAGGTAGTTCTATTTTTAATTTTTTGAGGAACCTCCACACTGTTTTCCAGAGCAGCTGCACCAGTTTGCATTCTCACCAACAGTGAAAAAGGGTTCCCATTTCTCCACATCCTCACCAACATCTGTTGTTTCTTAACTTGTTAATTTTAGCCACTCTGATTGGTGTGAGGTGATATCTCATTGTGGTTTTGATTTGTATTTCCCTGATGATGAGTGATGTGGAGCATCTTTTCATGTGTCTGTTGGCCATCTGGATGTCTTCTTTGGAAAAGTGCCTATTCATGTCTTCTGCCCATTTCTTCACTGGATTATTTGTTTTTTGGGTGTTGAGTTTGGTAAGTTCTTTATAGATTTTGGATTCTAACCCTTTATCTGATATGTCACTTGCAAATATCTTTTCCCATTCTGTTGGTTGCCTTTTAGTTTTGTTGATTGTTTCCTTTGCAGTGCAGAAGATTTTTGTCTTAATGAGGCCCCAATGGTTCATTTTTGCTTTTATTCCCTTGCCTTCAGAGACATGCCGAGTAAGAAGTTGCTGCGGCTGAGGTCAAAGACGTTGTTGTCTGTTTTCTCCTCTAGGGTTTTGATGGTTTCCTGTCTCACATTTAGGTTTTTCATTCATTTTGAGTTTATTTTTGTGTATGGTGTAAGAAAGTGGTCCAGTTTCATTCTTCTGTATGTTGCTGTCCAGTTTTCCTAGTACCATTGGCTAAAGAGACTGTCTTTTTTTCCACTGGATACTCTTTCCTGCTTGGTCAAACATTAGTTGGCCATACATTTGTGGGTCCAATTCTGGGTTCTCTGTTCTATTCCATTGGTCTATGTGTCTGATTTTGTGCCAATACTGTCTTGATGGGTATAGCTTTGTAGTAGAGGCTAACCTCCAAGATTGTGATGCTTCCCACTTTGGTTTTCTTTTTCAACATTACTTTGGCTATTTGGGGTCTTTTGTGGTTCCATATAAATTTTAAGATTGTTTGTTCTGGCTTTGAGAATAATGCCAGTGCAATTTTGATTGGGATTGCATTGACTGTGTAGATTGCTTTGGGTAGTATTGAAATTTCAACAATATTTTTTCTCCCAATCCATGAGCATGGAATATTTTTCCATTTCTTTGTACCTTCTTCAATTTCTTTCATAAGTTTTCTTTAGTTCTCAGCATACAGATCTTTTACATCTTTGCTTAGGTTTATTCTTAGGTGTTTTATGGCTCTCGGTGCAATTGTAAATGGGATCGATTTCTTGATTTCTCTTTTTTTTTTCTTCATTATTGGTGTATAGAAATGCAACTGATTTCTGTACATTGACTTTGTATCCTGTGACTTTGCTGAATATCTGTATCAGTTCTAGCAGCTTTTTGGTGGAATCTTTTGGGTTTCCTATGTGAAGTATCATGTCATCTGCAAAAACTGAAAGTTTGACTTCTTCTTTGCCAATTTGGATGCCTTTGATTTCAATATATTGTGATTTTTATTTGCTACTTTGCCTATTGTTTTAGTTAAAAAGAAAGGAAATAACTTATTTTGGGTAGTATCTATTTAAGGAATAGTTAACTAAGTAATGGTGAAACTTTACAAAGTGGGGCCTTCATTTATCCTGGGAGGTATAACACTTGCCATAGGAGGGAACGGCTCTTTCATTTAGGTGTTGAGTAGAACGACCCTAACAGTAGGATCAAATCATGCTGGAATGGACTTTAATGTCACTGTCCTCTCTGAACCATTCAGTTCCATAACTGATCCTGTTAAGATCATAGCCTGTATTTGCTTCTCGTGGTGAATACCTTAGAATGCTTGTTTCTCTCTTTATGTTTGTGAAGTCGTATAAAGCAGTTGAAGTTCATGCAACAAACTTCCACTTATATTAGAATGATGCAAGATTAGATGTGCTGGTGAATGAAATCTGCTTTACTGACTTTGATTTATTTATGAAATAAACATTTATTGAGAACCTACTATTGTATTGAGATTCAAGATCACCAAAATAACTGACAGTTGTGCAATTTATAGCACATATATGATAATTAAAATTATATTTTCTCTCCTCTGCCCTCTTGCTGATAGCAAACTATGTGTCTCAGGGGCATGATTTGGGAATAAGAGAGATAGGAAAAGCACTTTGTGGGAAGCTCTTCTTTCCTTGTCTAAGCCTGCTGAAGTCTCTTAAATAGTCTTCCACTGCCAGTTGGAGACTCATTTATAGGCTTGCAAGGGTGTCCTGAGAAAGTCTTCATGACAAGTTTGAGGAGCATCACTGCAAGGTGTCAGATGAGCTCATTCCGGGTGCAGAAATTTATATAACATTAATATCAGTGAAAAGAAAACCAGTGAATACATTCTTATCATTAAGGTTAAAAAATCTAAATGTTTTTGTTAATTGAATTCAGAGTATTTGCCTAGAGTGCTATGTGCTTTTTGATTTTCCAGTTAGCACTTCAGTGGTGAATACAGAAGACAAAATTAGTACAGATCAAGTAACATGGAAAAGAAAAAAGAGACAGCACTAGATACAGAAGCAGACAACAGGAGGAGAAAACTCAGGCCTTGGCAAAAGCCACATTACCGAACAGTAAGTCTTGCCCATGACACTCTGTGTTACAATAGTGAACTCTTACATGGCACGTAGTAGATTCCAGGCAGTTCTACAACTTTATATATGTCATGGGTGGATGCATAAAGAAAGGTACACAGGTAGATAGATAGATGAGAATTTAAGTTAGTTTTACAAGGGTTTTTTTTTCATTTTTTTCCCAATAAAGTCCATTTAGAGATGAGTTAAAGACCTCACTCAGGTGTCATTGAGAAGAGAAATCTCAGTTCTCAAGCATCTGTGGACATTCAGTCACTAAGCATGTGCCTAGAAGGAGTTAACCAGTTAACCATCTTTCAGGACTGAACTGCCAAATTTCACCTGATTCAAATCCATTGGCCATTAAAACTGTTCAGAAATGAGTAATCTTTGCTCTACCGTAAAACACATGAATGTCTTGCATTGTCAAGGGCTGTCAATATGAATGGAAATCATCATAGTGCTGTACTATAACAAATAGTCATTTGAGTTTTTAGACATTTGATATCAGGGAAATGGTTTTTCAGCGTCCATAATTGGTTATGCAAGATGTGTGTGTATGTGTATGTGTGTCTCTGTATATGTACGTGTATACATTAACATGTATACCCATGCATATGCCCATGTGTGCATGTTTACATGTAGCTGATGACTTGACCAAAGAGATAAAGATGAGAAAACTGTTGTAGAGTCTTAAAATCAATCAAAACTTACTGTTGCCTTGTAGACAGAGCACTGACAAGAAAGCTGGAATTCCTTATGCCTAAGGTACCTAAAACAGGAAGAGGGAGGCAGCCTACATGTGAGGATCAAAAGGTTCTAGGTGGGGTGGAAGGAGAATGCAGAGACCCAAAGCTAAGCAAGGTGTGACACATTAGGTATAACAGTGAATGATGAGGGGAGAGTAGCAGGGCTTGCCAAAGGCTGTGAAAGGTGGGAGAATGACATTGGGCAAAGAGGGAAATAGAGGCGATTGACCAGCATGACCTTCTCTTACATGAGATTTGTTTTGTGTTCCTGGCTCTTTTCTCATTGTTTTCTTGGTCCTGTTAGGGCTTGACTCGGTAGATACTGGCCCAGGTGATTCTGAGAACTCTGATGTACATATTTTAAAACCAAACATTATGAGGGAGATAACTTTATTAAGTAGACATTAACTACACATTGAATTGGGGTTTTGGACCATATTTTGATGTGTAGTCCCCTTTTCCCTCTTTTCCTCTTTGTGCTCACACGAGATTACACAGTTACAGACTGTATTTTTTTAAAAAAAGAGCTTTAAATAAATTCTTCCAGATGCTAAAGCCTCGATGCTTCAAACAAAAAAATACAAGTATACCAGGAAAATTCATACATTAATTCATTGATTCAATAAATATTTTCTTAGACTTTGCGCTAAGCCCGAGGGACATGGCTGTGAAGAAGTCAAGGGGCCTGTCCTCCTAGGGTTTACAATCCGGTGGGGGAGGGTGAACTTTTTATTTCTATTCTGTCCCAGGTCCTATCACACACACTATTTGAATCAGTCTTGCCTGTTTCAGAATCACGCATCCAGTATGGGAAATTCAGAAATTCATTTGGGAGTAGCAGTATTAGAATTTGAATTTGTCTCTGCATCCAGTCAATCATAGAATTCCCAAATGTAGTGTCTCTTTTTGACAATGGGATAAGCTTTCAGGACCAGATGTCAGTGTTGATAAGCCTATAGGCAGTGACTCAAGGCAGTGTCCTTCATATTTATGGGGGAACATAAATGTTACTTTATTCCCCCATCGTTAACGCACTCGACTGAATGAGGGGATACTTTAATAGCTAAAACAAAATTGTTTCCATACTTACCTCAGCTCTCATAAAAAGTTTGGGTCATTTTTATCAAACAACTATATTTCTTAATAATGTAAGCGAAGTATAGAAAATTTAGTTTTGAAGCAGGATAAGAAAGAAATATAATGCAGTTTTTGAAATCAAAGGAGATTTTCTTGTTTCTGTCTCTTGACCACGGCTCTCAACCCAAGTGTCTTGAAGGAACACATGATCAGCTTTGTATGAATTAGTGAAGGAACATTTCCATCTCCACTTAGTTCAAAATCTACATGTAATTATTAATAATGATTTATAATTCTAAAGAAAATTTTTCTGATAGTTGAAGGTACTTTTAAAAGACAGGCAACTTTCCAAAACCTGGGGAACCCCTTACTAGAAAGGATTATAGTTTAAGAGACCAACCTGCCTTACCCTAGTTGATCCATGTTTTCTCTTTATGTCCATGCCTGATTTTTAAGGCACAATAGATCTTCAAGGTCTCTAAACATAGCATACATTTATGGTGATTCCTTCATCATAATTTGGGCCATATGACCCTCTGCACCCATTGAGCTAATAGTTAACTGATCATTTGGCTTAAGAATTTCATTTAAAATAGTTCTGGGGTGCCTGAGTGGCTCTGGTTAAGTGTTAAGTGTTCGACTCTTGGTTTTGGCTTAGGTCATGAGCCCACAGTTTTGTGAGTTGTAGCCCCACATTGGGCTGCGCACTGACAGTGTGGAGCCTGCTTGACATTCTCTCTCTCTCTCTCTCTCTCTCTCTCTCTCTCTCCCTCTCCCTCTCCCTCTCTCTGCCCCTTCCCCACTCTCTCTGTCTCTGTCTCTCTCAAAATAAATAAATAAACTTAAAAAATTTTAAAATAGTTCTGAAGATAAAAAGGAATAGAAGGAGATGTTACTTGGCTCTTTTTGTCAGATATCCTCCATTTATTTTAGAAGTGCTTTTTCAAGGAATGGCACCAGGAGTGTGGCCACAAAAATGTATACAAGCATTGGCTGGTGGAACACTGAGGGGTTGAGGGAGGCAGGCTCTGACTCTGTGTCCTGCTTCTGCTACAACCTGGTCAGGCAGCCTTGGGCATACTTAACATCCCTCCTTCCTAGCAACTCATTTTGTTTGTCTTGACAATGTAGGCTTATGAAATGGGGTCCATCTACGGCTGTTAGTGTTTCAAGGATTGGGTTTTGGGGGATGGGTGTCTGTAAATCCCCATAAATAGCATGCATAATTCTGTTTTTGGACATTATTTTTTTTCCCACTGGGTCCATAACTTTATTCAGAGTCTCCAAAGGCTCTGAGATCCTTAAAAGAACATTTAGAGGATCACTCAAATCTTTTCAGTAGGAACATTCTATGGCCATTGGCTGTCTGTGTTCATGTGTGTGCACATTTTCTTCTAGACTATAAAAATGTGTTTGGCCTATTTGAAGGAAAGATTCTGATGAGGATATGGCTTAGAAATCCTTCTAGAAGGCCATAAGCTCTGATGCTGAGACATGGCTGGAAATCCCAGTTCCATCATACATAGCATATATAGGTATATATATACACGTGTATAGGTATATAAATATATATACACGTGTATATACTCATATATGTAAAAGTACTACATATATTGCATTAAAGGCAGCTCCGATCAAGTTTTCCAAAGTGGTTGCTTAGAATGTCAGTGTCAGACCTGACAAAGCTTTAACAACTTCAGCCTCAGTATTAAGCCAGTATGTATTTAAAAATCTTTCCTAATAACAATTTGTTTTAGATATGTCTCTTATAAGTAGCATATAGCTGTTTTTCCCCCCAACTTGACAACCTCTGTGTTTTAACTGATTAATTTAATTACATTTATAACTTATTTAATTATATTTATTTATTTAATTACATTAATTGCATTTATTTAAATTTATTTTTATTACTTGTATATCCTATTTACTATGCTTTGTATGCTTTTTTCTAATTTCTCATTTCTTGCCCTCCTTTGAGTCGACTACATTTTTAAAATTCTTCTTACCTGGGTTAAAAGTTTTAGAATCTATTTCTAGAGTTTTAGTCACTACTCCTAAAATTTTAACACCCAATTTATATGCTTTTAGTTTACCTTTGGCATTCTACTTCTTCCATTTGTATTTCTTTTTATTTCAGTAGTTCTTTCAGATTTCTTTAGCATTTTTTTCAGTGATGATTTTTGCATATTATGACTTCTCTAATCCTTATTTGTATTTCACTTTTGAACGACAGTTTTGTTGGTTATAGAATTCTAGGTTGACAGAATTTTCTTTCAACACTTTGAAGATACTATTCAATGATTTTCTTTTGCTACTGATGAGCAGTCCATATAGTGCTAAGTAGCTAAGATGTCTATTTTCCCTGATTGCTTTTGATATTAGATCTTTTTCTTTGACACTCTACAGTTGCACTCTGAAATGTTCTGGGTGCAAATTTGATTACGTGTATATTGATATTGATATTTATTTATTTTTAATTAATTTACTTAGTTTTAAGTAGACTCCATGCCCAACATGGAGCTTGAACTCACGACCCCCCATATTAAGAGTTGCATGCTCTACTGATTAAGCCAGTCAGATGCCCCTATGTATTTATATTTTCAGTAAAGTGCTATGCTGTATTAACTGTCTTGACATCTCCCCCAAACAATAAGTATTGATACAGAATATCTTCCCATGTCTATAAATATTTGACTACTCTGTCAATTTCAATTATTGCATTTCTGGGGCCCGTGGGTAACTTGGTCAGCTAAGCATCCGACTTTAACTCAGATCATGATCTCACAGTTCATGAGTTTGAGCCCCACATCAGGCTTTGCACTGTCAGTGCAGAACCTGTTTGGGATTCTCTTTCTTTGCTCCTTCCCCACTTGTGCTCTCTCTCTCTCTCTCTCTCTCAGAATAAAGAAATAAACTTAGAAAAAAGTTAAATTATTGCATTTCTGTATAGTTTGAGATTAAAATATTTAATCTCATTTTTTATTTGCATGAAATCATACATACACATATGCTAGAAAAAGAGGTCATAATGTCTATGTAAGTATTGGACACTGCTGATGTGCTGAGTAGCTTACCCATTCACTGAAGCCGCTCAGGCTGTGTTAAGGACTGCAGACTGTATGCATCTCCTCCCAACTCTATATTCAGTAATATCACTTTGGTCACAGTGGGAATATTTACATTATGAAAATCGACTAATGCTGCAAATCAGGGATTTTTTTTCTGGAGAATTTTTTCTTTTTTTTAAGTTTATTTATTTTGAGAGCAAGAGAGAGAGAGAGAGAGCACATGCATGAGTGGGGGAGGGGTAGAGAGAGAGAAAGAGAGAGAGAGAGAGAGAGAGGGAGAATCCCAATCAGGCTCTGCACTGTCAGTACACAGCCCAACATGGGACTTGATCCCATGAACTGTAGGATCATTACCTGAGCCAAAACCAAGAGTCAGAGGCTTAACAGACTGAGCCACCCAGGTGCCCCCTGGCACATTAGTTCTTAAACTTTCACCAACACACCACTAGTTATCTTCCTTCTAGTAGAAACTTGTTACCTTTTGCCAGCATTGATCATACCCATCTTCTGTAAGCTCAGCCTTGCTGAGATCCAGAAACACTCATGACTTCTGCAAGAAGTCAGTTGGTAGTCTCAAAGTCTATTAACTAGTGGGCCTTAAAATCATTCATTCATCTGTTAGTACATTTGTTTAATGAATATTTTTGAAGGCCTAATATGGACCAAGGAGCACGGTGGGCAGGAAGAACACAGATGACCAAGAACAGGACATCTAACAAGTCAAAAGTCAGTTTTAATCGCCAGTGTACCTTCTCTCTACCACTTGGCATGATCATTCGTTGGGCTGTATTGCTAAGGCCTAATGTGCCTCAGCCTAATCTTCCTGCATTATGACATCCATGTCAACTAAATGGGGGGGAAGATGTGGCCAGAAGTATGGCATGGGTTGGTTGCTTTTGTTTATAGGCATGAACTTCTCTTAGCAAATACTGCTCTAGCCTTCCAGAATAAAGAGTAGCAGAACCCACTGTTTATCCATAAGCTCTTATAACCTCATCAGGCGTCTCTAAGTAAACAATTTTAATTAAGTTTTCATCTATAGAATTACACATTTTGAAATAAATTTTAGAGGTTTGGGAATTGATTCCTACTTACCGTAATACCAAGAAGACTACTTAAAAATTTAAATTCTTGAGACATCAAGTACTCTTTCAAAGTTATATTTTGATGAGTTCAGGATAAATTAATAAAAAACAGATGAACGAAGTTATTCTGGAGTTTACATGGGCTTAAAAATTAAGCTAGATATATTGACAAAATATGTTTTGGCTTTTGCCAACTTTCCAGATTTTTTAAGAAGTTTGAAACATTTTGTTGAGCTGAAAATGTGACTGAAACTACTAATGGACTATTTAACCAGCAATAGTGTCTGTTAAAACAATATTGAATTTTTAATTGAATTGATTATTCCACTTTTACGAAGATATGATAAAGTTAGTATCTTAGTTTACTAAATTAAAAACAAAAGGAATTATATGTTTCATAGATTAATTATAGGTGTCTCATAATTAATGTGTTAGTAACATGAAAACATCAAAACTAAGATCCAAGTTTAGTTATTTATGACGCCTTGTAAGCTCTTCAAAATATTAAGCCGTTAGGTAAATTATTGCATAAATTAAGAAAACATGAAAATTCCAAGATGTATGTTACAATATTTCCTAAACATCCATAAACCTGTGAAACAAATCTATCTTTCACATTCAAAGTGGTTTGAGACAAAAACACGAAAAATCTTGTTCAAAAATCTTGAAGAAGTCATTCAAAATATTAGGAGAGGTGTCAGAAGAGAAAAATGTGATTGCCCAGAGAGTTTTTCAGTGAGCTCAAATGGTAAGGAGCCATGGAAGAACGGCCGAATAAATGAGGATTAATGCAAAAGGGGCACAGTTTTGTTTAGAGGCTAAAAGAAGGGTTAGTTTTAAAATCCATTAAGCCTCATGAAACACCGAAGACCTCAAAAAGGACATTGAAAGCAAGAAGAAAAAGATGTCTAGCTTGGGAATGACAGACTACCGGTGACCCTTGAACAGCATGGGTTTGAACTGCATGGCCCACTTATACACAGATTGTTTTATAGTACAGTACTATAAATATATTTTATCTTCCTCATGGTTTTCTTACTAACATGTCTTCTCTAGCTTGTGTTATTGTAAGAATACAGTATATAATACGCATGACATACAAAATATGTGTTAATCGACTCTTTATGTTATTGATAAGGTTTCTGGCCGACAGTAGCCTATTAGTAGTTAAGGGAGTCAAATGTTATATGTGGATTTTTGACTGTGGGGGGGAGGGGTTGGGAGATGGTGTTGGCCTCCCTAACCCTTACATTGTTAAAAGTTCAACTGTCATATTAACAGAAGGTGGAAAGAAGACAGATAAACGCTTTTCTTCCTTATTAAAAAATATAGTATTCAGATTCAAAAATGTAGGGTAAATATTCTAGGCAGAACACATGACTTAGGATAAGATAAAAAGTTTAAACAAGTCCATGCCTTTAAGTAGATTTGTGCCTCAATTTTTGAGTGATAATATGCAGGATGATCACTAGGTCTACAGATGTGACTACCAATCCATTCTGACAGAACTTAAGGAGATGTTGCCAGGAGTGGGGCCAGGAGACAAGAAATGAGCACATGCTGTTGCTGTTAACGAAAGGAGAGACTGTTGAGCTACGAAATTATAATGCTGATCCTGGGCAAGAATTGAAAAAAATTAGAAATCTAATGATTTCTAAGCACCTAATGGAAAAGCTGAGTTATTAGTTGTCAGAACCAAATACAGAAGAACCAAATACATTGACAAGCTGTTACCTTATTCTCCGCAAGATGATATAGTCCGTCATTAAAAACCTGGATGGCAGAAAAGTTGGTTGGATTAACAGCATGTGTCTGTGATTATGGAGAGAGATTCTTTAGAAGATGAAAGGGTCTTAACCTTGATCCTGTTCTGTTGAGTGTCTATTAATGACTTAAATGAGGGCATATATAATATTCATCACATTTGCAGAGAAGTCCAGATTGGGAGGGAAACAGATGACAAGTGTAAAAAGATAACCAATTCCTGGAACTATGGGTTTAAATTAACATGATGAAAATTAACAAAGAGTACTCTAAAGTTATGGGTTTAGGTTAAAAAAAGAAAAAATCAAAGCCTAAAGGAGGGGTTGGGAGTTGGGCATGGCAACAGTTTGTGTGAAATGTGGATGGACCATCTCAGTTACTCTGTTTCCTTATGAAAAGTCAAGTCACCCCGTGTTGCAATGGTCAGAAAGAACATTTTGATTAGAGTGTTCACTTTGGGGGAGGAAAGTAGTAAGGATGGGGATGATTCTTGTAGTTAACTAAAACTGGTGGCTGGTTGAATGAATGGTCGGACCTACATCCAACAGGCCAACTTACCTGTGAAAGCGTGGAACAGGCAAAGGATTTTGAGCAAGTAATGTTCTGGAACAGTTCCTGAACTAGACTGTTGGGTGCCTCTGTGTTTTTGAAGAAGTCCCATAACTTCTGTTAGCCTCAGTTTCCTTGGCTGAAAAGTGAAGATAAAAATACCTGCTTTGAAGAGTTGCCATGAGGATTATTGATGTGTAAGAGACCTCTCTCAGGGTCTGCCAGGTGTGTGCTTGGGAAATAGTAGCTATTAGTATAATAATGACCATTTCACTGGTTCTGGGCCATAGAATCATGTGTGGACTTCACAGATTAGGATGCCCTGATAGTTCACTGGTCCCCAGGAATAGGGTACATATAAACAAGATTAAGAAGAGTATGAGGACACCATCTTTATGAAGACTGCACTCAGGATCAGATTTTTAAATTTTGATGAAAGTGGTCTCTATTGGAAGCAAATGTTATTTGATACATATATTGTAAAGGAAGAGGACACCCAAACTCTGAGGTTTAAGGCTGCAGAGGATGGAGACTGATTCGAGACTAGGTGCTAATGCTAATAGAGATTTAACTGCTAAGGATTTTTAAAGGACCATTAATGTTTTTCTTAGTGCTCTGTTACAAAGCTCTACGGTTTTTGAGGGGTCTGCCTAACCTTATTTCCCGCATAAAGTCTGTTATTTTTCTTTTTTCTTTAAAAAAAAAATTAAATTTTTTTTTTTTTTTTTTTTTTTTGAGAGACAGAGAGACAGCACGAGCAGGGGAGGATCAGAGAGAGAGAGGGAGACACAGAATCTGAAACAGGCTCCAGGCTCTGGGCTGTCAGCACAGAACCCGATGCGGTGCTCGAACTCACAAATGGTGAGTTCATGACCTGAGCCGAAGTTGGACGCTTAACTGACTGAGCCACCCAGATGCCCCAAGTCCGTTATTTTTCACTTGCAATTTTGCAGAAAACAAGGTTTTCTTCAATTACACATACATTGTACTATAACAGAAATGCTGTAGATGGAATGTAGGAATGTAAGTGAAACCTGATATTTACTTGATACCTTACACAGAAAGTAGTGAGAGAGAACCTTGGTTTAAACCTTTGAGTAGCTGGGTTCTAATCTGAGTTCTTCTCCCCTTGGCTGTGTGTCATGGGCTGACTTGTGTATCCTGAAATTATAGTACTATCCCCAGTACCTCAGAATGTGACTGAATTTGGAGATAAGGCCTTTAAAGAGATATTTAAAGTTAAATTAGGTCGTTAGGGTGGTCCCCAATCCAATGTGACTGATGTCTTTAGAAGAAGAGATTAGCACCCCTACAGGCTCAGAGGGAGGACCACGTGGAGACACAAGGGGAGGAAGGCGATCTAGAAGCCAAGGAGAGAGGCCTCAAGAAACCAACCCCTCCAGCAACTTGATCTCAGACTTTAGCTTCCAGAGCTGTGAAAAAATACATTTGTGTTTTTAGCCAACCAGCCCATGGTACTTTGTGATGGTGGCCCTAACAAACTAATGTACTGTGTAACTCTGTAAATTTAACCTCTTCGAATTTTATTTCCTCATCTTTAAAATGTAGACTATGACATAAAAATTGGCGGCATTTTATTTTATTTTTTTAGGTTTATTTATTTATTTTGAAAGGGAGAGAGAGCATGAGCAGGGAAGGGGCAGAGAGATAGGGAGAGGGGGAAAATCCCAAGCAGACTCCACACTGCCAGCGCAGAGCCCTACTCCGGGCTCAAATTCATAAAATCATGAGATCATGACCTGAGCTGAAATCAGGAGTCAGACGTTTAGCCGACTGAGTCACCCAGGCGCCCCTAAAATGGGTGGTACTTTAAAATAAACAAATAAAATAACCTATTTCATATGGCAGGAGGGAGGGGAGATGAGCAAAAAATAGTACTGAATCATGGCGGCTTTTATATTTTATTTCCCTAAATGTCTGAGAGGGAAAATATATGTATATCTTGACTTGAAAAGACCAAAAATGCTGTGTTAAAACTAAATAAGTGAATGGTAATTATTTATAGGAAAAATTCCCAGTAGTGTGATGCCATCAATTAGAGAGTACTCCAAGGGAATTTCAATTATAATTTGATCCCCTCGCCCCCCCCCCCCCCAAATTTCAATTTGCATAAATCAGCTCTTCAGAAACACACCTATTGCATAAATCAGGACACACCCGCACTTGTTAAATACTCGAGGTTTGATTTATTCAAAGATTTCAAATGCTAAGAGCGGTCTAGGCCTGCCATTATTGTGATGCATGCATCGGCTGCAGTTGATAATCAGAGCTGTGTTGGGCATTCCACTTTGCACCTCCTAGGGCACCAATTTTCAGCGACTGTTAGAACCCAATAGAAAAATCTCACCTAAGATTCATCTGTGAGCTAAATTACAGGGAAGCCATTATCATTCATTTTACATGCACTATTGTTCTGGGGTGTCAGCCGAGCACCTCTAGATCAGAGGGAAGAATTTTGCTAGCTTTGAGACTCCTGAGAGTTGAAATGGTCAACCGAGGTATTTCTTTGTTCTTCTGATCAAAAAATCTTCTTAATTGAACCAAAAGGGTAAATTGAATCCCCACTAGATGCCTCGCCCTGGATGCCTGAGTTCTGGAGTGGGGATGGAGGAGTAGATATTTAAAATCTGGTTGGAAGAGACCAAACAAATACCAAACAATTAGAAATCAATGAAATATTAAGTTATATGGAATTAAGTGAAAAGGGATTTCAGAGAAGGGCAAGAACGGTGTAAACTTGAGGAAGTGGATGAGGCTGAGGGAGGAGGAAGAATTTGGATATGGAAATTTGAAGTAGAGGATACAATGGAGGTTATTTTGGGGTGGGTGCAATTTGAGGGGAAGGTTGTAAGCATGTGTTGTGTGTATGTGATCAGGCGCTGCTTTCTGCAGGGAGTGGTGAGGGAGCATGAGCAAAGGCATGTAAGTGAGGAACCTAGATTCCGTGCATAATGAACAAAGAAAAATCTGGCTGTGAGAAAAAGATGTGCAGTTCCATCCCATTTATTGCCAGGATTAAGAATGTGTTCTTTCTAAATCCTGAGAATAACCTACAATATTAAGCATTACCAGCCTCATTTTGCAGATAAAGGAACTGAGTCTTAGAGAAATTAAGTGACTTGCCTTCAGTCACACGTATTAAATGCACAGCCTCCAAAGTCTCCCAGAGGTTGTCTAGGCGTAGTGGAGCGTATGTAGGTCCGAGTGGGAATCACAAATGAATGGATGCTGCTGGTCCCCCCGGTAGCATCCACTTTGCCAGCTGCATCCCTCAGCTGCATTCATTCCCCGGGAGGATACAGCCCTCGAGACCTTGGCTAATGACCATTATGCATGGGGTACAAAAGGCCGGCCCCTTTGTTCAAGCTGGAAACCACTTTGTGATGTGCTTTGTGCTCCAGAGCTTTTTCATGGGCTCCGACTGAAGCTCATCTGAAGCTGAGATCACACTCTTGCGTTCTTCTCCTCCCTCCTCTCCATACACTCTGTATTTCATCCTTTACTCCCTTTCTGCTGAGAGCACTCCCCTGATATATCAAACCTTACTAAGACACAATCATTCAGCAGATAGGTCTCAAATCATGTTTGGGATGCGCAGTGTTATCACTGCTGCAAGTGCTAACACTATGTTTTGCGACCATCACCTGTCCGGCAGCCTGTGCCGAGCAAGCAGTGGGAGTGGTGATGGTGACCTCCACCTTCAGCCAGCATGTATATGTTAAGCACTGCACCTGCATCTTTGCACCTAAAGCTTACGACTAACCCTCTAAGTTAGGTTCTATGATAATGCCTGTATTCATATATATTCATAGATGAGGAAAATCTGGTCCACAGAGTATATGTATGTATGTATGTATGTATGTTACCTGCTTGTGATCACACAGCTTGTAAGTTGCACGGTCAGGATTCTAACACACTTGTGTTTAAAGTCAAAGTTATTTCCAAAAACTAGTTTGTGCATACTGGCACGTGTACCTTACTACATGTGTAATTGACTGAAATGCCTAGGAACCATGGCTCAGCACAGACAGAAACAAGTAGTTCCACTCCGTGTTGAAGGGAGCACCAAGTTATAATGGTGGGTCCAATCTAATCCCTGAAATGTGTCACTATAAATACAAAATGATTTGAAGTCTACAGAGCATAACAGAAGATGGTAAAGTGGGCAGAGGGGTATGAAGTAGTCAGGAGATACAGTGACCACATAACTGATTGTTCAAATTGGAACACTATTGAGGATGGTAGGAGAGGCCATTAGTAATCACACGAGGATAACAAGTGTAAGCCAAGACTGTAGCAAATGAGGATGTATGATCACCGCAGTAATAAGAGGCAACAGGGAGCTATAGTAGGTTCTTGAGCAGGGGTGTGAAAGAATTCTTCTGTCACTGGTATGCAACATGATGAAGACGAAGCCTTGGAGGTGAGAGAACAGCAGATAGTAGATTGTTCTAGTGCTACAGTGTGTGATGTGTCTGGGTTTCTGTCCTGGCTTCTCGTTTTTTCTCTAGTTCATTGTTATGAAAATAGTCATCCTTTCTGGACCTCAGCATGCTTGGCAGAAGCTATCAGCCAAGTGTCTCCAGGTGATCAGAACTCTGTCCAGGTACTTCTGACCATTGGATCTAACCAGTGGACTCTGCCTTAGAACCAAAATATCCTGGCTCTGTTCCCTGGAACACTGCATACCCATGGGGTGTCCCAGGCCCTGGAGGGCCTTGTAATTGTCCCCACGGACACTTTTGCATGAACATGAAGGGGAGGATGTGTGAGGATGCACACCTGCCATGAGACACTCAGGGTTTCTGCCTGGACAGATTTGTCCTAAAGGTCATTTCCCTCTGGGCTAAAGCAAGAAAGTAAATGGAAAAGGTTTGTATGAAAGGTCTAGGGTTTTTGGCTTTATGTTCCTCAGAGTTTACAGCAATCCTGGGTTAAATGATGAGGCCTCCTACCCTCATGTAGGGCCTTATTGCTGTCTTTTCGCTTGGGGTTTTAAATCCATTGCGTTACCTTTACAGAGTTAAGATTAAGGTCAATAGTTCTAATCATGTGGGTTTCAGAGGGGGAAAATGAATAGAGGACCTGTTATTATCGATGGAGAACTCCTTTGTAAAAAGGTAGACTATGGACTTGCAGCATTAAAGAGAGAGAGAGAGAAAGAAAGAATGTATCTCCAGCAAATCTCCAGGGTCTGAAGAGATCCTGTGTCATTTGGAATTGAAACACAGGGTTTTTCATGAAGCAGCATTCTGTGCCCTGGACCTTGGGAAAATACTGTCTCTTGGTCTGCTTTCAAGGAGAATAAAAGAAACAAGGAAACTGAGGAATAAATGAAGCAAATTTAGGGAAGAGCCCTTGAGGTGTGAACGTGGGAGTTTGCCTCTGAATGCAAGTTGATGGTCCAGGTATAAAGAACTTGAGCTTGCGAGATGGGCGTAGAGTGTATTCGTGTGATTTACAATGTAGTGAAATGCACCCAAAGCTTGGAATCCTACAGATGAGGGCTCAAATCCTATAAATATCATTTAATGATCTTGGGACTTTGGATAAGATCCCTAACCTCTAAGCTCTATATTCTGTAGCTACAAACTGTCAGGGGAAAACAGCGCCCCCCAGGTCATCAGGCCATGTAAATGAAGTGCTGTTTGTCACGTCTGGAGTGTGGAGCCTGGTGCTCAGTGAAGGGCAGCTTTTGCTCAAACAAGGTACTCATGGGCTGATTTCTGCCTCCTCTATGCTCCTGTACTACTCTGCACAGCCCACTCTTT
Source organism: Felis catus (assembly GCF_018350175.1). Taxonomy (NCBI): domain Eukaryota; kingdom Metazoa; phylum Chordata; class Mammalia; order Carnivora; family Felidae; genus Felis; species Felis catus. The sequence continues at coordinate 85,029,383 of NC_058376.1, read as the reverse complement.
TTTGTTTTTTAATTTTTTAATGTTTATTTATTTTTGAGAGAGAGAGAGAGACAGGGAACAGGAGAGGGGCAGAGAGAGATAGAGAGAGACACAGAATCCAAAGCAGGCTCCAGGCTCTGAGCTGTCAGCATAGAGGTGGACATGGGGCTCGAACTTATAAACCGTGGGATCGTGACCTGGGCCAAAGTCAGGCATTTAACTGACTGAGCCACCCAGTTGCCCCTGCACAACCCCTGTTAGGGCACGTATCATCCCATCTTATACTAGTTGTCTTGTGCCTCCTCCATCATATCACTTGTTTCTCCTTGTATTCCAGAGCCTGGCATAAAGGTGCTCAGAATATATTACATACATATATATATATTAATATATATGTATATTAATAATATATATTATATAATAATATATGTATATTAATATATACATATGTACATATATAATACTTATATATGCATGTGTATATACATATAAAATATATATACATATATGTTTTAATAATAGCTTCAAGGCAATATTCTCTTTAAATCTTGAATCAATAAAGTTTTCATTCCTTTTTTAAAGAAGAGGCTACTAAAAGTATAATTGCATTTACACGTGTTTTTTTGTTTTTTTTTTTTAAGATGTACACTTCCAACGCCATTTCCCCATAAAAAACAGGAGAAACTCACAGAGCTCCTTTTCGTCTGGGGTCCCTGTGAGGATTAAATGACTCAGGGTCTGTGAAGGGCTCGGCACAGGCCTAGTTCTGAGCAGGTGCTCAGTAAGCACTTGTGGTCATTTATGTTCAACTAGCTGTGTATTTGCTATTATAGAGAATAGCATTTGAGGTCACTTGATTTGTAATTTTTGTTTTTTAGAAGATACGTTTATGTTAAGAAACCTAATAACATGCTCACTACTGATTATTTGGAAAATATAGACAATGCTGATTCCTCAGCTTACTGAAGGGCTTCTTTTTTGAAGCTCTCGTGGAGTGAGTTTGGTGAGCAACACTCATCTTAGAAGACATGAGAGAATCGGAGGCCAGAACTGGGATCCCCAGACAGACCTGTAGACGTAGAAGCCCTCTGGCCCAGGGCCTTGATCTGGGCTTGGAGCACATTTTCTGCTGGGATTCCTGAATGGCTTTGGAGAACATGATCAGTGAGGGGCCCAGCTACATGATGTCTTTCAATCCAGTCTGTGTTTCCGAAGCTGTCTTAATGGAACCCGAGTGTTGCTCTGGAACCTCTGGCACGGGCCTGATTGTCCTGCCACTGCTAGAGTCCGCATCTGCACTCAGACTGCCTGGGTTGCCATCCGGCTGTCTGCTGCCTGACCCCTGGTTCGGGCGAGGTTAGTCGAATGTTGATTTGTAAAAGCCTGTAGGGTCAATTAGGCTATGCCCACATTTATGACCACTCTGTTGTCTCATCAGCTGTTTTAAACACATTCTCTCATTTTAAACCGCTCAACCAAATGGAGACCCTGCCCTCTCTCCCACTCATCAGACTGACCCTTTAGTAGCGGAACCAGTGACTGCATAGGAAATGTCCCATTTGGCTGTGTGGCTGCAACAAACCCTCACTGTCTTCTCATTCTTTCCACAAGTGAAGAGCATTACCGAGGATAGGACAACAATTACATTCTCTCAATTCAATCTCAGAAGGAGCTTCCAGGGGTGCCCGGGTGGCTCAGTCGGTTGAGCACCCAACTTTAGCTCAAGTCATGATCTCATGGTTCATGGGTTTGAACCCCACATCCGGCTCTGTGCTGACAGCTCAGAGCCTGGAGCCTGCTTTGGATTCTGTGTCTCCTTCTCTCTCTGCCCCTCCCCTGCTTTCACTCTCTCTCTCTCTCTCTCTCTCTCTCTCTCTCTAAAACAAATAAACATTAAAAAAATTTTTAGAAGGAGCTTCCAGATTGGCCCTTCCCATCCATCCTTATTGTCTAGCCTTCTTGAAGCCCTATAAATGTGCTCATGCCACCTTACAAAGTACTGGCCATCTTGTCCCAGCTCACACTTCCCGTCTCACTTCCTGGAAGGAGATGTGACCAGTATCCAGCTGCCCCAGGCATTTTGCTGCCCAGGAGTTTATCACAGTTGTCCGTAAGTCCATGTCTTTCAAATGTTGTTCTCTTTGCCTAGAATATTCTTCCATTTTGGAAAAATCTTGCTCATCCTTCGTTGCCAAACTTGAAAGTCATAGCCACGGCACTCTTTGTTGACTCTGGAAAAACAAAGAATTATCCACTCCTTCTCAATGCTCTCAGAGTTCTCTGTTTTGTCTCTGTTAGGGCCCTTATGGTGTATTTACATGTGTGCCTCCTCTCACTGAACTGTGGGATTGAGAATGGCAGAGATAGCTCAGATTCAGAAGGCCATCCCTAGAACCCAACACCTATTAGGTGCGGTGTTGGAGGAACAGCTACTGACTGGATAGAAGGTTCTTTTGCTCATATAAAATGGGCTTTACACTGCTGTACTTTGTGATTTAATGTAAAATGATAAACTTTAAAGAGGAAAAACTTTCCTGACCTGTTGCAACGTACAGCAAGAGATTTTATTGCTTATTTCTGTTCTCATCTGCCATATGGCTTTCCATTCACAAACTGCTCTAGTGAGAATTACTTTTGCAGGTAATTTTCTAATGATTGTCTTGGGATAAACAAATTTATCAGACTTGTTTGGCTAATGTATTCAAGGAGGTTCACAGGGGAAAAGATTAATCATCTAAGAAGCAAGCCGGTGTCTGTCATTAAGCGGAAGAGTCCAGAGATGATCAGAGCTGAGCGGGTGGTTGCTATGACTGCAGATACTTTTCTCTCCCTTTGTGAGGTCAACGGCAGCTCCCAAGCTGATTGGCTAAAATTAGATTATCCTGCTGACCAACCATGGGGAGTTAATTTCATCAGAAAGAGTGAAATGGTGGGAAATCCTGCCGTGATGCTACAAAGGAATTTTTTTTTCGAAACCCACAGAGTCCAAGTTTGCTTCTATTATAATTAATATGTTCTTTGTAATACAATAATTTAAGGAAAGCAGACAACAGCATTTGCCTATTATTTTGTATATCCATATAAGCTTTAATCTGGTTTGTCCTCAAACCAACTCTAAAAGCTAAAGTAACCTATCTTTTCCTGTATTACCTCCATAACCGAAGACAGTCATCATGTGTGTGTTTATATGATTGGAGATAAGCTAGTTGCGGAAAACAAAAAAGGAGCTGGCACAGTTAAAGGTATTTGCTTACAGGGCTCTTGCCCTAGGGAAATAGCATCACAAAAAACTTTAAGCAGAAATACCTACCATTGGATGGAGAGCATCATTCAAATCATTGAAGGGAATCCTACCCTCCAAAGGGTTCCCTCCTAGAAGTCCTATATGGCCTATCCTCCAGCTTTCCACTGGGTACATCTTTTTTTCTAGGAATTAATTACCATTGGCCTAGATTATTTATTTCTGTGCAGGAAAGATACAGAATGAATCTTAGAAACAAGACTAACTTCAGGTTCTGCTGAGCTATAAAACTAAGTGGATGTGAAATACAAATCAAGGAAAACCACCCCAGCATTTATTTGTTTCTTTAGCTCCTGTGTGACTATGGAAATAAAATATGATTAAGGAAGAAATGGAAAAAGAACTAATGTTGAAATTATGGGCAATATGCATGCTTCTATCTGTGTGATTGTCAAATCAACATATTTTAAAAATCAAATTAGCTTGTGGCACATTAGGTTCTGTGCCAAAGGGTCCATAAGGAGGGACCCAAAATGCCATATTCCTAAGAGCCACGTTGTGGGGAGTCGGGGATCATTATGTACATATAAAATGTAATGAAGAACTCTAGGCAGCATAAAAACACTGCCAAGCAATAGCTTCAAGCAGGAAGCACTATAGGAATTTCTAGGAAGGAGAGGACAATAGCACCATGGCTGAAGTCATCCAGATCCAGGCATTTCTCCCAGGGAGAGAGGAGAAAGATAAATAGATCCCCATCCTGATGTGTGTACTATTAGCACGTCACTGAGGATTTAGAAAACAAAGACAGAGCACCACAGTTCCATCACCCTTATAGTAATCGTTATAGTAAGCTTATCTGTTCGCTGCTTATGTTGTCAGCCACAGCACTCATTTACCTCCCTACAGCACTCCTAAGGCATCAGCTATTTTGTTGTTGTTATTAAATTTATCATCACATTATAGTTAATATGAGGAAATCGGTCAACAGAGATGAACCCACGTAACTTTACACAATTTACAATCTGGGAAGCCAGGATTGGGAAGCCAAGTTTCTCTTGTTAGCATTTTTCTGCATGTGTCTCTGAATGTTTGACATAGGTATTCATCACAATGTGCGTGTTTTGTTACTTTTTCCACTTGTCATTATATAAATTTAATAATCATTTTTGGTAACTGCATATGATTTCGTTGAGTGGCTGTACCACCATTACTGTGCATTTCATGATCGCTGAACTTTTCATATTTTCAGATTTGAAAAACATTTTCTATATAAAACTCTTTTATTTGTCCAATATTTAGGCTATTAAGGTTAATTAATTCCTAGGAACGAAAGAGTATGAAGGCTTTTCAAAAAACTATGTTGTCAAATTCTCTTGTCAAGAATATAAGGATGCTCTCGGTTGACCACATCCCTGCCAGCACTGGGAAGAATCATTAATAAACAAAACCAAAGATGTAAATTGATAAGCAATAATGAACTTCCTGTTTTAATATGCTTTTCCTGACCATTGATTAATTCATTTATCTTGGAATATATCAGTGGGCAAAATAGGTAAGCGATCATATGTCTGTTTACTAATTCCACTCAAGTATTTTTATTGGTCATACCACTCTGGCAGCATGTGGAAGGAAGACCAGTTAGAGGGGGGAAAGAGTTGAGGAAGGGAGGCTGGTTCCCATTCTATCTTAATAGGATGAATAAGCTAAACGTTCAACTGAGTAATTTAAAAGTGACAATTGGTGCATAGAAAATATAGTGTCACAAGTTCCACGAGTTATTTAGATATTTAGTTCTAGTGGAATTTCCTTATGAGGAAGATATTATCCAAGTCCCCAACCCAGGCAGTTACATTTGATAAAATCTTTGTAGGTAGAAGTGAGAGATTTTCAAAGCTCATCTTCACACTCATTTCTTTTCCAAACTCTTAAGACTGAGGCTGTTGGGTTGTCATGTTGAGTAGCTTCAAACTGAGGTAGCATGTCAAGCAGGAGTGATGTGGTTCTGGTGAGAGATGTTGAAATCTGAGTTTTGTAGCATAAGAATAAAATTGATGCAGCTCTGTCTCATGGCTCCCTCCCCGGGAGGGAGGGAGCTACATTTCTGGCTACAGTGCAAGCATCATACAGCCAGATGGTTTGTTAGAGTGTGGCTGTCACACAATGAGGGGCTACTTGAAAGCAGTCAGATGGTAACACAATCGATTATTGTCATCTTAGAGAGTAGACAGTATGAAACCAATCATATTCTGTTTCTAGACAAAAATAGCTCAGAAGATGTTTTTATTCTGAGATCATGCATGCTGGATACACACACATACACACACACACACACACACACATATTTAGCTCAGTGCCTGGTACAAAGTAAATGCTCAGTAAATATTCACCACTTTTGCGATTTACATTATGATTGTTTTATTTTTAAATTGCTGAAGTGAGATTTCCCCCTCATACTCTAAAAGCACCTAGAAATGAAAGGAAAAAAGGAAGAGCACTGTGGAAGATCATGAAAGACCATGAATCAGCAGGCAGGATGAAGGGGGGGGAGCTATTTTTAGGATGGGGTTGCTGCTGGAAAGCTCAGAGGAAGGAGCAAGAAGAATAAAGAGGCTGATGAGGAGGGCAGAGGGGAGATCAACGGTTAACTGTGTGGAGTTTCAAGAGCAAGGAAAGGTCCTGGACAGGAAGAGCACTTCTGTGGAAAAAGGAAAGAAATGTGAGCAAGTCAGAGCTCTGAAATCCCTAAGGACTCCAGCTGCCTCAGGCTAAGCCCTGGTCTGTTTCTGAAGCCACAAGGTGCTGAACAGGGCTCACAGGCTGCCTGCCAGGGTGTGTGCGGATTTGCAAATGAGAGCAGACCACTCTACTGTTATCAAGACTTTAAAGGCTGAAGCTTGGGGATGATGAGTTGATGGACCATTCGTTTGTTTCATTTAAAGCAAGATTTGCAACTTAATGCTAAGATTTCAGTTTGTTAACTGCACAGAGGATCATGTTCTGTTCTGCACAAAAGCCGAACTACAGGTTCCAAGATTTGGGGGCTGGTCTAATGAGGTGGCCAGGACCAAGTGAGCTCAGGTACTGAAGAGCACTCCCCAGGAAAAGATGACTTCTGTCTTCCTTGGGCAAGTTTGCTGACCTTTGCCCCTGCTGAGGGGAGAGGAGGCGGCATCTCACCTGCTGGTGGGCACACAGTTTATTCAGGGTCCCCAAAGAGATTTGGCAAGTGGAATCTCCACAGACCAAATTGTGTTTCAGCCAACGTCGCTGGCTCTGTGCTTGTAGTGTCAGCGTCTGCCAATGGAAGGGACACCATGATGGGTTCACGTAGGACATTGCCAACCACCCACATGGCTTGAAGCCAGCACCTTCACCCTGCTGTACTTCGGTTTCCACATCTGTAAGGTGAGGGGACTGGGGAAAGAGCTCCCTGGGTGTTCAGTCATGACTGAACTTACGCAGGTGTAAAGATAACGCCTGCAAGATGTGGGAGAACAGTTGAGAAATGTTCAACAGAAACGTTGGCTGAAATAGGAGGAATATGATCTTTTCCAATTGTATTTTTCCTGGCCCAGGACCAAGTATTTGTTTAACCCCTCTCTTACCTTCATGTTATAGCCTATTAGATATTGTTAATGAGCTCTTGCCTGTTGTGCGTGTGTTTACAGTTTGGGCTGTGAGCTATTCAAGGACAGGGATGGTTTTGAATAGGTAACACATTTACATGATTCAAAAGGAACAAAAGAGGAATATAGTGAAGCCTCCTTCCCCTGGCTACCCACTTCCTACTGGCTACCAAATATTATTGTTTTCTTGTGTCTCCTTCCAGAGTTGTTTTATGCACGCACACAAAATTACATATGTATTTCCCTTCCACTTGCCCCCAGTATCTTTCAGGGAAAAATGATAGTGTAGTATATGCACTGGTCTGCATTTTCTGCTCAATACTTTATTTTGAAGCTCTTTTTACATAGTAAATAATGAGTTCCCTCAGCCTTTTTTATAGCTTCATGGCATTCCATTTTATATATATATGTATATATGTGTATATGTATATATGTGTATATGTATATATATATACATATACATACATATACACATATATACATATATATACATATACACATATACATATATATACATATATATACATATATATGTATATACATATACATATATACATATATATACATATATATATACATATATACATACACATATACATATATATATGTATATATACATATACACATATATACATATATACATATACATATACATATATACATATACATATACATATGTATACATATACATATATATGTATATACATATACATATATACATATATATACATATATACATACACATATACATATACATATATGTATATATGTATATGTGTATATATATATACATATATATACAATTAATATATATATTTACCATAATTTATTTAAACAGTCCCAAACTGATAAATATTTAGGTTTTCAATCTTGTGATAACTAATACTATAATGAATAATCTGATGTATAAGTGATATTGCGTGTGTGTGTGTGTGTGTGTGTGTGTGTGTGTGTGAAATTTTGTGCTAATGAGAGAAATGGTAGATATCGTTTAGCGTGATTTGGGAAAGACCAATGGGGTCTCTCACATCTGGGCACTTAGCCCACCAACACCAATTTCATTTGATTTCCCCTAGTTCTACACTGGGACTCATTCTTTTGCTGAAGATTTTGTCTCCTATTGAAACACTAACCAGTTAAGCCTCAACAGTCATTTACAATCTATGATGAGATGACTAACCCCCTGAACAGCTTTGCTGTGGTTGTACCATGCTCCTGCTTAATACGCTTATTTCTGTGGTTGTCCCCACCTTCGGTCAGACACATTTGGCAGAGCACGCAAGGCCTTTCACAGCTGGCCCCTGCTCATGTTTACAGACTTAGCCCTTCTGGTTGCCGTCATACTTCGCTTCTGTCGCCTCTCAAGTGAGTGATGGCTTTCTCATCTCCAGGCCTCTGCTCAGGATGCACCTCTACTTGGATTATTTTCCCTACTACCTCTAGACCTGCCAGTGCCTTAGCTCAGTCATCGCTTCCCCTGGCTATCCTTTGCCATCTTGCCTGGTTTCAGCTCTTGAGGGTCATCCCGTGGACTCTTACTTCCATCCAAACAGAAGTTCCCCTAGCATTGCAATTGCTTTTAATAGTTTTTTTTTAAATTCCTGTAACTTAATAGACAATAAGTTCCTTATAATTAAGAACTTTTTTGTGTGATCCTTTTATTTTTAGTGCCTATAGCACAACAGGGACTTAGAATGTTTTGGGGATGATAAATGAATAGATTTTCTTTCAGTCCAAGGGATGAATTAACAGTCAACTGATCAAAAGGAATATGGGTAGAGGAACTAAAAATTGAATTAGATTGCCATCTGGATTATTTGACCTGGAGTGTCCAAAATCTGACAGTAGAGTTAAACATATACACTGGCTGGAATCCCTTACAGAACTAGCACAAGAGAGTCGTGTTTTACCAGTTCCTGCAGAGACTCACTCAGTCAGGGGATTGACTGTGTCCTTTAGCCACAGCTGTCCGAGGTAGATGGCATAGAAGTTGTCCTTTTGGGCTGCATTGATACTGTCAAGATGAAGATGCAACCGGATCACTGTTTCCCTTGTGGTCACATCGAGGGAACGAGGCTGAGGGGGGGCAGAGCACAGACATGAGCTGGCCTCATCTGGCATGACAGAGACATAGCCGAATGAGTCACTCTGGTGTCTCTCCCAGGATATTTGGCTTTGAGATGTGGGTTTGAGTTGGGGAAGTTTGTTTTTATAGCCCTAGGCCTTGGAACTATAAGGTGGAAGTAGGCATCCCTAAGCAACTTATTGTAGGAAGATTTTTCATTTGCATGTGCTGAGGGTTGGGATGACCTTCTACCTTGGATATGAGAGTTGTGTAAGTTTCAGTAACAAAGCATCACTTCCAAGTAGACCCATGGGACCAGCCCCTGTCATAATTCTTAAGCCATCTTTTCCTAGATATTATTTCCTTGATTCTTGGAAAGCTGGATAGTTCCTTAGATTTTTGTACAACTTACGTGGCTTTCGGTTAAAACTAGGCAAGCTAAGGCCCCAAACATCTTTAATTTGCTTATGTAAGCCCACAGGACCTCATATCATGTTGGTACTAGGATAAAGTGTTTGTTAATCTCATAAAATATTGGTGAGATTTCCCTGTATTGCAGTGTGTGTATATGTGTGTACATGCATGTGATATATGTAACCTGAGTGGTGGCCAGGATATCTGCTGAAGATTACAGCAATTTTCAGGGTTGGGTTAGGTTGATATATAGTTGACTTTCAGTCCTGGCTTCGTATTGGCATTATATGACCCATGGCAAATTATTTAACATTTCTGTCACTTGTGTTGTCATCTGTAGAAGAGGTTGATGATAATAATACCTTCTTGAAACATTTTGAAGATGAAATGAGGAAATAGACGTAAAGTGCTTCAACTGGTGCTTGGCACACAGTAAACGTTCAATACGTGAGAGCGATTATTATTATCAAGGCACTTTACGTGATCTCGGGCATGCTTAGTGGAGAAGACACAGTGGCCTGTAGAGATCCTGGTAGGGGTCTGGTGTTGAGAATATGCACCGGCTCTCACCGTTCTCTTACTTCCTCACCTCTTCAGAGGAGCTTGGAGATGCAATAGCCAGATCACGGTGACTTGGACATCCGTTGGACAAGAACAGGCCCTGGGGGATGAACCCAAGATGTGGATGGGAGCTTGGCAAGGCCACAAGTAGATTTCAGGAGAGTTCAGGTGCGGATGGGTCAACATGGTCAGCATGGGGACAGTCAGGCTGCCAGTGCCACGCTGCCACTGTGGGGCTGGGTTTCTCAGTGGAAACTGACGGGAGGAGGCAGACTGGTGGGTGAGGAGAAACTGTGCGGCTCAAGTCTCCGACAAAGGGCTGGTTTCTGTACTCTATAAAGAACTCTGCAAGCCAATGAAAAAAAGCCCCAAACCCTATAAAAAGTAGGCAAAGGATATGGACAGTTTGCAGACACTAAAAGAGAAATGGCTTTTAAGGACATGGAAAAGCTACTCAGCCCCACCCATAGGAAGAAAAATGCAAATTACAACAACAGTGAAATTTCATTTTTCACCTGTCAGATTGGCAAACTGAAAAGAGTTTGATAATACTGAGAAATGGCTTTCTGCCAATTGGTACAACTTCCAGAGAAAGAAATTTGTTAATATCTGTCAAAATGTAAATGCAAATGCCTTTGACCTAGCAGCTCTACTTGTGGCAATGCATCCCACATACATATTCTCAAATGTGTGAAACGATCCATGTAAAGGATTATTAATTGAGGCATTGTTTGTAGTAGCAAAGTTTCAGAACATTCTGAGAGTCCACTAATAGGATTGGTTAAATAAATAATGAGGCATCAATTTAATGAAATACTAACAGCTGTCAACAAGAATGAGGGAGTTGTTTATAGATATGAACTCCAAGGTTTCCTGTTTAATGAAAAAGAGCAATGTGCAGAAAAACACGTCTAGTGGGCTACTATTTGCTTAAAAAAGAAAAAAAAAGGACTATATATATATATATACTTGCTATCATATATATACATATATATGATATATGTATATGCATATGCCTAAAATAGGTAATAATTTGCCTAGTGAGTAGGGAATTGGGAATTGGGGGCTTGGGGATAAAGGAGGGAGAAACTTTCCACTTTGTACTATTTATAGTGTTTGAATTTGAATCATATTAATTCATTACCTATTCAATCTTTTTTAAAAATAGCAATATTGCATCTTGCTCCCTAATACGGCCATTGGATTTAATGTGAAAAATGTTATAAAATATTGATTAGTGCAATTACTTAATTCCCCACCACCTTACTCCTCCTGTTCCATTTGACACTCACTAATATTTGAACGGGTTTGATGTCCCAGGAAAATGCTACAGGTTTATCCTATAGCTCCCCTCATCCCCGGCATCCATACTCAACTATTGCTGGACGTGCCCCCTCCCCAGGGAGAAGAGGTTGTGGCGGCACGAGCACGGCTTTGCAAAAGACAGAGCTGGATTTGAATCCTGCCTGTATTATTCACTGGCTATGTTAACTTGGTTGAGTTGCTTTACTTCTCTAAACCTCAGTTTCTGACCTGTAAGTAAAGTAAAAAAAAAAATTAAGAAAAAAGGCGTGTTTACTGTTGCATCCGAAATCGATCGTGGCTATAGGATTTCAAGTATTTAAGGATCAAATTCATTAATAACAACAACTTTATTGTGGCCCGCCGCACCCATATCCCAATTGGCCTTTGCCAGAGTCATGGTGGAGCTGGCCAAACTCAGCGCTGCCCCTGGTTTCACTAACGCACTCAGTAATGACCTGGGACCACTGCTATCCTGCTGGAGTTGGTCTCTGTCCTTCCCAGCTCAGCCAGTTCCCCCTCTAAGGTACCGTGGCCACCTTGGCCCTAAGAGTTCCTCTTTGGTGTCCAAAGTCTCTGGCTGCTTTTGGACAGACTTGGTTATTTTCTCATGGTTGAGAGAAAGTTCCTAAAGTTCCTTTAGTATTGGGGTATGGGGGCCAGTGTGTGATGTCTGCAGCACCAGGGACCTGGTGACAACCACACTTCTCTTGTGGGGATTTGTGCCTGGTGCATAGGCGTAGGCATTTCAGGGGGGCGAATTTCAGACCCCTATGTGAACTTTTCATCCGTGTACGTACCTGTGTCTTGCCAACTGTTTATTTAAGCAACTACTGAGCCCTGTTAGTAAGTGATATCAAAAACTCTGAGGTGGTTGTTTTATAGTCAGTCTAAGCAATGGTAGAAGGTTCAGGTTTACATGTGCTCATATACTTGAATGGGGGGAAAAATTCATATAGGGTCAATAGCTTAGTTGCTATGGTGAGATAGAATGCTTTTTGAGAAAGTTTCTCTTTAAAGTCGAAGCTTAATCACGTTTAAGGCGGAGGAAAAACAGAAGGAGAAAAAAAAAACCAGACTGTGGTAGGCTAGATTTCCCCCAGATATTATTGCTGCTTCTGTCTCTACAGCCGAACATAACAGCTGGTGAGTAGAGAGAAACTGGAGAAAGATCTTTTTTGCCTTTAATCCAGTATGCTGTTTTCCTGTGCCCGTTTTACTGTAATTCTCAGCGGCTGCAGGACAAAAGCTGTTGACTGATACATGCAATTACCTCCTCTAATATTGCTCTCAACTGTCGGCCCTGACTGACAAAAGTGGATGAGGTTTAGTTAAGGTCTGGGAAAACACTCTTTTAATAAAAGCCATTCCCATCTCTATGATCACCTCCCTCCCTCAGACCTTTTCATCTGTTTTCTGGAAAGATAAGGCCTGGTGATGGAAAGTTAAAAAGTGGTGCTGAACTTGGACGATCACGACACCACCATTTACCCCATAAAAACTCTCACAGTGTGTGTCTCTGTGTGTGCCTGAGTGTGTGTGTGTGTGTGTGTGTGTGTGTGTGTGTGTGCAATTTGCATTTGAAATAAGGAAAATCAGTTTGGGTCTCTGGGCAAGTCTTTTCCCAAAAAGAATAGGAGGTGATTTTAGGAAGTTACACCACATCCTTTTTGGGCTCAGACCTCTTTCGGTTTTTGTAGGCAAAAGTAAGCCCTGAGGAGGTACTTTCCTCAGGGTCCTTCGGCGGATTGCTGGGCTTGGATGCTCTACTTCCTAATGGAGGATGTGCACAGCAAAACTGTGTTTAATGAACTGTAGGTGGAAACCTTCTCCTTCCCGCTGATGCAATGCTGTACGTTGAATGCTCACAGAGCACCACAATCCGAAGGAGTCAAGGCCCTCCCAAGGAGCCCTGGGCAACCCCAAAGAGGAAGAGGGGCGAATCTAGCGAGAGGGTTCCCCCTCTCCCCCGCCCATTCTCGGCTTAGAAGAATTTATAGTTCACACAGGAGGAGGGTGAGACACAAAAGTGAGGACGACACCCTATTTACAGGTGTGGTCTGGGAGACTGAAGTGGAAAGTACGGGAAGACGTCCTTATACAAAGCGAACACTGTGTGGATTGGGCTGTGTCCCTGTGTTTTGAAAGGCCTGCTGGTTGCTCTGAATGCAAACTGCTGGCCATGGTGCAGGCATAGGGGGTTCTTCAGGAGGCAGCACTTGGCACAAAGTCCTCACTGATCCCTTTGATTGGTGCGAGCAGAGCAGGCGGAGGGGGTTGGGGCTGAGGAGGCTGCAGTTTGTTCCCATGCCCAGAAGGGACCTAACTTCGGTCCGAAGGAAGTCTGCTCCCTTATCAACAGAATGAGGTAGCTTTGTCCTATCAGTTTTCCCCTGTGTTGGCACTCAATTTTCATAATACAGTTTGTAATGTGATAAGGTCTACACATTATTAATAGTAGCAATAGTATGGCAAGATTATTCCTATGCAGTTTTGGTAAAGAACAAAGGGCCGGGCTGCCGATGAAGTATAATTACCTAGGATTTTAGAACCAGGGCACAACATGTTCCTCTTTTTCAAGTATCTGCAGACTGTTTACTAAAAAAAATGCTTCTCTTGGAGAGAAACCCACCTTCTACCTCCACCCCACCCCACCCCACCCACATTGGTATGGAGACTATACATCAAGTTAACACCTTGGTTACTTTCTGTAGGGGTCGCAGAGAGTGTCAGCTGGGGTCAGATGAGAACAGCAGTCTGACTCAACATTTATTGCACTCCTGCTGTATGCCAAGAAATGCACCGAAATCTGGAAGTGTGTAACACAGGAGAAGAAAAGGCTTATTGCCAAGGAGCCCTCACCTGGAAAGAGAGATGGAATCTCAGCCTAAGATGGTGAAATGTTGACATGCTACCAGGAGGTGAGTCCATGGACACAGAGCAGGAGACAGTTAAACTCAGCTAGGTCAAGAATGACTTTCTGGAAGAAAGGGATGCTGGAGCTTTGTAACTAAGTGGCTACTTCCTTGGCATGCTTTACAGGCACTCAAAGGCCACTGCTCTATGTCCAAGGGACAACAAAATATTAAAGGGGCAGCAGGGTCTCCCTTAGGGCAGTAACATCCCAGTAATGCAGACAGGCATATAACCAAACAATGGCATTATGGTGTGATTCCACAGGGCCAGCAATATGGCACCACAGGGCACAGATGATGAAGGGGGTGATCTGTTTCAACTTTCATGATAACGAGAGGCTCACCTGTCACCTGTTTGTGCTAATAGTGATTGCACTGTGCTTTTCCCATGCCAAGCCTGGCTCTAAGTACTCTGGATATAGCAACATGTGTCATGTTCACACAACACTAATGAGGACACGAAGGCAGAGAGAAGTTCCTGGATGCACAGTTAGGGCCAGGACTTAAACATGGGTTGCCTGGCTCCTGAGTCCACACTTGTCACCATTCACTACTCGCCCTCCAATAGGGAGCAAGCTTCATTCTGGCCTTTCCTTAGGGGGAAGCAATTGAGCCCACTGTCTCATCTGGCTTCTGGGGAGAAGGCTGAGGAAACTTCTAGGCAAGGAATATTGAAGGAATTTTTCAGTTGTGGAATCCTGCCCCCAACCCCCTCCCTGCCACACAGAATCACATGTGCATTCACACCTGCACAACACATATACACCCTCTTTCTCCCCCTTGGCCCCCAATTCTGCCTTTGCATCAAAATCACCCAAATTTTAAATAAAATACCGATGCCAAGGCCCTTTCCTGGATATACTAAATAATTGTATCTGGGAATAGACCTTGAGGATCTGTTTTTTCCATTTTTAAGAAAATTAAATGACATGCATGCCCAAAGTAAAAATTCACAGTACAGAAAAGAAAGTGTCTGCCCCTTCCATCCAGCTTTCAGTCCTTCCTTCCACAGACAAACACTTCCAACAGTGACTTGTGATCTGTTTCCTTCTAGAAAGCAATGATCTCACATGCCCATCTGTTATTTTCCTCTCTCTCTCTCTCTCTCTTTTTGGCTGGGTATTTATTAATGGCACATGACAAGGCAGGTCTCCCCAAGCCCCTCCCCTTTATCAAGGGGTCTGGGATGGAAACCATATAGAGGTCAGGATATTCTCAGTGTGTTGGGGGATGGGTTGGGGCAAGGACTCCCCAGCAGCTGAGGGCTTCTCTTTTCCTCTTACTCTTGCTGGGACTGGTGATCCAGGGGGCTCTTACTCTTTGGAGGCCATCTGGACCACAAAATCTACCACCCAGTTGCCTTAGCCAAATTCATTATTATACCAGGAAATGAACTTGACAAAGTGGCCATTGAGGGCAATGCAGCCCCGGCATCAAAGGTGGAAGAGTGGGTGTCGCTGTTGAAGTTGCAAGAGACAACCTGGCCAGTGTAGCCCAGGATGCCCTCGAGGGAGCCCTCCGATGCCTGCTCCACCATGTCTTGATGTCATTGTATTTGGCATCTTTCTCCAGGTGGCAGGTCCGATCCACAACTGGCATGTTGAGGGTGGAGGCATGGAAAGCCATGTCAGTGAGCTTCCCATTCAGCTCAAGGATGATCTTTCCCACAGCCATGGTGGTGGCAGTAGAAGCAGGGATGCCGTTCTGGGCCCCTCCTTAGTCATCACACCACAGCTTCCCAGAGGGGCCATTGACAGTCTTCTGGGTGGCACTGATGGCATGGACTGTGGTCACGAGTCCCTCCACGGTGCCAGAGTTGCCATGGATGACCATGGCCTGAGGGTCCAAGCAGTTGGTGGTACAGGAGGCATTGCTGACAATCTTGAGAGAGTTGTCATACTTCTCACGGCTCACACCCATCACAAGCATGAGGGCATCAGCAGGATGGGCAGAGATGATGACCCTCTTAGCTCTACCCTTCAAGTGAGCTCCAGCTTCCTCCACGGTAGTGAAGACACCAGCAGACTCCACAACATATGCGGCACCAGCATCACCCCATGATGTTGTCGGGAACTTTCTCTTAGAAGACGGAGATGGGCTTTCTGTTGATGACGGGTTCCACATTCTCAGCCTTGACTGTGCCATTGAATTTGTCATGGGTGAAATCATACTGGAACACATAGACCATGTAGTTGAGGTCAACGAAGAAGTCATTTGTGATGACAATATTTACTTTGCCAGATTTAAAAGCAGCCCTGGTAACAAGGTACCCAATAAGGTCAAATCCGTTCACTCTGACCTCCACCATCATGTCTTGAGGATGCAGCCGGCACAGCACAAGAAGATCTGCTGTCTATTGAATGGGGAGGCGCAGAGAGCCCCCATCTGTTATTTTTTAACCTCTGTAGATGATTGTGATGAATAGTCAGGTGAGAATCTCTGACCTGTGCCCTGCTCTGTCCACCTCAAAGATGTTTCATCTGTGGGAAAGGAGGGCAGGAAGGAGGAGGCTTAAGAAGTGGGGACTTTTTGAGTAGATGAAGTAGAAGGAGAGCCAAAAGGGCAAAGCTCAGAGAGAGCCTACTCAATGTAGCACACTGCTTCAGAGTGAAAGAGGTGAGAATTCCTGTAACACACATTGAGTGCTAACTGCTGAGAGAGGCACAGTGGCGAGACACAGTCAGAAGTGAGTGGGGATCAATAAGGAAATGCCTTCCAGAGGAGACTTGAGAAGTCTCAAAAATGAAAGGAAAGGGTATTTGGGGTGGAAAGAATGGCATGGGATGTGAATGCTCATTCGCTCATGTATTCCGGGTATTTTTTCCTTCAGTCCTTTGGGATGCGGTAGGTGTAATTGCAAGAATATGCACTGTGGTTTCAGGCTGTCCTGGATCACAGGGGTTGAAAATATAGTGGGTATGGTGACGGTCATACAGGAGGCACTGGGAGTGAAACATGAAGTAGACACATCATTATGTTCAGTCTCTGGGGAGACAGACATCTAGAAACCCACTATTGTGATAAATATTTTCCTAATGGTGGGTAAGTAAGTGCAAGGTATGTGAAGGGTGGAATAGGACTAGTAACACTTGGTAATTTTTTTTTTTTTTTACTCTTGGGATTTTTTTTTTTTTTAAGAACTGAAACAGGACTTTCTTGGTCAGAGTCTTGAAATAGATCATCTTTTTGGTCCTCAGATTCTGGAAGGGTCAAAACTGACCTGTCACAGACAAATTTGGGGACATATAAGGTTTGGTGGACTTGAGCAAGCACTTGGTTATAGTTTTGTGGTCTGTTTGCTTTCCAGAGTCTCCATGAGTCACGGGAAGACACAAGTGGTGTGCCTGCATACCTGTTTGATAGCCCTTCCTCTTCTAAATGCAGGCCAAGTCTGAGTTAGAAATCAAAGGCTTAACTGAGTTTTATTATTTCCAAGACTTTTACAATTGCTTTTCTAACTTCCTAATGATACATTTTCATTTTCTGAAGACAATCTGGAAAGGATCATTAAGGATGCAAATTTTTTTTTTTTAATGGATCAGAAGGAAATTTTCATGTTGTACCCCAGACTATCCCAGATTAGGTTCCAGGATTTTTTCTGAATAGGATAGGACTGTCATAGGAGGGACTGTGAATCTTTTTTTTTTTTTCTTAAGCTGGAAGGACTTTTAACAGATCTTTTCCTTTTTAAATTCCTATCTCATGCCAATATGGTTGTCTATGCTTTGTCTTTGCAGCAGCACCATAAGGAAAGTAGGACCCTTGCCATCACTTTACAGAGGAGGGAAATGAAGACATCAAAATATTCAAGACTTTACCTAAGATCTTTTTGTTCTGATAAGTGGCTAGGCTGGTATTTGAACTTGGGTAACTCCACAGGAAAGTCCAGCTTTTCATTTTGCCAATGAGCCAACTGAAGTCCCAAGATGGCTCACTTCATTGGTTGCAGATCTTGGAGCTCAGGGCTCCGATTTTGTGTGTTTTGTATGACACGAGGGTCACCCCTGAGGAGCGACCTGTATCTTGGGTCTCTTTCTTCCCAATGCATCTCATATACAGTCACCCTACAGCCTGCTCCCCCCTCCCCTACCCCCACAAATCCATGCTTGTGGTTTCCCCTAAACTGCAGATGATGGTCCCAGCCTCTGTCTATCTTGGCCTCTAATATCTCTGGCATTGACCCCACCATCCAGCCAAACCAGAGACCCTACGTTCCCCTACAAGAACTCTAGATACATACTTTCCTGTCTCTGTCTTTATTCACCATTTCCCACTTTCTGGTATGCCCTCTTCTTGTCAGATCCACAGATCCCAAGGCTACTTGTCTTTTAGACCCATCATCCAAGTCACCTCCTCTATGAAGCTTGTGAGGTCCTACAGTTATATAGGATCTGTCACTGTTGCTGAAGGATAAGAGACAGGTTGGAGAGGAGAGGGAGGGGAGAAAATTGTTGGAACTCAAAAGACAGTAGATATGAAGCTTGGAGGTGGATGCAATGATGGATGAACCCAAGGCTAATCAACAGCCACGGGAGTTGTGGATTGTTGAGTGCTTACCATGTCTTGGAGCAGTTAAATGCTGTCATCTCCTTCAATTCACAGCAAGTCATTGGGTTGCTGCAGCTGGGAGGCAAGTCTAGCTCTGGGTGAAGTCACAGCTTGTGCTCTTTCTTGTTATCATGCTGTTTCTGGACAGCTGGTTGTGGGGCCCGAGAAGAACAGAGCAATCTCCGAAATGGAGGAGTAAAGGGATGAAACAAAATTGAGGTCATGGATTGAGACAACGCAGTGAGAGATACTGGAATCAAAAGGGTTGATTGAGGGCCATGGCAGAGTGGAGCTCTCTTAAGGATATGGCCCTCGGTCCCTGCACCTTTGTCATAACAAGCCAGCTCAGCTTGTGGTGATCATCTGGGCACTGGGGGTTGCACTTGTGGCTTGTGTCTTGCTCTGTGTTTCAGGGCTTTTGGTTCCCAAACTCCCTGAAGGCAGGGACTGTGTCTATGCCTTTTTAAAGTAGAAACATAGTGCATCCTACCAAATGGCCAAAAGGAGGTGGGCAGAGGGACAGAGGGACAAGCCCCTTGCTCTGCCCAAGGATGTGGGGAGGCTTCACACAGAGATGAAATGTCCAGGCAGAGAAGGGAACAGGGTGAGGGAAATTGGAGGAGGAGGGCAGGGCACGTGTTCAGGAGGGAAGGCCCAGAAAGGCCTGGGAGTGGTGTTTAGGGATGTGACAGTGAGTCAGGAGCAGCCAGAGGGGGGAAATAAGGCAGGTTGGGCCTGGGCCTAGATGTAAACGCGGCCCCTCACCCTGCCCTGCTGTGTGTTTTCGACACACACACACTCCAGACTACTCCCAGCAACTTGTCGTTTGACACATTACCTTGTTTGTGAGTCTTGTGTAGGCCCAGGAGAGACCCTTCTTACTCCTCTTTCAAGGCATTTTAAGCACACGTCCTGTGAGGCCTGCGTCAGCACTCTCAGCTAGAATTCACTGTCTCCCGGCAAGTGTCTTTTCTCCCTCTCTGTTCTAGTGCTGGTCATGCTGTTTTGTCTATCTTCCCTACTATTGGGAGAGCTATTTCCGGGGGAGGAATTTTGTCTTCTCTTTGCACCCCCGATGCTAGCGCATAGTAGGTACTCAGCACGTTTTGATGATCGAATGACTCTAGACTAGCATTCATGTTTTTCCCATAGACAGTGTAAGCGGTCAGTGGGGCCCCACAACTCCGGGAACAGTAGAGGGGAATTTCCCTATTTGCTCCGTGAAAGCTAGTGGGCGGCTAGCATCCCGCTCACCCTGACTCCCTTCAGCCTCCGGTACCTGCCTACCCCACCATGTCATTGCTCTGCATTTTCTCCTTTATCACTTTTTTTTTTCTTTCCTTCAAGGAGTGTAGCAACCCCTCAGGAGTTCGATTATATTGCAACATGAATAAGATATTTGATATGCTGTTTAAATGAGTCATCGCACCCCTAGTGTAATTGTTCGCCCCCTGTCCCACTAAAGGTGATCTGCATTCCCAAAAGAATGCTTTGGTCCTGAATAGGGAATTGCTGAAATTGTGTGTTCCAGTTCTCTGGCTTATCTTGTGCATTGCAGGGTGTGTCATTTGTTTTACCCCCGGGCAGATGTGAACTTTTAAATGGTTACTCAGTGGAGCTGCTGCTATTTACAGAAAGATGTTGAATGGTAGGTAGCGCCCAATGTTCGTATATGTGTGGTGTGTGTGGAGGGGACAGAGAACAGCAGAGCGCAGGCTGGTGTGGAAGACGTTGTCCGATCTCCGTGAGGCAGTTTCTCAACATAGAGGAAAGCTTAAGCGGAACCGATTTAGGTTTTGGATTTGTGGTCTGAAGTCTCCCTGTTCCACATTTCCTTCATATGAATTTTGGTCACTCTAAAATATTAGCCTGCCCTGATGTCCTCACGCTGGATGGATCACCGAGGTAGCTCGCTATGCCTTAGCACTTCTTCATCTCGAAGCTGAGTTATAGGATAGGATTCGTCTACTCCCCAAATGGAGTGGGCACATTTCCCTCCATTGTTCATTTCTTTTAATGAAGAGAACATGATTGATTGTCAGACTGTCAAACATAACTAACTCCAGAGCCACCACTCATAGTCTGTGAAGGTCTCAGGAACTGGTGGTTATGTTGTCTCAGACATTTCAATTACTCAGACCTCTGTGCATTTGAGTCGGGGCAAGGCCCACACTGAGATAGACAGGAATTAAACTTTCCAAATTAAGGGTGAGCTCTATTCCTAAAATGATAGGTAAAGTCAGGTGTTACATTCATTCAGCATGCCCATGAGTCAGAAATACGCTCAGGGACTGGTAATATAAGAGAAACAGGCCCTGGAGGCCCCTGCCCTCAAGAAGTTCACAGTCTAGTGTGGTCGACTGGCATGCAAATGGTAACAATGTAATGGAGGCATGTACGAAACACTGCTGGAAATCGGTACAGCAGAGCCTGCCCGAGGAAGTTAAGCAAAATTTTTAAAAGGAGGAGATACTTTTGTTGGAACTTGAAAGATGAGTAGTGGTGTTTATGAGGGTGCACAATTTGGAGGTGGGCATGCTAGGCAAAGGCTAGGGTGACTAGAGCCTCATGGATGGTGACTGAGATGAGGCAATTAGATCATGAAGGGCTTTGTGTACCAAAAACTACATGCTAGTTTTGCACTGTAGATGTATTAGCATGTGTTCATCTGCACGAATGGAAACCTCCAACACTACTGACTTAAACACTGAAGAAAATTGATTAGCAAATATAATGTGCTCAAAGGCAGGAGGTTCCTAGATGGCTGAATTCAGTGGCTCAACTCTGTCATTAAGGACCTAGGCTCTTTCCACTTTTTTGCTCTGCCATTCTTGGTATGATCCTTTATCCTCAGACTGCTTCTTCTTTGGATCGCAAGATGACCAAAGAGGAAGAGAGGTTTGTTTGTTTGCTTTCTGACTTGATCTGTGTCTTTCTAATGAGGGAGGAAAATCTTTCTTAAGATGCTCCCCTGGCAGACTAATCCTCATGCCTCAGTGGCCAAAACTGCATTACATGCCCAACCCTAAACCATTCACTGGCAAGGGGAATGCAACCACCATGACTGGCTCAGACAAACCTGGACTCGCCCCCTGGAGGGGACAGACCTACTTCTTCTGAAGTACATGGCCAGGTAGAGAATACTGGAACAAATTTGGGCCTCTGAGAAAAAGTAGGGGGAACAGGACAAATGGCTGCTGAGTTGGCAACTGACAGTGTTTGCTACAGTAGGTGATGAGAAACTACCAGATGATTGAGCAGGGGGTGGCATGGTCAGCTTTTCATATTTAAAAAGATCACCCTGTCAGGGCGCCTGGGTGGCTCAGTCGGTTAAGCGTCCGACTTCAGCTCAGGTCACGATCTCACGGTCAGTGAGTTTGAGCCCCACATCGGGCTCTGGGCTGATGGCTCAGAGCCTGGAGCCTGCTTCCGATTCTGTGTCTCCCTCTCTCTCTGCCCCTCCCCTGTTCATGCTCTGTCTCTCTCTGTCTCAAAAATAAATAAACGTTAAAAAAATAATTATATAAAAAAAAAGATCACCCTGTCATTAGTGTAAACTTTGTTTTTATAGACAGAAAACTGAGAACAAGTGGAACAGTCTTATGAGATAGCACGTCATTGATCAACACTTGTGTTGAACTGGAGTTCAAATTTTCCTTGAGTCAGGCTCTCCACCTTAAGGGTGGGAGGGGGGGGAGGGGTGGGTTCCGTGCAGAAAAGAAACTTTCCATTCTGGATTTGCCAAGAAGTCCTTTATGGTATCATGGCAAGCATGCTATCTCTTTTAAATCCAGATAATGTGGTCCACTCAAAAGGGCCATTATAATCCTAGAATCCCAGCATGTTGGAGCTGGAAGTGACTTCGAAGGGATCTAGTTCAAGACCTTCACTTTACAAATGGGGAAACTGGGGCCTAGACAGTGAAGTGACTTGTTAAGTTCCAGTGTCTGGTGCATGGCTGAGCTGGAATCACGCCCACAGCTTTTCTTGACTCTCGCCCTGTGCTCTTCGTAATGGTTTCTCAGGGCCACCTTCTATGGAGGCTTATGTATGCACTCAGGAGTGCTAGAAAGGCTCTGCAGGACTTCTTCCTGTGTTTCTATTATCCTTGAAAACTACCCTATTGGATTTTTCTTTTTAAAAATAATGCTTTGGTTTTTATAAAATTGCAAACAATACTGGTATGTATGTTGAAGTTCTCTTATTATTCATTTATGATATGATATTAGTGTGAATGTGTCCCTCTGGTTTTTTCTTTGAAGCAGTTTTAATGGGGAATGAGGAGAGACCTTCTGGGCCCTGGCAACCTCAGAGACGAAAGGAGACCCTAAGAAGAAGCTTTAGGGTGTGAAGTGGGAGGGGCACCTGGGTGGCTTAGTCAGTTAAGGGACCAACTTTGGCTCAGGTCATGATTTCACGGTTCGTGGGTTTGAGCCCTGCATCGGACTCTGTGCTGACAGAGCCTGCTTCGGATTCTGTGTCCCCTCTCTGTCTGCACACTCCATCTTTATTTCTTTTAAAAATGAATAAATGTTAAAAAAAAACAAGAAATGATTTTTTAAAAAAGATATGAAGCGGGAGACTTGAGGGGCTCATTACTTTGCTGGGACTTTTCTTATGACACTAAGCCAAAAAAGGCACTAAATAAGATCTTTGATATCAACTGAGACATTAATACATGGCAATTGGTTTGCAGGTGTTGGGTGGAAACTCTGGCCCATTTTTCTTGGTAACTCAAACATCCATTCACGGTGGCCGATCGCACCCTGACTCCACTCTTTCCTTTGACTTTCAGGGTGTATGTGTCCACCCCCCCCCAGAACATACATATGTCTTGGCTAAAATTTTTACCCAGAAACCTCTGAAAATTCATCCCTGTAGACAGAGTGGTACCAAGAAGGGGGGCCGGGGTGGGTGGGGGGGGAAACAAGTAAAAACTAGAAATAGTTCCAGAATCAAGATTTTACTGACAATGTGCTACATGCAAAGCACCAAGCTTAACCAAAGACTGATAAGTCCATTTATCTCAACTTCGCTTTTGAAAATAGTTCTACGGTATATTGGGTTATCTTTCTAGCAGCATGTCGAACATCATACAACTTAGTTCTTGATGTAGAAGGTGGAGAAAGATTAGGCTGAAGCTGTAGGGACCAGGGCATCTTTGGATTTTGTGTAAGGTGGTCTCATTTATAGAAGGATAGATGGAGTTGCTAACCTAAGTTACTTTGTTGAGCAAAGTGGGCGGGAGACAAGGGCTGGCACAGGCCATAATGTAAGACAAGAAAGGGACTGAAGACGCATGTGTATGGTGCCATTTATATCAATTTATCTTTATATGTGGGTATGTATACAAAAAAGTAAATAAAATGCTTTTAAAAAGTGACCTGGGTAATCAGGAAACAAGTGACTGTAATCTTCACGTGCATCTAAAGCGATGACATGCTTCAGGTGATTGGCCGGACTGTGGGATTGTTAAGGGGGCCTCGCTCAAACTGGCAACGTTACAATTCTCTAAAATCGGAAGTGTGAACATGTGGCTGGGGATGCTGCTCCACCTTGATTTACATTTTTGTTCTACTTTCACCTACCGATTAAACAGTTTTTCATCTCATTTCATTTTTTGCCATCTTTGTATCAGTAAAGGCTGAATTATAATAAAAACATGAATTGCAGATATAATTATATACATAGTTATATCTAAGTTTATTTCAAAATTGGGTATACTTTGTTCTACAGTGTGAATTTGTCCATCGTAAAAATCCTCTAGTATTTTTATAATGTCCTGATTTAAAGGAGCCCCTCAAAGTGTTATGGAGAGATTCCTGAACAGGCTGGTATCATCTGACATTTTTAATTGAGCTCTTGTGAACCCCTTTCACAAAGTGTGCCTAATGAACTGAAACTGCCTTTGGGATCAGCCAGGACGTTCATTTGGCACCCTGATTGGGCAGAGGCTAGAGGCAAACCTCCCTTTCCTCCCAGCCACAACCTAAAGCACCTCCCAGAACACACAGGAAGGCCAACACCATTTATTAAGCACTTATGTGTCGATACTTTCCTCAGGGTAAACCAGCAAGGACGTATATTTTATGTCCATTTAATAGATCAGGAACCCGAGGCCCGAGGGGTTTAGTAATTTATTCAGGGACAAATGAACTGAGCCAGTGTTTAAATCCTTAGCTCTTTAATTGAATAGGACAGTTTTGTTGTTTATTTTTCTCTTCCCATACCAATTCAGCCAATCAGGAAAAAAAGCAAACTGGAAGGGTTTCCTTACTCTGAAGACTTCCCCTTTTTTTGAGGTTTTTTTCCCAGCCACGGCTTTCAAGAGGTGGAAGAGGAGATGGGAAGTGAAAGAACAGGTGGGGACAGAGGGGAACGATCTCTCTCCATTCAAAGGTTAGGTTTTGCTAGGAGAAATGCCAGTCTAGAAATGACTGCTCTAGAATAGCTCAAACTTGGGGTAACTTCCCTCTGAGAACCACATCCATTCATTTCTGGAACCAATGCCTGGTATCAGTGACCTGGCTTCCAGAGCTTTCTGATCTTACTTAAGACCATTTCATTCTTAGTGTGTTGGACAGGGAGTAGAGCTTCTGAGTGTTCAAAGACAGAAAAATAAGAATAAAACAAGGGGAGGGGGTCTTGATGTGAGCAGACAAACCTTTCCCAAATCTTGGCTTCTTAGAGGTAAGCTTCCTTTTGTTAAGTAGCAAGAGTTGAAAGAAACTTCCACTAAAAGGAATATTCACTATAATCTCCTATGGCCTACCATATATTTTTAAATTTATTTATTGTTTAATTTACATCCAGGTTAGTTAGCAAGTGGTGCAACAGTGATTTCAGGAATAGATTCCTTAATGCCCGTTGCCCATTTAGCCCAACCCCCCCCCACAACCCCTCCAGCAACCCTCTGTTTATTCTCCATATTTAAGAGTCTCTTATGTTTTTGTCCCCTCCCTGTTTTTATATTATTTTTGCTTCCCTTCTCTTGTGTTTGTCTGTTCTGTGGCCTAAAGTCCTCATATGAGTGAAATCATATGATATTTGTCTTTCTCTGACTAATTTCACTTAGCATAATACCCTCTAGTTCCATCCATGTAGTTGCAAATAGCAAGATTTCATTCTTTCTGGTTGCTGACTAATACTCCATTGCATATATATACCACATCTTCTTTATCCATTCATCCATCGATGGACATTTGGGCTCTTTCCATTCTTTGGCTATTGTTGATAGCACTGCTAGAAACATTGGGGTGCATTTGCCCCTTTGAAACAGTATCCCCTTTACCCGTATCCCTTGGATAAATACCTAGTAGTGCAATTGCTGGGTCGTAGGGTAGTTTATTTTTAATTTTTTGAGGACTCTTATGGACTACAATAAAGTGGAAACAGGGCAATATGGATATTTTTTCTCTACCAGTTTGGACCCTCTATCACCCCTCAGATTCAACTGAGCACGTGTTTATTCCTCTCTGATACATGCACTTTAGGATTAAACTACTCTGAGTTTGAGTTTGTTAAGGGGAAAAAATCCATTTAACATTTTAAGTCATTACTTATCGTGTAGGTTTTATCAGTTGTTTTAGCAGAAGGCTTTTGGTTGCTTCCCACATATATGATTTTTTTTTTTTTAACCTTTAAATAGGACAAAACAGCAGAGGACTAATTTTAACTTCCTGTTGGCTCAAGCAGGAAACCCAAGCCAGACTGATTCCTCCATGTTTGACTTACAACTTCCAGAGCGTCTAGCCAGGTATTCTGAGTGCCATCAAGCAAGTAACAGCTGGAGAACGTGCAGCGAAAGAAACCACACAACAAGGAGCCAAATCACATTTTTCACTTATTACGGAACAACTTTAGGATAAGTTGACACTTAACACATTGCAGTCCGGTGTTTGCCACCGTGTCTGATACACGGTACTGTGTGTGTATCATGCAATTATGTTCTTCACATTCATAAACTTTGTTCACATAAACTTATTACATTTTGGAACAGATACAGCTAAAATAAATCTCTTTTGAATTTTCAGCAGAAAAATGCTATTGGTTAATACCAATTAATATATGATTAGACTATGTGTAGTTGTTTTGGGCATATGACACTAAGGGCTCTGCACCTAGTTCCAACGTGTGAATTTTTCCCCTCACACCAAGCAATGCTCCAACACCCGCTAGGTATCCCACAATTCAGCTCAATAGGTTTCTCATGCTGTCTCTACAGAGATAGTCCCACAAGACTGCCCTCCACTTCGAATAGCTTTTGGCAAGTCTAGGCTTGCTACTTTTGCTTCTGACAGACTCAGAGGTTCCCATGACACCCTCATTTTTTCATTCTATTTTATTTTAATATTTATTTTTGAGAGACAGAGAGTGCACAAGTGAGGGAGAGGCAGAGAGAGAGGGAGACAGAGTCTGAAGCAGGCTCTGGGCTCTCAGCTGTCAGCACAGAGCCTGATGCGGGGCTTGATCTCACGAACCAGAAGATCCTGACCTGAGCCGAAGTGGGACGCTTCACCGACTGAGCCACCCAGGTGTCCCCCCTCCTTGGTTTTGATTAATTTGCTGGAGCTGCTCATAGAAGTCAGAAACATTTTACTTACTAGGTTACCACTTTATCAAGAAAGGTACAACTCAGGAGCAGCCAGATGGAAAGACCTACAGGACGAGGTTCGGAGAAAAGGCTTAGAGCTTCCGTGTCCTTCCAGAGCAAGTCACCCACCCCAAACTGCCATGGGTTCACACACCCGGAAGCTCTTCGAACCCAGTCCTTTTGGATTTTTATGGAGGCGTCATTACACAGGCATGATTGATGAAGTCATTGGCCTTTGGTGATTGAACTCGATCTCCAGCCCCTCCCCCCTGCTGGAGGTCGGGGGAGGGGGGGGGTGGGGTGGGACTAAAAGATGTAACCCTGGAATCACAGGGCTGATTCCACAGGCAACGAGCCCTAATTCACAGGGCAGTCCAAAAGTCCCTTCATTAATATAACAAAAGATACCTTTGTCACTATCCTCACTTATGACATGCCATGGGTTTTAGGAGCTCTGTGTCAAGAACCAAATATGTATGTCTAATTATAAAATTGCAATATCACAGATACCCATTCTCTGACCATTTCATACTGAAATAACTAAATTATGCAGTAATAAATTATTTGTTCAGACATTTTGAAGGACAAGAGAAAGGTAACCTAAGATATTTTAAAAGGTAGCATCAGAAAAAAAAGTAATTGTAAAGTAGAAACATAGTTAAGCTGGTGGTGGTCCGACCTTCAACTGCCTTCTTTTGCTTTCTGATTGAGTAGTTAAGGGACCTTGTAAAGGCATCTCTACCTTCTTTACCAAGGAATTATCAGCTTTTGTGTGAATAATATCAAGGTGCTGTGATCTGTTGCCCTCTGCTATGATATGCTCTCAGCAACTCCTAAGACACTGTTAAGCATGAAACAGACCCAGGCTCATTGAAAATAGTGATCTTTATACTTTTTAATTCAAGGAAACGAATAGCTAATTTGGGGTAGGAAAGCATAACAAGACATGTTTACAGTTTCTTCTTGATGATAGGGGCAATTGGTACCAAAATTTATTCAACCACTCTCCTAGTTTCTGAATTTGGGGCTGAGTCATATGCAAAAGTAAAATATTAGAGCCTTTGAATAAATTCCTTATTTAACCTTCCCTTAGAATTTGCTTAATTGGCATGGGTTCTAAATTACAAGCCACAGAAAAGAATATACTTCTAATTTTTTTGTTTAGATGTGATTCACATATAAAATTCACCCCTTTGAAATGCACAATTTAGTGATTTTATGTGTATTTACTAAGTTGTACCACTATCACCACTATTTAAGTGTATAATATTTTCTTTACTCCCCAAAGAAATCCCATGCCCATTAGCAGTTGCTTTTCGTTCCCCCTTCCCCCGTCTTTGGCAACAATCACTTCACAGTCTATTCCCTATGGATATGGCTATTCTGGACATTCCCACCTTTTTGATAAACCAAGTCATGTTGATTATTCTTGTCTCACTTCTATCAAGAGTCCTCTGCACTCTCTTAGAATGTACTCTTTCTATATGGAAAGCCTTCCCTGTGAAAATATCTGCATAAAGAACTTATGATTTTATTTTTATATCTTATTGTCATATCCAGGTTATTAGTTCCAGGAGATCAGGGAAAATATCTTAAGGTTTAGCGTTTACTGGGGACTTCTGTGTTACCAGGACTTCACCGAGCTTACATATTTATCAGGCACCTACTGCATGTTAGGCCCTGTGCTGTGTGCTAAGGATACAGTCTCTGCCTCAGAGTTACCTAAGCCTCATCACAACCTTTGATGTTTTATACTGTTCATGCAATCTTATACACAATGGACTTGAAGTCCAGGTTTTCCCAACAGGCAAGTGAAGAAGAAGGATATGAACCCAGGTTTGGACAGCCTTTCCAACGCACACTCTCCCCATCATGGTCCCCATCACAATCTTTATATGAAGATTCACCACATGGACCTAATTCACTACTTATCACTCACTGTGTTGATCCATGTTACTGTTGGTGTTGGTCCTCTTAACACAGCCCTGTGGTAGACAATTTAAGAGTTAATAAACTTGTTTTAAAAAGAAGTAGAAAAATGTTTAACCTCACAAATTGTTAGAGAAATGCAAAGCTAAAGAAGAAGGAGGCACTATTTTATATGTGCTAATAAACATTTTTAAAGTAACAATATGCAAGTGTTTGCAATATCTTTACATTTGATGAAAACGTGAATTCTTAAAGTCCTTTGGAAGACAATAGCTGCCCAAAACAAACAAACAAAAAAAGTTCAGTCCCCTGACTTAAAGGAATTTAATGTAAAGAAATAATCCAACAGATGAGAAGAGTTTTATGTATGAAGATACTCACTATAGCATTCTTTCCAATGGTAATGCATTATTTAAATGTCCAAGAATAGTTTAATAAGTGGCATAGTATGGCAGATATTTTTAATGGAACATTATACAGCCACCAAAAGTGATAATTATGAAGACCTGAAAAATGTTTTAAAACAATGAAAAAAAAATGGTGTTTTAAAAAACATATACATAAAACATATATACTTATATCTAAACCTTGAATACAATTATATAACAATTGCATGTACAAACAAGTTTTAAAAACTGAGGACAATATCTGGCACATGGTAAATAGTAAATATTGGTTGAATGAACGACTGCCTGAACAGAAATAGAGAAACACTCTGCATGGTATGTAATGTCCTTTTCACAAATTACGAAATTTAAATAGTGTATTCTGGTTGAAGAAAGACTTTTAATAAGACTAAAGGCTATGTAGTGACTCAGGAAATGTCGATTATAAAATATCATTGCAGGTCTAGAAAACATGTAATATTTTAAATGATGCATGCATACAAATGATTTATAACAAAACTTTAGAACATGTAGAGAATGTTAGTGAATATATCAACAATCATAATAGTTTCATTAATGTGGTATAATAGTGTTTTTGTATTTTTAAAATAATTTATCATCTAATTCCCAAAATAAGATAGATTGGCTAAGAGTAATAATTAAGAACACAAAGCCATCTGCTAGTGGAGAAAGGAACCATGTAGGAGAAAGGAACAGAGACAAGCTCTGTTCTGCAAAGCCCTGTTCTGCAAGCTGTGAAGCTGAGCTTGTTGCTACAATAGACAGAAGGGAGAGAGATCTGTGGTGGGTTTCATAACAATCCCTACCATTTATTGGATGATGACGCTGCCTGGCTTATGCTAGAAACATTCCATATGCCATCTTGTATCCTTATGGAAGAGTGTGGTAGATATGGAGGCCACCTCCCACTTACTGTATGACCTTGGATAACTTCATCTGTAAAATGGGAATAATAACAGTATCCACCGCACAGAGTTGCTGTAAAGCCCAGTGCCTGGCAGGCAAAGTGTTCAATGGTAGCTATTCCCATCGTAACTCGGAAAGATATTATTATTCCTTTCTTACAGGAGAGTAAACTGAGGTTTATAAATATCAAAAAGAGAAGATTCAAACCCAAACACATCTGCCAAACACAGAACCCAAACATTTCCCACCGTACCTTGTCAAGTATATTGCTGATGGGAGGGAATGTTCATTTCGAGGAGACCTCAAAGGGAAGCACATCCTCCGCTCACAATTTTACACGTTTGACAACCGGAAAATTTCCCACAGACCACGTTCTAGTTTCATAAATTTGAAACTGTGTTACTCCTCCGTTGCACAGGTAATGCTGGGGCCAGCTGCTGCAAGACACATTCATGTAACAATATCTGCCTCTTAACTTTGCTTTGTGATGCAGGGTGTCAGCACAGTAGTGGTAGGCATCAACTGGGAAGCCCCTCTTTATACTGTGATGGCCACCAAACCATATAAATACATCCTATTAAAATGAAACAAAATATTTCCCCAGATTAACTTCCCCTTAACTGGATCTCAAAAATACACGTACTCTAAGGCCAGCTGAATGAAACAAGGAGAAGCATGACAGAAAGGAGGTCAGAGTGGAAAGACACCAGGGTGTTAACTGATCAAGATTAGATCTCTTTTTTCGAAATTGCTCAAAGCACATGACCACCTGAACACTACCAGGGCCGCTCCCAGAGCCTTCGAAGGGGCCTGTGCAAATGAGGGGTCCTGGAGCTCAAACCTCATTAGCGTCATGATACACCTGCCTTTGACTGTCACTTCCTCAATGAAAGGAAAGAAAGTTTTAGAGAGACAGAGACAGAGCCATGAGTGGGGGAGGGGCAGCGAGAGAGGGAGCCACAAAATCTGAAGAGGCTCCAGGCTCTGAGCTGTCAGCACAGAGCCTGACATGGGGCTCGAACACAGGAAGGGCGAGATCGCGACCTGAACAGAAGTCAGATGCTTAACCAACCCAACCACCCAAGCGCCCCAATGCTTGTAATTTTGAATGGTATAATCTAAAAACATTTTATTGTATATAAAAAAAGACATGCACGTATAATGCACATTCCAAAAAAAAGGCCTTATTTCCGGGGTACTGGAAAGGTTAGATAGCACATTAACTAGCTCTGGCAGGAGGAGAAGCTTATTGGTCATCACAGCCTCTGGTTCTTCTTTTATCCTACATCTTGGAAGTCCACTCCTGGGCCTCTCCCCACTGTCACCACTGCGGAACACGTCTCCACATCTCTTCAGTTCTCTAGTTGCCATTGCTAGGATGCTCATCACCCAGGGGTGCCTCAGTCCCTAGAAACAGCCAGAAAGCGACTCTGCCTTTCTTCGCTGTTGCACTTTTACCTACCCAGATCTATCTCAATCCATAGCTTTGCTTTAGCTTCTTTGCTTCTGACTTTTTGCAGAGTAGAAATTAACTCAAGTTGTTAGAGGGGGAAGAACTGTAAATTGTAGCACAAAAATAGTCTGTCAAATCAAAGGAAAAGGAAGCCGTTCTAATTTTGGCCACTGCAAATACATTAAACCACTTATTGAAGTTTTCTTGGTGCCTTAATATTACATGACCTCATGGCCTTCATTCCAGGCACCCGAGATTAATCAGCTCTGTAAGGAAGGTAGACAGTGTCAGAAACTAAACAGGAAATAGGGCACCCCAAATCTGGGGACAGTCACTGTGAGACTAGAACATAACAGCACATCTGAATTTTGTAAGGTCACAGAATAGACGATTCTATTCAGGAATCCTTTAGTAACAAAAGAAGGCTGTGAGCAGCAAGTGGAGGAGGAGGATAAAGTGGATAAGACCCTTCGCCTACATTAATTGGGAAGATATGTGGACTCTGGGAGTAAGACATGTCTACAGTAGTTTTTTGAGGGGATTAGTTACCTCTCTAAAGTTATGACTTTGGGAAGAAATCAGTAGGAAGTTTTGGTGACCAGGTGGCACTTAATTATGACATTTCTTATGTGGCAATAGTTGTTTTTAAGCTTGAATTTTATTTGTACTTAGTTATTTTAAAATGCAAAATAACTTTCGTTGTTACTTGGAATGTTACAACAGGGACCTCAGTTAAGCAACTACAGGTATTTCGCTTTTTAGATATTGTCCGATAACGCACACACCATAAAACAAAAACTCTCTGGCTTCACCTCTCACCTGGGTTAGCAGGGGAGATATTTTCAGTAACTTCTGGTATCTGGCCATACACCTTAGGGCCCCCTACCTCGTCCCCCTCACCCCAGAGGAAAGAATCACCTAGATTTTCCTCTCGGATTTGATATGTGGATATGTAACCTAGCAGGTCTCGGGGGCCTGTGGCTTGCTCGGTTTCTAGCAGAGCATGCCATCTTTTCAGTTTGGGGTTCAACATCAAGCTTCAGGATGATAAGCGTGTCTCCTCCATTGAAGGCAAGTACTTTGCTCTTCTGGATTTCATTCCATAGCGTGTATACACTCCTGTTCATCTCACCCGGCTTCTGCCCACCGTATAAAACTAAGAACATTTAGTACCATATGCCAAACCAACGTGCGTTTGCAGCAGTTTCAGCATCACTAATGGTTGAATCAGAAATGATGCTAGCACTCCCTATCAGCTATATCCAGAGAGTAGGCTGGTGGTACTCACTGTGCCCTGCCGTGGGATTTGATCTTGACGTCCGGTCCATTCCTGTTGATCCCAAGTCCAGAAGGAATGCCTAACCTGATGGTAGCTGGTCTAGGACACGCTGTGTATTGGGGTGATTTCTTTGTAAGGGTCTTTCACCTAATGGATGGTTCTTTTTATCAGTTAAAATATTCCTGTCAGAGGATTAAACTTGGGCCCCAGAACGTGACCTGATCCAACAGAATTTGCTTTTTCTGAATGGGTGCGTTTTTCTACTGAGGCAGCAGAAGGAAGTCAGCCAGAAAAAAAAAATGTGAAGAAATTAGCCTTTCTCGGTGTGAAGGGGACTTGGCCGTGGGGCTTGGTATCTGAACCACACACTGGACCATGGATTGTTATCTTTCAAAGACTTGGGACATCATTTGGTGGTTTCAAGGCAGATCGGATCTATGAGTTTAGGCAAAGGTAAAATGGTAAACTGGAAAGACAATGACTCACGAGGAAATGGAGGTGGTGACGGAAATTTCGAACCAAAAGGTAAAGTGGGCTTGTTGTGCTCTTTATTTTCACGATGAAACTTTACACAACACTCTAGTTGTTCCTGTTCAAGGGATCTTATTCTTTTGTAAGCTTCATTGCTAAGCTATTCTCCAAAGTCCTCTGAACATTGGGATCAGGATCTAGTAAGGGAAGACAATTGCAACTGTTATGCACGAAAAGAGAGCATCCAGCTCCCACTGTAGGTCAAACCAACAAAGAGCAATCGTGTCCAGAAGATGAAGTGTGTGTTAGTGTGGCAATGTTTCATCATTTCCAACGAAAGCGAAGAGACAGAATGATGATTCAAGGAAGAGAATTTTTGTCCAGGTTATTGTTATCTCAGAAAGAATAGCACAAAGTTGTATCCAATGCTGTCTTTATATCCTAATACTTCTCTTCCTTCTTAAAATCATACTGTCTGATCTGATTCCTTCAGGATTGAGATGGCAGATGTGGATTGATTCTACCTGCCCACAGTGCCTGGTGGTATTCTTGACTTCAGTGGGACTTTTGTCTCAACTTCCATACTTGCCATAGCAAAGTTGAGAGAGAGAGAGAGAGAAAGAGAGAGAAAGAGAGAGAGAGAGAGAGAGAACTAGACTAATTTGTAAAATTTGCAATCCTGTGCCCTTTTCAATTTGGGAGAGGGGGGAGGAAAAATTCTATACAAATTACCTCATTTTTTGTGTAAATCAGATTTAAAATTTGTGGGTGAAAATGTCACCAATCAAGATACTGAATTTTTCTGATCACAGTATAATGTTTTATCCTGGCTCTCACCACTCCCAGGATTTTACTACTGTATGAAAGCTCTGAATTTGGGAAAAGGAAACAGAAGGCTCTTGTAGCAGAGCTAAGACTGGGGCTGCTGCATTGACAAAGTAGAAACCACTTTTGTGAGTATGGAGAAAGGAGGACACTAATATGTGGTCAAGACATGGGGGCACAGCACATGATTCTTGTCTGGGACTGAATTTATAGCACGCCTAGTGGAAAGCATATAGGCCCTTAGATCAGACTAAACCTTGGTTTTATTGCTTAGATAAAAGCTGTATAGCTTTGGGCAAGTTGATTTATCCATTTGTTCTCAAATTTTAGCATGCATTAGAATCCCCTAGAGAGGGCTATATGCATACAGATTACAGGGACTTGTCCCAAAGTTTCTGATTTAGTGTTGGGTGGGGTCAGGAATTTCCACTTGTAGCAAGTTCCTAGAGGCCCGACTTTGAAAACCATCCGAGTAACCCAAGCTTAGTCTCAATCTTTTCATTTGTGAAATGGTGCTAAGGCTTAAAATAATATCTAACTTGTATTGAGTGCTTACCATATGCCAGCCAAACACTATGCTAACTATGTCACAAGTTTATATCATTTAGTTCTCAAAGAAACCTCACAAGAGTTGGTTTTCTCTCACAGAAGTGGTAACTGAGACATGGAGAGTTTGCTTAAGGTTAAACACCTAAGAAGCAGTTGAGGCAGAATTTAAACCCAGGAAGTCTTGGGACCAGAGCCTATGCTCTTAACCACGCCTCTATGCCAACTTTTGAAATGAAATGAGATCATATGTAAGGTATCTATTATGGTGTTTGGCTCACTTCATACACGTAGTGACTGGTGGTAATTTTGAATTGTTCTTTCTTGAACTAACCCAGGGGTGGTAATAATAATAATAATAATAATAACAATCGACAGAGTACAGGAAGATGAAGTGCCTGTGTTCTCAGTGGCTTCTTCTATCATAAGGTGCCAGGCTCGTGGCTTGGCTCCCTGAGCCTCTTTTCTTCCTTTGCTTAATAGAAATAGGTATGTCAGAGAGATACATGGGAGACTCAGCTTTCAGAGGCTCCACCCTACCGTTTTGTCTGGTGTGATGTGCCACAGTTACAAAGCCCTAGATTTTACTCTCTTGGGTTGAGACAAACCCACAACCCCAAAGCAGTTTCTACCATCATCCGGATTGGCTCAGGGCTTGGCCAGAAGGGAGTGTGTTATCTAGAGCCAACCTTTGGCATTCTTACTGGAACCTGAAACCACTCAAGTTCAAATATATCCCCATGAGCCAACTTTGACTATCTGGCTAAAGTAATGATAACATTTAACAAATATCACCAGATAGGGCATGTAACTGCTCTGAAGATAAAAACTGATGAAGAGCATGAGAAGATCCTGCTTATTTGTTGAATCATTTTATCTTTTTTTTTTTTGAATGTTTATTTTTGAGAGAATGTGAGTAGGGGAGGGGCAGAGAGAGGGGGACCAAGGATTGGAAGAGGGCTCTGCAATGAGCCTGATGTGGGGCTCCACGCCTCAAACCATGAGATCATGACCTGAGCTACAGTTGGACGCTCAACTGACTGAGCCACCCCAGATGCCCCTGCATCATTTTGCCTTTAATGAAAGTCAGTGGAATGATTTTTGGGGGAGTGGAAGTCACTTCCAGGACTGGTGCCCCAAGTTGTCACTAACTTTTCCTAAGAAGAAATCATAACCTTGATGTTTCTAAGCTTATAGACCTCAACAAACACCAAACTAAACTTTGAATTAAGAAAGATTTCCCTGGTTCAATGCTTTGTTAATTATCAGCAGCAGCAGGAGAAATGGTGACTTATCATGGGGGATATTGTGATGTATATTTTCTATATTTGGCTCTATTTGGAAAAAAAACCCTTTTTAAAAAACTGGGTTTTTAAAAATGTTTATTTCTGAGAGAGAGAGAGAGAGAGAGAGAGAGTGAGAGAGCAGGTGAGGGGTAGAGAGACGGGGGACAGAGGACCTGAGGCAGGCGCCACACCAACAGCTGAGACCCAGTGTGGGGCTCAAACCCATGAGCCATGAGATCGTGACCTGAGCTGAAGTCGAATGCTCAACCTACTGAGCCACCCAGGTGCCCCTGGAATAGAATGCCTTTAAAATCAAACCAGGCCTGCCGCTTTGCTTTTCTGATATTTCTTCATTTACATCTTTAAAAAGGTTAGTCATACAGTGCAAACAAATTTAGTGAAACTTATATTGCAAAAATCTGACATGTATAAAAAGAAGGAAATAAACCAAAATCCAATTATTTGTGGTTGTAATTGGAACTAGTCCAGTCCCTCAGGATTGAACTACCATTCCCTTGAGAAGGCAATATGGATTACCAAAGATAAGAACGTGATGAATGGGGATGTGGCTTTTATTTCTGGACTGCGACTATTAAACATACGTGTACATACATTCATACATGCATATGTTTATGTATATCTACAGCACACATTTTTCTTTTGGTTATTACATCTTGAAAACAAAGAGGAGAAATTCAGAATGGAAAATGTAGTTGACAAAATTGGACCCTTTTCATCAAGAAGAACAATGCATCTTTCTGGCTCTGTTACAATGCTCTGAACGAGTTGTCCTAGTCCTGCACGGACACCCCTGACCTCCAGAAGGGGACCTTATGAGGATTATCAGGACAATGTTAGCAAATGCACGCAGAGTTCCCTGGTTAGGAGGCAGCATTGGAAATCAAAGCACCATTATGTTTGGCACTTTTGATAATCTAAGGTCTATCTGACTTCTCTAAGGCTTCCTATACATAAAACCATAAATATCGGATCTTGGTGCCTGTAAAAATTCCATTGCCGGTTACTGCTCTGCATTCATGAGCTGGGGACCTTTGATGTTTTCAGTCTACAGAGTTTCTAATCTTTCTGCGAAGTAAACGGAGCACTCATTCTTTTACCGTTTACATTCGGTGCTTTAATTTTGTAATTCCACCTTCCCTTCCCCCTTCCTTCCTACTTTGCAGATCTCACAGGTGTCTGGTCAGACCTGTCAGGTGGGTCTCTGTTTGCCTGTCATTTGGGAAGCTGATGGTCTTACCTGGGCATGGCTGATTGCACAAAGCGGAACAGGGGTTAGTTTGAATTGCAGGTGTGAGCAATCAGTGTAGATCAGCACTAATCCTTCAGATATTAGAACTGCCAAGCTGTTGCAGACACTGCAGAAAGAGCCAAATGCTGAGTGTGACTGGAGGTGTCTGTGTGTGTAGCCAATGGTTTCCAGTGTTGAGGGATTTTGTGTTTTTAGAGCATGGTCTCCCTGACTCTTACGACGACATTTCCTTATTGGGGCCCCATTCTGTTCATGGCTGCATGAGAAATCATGGTGACCGGAGATAAATAAGAAACTGATTACATCTTTGGGTAGTTTGTAACCCAAGGGAGAGACAATGATGCACAGCCTAATGGTACAAGCTCAGGCTACAGAATTCTGAGTTCAAATACCCATTCTGTCATTTATTGTCTGCTTGCCCTTGTGCAAATTTCTTGTTCTCACTGGGCTTCATTTCGTCATGTACAAAATAGGGATAATACCTACTTGGAAGAGTTATTGTCTCTGGCACATAGTAAGTGCTAAATACATGTTAATTGTTGTTATTGCTATTTTTTACTAGTATCATTAGAATGTGGTCAAAAACCTGAGTGGTACATATGGAGTGAGAATAGGAAGATACCACTCCCAGTCCGGGAGCACAAGGAAACTTACAGGAGGGTTGGGATGCCAGGAACCCGAGCCTTGAAGATCCAGACAGGATCACAAGGAATGGCCTTAACAATGCCTGGTGTGTGGGCTCTGGGACCAGCAACAAGTTCATTTGGATTGGTGTGATAGAGACAACTGTCCAAAGGGTCCAGTTTGTCAAGGACTGGCTCATAAGGGGTTTGTCCTTTCAAAACCAGTTCTGAGATATGAGACCTCCAGCAGTCATTTGTCCAAAGGTTTGGTTGTAAATACTATCGCTGTGATACACCTGTTGTCAAAAAGCCAGGGCACATCGGAGGCACACTTTCCTTCTTGCCAGTGACTTTGATTGACTATGTGCGCATTCCTCAGCCAAGGGATGTTAGAAGTAACTGCTCCATCTGGAAGCATTTGCCTTTGATAATTTTAAGACTGCAAACATGAGGGGGAGGTTGCCCTTGGGATCCTTTAGTGTCTTTAAGCTTCATATAAAAATATAGGGTCATAAACCCATGAGGTCCAGGAAGCCAAAGACAGCTTAAGGCTGAGATACACATTATGAGATGATGGATGTTAACCAAACTTATTTTGGTAATCATTTCATAGTACACATAAGTCAAGTCATTGTGCTGCACAAAGTGCTGTATGCTAGTTACAGCTCAACAGAAACAGAAAGAAATGTTTTTAAATAAAAACTCGAGATATGTAGAAAGGTGAGTTGTGAACAGAAGGATTGGTCACGGTATCAGGTGGAGAGTAACAGGTGAAGTCAGGAAGTCTCTGTCATTTATTAATGGGGAGACTCTGGGGCAAGTCACCTCACCTTCCAGGGCCTCAGTTGCCTACAGAAAATTAGAGTGTCATCCTGATCATTAGCGGAAATAAATTTTTTACTTTAAGTCTTTCTTAGGCAGCAGCAAAAGCCGTTTTGAAACCGATAAATCCACTCCAGAAGAGCAAGGCATACGTGATATAAATGCAGAGCAGCTCCGGCTGGTGGGTTCAGGGCCCTGCCAAGGCCTCAGGGTTCTCTCTTGCAGACTGGGGGCAGCAAAGGACACCTGGGTTTCTGTGCCGATGGACTGCAGGATCACTGAGATTCCTCATACTTCCAGCGTGCTACAAACCTCCCATAGCTTAAATTTATGTGGCAGTGGGGGGGGTGGGGGTGGTTGGGGGTTTTAACTGAACTGAAAAGTTTTGTAGAAAATAAACTCATAAAAAGCTTCTCTTGTAGCAGATTGTATATTTACGTATGCAATGGTTTTCATTCACAAGACATATTTTGTTTTATTAATGATGCCAGAGCTCCAACACCAAGTGCCCTGATAAGAAGGGCTTTGAAAAACTGCATCTTATTGCAACTTAGAGATATGCTTATTCATATGGGAAGTTGTCTTTGTTAGGAATGATACCCAAGTGCATGCAGTGAAACTCTTGCCTGGCATTGAAATAGAGGTGAGGAAACTTAAAGGAAGAGATTTTTTCTTTGCAGTAGAAGAGGCTTCCCCTGGAGTTGGTTGATGCTTGTCTATTGATTATTTGCCAAGCAAGAGTAGCATGGTGGTACAGAAGGGTAAATGCTCTATCCTGGAGAAGTCTGGGCATAAAGGAGAGTGACTGAAAGACACGGTCATCTTAAGCATTCAAAAGTTTCCTAGTCCACTCCTGCCTCTGTTGGAACAGTCAACACTCGGCTGGAGAAAATGATGCCTTAAAGCTTGGACATTATGTAGCTCCTGGCACTGTTATCCCCCGGCAGCAAAGCATCCGTGGAGAAATCAGATAGTGTACCTATAGTGTCTCTAATGCGACAAAAACTTGGACTGTATGATAAGCAGGATAATTATGTACACACCTGAGGATTAATGCATCATAGAGAGAAATCATATCCGATACTCAGTCACCAACTGCTGTCATAGAATACCCGTGGTCAGTTGGCATGCTCCATCTCAGAGGAGCAGCTGTATAGATCAGAGGATTCCTATGACCTTCCTGAGCCACTCAAACACCTTTGCAGCTGGGAAGCCTCTGTGGCTAGCAAAGGGGTGTCACGTTCTCCTCTGTGCCTCCCTGCCTCATTTCCATCATGTATTCAACGAGTAGGTTTCCTCCTAGAAGATTTTATCTTTAGAAAGTTCCAGGTTTATCAATAATTCCTCGAGAGTTATGCTTGAAATTCTATGCTAATTTCAAATTCTATACTAATATTGAATTACTATGCTAATTTTTTCATGCATCTAAATGCACATTATTATACACATTATAAAAGGAAAGCAAAGAAACAAGTCCTACCAAACAGAAAAGCCAATAATAGCGAGCTGAAGTCTGTGTGTTGGCTCTCCCAGAAGGGACAGCTGTATAGCTGTATTATTCCTACTGTGTAAGGATATTTTAATTCAAACCTTAACACTATGAAAAGTCCCTCTCCAGTCTTCCTGTAGGAAGTAATAAATGGTATTTTTATTATTGTCATTTTTAGTCTCTATTTGTTAACTGATTGATCCTGTTGATGATTGTGTCTGAACCATGAACTCATTAAATACAAATTACTTATCTGAAATTATCTAGAAGAGTTACCTTGTCTAGGACTGGGTATGAGTTGTCCATACCAAGAGCACACACAAGAAGTGGCCCACAGTCAACCAGCTAATGATACATTGACTTTCTGTAAATGGGAACCCATTATAAATGAATTCATTATAAATTTTAAACAAATAAATTATTATAATAAATAGTTTAAGATGCTCCTGAGGCATGATTAAGACTTTTTGGAGGCAATTCCAATATAACTCGGTTCAGACCAATTCCTAAAACACATGGGATTAATATTAAATAAACACACTGGCAAAGTGATAGGAGTTAAGTCACTTTCTAGACTTGCTAGCTTAATGCTAATGTGGACAAAGCTTAAATGGCTAATTCTACCTAGAAAGGAAGGTTTGAAGAGCTATCGCCTCTCTATTCTTTTTGACCCCTTTGCTAGTTAGGGTGTTTTTCTTAGCTTGAGTGGAAAAAAAAATACCCCCAAAAGATTGCTAGGTATTTCTTTCCTTCGGTTTACTGTTTCAGCCAAAGTATAAGACCTTACTTAGATGACTAGCAATTAAGGAATTTTTGTGGTTTATTTCCTGATCTAACTGCTTACTTCTGAAGAAAGCAATTCTGACAAGTTTGTGTTAACCTGGATCTGACCAAAACTGTAGATCCAACAACATTTTTGAAAGATTTAGTAGAAGAGTTGGCCTGGAATTTTAACAGTAACATCCTTCTTAATGTTGCTCTTCCTTGATCACATGGACTTTATTTTCTCTCTTTAGGTACTGATTTTGTAGAAAATGTATTTCCTGTGCATTAACTTAATATTTTAATAACATTGGAGACCTGCAGCTGAACTAGAAGTCAGATGACTAGTAAATCAATGATGGTAATTCTACTTACAATAGTATTTTGAGTTAATAAAACCCTTCACTTATAAAGATCTCAATACTGTTTTTATAAATTTGATTCATTGTTTTGTTAGCACTCATTGAATATGGACTTAACTTTTAATTATTTTTCAAAGCATTATTATAAGGAAGAAAAAAAAAAACGTTTTAAAATCCACTTTCCAGGGCCTCCTGGGTGGTTCAGTCAGTTGAGCCTCAGATTGCTGATTTCAGCTCAGGTCATGATCTCACAAACCATGAGATAGAGCCCCGTGTCAAGCTCTGTACTGACAGCACGGAGCCTGCTTGGGATTCTGAATCTCTCTCCCTCCCCTGTTCTCTCACTCTCAAAATACATAAATATTAAAATAAAATCCATTTTCGAGGAGGAGAAACCCAGAGTGTCACATTCCGTGTCAAGATGCAGAACTACATCTTTCTGATTGTTGGTTATGATGGATAGTTGTAGTGTCAACTGAGGCATGCATCAGCAGCTTGAGAATACCCCAAGGACCAGACACTTTCAGGTCTCTGTTTGCTGATAGACGCATTGGCTTCATCCTAGGATGCTTCGCTAACAATTGCAAGATGGCTGCTGGCAACTCCTATAGTTGTTTGCTGCCTGGTTGACACAGCAGATGAGCATGGCCATTTTTGCTTCAGTATTCCCTGCAGAGATTCTGAGGTCACCCTTACTAGACTGGCTTAATCACAGTTTAGGGAGCCTCACGCACCATGTCCACTGGTTATGAGAATGCAAGGTGCTCATTGGCCTTGTTAGAGTCACAGGCTCTATGTCTGTGGTCCCAAGGCAGAGTTAGCAGCATCCAGAGCACATGGTCTAAGACTGGGGGAAGAAATTCCCCTGGAGCAAATGTCCATGAGATTGATTACCACTTTACACAGCCACACTTTGAGAAACACTGTGGAAGGTGAAGGGGGGTGGGTGTGGAGAGGTGGTAAGAGAGTGAAGGTGCTGGGGGCTCTTGAGCAGGAATGTGGCAGAGTCAAAACAGCAATCTAGGCATTTGAGAATTATGATGATAATGATAATATCTTATATAACTAGTGCTTTGTATTTTCTAACGTGCTTTCACTTACCTGATTCAGGTCTCAATTTTTGATATACTTTCTTTTTACTGCATTATCATTTACAATAGAAGTTATTGCTCCATCAGCTTCATCAAAGAAGACTACTCATTTCGAAGGTCCCTAATTCGCTCACAGAATATTTCTTGAATGCCTGCTATGTGCCAGGCATCACATTAGATGTAATAAATCCTTTGAATTTATTAAGAGGTAATAACAAACAAGCCACCATGTTGAGTCATTAGTTACATGAAAGCACAGGGTGGCAAATCACTAACCTAGTCTAGAAAGAGAGGAGCTGTCAAGGAAGATTCTCAGAGTAGATGATATCTCAACGAAAATCTCCAAGACAAGTAGGAATAAGCCAGATGGAAGGATGGAAGGCCAAGATTGGAGAGAGAGTAAAACCTCCCAAAAGAGGGAACAACATGTGCAAAGTTCCTGGGGTGAGAGCATGGTGTGTAGAAAAACTGCATGCGGTTGAATATGGCTGGAACACCAAGAAGTGGGTGCTTCAGTTGCGGAGATGAAGGAGGCTGCAGAGATTGGTTATGGACACAGTGTGGGGTGTCTTGAATGCTTTGAGATTTACCCAAGGGAATGCAGGGACATGGAAAGCTTTTAGAAAGGTCAGTCAGCATATAGAATGGAAAATGGATGGGAGCAGGAGGGTGGGGGGAAAGACATGGGACAGGAAGACCACCATGACTGTTTTAGTTACTGAGGAGTGAGGTGATGATGGTCTGACGTAAGCTGGTATTAGAGGAAGGAAAATAAGTATTTTGATTTGTGTGATATTAAAATGGCAAACGCACAAAACATTATTTTACCTCAAGAAATAATAAGTGGCCAGATTCAGAACTTTTCTCTCCTCATTCAAGTTTCTCTTAAAACAAATCCCATGGGACCTCCTTCATTCAGCAAGCATTAATTGAGCACCTGGTGTAAGCAGATTATAGCAAATATTCTACCACTGTTCAGATGTGGGCATTTTTGTCAGCTTAAGTTGTTTAAAATATGTACATTTGCAGCTTTTAGATATATCACAAAGTCAGTTTCTGTCCTGTTTTACTTCATTTCAGATTGTTCTGAATTCATATTATTTTGAGTGCAAGAGAAAATGTTTTCAAAGGGAGCTGCGGGATAACTTGTTTTTTAGCAACTTTTCCTAAGCTAAAAAAAATCTCGTTCATTTTTCTGATAGTATCTGGGAAAGAAAGATAAAGAAGTGTATCCAGAAGATCACTTTATCACTTTGTAAAACTGTGCAAAATCACTACAGAAATCACTCCCAATGCATTTTGTGGGGCTTGCTCGAATTTCAAAATTAGGACAATTCTGTATTCCAACAGATGCAAATGAGGGAAGGTATTTAGCTCCTTCAGGGAATAAAAGGATTTAGGCAAACATGCAGGATGTGTTTACCAATTAATTCAGCTAAATTTTGATGATGTCCGATGCTTAAAAACATTCTATTTACTTACAGAATTAAAAGTCTCTACACTTCTTCATTATCAGCAGTCTGGTATATTCCTCACCCACGTATCAAGCTCCCCTAGTAATCTCTAAGCTGTTGCAATGCTTTACAACTTGGGCTGATAAAGGCAATTCTAATTTAGTGCTCACGTTAATTATCAGTAATATTAAATGAATATATTGGAGCTATTTACATGTGTCATTCATAGTTGCTGTATT
The DNA here is from genome assembly GCF_018350175.1 of Felis catus. Taxonomy (NCBI): domain Eukaryota; kingdom Metazoa; phylum Chordata; class Mammalia; order Carnivora; family Felidae; genus Felis; species Felis catus. The sequence continues at coordinate 84,984,922 of NC_058376.1, read as the reverse complement.
CTAAAGAAAATGATTATAATTGTTCTTACTAGTTATCATATTTCATGCTTCTACAGTGAAGTTCTTCTTTTTCTCTCTCTCTTTCGTTCTTTCTTTGTTTTTGTTTTGGGGGGGGTGGATATCTTAATGAGGAAAAAGGCTTACAATATTTTGAAATGTTCACAAAGCACCAAATAGCACTTTCTAATTCATTAGTCATAATTTATTGGACAATTCCTTTGTGTTATTTTATTTATTTCTGAGCTCATGTAAACCAGATTAAAAAAGAAAAATGGGGCAGCCAGTCAATCTTCTTTAACTGATAACTGGCAAAGAGATTAGAATACAGAACAAAAAACAGAATACCTCTGAGATTTGAAAAAGTTTACATTTCTCTGCATTTTGTTCTTAGTTTCATTAGAAATTAAAATATGAAACATGAAGCATGACTTTTGTTCCCTAAATATTACCCAATTAGAATCCTGACTCATAGTAAACCTGAGGATAACTTGTTTTGATAGTACCTTTCCCCTAAGCCAAAGCATTTCACCCTACCTATATTGAACAAAAACTTATAATTTCTAATATGTAATTACCTGCCTGCTATAGATGATTGATTAAATTTCAAAGTTGATCCAATATTCTGAACTTTGCTATGACAATAAAAGTTGCAGGATGTTCACTTGAATTGACTTACATAGAATAAAATCTGTTATTTAGTGCAATTGGGGGAACGAGGTGTTTTCAAAAAATGGATTGTTTCCAAATAGCTGAAGTTCAAATCTTTAAATTGTTTTTCACCCTGAGCACTCCTATTTATCATTCAAGGCTCAACTCAACATTGCCTTTTCTGGAAAGCTTCCCCTAATCTCTCTGCCAGCCACAGTCAGAGTTCATGCTCCCTTTTTTGTGACCGCACACCATTTTGTATTGTAAGCATCTGTTTTACTCATCTGTCCTTATCAGCCTCCTTTCTCCTCCCCCTCCATTAACTGTAAACTCAGTGTGAGTTGAGACTGTCCTGCTCATCTTTGTATTTCCAATGCCTCACACCATGTCTCATGTATAGCCGGTAGATTCTTACCATGAGATGGAAGCCATTTGTGAATAGACCATACATTTCCTTACCTTCTTAAACAGAGTTTATAATGAATAATAATCGTAAAATGTTTAATTAGTTAGACTTGTCACCACAGGCCCAAGATGTTTGTAAACCCTGCAAATACGTGTCTGTCAGTCTCACAGTACACGGCCGAGCTGCCTCGGGTCTGTGTGCCCTCTACGAGCTCCTGGGATGAGATGGGCTCTTGGTGCCAGATCTCTAGAGTTATCAAAGAATCCTGTGGGGTCCATTGAGGTAACTCCTAACAGCAGGGTGTCTGCTCCTCAGTGCTTTAATTGACCTTCATCTCTGTGTTATGTCGGTCTCAGCCTCTTGATAGTGATGCTATGGCTAGAAATGTCAGAGGCACTTGCCAGACCTGTATTTCTGGTAGCGAGCCCCCACAGACGTGTTCCTCACAGGCCCTTGTGGTTGCAGGATGCATTTCAGTAAAAACCATGAAGGAACTTTGAGGAATGAGATTTATTATTCACAAGTCCTGGAAGGTATAAGACACACCCAAGGACTGCACAGTGAAGTCAGGGGTAGAGAAAGAGAGAAAGCTTGGACCCAGGGCTCTGCCTTTAGCAGGGCCCCAAGGTAGCAGTCTCAGGTTTCACAGGTACACTCTATTGGGTAGTTTGTTTATCTATCTATCTATCTATCTATCTATCCATCTATCTATCATCAATTTTTATTTGAGAGAGAGCACATGCACATGCACAAGCAAGGGAAGGACACAGGGGGAGAGAGAGAGAGAGAAAGAGAGAGAGAGAATCTTAAGCAGGCTCCAGCCCTGCACTGAGCCGTGCTCAGTCTCACCATCCTGGGATCATGACTTGAGCCAAAATCAAGAGTCTGATGCTCAACTGACTGAGCCACCCAGGGGTTCTCTATTGGCTAGTTTAAAGCATAAGAGTGGGACTTAGGGCACAGGAAGGGGAAGTGGGGTCACTTGGGTGGTCAGTTCTGTAGGTCACCCAGGGCTTTCTGAAGGAGGGAACTTCATGGGTGGGGGCAGGCCCATTCCTTAGACGGTTGTTTTGCTAGTAGCTTTATCATACAGCTAGCTGTATGTTTATTCAAGATGGATGTCATATGAGTTGGATGCAATTAAAAGCTTAATGCCAGGTACTTCTACTACACTCTGCTACTTCCGATGGTCCCTTTGTTTCTCTTTTCTCTTCTTTTTAGTTTAAGCAATTGTTGGCTCTTGAGCCAAATGTCCTGGTTTTCAGAGCAATCTCCATCCTTTCCTCACACTGTGGAAGCCAACAACTCCCATTCCATCTTATGGCATCTTTCTGGTTAGTTTCATTAATGTTTGTTTTTCGAATTTTCAATTACTCGTTTACCTTTTCTTCTCTCCTGATAGAGAAAGCCTAATTAAAAAACAAACAAACAGACAAGAAAACCAAAGAAACAATCAAAACTCCAGACTCATTTTCATTCTGAATGTTTAAGCTGAATGTTTAATGTTTACAGAAATCTGTTTTCTAGAAGATAGAGGTGTGACTACAACTGATTCCCATCTCAAATGATTCCTTACAATTTAATTTGTATCTAGCAGAAAAATAAATGTAATTCTGCTTGGCAAATGCAAGTAGGATATTCTAAAGGTATCAAATTCATTTCAAGTAATTCTATAAACTTTTTGCTTGGATGAGTTCTTTGTCCATTTCCTTTAAATTCTTTCAAGACTCTCAATGGTCTTTATTTTTGTAACTCATAACTCTTACATCAGAACATGTTTTAGATAGTTAACCCAAATATTTCTTAGAGTGATTTTGCCTTTTCTTTACTGCATGATTCTCAGTGAAAACACAGATTCTTCATTTAGTACCAATCTCGTGCAGCCCTTTAAAAACTTAATGACTCCTCTAGCCTATAATTGTTAGAGCCAAAAAACTCATTAGTTTTTAGCATTTACTTTTAGGACTTACATACAAATTTGCTAATTTTTTCCCCTTAATTGTCCCACCTTTCTTAAAATAAGATCCTTAGATCACTTGCATCAGAATCAGACTTACTCAATAGTATTTACTGTAAAGGAAAAGTACCTCAAAATCGCACTCCACATACTCATTTATACAGTATCTCACTTTGTATAAAAATAGAAGTAACAACAACAAGGTGAGTATTCTACTGATAACTAAATCCAGATTGTAGTCTACTGTGAGCCCCTAACCACCACCCCCTTTATCTATTCAAAGCCAGCTTGTTTTATTTTAATTTGTGTTGAAAAGGCCCCATAGAGGTCAAGTAATCTCTGTCAGTTCCTTTTGAGGAATTCTCCCCCTTTTCTAATCTCAGTTTTGATTCTCCTTTCTATCCATACTCTCTCTGGTTAGCTGCACCCAGTCTCATGGCTTTCAATAACATCTATAAGCTAATGGCTTCCAAATTCATAACTCTGGCCCAAACTTCCTCCTGGACTCAGGACCATATATTTAATTATCTACTTGTCATCTAATGGGCATCTCACATTTGACATGACTAAAGTTTAATTTTCGATTCCCATCTCAATGTCTGGAGCCCATATTTTTCAAGTCTTCCCCATTCCAATGAATGGCATTACATTCATTCATTTTCTCAGCCAAAAACCTAGGAGTCATTTCAGATTATTCTCTTTCTCTGGTCCGTTGCATCCAGTCTTTAGCAAGCCCTGTTGGTACAATATCCAACATACATTCTGAATCTGACACTTCTTGCCCCCTTCATGAGTACCATGATGGTCTAAAGCCACTATTATCCTTTGGCTAGTTGTACAACAGCCTCACCACTGTTCTCGTGGCTTTCACTCTTACTCTCTACCCAGTGGCAGAATCACCTTTTAGCTTTAGTCAGATTGCATTGCTCCACTGCTCAAAACTCTCCTTGGGCTTCCCACTGTACTTAATACGAAACCTAAAGTCCCTGCCATGGCCCGCAAGGCCTCTCTCCCATCTCATCTCCTGCTACTCTATCCTAACATGTTCCTCTGTCAGGGTCTTTGCACTCGCTATTTCTTCTGTCTGGAATGCCCTTGCTCCACAGATCCACCCAAATTCCTCCATCACTTTTCAAGTCTCTGCCCACCTATCACCCTATTCAGGGTGGGGGTGGGGGCTTTTCTGTCTAAACTGCCACCCTTCCATCACTCTTCATTGCCTTACCCTGCTTGACTTTCCTTCAAGACATGTATACGACGTGTCATTATATTACATACTTACTTTTTACGTGTCTGTTGTCTGTTTTATTTCTGTCTGTGTGACTCTACTGGATGCACTCCTTGCTCACAGCTGTTCAGGGCCTACAGCAGGACCAGCACATAATATCTGTCGAATGTATGAATGTAATCCAGGTCCCTTCTTCCTATAATAATTCAGATAAACTATGGCTGAGAGTTTGAAAGAAACCATTTTGAAAATGTTCTATGATCTAAAATAACAATGAGATGACTCAGCATTGGCCGATCGTTAAAATAGCATGTTAACCTTTCCTTTCCTTTTCTTGTTTCAAAGTATTTCCTTAAGTCTGATCAGCTTTGTTCTCTTATTGAGATTCCTCTCTTTATATCAGCTGAGTCTCTTAGGCCCTCTGCCAACCTAACCCAAATCGAAATTATAGCACAGTCATAACTGTTTTTATTCTTTGATCTGGCATGTGAATCTGTGGATATAAGTTATCCACAGCATTTCCTCTAACAAATTTCCTGATCTTGTTTCCTAATTTTATAAGTTACATGTATTTTGGACATGTATAGTCATATTTTTACTCCCGAAGTAGCAAAGACATATGTTAAATTGGTATTAGGGATATTAAAAGCTCTTTTTTCTTAGTTTGGCATTATTAGCCATGCTTATGTAGGTAGTTGAATAATTATGCCCAGAATTTAGTATATGCATTAACTATGATAGAGTTCACCAGGAAATGTAAAAATAGAATAAAATACAACACTTTACTTGCAGATTGGAGGTGAGGTGATTGGTATGTTAATTAAAGGTGACCTCAGCACTCTTAATATTAACCTCCTGATTTTCTCCAGTGTTTCAGGTAGAAAAAAAAATTATTCTTCAATATTCCTAAGAATGAGATTGGATAAAGGACACAAATGAAGTCCAGACCAAGTACAAAAACATGAGCTCCTTCTTCTGGCTGCTCAACTAATGCAGACTTAGTCTGGGGATGAGATAACTATCTCAGCAGCCATTCCATCGCTCAGACTTCAAATTATAGTAATTATGACAATTTGTGCCAATAGCCATGAGGTGGGATTTTTGATGTGGTTAAAAATAACATCTGTAAAACCCAATAAAAATTACATTTTGCTAATTTTCTGATAAGATACTGTTTTAACTATACTGTGTCTTCTGCTGCTGCCAGTTTTCAATTAGAGCATTCCTTTAAAAAAATTTTTTTTAACCCATTTTGTCTCCTGGATCCAGTGCCCTCCTCAGCAATGCATTTGTTTTAATGCTCTTAATTAATTGTTTTGTGTGCATTTTCCCTTTCAAACTGATACTAATCTTTGAGACTTTATTAACTGGCTGATTGCTAAATCTTGATACAAAAGGACCAAGCACAGGACCCAGTTTGTTCTTTCTGGCTTAGACAATGGAGTTCCCATAGAGGTCTGCTCAGCCAAGTCAGTGCCAATGATGCAGTGAATAATGGGCCTACTAAGACAGGTTGGGTCTGCGGTTCTGTCCACCTCAGAAATTGCTGGCCTACCCAAGAAACATAGTCATTGGTGATAGCTCACAAGCAGTTCCCCTCAAATGCATTGTAACAGTGCCTTGTGAGTCTTCCTGTGCTGGGTTTCCTTAAACCCTTTTCCTCTTGGTCAACTTCTGATGAAACAATTACATATTTTCTCATCTTCATACTGCATAGATATAAATCCGAGGTTCAGAGAGCTCAAGTGGCCTGTCCAAGCTCGCCCACTTGGAAATGAATACTAAAGGCAGGGCTAGCACAGGGTCCTTTAGATTCTTCTTCCACTGGCCTTTCAATCAAATTGTGTCTTTTCTAAGCTATATAAATGTGTGTGGGTAGGACCCACCACTGGTTCCCCAGAAATCATTCCCCTTTACCTTTGCCCTTGTGTCTACTCCTTCTAAACAAGCCAATGAAACTCTTCCTTGATCCAGCACCTCCTCCAGCCACCACCTCAGCTCTTCCCTTCCCTTTGCTTTCTTTTCTTTTCCTTCACATCTATACTTTTTTTTTTTAATTTAAAAAAAAAAATTTTTTTACGTTTATTTATTTTTGAGACAGAGCATGAACGGGGGAGGGTCAGAGAGAGAGGGAGACACAGAATCTGAAACAGGCTTCAGGCTCTGAGCCATCAGCACAGAGCCCAATGCGGGGCTCGAACTCACGGACTGCGAGATCATGACCTGAGCCGAAGTCAGTCGCCCAACCGACTGAGCCACCCAGGCGCCCCACATCTATACTTTTAAAAAGGATCAACTACTCTTGTTGACTCCATGTTCTCGCAATCACTGGACAGCATACTGCTATTCAATGGAGACTAGTAGGTGACAACATTTCTCAATTCCAATCTTTCTTCTCTACTTGTACCTTAATTGCTCCATTTCTGGTTCTTATCATCTCTCTTCTGATCAAGCGGGAATTGGGTAAGATGGGAAATGGGAGTTTATTCATTCACCCATTTATCAACTGCTGAGGTCATTAAAGTTAGCAAGAGAAACACAGATCCTGTCCTCACTGAGCTTACAATTATCTTGGGTCTGTCCTGAGATGAATGACTCAGCTTCCTTCTCATTTTCTTTGATTTTCTGTCTTTCTGCCTCAAGTTGTGTATATAATCCTCTCACTCAAAAAGAAAACTTCATTTTACTATAAAGACCATAGGCCAATAATTATATTCTCTTATATCAACTTCTGAAATATATCAGCTAAAATAATAGCCTAGTTAGGTATCAAAACTTAAGTCATATTCTCTAGCAAAATTTTTGACCTCCAAGATTGGTGAACATGTATGTGTATATGTGCACACATGTGCATGGTCAGAGTTTACATGTATTATTTCATGTGATAACTTCTCTAGTTGCTATTTATATATGAAGACATTTTCTTTGTCATTACTGACTACTTTCAAACACTCAAGGGTGTCTTTTTAAATATCAATATTCAGGTTTTACCTTTTCATTCACTTTCTCCTACTTGCAATAGGTAATCTCTTGCTGACTGGGAAAAACCTAGATTTTAATACATTGCATTATCATCTAATTCTTCAGCAATCATTTTTGTTACTTTAAACTTTATCATTGGCAACAGATAAACACTTCCAGTTTATTTTAGTTTAAGTCCAAAATACAAATAGTATCTTTGGAGTGACTCAACATTTTGTTATTGTTTCATTTATGTTTTTGTTCACTCTACTTAGAGCTTGAAGATTCAGATATGCTGAGAAATTAGCCCTTCCTGAAGGTTTGAGTGGCTTGTTAGGGAACCTGGCTCTGTCTGTGCCTGGCAGATAAATGAATATAGCTTGAACAGTCCTGACAATTTTAGGAACCACTAGAGCCCTAAAGGATCCTTCCATATCAATCTTAAAGATATCGAGAAAGAAATAGCCATCTTCCATTCTTATCTCACTGACCTGCCACACTGAGATTTGACTTCTGGAGAAAGAATGAACATGAGCCATTGTTTTTCAATCTCAGTCAATCCAGGGCTCACCTGAAATGTTTTGAGAGTAGAGTTTAGGGAACAAAAGGAGACAGTGAAGAACAGTGGGAATAGAGTGCTTAGAGATTCATTCCCCAAAATTTGCCCAGGGGATCAAGACTTAAGGGCAAGTAGGCCACAGAAATATGAGGACAGGGGCCAAGTGTGCTTTGTTTTCTGTCACATCCTTTCACCTGATGAACATTTACCAGTGAGAGGGGTTTCAGTGCTTTGGTGTTGCAAAGTCAATGGGAGGTGAAAATGAGGACAATCGTGATCTGTTCTTTAATGATATTTGTTTGAGTAGGAATGAAATGATGGCTAGAGAAGTTGTGGAATCAGATGAGGTATTTGTTTTTGGTGGGAGGGGGGTGGTTGAAAGCATCTTACACATGTTTCTGAGAGTAGCAAAGAAGTAGAGGAGAGGCTGAAGATAAGGAGAAAATGTTGATAGATCAAGACCCAAGAGGAGCAATGTAGGATGTGCTCACACACTCTCTTCCACACACCTTAACAAACATATGCGTCTCTTTCCCGTATGGTGTAAGAGTATTAGACTTTGGAATCTTTTGACCCTCATAGGAAAGTCTTTCTCTTGCTTTTATTTCTTAAGACATCCTGGTGTAAAATTCCTAATTCTGGAAAAGTGAAGGAAAAGGGAAAGAGAATTCCACCAAAGCACCGGACAGAAGAAATAAAGCTAGATGCACATATATATTAATTATATATGAATACGTAATGTATATATAAATTATACATATGAATTACATAGAAATTTATAAAATATATATCTATTAATATGAGTATCTCTAGGCAGAGATATATACTGAAATATTATATTATGCCTGTATTTTGTTTAAAATAATCTAGGTTGGGAGAGACCAGAAGGGGCATAGATGAAACAAGATTGATCATAAGAACGCTCCACTATTGTATATGTTTTAAATTTTATGTAATGAAACATTTTTTATAAAGCAAAAGTCAAATGTCCATTATTCACTCACTCCTTGAGATTTATTTTGAAGATACCATATTTTCCTGAAGAAAGTAAAGTGTGTTCGCTTGTAAGACCTTGGCTAGTCTATAATGATAGTTCATTGGGTGTTTTGATATCTTTGGTAAAAACTGTACCAGGGGACTTAAAACATTCTCAATCCCTTTAATTTCATGATCTGATAGAAAACAGGTAAGTTAACTGTTTTTTTTTTTTTTAACATTCATTCATTTTAACATTATTCATTTTAACAGAGAGAGACAGGGCCTGAGCAAGGGAGCAGCAAAGTGAGAGAGAGAGAGAGAGAGAGAGAGAGAGAGAGAGAGAGAGAGAGAGAGAAAGAGAGAGAGAGAGAGAGAGAGAGAGAGAGAGAGAAAGAGAGAAAGAGAGAGAGAGAGAGAGAGACAGACAGAATCCAAAGCAGCCTCCAGGCTCTGAGCTGTCAGCACAGAGTTTGACGCAGGACTTGAACCCACGAACCATGAGATCATGACCTGAGCCAAAGTCAGACGCTCAACTGACTGAGCCACCCAGGCACCCCAACTAATTGCTTTAATTGTTTAATTATTAGTAACATTGAATATCTTTCATATGCTTATTGGCTATCCGTATTTCTTCTGCAGGTGGCTCTTTTCTATTTTTTGCCAATCATACTAGTTTCCTGTGGCTGCTCTACCAAATGACCACAAACCTGGTGGCTTAAAACAACTCAGAAAGGTATTTTCTCGCAGTTCTATAGGCCAGAAGTTAAAATCAGTATCACTGGACAGAAGTCAAGGTGTCAGCATGGTTCACTCCTTTCGGAGACTTTCAGGGCGAATGTGTTCCTTATCTCTTCCAGCTTCCAATGGCTGCAATACTCCTCGGCTTGTGGCTGTTATCACTTCAGTCTTCAAGGTCGACATCTCCAAATCTCTCTCTGCTCTGTCTTCACACCATATTCTCCTGTCTATAAAATTCTTCTGCCTCTTTCTTATAAGAATATATCTGATCAAATTTAGGGTCTACCAAGATATCTATGATAATCTTCCTATTTCAAGATCCTTAATCATACTCTCTGAGAGCACGTCACCCCTCCCCCCACAAATAAAGTAACACTCAGTTGCGGATATCTTTGGGTGGCTAGTTTTCAGACTACCACACAGTTTTACATTGTCTTTTTTAAAAAGTTTTTTTTTTTTTTAATTTTAGACTAATTTTAAGTTTAGAGAAACATTGCAATGACAGTATAGTGTTCCCATACATCTTTACCCCAGCTTCCCTAGGATGGTTTTTAAAATGTTTTCTTTCTTAAAAATTTGTTTTTGCATTAGGTGCTAATAAGACTGGGTACAGTGCTTGTTTTTAGAACAAAATATGTTGAAAAAAGCCTATGTGGTACTTTTTGTTTGTTTCAATTGAGATCCTCATTATCCATATCCTACTTTTCCAAAGAAGGAGGGAGAAGACCATGATTCTGACTAACAAATGAATTGATTAATACAAGCATGGATCCACACAGTTCCACTTAGAGTAATAATTGGGAAGAGTCATGATTGTCAATTATGAGGAAGATTTATAGTAATTTTAATAGGGTATACCCCAAATTTATTTTTTTACCTTAATAATAAATTTCCATAAATATTTTGTTTCATATATATCCAAGAACAGCTTCAGATATTTCAAGATTTCTTTTTATTAGAAGAGGAAATGAAAAATAAAAGTTCATTTTGTGAGTCAGTGAACAGTGAGAAAAAAAAACATCTTAAGTGTCCCATTCACTGGGCCGATGCTAGTCAATTAAATTATACATTGAAAAAAAAAATTAAAAAAAAATGGGGCGCCTGGGTGGCGCAGTCGGTTAAGCGTCTGACTTCAGCCAGGTCACGATCTCGCGGTCCGTGAGTTCGAGCCCCACGTCGGGCTCTGGGCTGATGGCTCAGAGCCTGGAGTCTGTTTCCGATTCTGTGTCTCCCTCTCTCTCTGCCCCTCCCCTGTTCATGCTCTGTCTCTCTCTGTCCCAAAAATAAACGTTGAAAAAAAAATAAATTAAAAAAAAATAAATTATACATTGAACTGTACATTGAACATAGTGAATTAAGTATGTATTGTTTATTGGGATTTATCCAGTGTGATCTGATCTAAACTCTAAACAACGTTCGTACATCTAGGGAGGTTAGCTAAGTCCGTATAAATTTCATTCAATGTAAGCCATTTGAAGGTGTGGGCGAATGAGCCACTGCTTTCATTTTCCTTTTCATTCGATTTCTGAGACCAGATGTTTGTCATGATATATATTCGGCCATGGAGATCTGGGGATCAGATCTTTGATCTCATTTGATAGGATCACATAGACAGAAGGCAGAATTCTACCTGAAGACTGGGATTTGGTGATGATGATATTTTTAGCTTCTTTATGACCATTTAGTTGATACTGTGGAGAATCAAGCTGATGCTCTTATTGTAGGTAGCAAAACACCCCATTTTCATTGGGACATCTGGAGAGAGATATTGGCTCCATTGCATTTCACCCGATATACAGAAGACTAATGAGAGAAGCAAACATTTTATTAAAGTTTGAGATCTCAGGGCTCCTCAGGCCACCACCGTCTTCAGATATTGTTTTCTTGATGGCTTTGGGCCAATTACTTAGCCTCTTTACCTCAGCTTCTCAATTGGTGAAATGGGAACTGTTATAGTGTGATTAATTTATCTCCTAAGGGGGTTGTTTATATTAATTAACTGCTGTTAAGAGCTTTGAAGATGAAAAGTGCTAACTGCTTATGCCATGATTAGCCATGGAAGAGTGGAATATGATAACTGCTTCACTAGATAAATGACTAAACCTGATACACACAAACTGTGAAATCTGTGGGAGGAGTTAAGACCCAGGGCAACGAGACAGCTGATGAACCAACCTCATCAGGGAATATATTAGTTACACTTGAGCCTTGGTTTAAATGGTTTAAACCCACTTCTGAAATATATGTTTAAAATGTCATAACAGAGGCACCACAGTTTGCTTTCTGAGTGCTGTTACTGATATTTCTTTCCTGGATATATTTTCCCCACAAACCCAACTAAATCTACCCTCACTCATATTCTAAAGACTATCGATTATTTTCAAATACCCTTTACTTCTGCACTTACATACAACCCCAGACAACATGCAAATTCTATGGTTGACAAGGTAGAACATTCTGCCTTTTATTTGTATTGTTCAAACCAACGCAAACATGTTAGTGGAACATAAACTGCCATTCCTTTGAGCCAATGAATATTTAAGGATATTAATTTACTTCCTTTAATAGTCTTTAAGAAATTTTAAAAATAAACATATGGAACAAAGGAATAAGATGTCACTTTAAGCTTGAGCTCTGGCTGAGGACTGTGTGTTTTGCCATTGACCGTATCATTACCTACCTAGTTATGAGGTCATACCTCTGCACAGTTCATTAGAATTTATCTTTGATTTTATGGCACCATAAGTGCAAAGCCAAGATACTTTGGTCAACATTTATTGCATTGGTATATTTATCTCAAAGGCGTATGCTAAAAAACAAAAACAAAAACAAAAAACCAACAACAACAACAAAAAACTAAAGGGACAGGGTCTCTCCAAAGTTCTTGGCATTAGGATTCTTGGTAATACTCTAAAATGATATTTCATTTGGGATAGCATTTTGGGAACCTCCTCTAGCATTCTCATGATTCACAGATAATATGTAATCCCATTTTGTTTTAAGACAACTTATAAACTTTCATTAATTAAAAAAAATTATTTCCTTGCTTATTTATGGATATGCCACATTATTTTAAAGGGGGATTTAAAAACAGTCTCCTTTATTAGGGGAAACACCTTTTCTATATTATAGTTTAATCTTTAAAGCTTGTATTCTGGAGTAGGATATGGGAAAGTGCAACCTCAAGTAATTCTCATTTTAAAAACAACCACTAGAATCCTTAATATTCATGTCCAAGGGGTGTCACAGTATACTGGAAAGAATACCAAATTTTGAGTCAGAAAACCAAATTTTACATCCTCGCCCCAGCACTTCCTCAGCAGTGCATTTTTGACAAATCATTTACCTTCAGTATTTCTATCTATGAACTGGAAATAATAATATCTTTGTCATAGATTTACTCTATGGTCGGAATGACCCATGTTTATGAGAGAGTACCTGGTATCTGGTAGGGACTAGGTAACGTTTTACTTGTCCTCTTTGGCCCGTTAGAATCCAGTAGAGAGTCTTGCCAAAGAGCCATTATAGACTTTTATCTAAAAGCTCACGTTTGCATCATTTCTGTTTCTGAGAATAGTTTATTCTTGAAAAATTTCCACAACTATAATGTGGCTGGAGCTTTCTTATGCTGAGTCATAAGATTCATATTAAAAGCTAATTTGCGTTTAAAGAATTTAATCTTAAGAAAAAAAAAAAAAACCCAGATGTATCCCAAATGATTCTTCAAGTGAGAAATCAAGGATGTGAAATCTCACAGGGTATTTTGTTATTATTAAAAGAAAACAGATACGTTTTCAGAATGGTCTGTTAAAGATTTGACTACGCAATTTGGGTTTGACAATTTAAATTGTTACAACTTTATGTGTCCCCAGATTCACCATTTTCAGGCTCCAGCTACTATTTCAATAAATAAAACATCAGTCCCTTAGGACAAATGACAAGGAAATCCTCATATAACCTTAAACAGAAGTAGAAGGGAACGGGGAAGTGCTTAAACCTAACAGAGGAAGAAGTCTTTTCGGAATACAAGCCCAAATAAATATTTGAACAGGAATGGTATCTTCATGCGTGTGGTGAAAAATAGTCCTTTTCAGGCTGTACAGTTTGGCAGGCTGGCATGTTGACTTTATCACCTCGGGATCTCTGGGGTTTCAGACACCTACCCGCAGGCGTCATCACGAGCATGCGCACACCCCTGCCCAGGGGCCTGAGGCTGCAGGCTGGGGCCTGTGAGCCGCTCCCAGGAACATCCCCGGGGCCCAGCCCTCCAGTGCCAGGGCGAAGTTCTTTATCCCGCCTTCGACACCACCAACGCCATCGAATGCCATTTTAGTTGCGTCTACTTCATATCCCTGGAATTCAGAACTCTGGTATAATAGGTAGAAGTGACAACCTTTCTATCCCGGGATGAGTTGTGCTTCTCTCATTTCACTTTTATGATAAAACTCCACACATTTGGATTGAGAGGGAAGGCAAGAAGCAGTTAAAATTTTTGAGAGTTTGGATGGCAGACTATACTAAAAGGAAGCATAGAGCCTGGTAAGTAAGGATCTTTAACAAGTTCGGTTTCTTTATGTAATGCAGGGGGCAGGTTCAAATGCCGTTTTGGAGGTAACTTAATATAAAGTGTGGAGACTGCCCAGGTTGTTCTTTTTATTGGTTGGCATTTAAGAAGAAGGTGGGTTCAAGAGATTATTTCTGAGGGTAAAAACTCTGCTTGACGGACAGTATTGAGATGCCCACCAGGAGTGGTCCCAACCCCATGACCTGATGTGACAAATGCCCAAAAGTTAGTTGGAAAATTTTATTATACTCTGCTAGGAAATAAAAATGCCAGAAATAAAGTACCGTCCAAATGAAAACCATCAGTTGTTTATAAGTATTTTTAGGTATTTGCTGTGTTTTCAGAAAATAGTTTTGTTTGCTTTTTGAAAGTCATTCCATGATGAAAATGGTTATGTCACATGTTCTTAGCTCAACATCCATTCACTATTAGAGCTTAATATTTCTAATTATTATGACTATTATTTTTAAATAACATAACAAATCATTGTGTATCATTAGTACTTTGATCTCCTTGCCTTCCTTAATGGAATGTCTTTACTCACAGTATACTTTGTTCTTTCAGGTTGACCTTGGGAGAGTTGGCAAGGCCTGGGTCTTCAAAGTCAAATGATTGTCAAAAAGTGAATATGATGTACCAGTACCTAGTTTATTACTTAGAGTAGAGGCTGGAATACATAACTGATTTTAAAATAAGAAGAGTGGTTAAAAAAAAAAAATAAGACTCTTAAACACAGAAAACAAACTGATGGTTGCCAGAGGGGAGATTGGTGAGGAGATGGATGAAACAGATAAAGGAGACTAAGTTACAAACTTTCAGTTATAAAATAAATACGTCACAGGATGAAATGTACAGCGCAGAGAATACGGTCAATAATATTGTAATAACATTGGTGACAGATGGTGGCTACACTTATTGGGTGAGCACTGTGTAATATATGGAATTGTTGTATCAGTATGTTGTACACCTGAAACCAATACAACACTGTGTGTTAATTACACTTCAACAAAAATAAAAATTAAAAAAAAAAGAAAAGAAGAGTGGTTTAATTTTCACAAAGTATTCACCCAGATTTGCAAAGCTAAGCTCTAATGAACCTTTTCTTGACTTCATGGACAAATTCTGAAATAGTTTCCAAAGGGTGATAGAAATAATCAGATAATGTCCATAAAGTGCTGAGCACAGGGTCAGGCACACATGAAGCGGTAAATAAATAAAAGCAGTTATAATACTGTTACGAAAAGCCTCCAGATATCATTCAAATCAGCGCGCGAGAGAAGTAGAAGACCATGCCAACCATTGCTCATGTAGCTCTCTGCTGTGCTCCAGTGTGTAATACACAATGTAGTCTGGAACTTCTTGGGTCACTATGGAAAGATTTCCCTTCTTTATACGATTCCAGCACAGCACTTCTCAAAGGGCATTGGCTTGCCTTGTTCTGGCACCAACTGTATGCCAGCAAGAATAGTGGAAGTTTAACTGACAGAAGGGTAAAGTTCAGGGGGCATGTTATCATTCGTGTCCTTAAAAAGTCAACATCAGTCTCAGCTGACAGCTTCCCTCCAAGCTTAAGTATACAGTCTGGGTTTTCCAGGATATTGTCATGAGTTCACAGCTTACTTCATTTCCCTGACCCTATCCTTGACCAACCTGCTATGTTAGAACTATGGCTTCCAGTGGTTGCTCAACACTTGGCAGATGGGCTGAACTTTGAAATGGTGTTTTACATGAGGGCAGCCCTTGCTCTGGCTGGCTCTGTATGCAGAAGCTTCAGTGGGGAGGCAAATTATTTGAACATGTATATGTGTGTGTATAGAGGAGCGGAGGCAGGACTATGGCTGCCCAGCCTGAAACTAGCCCATATCCCAGACTTCCATTAACTTTTCCAAAAGTGGACTCGAATTCAGTGACCAACAACCTCAAGCTGACCTTTAAGACATGACAACAATATCAAAGCTCTAGTTCCCACCAGAACCTGAATCACCGCCAGAGGCATTTGGCCTGCAAAGTACCCATCCATTCCACTTTTGGAGCCATTTTGATTTCAGGAGACCAGTATGCCAAGGTCTGAGGGAGGCAGATGGCTCCAACAGTCTTTTTTTTTTTTTTTTTTTTTTCTTTTCCTCAGAGAATAACAGCATGAGAGCCATCTTTTATCACTGTACCTTCTGGTTTTATGTCTTCATGGGTAGTGTAAGGCAGTAGTAGGTGAATGTGTGGAATGGGGTGGGAATAGGGAGTAGGGGAAAACAGAGATTAGATAGGGAGAAAATGGGCTTAAATGGAGAGTACAGATTTCATGAGCCTATACCAGGGTAAGTGGGGAAATGAGGCTAACCTAGAAAACTGAAATTCCTAGTCATGCCTGAGGCCAGTTTGAGGGCAAGTTGTTGGGTGGGGGGTGGTGACTCTCCCATCCTTTTCCCTAATCCTAAATCCTTTTCTTCCCACCTGACTCCCTTCACTTCCACTATTCTCTATATATACATATTTTTGTGGTCTTTTAAAAAACTAAAAAGATATGCACCAGTCCGTTAATACTAACTAATGTTGGAGGCAAGAGGGATGATATTCACTTTATTTTTTTTGTTCTTTTTTTTTTTTTTTTGATAATCACTTTAAAAACGATATATTTTTGGATTATAGTACTTGTTGCTTTACACATTTAATATTTTTAAAATTAAAAAATAAAAACGTTGATAAACACATTTTCCTTCCTCTACTGCTCCCCTTCCCCAAATCTTCTAGTTCAAAAGTGAGTCTTCCTTCCATTCCAGCCCAATCAAAATTTCTTTTTGTTTTATTTTATTTTGTTTTTATTTTTGGAGAGAGAGAGAGACAGGCTCAAACTCACAAACTGTGAGATCATGACCTGAGCCTAAATTGGGTGCTCAACTGACTGAGCCACCCAGGGCCCCTCCCCTCAATCAAAATTTCTATTTCCCCAATGTTAGGTAGCTAGGCAGTGATCAAACTGTTTGGTTAAAGTAATTCCACTAATGTGTGTTCAAGAAGTGCTGTTGGGCGCTATTGACATTGATGATCAGGCAATAAGTGGGTGAGGGTATCAGAAGAGTGGTCGACCTGGGTGATAATCCCATCACCACCTCAAGCTTCGTCTAAGACTTTGAGCATATCATTTCAAATGCCCATATCTTCGGCCTATTTTTTTTTTTTTTTTAATCTTACATGCAGAACTAAGAAAGTAATACTACCATTCTTGTACTCTGAAAGTTTTGAAGAGACATTTTGGGCTTAGTCTGTGAGTTTTCACTGCATTGTCTCCTAGGTCCGGTGGCAGTGGTGGTGGTGGTGATGAGGTGCAGGGAGATGGAAAGAAGAAAATACCATTTCTCTTTACAAAGGAGAAAAGATATGCCCCCATTGACCTAGATGTCATGAGTCTTTTTTTCTCAAAGAGAAATGCAGGTTCCAGAAGCACCTTGTAGTTGGGAACCACTAAAACTTAAAACACAAACTACTTTGCTTTGTACTCTTTATAGACGGATATGACCTAAAAATGGTTCCGTACTGTCATTGCACTTTCCATAGAACACCATGAGGAAGAACTGGCTTCCTCAAGGACATGTTTTCCTTTGCCACACTGAGTACTTACCTTGTGCTTAGATTGTTCTTATACTGGGCTCTGTGGACAAAACAGAATTTCTTAACATGAGAAATGCTCAGTTAAATGTGCATTTAAGAAGTGAAATGAGAATGAAATTTCAGTCGCAAGCAAAGCCTATAGTATTTTTAAAAACAAGGAATCAAATGAGGGAAATGAAATCATAACCTTTACCTGAACCAGTTCATCCTCTTTTTTTTTTTTTTAACTTTATTTCTCTAGTAGGAAAATAATTCATCTGGCCTGAGTGTGTTCCTTACCACATAGCCGGCACGGTTGTCTCATGCCAGCACCAAGACCATATGAAGCTAAATCAACAGACCCTGATTTGTTGGCTCAACCAAGTATAAAGTAGCCACTGGAAAATCGAGTTGAAAACATAGGACAAATATATGAAAGAGACAAGCCACAGCTTGCAGGAGAGAAGATGTTTGCAGAAAACTCCAGCATTACAGGTTTATCTAAGGTGTGGTCTCAGGTAAGCTGCAGTAATTACCCAGGATACCACAGCTAGTGGCTGAAAAATGAAGTGCTTCACAAACTTAACCCTTTCATTTCTCCCCAGACAAGCTTTTAGAGGAATTCACTCGATAGCCAGCTTATAGTAAACTAGAAGAATCGTTTTTATTGTGATTGAAATTGTTTTTAATCATTCCTATATCCAAAGATATTTCTTAACTGTGGCCTTTCTTTTGTTCTTTCTACATTTAGCTTTACAAATGTACAGGACTTCATTTTTTGATGCAGCATAGTTGAAGATCTTACACCACTGGGGGCTTTGTGGTTTAAGGATGATGTGGTTAAAGAAGCACAAAGAAGGTTAAAAATTGCATTCTGGTAAAGGCCAGTCCCTTTACAACTAGGATCTCAGTTTCCTCATCCTATACAAGGCATGACATCACATGGTCTCTGCAGGCCCTTTTTAGCTCTGACCCTTCATTTTTCTATTTTGTCGAAAGTGTGGCATCAAGAAGCAGTTCTCCAATCAATCCACAAGACACATCTGAATTATTGATTAATTATAGCATCTGAATTTAGAAAAGCCATTATGTATTGAAATTGCTTTATTTTTGTTAAGAATGAGAAAAATTTTAAAGTGCCTGGTTTAGTTTGAATTGTGTACAAGCTAAAGCTCTTCTACCTACTTAACTTCCCTTGAAAATGATCTGGTTATATTGTGTTTTACTATGTATTTTGGATTTTCACATAACATTAGCACTCTATGTCCCTTGAATATATTTTCATGCTTTTTTTCAGATGGTTTTATCTTTGCATCACATTTAGAATTTAAGAGAGAAGATGCCTATACCTATAGCTGTATTCCTTATAGACTCTGTATTTCATTTTGCCTTCGCACAGTAAATAACCCATTCCCAACAGAAACTATGCAAATACCTATGGCTAGTGGTCCATCAAATCCTATAGTTGGAAGAAAAGTTAGGCATAATCTTATCCAGCCTCTCACTATTTTTATGATAATAATAGTATTATAATAATGAATAGCTATCATTCTTTCAGTACTTACTATAAAAATATAAAGCCAGATGCTGTGCTGGGTTTGTTATGTTCATTATTCATTCAGTTCTTAAAACAGCATTGTGAAATAGGAGTTATTATTCCCACTTTGCATATTAGAAAGCCAGAGCAAACAGTTTAAGTAACTTGCTCCCAAGTCCATACACTATTGGTACTGAGACTTGAACTCAGGCCTGTCAGACATTAAAGTCCCTTGATTTTCAGCCGTAGAATAGAGGGAGGAAATCGAGGCCAGCCAGAGACATTAAGTATAGCTCAGGGTAAGAAAACTGCACATGCTGCTTCCTTTGTGTGCAGTACTTTTCTCTCCTGCTCTCCACCCCCTTCTTCAAACTCCAACACCCCTTTGGAGAGAGTGGTCTTTTTTAAGATTGCTATCCCTTCCTAACAGATGGTGTCAGTCTCCCAGCCACCATTTTGTTGTCTCAGGACCGCTTTACTTTTCCTCCATGGCACTTGCCACAGTTTGCAGGGAAACATTTTTATGACTATTTTATTGGTGTCAAGTTCATAGCACTTCTCACCATCTAACATATTATACAGTTATGTGTTTCACTTATTGTCTATATCTCTACTAGAATGTGAGCTAGATACCTCTTGAAGATACTGGGTATCTATCATCTATCTCTCTATCTATCAATCTATCATCTATCTGTCTGTTATTTATCTTGAAGTCTCTAAAGATGGGTAGTTCTAAAGAGTCATACTTGATGTATGTTAGGACAACAATGATTATTGCAAAAGAGTCTGCCATTTATTCACTAATCCTTCTTGATAAGAATTTCATTGAGACATGCAAATGCTGCAAAATATTTCTTATATCTGCTTCTGATTTAAAAAATTCTTCACGTACATAATCTTATTTAATCCTCCAAGACCCTGTCACATAGGCAGGATAAAATGCCCCTGGATGAGGAATTGAGGTTCAGAGAAATTAAATAATGTATCTCAGATCACATGGTTTAAGGGGTGGAAGTTGGGATTCTTCTCTTAGACACTGTATCTCCCTGGAGCGTGGACAAAAGGCATCTGGAGTTCATGGAAGCGGGGGTGAGATGGCAATTACTCCAGTGAAGTTAGACATGGCAACCAGGGCCCTGAGGCACCCTGCACCTCAACACACACACACACACACACACACACACACACACACCCCTGGGAGAATCCCTACTACTGGACAGAATGAGTATGACTTTGTAAAGAATAAATTCATGTCTTTGATATAATCCACCCCACATCAGTGGCAAGTATGGCTGTGATAAGGACAGAAACAAGAAAAAATCCCATGCCTCTTAGCCATCACCATTGGGGAATCACTCTAGAGCAATTGTCCATAAGCCCACACGGTTTGGCCTTCTTCTCTTTTAGGCAGATGAGAGAGTATAAGCGGGGTCCAGATACCACTGGAGGGCCCCTCATGAGCAAATTCATGCAGGGGGAGGGTATGGAGAGAAGCAAAGGGGGAAGATCAAGTGATGTTAAGGGGGCTTTGCTTTTAAGGACTATTAGGTGAACTGTTCTGTGGGTGTTGGAGAGCAGGGTTAGGGAGTAAGTGGTAGGGTAATCTGACTGGCAGTGTGTATTCAAATATGCATAATGATAGATTATCTTGCCTGTTATAAGGAAAATTTAGATTCAACTTTATAAAACACATTAATTAATAAATATAACTTTGTTCAGACTTCCATTATGTAAATATTCAAATGATTCTTGAATCAGTTCCAATGAGATTATGAGTTGTCCTTAAAAGCCCAGAGTGCAAATTAAAATTGTATCTCCCCAACTTCCACAACACCTGCCACCCTCCTACCACGAATGCCTTTAAATACGTTTATAACTATTTTATTTGGAAACGTTTTGGAGGATTCTCAGGGACATTTTAGCTTGGCCCAGAAGTTGCTGTGGTCTTGACAAAGTTTAGACCGCTGATTTTGACGGAACTAAGCTGCCTATTTTCTTAAGTAGCTTCCTATAATTTTGTTCTCTTCAAGATGATGTGAATGGAATGATTTGCCAGCCAGAAGAGGCTGTAGTGAGAGAAACTGGGTTAACATTGAACACACATGACACAATGTATTCCCATCTATATTTACTACACACATACCACAAGTTTCTTTGGTAGAAATAGGGGGGTTAGGGTAGATGATAAAGAAGGGGAAAAATGAGAAAGAAGATTAAGGATTGACATTTCTGAGTCTTGGAGTTTTAGTTATCTATTATTACAGAATGATTTGTCCCCAAACTTAGCAGCCTAAAACAATAAACATGTATTATCTCAGTGTTGGTAAATCAAGAATTCAGGAGCTTATCAGGGTAGTTGTGGCTCAGGCTTTCTTACAAGGTAGTAACCAAGGTGTTATCCAGGACTGGAGTCATCTGAAGGCTGGATTGGGGCTGAAGAATCTATTTCCAAGATTCTACTTACATGGTTGGTATGAGGCTGCTGACAGGCAGCCTCAGTTTTTCCCACAGGCTTCCGAGGGCTGATTGAGTGTCCTCATGGCATGGCAGTTTGTTATCCCCAGTGTGAGTGATCTAAGAAGGTGAGACAGAAGCCTCAATGTCTTTAATGATCTCACCTTGGAAGACACACTTCATCATTTTGGCCTTATCTTATTAGTTGTATATGTCAGTACTATTTGATGTGGGAGGAGACTACACCCAGTGGGACTACCAGGACCTCAGTTACCCCACTTAGTTTCTGTGTTCAAAGATAATATTTGCCCAGCCTGCCTCATCGTGCGGTTGTGAGAATCACATGACATAATCGATATAACACCTAGACACAAAAGAGCATAAAAGTATCGTATGTCATTATAAATGTTATTTTAAATGATGGAGAAAAGATTTACTGAGCACCTGCCATATTCCAGGCCCTTGGTAAATGGTAGTGAATAAGATGGACATGGCCCTGGCTTTAGAGCTTACCTTCTGGGAGGAAGAAGAGAGTGTAAGAAATAAAAGAACAAACAATACTTATGACATTGTGTTGTTTCTATGGAAGAAGAAACAGCATTCTCTGATGGAGAGAAGTTGGGCACCAAAGCTAATGGGGCACTATGGAATGCTCCCTCAGGATTTGACCTTTCAGGTGAGATTGGAAGGATAAGATGGACACAGTCATACAGTGAGGGCTCAGATATCCCTGGAATAGGGCTCACCAGCTGAACAGATTTGTAGAGCTCCTAGGGTGAATCCCATAAAACACCAAACCATGTAAAAACCCAAATGAGCATGAGTTGCCCATAATGCAGGGTATTAGTCATCGTCTCAAACGCTAGAATTATAAAGTGTACTCATTGTGTTTCCCATTTAGGGAGAACTGTCGCCTGCCCTGTCAACTAGAGGGGTGGCACCTAAAAGAAACAACCCAAAAGATGGTATTTACATGGCTTAAGAAACATCTGAGTATCGGGACCCCCCCCCCCACCTCACCCCTGCCCCACTGCAATGTTGCCAGCTTTAGAGTTTGCAGAAAAATAGATTACAATATAATAAGCACAACAGTACTGGTTTCTGGGTTCTTCCCTAGTTAATTTTTAAAGACCATGCTCTTGCTTTAATTGTTTTGGTATTTTTTGATCAGAGCAATAGAAGTAATTCTTCCAATTCTCAGCCTTACTAAGTAAACACAGACCTGAGTGGAGAGAAGGCTACCTGTAGTTTTGGGGGAGAATAAAAGATAAAATGAAGTATTTCTATCAAGTCTTGGCTCAGAATTGTTTTTTTTTTTTTTAAAGGTTTGTTTATTTATTTTAAGAGAGAGAGAGAGAGGGAAAGAGAGAGAAGGAATCCCAAGCAGACTCTGTGCTGTCAGTGCAGAGACCTACACGGGACTCAGTCTCACCAACCATGAGATCGGGACCTGAGCTGAAATCAAGAGGCGGATGCTCAAATGGCAGCCACCCATTTGGCCAAGGCACCCCTTGGCTTGGAATTGTTCTGACTGAAGTCTCACAGAATTGTCTTTTGCATAGGAAGATTTCACAAATGGATCACTCAAAGCAGAAAACATTTTGGGGTTCCTCGTGAATGTTTGTCCAACAATTCACCCCACCTGTATCAGAACAAGCTGAATGATAATATAAAACAACACCTGAGCAGCTGGTGAAAGGTGGGCTTTGGGCCCACAGAGGCTTTAAAAAGAAACGCAAAACCTTACAAAACAATTTTGTTTTAAATATGTTTTTCATGTTAATCTCAGTCACAAAAGATCCAAGTCAAAAGAACGCACTATGGAAAATTGCTGTAAAGCACAATGCAACAAGGTGCTGCTTGGCCAAGAGACATACCTGACAAATTGTTTCAGGATCATGCTGGATGAAGCCTCATGGTGGTTATTAGACATACGATTTAGGGCCACGTACCACTTTTGATCTAGCCTACCACTGTCACTGTTTGCAAACAGAAGTCCTGGTTACTGCCACCCAGATCCCAGAGCTCACACTCATTAGAAGCCTGACAGTCTGGCATCGTGTCATGGGCATGGACATTGATGTCAAAGGGGCTGGAATCTCAGCTTTGCTGCTTCCTATCTTTGGAACTTTGGGCAACTGAAATGTCTCTGAGACTCACTTTCCAATGGGAAAAGATATAATATATACTGCCCGGGCATGTTGAAGATTCAGTAAGATAATGTTGATAAAACATCTTTCATAGTAAGTGTTGGATTACTATTATTGTTATTATTTTTTGTGCATTATTTATTATGTAGAATTGTTAATACCACATATTTATTATTCACCATCTTTCTGTTCACCGTCCTACATTTCGAGGGGCCAGTTATGGCCTCTGGCAGATAAATTCTACATCTGCTATCATTTGCAT
Organism: Felis catus; assembly: GCF_018350175.1. Classification (NCBI taxonomy): domain Eukaryota; kingdom Metazoa; phylum Chordata; class Mammalia; order Carnivora; family Felidae; genus Felis; species Felis catus. The sequence goes on along the minus strand of NC_058376.1, from coordinate 84,960,895 downwards.
CTTTAACACTCCTTTTCCAAGTGAGTTTCATTGTTTTCTTTTTAGAGTTGATAATAACAAATCTATCCAGCAGAAGACTATAGTTTTGCCTCAGACCTCTATTCTATAGGCGGTAGTGCTGGAGTTATACTGCTATTATGTATTTGGACAACCTCAATAAAACTGTTAATGAATGAACATAGACCAGTGCTGAAGTCCAGTGCTAACAATTCCATCCAGGTGGGATGTTTTTCAGGCAAATAGTGTTCAATTTTGCAGTCATCTCAGCTGTGTGACACTCTTCCTATGAGCTATTTTATTAGTGTAGCCATCATTTTTAGAGACATTACCAAAAGATTTTGTATTATTTAAAATTCACCTTAGACTATCGAGGAAGGGTTGAGCTGATTGGAAAGGCAATGGGCTCTTCAAGTTCAATGTAAATTGGCAATGTGGTTTAGACAAATTAAAGACCTCTTTAACTTCCCTGTGCTTAATAGGAAAAGCATCCAGACTAATACAATAGGTCACACTTAAATGATTCTCTCCTTAAGAATTAAACTGTCTTTGCACTATGCATTGGTGGCAGAAGATAATAAGATGCAGCTCCCCTAACTGAATCTTTCTTAAAGGAACTGACCAGGTAAAAGAATGGAGTTACTGTGCATGAAAAAAGAAAAATACAAAAATAATTTGACCTGCTAAAAGAATCAATTTTTCTGTGTACTGGAGCAAGACGCTAACAAGCATGACAGTAGCCCTTCGGCTATTGAAACACTCTGTAAAGGCTTTGCTTCAGCACGGAAGGTATCCGCAGGCCCGATTTCAATGTGGATGCTTCTAGCTGCCTAGGTCTGAATTCATAAAAGAGTCTTAGATAGAATGTGTCTGTAACTGCCAGGGGTTGGGGTTAGTTGCAAGATTTTATGTGGTGGGGAGAGGGGTTATTAGGATACGGAGGATTTAACCCCGTAAAGAAGCAGACTATCACTTCTATCGGAGCCTGCCAACCGCTCCTGAACACTTAAAAAATGTTTTTAAAAAGTGGGCATGTTTGTTAGCATTAACATAGAAAGAGCGCAGTACTAAATGGGGTTAAAACATTTAATTTCTTCCAAATCAGGTAGTATTTCACCCGTGTCAGGTGATAGTGGGTGGGGATGGAGTTGGGAAGGGACTCTATTTTTGTAATGGGATTGCAGAAAGCTTTCTGAAAAATTGTATCATATTCTTCGGTGAATGAGCCTCTTAAGTTCTTTATAAATTTGAAATTATTTCATTCCAGCAAATAAATTATAGCTGTATTGCATTGACTGTGTGAGGGGCACTCTTCTTCTTTTTTTAAAAATTTTTAAAAATTTTATTTTAGGGAGAGAGAGTGTGCATAAAAATGTGGGAGAGGCACAGAAAGAGAGAGAGAGAGATAGAGAGAGAGAGAGAGAGAGAGAGTCTTAAGCAGGCTCCAAGCTCAGCGTGGAGCCATCCCCAGGCTGGATCTCACACCTTGGGATCCTGATCTGAGGGGAAATCAGAAAAGTCTGGAGCTTAATGTTTAACCAACTGAGTCACCTAGGTGTCCTGAGGCTCTGTTCTTTTATCCACATTTTTAGACAATGCCCATAATAACCCCCTAAGGCAGAAGTAGGTTTTCCCAAACAACAGATCAACAAACAAAGCCACAGTAAGTAACAAGGCCAAGTTTACACAACACTAAGTGGAAAATAGAGATTTGAACCCAGGTCCTCCAATTCTAAGATGCTTTTATGATGCTCCTCACCATGATGCAATTATTTCAATTCCTTCTGGTCCTCTGTGTTCCATGGTGAACTGCAGGATCCCCGTAGTTGTTTCTCAAGGGAGAGGACTTCCTTCATGTTACGGCACTACTCAATTTAAAGAGCTGAAGTGTGTGTCATTTTTGTATGTTTTGAAATGTTAATCGTAAAAGTGCTTATGGAGACACAGAATAAACTATTTTAAATTGGAACTAGCAGACAATACTGAATGCCTGGTCACTCTAATTTCAAGACATGTAACACAATGCTCAGTGAATGGTACTGCAGTTCCTGGGACCACAGCAGCCAAAGTGGGATAGGTGGTTGAGGACATATTGAGTATTAGATGAATCTCTTTTCTTGTATATGGTCAGCACCACTTAAGATTTGAGTATGGAACAAGGGACTCCAAGCCTTAATAAGGCCTGTCCAGCCTCAAAGACCTTTAGACAGCATCGTCCCTGGCTTCTTGCCTTTAATGGCAGTGCGTGACTGAAACCAGACAATGTGAAAATGCTGATTGACAAAGTAAATACTGTGAGCCCATCAGAGAAACTGCCAGATCCGCAGAGTGACCCAGGCGACTGAGAAGTGCCAGCACGAAGCCTCCTGTGTTTAGCCCCTCCCTCCACATCAGTACCTGAGGGCCTCCCCTCTGGGGCCGTTTTCCTCATTTCCCATCCCTGAATGAAATGTCTACCAGCTAGTTAGCTAGACTCCATCTGAAAAATGAATTCATCTATTCCTACCAAGGATATTTTAAATCCAACAGGTTCCAATGAACCCAAATTCTCCTTGCAAAGAAGAAAAAAAAAGTATAAAAAAACATATGTTTATTTAAAATCTTTCACATAAGGGCTGAGTGGCGGAAGGAATAGAAAGCAGAAGCCAAAATGAATACTACCGGCCTCAGTATCTTATTAGGACCATTTGTTTGGAGAAGTGCAGTAGGGAAAAAGCCTAGACCTAGATGGTGATAATAACTTTTTACTAAGTGTTAAAAAATAAAGAAAAAAGAGAGGAGAAGGAAGGAGAGAAAGGAGAGTAAGGAAGGGAGGGAGGGAGGAAGGGAGGAAGGAAAAGGAACAAGAAAACATGTCAATACAGTAGGTGCCACGAACCATGTACTTGTAGCAAGTTAGTACAAAATATGCATTGGATTAAATCTAGGTTGGCACCTAAAAATGTAAAATCACCATACACTCAAATGCCTTCAAACTTTGTGAGCTTCATGGCAGAATCTTGGAGGGAGAAGGAAATTAACCAAAGTTGTTATTGTCATTTATAGTAAGTCTGATGTTAGAGACCAGCACAAATCTCTGAAAATAGACTGGATTTGCTTAAAAGCAAATGGTTTTTGTTAGGGGTTATTTTTTTCATGTCAAAAATATGAAGTCACACCATAAAAGGAAGTGGTAAAACCTATATCACTCAAAGCCTTGCGGATGTATCCACGTGTTCCCACATGCTCAACAGTTATTGAAAGTGTGATTCTCATTTTACCTGTTAATCCAATACTTGGAAGTATTCAACAAGCAGCTTAGCCTTCTCCTCAGTTCTGATTTCTGAGCAATTGCAGAAAACACATTGGCCTGTAAAAAAAAATCTCAAAAGTTTACAATCCCGGAAATCGTTTTTATGACCAACAGTGTGTTACGTGACTCATCCACTGTGAGAACGAAGCACCAATTTCCAATTAATATCCAATTAATATTATATATAATATAATATTAATATTCAATTAATAAACCTGACTTCAGGTTTCTCTGAAGGGAATTCAGGAAATAGCCAATGAATTTATTCATTTATCTATATGCATCTCTTGAGAGGCTCTGTGATATAGGGTAGTAATGAAAACAGATTTTTCTGGATGAAATAAATCATGGGGACAGGTGTGAGAAATAAGAGAGAAGCAACTCTGTTCTGAAATTTTCCAGATAATTGAGTCAAGTCAGCCTTTCTTTTCTGCAATCTCACACAGCTTTTTGGACTTTTGAATGAAAGATAGGGAGAAACATGCACATTTTCATTGAGATCATGAAAGATCTCAAAATAGAAATTGATCTTTAATTTTTTAATGGTACTCTTTAAAAATTTTAAACGTATTAGCATTTAAAACTATTTAAATATAGGGGCGCCTGGGTGGCTCAGTCAGTTAAGTGTCCGACTTGGGCTCAGGTCATGATCTCACGGTTAGCGGGTTTGACAGTTTTTGGGTTTGAGCCCCGTGTCATGGGGCTCTGTACTGACAGCTCGGAGCCTGGAGCCTGCCACGGATTCTGTCTCCCTCTCTCTCTGCCCCTCCCCTGTTCACGCTCACTCTCAAAAATAAGTAAATAAATGTAAAATAAATGTAAAAATGTAAATGTAAAATATGTAAATAAATGTAAAAATGTAAATAAACGTAAAAAAATTTAAACATAAAAAAGATATCAATTACTTCTGCTGTATAAAGAAAGCAGGAATATTGAGTCACTCTTTATTAAGCCACTTTTCGCACTGTATGTGTACACACACATGTATACATATATACATATATATTAGTTTTTTCATTAAAAATTTTTTTTTAGTGTTTATTTTTGAGAGAGAGAGAGACAGGGCATGAGTAGGGGAGGGGCAGAGCGAGAGGGAGACAGAATCCGAAGCGGGCTCCAGGCTTTGGGCTGTCAGCACAGAGCCTGACATGGGGCTCAAACTTATGAATTGCAAGCCGAAGTCAGACGCTCAACTGACTGAGCCACCCAGGTGCCCCTTATATATATTATTTTTAAGGCAGTATCAGGGAGCAGTTGATATCCTTTGAAATTTCTATATAGGCAAAACTCATTGACTTCAAAAGTTGTCCCTTGCTGATTCCTGGGTCTGGGATTTAAGGGCTAAGTGGAGCCTGGAGAAATGGAAGCACCAGTAAGACAGGGCTGACCTGGCTCTTAACATGACTCTTCTATACTGATTTGGAAGGGAACCTCAAGGTCTTTTGAGAAAAGTAGCAATGGCATTAGTTACAATAAAAGGCATTGACTATGCTTTACATGGATGGAGTACCCAGAATTTCTGTGGGCTTGCATTTGTGTTACCTAATTTCTGAATTCAAGTGGTGGGTAGGGTGCCTTACACTGTCTACCTAGCTGCGGGACTAAAACAAAAAGAAAAAAAAATAAGCCGTCAATTGTCTTGAACCAAACAGCCATTCTAACTGAATTCTAGTTTTCTTCTAGTACTAAGAAACACTGGTGAATGGATCATGCTTTTTGCATACAATTTCCCTAAAAGATAAAATAAAGATGGCTATTTCTGCTTATTTGGGGCTTTGTCATGGAAACATGCTATAAAAATAGGCCCTAACCACTTGGGACCAATCTTCCCAAATGGATATACTGAACATACTGTGGATTCAGGCTGAAGCATTCACTCAGCTTAGTGATTATCTAGCATTATCTCAGTGGATAATGATTTTAATACTTCATAACACTCATTATGGCATTAGTGGTTTCATATTAATAAGATATTAGTCTTGTTATTCAGGGAATCTAATACATGAAAGTGAAAAAATAAAAATCACCTTAAAGCCTTTGTTACCCAATGGGAGTTTTATTTGTTTGCTAATATCAAAATGCCTTTCCTTTTTGAAACAATTATTTGAGCTTTCCATAATTCTATCTCACTATTCTTAGCATTAATATATTTTGTTCTTTGACAATTTGATCCTTGTGACTGCCATACTTTGCATTTGGCTATAGTTGATCTGGGGGAACATGTTTAGATTATCTCATTTTAACTTTTTACTTAGTTTTTTTTTTTTTAATGTGAAATGACTTGATCTTAATGCTTATCTTTCATTCTGTGCAGATTAATTATAAAATATACTGTAGACCAAAATGCAATGTTTTAATGATAAATATCATTCTGTTTGGGACCCAGTGGATTTCAGAGGTTATGAATTAACAGAAAGTCTTTTAATATAACATCACCCATCTTGTTCTCATGATGAAGCATGAAAATTGACACAGAAGAGTGCCGTGTCAAGGTTTATGAAAGGTCTGGTGATGTGGATGAGGACTTTTACTATAAAGACTTGGGAAAATTGCCTGAGGAGAAGTCTTCCTTTAAAACCATAATGTTTTCCAAGGATTTTGAGAGTTTTGAATTTAATTCCAAATCAAGAAATGTGAGATCTGTATAAAATCTTGGAAGAAAAACATAAATATATGTAGCTCAAATACGAGGTTAGCTCTAATAATTAGGTTAAGATGTCTAATACACACTTATAAATAAAAATGGGACTGACTCATTCAACAAGTATCTCTTGCAGGCTTACTGCATGTCTGACACCAGGCTAAAAGTTAGGGATAGGATTACAGTTATGAATAAAACAGTGTTCCTGCCCCAAGGAAATGTTTATTCATACAGTTGTTTGTCGGATGCCACTGGCGTAAACCTCATTTTTCAGTACACATGGTAATTACAGAATCTGTTTTATTCATGATACGTCATCATCCCACAATGAGCACACACACACACACACACAAAGAATTTGAGTGGAAGAAAAGGAAGTCTAACATAAAAAACAATATTATTAACAACACCTTCAAATTATGAAGTCATATGAAGGATATACTAGATGTATTATTTCTCATGTAATGGAAAGTAAAGAACTTACGCTTCCTGCAAAATTTTTGGAAATGCATTCTAAAAAATTTATGGTTTCATAAAACTAATTTCAGTTATTTTGATTCCCCCCTGCAATGTCTTATTTTACCCATTTCTCCCAAGAACAATGGAGAAAATACACTCTCAGGGAAATTGATTCTGTTTCAAGTGACTCATGATGGAGCCTAAGGGGATTTATAAAAAGGACTTATTTTTTCAATGCATTTTTTGGGCAACTAAACCAAAAGCTTTGAAAATGCAGAGTGAGCAACAAATTTAAAACTATGAGAGTTGAAGGGAATGCCACCAACTCAGAAATTATGGTTTTCAATTTCTTGCATTTGGGGAAATTCTAATTTTTAGGAGATTTTAATGTGTTCAAATGACAAAACCATTGTTGATGGTGATGTTTTTACTAAAGAACACAAAATAGATATTTTAAATCTTGAATTTTGTGGAAAGTAATGACTTAAAATTTAAATTGTAAGTGTGGGATGTGTGGGAATAAGGGATGGGGCTCAGAAGAATCTCATAGGAAGAACCCATTTCATGGAAGCTCTAAAAAGAGGCTGAAGCTTCTAAATGTAATGTCAGATAACTTTTGATATATTGAATGCACTTTGGAGATCACATGAAATAAAGGCAAAAGGTGGGTCATAAATGTTTTCTGTAGCATTTTTGCTGTTTTTCTCAGTCTAGTCACTGAAGACATTATAAGGATCATACCGTTTCAAGAGCGTATGAGAGCATTTATATACCCCAAGGTGAGCCCCAGAATGAATACAATTCACTTCTTTTGCAAGTTTAAAGTTACATATATCAGACGTTGACTTTTGGACCTTTTGCCACTAGACACAAGTGATCTTTGAGATGAACTGATGCCACTCAGTACTTCAAAGAATATTGGACAGTTTCTCAGAATTCTCGAACAAAGCCAGCCCAGTAACACCAACAAAAGTGCACCATGTTCTTCAGTATCTAGTAGACCAAACAACAGGATTTGACAATTCTGTGTGAGTAGTGGAGATCACAACTCAGCTTCATTTCTATTTGTAACTTAGCCTCTAATTTTGAGTTTCCTTTTTCCAGACTATAACAGATTTCTCTGTTGGCAGAGAAAGGGTGCATATATTTCAGCAATATTAACTCTTTTAGTGATCTCAAAACTTTTGTGAATGAACACACACACACACACACACACACACACACACACAAATGATCCTACAATTCCTGCCACCTGGAAGTCTCCCAAAATGTCTCAACACTAAAGTAAATGGCAAGTTTAAAGAATTGTACCTTCTTACTACAAATGTGACAAAAACCATCTTTGTAAATATCATACATGCTCTCGTCTCTGGCACTTAATAAAGTTTTCTGCATAAAACAGGATGGTGTAATGGTGTATATTAAAACTCCATATTAGGGGGCGCCTGGGTGGCGCAGTCGGTTAAGCGTCTGACTTCAGCCAGGTCACGATCTCGCGGTCCATGAGTTCGAGCCCCACGTCGGGCTCTGGGCTGATGGCTCGGAGCCTGGAGCCTGTTTCTCCCTCTCTCTCTGCCCCTCCCCCGTTCATGCTCTGTCTCTCTCTGTCCCAAAAAATAAGTAAATAAAACGTTGAAAAAAAAAATTTAAAACTCCATATTAGTACCAAATCATTCTTTGGCCTAAAATTATCATACCAAAGCCTCAGAATTAAATATGTGGAGATTCATATAGTTTTCCATTTTTGGAAAGCAAAAACATCCTAAAGGGCAATTTGGATGGCACACGCATGAACAAATATTCTCTTATTTTCTTGTAGTTATTTTTCACATAAGTCTTCTCTATTAGGTATACTAGACATATATAAGTGAGCCCTGAAATCTAAAAATTGGGTTGCCCTTTGCAATTGGAAATCAGTTATGATAATGTGGGAATTATACCACAGGAAGGTAAGGTTTCAGTGAACAACCCTGGCTGTTGAATTCTGATCTAGTTGCAACCTGAGCTCAATGGCTTGGAAAATAACAAACCAGTAATTGCGTGAATCCAATCAGGGAACAAAATCACAGAATATTTCAGTAAGTAAGAAAATGGAGTTGTAAATATCAGCCTTGTTTATTTCCCATTACCACAGCTGGAAGCAAGAAAAGAACATGGTTTAATAGAATACAGTCAGGTAGGAATTATCACATAAAATGGAGTTGAAAATTCTAGAGAAATACTGGAAAAAGAAAGCACGGCACCTTCATGAAACATACTTGGGTGTGGTTACCCTGTCCCACTTCCCCATTTAAAAATCACATCTGGTGTAAGACAAAATTAGTTTGAAGTTTATAGCAGTAGCAAACCTGCCCCTTTTTACCAAGAAAAAATTATCAGAACATTCCTGTGAGTCAATACATATATATTTTTAAACAAGAATATCTTTTTCACACTATATGCCTTGATTATAGTTTTTTTCAGAACACTAATGGCTGGGTTGTTAGTAATAAACAGCAATAGCTGTTCGGAGGAGAACTTTTATATTACTCAGCAAATACCTTGGGACTGAATTTGTGTAACAGCACATAAAAAATATGCTCCACATAGATCTCTGTACTTGCTAAGGGTATGTATTAGTCAAGGTTCTCCAGAGAAATAGAACCATTAGGCTCTACTCTTATCAGTTATTTATTTATTTGAAGGAATTGGCTAACATGACTATGGAGGCTGGCAAGTCCAAAGTTTTCAGGGTGAGCCATCAGCCTGGGCACCTAAGAAAAATCTGATGCTGCAGCTCGAGTCCGATAGGCTTCCTTCACTCTGTCCCATCTCTGCCCCCTTTAGTACAGGCTGACAGTGTTTCTGCAGGTGTGTCCGTCTCTGTTCCTGACAGCTGCAGAGGTGGCCGATTGAATCCATGCATCACACCCTTAGTCTCTATGGAGTCTACTAACACTCCGGTGTTCCCCCCCAAACACACTTTCCTTTTTGCAATATAGAAAGATGAATTTTTCAGTCTTCAAGTTCTGGTCCCTCTTTGCTTAACAATTCCTTCCAGGGGCGCCTGTGGCTCAGTTGGTTGAGCGTCTGGCTCAGGGCATGATCTCACGGTTGGTGAGTTCAAGCGCCGAGTTGGGCTCTGCACTGGCAGTGCTTGGGATTCTCTCTCCCTCTCTCTCTGCCGTCCCCGGCTTGTTCTCTCTCTCTCTCTCTCTCTCTCTCAAATAAAAACTTTGAAACAACACCAAGAAACACGGTTCCTTCCATCTGTCTCTCTCCATTTGCATTTTGCTATAGGTAGTAAGGAGGACCCAGGCCACACCTTCAGTACCTTGTATAGATCTCCTCAGCTACATAATCAGCTTCGTCACTCACAAATCCTACCTTCCACAACACATGGGAGAACAATTCAGCTAAATTCTTTGCCACTTCGTAACACGAATAACTTTTCCTCCAGTGCCCAGTAACATGGTCCTCACTTCTGTCTGAGACCTCACCACAGTCACCTTTAATGCCTACATACCCAGTAATAATAATCTCTTCAAGGCAGTCAGTCTTGGCTTTTCTAGCATGCAGCTCAAAACTCTTCCAACTTTTGAATATCATCCATTTCTAAAACCACTTCCACATTTTTAGGCGTTTGTTACCAGCAGTGCCCCACTTCTTAGAACCAAAATTTGTATTAATTTGCTAGAGCAGCTATCACAAAACGCCACACACTGGGTGGGTTAAGCAACAGACATTTATTCTCTTAACAGTGCTAGAGGCTGGAAGTAGAAGATCAAGATGCCAACAAGGTTGGTTTCCTCTGAGACCACTCTCTGTGCTTTGCAGATGGCACTCTCTTGCTATCCCTTCACGTGGTCTTTTCTCTGGGCACGAAGAGAAGAGCCCGTATCTCTCTACCTGGGTCTTTATCACCTCTTCTTATAAGGACACCGGTCAGATGGGATCAAGGCCAACCTTAATGGCCTTATTTTAATTATCTGTTTAGAAGCACTCTTTCCAAACACAGTCACATTCTGAAGTACTGGGGTTTAGGCTTCAACATACGAATTTGGGGGCAACACAGTTCAGTTCATAACATGGGGGCTGGGAGAAAATTTGGTCTGAGTTTTCCTCCCACGAAAATGAACAGGAAAAGCTCATCTACTGCACGATTCATATGTCCATGAGACAAAAAAAACAGAACAATTTCTGAGGAGACCACAATGCTTTCTGACTTTAAGACATGGCAGTCTTGAAGTCTTGACATGGCGCAATCTGCAGGGCTGCGTCAATGGACAGAAGATGGGAGCAAACTGGGGTAATTTTACTGAGGAGCAAACTCTCCCCAAATCACTGTGGTATCTGGGTGTGTTTAGGAAACTCGAGGCAGAGAAAAGTGGAATTTTAATTAGATGCAGATGTGCTAATATTCTAGTTAAGGTTCTCTGAGAAAAAATAATGGGTTAGAGACCCAGGCAAAGAAATGGGTCTCTGTGAGAAAAAGGGACAGAGGAGACCTCCCCGTAGGAACAGAGCATCTCCCTCTAGGAGAGGAGTCAGATTTCAAAGACAGAGGCTTTTGAAGGATGCATGAGGAACCTCAAAGACCAGAGAGAGGTTCTGCTCAGAGGGCTGAGATTCCCAAGATGGAAAATTCTGCAGATGAAGTCTGGGTCGAGCGGCTGAGATGGCGGTTCAGGAGATGAGAGGACAAGTAAGTGTGGCCAGAAGCTGAAGTTAAAGTCCTTTACAAGGTCAGAAAAATGTACTCTTTTTTACTCTTTTTTTTTTTTCTTTTTAGTGAAATGGTGCATGTGTGTGTGAGAGAGAATGGGAGAGAGAGAGAGAGATTGAGATTGGTTAGGTCTGGAGTCATCCTTCAAATAATAGAGCCCAGAATATTGGATAGCAGGTGACTGGGAGATTGATTAGCACTTCAATTTGGAATTTCTAGAGAAAACCGCAGAAACCACAATAACAATACTTTGGGTTTAGCAATTTTGAGCATGCGGCATACACATTAGCTCATTTGAGTCATGCCAAAATTTTTTGAGGTCTGGTGGGCAGAGAATATTCTGTTTGATTTACATGCGAAGAGACTGAGACTCAGAGGAGTTAAATGACTTGCCCAGGATCGTAACGGTGATGGTGCAATGGACCTCCTTGCAGACTCGGTCTTCCAAGGCCACACCAGGCCCTCGTTCTTCTGTGCTCAGCTGCGGTTCTCTTGAACGGATCGTTGACCGTAGTGTGACATATCACGAGAGCATGCTAGGAAGCTAGTGAGTGTGCCTTTTGGGAGAAAACTAGCTCTTTTACTATCTATCCCTACCCCCGCTTCGATGCATACGTTCTTTTTCGATACTTGCTGGCAGCAGAAAATAACCCAGAGTGAGTGGCATTTGGAGAATGGCTGGAGGGTGACTGTCTGAGGGGTCCTTGCTTCATCACAGTGACCACACTGAAAAATAAATGAAACTAATCAGATGAATTTTTTTTTTTTTGGCCTGAAAGGCAGAAGTAAGGAGAAGCTGATTCAACTGTTTAATAGTGATTTACAGTAGATGCATGTAAGAGTAAATTCCCCTCTTGCCTTAACAATAACAATAAAGTAGAAATGAATATCCTCAGGGATACTTTAAATTCAGTACTCTATTTTCAAATGGAACTTTTCTTTTCTCAGGGCCCAAGGCTCAGCCCACCATGACAGAAGTCCACTGTCAAGCACTAAGGAGATCATATTTAAAGTGCAGAGGTTTTTTTTTGTTTTTGTTTTTTTTTTCATTATTAGGACTTATGTAAACCCACAATCAGAAATATATTGTGTCTTTGGAGAAGAGGAAAAAGGCGGACTTTAAAACTATTACTTAATTTAGTTCAGACTCAGATAAAGGTATTCATATTTAAAAGATTTGTAGAGATAAGAGGTAGCAAAATCATCTAGAATGTCACACATAGAGCATAGATTAGATTAATTTCATGGAATTAGTTCCAGGTTCTGCCATTCTTCTTAAAGGGTGGGTCTTTATACATTCAATGGAGATTTCACAACCTAGGAATGAAACTGAATATCTGGATACGGAATACACCATCCTCAGTTTGTCCATTCTTTTTTTTTTTTTTTAAGTTTGTTTGTTTATTTAGAGTCAGAGCATGAGTTTGTGAGTTGAGAAGGGGCAGAGAGAGAGAGGGAGAGAGAGAATCCCAAGCAGGTTCCGCACTGTGAGTGCAGAGCCCTACCTGGGGCTCGAACTCATCACCTGTGACATCATGACCCAAACTGACATCAAGAGTCAGATACTTAACCAACTGAGCGACCCAGGTGCCCCAGTTTGTCCATTCTTATTGACGTGAATGAAAATTACTATGCCAGGTATAAACAAAATCCTAATGGCATTACAAAAATTAGAAATGTGTACGCTTCATCTCTATTTTAGTCATATTTTCTCTCACCTTCTGTGACAAAATCATGGCAGGTTAAGTCAGTCAAGGATTTGTGACAATGTCCAAGCTAAGAGCACTTCACTTCTTCAGGGTTCTCTGGCCTGGTTTATCAGTGAGTGTCCCAAAAGGAAACATAGGTCTCATCTATAAAGGGTAATTAAGGAGAATGTAACAAAGAGGATATTCACAAAGGCATGGACAGGTCTAAATAGGGAGGCCAACAAAGTATGGTGAAGAATCCTGGGGCTAACCACAGTGGGGAGCTCTTATCAGCACCCCTAAGCATGAAGAGGCAAGCAGAGAGAGCAATTCCAGGACTCCAGAGAAAGCTGTGGCCGTATCAGTAGCCTGTACACATGCCTCAGGCAGCCTGGGCAATAGGAAAAGCAAACCTTTCGTATTTAATGCATTATCTAAAATACGTGTGCAAATTAAACATATAAAATCCAAACAATGGGCTTAAATGTTATAGGAGAGTTTCCATTCTCTGAGAGCTCAAAAATAAATGTGGACACAAATTGTAGGTGTAATTTCTAGCATTTCACATATAGTTTTAATTTTGTTCATTTCCTTCACAGTTGAGTGCCTTAACTCCTTTAAGTATTCAATTGATGCCAAAGCTTCCCTCTCTTTGACATGCCTAATGATTTCCATCTTTTTATCATCTGAATTGCACTTATGAAATCTACACATCTTATCACTAGCATCAGCACTTTCACTCTCCCATTTTCAGACGTCTAAATGAAATCATAAGTGCCAAATACAATAAAATTTTCAAATAATTGAATAAGCCCCTACCATACAAAGACGGCAATGCTGCAGAAACTCCGTTCTTTCTCAGTAGGTAATACCACCACACGGAAATAGTTCTCTACCTGAGGTATAAAAGTCCAGATTAAGCATACGGTCAGCGTATACTCGTGGAAGATAGTAACTGTAGAAAAAATAAGCATAACAAAACTGGAGGGCCACCAAGATTTGCTACTCAGGTTCACAGTAGATTAAAAATCAAAAGTGAAAGCTGACAGACAGCCTAATATCAGGGGTTGAAAGAGAGAAGCTACAAAAATCAAACACAAAAAAGCAAAAATCCTATCAGTCTAGACAAATTCTCCTACAGATCTGAACCAACCCTGAGGGCAACTCTAATATTCACTATTTATAAGAAGAGTTCTGTTATATGAAAGCACTGTTAATTTTTGTTTGTTTAGCCTAAAATAGCACGGTATGTTGAAGAAATTCCTGTTTAATACTCCGTTTAAAATGCCCTTAGAAAGTTGCTATCAAAAGAATAAATTAATGAGATTGATCACCTAAAAAGGTAAACTCCAGTTACTAAGAAAATTCATGTAGACAGGAGGATAAAGAGAAGGATAAGAAGTAATTTCCAGAACTGCTAATTCTACCTTCTGCATATAGAAGGTACTTTCTAACAAATTGATTTCCTATACTTCAAATGCCCCAAAGATACAGGGCATCTAGTAAGAAAACATTAGTTTGGGACGACTCACTGAGGGTTATGAGAGCTTACTTTGTCAATCATGATTTTGCCCATCCCAGAAATTAGCCAACACTGCAAATCAGTTTAAAATTTACTAGTACATTGTTGATTAGGATTTCTTTGTATTTTTTTTCTGATCTTACCTCACATAATGATTTTATTAAAAGAAATTTTTGGGGGGCGCCTACGTGGCTCGGTTGGTTGAGCATTGCACTCTTGATTTTGGATCAGGTCATGATCCCAGGGTTGTGAAATCAAGTCCTGTGTCAAACACGGGATCTCTCTTTCTCTCTCTCCCTCTTCCCCCTCACCACATCCCCACTTGCTCTCCCTCACTTTAAAAAAAATTAAAAAAGGAAGCTTTTTGATTTTGGAAAATTTCAAATATATATATGCAAAAATAGGTAGAAAAGTGTAATAAAATCCAGGTATCCATCAACCAAATTTTAATCATTGTTAATTCATAATCAATTTTATTTCATTTTAGTCCCTACTTCTCCCTCCCTCAAATTATTTTGAAATAAATCCTAAATATTGTATCATTTCATCTGTGAATATATCAGTGTATATCTCTAAAAGATAAAAACATTTTATTTTAAATTTTAATTTTTTTACAGGTTTATTGAGATAAAATTGACCTACAATATTGTGTAAGTATAAGGGGAATAATATGTTGATTTGATACACTTATATATTGTGAAATGATTGCCACAGTAGGGTTAGTTAGCACCTCCATCACCTCACATAATTATCTTTGTGTGTGTGTGTGTGTGTGTGTGTGTGTGTGTGTGTGGTGAAAACATGTAAGAACTACTCTCTTAGAAATTTTCAAGTGTATAATACAGTAATGCTAACTATAATCACCACACTGTACCTTAGATTTCCAGAACTTACTTATCATATAACTGGAAGTTTGTACCTTGACTACCATCTCCCAATTTCCCTCACTTTCTAGCTTCTGGCAACCACCATTATACTCTGTTCCTATAAATGGGGCTTTTTTAGATTCCACGTGTAAGGGATAAGATACAGTATTTGTCTTTCTCAGTCTGACATTTCACTTAGCATGCCCTTAATGTTCATTTATATTTATGCAAAAGACAGAATTTCCTTCTTTCTCATGGTTGAAAAATATACCATTGTGTGTGTGTGTGTGTGTGTGTGTGTGTATGGATATCATATATATCATTTGGATATATAACCAGAAGTGGGATTTTTGATTATAAACTTGTTCTATTTTTAATTTTTTAGAAAACTCCTTATTGTTTTCCATAGTTTCCATTGTTTCCCACCAACAGTGCGCAAGTGTTTCTTATTCTCCACATCTTCACCGATACTTGTTATTTCTTGTCTTTTTGATAATCAAGTCATTCTAGCAGGTGTGAGGTCATATCTCACTGTGGTTTTGATTTGCATTTCCCTGATGACCAGTAATGTTCAGTGCTTTTTCATGTACCTGTTGACCATTTGCATGCTTTTGAAAAAAAAAAAATCTGTTCAGTTCCTCTGCCCATTTCTTAATTGTATTTGTTTTTGTTTTGTTTTGTTTTGTTGGATTGTAAGCCCTTATCTGATGTATGATTTGTGAATATTTTCTACCATTCCATAGTTACCTTTTCACTTTGTTGATTATTTCTTTTTTGCTTTTGTTGCTTGTGCTTTTGGTGTCATATCTAAAAAAAATCATTGCCAAGATTAATGTCAAGAAGTGTTTTATGGTGTCAGATCTTATGTTTAAGGTTTTAGTCCTTTTGTTTTGTTTTGTTTTGTTTTGTTTTGCTTTTGAGAGAGAGAGAGTGTATGAGCGGGAGAGAGGGGAAGAAAGGGAGAGAGACAGAGAATTTTTTTTGAAGTTTATTTATTTATTTTGAGAGAGATCACAAGAGAGTATGAGTGGGGGAAGGGTAGAGAGAGAGAGGGAGAGAGAGAGAGAATCCTAAGCAGTCTGTCCCTGACAGAGCCAAGCCTGATGTGGGGCTCAAACTCATGAACCATGAGATCATGGCCTGAGCTGAAGTCAGACACTTAACAAGCTGAGCCACCCAGATGCCCCAAGGTTTTAATCCATTTGAGTTAATTTTGGTGACTGATATAAGACAGGGGTTCAGTTTCATTCTTGTATGAGTGTTTTTCCTGTTTTCCTAATACCGGTTATTGAAGATACTATCCTTTACCTATTGAGTGTTCTTGGCTCCCATGTCAAGTATTAGTTGACCATATATACCAGGGTTTTATTTCTGGGCTCTCAATATGTCCCATTGGTCTATTTGTTTATTTTTATACCAGTTCCATACTGTTTTGGTACTACTGATTTGTAGTAAGTTTGAAATCAGAAGTGTGAAGCCTCCAGCTTTATTCTTTCTCAAGATTGCTTTGGCTTTTTGGAGTCGTTTGTGGTTCCACACAAGTTTAAGGATTGTTTGTTCTATATCTGTGAAAAATGCCATTGGGATGTTGGTAGGAATTGCATTGAATCTGTAGATGGTTTTGGATAGTATGGACATTTTATCAATATTAGTTCTTTCCATTCATGAACGTGAATATCTTTACATTTATTTGTGTCTTCTTCAGTTTCTTTCATCAAAGCCTTAGAGCTTTTAATGTACAGATCTTTTACCTCCTTGGTTTAATTTATTTCTACATATGTTATTGTTTTTGATTCTATTGGGAGTAGAATTGTTCTATTTTTCTTTCAGGTATTTCATTGGTAGTGTATAGAAATGCAACTGATTTCTGTATGTTGATTTTGTATCTTGCAAATTTACTGAATTTATTAACTAGTTCTAATAGTTTTTTTCCCCATGGCATCTTTAGGATATGTATATTCATACATATTTTATATATAAGATCATATCATCTGCAAGCACAATTTTACTTCTTTTATTTCTTTTTCTTGCTTGATTGCTCTGCCTAGGATTTCTAGTACTATATTAAATATGAGTGGTGAGAGTGGGCACCCTTGTCTTATTTATGATCTTAGAAGAAAAGCTTTCAACCTTTTACCATTGAGTAGGATATTAGCTGTGGGCATTTTATATATGGCCTTTAATATGTTGAGATATGTTCCTTCTGCACCCAATTTGTTGAAAGTTGTTATCATCAAGGGATATTGTAATTTGTCAAATGATTTTTCTATCTATTTAGATGATCATAATTTTTATCTTTCATACTATTAATGTGGTATATCCCTTTTATTAATTTGCATGTGTTGAACCATCCTTGCATGCCAGGGATAAATCCCATTTGATCATGGTATATGATCCTTTTAATGTGCCATTGAATTCAGTTTGCTATTATTTTGTCAAGGATTTTTACATCTATACTCCTCTGGGATATTGACTTGTAGTTTTGTTTGTTTTTTCTTGTAGTATCCTTATCTAACTTTGGTATCAGGGTAATATTGGCCTAATAAAATTAGTTTGGGAGCAATCCTTCTTCAAATGTTTGAAAGAGCATGAGAAGGATTGGAATTCTTTTTTAACTAGCTGGTAGAATTCACCAAGGAAACTATCTAGTCCTGGGCTTTTCTTTGTTGGGAGATTTTTGATTCCTGATACAATCTCTTAATACGTTACTGGTCTTTTCAGATTTTCTATTTCTTTGTCATTCAGTATTGGTAGGTTGTCTGTTTCTAGGAATTTATCCATTTCTTCTAGATTATCCAATTTATTGGTGTCTGTTCATAGTAGTCTTTTATGATCCTTTGTATTTTTGTGGTATCAATTATTATGTCTCCTCTTTCATTTCTGACTTTATTTATTTGCATCTTTTTTCTCTTTTTCTTAGCATAGCTAAAGATTTATCAGTTTTGTTTACCTTTTTTTTTTAATTAGCTCATGGTTTTGTTGATCTTTTCTATTATTCTTCTGGTCTCTGTTTCTTCTATTTCTACTCTGATGTTTGTCATTTTCTTCCTTTTATTAATTTGGGGCTTAGTTTGTTCTTCTAGTTCTTTAAGGTTTAAAATTATATATGATATTTCTTCTTTTCTTAATGTAGGTGTTTATTGCTGCAAACTTCCCTCTTAGAACTGCTTTTGCTGTACCTCAGAACTTTGACATGATATGTTTCCATCTTTGTTTAAGATATTTTTTGATTTCCCTTTTCATTTCTTTTTTGACTTATGGTTGTTCAGAAAGTATGCTGTCTAATTTTCACATATTTGTGAACTTTACAATTTTTCTCCTCTTACTGACTTCTAATTTCATACCGTTATTGTTGGAAAAGATACTTCATATAATTTCAATCTTCTTAAATTTGCTTAGACTTGTCTTATGACTTATCATATGATCTATCTTGGAGAATGCTTCTTTTGTGTTTGAGAATATGTATTCCACTGCTATTGAATGAAATGTTTTGTATATGTCTGTTAGGTCCATTTGTTCTAAAGTTTAGTTCAAGTCAAATGTTTCCTTATTGATTTTCTGGTTGGATTATCTATCCATTGTTGGAAGTGGTGTATTAATATCACCTATTATTATTTCATTCTTGTCCGTCTCCTCCCTTCAGATTTCTTAGTATTTGCTTAATATATTTTTGGTGCTCTGATATTGGGTGGATATGTATGCATGATTGTTATATCCTTTTGATCACTTAACCTTGTTTTATTATATAATGACCTTCTTTGTCTTATTACTGCTTTTGGCTTAGTCTATTTTGCCTGATATAAGTATAGCTACCCCTTCCTCCTTTTTGTTTCCACATGCACAGAACATTTTTTTTTTGCATCTCTATGCTTTGAACCTATGTGTGTCCTTAAAGCTGAAGTGTCTCATGTAGGCAGTATATAGTTGGCTCTTGTGGGGTTTTTTGTTTGTTTGTTTTTTTGTTTGTTTTGTTTGTTTGGTTCTTTTTGTCCATCCAGCTGCTCTATACCTATTGATTGGAGATTTAATCTATTTACATTCAGAGTAATTATTGATAGGTAAGGACTTACTAATGACTTCATATTAATTGTATTCTGTCTGTCTTATATTTCCCTTGTTCCTTTGTCCCTCTTGTTGCCTTTCTTTGTGAATGTGGTATGCTTCGAATCTCTTTGTATTTTTTGTGTGCCTACTGTAGGTTTTTGCTTTGTGATTACCATAAGCCTTCCACAAAACATCTTACAATGATTTGTTTTACACTAATAACTTAACTTCCCTTGCATATAAACACTATCTTTTTACTTCCCTCCTTATATGTTTTTGATATCATAATTTATCTTGTTTTTTATTGTGTATTCATTAACAAATTATTGCAGTGATAGTTTTTTTTTAATACTTTTGTCCTTTAACCTTTATAGTAAAGTGGTTAACCATACTATAATTTTATATGACACCATATTACAATTTTACACAATTCTGAATTTGTCTACATACTTACCTTTACCAGCATGTTTTTTTCATATGTTTTCATGTTACTAATAGTGTCCTTTCATTTCAACTTGAAGAACTCATTTCAACATTTCTTATAAAACAGATCTACATGTGATGAACTCCCTTAGCTTTTGCTTATCAGGAAAAGTCTTTATCCTTCCCCTGTTTCTGAAGGACAACTTTGTTAAATGAAGTATTCTTGGTTGTTATAGTTTTTCTCTTTTTTCTTTTTTTTTTCTTTTTTTTTAGTGTTTACTTATTTTTGACAGAGACACAGAGTGCGATCAGGGGAAGGGCAGAGAGAAGGGGATACACAGAATCTGAAGCAGGCTCCAGGCTCTGGGCTGTCAGCACAGAGCCTGATGCAGGGCTTGAACTCCTGAACCCTGAGATCACGACCTGAGCCAAAATCAGATGCTCAACTGACTGAGCCACCTAGGAGCTCCTGTTGTAGTTTTTTTCTTTTAGTATTTTGAATATATCATCCTACTCTCTCCTAGCCTGTAAAGTTTCTGTTGAGCAATTCACTGATAGCCCTATTCCCTTGTAAGTTTACAAGCTTGTTTTCTCTTGCGGATTTTAATATTCTCTCTTTATCTTTGATTTTTGACAGGTTTATTATAATTTATCTTATAGAAGTTCTCTAAGTTGAATTTGTAAGCTTTGGGTACTTGGGTATCCAGATTTGTCCCCAGATTTGAGAAGTTCTCAGCCATTATTTCTTTAAATAAGCTGTTTGCACTTGTCTTCCTCTCATCTCCTTCTGGAACTCCAATAAATCACAAATTGCTCCTTTCATGGTGTCCTATAGATCATATAAGCTTTCTTCACACTTATTTATTCTTTTTCCTTTGTTCTCTTCTAACTGCATAATTTCAAACTTTGTGTCTTCTAACTCACAGATTCTTCTGTTTGATTCATTCTAATGTGGATGCTCTCTATTGAATTCTTAATTTTATTCACTGTATTCTTCAGCTCTAGGATTTCTATTTGTTTCTTCCTTTATGATTTCTATCTCTTTGTTATACTTCTCATTTTATTCTTGTATTGTTTTTCTGATTTCACTGAATTTTCTTTCTGTGTTTTCTTGTAACTCTTTGAGCCTCTTTAAAACAGTCATTTTGATTTCTTTATTGGATAAAGATTTCTATGTCTTTAGAATCAGTTATTGGAAGATTTTCGGGATCCTTTGGTGATGTTTCCTTGCTTTCTCATGTTTCTTGAAGTTTTGCATTGCTCTGTTTGCATTTGAAGTGACAGTCACCTCCTTCTGTTTCTACTAACTGCCCTTCCCAAAATCATGTGGGCTACTTTTTTTTTTTTTTCCTGTTGATATGCTGAAACTTCTTTGTTGGATACCTGAACTTCACAATGGGTCTTTCATTCCTGGTGATTGTCTAAGATATTATTTTCTAAGGGCTCTAGGACCATGGCTGAGAGTCAGCTCATGGGGCACAGTAGTGCCCATAGCTTGGACTGAGAGTTCTGTATGTTTATTACCCAACACGTAGGTGGGTGAGATTCCTCTTGGGTCCCTTGGTGTATGGTTCTGGATCCCACAGCTCACACAAATGCATTTCTGTCCAGGGATGGATGATAAGATTTTCATTGTGGAGACAGAGGTGGGAGCATGATGAAGGATGTCTTATTTAGCCATATTGCTCAGATAAAGACTTTTTAAAAATCCCAAGTACATGCCATTATTAACGTAAAAAAATGACAATTTTCAATATGATTGAATCTCTTCAGCATCAAATTCACAAATGTTGCATAAATGTCAATTTTTATGAACAATTTTGTATTTAATCGGGAATTAAAAATAATGTCTACATGTTGTGATGTGTTGTATCTATTTAAGGTCCCTTTTAATCCATAGGTTTCCTCTCTATGCTACCTTTTTTTTTTTAACCTTCTTTACATTTCTTTGTTGAAGAAGGGTTGTTTGTTCTGCAGTTTCCCACACTCAGGATTTTGCTGATTGTATCTCCAGAATTCTCTGTATTTGCTCCAAAATGGTAGCTGTATCTAGAGGTTTGAAAAGATGTCGTGTAGATTTTTGTAGCAAGGATACTTCAGAGAATGGCATGTGCTTCCATCAGGAGGCATGTAATACCCAGTCCCATCTCTTTCTGATTTTAACATGAATTAATGTGCATCACTTAGATTTGTTATTTATTTTTTTTTAATTTTTTTTTCAACGTTTATTTATTTTTGGGACAGAGAGAGACAGAGCATGAACGGGGGAGGGGCAGAGAGAGAGGGAGACACAGAATCGGAAACAGGCTCCAGGCTCTGAGCCATCAGCCCAGAGCCCGACGCGGGGCTCAAACTCCCGGACCGGGAGATCGTGACTTGGCTGAAGTCGGACGCCTAACCGACTGCGTCACCCAGGCGCCCCTAGATTTGTTATTTAATTAGGGATTGCAAAGTGGATATTATAATTATCTTATTCCTTCTCCATTTAGTAGTAGCTGAAATACCCCCATACACAGAAATCTGTTCTCACTTGGTTAGGAAAGGGAGGATTCTACTCAATACTTTTCTTCCTAGTGCTTTTTAAAGTGAGTAAACCACTGCCCTTTTCATTTACTTGTTCTGATCAGAGGTATTCCATGCTTCTTTTGTTCTAAGCATCCTTTTAAAAAACATTTAGTCATATAATTGTTTCCCTGCTGAATGATATTCTCCAAGACACTTACCAATCCTCTTTATTAGAAGAACACACCCAATTTTGAAGTGTATTGTATGATATGAAGAAAAGAATTGTGACTTCAGAAAATACCCCAAAATTCAATTACTTATCTAAAACCTATGAAAATTATTTGGTTACAGCAGAGGACCAGAAACCACATGAGAACAGAGAGGAGAAATTTGGAATTGATTTAACCTGTTTTGTCATTATTGATATATTGGACAGAAAAATTTAAATATAATAAATAACTTATATTTCAACTTAGATCTCTAAGAAAATTTGGTTTTGTCAGAAATATGTAAATGAAATTTATTATTGTCAGAAAACCTGAGACGTGTTTGTTTGAATTGGCTTTCTAATTCCTAACAATACTCCAGAGACAACTTATTGTTTTTGAGAAGGGGCCATTGTTCTTGCTCCAATCTCTTTAAAATCCCCTTAATTGCAAACCTTGTACAGGATACTGACCAATTTGGTCACTTGAGACCCTTCCTTCTTCTGAATGTTGATTCTTTATACTTATGGTCCAGAAGTAGTGTCCTTGAACTTGGAATGTATGAGTAGATTACTCTAAGCATCAACTTCAATGTCAAATATTTTATCCTATTATTTCATGAATTTGCTTTCCAAGTAAAAGGTATAATTTATGGGAGAGGTAGTTTTGTCAATATTATAAACATTCAGGAAATAGTAAACAGGTCATTATTGCTGTTTGTCAAATTACAATGTATCTTTCTCGTGTTTCTATATGTATTTGTATGTATGTCTGTACATTTTTTTTTCAAGTTTTTTTCCCTTAATCTCACCAATTTGCTTATTTTTAAGAACTGTAACTGGTGTCAGACCCTTTAAGTTTACTGAGACCAGATAAATTATTAACCTTGTATTAACCTTTCCAAGATCCATAGCCCTCAGATGAAGAAGACTTATGTGCTAAAAGGAAAGATTTTTGAGCTTTGTAATGTCTGTTTTGACACAGAATAAATGCTCAAGAAATATTTGTTGATTGAATACAATTTAGAATCTTACTGATTCTTGTATAATATTTGAAGCCACTACAGCTGCACAAGTGTCATAATAGACATTCAGTTTTCAAGCAAACAATTCCATCCGTCTCTTTCCCTCTCTAACAACCTCTACCCATCCCCCTCTCAATTCTATCTTTTTCTTTTAATAAAAGATACACAGGAAGAAGAAAAAAAGCCAATGGCCAAATGCAATTTGAGTCCTTCTCCACCCCTACTGTCAGTTGGTATTTTGTTAAATGTTACTACTTTTCACTTTCAAAAAGGTTTAGCCCACAGTATTCAATCTTCTTTCTACCGGGTAAACCTCACCTACCTCCTAACCTTCAGGTCATTCTGATCACGTTATTTCTCCCATAACGCTAGAAGTAATGGAGTACGCAGGAAGGGAAAGTAGAAGTTATATAGCTTTGCTTGCCTGTCTTTTGTTTGCTTGTCTCTAACTATCTTAAACTACTTCCTTCTCACCTTTATAACAATAAGACAAAATGGTTCCATCTAAATTGTCCCAAAGCCAGCCCAGACTTTTGTAGCCCATTATTATGACCTTTCTTTCATAAGTAATTGTTCAGCAATTTGTACCTAGAGAAGCCTTATGGTCAATAATGTCCACATAAGATGGTGAAAGTAGCTTGGAGGACAGCTATTGCAATTATCACATACCAGGATATTACAGATCACCCCAACACAAGAAGCTTAAAATACTTTAAAATACTTGAAGAGTGAATTGTTGAGCACATTTTTAGAGTGATCTTTAATTTCATTTTAATAAGTATCTATGCATGTATTTCTAAACTCAGCTTTACATCGATTATGAAGGTGTCTCTTTGGTAGGAAAGCCCAAGAGGTTGAATGTATGTTTGGCAGAATGTGAGAAATAGCCTTTAAAAAAAAATAAATTAGTAAAAGAAGAATAAGAGGAAAAGAAGTGAAAGAAGAGACAGAAGAAGTGGAGGAGAAAATACCAGTGTGAAAACATCTACCTGTATTCATCAGTTGATTATAAATCACATGCTGTCATTTGCCCATGTGTGGTGGCAATGGGGAGTGGGCACCAGAGAGTAGCAGATATAATAGTTATAAAAGAAATGATTTCTGGGGCGCCTGGCTGGCTCAGTCAGTAGAGCATGTGACTCCTGATATCAGGGTCATTGACTTCAAGCCTCACGTTAGATATAGAGCTTACTTAAAAAAAAAAAAAGAGGAATAATTTCTTCTTTATATTCTTTGAGTGCCTCTTTTGTATTTCCTCTTTCCACATACCCCTTATTGCCATCGCTTTCTCTCACAGTCAGAATGTTAGTAATCATTATGTTTGGAGTAGTTTTATGAACTAAATCGGCATTCAATTCATATTAATTAATGATTGTGATGTACTGTGTATTATGGACCATTGTGCTTTTCTTGGATCACAACTCATTAACCTGATCAGGAGTCAGAGAGACCTTGTACAAGGTATAACATTAGTAATGACAGTGACACTTTAAAAAATTGCTTTTGGTTTTATTATCCTAAACTTAGGAGAATTCCCATATAGTAGTAGGAAACACTTAAAAAGCATTTTGTAAAGGAAAGTGAGAGGAGTTAAGAGACAGTTGGGTGATTAGTATTAGTAAAGTTTACTTTTTATAGGAGAATTTGGGATTATTCTTTGGTTTTTATACTAAGTATTCTGCCACCATTCACCATTCCTCGATGCTCTTTGCAGGCTCCTCTTAATTCATTCTATTTGTGCCTATTGATTATGGTTATTTACCCTCAGGTAGCGAAAAAGGCAAAAGAAGCCAGAACATTCTCTTTGAGTCTATAGAGCTTTACCCACCAGTGACTGCTAATGTAGGCTATGCACTACATGGATATGTAAAATGGTAAAGTAGTGACCTTTGTATGCTTGGTTTGTGTTAACTCTCTTTATTTTTTATTTTTATCTTTTGTGTACATTTTCTGTTGCATATAATATAATAATAATGGAGTATATGTATTTGATTTATCATCAAGCAATCAATCAACAGACCCAAAGGTTTTGAGACTTCAGGGCAAAACAGCACAATGAGATGGGAAGTGAATAGGTAATAATGGTAATGAGGCTCAGGAGATGATGGGATGGGTTTGTTGGGTCCACAATAGACGATCCTTGTTCTCTTAAAACTCGGGGGTGACTTGCATTGTATTTATACTCATCAAGAGAGGGAAAGAAGGCAGCTAACAGGAGCAATCTTCCTCACTTTGATTCTGGCTAGTTTCGTACCTGCTTTTCTGCTTTCTTCACAGAGATTGGAATGTGAGGGAGTACTTCCTCTTTGCAGGCTGAAGAACAATCTTTAGCAATTAGGTTTGGCTAAGCTGGGTGCATTATATTTATAATTGTAATTTTTCACAGACCCTCGGAACTCTTTGAATATGTAGAAAGTGCTTTACCTAAGAATTTCCAATCTAAAAGCATTCACAGACAGGAGCCAAGCCATGCTTCCTATGTAGGATTTCAACTTTGATGGCCCTAATGGCCCTGTCAAAGCAGGACACTTTATCTTAGTCTATTATTCACAATGTTTGTGCATAGCTTTGAGATGTTTTACCAGAATTATTTAGCCCATCACATTCAACTACGTTTAAGAGCAACGGGATTGTGGAAAGTACTCATAAGACGAGGTATATGAAAAGTTTTGAAAATAAAGTAGAGCTAGTTAAACAATCGAAAGTGGGGAGAAAGTGGTGATTGTTGCATGTGAACATGGAATAAATCTTTGTTCAAATGAATCATTCTGAAGGGACAGACAGTAAATCACTTAAAATGTGGAACCAATACAGGGGCGCCTAGGTGACTCAGTCGGTTAAGTGTCCGACTTCAGCGCAGGTCATGATCTCACCACTCTTGGGTTTGAGCCCCGTGTCAGGCTCTGTGCTGTCAGCTCAGAGCCTGGAGCCTACTTCAGAATCTGTGTCTCCCTGTCTCTCTGCCCCTCCCCTGCTCCTGCTCTGTCTCTCTCTTGGAAATAATCAATAAACATTAAAAATTAAAAAAAAATATGTGGTACCTATCTGAGTTACAATAAGAGAAAATAATTATGTGCATGGGGGGTGGGGGGTGGGGGGTGGGGAGAATCTTGAAGAAGTGCCTAAGCAGTAGGTTTCAAACTATTTCAAACAATATACAATGTTAGCTATGTATTTCAATACATTTGCATTTGTTTATTGTACGGAATATACATGTGCAACTATCATTAGTTAATATCTCAGGGAAAAATATGCTTAAGGCAAGATGATTGATAATTGTGGATGCAAATTCAGTTTTCAAAATAATCTTGAATTTTTTTGGAGAAGGACAATATCTTGACAGATCTAATAAGATCATCATTATTTTTTTCGTCATTATTTATGTGCTCAATAAAGAGCCTATACTAGGAGCAGGACAAATGTCATGTCTGCCATTTTCTTGTTGGTCATACGTGCTTACATAATTAACATACCTTCTGATCCATAGCGTCTTTGCAGCAAAACTTTAAAAGCCACATGTCCATTTAGAGAGGATTGCTTTAAACCAGAAAACATAATTTGAAAATGCACGGAGCTGAGCATACATATTGCAGAAAGTTGTAGTGTGCCAAAGGGAGAGAAGGGGAGGGTACCGCTATTAATCTCTCCAAACTATAGGCCCTCTTTCCTCAGCACATGCAGGCCAAGTTTGGATGCAAGCGCCAATTTTTATACTAAATTCTAGTAAATATTAATTCCTTTTGATTTTTTTTTAAATAAAAATATTTTTAAATAAAAGTTCTAATAATTTCTTCCTGCCTTTTTTGCATGCCAAGAGGTATGCCCATAACATTTTAAAAATTTTTGACCTAGAACAGCAACATCAATTTTAGACATCTATTAGCTATTAATTCTGAGGAGGAATAAATTCGGTTAAGACATTAAAGGCTGAAATGGTGATAAAACCTTTGGTAAACCTTTATTCCAGAAGTTCTAAGATTGTTTGAATTTGTTCAACATCAAAGTGTTTGGATAATGAATAATAAAGATACTGTGAGATTTTCTATAACACAGAGACATGACATCTGCCTTAATGTATTTTTATACACTTAGATTTAAAAAATTTTCAGCGGTGCCTGGCTGGCTCAGTCAGTAGAGCATGCGACTCTTGATCTCAGGTTTGTAAGTTTGTTCATTTTTGGAAGACAGAGAGAGACAGAGCACAAACAGGGGTGGGCGGAGAGAGAGGGAGACATAGAATCGCAAGCAGGCTCCAGGCTCCGAGCTGTCAGCACAGAGCCCGATGCAGGGCTCGAGCTCACAAACGGGCGAGATCATGACCTGAGTGGAAGTTGGGCGCTCTACCAACTGAGCCACCCAGGTGCCCCACGGGTTTGTAAGTTTGAACTCCATGTTGGGTATAGAGATTACTTAAAAAAAATCTTTAAAAAAATTAAAAATAATATTTTTTTTCAGACAATAGGAATCAAGGAAGAGAAATTCATGACTAGTTTTAGAGTTTCAGGACAGATTAGTGGAGGACAGATTTAATCTCCTACTTGGTGGAAATTCATCATAATTTCCATATCCAGCAGTATGGCCAGCTAGAGATCCTGGCTAACTCTGCTATTGAACTGGATAAATGTTATATAAAATATACAAAAGATATTTTTAAAGGTGCTGGTGAGCTGACAAGAAGGTAACTATTCCTGAGAGGTCAAATACTAAGTGAAAGTGAAACCCAGAGGGGCAAACTGAACACATGGAAGCTAGTTGAACTTCAGTGACTTTGAGTTTCAATTTTCATACTGTGGACAGGAGGTAAAACATAGAACCTACTCAAGGAGAGGAATTAAATTAAGAGACCTTGATATGGAGCTAAAAGTGTAAAGGGTTATAGCCTCAGAGTAAAGATAAAAATATAAAAACCTCAATTCCCCAGAGAAAGTAAGAAAAATGGCCTGGTTTCAGTCTTGGTGGGAGGAAGATGAGAAAAAAAAGTCTCCTGAGTATTCTCAGCTACTAGTGAGTCCTTGCCTAGGTTTGTAGTCCAAAAATACACTTACTATCTGGATGGGCTGAAAAATCCTAAAGCCAATAGTTAGTTGTAAAGAAATATTAGGTAAGCCATGCTCATGTGTCTAAGACAGGGAAACACAAATGTATAGAAAAACCCATGTAACACCCAGCTGCCCCAAATTCTTCCAGGTTGAACTTCCAATAAACATGAGCTCATAGTCAAAAATCAAATAATACCCATGCAAACAAGATACCATGAACAAGAACCAACAGACTCAGAACTGGAAAAACCTTCAGATTTAATTGAAAGTGTCTCACACAAATGTAAAATGAATATGTTTATATATTTAAAGGAATAAAGGGAGAGAATATAGAAAACTAAAACATTTTGAAACAGATTAAAAAGAGCCAGATATAGTAATTGAAATGACAAACTCAATGGATAAAATTAGGTGCAGATTGGAAATAGCTGAAAACTCAGTAATGCACTAATAGAAAGCTCCAATGAAATTATGTAGAATGAAGCACAGAGAGCTATAACAATAATGAGTAGTTAAGAACATGTAGATAGAATTTCAGAAGCATGGAGGGAATGTGTGGAAGAAGCAATACATGAAGAAACAGTGACTGAAATGAAAAATACACTTCTTAGATAGAAGTCCAAAGAATCCAAAGAATAATAACTAAAAAGTATTAATAGCTAGCCCAGTTTTAGTGAAACTGCAGAACAATGAAGACATAAAGAGGATCTTAAAGGTAGCTAGAGACAAAAGAAGGGCTACCGATAAAGGCATGACAGTTATGTTGTCAGCCAACTTCTCAGCAGCAACAATGGAACATAAAAAATACTAGAATGATCCTGATAAGGTGTTGAGAAAACCTAGAATTATATACTCTTGCAAATATTTCCTGGAAGCAAGGATGGAAAAAGTCATTTTTTATTGGGTGAGTTTGTCAACTACAGAATGTACCTCAGGCAGGAAAGTGATCCCAAATGGGAAGTTTGAGATGCATCAGGCAGGATTTTTTTTTTTAAGTAGTAAATTATAAGCAAATTTAAGCAAACATTGACTGCATAAAACAATAATGATCAATTTGTGAGGTTAAAAATGAGAAATGAAATGTGAGGCAGTAAGAATATAGAAGCTGGAAAGCTGTTATTAGACTTAGTGTTCTATGGTTTATATAGTTACAGTTTAGGAGAAGTATGTTATTATTTGGTTACATAGTCTAAAAGAAGGATAAGGTAATTAGCTACGGGCTTGATAAAGTACAAATGCATGTTTAACTTACTAGGGTAATCACTGATAACAGAATAGAAATAAAATATGTTAGAAGAGGGAAAAATGGAAGGAAAAATACTTAACCTAAGAAAAGTCAAGAAAGAAGAAACAAAAAGGAGAAAGGAGCGTGAAAGAACATAAAAAGAACAGATGATGTGGTAGAAATAAATCTAAATATATTAGCAGCATGAACAAAAATGCTAATTTAAAGATTGTTAGACTGGATTAAAAAAAACCCAATTGTATGGTATTTACAAGGCCCTTACAAAGCTGTAGGGATATAGAAAAGTTGAAAGTGACGGGATCCAAAATGAAACTCCCTGCAAACATTAACTAAAAGGAAGAAGTGCCAGACTTGTGTTGGTGGATACACAGATGTTCATTCCAGTGATGCTCTTTTACCTTACACTCTACACACACATGTCATCAAGGCAACAAAGTGTTTTGGCATCTGTAAGCTTCCAGACTCGGTTAAACTGGAGCTTAAAAAAAACCTGGATTTCACCCACAGGTCTTATAACCTGTTTGGAAGTAGAGTTGCTTTGTAACCAAAGCAAATGTTCCATGCTGAACTGGGAAGCCCTCAAGATACAGAGTGACCATAGGGCTATATCTCTAAATCTCTAAATCTCTGGACTGATGCACTTTGGCGTCACAAAACCTGAATAATTCAAGTTCCAGCTCTAAGACTGAACAGTTAGTGCTATGTTGGTAGGAGGCACTTTACATAGAGAAGATGTACTAAATCTTACAGAGATCCTACTATGACATAGTACTATTATGCCCACTTAACAGATAAGGAAATTGAGACAGAAGGACTGAAACTCTTGCCCAATACCCATAGCTGTTAAATTGTAGAACTGAAATTCCTGCCAAGGTGTGTCTGACTCCAGGTATGCTTTTGTCCCTATCACCGTGTCCTCTTAGCGCCCTTAGCCTTCGCTCTCTCAGTTAATATTCTCCCTCTGTACCTCTCAGTAACTTTCCACATATAAAATGTTTTATGAACGTGATTCAGAGCAAGAAATTGGGTAGAGAGGAAATTCACTGTTCCGCGGGAGATGGGCTACAGCACACACCCATCTGTTGTTTACCGAGGCTGAGAGTGCTGAACGGTTCCCAGCAAGCAGTGTCTGCCTCCTGCATTTTGCCTATTTGGAAGATGTTTCTTGTCCTGCCCCTCACCACCCACTCACTTCTGTCTGGTTTCTCTTCTGCTGGCCCTTTTCCCATAGCAGTTAATGTTTGCCCTGCAAGTGCCAGAGCATTCATCCTTTCTTCCTTGAATGATGTGCCCATTTGCATATCATGCAAACAGCCCAGCTGCTGGAGTCCCAGTTAGTAAATAACGGTCACAGTGTTTGTGCTGATTCCTCCTGGGGGCTTGTGGAGCCTGCTGCACGACTCCAGGGAGAAAATCGTTTATTGCTTAGTTGGAATCTCTGCTCCAATCTTCTGACATCATGAATGAACACTTGTGCTAAAAATGCACATGTAATCCTCTCCATGTAAATATGTGCTCTGGAGTCTAATGGCCAAGGGAGATGTGTAGATGGAGAGAAGTGCTCACTATTACATTTATCTTGTCTAATCCCATTTGTTAGTTTTCTAAGTATACCTTCACTCCTTAAAACACAAGTCAGTGGCAAACTCGGTATCTAACATATTCCACAAACAAGTTGTTTTCAGACATGATCAATAAATTCTTTATAACTCTAATGTATTAGTTTTATAACATCTTAAGTAGAGAAATGGTGAATAAAGAACCAATCCATCAACTTATACTGGGACAGACTACAAGGATTCGAACGTCATGGATTTATTTTTTCTTCATTTTCTCTATTCTTTTTAACCATTGGTTTTTTTTTTTTTTTCCTTATTTCTTCCTAGGAGTACAATGTGCACCAGAGTCAGAGTCAGTGTTTCTGGACCAGCTGAGGCTGTAGATCAAACAGGAAGACACATCCCCTTTTGTACTTCGTCCGTGACAATGTAACTGCTCCACTTATTGGCCCTGAGCCAGTCAAATAGATTTTCTTTTCTGTGACCCTAATAAGTACTCCCTAAATGAGGTTTATAGTGACTCTTATTTTTATAATATTTTTGCAATTTTTTTCATGAGCCAACTAAGACCTACAGTTTCTTGATATTCACATATATATGAATGCATGACTATTTCTATACTATCAGGTCACGTGTGCTTTTTTAAAAAAAACAATTCATTTGATAGGGCTGCTAAAAATCTGATGGAAAGTCATTTAGGATCCACCTAAGCAAAGCCCTGATACAAAAATAGACAGTGGTCAGATTGTAGCGGCTGCTAAATCCCTAAGGAAAATATCTAAAGCGTAACAGCCTAATGAATATATCTAATTATTTGACACTTTAATGTTTTGGTGTATGTAAGTGCCATTGCACTAGAGTGATTTTACCAACAATGGCTTTGAATTCTAGGACTTGAAATGTAGGAATTTTAGGCAGAAAGAAGCAAAGTTAGATCATAAAACTATGACATTTCTTCCAGCCAATTCAATTCTCGCTTTAATGCTTACCGCGTCTCTATGCCGACCCCATGGAGGACACACCTGAGGCAGACTGACTGCCTTACGCACAGCATACAGTCTGGCTAACACTTCTGAGAAACATTCAAACTTGGTACATGTGCCAGCCAACAAACCCATACGTGCACAAAAAATACCTTTTGTTGTTGTTGTTTTTTACAACTTAGCTTCTGACTTCACTCTAATATTGGTGTGTCCTCCTTGGTGATCTTTTCCATCTAAGCTCATTCTTGTGATAGTCTCGTCAAGTCTAATGGCTTTACATACTATCCATATGCTGACGGTTCCCAAACGCACGCCTGCAGTCTGGACTGCTGCCCTGAATTCCAGACCTGT
Organism: Felis catus; assembly: GCF_018350175.1. Lineage (NCBI taxonomy): Eukaryota > Metazoa > Chordata > Mammalia > Carnivora > Felidae > Felis > Felis catus. Next base: position 84,928,345 of record NC_058376.1, on the reverse strand, counting down.
GTGCTCAACTGCCCGATTGGAGTCTCCACTTGGATGATCAGCAGGCATCTCACAACAAATTAGTGCATAACACAGCTCCTGCTCGTCACTTCCAAATCGCCTCGTCTTGTGGTCTTTATCTCAGCTAATGGCAATCCCATTCGTAGCAATTCAAGAAAGAAACCTCGGCCTCATCCTTGACTCCTCTCCCTTTCTCTCACCCCATATCGGATCTGTCAGCAAATTGTCTTGGCCCCATTTTCAGAACAGATCCAACATTCAGGCACTTCTCATCACCTCCACTGCCACCATCTTGTGCAAATTTCCATCACCTTTCATCTGGTTGCCTTGCAAATAACCTTCTAGCTGGTTTCTCTGCTTCTGCCATCCCTCTTCACCTCCTGACCTCCTTTCCTCCCACCATCCCACACCCATCAAGTCTATTCTCAAAGAAGAGGGTAATTCAGTATAAGTCAAATCCCTCCTCCACTCAAAATCTTCAAGCTGCTCCACTAAAAATCCTGTGGTGCTTCCCCATATCATTCAGCGTAAAAACCAAACATCTTTCTGATGGCCTAGAAAATCACACCCGCCCTTCTGATCTTATCTTGCTTTGCCACACTGGCCTGGCAATTCCCTGAACACCCAAGGCACCTTCTACCCCAGGAACTTTGCTCTTTCTATGGTCTCTTCCAGAAATTCTCTTTCCTGAGATATTCACATTGCTATGTGTTTCCTTCAGCTGTTTATTCAAAAGTCATTTTCTCTGGAAACTCTAACTAGAATTTCAACTCCCATTTTTCATATTATTCTTCCTTGTTTGATTTTTTTTCTCCTTAGCACTTACTTATCACTAGCGTCTTAAATATTTTACTTACTCATCTTTGTAAAATAATCCATCCCCCTTATTAGAATGTAGTCTTCAGGGAGACAGTGATTTTAGTTTATTTACTCGTCTGTTTCTATTGCCTTGAACAGTGTCTGGCAATAGTTGGTATATATATATATATATATATATATATATGTATATATATATATATATTTAGTAAGGTATAATTGACATGTGACAATATATTAGTATCCAGTATACAGCATAATGATTCAATACTGGGATATTTTGCAAAACAATGCTATTCAACAAATATCAATTGAAGGAAACAATAAATAAATAGTGAATGAATGATTGATCACATTCTTATCTCAATATTGGGGACTTCAGCTGCTTAAATGTGGATCTCCCTCTCATTAGCTGGTTGCATAAAGTACAGTGTCTCATTTGTCCTCGTTCTATTTTACCCTCATCCTTCTAGAGGACATCTCATACTGACTTTTCTGTGATGATAGAATCCCATTTCCAGTAATTGGCGAGACGAAGGTGAGTGACAAGTCTCTATGTTAGTTCAGGGCCGATCTAACCATTTCTTCATGTTCCTCTGTTCCATCTGAAGTAAAGGAACAGGAGCTACCAGGTATGTAACTCAGTATCAGGCAGCAACTCAGACATCTTGCTGTTGTTCTAAAATCGAGACAGATATTTCTGATGTTGCAGATTTTAGCAGAAATATCTGAATTTCATGTTTCAGTCATACATTCTTTTTTTTAATTTAAATGCTTTATATTATTTTTTAAAAATTTGATTTAAATCCAAGTTAGGTAACATATAGTGTAATAATGGTTTCAGGAGTAGAATTTAGTGATTCATCACTTACATACAACACCCAGTGCTCATCCCAACAAGTGCCCTCCTTAATGCCCATCATCCATCTAGCCCTTCCCCTGCACCCAACACCCTTCCAGCAACCCTCGGTTTGTTCTCTTTTTAAGAATCTCTTATGGGGGCACCTGGGTGGCTTAGTTGGTTAAGTATCCAACTTCGGTTCAGGTCATGATCTTATGGCTGGTGAGTTCAAGCCGCATGTCGGGCTCTGGGCTGACAGCTTAGAGCCTAGATCCTGCTTTGGATCCTGTGTCTCCCTCTGGGTCTCTACCCCTCCCCCACTCACTCTCTGTCTCTCTCTCTGTCTCTCCAAAATAATAAATAAACATTAAAACAATTTTCTTAAAAAAAAAAAACGAGTCTCTTATGGTTTGCCTCCCTCTCTGTTTTTATCTTACTTTTCCTTTCCTTCCCTTATGTTCATCTGTTTTGTTTCTTATATTCCACATGTGAGTGAAATCTTACATATGTCTTTCTCTGACTCATTTATTTTGCTTAGAATAATGCATTCTAGTTCCATTCATGTTGTTGCAAATGGCAAGATTTCATTCTATTTGATAGCTGAGTAATTTCCATTGTGTATATGTATATACACCACATCTTCTTTATATATTCATCAGTTGATGGACATATGGGTTCTTTTCATAATTTGGCTATTGTTTTTTTTTAATATATGAAATTTATTGTCAAATTCGTTTCCATACAATACCCAGTGCTCATCCCAAAAGATGAATTTGGCTATTGTTGATAGCACTGCTATAAACATTGAGGTTCTTGTGCCCTTTCGAATCAGCATTCTGGTATCCTTTGGATAAATACTTAGTAGTGCAATTGCTGGGTGGTAGGGTAGCTCTATTTTTAATTTTTTGAGGAACCTCAAAAAAGTACTGTTCTCCAGAGTGGCAGCAACTGTTTACATTCATTCCCACCAGCAGTGCAAATGTGTTCCCCCTTCTCTGCATCCTCACCAACATCTTTTGTTTCCTGAGTTGTTAATTTTAGCCATTCTGACAGGTTGTGTCTCATCTTATTGTGGTTTTGATTTGTATTTCCCTGGCGATGAGTGATGTTGAGCACCTTTTCATGTGTCTGTTAGCCATTTGGATGTGTTCTTTGGAAAACTGTCTGTCCATGTCTTTTGCCCATTTCTTCACTGGATTATTTATTTTCTGGGTTAGAGTTTGATAAATTCTTTATAGATTTTTGATACTAATTTTTTATCTGATATATCACTTGCAAATATCTTTTCCCAATCTGTTGGTTGCCTTTTAGTTTTGTTGATTGTTTCCTTCACTGTGCAGAAGATTTTTATCTTGATGAGGTCCCAATAGTTCATTTTTGCTTTTGTTTCCCTTGCCTCCAGAGACATATCTAGTAAGAAGTTGCTGTCAAAGAGGTTATTGCCCATTTTCTCCTCTAGGATTTTGACGGTTTACTGTCTTATATTTAGGTCTTTCATCCATTTTGAGTTTATTTTTGTGTATGGTATAAGAAAGTGGTCCAGGTTCATTCTTCTGCTGTCAAGTTCTCCTAGCACCGTTTGCTGAAGAGACTGCCTTTTTTCCATTGGATATTCCTTCCTACTTTGTCAAAGATTAGTTGAGCATACATTTGGGGGTCCATTTCTGGGTTCTCTATTCTGTTCCATTGATCTGAGGGTCTGTTTTTGTGCCAGTATCACACTGTCGTGATAATTACAGCTTTGTAATACAGCTTGAAGTCTGGGATTGTGTTGCTTCCAGCTTTGGTTTTCTTTTTTCAGGATTGCTTTGGCTATTCAGGGTCTTTTCTGCTTACATACACATTTTAGAATTGTTTGTTCTAGCTCTGTGAAGAATGTTGGTGTTATTTCGATAGGGATTGCATTAAATGTGTAGATTGATTTGGGTAGCATAGGCATTTTAACAATATTTTTTCTTCCAATCCATGAGCATGGAATGTTTTTTTTCATTTCTTTGCATCTTCTTCAATTTCTTTCATAAGCTTTCTGTAGTTTTCAGCATACAGATTTTTTTACCTCTTTGGTTAGGCTTATTCCTAGGTATTTTATGTTTTTAGGTGCAATGGTAAATGGGTTCGATTCCTTAATTTCTCTTTCTGTTGTTTCATTATTGGTGTATAGAAATGCAACTGATTTCTGTACATTGATTTTACATCCTGCGAGTTTGTTGAATTCACTTATCAGTTCTAGCAGTTTTTGGGTGGAGTCTTTTGAGTTTTCCACATAGATTATCATGTCATCTGTGAAGAGTGAAAGCTTGACTTCTTCCTTGCTGATTTGGATGCATTTTATTTCATTTTGGTATCTGACTGCTAAGGCTAGGACTTCCAACACTATGTTAAACAACAGTGGTGAGAGTGGACATCTCTGTTGTGTTCCTAATCTCAGGGGGAAAGCTCTCAGTTTTTCCCCATTGAGGATGATATTAGCCGTGGGTCTTTCATATATGGCCTTTACAATGTTGAGATATGTTCTTTGTATTCCTACTTTATTGAGGGTTTTTATCAAAAAAGAATGCTGTATTTTGTCAAATGCTTTTTCTGTATCTATTGAGAGGATCATGTGGTTCTTATCCTTTCTTTTATTACTGTGGTGTATCATGTTGATTGATTTGTGGATATTGAGCCAGACTTGCAGTCCAGGAATAAATCCCACTTGATCATGATGAATAATTCTTTTAGTGTATTGTTGGATTTAATTTGCTAGTATCTTGTTGAGAAGTTTTGCATCCACGTTCATCAAGGATATTGGCCTGTAATTCTTCTTTTTAGTTGGGTTTATGTCTGGTTTTGGAATCAAGGTAATGGTGGCCTCATAGAATGTGTTTGGAAGTTTTCCTTCCATTTCTATTTTTTGGAACGGTTTGAGAAGAATAGGTATTAACTTTTCTTTAAATGTCTGGTAGACTTCCTCTGGGAAGCCATCTGGCCCCAGACTCTAGTTTGTTGGAAGATTTTTGATTACTGATTCCATTTCTTTACTGGTTATGGGTCTGTTCAAATTTTCTATTTCTCCCTGTTTCAGTTTTGGTAGTTTATGTTTCTAGGAATTTGTCCATTTTTTCCAGATAGCCCAATTTGTTGGCATATAATTGTTTATAATATTCTCTTATTATTGTTTGTATTTCTGTGGTGTTGGTTGTGATCTCTCTTTCATTTGTGATTTTATTTATTTGGGTCCTCCTTTCATTTTTCTTTTTGATCAGTCTGGCTAGGGGTTTATCAATTTTGTTAATTCTTTCTAAGATCCAGTTCCTGGTTTCATTGATCTGCTCTACTTTATTTTTTTTTATGATTAATTTCTGCTCTAATCTTTATTATTTCCCTTCTTCTGCTGGTTTTGGGCTTCATTTGCTGTACTTTTTCTAGCTCCTTTAAGTGTAAGTTTAAGTTGTATGTTTGAGACATTTCTTCCTTCTTTAGGAAGGCCTGGGTTGCTGTATACTTCCCTATTTCCTTGGCTTCCATATACTTTTTTTTATTTCCTTTAATTTCTTGGTTAACCCATTCATTCTTTAGTAGGATGTTCTTTAATCTCCAAGTATTTGTGGTCTTTGCAAATTTTTTTCTTGTGGTTGATTTCAAGTTTCATAGTGTTATGGTCTAAAAATATGCATGATATGATATGGATCTTTTTGTACTTGTTGAGGGCTGATTTGTAGCCAGTATGTGATCTGTTCTGGAGAATGTTCTAGGTGTACTCAAGAAGAATGTGTATTCTGCTGCTTTAAGATGAAATGTTCTGAATGTATCTGTTTAGTCCATCTGGTCCAGTGTATCTTTCAAAGCCATTGTTTCCTTGATTTTCTGCTTAGATGATCTGTCCATTGCTGTTAAGTGGGGAGTTAAAGTTCCCTATTATTATGATACTATTATCAATGAGTTTCTTTATATTTGTGATTAATTGATTTATATATTTGGGTGTCTCCAAGTGGGGAAATAAATATTTAGGACTGTTAGAACTTTTTGGTGGACAAACCCCTTAATTATGACATAATGCCTTTCTTCATCTCTTGTTATAGTCTTTCTCTTAAAATCTAGTTTGTCTGATATAAGTATGGCTGCTCTAACTTTCTTTTAGCATCTATTAGCATAATGGATGGTTCTTCATCCCTTACTTTCAACCTGCAAGTGTCTTTATGTCTAAAATGAGTCTTTTGTAGACAACATATAGATAGGTCTTTTTTTTTTTTTTAATCCATTCTGATACCCTATGTCTTTTGATTGGAACATTTAGTCCATTTATATTTAAAGTGATTATTGAAAGATATGAATTTAGTGCCATTGTGTTCCCTGTAAATTTGGTGTTTATGGTAATATTCTCTGGTCCTTTGTAGTCTTTGTTGCTTTTGATATTGTTTTGTTTTGTTTTGTTTTGTTTTCTCCACCCAAAGAGTCCCCCCTATAACTTCTTGCAGGGCTGGTTTATTGGTCATGAACTCCTTTGTTTTTTATTTGTCTGGGAAACTCTTTATCTCTCCTTTTATTCTGAATGACAAACTTACTGGATAAAGAATTCTTGACTGCTTATTTTTCTGATTCTGCATATTGAATATATCCTGTCACTTCTTTTTAGTCTGCCATGTTTCTGTGGATAGATCTTCTGCAAACTTGAACTGTCTTCCCTTGTAGGTTAAGAACTTTTTTTTCCCTTGCTGCTCTCATGATTCTTTCCTTGTCAGTGTATTTTGTGAATTTGATTATAATATGCCTTGGTGATGGTGGGTTTTTATTTAAGCTAATAGGGATACTCTGTGTTTCTTGGATTTTGATGTCTGTGTCCTTCTCCAGAGTAGGAGAGTTCTCAGTTATAACTTGCTCACATAAGCCTTCTTCCCCCTTTTCTCTTTCTTCATCTTCTGGGACTCCTATGATATGAATGTTATTCCTCTTTAATAAGTTGCTGAGTTCTCTAACTCTTGTATTGTCATCTTTTGCCTTTGTTTCCCTTTTTTTTCCTGCTTCATTGTTTTCCATAATTTTATCTTCTATATCACTGATTCACTGCTCTGCTTCATTCATCCTTGCAATCACAGCAAATATTCAAGATTGCATCTCAGTTATAGCATTTTCAATTTTGGCCTGACTACAGTTTATTTCTTTAACTCTGCAGAAAGGGATACTCTGGGGTCTTCTATGCTTTTTTCAGCCCAGCTAGTATTCTTATAGTCATGGTTTTAAATTCTAATTCGGATATCTTACGTATTCTTGCAGTAATTAAATCCCTGGTTGTTATTTCTTCCAGTTGTTTCTTTTGGGGTGAATTCCTCCATCTTGTCATTTTGGAGGAAGAAAAAAATTAATAAAATAAAACAGAAAAATTAAAAAATTAAAAATAAAACAAAACAAAGAAAATGAAGGAAAGTAGATCCTAGGTGTGTTTCAGTCAGCTTGTGGAAAGAAGCTTGATAGAAAAGAGGGGAAAAAAAGGAAAAAAAATAATTTTTTAAATTAAAAAAAACTTTAAAATAATAAAATAGAATAAAATAAATAGAATAGAATAGAATAGAATAGATGAAAAAATTGCTCTTTCCGTACCCAATAAAGAGAAAGAAAAGAAAAAAGAAAGCAACAGAAGCAGAAATGAACAAACAGAATGAAACTCAAATGAAGTTACATGCAGTAGCCCCTATAACTGAAACTTTGTAGCACACTACAGTCCATAGACTATGGCAGGTGGAAGGGACTTATGCTGGTCTTCTGGTGAATCTGCCTGGAGGGCACAGGTGGATGGGACTTGGTTTTTGGAACTGTTCTTAACTTGGTGGTGCCTCTTAGTTGGGCCGATCTGTGTGCACATGTGCATACATGCTTGTGTTCTAGAAGTGAAAATAGCTTCACCCAGCTGTCTAGTCTCTGGTGTAGGAATTTTGTGCCCTTATGCACATGCAATCAAGCACCCTTCATTTGTCTCAAGCTTCTGTCTGCTCCCTGCCTTTACTCTGTCTGTTTCCAAGCTGTCTGCCTGCCAAGAGGTGCCTCCCTCCAGAGTTTTATATCAGGTGGGGCTGTGTTTCAAAACCCAACACTTTAGAGACCCCATGGCTTGGACCATCGCTGATTCTCTGGGGGAGGGTCTTGCCAAGCAATGACGGGATGCTGGCTTGTCCCAGAAAATGTTCATGTGATTCTGCAGTGGAAAAGGCTCAGAGTTTACGGTAAATCACAACACACAGCCAGAACCAGGTTTTGCTGCACTCTGGCATCTTTTTCCAGTATCAGTACATGTGGCAGCTCTCTGGGGTCCGCTGGGACTTTTGCTGAGAAGGAGGCCATACAACCTCTACCAAATGCACTCCAAACAGGGGAACTATTTCTCCCTGTGTGGCACATGTACCCCTCAGACTGTGCTTCCTGCTTCTGAGGGTTCACCCTACTTCTTCAACAGTCTTTGTGCTTCACTGTTTATAGAATCCTGGTGGTATTGAAACCCTCCCCTCTCTCCCTGCCAATGGTTTTGGGAAACAGATTTCCTGTCCAGTCCCCTGCAAGTGTTTTCACTTTTTCTCTCTTTCCCTCCAGCTACTTTTGGGGGGAGTGCTTTTCTTGAGCGATCCTGATGCCTTGCTGTCTCCCTTTTTCTCTTTCTCTGTCCTCTTTTCGTGAAAACGTCTCCCTACTCTCCGTGGCTCCATGACTTTTCTCTCCCCCAATTCACGCCTCCACACCACGTACCTTCCAAGTTCTCTGGCTCAAATTATGCACATTGTAGTATTAATCTTCAGATCAACTTTTTATGTGTTAAAAATGGTTTGATGTTGGGGCGCTTGGGTGGCTCAGTTGGTTAAACGTCCAACTTCGGCTCAGGTTATGATCTTACAGTTCGTGAGTTCCAGCCCGCGTTGGGCTCTGTGCTGACAGTTCAGAGGCTGGAGCCTGTTTCAGATTCTGTGTCTCCCTCTCACTGACCCTCCCCCGTTCATGCTCTGTCTCTCTCTGTCTCAAAAATAAATAAACGTTAAAAAAAATGGTTTGATGCTGATCTAGCTGTGCTTCAGGCTCAGGGTCTCCATACACTCCACCATCTTAAATCCATCTTCAGTCATATATTCTTTTTTTTAATTTTTTTTATTAAAAAAAAATTTTTTAATGTTTATTTATTTTTGAGACAGAGAGAGACAGAGCATGAATGGGGGAGGGGCAGAGAGAGAGGGAGACACAGAATCTGAAGCAGGCTCCAGGCTCTGAGCCATCAGCCCAGAGCCTGACGCGGGGCTCGAACTCATGAACCGTGAGATCGTGACCCCAGCCGAAGTCGGACGCTCAACTGACTGAGCCACCCAGGCGCCCCTTCAGTCATATATTCTTAAGCACAACCAATGAGAGAGTGGCTTTTAACACTTGAGTGTTGCAGGCTATTCCCATTAATTTTTTCTTGAATTCTTTGTAACTATCATTTATTTTTAAAAACAGGGACCTAACTTTGAAGCCAGGCAACTCCAGCTCAACACCTAATTTTGCAAATAACATTTTATTGGAACACTCACACAAACAATAAAATAAAATAAAATAAAATAAAATAAAATAGGGGGGTTCTTTTGAGGAAGAAGAGTTACTTTAAATATCATGGCTAACTTTTAGAACACTACCCTAAAGAAATAATGACTAATAATCCGTGAATAGAGATATTAATCACAATTATATTTATCATAGTGAAAATTAAGAAGCTCATTGTCTATAATAAGTAAATATTAAATGGATTCTTTTACAGTAATTAAAATGCTATTTTTGCAGAACTTTTTGTGGCAGAGTGTTTAGAAGATTTCTTAAAAGGAGAGCACACCTTAACAAGTTTATGAACTTCCAGTGCTTTGAGAAAAATGGCAAAATAATAACCTTTAATTGACCAGAAAGACCTCACCATGGGAATGGTTTGGTTCTCAGTTTTATTTAGCATTGTTCTTCTATGCAAGAGAGCAGTTGATTCATTAATAAGATCTCCACTTTGGAAAAAAAAAAAGGTTTTGGACATGAAGGATCCAATGAGAAGGAAGCCTCCTTTCTGTTATTTGGATCAGAGAAGAAGGTGGAAATGACCCTATAAGTTAGCACCCATGTATTTATTGTCTAACCTGGGACACTCCTGAAAGTGAAAGAAGGCATTATTATTAACAATATATGCCAGAACTACAGGTATAGCCTGGGAGGGAACAGGCACACTGGCACAAATGATCAGCTCCTCATATAAGGAGACTGATTTCGCCCAGAAAATTTCTGGAGACTTCCCAGAGTCTGGTTTCAAGGGACATTACTAACATTATCTCTGGCCCATTCCAACCTGATGGGGAATATCTGGGTCACTGGATAATTCTTGCTCATGGCCAGGGTCAGGACGTTAAGGAGAGTTGGGGCATTGGGAGCATTTTCTTGCTTGTTCAGTGCATTCAATTTTCCAGTTTTATACTATAACTGCATTTGATCCACACAGCTGAGAAGGCTGAGAGAATTAGGTTAAACTGTTTTCCTTTGTTCAGAAATCACCTGAATACCTTTGGACATGCTCATGAAATCACTGTTTCTCAAACTTGCCTGAAAATAAAAATTACATCGCGGGGGGTAGCTGTTAAAAATACCAATTCTTGGGATCCACCTCAAACTTAGTGAATTGGTTCTCTTATGGAAAATTCTGAAAGGTCTATATTTTAAACAAGTTCTCCAGGTTATTCTGTTCAATAGGCAAGTTTGAGATAGACTTTATTATATAATGTTAAGTTTCAAGAAGTAGCATGGAGAGCATATTCTCAAGTATGCAGATACATACTTTCATATGTGCATATAGGTGGACCACAAGGAAATATGATACAGGGGTTAAGAGAGTGATAATCTCTGAGATAAGGACTTTTAGTCTCTGAGATAAGGATTTATATTCTTCTCACTCTCCTGTACTTTCTACAGTGTTTACAGTGAGTTATAACCAAACATAACAAAAAGCATTATTTTAATATTATCGAGCCATTTCATGTATATAATTAGAAACCCAGCTTATTCTTTTTCCTTGGAATATGAGTGAAAATACTCTGAATTATAGGTATGTACTCAAGTTGTTTCTCTGAGGTTTCTCCACCTCAGGGAACTTCATGCAGCCATGCAGACTGTGTGTTGCACAACACCAGGAGTGTCCTTTATATTAGGCTCTCTTAACTGGCGCCTCCTAGCGTTGTGCAAGGTGCATGCCTGCCCCATTACCTGAAAAGTCATTTACCTTGGATTAATTCTTGACTTAGAGATTATGTGTAGAAAAGCAAGGTGATTTGTCAAAGCTTATGCATAGGTAGCTACTTTTATAGGAGGAATTAGAGAAGATAGCACTAATGTGAGTAGATGTTAATAATCATACAGGGAACATTCTTTTACCATGGATTTCAAGTTAAAACATGTTGATTATCTTAATAATGGAATTGGCCAAAGCAAATACATTGCTGTAAACCATATTCTCAAGCAGCCCAGGGCCTAAAGAAGAAATGGGATTGATGTTAAAAGAGAATCTCAAGCCTCAGCATTTAAATTGCCATCATGTCCACCTTACATGCCTTTCCTCCTCCTGGATATATTGTGTGGTTATGGTTTTGTCCACTTAAGCATATGAAGTTTAAATATTTGAAGTGAAAAAGAATGAGGGGAATTTATTCATTTATTCAAGTAACTAAGAAATACAGAGAGATGTTAAGCTCTACGTGAAAAACAAAAATGAATCTGACCTGAATCCTGCTACCAAGGAGTTGACAATACAGGGGAAAAAATAAGGCTTGTAAGTAACTGATTATACTGCATGGAAAAAAAAAAAAAACAAACAAGTGCCATATTAGGGAGAATTCAAATGAGGGAGAGGTTTACCCCCCTCATTTGAGCTCGGGACAGGTGTACTGAGGATCAGGGAACCCTTTCTGAAGGGGAGCCATTGCAACAGGATCCTTGAAGCATAGACGGAGTTTGATGGCTTTGGTCATTTAGAGGCATGAAAGATCCAGTATGTCAGGCTCCGGCCATGAATAAAGAACTAGAGGTGGGGAAATGCAAAGGACGACATAAATGGCTCTACTGGTGGAAGTGAAGGGCAGGTGCATTGGGTGGCAAATCTGAGCTAGCAGGTTCAAGTCACCTGACATAGGAGGGAAGAAGCCAAAGCTGAAGCATTAGTTCCTCTCTGGAAAGGTCAACATTGCTCTCCTCATGCGTTCAAAAAGGGACCTCGCTAATTCCAGAAAGCAGGTCTTATGGTCAGAGCTCAGTTGCTTATCTAGCCTCATAGAAAGTAAAGCCCCATTACCTTCTTTGTCATTGGAAGTGAAAGCTAAACACCTTACATTATACAGTGACTGTGACATGAAGTAACCAGACAATTCTGTGTTGCATACGGTTATTTTATTATTTACGTACAATTGGTAACATTAAGATTTAAAAAGAACATATTGTTGGGGTTCCTGGGTGTCTCAGTCAGTTAGGTGTCCAACTCTTGATTTTGGCTCAGGTCATGATCTCGCAAGGTTTGTGGATTCAAGCCCTGCTTTGGGCTCTGCACACTGACTTCACAGACTCTGCTTGGGATTCTCTGTTTCTGTCTCTCTCTGCCCCTCCCCTGCTCACACTCTATCTCTCTAGAAAGAAATAATAAAAAAAATTAAAAATAAATAAAATAGGGGCGCCTGGGTGGCGCAGTCGGTTGGGCGTCCGACTTCAGCCAGGTCACGATCTCGTGGTCTGTGAGTTCGAGCCCCGCGTCGGGCTCTGGGCTGATGGCTCAGAGCCCGGAGCCTGTTTCCGGTTCTGTGTCTCCCTCTCTCTCTCTGCCCCTCCCCCGTTCATGCTCTGTCTCTCTCTGTCCCAAAAATAAATAAACATTGAAAAAAAAATTTTTTTAAATAAATAAAATATAAAAAGAATACATTGTTGACATAGGCCATTGGCTGGGACATGGAAAAGCCTTTTACACAGAATCCTCCTTTGTGGTTTATTTATTGTAAAAGTATCTTACCTGCCTGTCAAAGAAAGGTTTTTTCTTTGTCTTCCTTATATCTTCAAAGAGCAAGGTAATTTAAGTCCAGGGTGCATATGCATTTATGTTGTTGTTTTTGGTGGTGGTGGTGTGGTAAGTGTTGTGGCGTCCATTTATGGATCTTTACAAACATCCAAGGAATATGGAAATATTGGTGAAGTGTAAGTAGGTAATGATTAAGGCTGATTCTAAATGTGAGGGATAGAGGCCTCTGAAGACATCAAATTTGGGGGTCTGAATGGAAACAATAAATCAAGAGGCTTTCAGTTGTTTGGTCATCTGGCAAAGAGGTATTTGGCAAGAGCTGAATATCACCCTAGTCCTAGAATTGGAAGATGACATCTTCTTCTAACCTCAATAATCCCATACCCACTGATCCTTTGTTTTACAACTCTGAGCACCACTTTTTCCCCAGTACAGTAGTCATTATACTTTACTTCACAGAATTAATTAGAGGAAAAATAATTAGTCTAAACATAAAAGTGCTTTATAATGCAAACTAGTCATAAGAATACGTGGTGTAATCGGTGGAAATACCTACCACATGTTGGGAATTGTGTTGGGTGCTCTAAGTTATCTTAAATCTTCAAAATATCTTTTAATTTTTACTTATTTAGTTTTTTAAAGGTTTATTTATTTTTGAAAGAGAGAGTACCAGTGGGGCAGGGACAGAGGGAGAGGGAGGCAGAGGACCTGAAGCAGGCTCTGTGCTGACAGCAGACAGCCTGATGCGGGTCTCGAACTCACCAACTGTGAGATCATGACCTGAGCCAAAGTCAGATGCTTAACCAACTGAACCATCCAGGTTCTCCCAAACTATCTTTTTTTTTTTAAATTTTTAATGTTTTTTTTTTTTAATTTATTTTTGAGACAGAGAGAGACAGAGCATGAGCAGGGGAGGAGCAGAGAGAGGGGGAGACACAGAATCTGAAGCAGACTCCAGGCTCTGAGCTGTCAGCACAGAGCCTGACATGAGGCTCGAACTCGCAGACCGCGAGATCGTGACCTGAGCCGAAGTCAGACGCTCAACCGACCGAGCCACCCAGGCCCCCCGACCAAAATATCTTTTAAAGACAAGTATTAGCTCTTTTGCAGACAAAGTAAAAAGGTTCAGGGAGGTTAAGTGACTTGACCAAAGTTACAAATCCTGGTTATGACTGAAGGATTTATATGCAGGCCTGTGTAATGCCCACAACTTTGCTCTTTGGCATTTGCACTGTTCTTGATTTATTTTCTTGCTTTCATTAATCACTAAAGTTCTCCTTGGAAATCTATTACTGCTACCACTAATAATAATAATATTTATTGACCTCTAATTATGTGATATACCAGGCACTGTTCTACACACTCAGAGAGTGATAACCCATTTAATCCTTATAACTCTATGAGGTAGCTTATGTTATTTACCTACATTTTATAGATGAGAAAATAAAGGCTGAAAAAGGTTAACTAACTTACCTAAGCTAGTAAGTGGCTGAGCTAAAATTTAAACTCAGGTAGTCAGGTGACGAAATTATTTGGAAGATAAATGATTGCAAATAGCAAGGGACTTCCTGACTTTTCATTATTAAGGCATGATATAAAGTTTTCCTAGAAGGTATGAATTTACACAGAGATTAATGTACAATACGCATTTATATTCCAAAGCCTTGTTTATGTTGTAAGTATGTTTCTATCTTGGGCTTATTTTTGTGTATCATGAAATTAAATTCAAGAATAAGCCATGTCTATGAGCATTTGTATATATTTAACTGTGTAAAAATTACTTTCCCGAATATCAGTATAAATGTATAGTTACAGAAATGGTAAATTGACAAAACATCTCCTTTTTATTTTCAACTTAGAAAGCTGTACAAGCCCCCCCCCCCCCCTTTTTTTTGCCTTATTAATTATCCAAAGAGTTTAAGGTTAGGTGGCTTGTTGAAACAAATCTTTTTAGCAAGATTAATTTTAAAGTTAGACATTATGAGTATCAAATTAAGCTGTCAGCCTGTGGAATGATACTGAGAGAGATGGGTTACAACCACCCCTCCCCCAACCTCTGCAGGGATTGGTAAGTATGAACAGGGATACCAGAGGCCAGGAATCACATTTTAGTAATTCTTTTCTAGTTATGTCAGATTTCTAGCATGCTATTAGAGACACATGTGTCATCCTCACCATCAACCAACATATCATTGCTGTTTCAAACTGTTACTAGAGCTGTTGACACAGAATATTGTGTCTGTCGACAGCTCCAATTAGCTGGCGTGTCTGACTGGTGACAGCATGGTCTACTTTTGTTTATGGGGACGGTGGGAGCTGTGTCTCCGTCTCCCAACCTCCAGTGGCAGACAGATGGATAGAGCTATATAATCATCAACGGAAGCGTGTGATATTCTGTCTTCACAAACCATCATGCCGAGCAGAACCAACGGCCTTTTGTCTGCTTTTAGAAATGACTGCAAGCTCCCTCCCATCTGTCAAGTTATGAGGCGAATATATACAAAATGCATCATATATATGTACATGTGGACCACAATGGATTGGGATGCGAGAAGGAAATAAACATTAAAATAAAAGCCAATGTGATATTTAACTTTGTATCACGTCAGCATTGAAGATATTTTTGCCTTAGTACTAAGTTTCTAAAATGTCTTTCAGCAAAAAGCTTTGAAAAATAAACCAAACATAGTTTTATTATTATTTACATCCTACCCGTAAGAATTGATAAATTAAATTTTGTAACATTTGACATTCTCTACTGTGAATGACCTTTCTTTTGACATGTGGAAGAATCATCGGCTTGGAATTCCCTATATGTCATCTTCTCCACTAGTTCCCAACCTCTCATCGAAGAGGGACATGTGAGAGATGAAGTTCATACAAAATAAACCCACCTTAATAAGCATATCTGGATGTGTACAAGCAGAGTACATGGCTCAGAACTCCACTTTTTCCAATAGGGGAAGAGGAATGGAAAGCAGGTGATTGAGAACGATGCAATTATAGGACAAGTCTGGAATTTATTTTGCCTAAGAAATGTAAACCATTCCTAAATTTTATTAGTTCTATTGTTTGATGTGACTCATAAGTAGCCATTATGTGGCTGGGAACCACTGACCTAGTTCATCAACCCACCTCCCAACCTCAGTTACTATAACTCACCCCTCAGGTTCCAGCTCAAATGCCACTCCCCTGAGAAAACCTTCCTAGGACTTCTTTTTTTTTTTTTACACAAATTGACTTTATGTATGATAACATTAACAAGTGATGGCAAGTGAAATGAAATACAGTTATCTAAACTGCCCCTTCACAGTCTTATTTATCCAGTTGAGATACTTCTGTGAGAGAAGAGTATAGATGCCAGGTCCTCAAAGGGTTCCTCATTTCCCTAGAAGGCCAAAGGCAGTAATAACTCTAAAAGTACCCTCACATATCAAAGGGCTTCTAGAATCTCCATTGCACTAGTCTTTTCCACCCTTGAGGCTGCCGGCATAAATCATATTCAGCCCAATCACGTGATGATAATCATAGTGCTTTTGATCATTGCAGATTCTACTGTTTATGACGGTGATATTGACTTCTCTCAAAGTGTCTGACTGAGGTGAGTTATTATGAATTTTCCCCCAGCCTGCAACTTGGCACAAGGTTCCTGGTTTCACATCATCCCCTTTTTCAGGAAGATGGAAGGTGCTCACATTTTTATTAATTTTTGCCTTTTTTGGTCAGCTGTAAAAGTTTAAGATCACCCTCATGTGTGTCCTGGTCAAATATACATACATATTCACAATGTGAATGAATATACATATTCACAACACTCTGCTCTTTCCCTTCGTAGCACTTACTGCAGTTGGTAAAATCCATTTGTGTAATTGTTTGATCAACGTCTTCCTCTGCACTGAGTTCCAGGAGGGCAAGAACAGGTAGGTGTTGCTCACCATTGAATCTCTGATGTCCAGTAAAGTACCTGGTACCTACTTGGGGCCCAGTACAGATGTGTTGGATGAATGTTGTTCAGGTGAACTCATACTAGAACTTTCCACATAAAAAAAAATACTACTCTTCTGGTCTCTTTCTTTCTTTCTTTCTTTCTTTCTTTCTTTCTTTCTAGAGCCTGCATGCATGAGTGAGGAGGGGCAGAAGGAAAGGGAGAGAGAGAGAATTTTAAACAGCCTTCATGCCTAGTGCAGAGCCCAACGTAGGGCTTGATCTCATGAGCCATGAGATCATTCATGACCTGAGTTGAAATCAAGAGTTGGGCACTTAACTGACTGAGCCACCCAGGCACCCCTTTTCTGGTTTTCTAAGGCTAGAACTGCTTTTAAGGAAGTGCTTCTTTGTGTCTGATTTATACCTGTCAATTTAGCCCAGAACTAATCTTAGGCAAATGCTGGTGGTGGTGGTGGGGAACAGGTTATGCTCTAGGCAGAAGGAGCAGCATCATGACGTTTCTAAAAGCCAAGTACTACCCGTGGCAGAATTGGAAGAGAGGTCTGAGGAGAGTAGGACTGAGAGAAAGGCCTTTAAATAATAGACTACCTATAGCTATCAGAGACCAAGCTGAAACTCTGATTTGGAAGCCCTGGACGGAAGAGTTCTTCTCACTCTCTTTTCATGGATAGTAAATATATCCATACTGGTCCTATCCACACTGTGTCCCAGCAGACATGGAAAAGGCACTCACCCTTTTGAAACAGGTTTGATAGTGATACCCCACATATCAAGTAGATAAGTGGCATGAATGAAAAATAAACATTTGTTGTTTTATGTGATTGAAATTTTGGGATTGCTTGTTATGACAGCATAACTGAACCCATTCTGACTGAGGGAGAAATCATTACATTATACTGAGTGATTTACATTTGCCTATATGTCAATTCATATGGTGAAAATAAATCATGTTTTTATTCTACTGTTCTGCATCCAAAAATTGGCTGCACTTTAGTAGAAACTTGAAACCTTTTCCTGAATTCATGTTTGGAGTTTGAATATCAGTGTTTACTCAGTTGATAGCTCATTGAGGGCAGAGGCTGTCTTTTACATTTTTGTACCTCCCACTAAGCCGTACACACTTCACACATATATGCATTGACAATTAAGTGAATGGATCACCTCTTAAACACTTCTTTTCCTGACTGAAGCCTGTCAGTCAATTTCATTTTTCTGCATAGGTTCCATTTCCCAAAATTTGCAACCTTAAATTGTAGGACTAATGACACATGATGGTATGAACACCTATAAGCAACAGCCTTTCATTTCTGAGTTAAGTCAGGAATTTTCCGGCCCCTGGATTCAGTTTTGTTCCCTTTGCTTAGCCAGGCAATGCTGGTCTATTGTTTCTGTGGTTCTTTCTTCATGGACTTTGGATCTTGGGAAAGATATTTAAAAACTCTGTTTATTTAGCATTTGCTTTCCAAGACATTTTCATATTTTTCTCACTTGATCCTCCCTAGAAACCTTAGGAAAAGTGGCTAAGGTAGATATTTCCCCCATTTGATAGATAGGTGAAGTAAGATTCAGAGAGGCCATCCAAGTAGCAAATGGAACATGTACCATTGAGTCTTTGGCAGGAAGTCTTACTGTGCCAAAGTCAGGAAATCAGATAAATATTTACCTTGCTGTGCTTTACCACCACTTTGATTTTCCAAGAGGTAGAGGTTACTGCCCCCTCTCAACTTATTTCTCATTAGTAAGGCGATGTCTGTGAAGGTGATGGGGGTTGTGGGAGAAAACGTGTGCATTTTTCTGACGTAAAGATGGTCGAAGGAGCAAAGATAAGCACAAATATGCTCTTCAGGCATTCAGAATGCCTTTTTCCCCCTCTAAATCAAAGAAATGACTCTCAAGAAATGGCATCCTTCTATGGACAGAGACTTTAAAAGGGAACATAGCTCAAAGGAGACAGGGGGTCTGAAAAATGTAATTCTGATCATATATTCATGAATAATCCCCATGTGAATAAAGGTAGGCACATCTAAGGAAGCTTTTGTGACTGTCAAGGGGCTCTCTGATGAGCTTATATTTAAAAGGACTCAGAAGAGAGATGGAAGAAGGGAAGTACAATGATGGATGAGACTGGCTGGGCAGTGCCTGATAGTGGGAGGAATAGACCATAAGCCGCTCAGCTACAGGTGACCTTGGATGGGCCATTCTTTGCTTATGTGGGCCTTATAGTAGACATTCTTTCTTCCAAATTTAAGATTTAAGATTTACAAACACTAAACATGCAAAAGCGTGATCCTAAACAGAGTGTGTTCAAGTAAGACCAGCCCAGAATGAGTGAAAGCTGATTAAAAAAAATGCTAAAGAATATAAAGTTGCTTTCAAGCAAGGAAAATTAGAAAGAGAGCTATAAAAGTGAAGGTGGATGGCATGGGTAAACATATCCTATAAACTGTGGGGAGATACAGAATGTGAGGAGGCCTGGTTCTGATTAGTGTTAGGCCCCTTGCTTTGGGAATCTTTTGCTTTGTTACCAGGAATCACTTCTATTTGCCTGTGGAGTGATCTAACAAGAAGAATAATCTTCAAACTGAGAGGGCAGAACAAACAATGCAAGGAGGAAACAGAGCCAAGAGAGATGAAGAGAGAGAGTATCAAGTGCCCTTAATGAGAAAACTTTCTATGGTTGAAAGAACTGCATCCCAGGATGCTGAAACACCTTAAAGATATGATCAAAGGACCAGTCTTGCTGCTCTTAAGAAACCACAGAGAACAGGAGAAGAGTCAGAAGACTGAAGGATAAACACCATCCCAGTTTTCTAAAAAGATAGAAGGATAAAGCATTTGTCTGATGAACACAATATTGTTCTCTAGCAAAAATAGAATACATTTTTCAATTAGAGAGATTGTGAGCACATTGTGATAAAAGCAGCACACATTAAGAGTCAACATGGTTCTCATGTTCGGATTCTCGCTCAGAACAAATCCTGATTATTAAACACACACACACACGCACAGGCACAGGCACAGACACACAGACAACAGCACTGGGCTGGTAGTTATAAGCAGAATGATAGCCCCCGAAATGTTCTCATTCCCATTCCTGAACCTATAAATAAGTTAGGTTACATGGCAAAGAAGAATTAAGGTTGTAGTTGCTAATCAACTGAATTTGAACGGGGAGATTACCCTGGTTTATCTGGATGGGCCCAATGTAATCACAAGGCTCCTTAAATGTGGAAGAGGGAGGCAGAAGAGTGATGCCCTGAATGAAAGACTGCACTGGCCATTGCTACCTTTGAAGATAGAAGACTTCCACGAGCCAAGGAATGTTAGTGGTCCCTAACAGCTAGAAGAGGCAAAAAACAATTCTTGAGAGCCCCCAGAAGGAACACCAACTCTGCAGACGCCTTGATTTTATCTTAGTGAGTTCTGATCTCCAGAAATGTAAAATAAATAATCTGCTCTTTTAAGCCACTAAATTGGTGGTAGTCTTACAGCAGCACTAAGAAACTAAGACACTAGGCATGGGGAGTATCTTGACTCCACGACGTCTTTGAGAGATTTTCTTACAAACCTGATGGGAAAATTATTAGCAATATTGTCTAGATGAATTTCCACTTTCCTGACCAATCATCCCATGTCACCCTGAGAGAAATTGTCCCGCATCCTGACACAAGACTGTGACCTGGGTGTAATCACTCATTCATTCATTCAACATATATTTGTTGAGCATATTTTATGCCACAGGCACTGTTGTGAGAGCTGAGAATTCAAAAGAGAACAAGAAAATAAGGCCCCCGCACTTAGAATTTACATTCCAATGGAACAAACAGACAAAAAACAAAAAACAGTTTCTAGTAATGTATTTGTGCTTTGAAGGAAAATCAAGCAGAAGCAGACTAAGGGAATGAAAGAATGCAGAGGAAGCCTTTTTTTTTTATAGAATGGTCAAGAAATATATCTTTGGGGTGATATTTGAGCAGACAACTGAAAGCCATAAGAAGGTCTGATGAAAGAACCTCTCTAGGAGACAGGAGCAGACAGTGCAAAGACCCTGATAGGAGAAAGAGCTTGTCTTGTTCTGAAGACAGCAAGAAGGTCAGAGGGGCCAAAATTAAACAAGCAAGACTCAGAGTAATAGAAGATAAGACAGGAGAGGAAGTAGATCATACAGTGTTTGAGCAGAGACTGGGTGATTACCCATGAGGCATGGTTGGTCTCCATCTTTGATTCCCAACCTCAGATGCTTAGACAAGAGAGAAAAAAAGCATATTGCTTTGAACCTGATACCTTCTTCATCTGTGGCCACTGTTGCTATGGCTTAGTATCTCCTACTTTAATACTGCTCACTCTTCTCTCTCTGACTTGAGAGGTAAAGGATATAGAATAGTTTACTCCTCTGCAGTATAATTTTAGTTAAGGGTCATCCGGCCATTCCATTTGGCCATATCAAACTTCTAAAGCCTCTTTAATCTTTAGGGTTGTATGGTCAGTAATTTGTTCTCTTACAGGACAACATTGTTACTGGGCCATAGCATCTCAGAGATGAGACTAGTATCTACTCTCCTTTTCTCAAAATGTTACTCTGGGGACAGACTGTGATGAAATATGTGAGTGCATATAATAAGGATCAGGGCTGCACAAATATAAGTTGCCATTATTAATAAGTTATAATTTTTTTGTTTCTTATTGTCTCTTTATAACATTTTGAACACTTACCTAATCCTCTCAGTGTACACTTTTCCACTTAATAACACTTAGGAAATTAAATAAAATTTGAATAATCAGAGGAACAACAACCAATGATTTCAGGGAAATTCCCACTGAATACCATGTATTATTTCTTTGTATATTGTGGGTCAATTGACAATTCCAACCTCAACCTTCTAAGTAGTTGGTATTGGTGTAGTAACTAGGCAGACTGAGCAGCACTGTAGTGTAGTGGCTAAGACTTTGCGTTTGGATCACAGCCCTTTCACTTCCTAGGTATAACTGTAGGCAAGTAACTTCATTGCTTTGTGACTCAGCTTTCTCATCTGTAAAATGGTACTAATAATAAATAAGTCAAATTATGTAAAATACTTAAAGCAGCACCTGGCACAGGGAAAACAATTAATATAAGCTATTACTTATTTTCTGTATTAATTTTTTACCCCTGCATAACAATATTACCACAAACTTAGTGCTTAAAACAACACATTCATTATTTCATGATTTCTATGAGTCAAGAGTGCAGGCATGGCTTAGCTAGGTCCTTTGCTTCAGGAGATCACAGGCTGTAATCAAGATGTCTGCTGGGCTGCAATTTCATCTGATGCTTGACTGAGGAAGCATCTGCTTCCAAACTTCCATGGTTATTTGTAGCATTCAGTTCATTGCAGGTCATGGACTAAGGACCTCAGTTTCTTTCTGGCTTAATGGATTAATGCCATCCTCATCTCCTTGCTGCATGGATGTCTCCATATAGAAACTCACACCGTAGCAGCTTGCCTCTTCAAAACAGCAAGGGAAAGAGAATCATATACATGCACTCGCGTATCTCTTGTCACCCCTGCCATATTCTATCAGCCAAAAGTGAGTCACAGATCCTGCTCACACTCGGTGGGGGGGGGGGGGGACCACACAAAGCTATGAATACTAGGAGCATGGGGGCAATAATAGAGTGCATCCACCATATCACCTCATTTTCTCAGTTCCCTAATAAATGGACTTCAGACAGGGGAGACATAACATATGTGCAAATGATCCCCTGGGAAGTAGAGAACTTGATCCAACTATTTAATCGAAATTGTGGTTATTAAAGATGGTAAAACGCCTTGCTAGACTTTTTGTCCCATCAGATCATAAACTCCTCAAGGGCAATAAACCTTCTGTGAATACCAATGTTGCTGAAATATTAATCACAGGTTTGCTTTTACTATAAATTATATATGACATAAACTCATGATGAGACAATCCTAAATACCTTCCCCCACCCAGGGGCTCATAGTTCTGTCATTACCTTACAAGTGAATTGAAATAAAATAACTCATTTAGTTATATAAATTTTGTGTTTTATTATATATGCAAGCAGCAGGTAAATGAAGAGAGAAATAAAGGCTCACGTTTAGAGAAAACCCTGATCTTTTAAGTACAGAGTAAAACTCTTCCTGAGTATAGTTTTTGATGATTTGTTCTTTAAGACTACATGCTGTCCCCTTTTTGATTCTTGCTTTTTCTTACAGACACTTGCAAACCATCCACTACATGATGTGCCCTGCTTGCCTCTTCAACGTGATCTCATGCACTCTCTCCCTTTCTCAAGATGTGCCAGGCACATTGGCCTTCTTCTTGTGTCTCACACTCATCAAGATTTTCTGCCTCAAGGTCTTCGCAGTACTGCTTTCTCTTCATGGAAAATGCCTCCCCAAATTGCTCAAATGGTGAGTTCCTTCTCAATATTCAGACCTCAGCCCAAACATGCTCAGAGAAGCCTTTCCAGAGTTCTCAGGCTAAAGTTCCCTTTTGTCCTGCCACAATGCCATTTATCACAGGAGTTCTTGAGCTTTGCTGTGTGTCAGATCCCCTGCAGAACTTGTTAAAAACAGAATGCTGTGTCAGAGTTTCTGGTTCAGTGGGGCCCAACAACTTGTATTTCTAACAAGTTCCCAGGTGATGCCCAAGGGCCACACTGAGAACCGCTGATCTATCTATCACATTATCTTATTTTATTTTTTTTCCTTGCACTCATCACTTATTTTCTCAGTATTTTGTTTACTTATTTATTAGACTTTAGGTCCTATGAACATCCAGGACAATGTAACAAGTTACCAGAACAGTGTCTGGCTGCCTCCTGTATACTTTCTATTAGATGAAAGAACAAGTAATAAATAGATTGATGTATGGAAGAAAATTCTACTAGAAGGCATATTAGTTTTGGGAATTAAATTGGAGGATCCATTTCTACTTGTGGTTTCACAAATAGATGTTAAAGATTGCCTGGAACATATATATTTTAAGCTTTAAAATACAATAATTAAAAAGTAAACACTTGTGATTCTATCCACATATAACACTGGGTTGCCCTAATGGCTGTTTGAGGGTTCAGGACAAGTGTAACATTAAACAGGTTAATTTTATTAGTAGTATGTAGGAGTGAAAACATTCCAATGAAAAATTTAAACTCAATGTATTTTAAACTAAACAGGGTAGGTTTTAATTTTATCTGGAAAACATCTTTTTCTCTCATTTTATACTTTTTCCCTTTTCCTGTCTCACAAGAATACCAAGAGTTGTTTTTGCCCTGACTGTAGATTGATGTACCTATTCTTCTATCCCCAGAGTGTTTCTGTCTCTTTTTTCATTATATTACAACTGTGACATTTTTGTTAACATACATTCATTATCAATTGCCCATGGCACCTGTGGATACCACATGCAGCACGGAAATCTCTTTAAATAAGCAGTCAAATTAAATAGAGTTCATATAAGCTAATTATGAGACATATGTCTTCCAAAAAAGAGAAGTCAGGAAAATTCCCAATAGAATTATTTTATTTAAAAATATTTAAAATTACATACACACACATACACACAGACTCAAAGTCACTGTGAAATTGGTTTTCACCAAAGGGAGTGTTATGGAAGTTGTGCACAAATATCATCAAATGAAGTGGAGATTTGGCAGTTATCCCCCTGATTTTAACCCTGACTGATACCAGTAAATAGCTTCAGCAGCCTAAGTTGACTGTGGTGACCAGGGGAACCTGGTACCTTCCAGAACTCACTTCCATCTTATATTGAAGAGATATTGCCATTGAGCATAATGCAAATATTTATGCTCAGGTCTAAGCAATAGCAGCATGTAGCCAGTGTTTAAAGCCTTCTTCATCCCCGAATGAATAGCTTTTGATTAACTAAATTGTAAAGCAAAGTCACAAAATCATAGGTGTTACAGTAGAAATAGCTCTAGAGATTATTATTTTTTAAGGCCTCTCCTTTAAGAGATAAGGATATTGACACATAGATAAGTAAAGTGATTTTTCCAAGGTCACACAGGAAGTTAATGGCTGAACTAGGACCACACTCATGTATCTGCAGGGCTCTTTGCCTCTGGCATACTTTTCCTGAATTGTTCCATATTCTATTTATTGTAAGGTGACTTAGAGAAAACCTACTTGGCATAAGCTATCACAAATTTTAAACAATGTGAGCAATTAATAATAATTGTATACATATATGTAGTATTTCTATAATTTTGTATTTCCATTTAAATTGTATTAGGGTTTTGTTATGGACTGAATTGGGTTCCCACCCCCCCCAAAAAAACTTATATACATAGGAGCTCTAACCCCCAATGTGACTATATTTAGAGATAGGGATTTTAAGGAGGTTACTAAGGTTAAATGAGGTCATAGGGGTGGGACCTTGACTAATAGGACTGGTGTCCTTATGAGGAAGAGATACCAGCAGTGTGCATACACAGAAGAAAGGCCATGTGAGGACACAGCAAGAAAGTAGCCATTTGAAAGCCAAGGAGAAAGGTCTCAGAAGAAACCAAATCTACCTCCAGAACTGTGAAGAAATAAATTTTTGTTGTTTGAGCCCCCCAGTTGGTGGTGTTTTGTTATGGCAGCTCTAGCAGACTGAGACAGGACTGGCTCAAGGTCAAGTGTGATACCTAGAGAAAGCTTTAGAAATGAGCCCATTCCCCACCCCTTGTTTCTGCCGCTAGCTAGAACTAAAGATACCACATCTTGCCCACAGTAGGACTGCTCCTTTAGAAAATAACTAGAACTCTCAAACATTCTTTCTGAATAAGAAATATGATTCTATTTGATTGGACTTACATATTACAAGTAAATCGATGCCACCATGGCAGGAAGGCCACACCCAGCACCTTGTCTCTTGGGACCAGTCCTGTCTTCCTTCACTTTCTTTCCCTAATCTTCTCCACAGAGCAGTCATTTTTACAGTCACTTTTTTTGCTGATGAGGAATAGAAGGTAAGAACAGATAAAGAATGTTTGTCAAGGAGAAATTGTAGTTGTGGGTAAAAAATGAGTGAGCAGAACTCTACTCAAAGTCTGGTGTGGAAGGTGACCACCAATTTCAGAGACTTGGTGAGCAGAATATTGGATTTGTAACATTATCCCGTTCACACCCTTATCATCATACACACAGCCCATACCTTAATTTCATGAGTGATTCACCAGAATGAATGTGGCAGGAGAAAGTTTTGAGATGGGCCACCAGCTGGCTGCAGTCTTCCCTCTTGGCTGTGAGTAAAAAGAAACATAATGACTGAGGCTGCTTTGAGTTAGACTCTCCATGTGATTCTGGCTCCCTTTTTCCTGCCTTATGATGCCTAACTCTTTGGCCTGGCTTTTGATGTTCCTCTGCTTGTCTGTCCCACCCAATTCACCCAGAATGATGTCACAGGCCTCCTCAACACCAATTCCACCCTTGGGGCTCACCCCTGCTGATCCCCTTCCCAGAAATAGCCTTCCTCTTATCTAAATCCTGCCAGTTTTCAAGCTCACCCCCTCGAAGACACCCATGAAGATACTCAATCATCTCAATTTTGCTTATCCCAAACCACATTTGCAATTTGTCATTACCACACAATTAGTATCTTAGTACACATCTTTGACTTATTAATTGTCTCTTTTTAACTCTATGCAATGCTAGTGGCTACATAGTGCAGCCCTGCATGGAAAAACAGTATGGGTTTTAGAAATGGACAGATCTGGGTTAAAATTGCAGACCTACATTCATGAACTGAGTGACCTGAAAAGTTACTTAGCCTTTCTAAGTCCTAATGGCTTTGTCTGTAAACAAGGGTAACAATAACTACTTTCTAGTGTTTTTGTAAGAGTTAAGTTAAATGAGATCATGTATATGGTGTGTTTCTTTCATGAATATTAGTCTTCTTTTCTCCATGGTTAATTATATTAACAGTTACATAGACTTTTTCAATTTACAAAGTACTTTTCATACATGATTTAAGAGCTCTTTCCTTTGTGGGATTATTCTAAGATTCTCTGTGGATGGGAATTAAGTTATCTATGTTTTTCATACTGGAACCACTGGGAGCATACAAGAGATACTGTCCTAACTGGGGCAGTTTCAAGTACAAGGCAGGCTGAGACCTCAACCACCTTCTACAGAAGAGAGAAGGGGGAAGCTAGCAGCAGTAGAAGGGAGCTGGGGAAGCTAATGGGCTATAACATTGGCTCCTTTGAGGACCTTCATTTGTCCAATACATAGTGTGCACAAAGTCACCATTTGATCAAGGGCCAATGCCCTAGCAAGTCTAATCTTGCAGGTGGAAATCAGAAATTAGAGTCTTAAGGACAGCAAAGTCATGTCTGTGACAACACACTTTTGGGACATCGGTCCACTTAAAACAGATGTCATGAAGAGAAGACTCAAGCAACAGAGTCATTAGGGCCATCCCCTGGAAGATGTAGGAAGGGAATCATCTGAGCTCCAGCCAAGGGCTCTGGAATCCAGAATAGGGTCCATTTCTAAGAGAATAGAAGCAGAAGGCATGGCCAAGATGATGAAGACCAGAAAAGGCTAGAACTCAGAGTCCAGATGTGTGCCCAAGCTCTTGGTAGGCAAACCAGAGAGCAGATCCATGGTAACAGGACTAATTTCAGGTCCCACCAGATGGTCACCTGGGCCCTGTTCTCTTCCTCCTGCTTGTATTCCTTTGAAAACAGCTGACCACCTGGTACTCTTGGCTTGAAGTACCAGCCAAGGTAATAGGCAATAGCCCTTGACTCAAGAATGTACCAGACTTCTCTTATTTATCCATTTGTTTTCCCTGTCTCTACATGCCTGATAGATCCAACTCTGTATACCTATTTCTCTTCCATCTTTGGGAAATGCATTTGAACTGCCTTTTCAGGCTTAACGCCTTCACGTGGATGCACATCCAAACTTGACTTTTGACCCTGCATATACTCACTTAATTTAAAACAGTGTCTGCCATTCTTGGAAAAGGTGTCTGCTGCATTTGCTTCCAGCCCTGGCCATGATGCCCTCACTCTTTATTACAGCCAGCCTCCTGGACAGGCCAAGACTTGCCCTTTTCTGGTTTGGCCCAGGGACTAGACAGGGGGTGGGATGGGGACTGGCTGAGCCTGCTATATAGAACATCAGTGACTCCATCTGGAAGAGCCAGGGCAAGGTCACAACTGACAGACACATAAAAAGCCATCTTGATTCTTTTGTTGGGAGACAACCATGAACTTTGGGATAATTCTGCCCTTGAGAATGGGGGTGTTTAATTTTTAACTCCAGTCTCTTGCCTTGGCTAGCTCCCTTAGCAGCTAAAATAAACCATCTGCTTAACTTCCTATGCCCACTTGTTTGCTGGAAGAATTGTCTGTCTAACCTCCCACCTGGCTAAAGCTCACAGAGGAAAGAAATAAAGATGCCCAGAGGCTATTCCCAATCTCTCCTGAAAGCATCACAAAATTTCTCTACCTGGAAATGCATTTCCTGTCTTATTCCTTAGTCATTTTTGGAAGACTTTTTAACTTTCATCGGCTTTATTTTCCATTCAGTAAACTAGAGATGATTTCCTTGGTACCACAGTGTAACAAAAAGATATATTTCCAGTTACCTTGAGCTCAAATTTATGGCACAACTGAGAGGTATATATCCCCACAGATAAGGAATAGCTCTGTACTAAAACACCTAAAGAATTGCCCCCCCTTCTGATCTGTACTGAAATAGCAGTACTCCTGTGCTTCCTGGAATGCTAACCACATGGCCATTTCACAGAGAGTGCAACTAGTACGTTTCTACTGTGTCCCAAGTCTTTAATTCTACAAATCTCGGGAGAGAGGTACTACCTGGGGCTTGGTCACCAACAGTATAATTCTACAAATTCTAAATAAAAGCAAGGACCTTTTAAAAAAATACAGCTGGAAGAGCTCAAGAAAAATGGATTTTTGGGAAAAACACCATCAATGGCTCCCCATTTACCATGATATAATAGGAATCAAAATTTCCTCCTCAAGCACACAATGTCCTTGCCAGTGTTTCCCCAAGGTAACTTTCCAGCTTTATCCTTTCCTCTCTCCTCCAAGTGACTTTGTATCCACATAACATACCAACCTGACAGAAAGAAAGGTGCCCTCCCTGCCCCAAATCACACATTTAAGTATAGTGGTTCATTTCTTATTAATGAGATCTTAACATATCTACCAACTAGATAAACTTCACTCTGAAACCAAGAATTGCTTGAGGGAGAAGTTCTGGCATGGAGTATAGTCTAAGATGTTCTGCATCAAGGAAAGGTCTTGCCCTGAAACAGAAAGGCAGCTATGCATGAAACCCTGCAAACATACTTTCAGTTTTCACAGAGAAAAGTCTATGAACATCACTTTCCAGAATTCTGTGACCATAATATAGAGCTGCTTCTTCTGACATCAACGATCTTCCCTTTCCCTCGCCAAGATCAAAACTTGGAATTAAAATATACTAAAGTATTTAATAAGTTTCTAAGGCCCTGATAATATTTGGTGCTTGGAGTCTGAGTTCCTCTAAGGGTATAATCACAAGTGTGTGTGTATCTGTGCATCTGTGCCTGTGTGTGTGTCTGACCTGGTGTGTGTGTGTGTGTGTGTGTGTGTGTGTGTGTGTGCGTGCATGTGCGCGCGCATATTTGGATGGTCAGTGGGTACGTTTTCAAGCATTTGGCCATACCTTCATGATCTGTATATGCCATACTGCCTGCTGCTGCTAATCCTGGGACTTACCCTAATTCTTGGAGTTCTTGCCCCATTTTTCATTGTAGGATAACAAGTATCTTGACTGTAATCTATTAATTGAATAATTGAATAAACTTGTTTCCCTCCAGTGCGAGCATATTGTTTGCACACAGTGTCATCCTGGGCCCTCCAGCTATGGAAGGCCTGCCAGATATGTTTATTAAACCCCCTGTGCTTGGAAAGAACACAGAAAACTGTCATCTAGAGCAATACAAAAGTGCCTATCTCAGCTGGAGATCTCGCTGTTATGAATAAAGGAAGAGTTTGTGGTACAGTTTTGAGATGTAAAGAGAAAAAGCTTCCCCATGGTGCAAATGTGTTGTAACCCTCAGGCGAGAAAAAAATATTGAATTGTTGCTGGCAGTACAATGTAATCATTGAGTTAGTGGCAGCTATATTTCTAAGCTTCTTAAAGGTAAAAATCATATTAATTTGGCCTTCTCCAAAGGACGTTCCAGGTTGTTAAATGGAACTGTTGAAACATTTTTCACTAATGAACCTCGCCAATGAACAGCCATTTCCACTTAAGTCAAATACTGGGCAAGTTGGCAGTGAAAGAGGAGATGTGCTACTGTGGAGATGTGCTAAGCTTTTGTTAGCTTGAGGCCACACTGCCTTAGGATGTGTTTTCCAAACTCCTGAGGTGCAGGCATTTGACCTAGGTGGTAACTAAGTGAGGGGCATGATGGAAACCACAGTTATGTACTCAGAAAATCCAGTGAGTCAGAACTTGGCCTCTTTCTTTAGAAGAACAGAACTCATGGTGCACCCCCCGAGGGGTGATGGGCATGAGGCCGGGAGCTTTCCAAGATGCTATCTTCTGGACAAACAAAACACTCAGCTCCTGAAAAATGGTGGCTTTTGTCCCTTCAGTCTGATTCCTCAGGGCTTAAATCATTTCTGAGTCACTGTAGACCTCACCCTTGAATGGCATCACCTATGCCAGGCAGGGAAAAGAGCCAGTGTGTGCTCTGTGATCCAAACTGAGATTTGAGGTTATCTTGTGGTGGTCAGGTCTTCCTGCACATTATGCAGGAACCTATATTGTTGTGGGGGGTGGGGGGGGGTTCCTCCTTGAAATATCGATGGGAAAACATCTGTGTTTCCTGTTGCTAACATGGGGCCAGGCTACGGGAGTCTGGTAGGTTCACCTGGTGTGCTTGGTCTGTCGGATACTGAGAGGATAATTTTCTTGGCAACCAGGTCAGACTCCTCTGTTGCTTCCTCCTCCTTACTTTACTGGGCAGGATCAGGGTGATGCACTCAACAAAGGGGATTAGTGGTTGAAGAAGTAAGATTGAGGATCCCTTGACTGACTATGCTTCAATATAATGTACTAATTGATTCAAGGAGGCGATGTAGTGTAGTGAAAAGAGCTGAATTTGAAGCCACGCCAAACTAGATTTTGATTCCTTAGATTTGTAGACACGGGAAAGCCACTTATCTTCTCTGAGCCTCAATTTCAAAATCTATTGACTGAGTTTAAAAGTGCCTGATTTTTGAGGATTAGATATTATGTCTGCAAAGAGAATAGAATCATACCTGGCAAACAGCAGAAACAATGAATTTAGCTATTGCTGTTGGTTTTTTTTTTAATTGAATTTTTTAAAAAGTACCTAAAAGACACAAAAGAGTGAATCTAGTTTGCAAGGGTGTTTATCATGCAAGGAGCCTCACGGGCATGTGTTTGGGGGAGTCCAGGAGGTTCTGCCTCAGTTTGGAGCAATTGAAACCTTGTTTTTAAAGCTCCTTCTGTAGTCTGGCATGCTGCTGATACTTAACCTGAACATGAGTTGGCAGAAGGACATTTCAACAGACCTTGGGTCTCAAAGCCAGGCATGAATCCAATGCGTATACACAGATTTTTCTGTGGCCTTTGATGAGAGGTTTTATATATATATATATATATATATATATATATATATATATAATGTATAAATGATCTCTCTCTCTCTCTCTCTGTCTCTCTCTGGAGAAGAGCTTCGTGGTAAGTTTTAAAAAGCGCTTTCAAAATGCAAAGTCTTTAACACTAATGTTGGACTAGATAGTGGCTTTATTCAGGAGGTGCCCCATATATTTAGGACATTCCTCTGGGCAGGAGGAAGAAGATTTTCAGAGTTCTGAGAGATGATAGGAGAAAGACAGTGAGAATAGCAAAGGATAAATTGTCCATTTGTGAAACCAGCTTCTACAGAACTCCAGAAAATTGACTTTCTACACTCAGCCAATTTTCCTAAAGGGAGACAGAAGCTCTCCAGGACTCGTGAGAGACACAGTACTTTGGTGTTTTAGTACTACATGATACATTCTTGGAAGGTAGCACCCTGAATAACATAAACTGTCCATCATGTGACAGACCATTTAGAGACGTTGCCTATTTATTGATCTCAATGACCCTGCAGGGAGGTAGGAGAACATTCTTATTTTAACGATGGACAAACGGTGTTTCAGAGAGTTGAAATCATCTGGTCACTTTCACACAGCTCCTGATGTTTGACTCCAAATTATGACCTTTCCTTAACATCATACTGCTTCTAATAGAACACAAAAGCAAGTATTTTTCCTCCTTACATCTTGGTTGGAGCTTCCCAGCATGCTCTGCAGCATGGAGTGTAACAATAGTCCACCCTCAAGGGAACAAAAGCTGGGATAACTGTGTTACGTACCTTGGTATTATTTGCGTGGCCAAATAAAGCTATCTTGCTACAGATGTAACCTTCGATAATTTATTGATGTAAAAGTGGCCTCAGGTACCAGGTTTTTGGCAGCTGTTACACTGTCAGAGTACACTGTAGAACATGGCATCCATGAATATTTTATGTGGAGAAGAAATGGAAAAATACACCTTTCAATATATCAGTTCCCTGCCCTGATCTTCATTACTGAAATATGAATCGAATCGCATCTCTGAATTTGATCAACCCAAACTGTGCAAACTGAGCACTCCTTAAATTGGGTTTCAGCAGTGAATTGATTTGAGACCTAATTTTTATTGAGTACATCAGCTGTTTATGTCAGCTTGTCCTGTAGTGATGGGTTAGTGACCTCAGTGATATGTTGGAAGCTACAGACTGAACTGTCAATAGGATTGGCTTGGCCCTTTATCCGTCAGCGGCAGATAAATAGAGCCCCATTCAGTAGGTTCATTGTGTGGGGATTTGTTGGAGTTCTATTTATGCAGATTTGGAAGCAGTTGGAGATCATCAACATCCAATACACCCTCTGTCAAATATTTCTCTTCTATTGTTGGGTTATTAAAATATGGGTTGGGAGGTTGGGGGATTCTGTCCTTTTTAGAAGCAAATACTTTAAAAAAATAATCAAAGGGGCATTTTTTTTATTTGTATTTTTTGGTATCCAGGGTACCTCTGAGTAGTAGATTTTTGATCTCTAGCCCATCCTCAAAACTGAAAACCAATCCTCCATTTCTCCAGGGTTTACCTTTTCATCACTTGAAGACCAGTGGTTACATGATTTGGACCCACTGAGGAAGGTTAGAATGATATCAGTTCAAAAGTATTGGATACCTGTGGAGCACTTTGCAAGATATTACAGGATTTTCTGGGCTTTCTATAGAACTACACAGAAGTATTGCTGAGTACTTTGCAATATGAATTCTTGCAATTTGCAGGAATTTGTCCCGCTTTTCAGGTGATCACACTAGGTAAGTGCTTCATTTTTATCTCAATTGGTTTGATTTTGTGCTTTCATTATATTATTGCATTTAAGTTTTACATACTTGGGGGTTTACGTTTTTTAACCGATCTTTAATTCCATCTCTTCTGATGAGCACCTGACTCAGCCTAGCTATATCTTTAATTGATGCTCTCTTCAACTCTATCTACGAAATTGCAATTCCATGATCTGCCTAAAGAGATAGGCAGTTTAATCAATGTACAAGTTACTCTACTTATTTTAAATAAATGCCTTTCAGACTTAGTAAACACCATTAAGGGAAACATGGATGGTTTAAAATAAGGTAAGTGATTTATGTTTCCTTAAATGAAGTCCTTAAATTCATTTAACAAAAGAAATACTTATTTACATGACCCTTAGAAAATTTATTTTTGTGTAAAACATGCTTTTGTTTTCAGAATTCCATAATTCAGCAAAATTCCTTTAAGACAGATTGAAAGTACACCCTTGTTGGCAGTTGTTAGATGTTCCGGTAAACTTCTAGGGTTCTAAATTTAGAAGAAGGCTAAGATAGCAACCCCCGTCCCCCCATAATATTTTCTATAACCTAAAATTTAATTAGCAAAAGAGAATAGTTTGATTATTATTGCACTTAACATTTGAAAACTAAAGTTCCCTAGCTCTTTAAATTTTAAGACATATAAGTGAATGGGTGCCAAACAATTACTGGGTTTTATGAATCAGTGTAAAAATTTTAATTAAACTTTCAGAGTTACCTAACTTGCAGCCATAAATGAATGCGAGTGTTGGGAGAATAAGGTTCATCACACTTCATTTCTAAGAAATGAAGCTCCTGGGGACTCCCCCTGCTCCATCCCAGTGAGAAGATGATAGCTGTCTGCTTCACTTTGTTTATGCCCAACTCCTAATAACTAGTTGGTACAGAGTCAGAATTAAAACTCAAGTCTTTAGCCCAAAGATCTTTCCACAATTGCGCCTCTCTTGCATGCTCTGCTTTAGCACTGATAGATAACTGAAATCTATCAAACACAAATATTTAGTCTACTCAATTTTGGAGAAGAGTAAAAACATGACCTCTCTCCTACCAATTGGTGAGCTTGGCTTTTCGCACTAGAGTACGAGAGCACTTGGTTGATCCCAAGCAATAAAGCTTCAGGGTGTTATAAAACATCATTAATTGCCAGAGCTGCTTACCCATGGACCGCATTTTTCGTGGGAGTCTCACCTTCGATATTCTTTTCTCTTGTTCCTATAAATTTACTGATACTGATCAGATAGTGGATGCAAATTTCTTATCTCAGAAATTCAGTTATGTAACTATAGGATTCCTTTAAATGGCAAGAATCCTTAGTGAATTTAAACTATTGTTTGATTCAGAAAATTATCAATACTTAAAAAAAAATCTCCCTCTCCAATAGCCCCAAACTCCCACCATTAGTCAAAATTTGAGTTAAGTCACTGAAAAGCTCTCCTTTAAATGTCAATATAATCATAATAATAATTACCATTTGTTGAATGCCTACAGAGGGGCAGACTAGGTGCTTTACATACATTACATCTTTAATCCCCAAGTCTGTCATTCAAAGTCTGCATTATTATCCTTATTCTAAAGATCAGGATAAGCAACTTGCCCAAGGCCACACAGCTAGTAAGTCCTAGGGCCAAGGCTTGAATCCAGGTCTCTGTGTTTCTTTTCATTTCTCCCTGTAAGATGGAGTAATGAATGCATAAAGCTATGCTGATCAATGACACCAAGTCCACACTACTTTAAGATAAATGCAGGTCCTAAAATAATGGCCCCGGGAAACATGCCGCAAGACAGACACTTATGGTAGAGTGTAAAGACTTGAGTTCATTTCCTTCATGGTTTTACTTCAAATCCAATGGCTTTGCTCGCTTCACTTAATATTTTGCATGTTTTGGCAAGCCAGGGTAGAATTGGCTCTTTTTGGTTACTCAGTCTATTTCTCTTCATTCAAATGTATGCTGTGATGCAGAACCGAAGTCTAAGAATTCCAGCGGCATCTAGTGACAAAGAAGGAATAGCCAATGACCACCTGTTAGGCAGTCAAAGACAGCAGAAGGACCACAGCTGAGCCTGTATTGGCCATGTGTCAGCATATTCTCCTCCCAAGTTGTAGCGCCCTGGGGTAACCAGGACTCCACTGCTTCTGTGCAGTGATTCAGTGTAAAGAGTAGGGTTTCCTACCAAACTTATATCAGGTTTCACAAACATGAACAGAGTCCTCATGTGCCCTCATGTGGTATCCCAGCAGGGGAGAGGTATTTGTTTGAAAGCATTTTGCAACTTGTGTCACATGGTGGCTGGATGGTTACTGATGATCATAACCTCAGTACCTGCAGTTCCCCAGAACTGCCTCTGTATCTGTGTACATACTGTTCCCCTTCTTAGATGGTCTTCCCTTCCTGTCTTTATGAGGCTAATGTCTGCACACCCTTCAGGATTCGGCTTCAATGTTGCCTCCTCTGACCCTCAAAGCTGGATTTAATGATTTCCCATGTGTCCCCATAGTAACCCAATGCCTGCTGTACTGGTAGCCGTTATCGCTAATCTGAAAATGGCACTTTAAATGATCTTTCTCTCCTAGAAGACTAAGATCGTTGAAGGCAGGGACTCAGAGACAATGCTGCATCTAATTAGCATGGACTTTGGAATCAGACAAAACTAGTTTTAAATCCTGACTTCAGCATTTACTCACCTGCCTCACTCTGGGTAAGGTTTACCTTGGATTAAGGAACCACCCAGAGCTTTGGCTTCCACATCATCACGGCCGTGATAATAATAAAAACTATCTTGTTGAGTTGTTTTGAGGATTAATGGCAATAATGAACATAAGGTACTTAAGTCAGGGCTTGGTATATAATACATGTGCAATGAATTGTTATACCACAGTTTCTACCATACTACTTGCTTAATCAATATATTTGGAATTTGCATTATGTCAGAGAGCTTGAAAAACATAGCAGTTGACTACACCTAATCTGAAGCTTCACTATTGGCTCTTACAGGGGCCTCAGGTCTTTCTGTTGTCTTTTTGTGCCACTGTGAATAGTTGATCATTGCTTGTTTGGTGCTAAATCCCGCTCCCCCCCCGCCCCCCACCGCCATTCAACATCAACACTTCCTGCATTTTTGCTCAAAGTTAGCAGGAGGGAGAAAAGCAAGACATATATAAGTTTTAATTGAAGATCAAACCCAAGGTCTATACGGGGCCCAAAGGACTTATCAATAAGCCCATCATTTTCACACATGTCAACCAGACTGCAAGCTCCAAGAGACTGAGAATTGCAATTTTTGTTCACTATGGCATTGCTGGCACATTGTATGGGTCTGACACATAGTTCATACTCAATAAATATTTGAAGAATGAAGGAGTAAATATATCTGAAAGGTATGAATCAGTTCAATTTCTGTTAGGAACCATTTATCCCTGTGTTTCACCAGTTTGGGCCAACTTCTGAAACATTTTACTTACA
This sequence comes from Felis catus, assembly GCF_018350175.1. Lineage (NCBI taxonomy): Eukaryota > Metazoa > Chordata > Mammalia > Carnivora > Felidae > Felis > Felis catus. The sequence goes on along the minus strand of NC_058376.1, from coordinate 84,891,808 downwards.
TGTACATAAGAAATATGTGGAATGATGCAGAGGGGACTTCTTACATAACCTGTATTCATTTTACTCAACTTCTAAAAGATTCCCTCTTGTTCTATTATTTTCAGGATTTTGTGAACATGTTTACATTAATGATACTATTCGTGATTTGTAGGTTTTGTCCATGTGACTCCCTGTTTTGGCCTTTCTGGGCTCAAAGGACTGAAACATTGAGACCTTCCCATGTAAAGCATCCCTTTACTCATTTCAATCATAGTGGTTCAAATCTACACTTACAAGGTACATTCAATACTGTCAAAGCTAGGCACTATGCAAAGTGCTGAGAATACCAAGACCCTTCTCTGGTCCAATCACAATCTTCCTTGGGTTTGGGTTGTGATTCAAATTCCCCTCCACATGGAGCACATTGTAGAATAAGGTCATAGTTTGTTTGGGGTTTGTTCCCTTTTTTTTTTTTTTTAATATTTATTTATTTTTTAGACAGAAAGACAAAGTATGAGTGGGGGAGGGGCAGAGAGAGAGAGAGAGAGGGAGACACAGAATCTGAACCAGACTCCAGGTTCTGAACTGTCAGCACAGAGCCCAACGTGGGGCTTGAAATCACGAACCTTGAGATCATGACCTGAACCGAAGTCAGATGATTAACCGACTGAGCCACCCAGGTGCCCCTGGGGTTTTGTTCCTAATCACCTTGCTGGAGATGCTGCATTTGTACTGGCTTCTTGGATGCTTCTCTATTGACTTCTTGTGCTGGCTTTTCTCTCCACATGCACGATCCACTCCATTGTTCAAGACTTTACTCCATCTCTAAAACCCCTACCAGGGGGGAGGCAGCATTATCTCAAGAGTCTCACTGTATTTCCACCTGTGTTATTGTACAGAGCCTGTTGTTTGTTTGTTTTTCCTAAGTTTGCAGGAGCCCAGTTCTTGTTCTCTTTCTGCATGGTGCTAAGGAGAGCACTGGATTTGGAGTCAAAAGACATGAGTCCCATACTTAATTCAGCTGCATCTTAGCTGCATGACCTTGTGCAGAGTATTTAACCGTATGAGTTTCTTTACCTGAAAACAAAGTTAAAACCTATCTCACAAGTGTTCTGAGAATTAAAACCTACTACATATGAAACCAACATACAATTGTACACAGATCACAAATATAAATTGTTATTCATTATCATCTGCAGTGACTTTTAGAGGATTTCTATAGATATACAGGGATATATACTCTTTTAGAAGCTCAAAGAGTGAGTCCACCAGAGCATAAATTTCCCAATGTCTACATGAGAACTTCACTTAACAGAGTGGATTTGTTTAAAGATTGATGAAATTGTCTTTGTAAAAGCAACGTCACTTTCTTGAAGGCAAGAAACTTTTTCATGAGTTTATAGTTAGCAGAGAAGAAATATTAGAGAAACAAAGGAAGGGACAGTTTTTTTTTGTTTTTGTTTTTGTTTTTTTGTTTTTGGACTTCTCCAGCTTGTGCTGTAGCTGAACTAGGAAAGAATAAAGAATGTTCTCTTTCAACAATTCGCTCCATAAATGTGTAATTTAGCCAACAGTCCAATCAACAAACAGTTATTGGATGTTTGTTCTGTGGGTAGCATGATGTTTATCTAGAAGTAGTTTTCCAGTTGTTAAATTTAGACTTTTGTATTTATTAATGCAAAAACATTAAATTCTCAGTCTTTAGCCAAAATACAGAGTAAAATGCAGCTGTGGATATGGAAAAAAATGAATAAGACATGATTTCTGTCTTCAAGGCACTTATAATTTAGTTGGGGAGAGAGATAAGTAAGGAATTCACCATAATCTGAGCTACAATAAAACAAAAACATAAATAAAAAATAAAGAACCACTAGGAGGTAGGAAAGAAAGGTGAGGAGAACACTGAAGAGCAGCATGCCTGTGGGAGAATTAAACAAAGAAATTCCCGTCTTATAGACTCTCCTATGCCTCAATTTTGAATTGGAGCAGACTATATGGTGCTTTCTAAAGAAAGTTTTATGTAGAAAATATAAGCCATTCATTTCAATAGTCTCATCTTAAAGAAGCTGACTTTATACAAGAAATATTAAAATGTAAACAATACAAAAATCCAAGGAATTGAGGTGACTGGGGGGCTCAGTCAGTCACGTGTCTTGGACTCTTGATCTCTGCTCAGGTCATGACCTCATTGTTGGAGAGATTGAGCCCTGAGTCAGTCTCTGTGCTGAAAGGGCGGAGTCTGCTTGGGATTCTCTCTCTCTCTGCCCCTCCCCTGCTCCCATGCGCTCTTTTTCTCTCTCAAAGGCAAACAAACATTTTTTTTTAATCGAAAGAATTATTTTGAGGATACTGGGAGCCACACATAAGCGTGTGCACATGGAGCCAACGCTCCTCACTAGATATGGAGGTTGTAGCGATGCCAATGAGGACAGAATAAGACTCAGTATAGAAGACTCTGTAGAACATCTTGCCTAAATCATCCAAAATTGATACTTAGCATAGAGTGAAATCCACTTATTTTTTATCTTTCTACAATATTCTGTACATTAGAGATAACCCTACAGTAATTATATAATTAAATTAAATGTTCTATAACATTAGTTTCAAGTAGCAATGCATAGAAGGAATTATTTGGGTAATATCAATCGACTATATAAATAATGCCCTCAAAGTCCTTTTAATTACTTTTGTTTTACTTTTTGACAAGTATCTATATCTTATGGATGAAAATAGATACCTAAAAGAACTACCTTGACATAATTCAAATATTTAAAGCAAATATCTTTAAAAAGATTTTTTTAATGTTTATTTTCGAGAGACAGAGAGAGAGAGAGAGAGATGGAGAGAGAACGTGAGCAAGGGAGGGACAGAGAAAGAAGGAGACACAGAATCCAAAGCAGGCTCCAGGCTCTGAGACGTCAGCACAGAGTCTGACATTGGGCCCAAATCCACGGACTGCAAGATCATGACCTGAGCCAAAGTCAGAAGTGCAACTGGCTGAGCCACCCAGGCATCCCTAAAACAAATATCTTATAGTTGATTTGCTTAACCATAGGTTTTCACTTATAAAAGTCAGGAGTGTGTTTTCTTACAACTGTCAATTTTCTGGTCTTCAAACTCTATTTCAAACCCCACTTGTTACAAAAAGGTTCTCCATTACATAAAGGCAGAATAGACCAGCTTGTCCTCTGGCTTTCAGAGCAAAACTCTGGACTTTAACCTTACCTAGGATCCTATCTCCTCTTGGGCATAAATAAAGAAGACACATCAATCTAAAGTTAGTTCATTCTACCAACAATGCCATGGCTGAATGGACCATACACAGTAATATCACAGGCAAAATAGGACCATCAACAAAAAAAATCAGAGAGTCCATCCAGCACTAAGACTTGGCATCCCTTGGATGGGGCACGGAAAGCATAGAATATGTATGAAAAAATACTGCAACACCTTGGGTTTTTTTTTTATGACAAAGAGAAAGTTGTAGATGTTGTCGATACACGTTAATCAAAAACGTTCCAATCCTGTTCAGTGTGACTTAGTAATAGTAGGCCATTAGCACTGAGGGTGCAAGAATGGAATGGAAGAAGGGAGTCCTAGCCTGCCAGTAACAGATTTTATGATATTGAGTCACCAGAACCTCAGTTTTCCCATCTATGAGATGGCGATGATGCTGTCTCGCTCACAAAGTTGAGGGATCCAAAGGAATAATCCATGTAAATCACTAAGATCCCAAAGCATTTAACAGATATTACGCATAGAAAGGTGCTTTGAAAATAATACAGCACTGTAGATATCAAACCATTACCGTTATTAAATGGGATAATTACCCAGTAGAAAATCCTAATAACTTATATTTGGGGAAGGTAGCTTGAGTTAAAATGGCTACAGTCTGTATATGACTGTAATAATATTTTTACTATGTTAACAGTTGATCTTCTAAATCTTTGGTTTCTCTTTTTCTAGTAGGGATGTTATAGATGTTAAATACTTTAATAAATCATAAAATTCATAAATAATTATTTCCATAGGTATCCTCTAGCCAGGACTTTCTCCCAAAGATGCGTAATAGGTTTTGCTGTTGATTTTAACCCCCAAATGATAAGATGTTCTCCTTGCTGCTCTTTCACATACAGCTCAGTTGTAGGATACGGTGCCTGTCATGACAGACCAGACACCGGCAGCCCCCGTGTCATGTGCCTTTTCTAACCATTTACCCGTGGGCACTCATGCTCTCTGGGCTGAGTGTTCCCTGTGGCCCTTGTCAGGGGGAACTTGCTCTCCGGTTACCGCAAGCTGGTGTGACCTTCAGATCAGGGGAGCTTAGCTCACTTTTAGGTTTCATCAGTTGTTTCTCTGAAAAATGTAAATGGGGAAAAGGGGTGGGTTCAGTGGGAATTTGGGTCAGGTAAGGATGGAGGACAAGAAACATTACTGAAGTAATTGCCCTAAATTAATTGCGCATCGTCTGCTGAGTGGCCATGAGGAAGGACGCGGAGACTAAGCTGGAGGCAGTGGGGTGTTTCCTGGGCATGGGGAAGGGGGCGAGGGGCTCACCTGCCCTGCTACTGCTGGACAGAAATACTCCCCTACAATCCACAGGGGTTCTCTGAAGATGTAGTTTGAGGGGTTATTCGCTGAGATCTTTGAGGTATAGAAAAGAAGAAGAATTAATTTGGCAAACTTATTCCCTCCAACTTCCATTCATTAAGGGAAACTGACACCTTTTGCATATCTGAGGTATGCACATTAACACGGAAAGATACATTTTTAAATAAGCTGAACTTGTACTAAATTCCATTAAGCTTCTTTTCCCCATCATATCTGTAAAAAGAAGAAAAGAAACACGCTTCACTTACAAAAATATCCTTTTATTTCTGCTCCAAGAGCATGATATCTGCCAAAGCCATACATTTCCAGTATGACAAAGGGAAAACGTGGTTGGTCTCCACCCAAGTTAATTCGGAGATATGAGCTCCAGTTTTATAACAAAGTGGAGCTGTCTGATCCCAGTTATGCTTCCTGTCTGAGAAGGAGGAAGAAATATTGTGGAGAGCAGGAGTTTTAAAGACTAACAGACCTGGGTTTGAATCTTTCCTCGGCCACTCACTGTGTGTGTGACTTAATGCTCTGGGCCTCACTTACTTTGCCTTTAAAATGGGCATATTTGTAATATTAAATTTAGGGATTAGCTAATGTAAAGCCCTAAACTCTGTGCCTTGTCTGGCCCATGGGAGGCATGTAATAGATAATCCTCACTATCTTAAGAGTGAAGCTGGCATGAATTCAGTTGTAATAAATACGTTATCATCATTGGAATCTCAAATATAATGCAGACATTTTTAAAATATGGAAATCCCATGCTGTAAGCGATGTAGAAAAGCCTGAACACACGGGCCATGATGTCTTTACAACCTGTTCAAATCTTTATTTGCTTTAACTGAGGTTTATTTGAGTTTGGATGAAGAGTGGACCTATTTGGGCAAATTTGACAATAGGAGACGCACCGTGCTTTGTTTCAGTTTCCCACTCTGGATTCCTGAAGAGATCATCCTAGTCAAAACCTTCTGAGTTTAGCACAAAGCAGGTTCTGTTTCTGACGAAAGCGCGCAGCCTGTTTAACCTGCACAAAAATATTTCAAGGGTAACTGGAAAATACGTAAGAGGATTCAGATGTTTCGTGACATACATTTAAAATTCTTCCACTTCTAAATGAGAGCTCCATAAGATGCGGAAGCAAAAGTGCATCCAAAAAGGAGGGTGCTTTGAGGCAGGCATTTGGAGAGCTAGTAAGTTATTATTTGAAAAATAATCCTCAAAGGAGGATCAGGAGAAGAAAGCATGTAAGTGAGGGGCCCAGAGGCTGAGAGTCTGCATTTGCAAATGAGACTTGCAGTAGGGACTTGACCTGTTCAAATAATTTTACCACATTCTAGACTGGCATGTGGACTACCAGTTACCAAGCCTCTTACTGAATGTCTGTGAGAGCATGCTCCCCTACAAGCAGTGCAAATGCCAGGGAGCCATGAACCTGCTTTCGGCGTGCGTGGGTTTCACGCGTAGGGTGAGGAACTTCCTGCAGGTGCTGCTCTAGTGGGGGGGCATTCTGCAGAAAGATCTACAGAGATAGACTCAATCAGTCTACTTAGAAAGCAAAGTGTCAGCAAGATTGCAGCTGAGTCAACAGTAGCAAAATGCCAAGCTACCAGGCAAGGAAGGGCAATAATAATAATAACAGTTTCCTATTCAAAGACAGCCCAGTATGTACCCGGTATGTGCCAGTATGTACCACTTCAGCTTATATATTATTTGGATTTTTGCCACAACTCTGTAAGGAAGTATCTATTATTACTCCCGATTTATAGATGAGGAAACTGAGGCTTGGGTGGTTTAGTGACTTGCCCAATGTCATAGCTAGGCAGTGGTGAATGTGTAATTTGAATTCATGTGCGCCTGGCTGCAAAACCTCTGTTTACTTATGGGCATAAGAATATAATAACAAAGGGGGCACCTGGCTGGCTCAGTCGGTAGAGTAAGCAACTCTTGATCTCAGGGTCCTGAGTTCCAGCCCCATATTGGGTGTGGAGCCCACTTAAAAAAAAAAAAAGAATATAATAACACAAAGAGAACAAAATAAAATGTATGTATGCTCATAAGTTTTTGCCTCTGACATCCAAGAGACTCCTTTGTGTTGTAAGGCTCGGCTGGCCCAAGAGCCCGCCTGACTTTACAGAGATCCTTAAACGCACCTCATCATTTTTTCCTAACTTTTCTGACACCCTCCTGTTTGGAATATACTTGAAAGGCAGTACAATCTATCATCCCTTTACCTTCCTCCCAAGTGTTATTTTAAAAATATTTAACAATTGCATCTCCTTCTAAATCTGTTTTCTTTTGTTAACCCCAGAACTAAGGGGGTGTTAGTTAGGGTAGAGGCTAAGCCGTTGTAACAAAGCATCTGTGATAGACAATGGCAGAAAGAAGATGAGAAGTTTATTCAGCTCTCCTGACCGTCTAGAGGACAGTGGTTCATGCCTGATGGGCAGCTTTGGCACCCTTAATGCTTCTTTCCAAGGTTGTTTGAGCTGTCGCTCTCCCAGACAGCAGCAAGGATGAAAGGGAAAATGCATGGCAAGTGGCTTCATCTTTGAAGAGATGACCCAGCATGGCACACATTGCTTCAGCTCTCATCTCATTGGCTCAAATGCAGCCCTCAAGGGATGTACCTGGTTGCAAGGAAGTCTGGGAAACACAGACTTTAGTTGGGCAGTCAAGTGCTTATCTGAAACCCAGGTCTTCTCCTACTAAAGGGAATAGCAAGAGAGTGGACGCTGGGGACAAACAGCTGACTCTGTGACAATCTGTTTTTCGTCTGGTCACCAGTCTGGTTCTGACTGTTACATGAGGCGATAGAAGTATTAAGTACCAATCTTAAATGCTCTACTTCTAAACAGTGAGCTCAGTGCCAGGAATCTTAAAACAATAAGCAAATAAAACTAAAGCAATCTGAGGATCACGTTTGTGGGCTCCTAGGACACTTAGACCCCTTCACCGGCAAAATGTCTGTGGTCAGACCTTCATCAAGCTGGTTGGGTTGCCAGTTATTAGGGAGAGTTGTTTACAAAGAGCTGCCAAATATTTTATTTGTTTCTCAGCATGCATGAATAATATATTGATACAAATGTCCATGTCATGAATTGGGGGTTTGTTTAGAAATTATAGAATGAAATTGATGAAAGAGATCCTGTCTAATTCCATATTCTAACAGATGAGGAAATGGGAATGCAGAGTAGTTAAATGACTTATTTAAAATAACAGAGTTGGCTAATGAAAAAGTATTTTGTGGAAGAGTTATATTTGCAGTAGTGTCTATTCAGGGCTAATAGGGTGAATGAATGAATGAATGAATGAATGAATGTTTGACTGAATATTAAATAAATCTGAAAGGTAGAGCGAGAAGTCACTGAGAACCTCGAAGTAAGCAAAGAAATTGTCATTTTCAGGTAAATGAATGGATGGCAGATTAAAAGGTCACGTGGCAGTCAGACTTAAATTTTGTGAGACTTAAATTTTAAATGGGCCACCCTGAACTAGACATTTACATTTAATTTTTCCTGGGAACTGTTTTGGCTTTGCCTATAAACACAGCATCATGACAGCACGCAGGTTTCCTCTTCTAAAGCTCTGCTCATTCCAGAATTCAATCAGGTTAGGTCAGATACCTTGAAAACCATGAACAGAATCTTCAAAAGAAACCCAGCACAACTTTTTGAAAATGTATTTTTCCTATTATTAAGACAGGGCACTGTCTTGCTGAGCTGTTTTTTCCTGGACCTCGACAAGTGTTTCATGAGTCACCTTTGCTCAGCCTGACAGCGGAACGGTTCAGAAGGTCACAGCCTTCTTCGTGGCTCTGAAAACCTGTACATTCCTGGAACGAGGGGCATTGTTTCATTGGAAGAAAGCTAATTAGGTTAAAGGACACATTAATGAGCTCTGCAGTAGTCCATACACAGTAAATAAAGAGGAGAAAGGATAACAAGGAAAAGAAAGTCAAAACACGTAATGAAAGCCTTAGAAAGTTGAGTTTTCACACATAAAACTATCTGAAGAAAACCAGAAAGAAAAATTAATTTGCTTCTTCAGTCCTTAGAACCTTGGTTTTGTGACACTCCAGGATGTCCCCAATTATCTCAACGAATGTCATGAAATGTTCCAAAGGATTCTCAAAATGAAATTAGTTTTATTTCATTTAAAAATAGATGGCCAGTAGCTCTTTCAAGAGTAAGGGAATCAAATGAGCATTTGGCTGCCACCAGCTCTAAAGGTTTCCAAGCACCAGGTTAGGGCTGATGAAAGAGGCACAGCCATTTTGGAATGGAAATTTTTAATACTTCTCTAGACATTTTAATCCCCCAAATCCCTTGAGATTTCTTTAAAAAAAAAACAAAAACAAACAACAGAGTAACAATAATAATGATGACACCGTTCAGATGTTTACTTCACAAATTGACCTCATGGGGGAGGGCAGGAGATTCTTAGAACATAAGAGCGTCAGAAGGGAACTTTGAGGTCAATTTTATTTGACTCCCTCCCTTAAGGAACAGGAAACCTGAACCAAGAGGATGTGGTGGCTTATCCCAACCCACCCAGTGAGTTAAGGACCATGGTTTCCCATTCAGCCATACTGCTGTCCTCTGTCTTGTGGGATGTGCAATACTCAGAATTAGAAATGAATTTTACCAGCTTTAATAAGCATCCTTTGTTTGACTTTCACTGAGATAAGTGTCAAATATCATCCCAATTTTCAAATGGAGAAACTGAGTTCTAGATGGGTAAAGTCTTATACCTAACAAATAGAACATTTAAGAAATGGATTTTGTTTTCAAGTCAGCCTTGAAGTCATGGTGAGTAGAGGGCTGTAATGAGACATGGGCATAAGGAAAAGTCATAAACACAACCAACCATTAAGACATGACTGAGCAATTAGATATATATGGAACTCCATTCAACCTTTACTTGAAATCTGACTACACTGAGAAAAGTCCATAGTGCTCTATAATACATGGAAACCCAAGTTCATGACGGAAGCTGAGTAGATCAAAGGTTCTAATTAACACTACTAGTAAATTGTTTGCTTAGACAAATTTGTATCGTTCTACTTCATGCTATTTTATAAACCTTTGCCAAAGCAACCTGTTTTAGAATTATTTAAGTGCCACAAATATCTTCTTCTTTACCCTCTTTGTAGAAGCATAGAACCCCAGGATTTAAAAGGGCATTTAGTTCAATCTCTGACTCAAAACAAAAGTCCTTTCTTCAGCATTCCAGCAAGCCAGGCTCTGTTTGGCCACCCTCCGTAACAAGGTAATGCCTGATCACGGAACCATCTCTAATGGAAAAGAATGCACAGAAATCGGGCTGGGAAAAAGTAGGCATTCATGTGCACCTTAAAGATGTGTTTTTGCCAAATCAGGATCCACAGACTATTAATGAAAATAACACTCTCACTTCAAGTCTACACACTGAGCAGCACTTGTAAGAATCCCCTTCCCGGATGCTGTTTTTGTGCCAGACGAGAGGCCGCGCTAGCACTGGGGTTTTATCTGTGTTCGGTGCAAATACAGCAAGGTGTGCAAAACAAACAACAGGATAACAGAGGAGAGTGCAAGCAAACAGCATGGGCTGCACATTTCTGAGAGAAATGCCCCAGGTATGGAAGTGCCTGAGAGGTTAAAAAATCACATGTCAGCCACATGTGTCCCATCCTGTGAAAGGGTAATTATGACAGGTGTTGGAGTAAATTTGCTTTTCAAGGAAGAAGCTACACCTTGCTCTTTTTTTTTTTTTGAGGTATCTTTTTAAACAATCCCTACACATAACGTGAGGCTCGAACTCACAACCTTGAGATCAAGAGTCGCATTCTCTAGAGACTGAGCCAACCAGGCACCCCAAAGCTATACCTTACTTAATGCATATGCTGAATTAATCAAGATGTGGCTGAGCCATCCAAACCGTTAAAACTAATTACTTGATTAAACTTAACATCTTTCTATGCCTCACTCGCAAATGTGACCCAGAAATCTGGGTTTCGTGGGAGAAGCCTCCTGAAGATCCGGCAGTCTGATCATCTTTCAGGTGTGGCTAAAGGAGATATTAAGAACTGGTAACCAAAGAAACTATGCATGTTTATGCCTTGAACCTCTCGAACATTAGGAACATGTTTAACAATATTTTTCTTCGTTTATTTACCCCTCGACACTCTAGGATATGTTTGGATATTTAGCAATCCCTTAGGGAGTAGTGTAGCAATGTGTTTGAATTCACAATTCACAGTTCATAACATGTCCTGGTTTTAAAAACTCTTATTGTGTGCCGGGTGCAAGCATATAAATATAAGTAAAAATGATCTCTGCTCTCAAATACTCCGGAGAAAGTAGAAATGAAGAGATGAAAACAAAATTACATTTCGTCCTCTTTTCATTAAAAAATAATCAAATACTCACAAGTAGATTATGTGTATTTGCCATAACACTTCACATTTTTTCAGACACACCAATACTAAATAGTTTCATGTATTACAGTAACCGCTTTCGTTTGTATTTATAGAAGAAAATAGACGGGCTTAAATGTGGCTTTACTGTTGACTCGCTGTGACTCTCAACCAGCTCTTTAACATCTTTGAATCTGCAAAATGGAGTTTCTAACATTCACCTGGGAGGTTTGCCAAGCTCTGAAGTGCATGGAGAACCTAGCGCTGTGTCAGACATCAAGCAGCTGTTCAATAAATGGCAGCTATTACTTACAGCTATTTTGTGTTGATAGTTCGGAGACTCATCCAGTTTCAAGCACAAGGCATTTCGGCATCATTTCAGATAACTTTTGGCCATTCAAAAATCTGTCTTCTGAGAATTTTTCTAATTTTTTTGGTACCACTTTATAATGATCATCATGTAAACATATAAAGGGACTTAGAAAACATATGTATGTTATAAAACCGGTAAAACATGTGACCCAAACATCCAAGATAGAGAATTAAAACGTCACCAATGGTATTAAGTCTTTTTTGAGAGCTCTTAATGTTAAGATAAGTAGCAACACTTACTGGGGTGCCTGGGTGGCTCGGTGGTCTGACTTGTGGTTTCGACTCAGGTTATGATCTCACGGTGCCGAGACCACTTGGGATTCTCTCTTCCTTCTCTCCTCTTTCTCTGTCCCTCCCCCGTTCTCACTCTCTCTCTCTCAATAATAAATAAACATTAAAGAGATAAATAAATAAATATACCCTGGATCCCATTTATTGGAAGGTTAGGCTGAATCCATTGTTTCTGTTGGAACCATGCTCTTGCATAAAATAGAGTAAGATTGCATTTATTAGTACTTTTGCAAATTTAGGTACGCCAGGGAATATTATCTTATTTAACATTACTTAGTTACCTGAAAGATATAATGTTAGGAACTAATATTTTTACAGAAGACTGACATTAATGACTGGTTATACTTCCCTTAAGAGCTTAACAATCTTGATGAATAAAAAATTCTCTTCTGAAGAAGAAATAAGAAAACACTTTAGAAGGTAAACAGTTGACAGAGGACTCTTTCCCTGTCTAGTAACCCAAAGCGAACATCATAATCACCAATTAATATCTATACAAGTATCTATCACAGAAGAGAGTTCCAGGTAATGGCAAAGACTTGCTATGTTCAAGGAGAACAAAAATTTCCTCCGAACAGTCCCAAAAGAAACTTCTTACATAAGGTTGACCAATGCTGGAGTAAAAACATGAGGTAAGAAAATGCTGAAGTAAAAACATATGAGTATTGGAAAGGAAGCTTACATCTTATTTAGCTTCAATGTTAAAAATGCAGAGAAACATCAGGTTTGAGTATAATATAATGCATGTATTTTTGGTTGCCTGTTGTGGCCACTAATTAAAATTTTTGTATTTAGCTGTCCTCTTCCTGAATTCTTTTAAAACCTTCCCGAAAAAGCATTTTTTGTTTTGTTTGTTTGTTTTTCCATTCCAACACACACATAGCCATAGTGTACCCTTTCTTAAACCATAAGCTTAGGGACAATAAAAGTGATGTGTTCTCTGTAGTTGTGTAAATGACAAATAGTGCCATGCGGAGCAACAGTAATAATCAGATGTTCAAATCGTGCGATCGGGAGTATTATAATCAAAAGTGAATCCCTGTGAATTTGGTGCTCTCTAAAGGAGTAATGAATTACACACAGATGAGAGCACTATTTTCGTTTTTTATCTTAAGCATTACTCATTTTATTATTTTGATAAGAGATGTACTGATAGATAGAGATGTTAAAGAAAGCTCTTGGGGCACCTGGGTGGCTCCCTTGGTTAAACATCTGACTCTTGATTTTGGCTCAGGTCATGATTTCATGGTTTGTGAGTTTGAGCCCTGGGTCAGTAGTGCAGAGCCTGCTTGGGATTCTCTCTCTCTCCCTCTCTGTCTGCCCCTCCCCCACTGGCTCTTGCATTCTCTCTCAAAATAAACAAAATTTGAAGGAAAAAATAAAAAATGAAAAGCTCTTAGCAGATATGAGAATCTTTTTGCTTTTATTTTTTGTTAGAAATCTTTCATGTAGTTCCTCTCCTGGCCATCCCCAAACACCCCCATTCCATTCCATAAACACACACACGCACAGGCACACACTGGTGCCTCTTCAGTCTGGCCTGTGCTGCCTGGGGGGCTTTTGGGTCAGCTGTGATATCCTGAAGGGTGTGTGAAATTGAAGACAAACATTTTTACTAGGAGTTTATAGCCTTAACAAAGTAAACTGTAAGCCCTGCAGGTGTCCTTAATGGTAGGAACAAAGGGCCTGTGGTGTAGCAAAAAGAGACCTGGATTTTGAATTAGAAGGAGCTGTCCTTGCATTCCAAGTTCAAGAGATGGGTGAACTTCGGCAATCGTTTTCTCTCTCAGAGTCTAGGTTCACCATGAGTCAGATTAGGGGACCAAGGAGGCTTAACCCGATTACCTCTAAAAGTCTTAAATGCCTAGAAATCAAAGAATGAAATTATATCTCCAAGAAGTCATAATTGCTTTGGGTGATTTTTTCCTTTTATTTTTAATAATTAAGTTGCCTTTAAAAACAAACCAAAAAGAGAGCAAGAGCCAGTACAAAAGAGAGAGAGGGAGAAAGAGAGAAAGAGAAAGAGAAATTATCTAAATCTAAATATTTCTCTTTTCAAGACGCCAAAAGATGATGGTGGCATTTTGGTGCCTCTTCAGAGCAAAGGAATTCTTAGTTCCTTATTCTCTAAAATAATTCATTTTTAAAATATTTAATAAAAAGTTTTCCTAAACCACTGAGATTTTATACATGAATCATTATTAATTATGAAATTTTATATCATGCATTTTAGTTTACATGCAAGATCACACTTCCTTACCCAGCACTGATCTCACTCTATTAGAAAAGTCTAATAGACTGACTGACTGCCCTCTGACTGACCGGTGGGGAAAGGAGGCTCCGAGAGGTTAGGACTTGGCCAAGGCTTTAGAGACTCACAGAGCCATGCCTGAACACAGACATCTCCTAATGTTGGGTCTTATGTAAATGTCAGTGTAATTAAACTGAAATTATTTAATTCAAGACTGCCATATCATCAAGTGACATTTCACCTTGGAAGGAGTCAAGAAGTTTATTTCATTTGTAGTTTGAAGTTTAGATTCCTTGAGTCTATAAAATGGTTCAATAACTGGTCATCATTTGAGCTGAAAGATCAGTACATCAATTCGAAGGTTGGGAGTGTCCTTTGATGAGTAGTATAGAACCCAAGAAATCATTCATAGAAAAAAATAAAGGAAAAGGAAAGGAAATAAAGCAAATTTCTTCAGAATTTTGGAGCCCTTGTCTCCTAATTGAAGAATGAGAATCCCGGAATTAATATGAATATTTAACTTGCAAGGTTGTTTGTAAGCGTTAAAAGTAATTATATAAAGCTCCTGCTATGTAGTGCTTTACAATATAAGCACTTCAATAAACAGTGACAATGGCTAATAGGGTTCATTTCCTTTCAAGTTATTGCTAGGTCTATACTGTGATACATTGTACTATTTAATATAAGAAACCTAATGTAAGTATAGGGAGAGTTCTGTCAGTGGCAGAGCAGAGATCCGTTGTAACTCTGAGCTCCTATTATTGTAATTGATATTTTCCAATGTGTTCTACCTATTAGAGATTCTAATTATGGGAGTGAAATAGACACTATTGTCTTCATACATGTGATCTGTTATCTGAATATATACATGTGCTGCAAACAAGTTTCAAAACAGAACCTTCCCACGGGCATAAAGGAAAATGCTGGTCTTTCCGATGCTAAACAATGCCAGAAGGAGCCCCGCACTGGTAACAATAGTAACAATAGCAGTAATAGCAGCAATCCTTTTTAAAGCATCTACTGTATTCCAGGTACTGTAAGCCACACTGTGGAAAGTTGCCTATAACCTTAGGACACTGGAGATCATGGCCCTGTGAAGGTGCCAAGGCTGGGTGACACAGCACTGCGTTGTGTAGCTCAAGTATCCATGAAAGACTGCAAAACTTTTCTACGTGGCAGGTGTATCATGGAAAATATACCGCTATTGGCATCATAGGACCAGAATCTGTCTTTCATTAGTCCTGAGTGACAAGTCACAGTCTTTGTAGACCTCAGTTTTCTTAAACAAACAAACAAACAAACAAACAAACAAATAAAAAGCTGAGATCTCCTTCCAAGTCTAACGTCCTATGCCCTGATGTGGTATTCAATTATTTAAGTTGCCTGAACCTTTTGGGTTCTTATAAGTATATACAATTCTATAGGTGTATACATTTCACTAATTGTTTTTTTTTCTTTTTGCCTCCTTAGAACAACATTAATATCTAATTTTTTAGTCGGAATAACCTGGAACATTACACACATTTGTATGTCTATCTAAATTGACTCACAAATATGTTTCCTAATTAATTTTTAATTATTAGAGTTTCATTGCAGAAACAGCTCCATCAATCTTCTGATGTTTAAATAGTATCAGAAAATCAAAGCTTTCTCTTGAGGACAGACACTGGAGCAGATTTTTTTTTTTTTTTTTGGTCAAGTGTGCATTAATTTCCTATTAAGCAATATTGTAACAGAGTAATCAGACCCGTAGGAGTTTAAAGTGAAGTGGGTGTCAGAGAGCCAATTACTATGTCATAAAAATGTTTACATGAGATTTTGAACTCTTGGCTCAGTCCTTTTCCATCTCCCTAAATGGCCCCTATGGACAGTGACATATTTAGGAAAAACCTAGAAATTAGATTGATATAAGAAAGGTGGAAAAAAAAAAACACAACAGTACCAGGCAACAGGGGTAAAACCGTCTCTATAAATGTGACAGACATAAAAGAAAGTGAAGAAAAGTTAAAAATTACCATAGGGCAGGCGGGACACCTGTTAAAGGACCTACTGCTGCCGGTCACAGCTGGAAAGAAAAATGAAAGAGATGCAAACAACTATCCCGGAAGCATGAAATCATTCTTTTGTCTTTTTTTTTTTCTCTTATGAACAATTACAGTATGCAAAAATTAAGGGGGATCTCAAAGTATTGGGATGAAAATTTCAGCAGGCTCTGCATATAAATAGCAGAGGCATGGAAGTGTGCCTCTTTGAAAACAGGCCGTGTTGGGAGCTCCCTAGCCTTGAAGAAAGTGGTAATTAATGCAGAGAGAATGACTTTGAATGAAGGATGAATAGGGGGCATAACAATGGGTAGGTTTTTTCCTTCTTTTCTTTTCTTTTTCTTTCTTTCTTATTCTTTCTTTTTTTCCTTTCTCTTTTTTTCTTTCTCTTTTTCTTTTTTCTTTTTTTCTCTCTTTCTTTCTGTTTCTTTTTCTTTCTTTCTTTTTTTTTTAGGTTAAAGCATTGAAGAAAGCAAGCCGTCAAAAGATGGCCACTGTGAGGCCACAACTTCAATGTGTCTTGTGTGGCTCTCCTTTCTCAGGCTGTGGTGGGAGTTTGTTTTGTACCGCTGTCCCACCACAATGGAGTTAATTTGCACCAATTTCATTTTTGTGCGTGCTCCTCGATGTTTTCCTTTCTGCTGGATGTTTTTTTAAAAAATATTATTTTGGCAGGGCTTGGTCCTTTGATGATCCTTTTGAGCAAATGGTTTGCCCAAAGTTCAGATGGCGCTGGCTCCGTCTTCTTTTTCATTTACAACATCAAGAGGATTACAGAGAATAACTTTGTTGCCCCACATCAATGATATTTCTTCAGGCTACTAGAAAGGTAGTTCTCAGAAAGTGTGTCTTCTAATAGTTTAGAACCTCCACAGGCTTCAGATAAAACAAGTATTAAATACAGAAAGCTCACAAGGATACCAAGGAAGGTTAAACTCACGCAACCTCCTTCATCTCAAACACCTGAAATATATCTTTTTTTTTTTTTGACTGTCGAAGTGTGATCATGGTGAAGACAGCAGTAAGATCTTATATAACAGAAGACAGAAAAAGACAGAGAAAGAGTCACGTGGAGATGCACACACATATTAGTGAGAGAACACAAAAACAATCTTGTCAAAAAGCAAGTAATTTATAAAGGGCCAAAAATATGTGTCAGTTCAAAAGATAATATAAATGGGGTACTCACAGTGTGATTTTTCTCTCAGTGAAACCGGCTGACATAACTCCAAATTTGGTGTTAAGGACATTTTTGGAATTGTCACAATTTTTACAATTAGGAATATGCATAGGAATTCCCAAATAGGGCAGGCAACGTGAACCTCTCTCCCCTGGGTCCCAGTAAGCATTCAGCCGTGGCTGGACATGGAAGGTGGATGACTCACTAGCTCCTTCAAAAACTGTCCTTTCCTCTGCCCCTTCCCCTTGAACTAGCTTCTCTCATCTTCTGTCAGGAAATTCTGTGAACAGCTGAAAGGGTCCAGAGGAGGGACCGCTATCATGACTTGGTAACTAAATATCCCAGAATTTGGCTGCAGTCTCAATGTCGGGTAATTGTATTCTTTTTAATAAGCTCTGCTTTATTGACTGCATAACTAAATATGATTTTGATTTTATACCTTTATATAAGCTTTTTTTTAATGTTTATTCATTTTGAGAGAGATAGAAAGAGAGAGCAAGTGCACACATGAGCCGGGGAGGGGCAGAGAGAGAATCCCAAGCAGGCTCCACACTGTCAGCACAGAGCCGGAAGTGGGGCTCGATCTCATGAACCGAACTGTGAGATCATAACCTGATGGGAAATCAAGAGTCCGACACCCCGCTGACTGAGCCACCCAAGGGCCCCTCGACTTCACGCCTTTACAAAGCTTCTCATATGAATAAATTCAAAACTGGAACAATTTCTTTTTTTTTTTTTAATTTTTTTTTCAACGTTTATTTTTATTTTTGGGACAGAGAGAGACAGAGCTTGAACGGGGGAGGGGCAGAGAGAGAGGGAGACACAGAATCGGAAACAGGCTCCAGGCTCCGAGCCATCAGCCCAGAGCCTGACGCGGGGCTCGAACTCACAGACCGCGAGATCGTGACCTGGCTGAAGTCGGATGCTTAACCGACTGCGCCACCCAGGCGCCCCTCTTAGTGAGCTTATGAGCACATAACGATTCTTGGCTGGCTTAAAAATTAGTGTGAATTTCAAATGCCCCTAAAAGCCTTTGCCTAAAGATGTCCTCCCTAACTTGTCGCATTACCTGAAATTCCAAAATGAAAAAGAAGTTCCTTTTTGTTTTGTGTCCTCCAATCCCCATATTAAAGCAACAGTCCCTAAGTGGGGAATTCCTGTCAGCTGGGGAGGTAGAAGAGTCTGAGAGAAAGCTGTTGGGCATAGGAAGGTGTAAAGAGGCCACAGAAATTCTAGAACATCGCTTGGCACCTGCTCTTTATGTCACCCTTCCCTCTTCATTTCCATTGTTGGTTCCTTAAAACAATCAGTTTTACCGACCCTCAACTATTTCCATATCTCTAAACAGGTTCCCCTAATTCCTTAACATCCATCTCCAGTTTTACCCTTACGCTGCCCCCGAAATGACCTGACAAGAACATGGCTTTATTCATGACCCTATTCAAAAATCTTTGGGCTTCTTGGCCTTCTCTTTTGTCTCCCTAAGGTACTTAATCCTCCAGTTGAGCATCAAGGACCTTCATAATCTCAATGAAATCTGCCTTTCAGACCTCAACTCACACTGCTTCCCACCATGCTTCCCTGTACTTAAACCTCACTAGCATACTTGATTGTTTGAACATGGTTGTGCTTACCCACCTTCAAACCTTTGTTCGTGCTATTTTTATCATCAGATGCTTTCTCCCTTTCCTTAACCTCCTATCGACTCTGGTAATGTAAACATTGTTTACGAGGATGTTCCCCTGCTTTTAAGAGGTGAGGGGAAATGAGTAGTTTCTTGTCCAGTTTCTCCACTCCGGGGGAGCGGAGATTGTTGTAGACTTTCGGGAGCAGAGTTTGGTTATCACTATCGAAAGCCGGGAAATTACATATACCGTGCAATGCCACAATTATACTTCTAGAATTTTTTCCCCTAAAAACATATATGTATGGAAACTGGGGCACCTGGCTGGCTCAGTCAGTGACTGAGCGACTCTTGATCTTGGGGTCGTGAGTTCGAGCCCCATGTTGGGCATAGAGTTTACTTAATAAAAAATTAAATCATTATATATGGAAATAAATATTTGGCAAGAAGGCTAGTACTGTATACAATAGCAGGAAATTTGCAGCAATCTTAAGGCCCTGAATGGGGACTTAGTTAAATAAATGATGATACATCTAGAAACAAAATAATCTTTAGCCATTACAGGCAACTTTACAAACTGATGTTTAACAACGTAATATTCTTAATAAATTACTGAGTAACAGAAAGGACTTCTGAATTAGTTAGGCAGTACGATCATTTGATACATATATGCTTATCCGACTATCTATGAAAAAAGGTGAAAACAAACATGCACCAGGCTGCTCATAGTTTTTATCTCTGGATTATGAATGATGCTTTTTTTTTTCTTTTTTTCTGTTTGTGAAAACATGAACATGGCTATCCAGTAATGGAAAGTCATGGAAGACCCTTAAATGCATATTGTTAAGTAAAGAAGCCAGTCTGAAAAAGCTACCTACTGTATGATTCTAACTATATGACATTCTGGAAGAGTCAAGGCTACTGAGTCAGTGAAAAGATCAGTGGTTTCTGGGAGTTTGGGGAAAGGCAGGGAGGTATGAAAAGGTGGAGCACAGGAAATTTTTAGGGCATTGAAACTATTCTGTATGATATTATAATGATGGACACATCATACCAGGCATTTTATCAAAACCCGTAGAAGTGTACAACAGAAGAAGAGAACCCTAATGTGAACTAGGGTCTTTAGTTAACAATAATAGTGCATCAACACTGATACATCGATTATAGTGAGTGTACCATATTAATGCAAGATATTAATAATAGGGGAAACTGTATGGGGAGGAAGGAACTATATGAGAACTCTCCCTTCTATCTCCTCAATTTTCCGTGAACCTAAAACTGCTCTAAGAGGTAAAGCTTATTAATTAGAAAAAAAAATGAACATAATGCACTTTGTAGGAGCAAAGTATTCTCAAAATACTGCCTAAAATTCCTTCAGAGCCCAATTTAAGTGCTCACTTCTCTGTTAAGTTTTCTCTTATCTTCCAGGCTCTGTGCCCTCTCCAGCCTCATGGTTCATTGTGCTCTCACGGCTCGGCTCATACACTGGCCTCTGTGGTGTTAGGAACAGTGTTCTGCCTGAGGGAAGAGACCATGCCATGTCCTTTCCGCTGGTGCCCAATACAATGTCTGTCATAGAGCAGACTGCCCGTAAATTTGTAGGCACAGGTGCAGACACACACACGAACACACACAGAAAGGCAAAACTGAAAAAATACATATATAACAAAATATATACATAACGTACATTATGCATATCGACTTACTCAGTTTTGAGAATGTTAATTCAACCTTAGAAAGAGCTACTGATCTACTTGTGTGGGATTAATGGTGATTTAAATCATTTGAAGAAAAGGTATTCACATAATTAATCTTTCCCATCATGTCTCATAGGTACTATCAATTAAAAGTGTTACTGCTTTAAAGCTTAGATAATCATCAATATCTTACCAAGTATATGATTCTTTTTTTATTAGCATGATCTTGGTATAGTCATACAATTTTGCTCCAATATTTCCCTAAATATATAATCTGATGTTTTCGACATGAATAAAAGTAATAACCTCTTAGAGTGATTTCAAATGTTTAATTTCTTCAATTCAAGGGATTAAAAAGTCACATCCTCATTCTTCATGTAATTTTTGGGCCCCAATGGTGTTTTTGACCCACCCACATTACTTCTGGAAGTTATATACATAAAGAATGTGAATTTTATAGAAGGGAGTAGCAATGGGAAATAAAACAAAGGAAGTCACTTTCTGTTGTGCTTTAAAAAAAAAAGGGAATGTGTAACATACCCCAATAGTCCTTAAATAAGCCATTTCCTCTTAAGAAGAAAAGACATGTTATTAAATGCATCACTTCTTTGCTTCCTTCCATCACAACGAATGCAGATACTCTTAAACACAAGGCATATAGTGTTGGCTGCAAAGATGGTCCAGCATCTGGGCTCTTTTCATTATTTTGCTTCTAGTGGCACTTTAAGTCTCTGGTGTCTTACCTCTACTGAGACCTGGCATTTCTTTGTGTTGGAGAGGCAATTTAATCCATTTTTACTGTCTGCAAACAGACTTTCAAACAAAACCTCAAACTCTTTGAATGTGCCCCAAGGATTCCACCAAACCTATAATCCTCCACTCTCTTCTGGGGCTGTGGAGGGTGGTGACAGGAATAGAGCTGGCACCAACTAGGGAGCCTCATTAGTGTTTGTGATTTTGATTTTTGTTACCATTCTGCTTTGTGGCCATTTCAAAGTTGGAGCAATAACTATCCTCACATCTCACTGCACCCTTCCCCCAACTCCCCCGAATTCAAGCCACCTGGAATGATCTGGAGCAGCGTCTCCAGACCATGGAGAAGGCCAGCAGACAGGCTTTCTCTCATGGAGTCAGGGGGCCTGATTATAAATAGATGAGTGTTCAGCATCTGGATGTTGACGGTTCGAGTGAGCAGCAGAAAGCCAACCCCACGACAACGATCAATTATCAAGTTCTACACGGTTAGGACTACCTCCGGACATAGGGAGGTGAGGCCAGTATGCCAGGCCACATAGGCAAAGCTTGGACAAAGATGAATTAGGAAGGAGAGATAAAAAAGAAATGATCCTAGGTGTCTCTCTCTTTGTGGGAAATCACACTTAACGCCCGGGAAAACACTACTGTCTGAAGGTAGTCTTTTGAAAAAGCTGCGACCAGGGCAGTGGCAGGTACCACGGGCAAACAACACTCAACTAGTGATTGCCATGAGCCAGGCAAGCGACGTCACTTAACTCTCATAACCATCTAGGCATTATTATTCCGTTTTACAGGTGAGGGAACTGAAGTTCAGAAAGATTCAGTAGCTTCCACATTCTGTGTGGAAACTGAGCTCCTCTGATCCAGAATGCCTGCTCTTATCTGACTTCCGGTGGGGGCGTGCAGGGATTTACGATGACCAGCTCTAAGATGTTCTTTCCACCTCTCCAAAGATCTTGTACACTCTCCCTTTCTCTGTTGAATTTGGGATTAACTGTTAATTTTCAATGCAAGTAAAGTGTTTAGAGTAATGAAATGTATATATTTAATATTTATACGTGCAATTTAATCCTTTGAGTTTGTGGGAACAGTCTTTGTAATGCACGTTCGAATGTAAACATTAAGAGTTACATCTTGGGACAAACATGTCTCTGTTTATGAAGACAAAAAAAATATAACAAAAGCATCGCTCGAATAAATTCTTTCAGTTCAACTGCAGCTTCTGGTAGAAGCTTCAAACTCCTATTGGCTAATGTTGGCAAATATTGATATTTCGACCATTGCCATCTCTCACATTCACATTATCTAGAAAACCATGAGAATAGAAGTCACCACAAAGAAAAGGGCTCCTAAAGTTTGGGGAAGATAAGAGACTGCACACCAACAAGCTCTTGGTTTGAATCCTAGTGCCCTTGTCACTGAGTGTATAACCAGTTACATATCTCTCTAAGCTTCACTCAGGCATATTAATGTGAGAATACAAGGACACCTTTAACCTGTACTTTTATTTATTTTATTTATTATCAGTGGAGAGGTCATCTGAGTGAGTCTTGTACTGACACAAGAACATGACTTTCACAATCAAGTCGTGGATACTTACGACCTTTATCAGATGTGGTAACGCTGGTCTGAGCCAACACACCTGACTTTTTACGTGTCAATTTCCATAACTGTAAAACAAAAATATGTATAAGGATGCAGGGTTAAGAGATATAAGTATGTAAAATTGCTTTGCTATCGTGCATGATTCAAACTGGAGGAATTCATCTCAACCTCCTTAAAGATTCAAGTAGGTAGGGATAACTAATGCCAGGTTCCAATCCTTTGGAAAGACGGGGACTGGATCTATGTCAGTGGTAGCACAGCCATGAAATAGGCTGTCTAGTGAGTCATAAGCCTGAACAGTTTATCTATCTATTTATAAAACATTCATATTAGCCAATTCCTTTCTTTTACATTTCATATCAGTTCCTTTTGGGAGATTTAAGGGTACCTGAATTTTTTTCTACAAATGTTATAGGTGCACATATAAGGTTTCTTTAGGGCAGAAATATATTATGGTAATTTTTAGAAATTTATCTCATATACAGGAATAATAATCCTAATAGTCAACGAGTACTTACTAAGTCTCAAGTATTGTTTTAACCCTGGATACAGGCTATGCCAATTAATCTACAATTCCATTTTATAGATGTGGCAGCTGAGGTCTGGGGAGGCTAAATAATATACTCTGGCCTTGCTACCTAAGTCAAAGAGCAACAAAGTGGTGGAGCTGAAGTTCAAGTCCAAGAGGTTTGGACCCAAGTGGATGCTTTTAGCTACTTCACTGTACAGTGTCCTTGGAAAATGCTCACAAAGCATTTACAAATAAATTAATTAATGGATACAGTAGTTGATATCTAGGACAAGGAGTTGGTCCCTTAAACTTCTTTCCCTTTCCTCCTACTTAAAATAAAAAAAAAATTGGGGCACCTGGGTGGCTCAGTCGGTTAAGCGTCCGACTCTTGGTTTCAGCTCAAGTCATGATCTCATGGTTCTTGAGTTTGAACCCCATATCGGGCTCCGTGTTACAGCGGGGAGCCTCCTTGGAATTCTCTCTCTCCCTCTCTCTCTGCCCCTTCCCACTCATGCTTGTGCTCTCTCTCTCTCAAAATAAATAAATACACTTAAAAAGATAAAACCAATAATTTTATTTTAGTATTATTTTTCTTCTTTTCTTCTTTTGGGGAGGCATTTCCCTTCAGAGGCAGGAATGTGATAGACAACCAGATATAAAGTTCAGGAATCTAGTGGAAGCACTCATTGCCTACCAATAACTGGGAATGGATTTGTGTTCCAAATTGGGAAGTGTCAGTTCCACTCCTCTGCTCTGCCTTGGCATTATTATTATTTCTCAAGAGAATAAACCAGGGGCTGGGGAAGGAACCACATAACAGGAGATGGGGCTACATCTTGCCTTCAGTGATATAATTTACTCTATTTGAAATTGTAAGTGGCATAATTATTTTTACATTAACACACCTTTTATTGACAACTTTCTATCTAGACACAGAACATTTTACCACTTTTTAATAAGAATTTCCAGAAAAAGCTTTAGTGTCCAAAGATTCCCACAAGACACTCAACATTTGGAGTCCCTGTTGCCCCCTGTGCTTCTCAGTCATCCATTGTTTCCCTTATTGTCTGGATCTTGTATTCTTTCATAACTCATGCTTAATACTGAAGGGCACAAAATGAAATTATGCGTGTCTCATTATTTAAACAGGGCAAGAATTTAAACGGCTGGTGGTCTGTACTTACCACAACTTCTGAAACATATAGGTGATACCATGAACTGCTGTTTTTCATTTCTCTCCTAAACTATTTTGGAATATTTAGCCCATTCAATCAGAAGAGTCAGGCAGCTTCAGACCAGGTTACAAGTGGAAAGACATTTGTCAAGGCTGCTTTCACTGGCAATATACTTTAATGAGATGGCATTGAGAGAAGATGGTTAAAAGAACAAAGTCAGGTTTGTTGTGAGGCCATCAGTAACCCAAGAAGCCGCACTGCTCGGGGGCAGAGGCTGTGGAAAGGGTAATTGCAGGGAGTGCCAATCACACATACGCGCTACACAGAAACAACTGGCCATTGATGGCCCACACCAATGGAGGGGCACAGAGGCAGGGAGATGGAAAACAGCAGAATTTCTTTCTGTTTGCCTTTCAGTCGCATTATATATCTTCCATTGCTAGGAGAAAAACAAGAAAGAAAATGGTGGCAGGAGCAAGGAAAATGTATCAAGAGATTACACAGCCAGAACTGTGGAATGAAAAGGAAAAGAGGTGAGTCCTGTTTCAGTTCCGTTGAGTTTATGCAAGCCACAGAAAGTTTTGAATTTGGTCTAGGTGTTCCTACTGGGGATATTTGGAGGTTTATGAATTTAGAGGAAAAGGTCTGCCATCTACCAATATGTATTTAAAGGATGCCCATGGATATGGATGAGGAATCCCTGCAGTCAGGGCTGGGTTACAAATCTGCTCAAACATTTATAGTGCCAGCTCTGCAATTTTAGCAAGTACCTACAAGGTCATGAGAATTATGGACTCTAGTGCCATTGTCAGTGATAGTCTTTTCACTTCCTCCTAGGGACCTCAGAAAGACTGCAGTAAAACCCAAAAGTCATATTGCATTACAAGAGAGATTAAGATGAAACCCTGGGAGTCCAGGAGCTAAAAGACAGACAAGCAGGGCGAAGTGACCATCTTTCAGATAGATGCCATTAGTATGCTTGATTCAAAGGGACAGAGAATAGAGAGAGAAACTGAAGAAGCACGTTCAATGGCGCGGGCACTGGCGTCGTTAAGTGGCAACCGCTATTGAGGGGAAGCCTCCTCTGTGTCAAGCCACTGAGCAGGAAGAGTTGGAAGTTGTTCTCGTGGCAAAAATACTCCAGAAATAGGATAAAGTTGCAATACTTATTAGGGCTTAAATGGAGATAACGAGGAATAATTTTGATGAGCACAATCATATGTGATTGATTTTTTTTTTTTTTTACACAAAATTCTCTGATCTTGATTACACACTTTGGTATATAAACCACCTTCCCTTTTTAGAAAACTTAACCCCTCTGAATAAATTCAGCTCATGTTTCAAATTAAGTTATAATGCCAGATGGATTTCAAATCAAACATAAAATATCAAATTTATGCTCTTAGTGCTCAGGACCTGTAGCATGATTTTTATTGTTGTTTCTCCATTCGCTTGGTGTGGTGTCTTTCACCTAGCAGGTGATCAATAAACATGTTGATTTTCTTGATTTAATCAGGGCTTGTGATTCTTTTTGACACCCAACTGTTGAAGACATGGATTCTACCATTGACCTGGTTGGATAATGCTTCCTTGGTTTGCTACATCCTGTGGGCATTTTTTAGTCTCTTAATAAATTTCACCTAGAATTTTACACTTTTACTCCTCTTCCTTCTTTGTTTTTTTGTGGAAATTGTCTCTTGGTTCTTCTACTCCTTTTGGTTTTCTTTACAGACCTTTCCCCTTTCTTTTTCAAAATCTGGGGATGCTGCTATTACTTGGTGGTCCGTATGATCTGAGGAGCCCCAAATCCATATCTGCAGCTCAGAGTATTTTTTCTTGGCTCTAGATGAACTACTAGAAATCTATACCTGAATGCTCCAGAGTTCATTCAAAACTAAATTTATCTATCTTTTCCTACTAAACCTCTTGCATATCTATCTTAAATTTTTTTTAATCTTTATTTATTTTTGAGAGAGTGAGAGAGACACATAGTGAGAGCAGGGGAGGAACAGAGAGAGAAGGAGACACAGAATCTGAAGCAGGCTCCAAGCTCTGAGTTGTCAGCACAGAGCCAGACACGGGGCTTGAACCCACGAACCATGAGATCATGACCTGAGCCGAAGTCAGACACTTAACCGACTGAGCCACCCAGGTGCCCCATCTCTTGTATTTCTATCTTGATGAAAGACTCAGTTTTTTTTCCAGTTACCCAAGGCAGGAAGTTAATAATCATTTTAGACCTCTCCCTCCCTGCACCCCTGATGTACAATCACCAGACCTCCTTAATGTCCTTTTCTTACCTACTATCTCTGTCAGAGTACAGCCACTAATCGTCCTTTCCTGGACTAGAGCAAGAGTTGCCCTTTCAGATAGCTGAGCTTCTAATTTTCTATCTGTAATCCAGTCTCAAGTCTTCCTCCAAGGTTATTCCACCAAAACAAAATTAGAGGCTTGACCAACAGAAAGAACACCCTTGCATTGCTAAGAGGGGAATCCTAGGGCACCATTTCAGCCCCAAACCAAGTGGCTCTGTGGACTTCTCAGTTATGTGAGCCAAGGGCACCTTCAACCTTTACTCCCCACCCCTTAAACCTGTTCCAGTTGTTCTTTCTGACACTTGCAACCCAAAGTTGGCATGCATACAGAATAACAATTAAACTGCCCTTGAAGGTTCAGCCTTGTTCCCGTTTTTTACTCCCCTCTCCCCAGCCTGGCACACGCTCATCCTTTACAATTCAGATTTCTCCCCTCATTCAAAATCTCATTCTTGTTCAAGCCTCCTCTGTAAAATTTTCTTTGACTCTTTCACACTGAAATAGCATTATTAAGATGTTCCGTGCTCAGTAGGACCACTTACAAAGGAATCCCAATCAATGGATGATACCATCCATGGAGTGAACTGCTGAATACCTTCAACAGCATTTGAGTGAAAAGCGTGGCCAGAATGAATTCAGGAGAAACTTCCCTCGTTGTCAGGAGACCCTCTGAACCCTTAGAACCTAAGTGCTGCCTTTCAAGAAAGGGATGAATGGAACAGTGTTTTGAAGTGAGAAGACCCTTGATAAATATCTTATCAGGTCAAATAAAAAGAAATCTCAGTGTCTCTATGTCTCTATGACAAGGGAACCATGAGAAAGTGGGTAGGAGTAAGAAGTTCCATCTCTTATATAGTAAAGTCAGTAAATCAGTAGCTTTAGAATATTACCATAGAATAAATGTAAAGCGTCTCACTAAATTTTCCTAAATGATGAATGATTTCTCTTCATTTTTTTGCCTTGTCCAAATCATTGATTGTATTCTTTTATTTGATTTCAACACTGGCATTTTTAATAAAAATTTACCTTATATGCAGTGTTAAAAATACTTTTTTTTTTTTTGTACAGAGAACATGTCTTCTTGATTTTCTCCTGGATTCGCATATTTGCAATCTTCCTTATAGGGAAAGGCAGAGTAGGAGGCAGGGGCTTAGATTATATATGTACTCAATGTGCCAGATCTTTTGTATGTATTATGTAATTTGATTCTCACAGCATCATTACTCTGGTATTGGTAGTATTGGTTGAGGGCAACCTCTTCTCTAGTCAAGAATGCCCCCGAGATGGATCAGGCATCATAGAGTTTCTATGGCTTATTGAAGAAGAATAGTGGTTGAGAACTTCATCGAAGAGTGGAAAGACGGGTTTAAATCTCAGCCCTACCCTTGACTAGCTATGTGGCCATGGATAAGTTGTTTAACCTGCCTGAGCTTTGGCTTCATCATCTGTAAAATGAGGATACTAATGATATCTCCATCATAAGGTTATTTAATGATTAAATGATTTAATAGTTGAAGTGTGTTTATAAAGGAGCATGGCACTTGGTAGGTGCTATAATGTTTAATGAAATTAATATAATATTCAAGCCTGTCCTTCATCTTTGCAGTAAGATAGTAAGACAATTCCCTCAGTTGAACCAGCATTTAAACACAAGATTTCCACATTAATCTAATTAGAATGGCACCAAACTCACCAAACCCTCTGGGTATTTGACTCTCTTTACAAATTCCATCAGGATAATTGGCACAAGTCTAGGCCATCAGGGAAGCTTTCTAAGAGTGCCAATCATTGGTGCTCCCTTTATTCTCCTCTAGAAGTCTGAAATCCAAAACCCAAATATCCTCTAAAAGAGTCTAACTAGGATAGAGAAATTTTGAGAAGGGAAAGTATCCCTAAAAGTTATTTTAATGATATGTCATCTACATGTGTATATAGAGGATGTTGTATTGAGGATCTTATAGCTATTTCTGGGCTCATCAGGAAAGAGTTTGGTGTTCAACTTGTGATATCTTCCATGAGCACAGGAGGGCAGTGACAAGAAGCATGCCTCTGTCAGAACTGTACTTCTGGAGAAGGAAGTGGAGACCAAGAGGAAGGGAGTTACTTGTTGAACATCACATATGGGTTTGGTCAAGGGTATAAGCCTAGGACCAGTGATGGAATGTGTGTGTGTGTTGGGGTGGGGGGGTGAAGGTGACTTAGAGATCACATGTAAATTTTGTTAGCCATTTTCCTAAAGTTAGGACTTTCTCATAGGCCAGGCTTTATGCAAAGGACGACACAGTTTACATCTTGACTTAGGGCTGACATAAGTAGGTATCTCCAAAGTAGTAAAAAGCAAACACCCCCCAACCCCCTGCAGCAACATAATCAAAGTAGATTCACCCAGTAGGATTGTCTGATATGACAGAAAAAGAGATCTGGAGTTTTACCCCAAGAAGCTTTGGTGGCAGTATGGCGATGACTCACCTGAAGTGCAAAGACAAGAATGAAGAAGGATGAGCAAGAAATGCTGGCCAAAATCTTGGCAATGAGAAAATTCAGGCATAACTGTAAACTTGTCATGGAGCTACCAAAAACAAACAGGTCGTGCAGGATCTGGTACCTGGGTGATCCTACTGTTACTATACATGTTCTCCAAACATCGAGAAACAGAATCAAGAGATACACACAAGTTCATCTCCCCCTGGTGGATCTCAAACAGCTTTAGAAATGAATGGATAGGTTCATGCCGATATTTAAATATTAACAATGCTGCTATCTGATAATGATGTGTCACTTCATCTGGAAGAATTAGGGAAGACTTTCTGCTTGAGTTGTTGAAGTGCCACCACTTTTCAAGAGATATCAAGTATAAATAAGTTCTATTACTTACAACAAGATGCAGGCTTTGTTTAACTACAAAGAAGCATAGTGAAATTCCAATTTAAGTCAAATAGCTTACTGAAGAGGGCATGGCAGATGTTATCGTCTCCAAGTTGTCGTTAACCAGTTTTATACTGGCTATGGTGACACAGGAGAAAACTTTTAGTAATAACTGGATAATTTTGGCTTTTTAAATTTTAATTCTATAGGGTTGCTGCAGAAAAATGCAAATAGGCATTTGTTAAGGATGGTTACGATGGTAACAGACAAAGGCTGTATGCCACGGCCCAAAGGGAGAAGTGTACTGTTGATTTCAGGAGTCCTTTAGGCTCCCCTGTGTATTCCTGGGAAGTCACAAGTCAATCAGAATATCTTCACCAGCAGTGTGATACCAAGGGGAGAGCACAAGTCCATGAGTCATATAAGTAGGATTCATGTCCTGGCTCTGATGCCCTTAGTTGATTAACTGTGGACAAATCACTCTTAGTCTCTCTACCAAACTTCAGTTTTCCCATCTGTATATGAGGCTAGCATAATGTATTTTACTGGATTATTTTGGCACCCAAATAAGAAAAATACAGGTTAAAATGCATAGCACAAGAGAGGATGCATGGTATGTGTTTTATAAAAATGTGTTGAACATGAATCTAAAGATGTTTTATTTTCACTTTGAACATGGTACCTTCCAATAAATACTTTAAATTTCCCTACCTTTGCATACTTTCTGGTTTGTGAATTATCTGTAATCCAATTCAACTGTAAATTCCACTTGGCAGTAATCGTAATGCTAATGGCCACCTCTAAATTTAATTGATATGAATTCAGATTGTGATTATCAAATAATCTGAAAGAAGATGTCTCTGCGTACAATTAACCGAATGGCAAGAATATTTTATCATTAGAAAATGTTAATAAGAAACTAAATCATTCTGTTAACTGTTTTGAAAACATTTCAAACATCTAATCCCAGATCCTTTAAAACTGAGTATATATTTTTTCTTCATTGTATTTTTTGACATACATTTTTTGTCGCATAAATAATTTTTCTAAAAAAATCAAAATAACACCCCAGTTCAGTTAAGTAAAAAATAAGATCCCTTATTTATTCTTTTATTATTACTATTATTTTCTTTTAGAGAGAGA
Source organism: Felis catus (assembly GCF_018350175.1). Classification (NCBI taxonomy): domain Eukaryota; kingdom Metazoa; phylum Chordata; class Mammalia; order Carnivora; family Felidae; genus Felis; species Felis catus. The sequence goes on along the minus strand of NC_058376.1, from coordinate 84,861,009 downwards.
AAGAGTGCAAGCCGGGCACAGGGGCAGAAGGAGAGAGAGAGAATCTTAAGCAGGTTCTACACTCAGTGCAGAGACTGACGCAGGGCTAGAGCCCATGACCGTGAGATCATTACCTGAACCAAAATCGAGAGTCCAACGCTCAACCCACTGAGCCACCCAGGCACCCCTAAAATCCTTACCTCCCAATCCTACTCACTAAAAGTAAGCACTGTTCATTTTGGTGTGATTATCCTCAATTTTTTTTTCTATGTATGTACAAACACATAGATTAGAGAGACACTTTACAACTCAAAATGAAATTATATTGAACACATCGTCTTGCAATTTGCTTTCCTTTTTGTAATAACATAGTGTGAGCATTTGCATTCATGGCCCTCCCTTAATAGTGACTGTGGCTAAGTACTGGAAGTCACTAGAAGAGACCCCCAAGGGAACCCAGTTTCCTTTAGGACATATGTAATAAGCTCTTACAGATTTTAATGATAGAAGCATCCATCTACGGAGGATGAGGAGCAAGCATAAAGCTGGCAAGCTAAAGAATAGGTTGGGCTGGCCAGGCAAGGCTTCCTGGAAGATGAGGGCCTTGGACTTTGTGTGAGGTGAGGCAGGAAGAGGAAATCGAGGTCAGATTGCAAACCGAACCTCTGGAACCAGGTAGAAATAAGCAGTTTGAAAGAAAGAGGGGAGGGAAAAGAAGAATTAATGTGTTCTAAATAACTACCACAAACCAGGCATGGGGCTTGGCCCTCTCTCAAACAACCCCATGTATAATTCTCACCATAACGCTGAGGGGAGGTGTTACAGTCCCCAATATACAGATCACCTGGGGCTTAGGCCCGTTGTTGAGAACACACCTAATTAATGTCCGGGCAGGGATCTAAGCCTTGGTCCCTAACCCCAAAATTCCAGCTCCTTCTATGGTATCAGGGGGAGATTAAGTTAAACAACATGCAAATCACCAAGGCCTAACAGAAGAAGTTGCTTAGGAAAATGTAGTCTTTCTTCTGTAATATATAAATCTGTTTTAGAATGCTTGTGTATTAAAATTAGGTACATATGGCAGAGGGAAGCTTTTTCTTTATACTTATTACCAAATACGGTATTGTATATAGTACTCTCATCAACCTTTGCAAAGTTGGAGGACAAAACTGGTACTGGCTAGAATGTGATAAGTTTGTCTTGGGTGTCTGGGTGGCTCAGTTGGTTAAGCGTCCAACTCTTGATTTCGGCTCGGGTTACAATCTCACGGTATGTGAGTTAGAGCCCCGCATTGGGCTCTGTGCTGACAGTACAGAGCCTGCTTGGAATTCTCTGTCTCTCTGCCTCTCCCCGACTTGTGCTTGCTCTCTCTCTCTCTCTCTCTTTGTCTCTCAAAATAAATAAATAAACTTAAAATAAAATATGATATGTTTGAATTTAAAAAAGAGAATCTATTGTAATTCTACTTATTTATGAGTAGAATGTGAGGGTCTTTACCCTTTCAAGTCATAGCTATGACAGAAAGATCTTGGATATCCAGTTTTCCTGTCATAACAGCCGCATAGGTATTTACACTCTCAGTGAGTCAGAAACACATGGGTTGAAATTCCCCTGAAATCTCCAGTGAGAAAGTACTTATGTCAGCTCCTGTTAAGCTCCCACTAAGCATTCTGATGATTGTAATTAATCAGGAAGTTTGTTCACTGCCATGTCCTGCAGGTCAGTCAGGTTCTTGCGCAGCGATCTGGGGAACGGCTCTTGACCCACACAGCTACGACAAAGTGATCAACAGTGACACTCACATAGGCTCTTTATTCATGACTGCATCCGCAAACTACAAAGACATCCTGGAACCCAGGAGACCTTCCATGAGTATTTGATGAATGAATGAATGAATGAATGAACTAAAAACCAATATGGAGGGGCACCCGGGGGGCTCAGTCGGTTGAACGTCTGACTTCGGCTCAGCTCGTAGCCTGCCTCAGATCCTGTGCCTCCTTCCCTCTCTGCCCCTCCCCTGCTCATGCTCTCTCTCACTCCCTCAAACATAAATAACATTAAAAAAAAGTAAAAACCAATATGGAGATTTGAACGTTGGTCTCATTTCCGCTACTAACAGCTGTATGTCGACAAGCAAGTATTCAACTTCTCTGGCCTTAGCTTTTTTTTTTTTTTTTTTTAAGTTTGTTTATTTATTTTGAAAGGCAGAGAGGGATGGGGAGGGGCAGAGAGAGAGAGAAAGAGACAGGAAAAGAGAAAGAGAATTCCAAGCATGCTCTGCACTGTCAGCACAGAGCCCAACGTGGGGCTAGAACTCATGAACTGTGAGATCATAACCTGAGCTGAAACCCAGTGAGACGCTTAACTGACTGAGCCATCCAGGTGCCCTTCTCTGGCCTTAGTTTTATTATTAGTGAAATGAGAATGTTTGGCATGGTGATTTCAATGCTCCTTTCAGCTCTTAGCCTCCTTGCTTGTCTTACTCTTAACATCCTACTTGAAAGGATGTGCTTCCTAAGGATCTTTGTACCTTTCTTTACACTCTCTTGGCAACATTTCCTGGGGAAGATTCTTAAACCTGAATTTCTTTCTTTTTAACTCTTCCTTGTTAAATAAATTTATAGTGGGTGTGCTAACCATTATCATGGCTCCATACACCTAAGCAAGATACTTTAATTGATTAAAGAGGTGATTGACCAAGCACTGTTAGTATTAACAAAAGAGTAAGTTTTTTTTGGGGGGGGGATTCTAGCTCTAGAATAATTCTGTTTGGAATCTATTGGTAAGGATAATAAACCGCATTCCATAATAACTATTAGTAGCTTGAATACAAATATTTTGGAGAAAAAATGGTGAAAATTCATACTAAACTGTGAGTGACTGGTAGCATCTCTTTTATTTGGGGAGGGTTTTTTTTGTGGGATAGAGAGAAGAGAAGAGCTTTTGAAGGAGGTGATAGAAAATTCAAGGTACCTGAATGAGGAAAGGAAGAAAAAGGTGACTTAGAGATAAGACAGAAAATAAATGTGACCCACTGAAGGTCTGCCCTTTGTCTCAGTTTCCTAAAAGAAAAGTTCTACCAATTAGGGGCAGAATTATTTAGGAAACTGCAAATACATGTATATGTGTGTGTGTATATATATATATATATATATATATACATATATACACATATATATGTATATATATACATATATATATGTATATATATGTATATATATATACACACATACATATATATGTATATATATATAAATATAAATATAACCATTTTTGTTTCAGTTATCCTTTTTCTTTCCTGATTATTATTTTTTTATCTTTGAAATTCTAAGTAAATCAACTAATACTACTGGGAGTTGCAATTCTGCTTTTAAAAAGACATTTTGTAAGACAACCTAAAATTTGTCATTGCATCTGTTAACAGTTAAGCTCCTAATTGAATGATCCTTAATAGAAGAGTGCCATGTTCTTGTTGAGCACAAAAGTCTTAACTGCAATTAGCAGACCCTCGAGTTCCAATTTTGTTCAGTAAATATTTCTAAAATAATTTTCTCCATCATGTTTAAATGGTTTAGGCAAAGGACTGATTTGGGGGCCAGAGAATCTATTTTTTTTCAATCTCTAAAATTTGTGATTCTAACAGTTAAAAAAAATCCATTAGTAAGAGGCCTGAATACATGGACAAAATCAGAGGTCAATTTAAAATAATTACTCAAAAGGAATGAACATGCAAATCATGATCCCTGCTAGGTCAAGGCTTTGTAAATACCAGTTCATTTTCATTTCTCGGTAGGCACAGAAATATATCTGGCTCCATTTGCACTGAGGGAGAGACTTATAATCTGAATTATTTAACAAATGTTCCTTGAACATTATAGGACCTCAAGAAGTGGTTTCATAGCTGGGTGAACCATCTTATCCAAGACCTTCAAATTAATACAAATGGAATGACAATGAAGTAAGTCTCAGTGTCACAGATTCAAAAATGTTTTGACAGCGTGAAGTATTGGGAAGAACTAATTCAATTTATTAGGAATACATGTGAAACCTACTACTTGAGTTTTTAAAAAATCTGTACCAGTATAGTATAACAGAGGGTGTCCAAGAAATTGGAGATTTTGGTTGACCTTAAATTTAATAAATTGACAGTAGTTTCCCTAAATAGAAAGATAGAAGGTCAGTTTGCATTATTAGCAATGCAATGTCCAAAATAAAGCAGGTGATATTTCCATTCACCTTTTCACTTAGATACGATCTGTAATATGATGTTTAGATCTAACCATCCTTTAAAAACTACGGTCAATTTTTTTTAAGTTTAATAAATCAAAGTGTCTCTGCTGGTGGGCACCTAGACTGTGGATGGGTCTTGGATCCTATCATTTGAGTAGAGATGAAATAAACTAGAATCATCTAGTGAAGATCAAGACTTGAGGGAAGACAAGAGCTCCCACTGAAAGATAGTAAGAGAGTGACCAGATCAAGGGAAATACTAGCTACAAACTGCATTCTGCACATATTAGACAATATCTGGGTTATAGTGCTTAGATCTAGGTGTAACTTTTAAATTAACTCATTTTCTTATAGAAATAATGCATTCCTATAGTAAAAAAAAAAGAGAGAGAGAAAGAAAAAGAAAAAGAAAAAAAGAAAATACCTGCACAGGTATAAGGTGAAATAGTCTTTGTACCAATATCCTAACATCCTAATCTCATTCCTTGGAGAAAACTAATGTAAATAATTCAATATGCATACTCCAGATTTTTCCATACTAACACACGCTGTTATACTGCTTTATGTACACATGGGATCAAGTTTTTAAAGTTTGACATTTTTTACATAAATATACTTTGTTTCCATATTATCCACACATGTACTTCATTCATTGTTGCATAGTATTCTATAAAATGAATGTATCATAGTTTAATAATTCCTTTTTGCTAATCATGGTATATTTAATGATGTTCTCTTGATAAACATTTAGGTCGTTGCCATTTTTTTACGACAAGTAGTGCTGCAATAAACATTTTGATCATTCATTGTACATCTGTACAAGAATATCCACACTTTAAATTCCTGCAAGTGGTGTTACTGGGTCAAAGGGCACATGCATGTTTGTTGTTCTTCTTCCTAGTAACAATTTCCAAATGGCACCTCTTGAATTGTCTGTTTCTTCACCCCTTCACGAGGGGTGTAAATTTTAAAATATTTTATAGGTGAAAACTGTTTCTCAGCTGGATTATTTATCTTTTCCTTTGTCTTAATGACCTCTGGGAGTCTTTTGCATATTAAGAAAAGCAGTCTTTTGCCTTAGATATTATAGATATTATTTTCTCGTTTCTAGTTTGTCTTTGAACTTTTTTCATGGGATATTTTCATAAAGTAGTATTTTTATTTCAATAGTTTAATTTTTGTAAGTTTTAATTTTTATTATAAATTTTAATTATACATTATTTGTTATAAATTATAATTATATTAATTTATACATTATAATTATAAATTAAAAATTTAATTATAAATTAATTTAATTATAAATTAAATTTTATTAGAAAAATTAAATATTATTTACTTCATTTTAACCCATTTCTTTATGATCCTGATTTTTGCATCATGCTTTCACCACACCCAAACTATGTTTTAAAAATTCCTTATTTAAAGAATATTTTATGGCATTTTCTATATTTGAGTATTTGATCCATTTGGAATTAATTGCTTTAAAGACTGGAGCAGAAATCAAACCTCGTATTCCTCCAAATAGCCAGACATGTATCTCAATGTCATTTACTGATAAGTCCATCTTTACCCTGGTGATTTAAAAGGCTACTTTTAGCAGACACTAAATTCTCATATACACTGTGCACTATTTCTGGATTTTCTATTCAGCGCTTATATAGCACGAACTGTTTTAATTTCTGGTAGAGTTCATACCTCCACCACTATTTTCATTCCACCACATTTTTCTTAGGCGTGTTTATTTTTCCTGGTAAAATTATATCAGATGATGTGATCAGATAGATAAACATAACATCACCCCTCCATCAAAAACACCAAAACCCAAAACCTTTTGGCCTTTCTTCCTGTTACAGCAAAGGAGAGTCCCTGTGCCTCTTCCTGTGCCCCCTCTGGTGTGGTCCTGATCCTCATCCCTCTTTTGTCTTGGAATTATGCTTCTCTCTCATTTATCCTTTCTTACTTGCTAACTATGCCTCTAAATATACCTTTAAAATCACTCATTTACAAAAAATGAAGGAAGGAAGGAAGGAGGGAAGGAGGAAAGGAAGGAAGGAAGGAAGGCAGAAAAGCAGGCAGGCAGGAAGGCAGGAAGGCAGGAAGGAAGGAAGGAAGGAAGAAAAAGAGAAAACTCTGTTTCCTGTGCTTCTGCCCATTTCTTTGGTCACCTTTTCAGCAGGAATCCTTTGAGTGGTCTCTGTTTGCTTTCTTATCCCATCCCTTCCTCAACCACTGCCCCAGGCTTTCCACTCCACCACTGCCCTGAAGCAGCTTTTATCAAGGTCACAGATGTCTTTCATTTGGCAAACCCACGGTCAGTTCTCTGCTCTTATTCTACTTGACTCTCAATATCATTTGACACAAGGGAGTATTCTTTCTTGATACATTTTCTTCTGAGACTTTGGGGCCAGCACATTCTCCTGCATTTCCTCCAACCTCAACAGTCACTTTCTTAGTCCCCTCTGCTATCTAATCTCTTACATCTAATCTCTACACATTACAGTACCTCATATCTCTCCTCTCCTCTTCCCCTCATCTCACCTCTTGTTCTCTCTTCTTCCCTCGCCTCCCCTTCCTCCTTCCATGCTCTGCTCTTTCCTCTTTTCCTCCATCTATTTGATCTCATCCAGTCCTACAGCTTTTAATACCTTATTCCTTCAACATCAATCTCTCTTCTGGGCTTCAGTTCCCTGTCTAATGGCCTATACACAATCTCTGCCTGGATGTCTGATGGACACTGTACACTTAATTCGTCCAAGACAGAACTCTTATTTCCTGCACCCAATTTCCAGTTGCTGCTCCCCTACTCTTAACCACATGTGCAAATGGCAGCGCTACCCTCCCCACCTTGCTAAGTTTGGCTTTGTCCTTGGCTCCTTTCCTCCCTTCACACTCCTGATTCAAGCCATCAGCAAGATCAGGAGTGCTACTTCCAAAATGCAAGGCATGGCCTTATCTCCTCTGCTACAGCCGTAGCTTAAGCCTTCATTCTATCTTTGCGTCCTGGGCTCCCAACTGGTCTGTTTCCACTCTTGCTTCCCCTCTCCCTAGCAGTTGGTTCTGTAGACAGTAGACAGGGCGATCTCTTCAAATCAGAGCCTGTCACTGACCAGCTTAAGATTTTCTGATGAAATTCAGCCAATTACATGAAGTGTAAGCTCTCCATGACCTGACAGTTGGTTGACTGACCACCCACTCATCATCCTCTCCCTCACTCTCTCCACTCCAGCAAGTCTGGCCTCCTTTAAGTCCCTTGAACACAACGAGCTGCCTCAGGGCCTCTGTTTTTGCTGGTCCCTCTGTTGGGAGGATCCATCTGCCTGTGGGTTATGGGCCTGACTCTCTCTCATCCTCAAGGTTTGAACTCAAATACTATCTCTCCAAGAGGTTTCCCCACCTAACCTAGCTAAACATACCTACCCACACATCTACAACCCCACCCATTCTCTACTACTCTATTATATTTTCTCTGTCTCACCTAAAACTTTTTAAAATGATAGTATGTATTTTCCGTCTTTCCCACTGGAAATGTAAACCCTACAAATAAGTGATTTTATCTGTCACATTGATGTATGCACAGGCCCAGCCAGATTAGTGTCTGATACATGGTAAGCCCATAGTAAGTGGAATGAGTTTTGATGGTTCCAGAAAAAGGAGCACATATTGTTTATAATGTGTATATTTATACATGGGGATCACATAGAATTTTCAGATTACCATAGGGAGACCTGACACCGTTAACATATTTAATCCTACCCGAGAATATTGAATGCCTTTCCAATTACCCAAGTGTTTATTTTTTAAATCAGAGTTCTAGTAGCCTCATTCTAGGGGAAACTTTTTATACTTTAGAAGGATATTTATCTAAGAGAAGCAAACTGAATGTCAATGTCATATTTGTCTTCAAATGTGATGTCAAATGGAAGAGGAATTAATTTTGTGTCCATATTCCAAAGGCCCAAACTAGATGGGAGTTAAAAGGCAAGAAAATTCCAGCTCAAGGAAGAAGTTTTTAAAAATTTAGAGCTTGGGGAAGGTGCCTATGAGGGCGTGAGCTGTCCACCATGGGAGATGTCTAAGCAGAGACTGTGGGCTACTACAGGAAACTTCTGTATTATACAGTAGGTTGGACTAGAAGGCACCTACAGACCCTCTTAACTTTGAGACTGTGATTCATATTTCTCCTACAAGTCCCTACCAGTTTGTTGCATTCCAAGAAATTAAATCAACCCAAATTTTCCCCAGCCACAGATACTTAGGGGGTTCTGAAACTGAGTGATTTCGTGGTGAAGTCCAGACTCTATTCATGTACTTCTATCTCTGCCCCGTAAATTATATCTCCTTTCACTAAATAAATCTTTAAGACTGGATTCTCCTAGGACCTAACTTTTCTGAAATATTTTACGCTACTAAGGCATCATGAAACAGAGGGTGTTAAAATCCAAAACTACTTGGTATTTTCCTTAAGAAATCAGATGACAAAGCTGAACAGCCAGCCAACAGGTTTTGCAAGATGTTACTTGTCTCTGCAAGTTATTGCTTTCAAATAGGCTAAATCAAATAGTGTGAATCTTTATTGAAGAAGTTTTGTCCAACGTTGTTACTACTGACCTGCAAACCTGGATTTTTTTTTTTTTTCCTGCCTCGAAAACCTTGAAACATTCACGGAGGAAAAAAAAGACTAAGTAAGAGAGAAAGTAATAACGATAGTAGCCTTGCTGGCTATTATCCTCATTTGAAAGAAATGATATTGTTTGCAAAAGGTCCAAGGCTGTGGAGCTAAACCACAATTCTAGATAGCTCAGCAAGGCTTTACCAGAAAGCAGAGTGAGCTTCTTTGTTCCAGTGCTTCATGGAAAGGAATCATTTCACAGCTTGTATGGATTCTGCAAAGGCCTCAAGCTAGGAAGTGTAAGGTGACCTGCGGGAGGTGTGCAGGGGTCACTCGAATGATATGAGATGTCTCTTCTGGTTGTTGGATTATACTCACAAGCTCTTACAATGTGACTGCCACTCTGACCTTCTTGCCACTCAAGTCCAGGGGTCTTAGGAGATAGGAAAGAGATTCCAAACCAACTTAGACTCATGCTTCACGATGTCACTCATTTGTCAATCCAAAATTCAAGCAGAAAAGACTACCCACTCTCAAAAAAGTTTTTAGACATTTCAGCGCATCAGAGGCATGTTTTATACAACAGAATCTTCTCTTTGGAAGCCCATAGTGATTTTAGTCCCTGTCAGCAGCCTGGAAAATCCACCAGGCTGGCTTCATGGAATTTCTAGAAGCTCATTCAGAGCTTTCGATCACATGTTCTTATGTGTATACTACAGGCTGTAGTTGTTAGCAATAGTCAGGATTATAAGAAATCCCCTTTAAAATTCTATGAAACAGAGAGACCATGGATGCCTGACAGCACGCAGGAGCCCCGTGAGACCCAAGGAGTTTGCCTTTAAGATTTGTTTCATGACTTTTCATTTCAGGAAAAGCAAGGCCAAGGCAATGTTCCCTAAATGCCAACATATCTTCAGAAGGAAATCCCATTTGATGGTACTCTGGCTTCAATACCAGATCCTAGGGGCTGTGTCTCCTTTTTCTTTTTAAGTTTTATTGCCTGACTTTCATTTCTTCACTTGTAAAATAGAGATAACATTGTCCTCCTCTGTACTTCACAAGGGTGATGGGAGAAGCTAGTAAAATAATCTACGTAAAAATGCTTCAAAGGTTTTAAAGCCCCATTCAAAAATGAAATGATGTTATTACTTAAGACTTGAATTTAATTGTAGAAATATTTTGTTTGTTGTTTTTTACTTCCTTTCTTTGTAGATGACAAAAGGGCAAGGGTCTATGGAATAAATGACTTATTAAATTCTATCCATTCTTGAAATACAGCATTTATGTGGAAAGGAGAACATGTTGTATGACACACACCATGAGACTTCTTAGGGTGTGTCTTTTAGAAAGTAGTCTCACTACTTTTTAGGCGTACTTAGATACGATAAATATGTTCCTAAAACAAGTAAATTTCTCAGAATTTAGTTACGAAGATTGTGAAATGCATGGGTTGCTTCAAAACATTTCCTAAGACAAAAAAATGTAGTGTGTTTACATAAAAAATGTGGTTTGAATTCCTGCTTCGTCTCAAACATCACCAGCTCCTGTAAATGGGCAGGCAAAATGCAAAAGTCAAAATTACCTTATGGAGGAAACCTCAACAGATCAACATCAGATAGCCTGATTTTAACCACCTTCACTTGGTATTTAGACTATTTTTTCCATCATTATTTGAGCATAAATTATAGCTATAGAATTTTTAAAAAATCAGCCTCAGGAGGAATTTAGAAATAATCCAGTCTATTCTCTGGTTTTATCAAAGAAAACACCAAGCCTCAGAGATAGTAAGAGGTTTGGCTAACAACACACAGCTCCTACATGTGGAAGAGAGATTAAGGTTCATCTCTTCTGGCTTGCAGCCCTTGGCTTGTTCCACCCCAAGCTACCTTAGCCCAGGGTAGGAAATATTTAATTGAAGGCTAATGATGAAAGACAATGAAGACATATTGTGTTTCTTCTTTGGATTTCTTCACATATCACAGCCGCACCTAGGAACTCAGATAATTATACCATGAGGAGACAAGTGACAGGAGAGCAAAACACCTCCTCTAATTCCTAGCCCTCTGTCAAATGCAGAGGATGTGGCAAATTGCTACCTGTAGGCTTCTGGAGGCAGGCGGGAGGGATGTATTGTGCAAAGAAGGGGTCTTGGCATCTGCCTTTGTGAGATGTAAATCTGAGATTTGGGTAGATTTCAGGGATGGGGGTTTCCCAGGAGAGGGAAAGCCCTTAGCCTCATGTCTTGGACTCAAAATAGCCTTTCCTCAGTTCCTATCAAAGTAACTTGAGCCACAAACAACTACCCCAATGGGGGTATAGAGCTGGATGGGGAATGCGAGGTTGATCCCTTGTTACTTAAACTCTTCAAGTCTTCTATTATCTGATTCGGCTCCCCTCTTCGTAATGAAGATCAAATTATATCCAGGATTCTGGTTTGCTGAAAAGAGAGAGAGATCATGGGGACATATCATTTTACAGAAGACAATACCAGCGATTTCTGAATGAATCTGGCAGCTAAGCCCAACAATTATTTGGATCTGCAATCACCGGTTCTTTGGGGATGGACTGTGTCAGGGGGGCTTTAGGAAGGGGCAACGCTGTGGTGGCATTCAGTCTCCAGGTAGCAGAGATCATTGGTTTTCACTGTTCACTCTAGCACGTTCTATTAAATCACAATATTTTCCTAAAATTCCAACACGTTATCATGAAAAGGAATAAAAAATCACTATGTTCAGAAAAATGTTAATTTTCTCTTTAGAGCCATAACAAGGAAACTTACTTTGTCAGAACAAGGAACCATTGGAAAGTTTTCTACATTAAAATTTTGGTGAATATTTGAATTTTAGGTGAACATGTGTTTTTTTAATTATAAAGAAATTTGGAGCCAGTTAGCAGAAAAGTATTTGTGGAGTAAGTAATTCAAACCAGATACCTAGAGAACTTGAGTCACTGTTTCTTCCTCAACAGTATTTCAGTAGAGTAAGTGTCTGTACTGTCCTGTACAGATGAGACGTGCAACCAATGGTTAGAAAATAAAGGTGGATTTTGGTTCCATGTTAGGAAGAACTTTCTAATGATTTGAGCCATCCAAATATGTAATGGGTTACATCAGAAGATCCCTATGGCTGGAGATGCTTATAAAGAAGAGAGGATGAAGCTGAGACAAGGCAATGCAACACATGACCTCTCACTGCCATTGTAGAATTTTCTAAAACCCTTTCCTTTATCACTAAGAAACACTTCCCCATGTCCATGGCTTTTGTAATTTAAAAATCATGGATTCTTAGAAATGCATATTCAACATCTATCCAAATACAATAAGGGAAAAAATGAGTCCTAAAACAATGGCTATAGAGAAAGAGGTTTTTATTAAAAAAAAAAAAAAAGCCTAATCCATGCATCTATTCTTTCAAAGTATTTTTCTAAAATGATTCAAAGTTGCAAATAACTACTGAGCATTTCATCCCTTTGTCTTTGGTCATGGCCTTGATGTGGGGATGGTCCCCTTTGCTTGAAAGTGGCAGAATCACATTTTCCTACAATGGAAGTAGTTGATGTAGGCAACCAACCCCTCCGCCATGTTTCTGCAACGCAGTGTAAATGTTAGTAGGTCACAGTGGAACAGACAAAGAGAATTTGACCGATAATCTGTTTATTATTCAGATTATAAAACTGCTTTCAGGGCCACATTAAAGGAGCACTCTCTTGGCCAAGAGAAAGAAGTCATTCCTTGGTACAGGCAGAATAGCAGCTTTATGACAATCAAGAGAGTGAAACCAAGCTGTCTTGCAATCACTTCTCAAGGTGGTGACACAAAGCAGGAGTTCTGCTTCAAAGGCAGGACTGCAAATTCAAAGCACAAAATTGGTACAGAGCAAAAGCAAAGATAGGCCAAAGGTGGGGAAAGTGGCCTTCAATGTTTAAACCAGTTAATACATAAACGGGTGCAAACCACACAGAAGAAAACTTTCTGATTGTTGCACCGCACAGGTCTTCATAAAGAAGCCATCCTTTAAATTGCAAACACCCAAAGAAACTTAAAATATCCCAAATGCAACTTTATCCTTGAATCAGTTGGCGTTTGATTTAGACTTCTGTGAAATACCACTAATAACTGCCATTTCAGGTGTACTTTTTAGCTGTCTGTCTTTCTCTGTCTCTCTGTCCTTCTCTTTTTTGTACCTGTCTGCACATGTTCCCTCTGCCTGGAAAGGTTGTCCTCTTTTGATTTACCTGCATGAACTGCATCTTATTCTTCACATCTCAGCCCACTTGTCACTTTTCCTTCAGAGAGGCCTTACTTGATGCACATTTCATTCTTTTCCTGGGTCTTTTCCTTATTCATTCATGTGTTTGCTTCGTGTCTGACTGTAATAAGCTCCTGAGACCGGGGACCTCATCCTTCATGTTTCCTGTTTGGTCTCCAGTGTCCTGCATTGTGCCCCAAGGAAGGTGTTTTGATAAATAAATGAATAAACATTTCTTGATAAACAAATAATAAATAAATGACAGAATAAGATCAGAGTGTCAATAAGCAAGGAAGGTCCTCAGCACCAAGTGTAAAGTGCCCTTCTGTTTTGTGCGTCAGCAGGTAGGGGCTGTGGAACGTGGTGCTCTAGGTAAAGAGTACAGATTTAAGGGTGCCTGGGTTGCTCAGTAGGTTAACCATCCAACTCTTGGTTTTGGTTTCAGGTCATTATCTCCTGGTTCATGAGATCAAGCCCCAGAACCCAGGCTCCGTGTTGATAGTGGAGCCTGCTTGGGATTCTCTCTCTCTCTCCCCCTCCCCCACTCATTCTCTCTCTCTCTCTCAAAAATAAATAAATAAGCTTAAAAAAAAAAGAGTGCAGGTTTAGATGGCAAACTTTTCTGATGGTAATGATTTCCAAGAGCAAAACAGTCTAATATTTCTAAATTCTCTGGTAGACCCATGTAACTCAGCCTGCTTTACCGTAGTATACTCCCCTGGTGAAACATTAGTGTTGATAAAGGCTAAAAGCAAAGAAGATCTAAAGTTGCTTATATCTACTCAATGAAATAAATTGCTTTGCTTTCAAAGAAATCATTTGTGTATTAAAGTATCACATAAACAGGCAAATAAATAAAAGCCTCTAAACACAATTACCTCTTGTGTTTTTCAAAGAAGCAGCTTGATCAGGGCACTTCCTGACCAGTCTAAACCTGGCCCTGAGTGCCTCTTCTTCCTAACACTTCACGCGAGTGAAACTTTACATTTATTATTGTGATTATTTGTTTAATATCCTTTTTTTCCTGGGATGCTTGGGTGGCTCAGTTGGTTGAGTGTCCAAGTCTTGATTTTGGCTCAGGTCATGATCCCAGGATCAGGGGATTGAGCCCCACGTCAGGGCCCTGTGCTCAATGTGGAGCCTGCGTGGGTTTCTCTCTCTCTCCCTCTGCCCCTGTCCCTCACTCACACTCTCTCTTTATGTCTCTAAAATTTAAATAAGTAAGTAAATAAATAAATAAAAATTCAAATATCTGTGTTTCCCAAATAGACTGCAAGATGCCTAAAGTTAGTGACATTGTCTGCTTTTGTCACCAGTGTCTCCCTAGCACAAGCCCAGTAGAGATTAGATGAACTAGTGAATGAATGGATGAAAGAATGAATGAAACTTACATTCTCCCTATGCCTGGCTTGTCACCAGCTTATGGAGTACCCTTGAATAAGTCACTTCCTCTTGCCAGTGGTCATTCTCTCATTTGAGAAAATAATGATATCATTTGGCCCCTTCTGAATATAGTGTCAAGGATCACATGGCATGGAAGTGACCTGAATGCTTTGAAAAGGATCAAATTCTATTACAATGTAAGCCACTATACGAGAAGTACCGCCACTGGGGCTTTAGCGGCATGAAATGGAGCAAAAGCGGATCTGAGATCGAGTGTGTCCTGAAAGCAAGAGTGGAGCCAGGACAGGGAAGGGGCTGTACTTAAATATGAAATTCACGAATTTCGTAGTCATTGGGTAGGAGTTCTATTGGCAAAGGGACGCCGTATCACCTGGGGAAGGAAGGAAGGCAACATAGCAGTGTCAGGTAACCCCTGGGTTGACACTCCAGAAAAACTGGGAAGAAAAAGATCAGCCCAGCCTTCATGGGGAGGACATCAGGGAGACATGCTGCGTCCAGATGGCGATGATTAGTGAACAACAGTAATAAAATAGTATTATTTCTTGCCTGGTACATATCGGAAGCTTTATGTGTGTTTCTCTCTAACATCAGCTCTGTAGAATAGGTGACTCTATACCTATTTTACAGATGGGGAAATTAAGACTCAGAGATCAAAGAACTTGATCCCACAGCTAGGTGGTAGAGCTGAGGATTCAAACATGGGACTGCCTACCTTCAAATACCATGCTCTTTCCACTCTGCCTGTCCAAACAAGGAAATTAAGATTTGTTAAAAAAATTGTTTTTAATGTTTATTTATTTTTGAGACAGAGACATGAACAGGGGAGGGTCAGAGAGAGAGGGAGACACAGAATCTGAAACAGGCTCCAGGCTCTGAGCGGTCAGCACAGAGCCTGACGCGGGGCTCGAACTCACGGACCGTGAGATCATGACCTGAGCTGAAGCTGGACGCTCAACTGACTGAGCCACCCAGGCGCCCCGGAAATTAAGATTTTTAAGAGCAGAGGAATGAGCTAAGCATGACGTCCTCCTGAATGTCGGGCCCTGTGTGCACAGATCATAGGCCCATGAAGCTGGTCCTGCAAACCATTCAAAGTTGGTTAAAAGGGATCAAATAATAAAGGCACCCCACTTCTTTCCAGTTCTGAGAACCCCTCAGAACTCCATATGGTTGGAACCTTGACCAGTTGTGGTGAGGCAGGGCAAAGACAGAGCCAGGGGGAGAGCATGGGGGAAGGGCCAGAGAAGCCAAGCAGGTCATTACTACTGTGCCTTCCAGGGATCAAAGCCTCCTGGGACTGGCCCCAATGGGACGGCCCTGAGAGCCCAACATCCTGGGAACAACCCTGGGCCCAGGCCGTAGTCAGGCACCATAGCCATCACCATATACATCCTGGTTATCCCCAAGACAGGTGCCCTGGGGAAACAAGGTTGGCAACTATGACATAACATACAAATATTTAAACAGAACAAAGAGAAAAAATTCCCATGAAAAACCAAATAAGAAATACTGCTAAAAACTCAAATTACATGGAGGCAGAACCAGCAAAGCAAGGATTTTCCAGTCTGATTTCAGTCGGTGTCAGAGCCAAGAGAGCAGGGCAATCCAAAGGGAGGAAGCTTCTCAAGAACAAATGAGATCAATCTAGTGAAATTGCTATTACTGACTAACTAGTCTGTGGGCTTTGAGAATGCAATTTTGGGGAAGGATGGATATACTGGCTTTTTCTCAAAATTTATTTTTAATACTAATACAAAAGTCATACATGCTTATTCAGAAAACTTGGGAAACGTAGGGAATCACAGTGAAAAAAAATTACTCATAATTCTGCCACTCGGGGATAACTAATTTGATCTCTTGGTATATATGCTTCCAAGCTTTTATTACATAACAACAGGGATATATATATATATATATATATATATATATATATATATATATGATAACATATGTGTGTTGATATATGTATATGTACATATACAACATACATATAATTGCTTTCAGGCATGAAAACCTTAGTAATATATCATGATTTTTCCGCCTGTTAAATATTATTCTATGTAGGTTTTTGATAGCTGCCATAGTTCAGTTTCTGTTTTGGGGGGTTAGTATTTATGAACATTGCTGGTATAAACATCTTTGGCACCCACATACACTTTCACCAATATAGTACTTATTCCTGGGGTTGTTGAGAAAACATTTTCATCTGGTGTGGCATTTTCTGTTTCCATCCTTAGGACAAACCACGGAAAGAAAGTGTTAACGACAGTACAACAGAACCTGGACAGATTGCCTACTCTGTGCTCCTAATGTCCCCCCAGAATTTCCCTTGCACATTTTTTATGGCACCTAATACCCTTGTTATTTATGCTGCAACTAGATACTCCTGGAGAGAGAGGGCATGTGAGACTCATCTATGCAACCCCCTGGGCCTTGACCACATTAGGTGCTCTATAAGTGTTTATGCAATAGCTGAACAAGTTCCCCAAGTCCTCTGGCCGGTCCTAATTCCAGTCCCCTGCCAACATCCCTCCATAATTGATGTGACACTTCCTTCTCAGCTGAGGGATTGAAGTTTGGGGATATGTCCTAAGGGGTCAATTAGTTCCTTTGATGTGTCTACCACCAGGTGACCAGAGGTGGGTCTTTTGAAAAACTTAGCATGCAGATAGTTTGGAATTTCCTAGGTAGGTATAAAAGAATCAAGAAGCCGAGGTTTATACCAGAGTCTATGCTATCCAGAAATGACTTGATATTTTGTACCCAAAATAAATTATAGTTTTTATATTCAGGAAAATATTGCTAAATTTACTTCTATAGACCATTCAATATTGTATAAAAGAAAGAGATGACCTAAAGCATAAATGGCATACTGCCTGTTTTTAAATGTGATGCACCTCTAAGTATAAAACATTTGCTTGGCTCATTCTACCCCTCTCAAAAGGCTGCCTTAGGCTGTTCCCTATGTTAGCTTTAAAATAGTCTCAGTTCTCATCTGTTAAAAGTGTTAAATCACATTCTATCTCTCAGGAGTAAAATCAACTCTCACGAATGTTCTGTAGTGATTAATTATGACAAAACCTCCTTCTCCTGTACTGGCCTCCTTCTAGGTGCTACACTGTATGCTAAGCTTATGTTAGGAGCCAGGGTGCAAACATGGATGGGTGAGGGGAGAGACAGGTTCAGAACAAATACCAGAGCTTTTTTAACAAAATTTTTAAACATTTTTAAAAAATTTTTGAGATACAACAAGAGACAGAGCACGAGTGGGGGAGGGGCAGAGAGAGAGGTAGACACAGAAGCCGAAGCAGGCTCCGGGCTCTGAGCTGTCAGCACAGAGCCCCATGTGGGGCTGGAACCTACCAGCTGTGAGATCATGACCTGAGCCAAAGTTGGATGCTTAACCGACTGAGCCACCCAGGCATCCCAAAGACCAGAGCTTCTGAGGGAATCCCAAGGGTTAGAACATCAAATGAGTCAAACCCACACTCCTGGGTACTCGGTTATTTTTCTCCCCTTAACCCTGAACACCCCTTCCCCCAAACTTCCAAACTGTAGAGGTATCCTAGCGCAAGGAAAATAGCTGGGGAAAATCTAGCTTTGAATTTTAGCTCAACTCTTTATTAGCTTTGGGTCTTGGGTAAGTCACTTCACCTTTGAGCATCCACAAACAGGATAGAGTAATAATGTGATTGCTATAGCAAGTTAAGAGCAAGTGATGCAGAGCAAGTGGTCTGCAGCCAGACTGCTTGGGGTCAAATCTCTCCCAGCATTGTATGTCGTGTGACCTTAGGTGGGTTATTTAGTTCTCTGGGTTTCAATTCCATCAGCTGTAAAATGGGAATGAAAATAGTACCTACTTCATACGGTTGTAAAGGTTAAGCATATTAATCTACATAAAGTGCTTAGAATAATGTTAACTCTTATTACAGTGGTTATAGTTATTGCTAGTAGAAGTCATAATGATGGGGGTGGTGTGAGAGTTTTGACAATCTGTGCCCATCACAGCCCCAGATCTTGTCTGGTTATATTTAATCGCTTCTGGTTACTTCTGTCAGGATTTGAAGAACCTAAATTATTTGCACCTTTCCCACCTTAGTAGTTATATCAACATTCATCGAGCACTTTTCATGTGTCAGACAAAATATAAGAACATTGGAAGCATTGGCTCACCTAATTCTCACTCTAAGGCCAGGTACTATTATTAGCTCCATTTCACAGATGGGGCAACTGAGTTACAGGGAGAGTCAGTGGCTTGTTCCAGAATAAATGGTGAACAAGAGACTTGGATCTGGGCCCAAAGACTCTCTCAACTGATAAGACAAATCCCACCATGCTCATTGCCAAATCCCACTGGGGCTTGATTTCCTCCTGTGACGAGCCAAGAATGCAATATTATTTAAGTTTCTAAGTGCCAGCTGTTCTGTATGCTCGGCAAGGCACTATTCTAAAAAGTACTCACAAAAATGACCGGTTCTTGCTGGTGGAGATCATGGTATTTTGAGAATTTGGCTGAGCATTTCTGTCTGGCCGTTGTAGTGGGATAAGAGGGAGTGCTCCTGTTTGCATTAGTCAGAGAAGGACTGTGAACTATTATCTTACCTTGTTATCTGAGCTGCTGGTGCACAAGGAAGTTTCCTTTGCTAATGGTTGAACTACTCTTCAGATAAAGGCCTCCCCTAGATCTCCGAGGCACTAATTAATCAGCTGTTAAAACAGTAGTTGATAAAGACAGGCTTACTTAAAGTTCGAATTGCCTGCAATCAGAGATAACCAGCGAGTCCCCCTTGGCAGGGAGATATGAAAACAGGAGAATCATCTCTTATCAAAGTGAACAGGGGACTCAAATGAAAAATGCAGCTCAGAAAATAGTTAAAGCAACTTCAAATTGGAAAAAAAAATAAACATATAATTATTTCTTTTAACCTGTGTAGACAAAGTGAAAAGGGCACAAAATACACACACACACACATATGTGATCCACACTAACGCTTCCGTGTAAGTTGGGTGAGCAGAGCCAGAGCAGGCTTCATGAAGGTGGTTACACAAGAATATGTGACATGTGGCCACCATTTCCCTTTGACAGCTCCTTATTTGCTAACATTGCTTATTTTAGAAAATTAAATTAAAAATGTGATTTCCTTAGAGGCAAGGACATGATTTCAAAAATATATTTATTAAAGGAATCACCTGGAAAAAATGAGCATACGGTGAATGTAAAATCAACTTCCGTGAGAAAATGCTTAGATGAAATGGAGAAATAAAGCATGTGAACTGCTTTCCAATGGGGTTAAAGGAGAGAAAGACCCTAACTGGAAGGGAAGGATGATTCCAGCCCCCGGGAATGAGGTTCAGGGAGGCTTAGACGGGTAGAAATATAAAGTGTGACCCCGGGGGTAGGTAGTCTAAGACCCTAATATTTGCAGAAACACAGAATTCAAGTCTTAAATATAATGCCTATGGTTCAAAGATCTTCACAAAACCTTAAATTCTATTTTTGGAGAAGCAGAAGCAAATATAATTGTCTGAAGGATTGGATTAGAAGGCAACTTTAGTTTGAATGAACTCTAAAATGTTGAATGGACCATAAACATGCCGTGAATGAATGTGGAAAGCCTCCCAGACGCATACGCTTGGAAAATAAATTATAGTATGGAGGTGAGCTTTGCTAAGCGATGCTGTTGTTAGCGTTATTGCTAACATTTTAATTTACTTGACTCCAAAAACTGAGAATAATGAAATAAAAAGATAAATGGATTTGGAATCTGGCAACCCGATTATGGAATAATAGTTACTATAAAAACTAATAATTGATACAAACTTGGATAAATAATCTCTCTGACCCTCGGTTTCCTCCCCGTAAAAATGGGGTGAGCAGGGTATGGAGGTCACCAAACTATATTACCTCTAAAATCTCTTTTAAGTCTCACATTCTATAATTCTAGATTTCACCACGTATCATTTGTGTCTAAATGCCATACATTTTATGGTCAATTTCAAGTCACAAACCCAAGAACAAATCAAAAGCTTCTAGATGCTTGGGTTCTCAGAAAACATTGTTAAGCTGTAAGATAACCACAAAAGTGCAAGGCTTTCCCAAAAAAGTCTTGGAAATTTTGATCTTAAATATGCAATAGTAATTTGTAATAATTAAGAACCGCTTTAACAAAATTCCTCCTACCTATGTATTTACATAATGCCAGCACAATGGGGATTAGATATCACTGAATTTCCATGTGAGTAACTCCATTTTGCATGCTTGAAATTACCTTCTGCCTTCTGGATGCTTTTTTCTTATTCCAATTGATATGTATGTAACATTATCACCACAGTATCCAAGCGCTTTACAAAATAGAATAGAAATCAGTCATTATTATTATTGTTTTAGACTGTGACGGTTCAGGCCATGGCAAGCGTGGATGGCGAATACAATTGGTATGTGCCCAGTGGTGAGGCAGGGTCTAAAGTCTGAACAACCTCAGTGCTCTGTGCAACTCTGGCCATTGCATTCCACTTGCTGTCTGTGAGTCATATTCCTCTCACATGAAAACGCAGACAATAACCCAGCCACTGTCACCATGCGCTGCTGGCTGAGGTTCAGATGTGGTTCACCTGATCTAAAAAGCCACAGGGATTCAGAGAAAGCTGGTGTATAAATTCAAGGAACTATTATTAATCTACAGGATGATTCTCTGCAACCTAAGAAAGAACCAACTATGGCAAAAAATAAATAAGGAAGGATATAAATATCCCTTAACTGGTTACCAAGAAATACTTTTTGAGAAAAAATAGGTCCTCAAAACTATTTCTCTAAGGCTGACGACAGAGAACCTATAAAGTAGGATTATTATGCCTAAAAACAGTTCAAAACGAAACAAGAAAAAAAACTTGGAGCACTTACTGTATGCCAGGTATTGTCCTACCCTTTTATATGCAGGATATCCTGCAGTCTTCATGAGGAAGATATTATCACCTCCATTTCGTGGATAAGAAAATGAGGCAAAGAGGTTGAGTAAATTCCTCCAAGGTCATATAGCTAATACATCGCAGAGTCTGAATTTAAATCCAGGTGGGCTGGCTCTGGTATCTGTGCTTTTAACCCCTCCCCTAAGGTTCAGAATGACAACAGCAACGAAACAATAACTTGTCCCTGATTCCATGGCCTGGATGTGGCAGGCCTAGCAGCCAAAAGCAGGTGTCCCTCAGGCAGAGCCCTCAGGTGACCAGCATTCTCTCCTCAATATCCATTCCTCTGACAGCTTGGGTTTTCCTCTCACCTCAGTGGATCGGGGAGGTGAAGCGGGCAGGATCATCACCGTCTCCTCAGCTGCCATGAGACTAAATCTGTCAGAGCCTGAGACAGATGTGACAAGCTAACTCCAGATGTCGAAGAGAAAGGGAAGGGGGGAGAAAAGTGTAAGGGGACAGCAGCAGTTCCAGGCAAGAAACTAAGAACAGGAACTCACTTCTGTCAAAAGCCTCACCATCCTCACTTCCCTCCTCCCTTTCGCGCCCTCCCAGCCAGTGGCCCGCCAGCACCCAGTGCTGTAGGTATAGGCATGCGGCAGGTGTTTAATAAATGTTAGTGCCCTTCCTTTCTTTCTTCCCTCCCTCTCTGCTTCCTGTGAGCACAAGGACTGAATATTCACAGATGGACTCGTGTAGATTTTTAATATGACCACTAGTGGTGGTGGACAGGCACCCTCGGCCCAACAAATTGAAAGCTCAAAGCTAAATAACATCTCCCCCTCCCTTTTTATCCCT
The DNA here is from genome assembly GCF_018350175.1 of Felis catus. NCBI lineage: Eukaryota > Metazoa > Chordata > Mammalia > Carnivora > Felidae > Felis > Felis catus. Next base: position 84,838,776 of record NC_058376.1, on the reverse strand, counting down.
GCCACACACCTGTTGAGATGCGTAATCTTCACCAAGGAGTGCCCATCTATTCCCTGTCTATTTTTAATTCCCATTCATATTTGCAGATGGAAGTCTCTCATCTGAATGCCATGCTCCATTTTGTTGCATTGTGATGCATGCGGGCATTCAAGAAATGCCATCTACTCTGTTGTGATTGCTGTGAGCAATTGCTGCAAGCAATTCAATATCTTTTCTGGACTGCCCATGACTTCCCAGGGACTAAAAAGTGAAATGTTTTCTTCTTAAATTCAATGTGCAGATTCCACCCATTCACTAATTAAATACCAAAGCAATCCGCCCTTATAAAACTACAGAGACACAAGTCATACTTGCCTGGATTAGTTTCTGGGCCCAGATCTCTTAGAAGGATTTTCTTTGCCTTATTTGCTACATTTTTGCTCCCGGTGCTCAACAACGAGCGATGAGTGAAGCCAGATCCTCACACGATGCCCTGAATCTGGCTGATGTCTGCTTGTTCCCAAGCACCTGCTTAAACAAAAAAGCATAAGCTCCTCTGGCCTTCCACACTATTCACCGCGGCATGCTTTTCTAATTGGTTTGGGGTTGGGTATGTGTGCACGTGTGTATCTGCTCATGTTCAACAAAATATTTGCTTGGTTCCTTTTTTTTTTTTTTTTTTTTTTGCTTCCGTCTAAATGCTGAACTCAGAAAGAAAAGAGAACCAAGGTGCATGTTTTATGTCACGGTAGAGAGGAAAGAGGACTTAGAAAGGTCCTATTGAGAACAAAAGCCTTTTGTCATGGAGGTGTCTTAATATTAGTGTAATGACTTCAGAGGATGAGATAAGGTAAGGAAAGGTAAGATGGGGTGAGATAAGATAAGAGGAAGTGGCAACATCAATAAGTAATATAGCCTTAAGAGTGTAAAAGTGAACACACTAACAGAGTTTCAATCTGAAGAGAAACTGTAAATTTAACCCTGGTTCTAAAAGGGCTCAATGTTATTCTAATCTATGCTGTAGTAATTCAATGACTGACTCTATAATCTCCAGCAAGACTCGTTCTTCAGAATGCTCCTTGACAAAGCACGGGTTTGGAATCGCCAGTTCTGTAGACATTATGATAAAGGGGCTGGTGCCACTGGTAGGAAATGCACCAACTCCCACTTTGAGGTGGTGTCATTAATTCTTCCAAATGCTGTGTCCTCTTAGTAAATGCCTTCTCCTAGTTGGATTTAAAAGATCGGTGGCACATTGCACAAGTGAAATCAGACCATGTTAGCGTTTTCTTCTCTCTTCCCTGGTGGACGAGTCTAAATAACAGGAAAAAATGTCTTTGGGGTTACGTTGATATAATCACTTTCACTTTATTTATTACATTATAATGCTCATTACGGTCATAATGATTTAAAGCTAAGTTATCTTATTCCAACCTCCTCATTTTACAGGTGAGGACACTGAGCTCCAGAGAGAGGCGTGACTTCCTGAAGGCTATATGATATAGTTGGAACTGGAACCTAGCTCCTAGGCCCGGAGAGGTTCCTTAAACATACCATACTGTCTACCATGTTTTTGGATTTTTATTGTTAATGGTGAAAGTTTTGTCTTTTGGCCATGTTATATTCCAAGGTGCTGCACAGAAAGCTTAAGATGCAGTTCTCTTTCATTCTATATAGAACACTTTTTCAGTGCGAAAGAACTTGAATTTGAATGATATTACAAGAGGGGAATCATTTACAGCAATTATTGGCCAAATTCCTCTGGTGGCTGGGGGAACATTCTGAGAGTCTTGTGAGCTTGATTCTAAATTTCAATTTGCACTGCTTTATGCTTCTAATCTGAAGTCTGAACTCAATGGGTGAGAACCTGGCTACACTTCAACAAGCCTACAGCCTCTCCAAAGAGGGTAGGAGGGGAGGTAGGGAAGGAGATGAGCAGAAAGCCAAGAAAGCCTTCCCAAATGATCTTTCTTTTATTATTATTATTTTTTCATAAACAAGATTGCTTTAGTAAATTTCCTTCTAGTCTCTGTCCTTCATTCTGTGGCCCTCTTTTCATGCCCACAACTGGAGGAAAGAGAGGTCTAGGGCAAGCAAAACAGCCTTTTTAAAGAAAAAGGAATTTTCATTCTCTTTCCTTTGCAATGAGGAACACCTTGGACTGATAGTTTGGAGCATTTCCATTTCCAAGTCTTCCTTCTGCTGGTCCTTTTTAGTCTTACAGCCTGTTTGGTTTCCCAAAATACAATTGTGATTTTACGAAACCTTAAAAAATCTACCCAATTTCTAAATGTTCATTTAACAGTGGAAAACATGAAGGCATGGTATTCATTCAATAGCTGATTAAATTATTAAGAGTTTAGGAGCAGATTTACATGAAAAAAAGAAAAAAAGAACCTTTATGCAGTTACACATGATCAAAAAGAAAGCCAAAAGCTCAAAGGAAAGGTAGATTTTTAATTGGTAAAGTTGGTAGTAAGCACGGACCTTGGTATTCTCAGCTACATTTCAAACAATCCGTTACGTGGGAAATGGGCAGACCACAGCTATCAGAAAGGCCGTGAAAATTGGCATCAGATAGGCATGGATTCAACACCTGGCTCTTTTACTTAAAAGCTGCTGGTCTTGGAAATATTCCTTTATCTTTCTGCTTTCTGATCTGTAAAATGGAGACGAGGATGCTAAATGATAGCATTTTGCATAGGCTTTGTTATAAAAACTACATTTTCAGTTACATATGTAAAACCTGTTGTAAACTGTAATTTACCCTGAACTTATTATTTACTATCATCATCATCATCATCTTCATGATTATTAAATAATACATGGTCCTTTAAAAATTTTTGTTAATGTTTATTCATTTTTGTGAGAGAGACAAAGCATGAATGGGGGAGGGGCAGAAAGAGAGGGAGACACAGAATCTGAAGCAGGGTCCAGGCTCTGAGCTGTCAGCACAGAACCGGACGCGGGACTGGAACTCATGAACTGTGAGATCATGACCTGAGCCGAAGTCTGGAAGCTTAACCGACCGAGCGACATAGGCGCCCCATACCTGGTCCTTTTAGAAGACTAACATTGCACGTATAGATGTGCTCCTAGACACGCTGACAGCTAGAGAAATATGACAACCATTAGTTTCTCATCCAAAGTAACTCAGATATGGCTACATCAGAAAACAGAGATTGGGGCTTCTGGGTTTTAGATACCTAGGAGTATGACATCCCAAGATCATACAAGTTCAAAGGTCAGTACTTTTAAGATAATCAGTTACAGGGAAAGGTAAACTAATACATATGGAAGATCCACAGTGGGCCAGAGTCAACAAAAACAGACTCACAAATCAAACAACTGGAGTTTAGATGTAACACTTCAGCTAACACCAAAGATGACCTTGGGCAAATTCCTTAGGCTCTCTGGACCAGTATAGTTATAGCTAAATGTGACAGCCAAGAAACCTTATAGGACTGTTAAGGACACAAAGAATGTGCCCAGCACATTGCTTTCTCACACAGTGATTCAGTAAACATTTGTTGAATGAATGAATGAATGAATGAAAACATAATAAGGCATATTCACAGGTAGTGCAAGCACAAAAGATGTGGATCGTGAGAGAGTTAACTCTGGATGATGGCAAAGGAAATGTCAGCTAATGCTATCACCGGCATCAGCTCTGTGTCAGATTTAATAGGTTGATTTCCCCCTTCCTCCTTTCCTGCTTCTTGGTGTGCCTGGTTATTTTTCATTGGGTTCTAAACATTGTAATTTACTTCATTGGGTGCTGGATATTTTTGTACTGTTAAATATAATCTGGAATTTTGGTTTCAGGTATAATTAATTTACTTGGAAACAGTTCTATCCTTTTGGGTTTTGTATTCAAGATTTGTAAAGCAAGACCAGAGCAGTATTTAGTCTGTGACTACTTATTATCTACTACTGAGTTAAAACTCTGTTGTATACTCTGCCTAATGCCCTGTGCATCATGAAATTTTTCAGTCTGGCTGATGGGAACGAGCATCATTATGAAACTGTCAGTACTAGGCATTTACCTCTAATCCTTTCTGGTGGTTCTTTCCCAGTCCTCAGGTAACTTCCTCATATGCATGTGTTGATCAGTGTTTTGCTGACTAGGAGAGACGTCCTCTGCAGGTATCCAGAGTTTTCTCTCTCAACAACCTCCTCCTCTCTTATACTCTGTCCTGTGAATTCTAGCCACCTTGCACTTCCCTGGTGCTCAGCATTGTTTCGTCAACTTAGGGAGTCTGCTAGACGACACCTGGGTTCTCATTCTCTGTACCATAGCCTGGAGACTCTCTCCAAGCAATAAGATAGGGCAATAGTAGAGCTCACCCCATTTGTTTTTCATCTCTCAGGGATCACTGCCCTTCATTGCCGGAGGCCTGTGTCTTGAAAATTGTTTTTTCATATATTGTATCTCGTATTTGGTTCTTTCAGGTGGGAGACTAGTCCAGTTTCTGTTACTCCATCTTCGCCAGAAGCAGAAATGCGAAGGAAGTTTTGGGGAATTATCCTCACTCTAGACAGAACTTTTTATAAATCCAGATATGGAAAAACCACAGTTTCTTTTTTTCTTTACTCCTTTGCCCTATAGACCAATGAGATAAAAGAAAGAACTGTATAATTCTATCATTCTAACACTCTTTTTATGATACTCTGTGTGAATTGAAGACTAACATTTACTTACGATTAACTAGAATATGTTTAATGTCTTATGCCACTTGCCTCTTAAATCTTTGAAACCACTCACCGTAACAAATATATATATTGTTATACCTAATTTCCACTGAAGCACAGAAAAGATAGATTAGCTTATCCAAGTTCTCACAACTAGTAGTGGTGGAGGGTAGATTCAAAATCAGAACTGACTCCAGAGTCCACATTCTTTACAAAGTGTCATGCTACCTTCATGGATCAAGTTATATCCCTCACAAACATAGTTCCTGTGTTATTTTCTCCATTTTACAGATTAAAACAATAGCAACAATAACAAAACAAGGCTCAGAGAGATGAAATATTTGGCTTCAGGAGGCCTGGTTGCAATAGATCCCAGTCTGCATCCACAGCTCAAGTTCTTTCTAGTTTGCTTGACAAATTAGAGTTCTGACAATGCAGAAGTGACCTGCCCTTTGTCTAATACTGTGTAAGCTCTGGATCTTATTTAAAGCAATTTTTAAATAAAATCTTTCTTGTTAAATTGCAAGGTAATTTATAAAGAATGGTGAAAATCAGCTATACTGAGACTAGAAACCTACTATCCTTTCTGTTTTATTTGAGAGAATTATTATAATTAACTTTTGATCCTAATTTCACAAATTCAAACATATACACAAAAAGGCTGCCCCCTGACAAATTTGATGAATATCCATTTATATTCTTCTTTAATTATTCCTATAGTATTCATATCTATGTATGAAATATATAGTAAAATTATGAAAAAATGTTTTTTGTCTTTGTTCATAATGTTTTTCCCAAAAACTGTATACCAATAAATTTCCTTGTCTCTTTCTGAAATGAATTTTTGCAAAGACAGGAAGTTCATTTTTATGGCCTGTTTTTTAAGCTTGTTTTAAAATTATAACAGCAATGCATATACTCCTTACAAAAACAAAAATTCAATGGGACAGAATATAAAGTGAAAATATGACAGGCCCTTTTCGCCTTCCGCCTATTACCATCCTCCAAGGGTTACAACTGGTAACAGTTTGTTCTGTATGCTTTTAGAAAATTTTAATGCATAAACATGTTATAGGCATAAATATATATTCCTTATTTTTACAAATTGAGATCATTCTAGAAAGTATGATCTATATTCTGGATCTGTATAATTTTACTTACTGTATCTTGGATAGCTTTTTGTATCAGCTTATATAGCTTTTTACATTTCTTTTATCATCTATGTAATATGCATTGTACATATATGATATGTATAAAAATAACATGATGTATTTAACCACTGTCTCCTATTGGAGGACACTTATATTGTTTTCAATTTTTTTTTTTGCTATTAAGTATTGCAGCAATAAATTCATTGTGTAGATACACGCTAAATCAAAAGATGTGTGCGTTTAAAAATTTTGTGAAATATTTCTAAATTGCTTTTCTTAAAGGTTGCACCACTTTTGGGGTGACTGGGTGGCTCAGTCAGTTAAGCGGCTGATTTCGGCTCAGGTCATGATCTCGTGGTCCATGAGTTCGAGCCCCGCTTCAGGCTCTGTGCTGACAGCTCAGAGCCTGGAGCCTGTTTCAGATTCTGGTCTCCTTCTCTCTGACCCTCCCCCGTTCATGCTCTGTCTCTCTCTGTCTCAAAAATAAATAAACGTTAAAAAAATTTTTTTTTAAAAAATTGCACCATTTGCAATCCCATAGTCAGTGTTCCAGAGTAGAATTCAGTAAATATTTACTTAATATTTTTGTGGGTGAGCACCCACTTTTCCACATTCTTATCAATAATAACATTGTTGAATTTTTAGAAACCTTCTCTGATAGATGAAAAGTGATACATTATTACTTTAACTTGCATTTCTATAATTATGAGATAATATGAACACTTATTTATTTACTGGTCATTTTATTTTATTTTCTAAAAGTTGCCTATTTGTGTCCTTTGTCCATATTATATTGAATGATATATATTTGTCTAAATAATTTTATAAAGATTGTGTGTGTATTTATTAAATTGGCTCCTTTTCTAGCATTTATAGTGGACAAATTTCTTCCCACTATCTTATTTTTTAACTTTAGTTTTTGTTTTTACAAGCATTTTTTAATTTAAATTAATTTAATTTAATTTAATTTTATTTTATTTATTTGTGTGTGTGTGTGTGTGTGTGTGTCCTCTCTCTCTCTGCCCCTTCTCTGCTCGTGCTTTCTCTCTCTCTTTCAAAAATAAATAAACCTTAAAAAAAAAATCAAAGACTGAGAAAGCTATCTAGTGAAGGTCCAGAAGAAGTATAAGAGGGGAAGCCCCCAGGAAAATACCTCTCTTCCCTTTAGTTTCTCAGAGGTGCCTTCTTTCCTATCCCTATGGCTCTGCAGGCAGGCCTGTAGGTGAAAATCAACTCCAAGTCAGCATTACCCGCCACTGTCACCATTTTCAGATGCACAACTCTTTTCTTTTTTTTTTTTTTAAATAAGAGAAGCAAAGTCTTTCGTCCCATAGGCCTCCAGGAAGGCCATCTTCAAGGAGGCAACACTCAGACTAGATAATTATCTGGTTCCCCCCCCCGCCCATCCCAGGTAAGGAAAATTGGAGACAGAAAAATGGTGACTTGATATGAGTTTTTCAGAACCAGAAGTAAAATTTTGCTCATTCTCTCATCCATATTCTTCTGGGCATCACTGGGCCAATTTTCATTTGTAAAATGAATCAGCACAAATCAGCATTTTCATATGAAACTATTTTATGAAAGATTCTTGTAATACATTCTGGTATAGAAAAATCAAATGGTTAGAAATCAGCCCTCTGATTTGTTCCATTCTTTAAAAGTTATAATTAATTTAATATTTTAGCATTCAGAGGCAAGCTTTTCATTCCCCAATGTCATCTGATCGTATATATAAAGCAAAAAGGAATCTCACTAGTGAAGTTTGGCTAGACCTAGCATTAGTTACAATAGGATAAGCTCTCCCTCTTTTAAAAATGGAAATAGTCTGTTCCTCCAATTCTTTCACATCCTCCCCTGTCCCCTTCTTTCCTATTTTTTTTTTTTTTGAATTCTGTGTATTAGACGCTATAAATATATCGACTTCCCTATTTCTCTGGGGTTCAGGATTTATGCAGTCTAGTCTTTCAACTTTATGCGATTTTTGAGATTCTATTTTACTCTTGTCCTCTGTGCACGTCCAAGTACGTCTATTTCTTAGCTAGCGATACCTACAAAATATGACTAGTTTCAGAACTATTTCCAACTTCTTTGCTTTGTCTTGTATTTCTATTGTGGCACTAATTACTAGCAATATGATTAATGCACTACATACTGGTGGCTTTGTTCCCTTTGTTTTTCTGATAATGCTAATTAATCCAATTTTGAAAAAAAAAATTTAGTTCTGCTCGCACATGTCTGATTGCAGGTGCTTTTGAAATCACTTTTCCCCCCTTTGGTTTTAAATTAAAGAGTAAGAGTAGACCAATTACTGATGTGGCTGAAAATGCTCTTACCAAAGTTGTTCATCAGGGAATGCATAGGACCAGTAGTGTCAGAAATGGCTCTGTAGTAAGAAAGTTTCCATGCACTAAAAAGTTATTTGCCCTTTACTCATTTCTTAGTGTGTGTGTCTATGGGGGTGGGGTGGGGTGAAGGAGTGTGTGTGGGGGTCATTACTTAGTTTTGAGTGGGACAGATTTTTGGAATTTTCAAGGGGAAGCATGGGTGAGGATGGCTGCCCAAGATGTAGGCACAGATAAGATTTAAACCAGAGCCTATCTGTCCCTCTTATTGAAATGCATCGGTCTCCCTGCAGTTCTCTCTCACTGGGAGCTCATTGGGTTTAACCTTGGAAGGCTCAGTTTTAAACACAGTAAGTAGTTGATACTCACTGTGTAGTTTGGTTTATGTTCACAGCTTTCATTTTCTTGAGCAGATCAGTAATACTCAATGGTACGCCTCCATTAAACTTTTAGCACTTTTTAAGGGCTCTGATAAATTATACCATACATATTAAAATTTGAGTACTACCTAGTTTCCCAGATATTAAAGATGCAGTAATTTTTGTCCGGAGAAATGCTATTTTTAAAATCCATTTTATTTCTCCTCTTTAAAAAAACCATATTATTGAACTAATTTTGTATTTACTTTTTTATAGTAAAGAGTGGGAAAAAAATTCCCATTTCAGTATCATTGCATAAATAACTACATTATTATTCATGCTTTTTTGTTTAACTTACACAATGTATATTGTATATATAATCATAAAATTATAAAGGTAGCAGTTTATGATCAATACAGACTAGGAAAGATGACTTGATTTTTTGTTAGATTAATCATTTATAATATATATTTTTTATTTTTAGTTGTTAGGTGCAATTGACATATTTGATTAGTTTCAAATGTACAACATAGTGATGCAGCAATTATATATGTTATGAAATGCTCACCACAATAAGTGTATTACAGTATTATTGACTATATTCCCTATGCTGTACTTTTCATCCCAGTGGTTTATTTGTTTTATAACTGGAAGTTTATACATCTTAAACCCCTTCCCTTCACACACCTTGATCATCCACCTCCACCCCCATCCCCCACCCTCATCCTGGCCTTCGGCAACCACCAGTTTGCTCTCCATATTTATGAGTCTGTTTCTCTTTTTCTCTCTTTTTAGTTGTTGTTATTGTTGTTTGTTTGATTGTTTTGTTTTCCAGATTCCACATGTAAGTGAAATCATATTGTATTTGTCTTTCTTTTACATCTCATTTTGATCATGTATGTAGATCTAATCTATAGCTTGTGCTTTTTATAGAATGTCAAGGAGGGTTTTCAAAATGGTTCTGAGAATTGCAGCAGGATAGGTCACACCCCTCCCCACCTTTGTTTGTTTGTCTCTTTTCTTGCCTAAATAAAGTGACAGAGGAAATCTATTTAAAGGCTTTCATTCACTCAGCAGGGGTAGGTTAAAATTGCACACACTGCAAATAGTTAAATATTTCTGTTGAGGTTCAAGGTTGTGCTTTTAATTTTTAAAATTAACTTTGAAATTGAATTCATTTCAATGAAAGGCAGGAGACTTGGTGAAGTCCCCACCCCCTACAAAATTGGATTAAAGTGCTAATTGTTTTATTTGAAATATCACTTTCCACTAATTAATTCATTTTGCCCTTGACTGAATTGATTGGAAACCCCAGAAGATCTTTAGGGGAAGAAAGACAGAGCTCTGTGCCTTGACCTTCCCTCACTCCCAATCACATCCGTATTTACTATATTAAAACATGAAGCTCTGTCATAAAACAAAAGATGGAGAAATTATGGAGGTCGAGGGAATAGTTTCCCCTTATGAAAAGCAGACTAATAGATTTTCTTTTTTAATAAAATGAAGTTTATGTTTTTGGATGGCTCTAAAGAAACTACAATCAGTCTAATCTAGACTTTTAATTCGTTTTCCAATCTTCCTTGGCTCATATTTTGGTGAATTATGTTGGTGGATTCCATGTCACTCAGTAGTGACCAAATAAATTCAACTGTTTATGGGATAGCAATTTGGGGTTATACTGGTGGTGGTGGTTGTTATTGTTGTTGTTGTTTTGTTTTATTTTATTATTATTATTTTTTTAAGTCAAGTAGAAAGGTAAATAGGCCCAGGTGAAATGCCCCTATTTTTTCTGTTTCCAATGTGTTAGGCTGAGGCAGCTCTTCTTACTACAAATTATAGTATACAACTGTTCTAATATCTGCCCTCTGTTTTGCATGAGACCTTTTTAACTGATTTTCCAAAAGTGGTTAAACACAGCAGGTGTTACACTTTTTTTTAAGGGTATAAATGCACTTCTGTTAGGTCAGTAAAATACCCTCGAAGCGTATTGAAAATCTCAGATGCTATCATGCCAGGGCTTAGAATATTTCGTAAGGTGTTGTGTATTTGTGTGGGTTTCTTTTTCACAGCTCATTTTAATTTTCATAATCTTTTATCAGGTCTTTGAGTTTTGTTTAGGTCCTGACCACATGTGACAAATTAAATATGTTTCATAAAATAAGTCTTTGCTGTTAGCTCTAGTATTTATTTTCTAGGCATAATTGCTTATCTTCCTTTTTCTATAATTTATATATAATGACTAAAATCAATAAATATGCCATGTGATAATTAAATGTACTTACCCTGTGTTCTACAACAGTCTTTTGGTTACCTAGAGCAATATAATTGAGCATTTGGGCAATCACTTTATGTAGCATAAGTTCAGTACAATTTGTACTGCACACATAAGGAAAGGATATATTAAATAAATGACAGCTACTGTTTATTGAGCCCTTGCTATATGCCAGGCACTCTGCCAAGGACTGTAAAAAATCCCTTTCACTTCATCTGTACATCAACCATCTGAGGGAGGTATTATTAGCATTCTGATTCTATAGATGAGGACACTGAGGTTCAGTGAGGTTAATTCAAGGTTACAATTGTTTATCAGATGCCAAAGCACCTGAGAACTGATTCTCTCTTTAATTCTGAAAGAAGGACACTATCTGGGATTCAAAAGTTATTTTGATTAGAAAGCAATTGCTTTATTACCAATTCAGAGAGAAAAGCTTGTCTTAAAATATCTATTAAATATACTGACAGAAATTTCCAGAAGATGAAAGTATGAGCAATTTAGTTTGTCTACAGTTTGACTATAGGACCCTAGAATAGTCAAGAAATTCCATAGACTCAGTTAAAAGCAAGGAGAAACAAGGAAAGAAGGGAGGGAGGAGGGAAGGAGAAGGGGAGGAGAGAAAGAAAAGAATGATGAGAGGAAAGAAGAAAGAGAGAAAAAGAAAAGAAATCACCAAATTAACACCTGGTTGATCAAATTCTTCACTTTTTTTCAATTGCTTGAAGTGGCACTGTACAGATAACCCGAAATGGCTTAAGCACTTTGCAGCCACACAGAATCTTAGAGCTCAATATATTCAGTTGTTCAAAGACAGAGGGCTGGTTTTATTCGAAAGCCAGAACCATTTGAAACCATTTTTTGAGAGAGTTAAAACAAATGCGGTGAAATTATTGAAACATTTTTGTCTAAATGGAACTATATATCTAGTTGACTAAATTTTAAAACAGGCTTTGTTACTTTTTTTCATATACAGAGATAATCAAATTTGGTTCATAAAATGTGTTTCATAAAATAAGACATTGTATTAAACACAGAAAGTGGACATATATGCACATATACATATACACGCATATATATACAAAGAAAAACACCTCTTAAAATTTGTCTATTATTTGGTTTAAAATAATTTTATAATTATACCATGTAATTATTATACCATTGTACCTTACCATCAAGCAAGAACCCTTATTGCAAATAGTATATAGGAGAAAAGAGGAAAGATACTAACAATACTTTTTCCATAGTTGATCATCATCCCATTTTCTTACATGGTCATTCTCCAACTTGTATTCAAGAATAGTTTCGTGAATGTTTTCTGTTTCTTTTTTCATTATATACAATACTTATTATTTTAAAAAGTGGAAATTGTCATGTAAAAGTTAGCCTTCTTTTTTTTAATATCATCTTCACTGGTGCAAAAATCTATTCATAAAATAGTGGCCAATCTTTCATGTTGGCAATCAACACTAATAATATTAGGAGTGATAAAAAACTGCAACCTAAAATTAATTTATTAAAATATTGTACATACAAAAAACTTTCATTAATATTTTAATAGAATATTTAATATAAGGCAATATAATATTTCTATATGTATATAATGTATATTACATACCTGTGTAATTTTTGAAATGATTTTCCTTTGCTAGTTACTGTATTCTTGAATCACTTTCCTTGAATCACTTGAATAAGTGTTCGAGAAATACAAAATAACTTTGTCTTAGTAAAATTTGTCACCAAAGGAAAGGAAAATACAATAGATTTTCAACTATTTAGTCTACTCATATTTCCCATTAGAGTTGGAATCATGACCTGACTATACTTGCCTACGTCACTTATTTCTCTCCTATCTCAAGGACTGATATGCATGTAAAAGTATGCTGCCACCCACGTGATCGATTATTATGTCTCTACAGAAACTTACACTTATTTATGAGAATTTATAACAGGGAGAATGTTTATCATATTATATTAAGGCAAAAAAAAGCAGGGTGCAAAATTGCATATTCAATATGATTACAACTATATGAAAGAAAAATAGGAAAAAATATCAGAAGGTGATACACTAACATAGTAACAGTAATTATTTTGGGTGACAGAGTTATAGGTATTTTTTCTTCTCCTTTTTCTATATTCTCCAATTTTGTATATACCAAATGTAAATTCTTGTTTTTTTAATGTTTATTTATTTTAAGAGAGAGAGAGAGCATGCATGGGGAGGAGCAGAGAGAGAGGGAGAGAGAGAATCCCAAGCAGGCTCCATTCTATCAGTGCAGAGCCTGACACAGGGCCCAACTCATGAACCGTGAGATCATGACCTGAGTGAAAATCAGGGGTCCGGTGCTTAACTGACTGAGCCACCCAGGCTCCCCTAAATTATTTTCATAATATAAAAAGCTTCATGTAAAAGGACTAGTGTGAGTTTGACTCCTATTATCAAATAATGTTTAAAATCGTTCCTTCATCTTGCTGAAGTCATTTTTATTTTACATGTAGACATGAAAATTCTGAGTCTGTGCCAGTAAAGAAGACTGAACCCTAGTTGGTAGGTGTGCTGGTGAGAAGGATGATTAGGGTATCAATACAACTGATGGATGGGAAGAAAAATAAAGAAGATGGGGGAATGGTTTGAATAACCAGATAATAGGAATAATGGAACATGGATTATTGTTAGTTTTTAAAGATTTAATGTTTAAGTAATCTTTATACTCAACGTGGGGTTCGAACTCACAACCTGGAGATCAAGAGTCTCATCGTCCACCAACTGAGCCAGCCAGGTGCTTTGGAACATTGATTATTTTAATATTAGGGTACTATTGACTGATTTCTTGTTCAGACCCCACTGAATTTTATTGATCATTATTGGTAACTGGCTTAGGACCTTTTTTCCCATATCCTACCAAATGAAAATATGTTTCCCTCCTAAAACAAGAGTCTTAAAGAATGGAATTAAAAAGTAAAACAAAAACAGTGGTGACTAAGCTACCTAACTGCGTTGTTGTTGTTGTTGTTTTGCCAGTATTTATGGGAAAATACAGGCTGCAGAAAAAAGTCACTGACTTGCAACCTTCAGCAACTTATTTTTTCTCATCAGTAAAATGAAGATAAACAATATGTATTTTACAATGTGAACTACCTTGAGAAATGGCCTCCAAAATCAGGTATGCTCATCCTAGCAGGTATGGAAGAAGCAAACAGTGGTGCATTTTCATTACGTGTGTGTGTGTGTGTGTGTGTGTGTGTGTGTTATGCATTACAGTTTTATACAGATATATTAATTTATATACATTTCTGCTGATCTCAATGCTGGATGCATGGATGGCTTGCCCTATATATCAGAGGACCATAGGGCTCACATACCTCAGAAGGGATCTTGAGGGAGGGACCACATCCCAGAGAGCTGGCCAGGCATCCTCATCCATTAGGTTTGCTTTCAGCATATTGTAAAGCAATAGTTTTTATATGTTCAACTAAAGGGCATTGTGGATTACATTATCTTGTGTTAACTGCAGGATCCCTCACAAAATGGACTAATGGGTTTGGAAGATCCCTACAATGAAACCATATATTGAAATTGATATTAATAATATGAATAAAAATGAGCAAAAAATGGCCAAGCTGACACTTCTCTTTCCCCTAGTATGAACTCATTAGTAGCCATATCAAGCTAAAAAAAATGACAATATGTTTAAGCCTTGACATCATTAATAGCAAGTATAAAAATAAAGTGAACTTAGAGCCAGGCTTTTGATTCAGAAACTGATAAGTCAAAATTTTCACAGAACATGACACATTTAATTACATTGGTCTCATTAAAATATTATTATATTTTTGCTAAGGACAAAATAATTTTGTGCCTTTAAGAACTAAAATAATTATTTAAAATAATGTTTGTTTCATATTCATCTGATTCTTTTAAAATTTCTGTTTTTGTGCATATTTCATAATGTATATAATACGGTAGTGAAATAAACGCATACATTAGGGCAATATGAATATTTTGAGGGTGTATGTTCTAAACTATGATACTTTGGGGGCATGTGATCAAAAAAAGTTGGGCAACCATTTGTTTCAGAGATTAGATATAAAAATACATATGAAGTCCCAGGAACAATTCTGTTCACCAGCAGTTGCCAGTCTAATATAACAAGTGGCTTATGTTCAGATGACTGTCGGTGAGGACTGAGATATATTTTTAATTCATTTCAATGTATAGCAGGTCTTTATGAATAATCCCATTCTTTTTTTTTTTTTAATTTTTTTTTTCAACGTTTATTTATTTTTGGGACAGAGAGAGACAGAGCATGAACGGGCGAGGGGCAGAGAGAGAGGGAGACACAGAATCGGAAACAGGCTCCAGGCTCTGAGCCATCAGCCCAGAGCCCGACACGGGGCTCAAACTCCCGGACCGCGAGATCGTGACCTGGCTGAAGTCGAACACTTAACCGACTGCGCCACCCAGGCGCCCCTGAACAATCCCATTCTTGATGGATATTTATATCACAACCAAAGGCACCTGAGGAGTTACCCAGTAACCCATGGGCTAACCTTGCTTTTCATCCTTACAGGGAAAATGGAAGAAGACTTAGCAACTTAATGGCTTTGACACTGATGATCATCCATTTCTGACTTCTGCACAGCAAAACTTACCTAGGTTAATGATAGCAATCTAATTTTCAGGATCCAAAGAGTTAGATAAAATAAAATATAAATATAACATACCTTGCTTAGATAAGCCAAATAGGTTCCAACTCAGAGAAGTTTGGATTTTGGCAATGAAAAAGTTTAAGTATATATGGCAATCTGAGTAAAATGTTTTTTCTCAGAATGACGTCAAAGCATTATTTACTGATTCTACATCTTCTCAGGTTGAGTATTGAAAGTTAGGTGGGGGAAGAATTAATAGTTATTTTGTCCTACAGTTTTGGGTGGTTGGTCTCAATACAGGATTAGAGAAGTTAGCTTAATATTCACATTTGACATAAGAGTTTCCACAGACTTCTCCTAGGACCCTTTCATTCAGTATTCTATTACTTGATGAACACGGATTGTTGTGAAGCTGGGGGAGGCTAGAGAATGTTCAGGAGCCACATTTTGACTTAGTTCTTGAAATGTTATCTCACTTGAACTTTGTATTTGTTGAATATTCACATTTGTAACTTGTCAAGAAAATCAGCAACCCAGTTTGTTTCTTCTCTAGCCACTCCCTATTTTTTCTCAACATAGTACGTTTATTTTTTTTTATTTTTTTTTTATTTTATTTTATTTCTGGGACAGAGAGAGACAGAGCATGAATGGGGGAGGGGCAGAGAGAGAGGGAGACACAGAATCGGAAACAGGCTCCAGGCTCTGAGCCATCAGCCCAGAGCCCGACGCGGGGCTCGAACTCACCGACCGCGAGATCGTGACCTGGCTGAAGTCGGACGCTTAACCGACTGCGCCACCCAGGCGCCCCTCAACATAGTACGTTTAAAAGGAAGTTACTAAAAAACAACAGATAAAAAACAGAAAAATGCCTTCTTGGAAAATTATTTGTCTCTTAACTCTTATTCTTGAGGGGCCAAATTATAGACAGAGAGTGAGGGGAAAACTGGAGAATGTTTCCTTCAGCTCTTCTTGCTTCCCTTTTTTCCTGGACTCTCCTCTCTGTCTCCTGGAATGTTGAAGGAAGGTCTTTGGCCCATACATAGTTTACTCATTCAAATTCCATACGCATTCAGCGGTGCAACTAGAAGAACGTCTATTTCGTTGGTGGTTTGGGAAGCCAACGTAATTTGATCGCTAAAATTATGGGAGGTGATATTTAAAACAAATAAAATGCCGGAAGATTAGGACCTAGAGCAAAGCAGCAGTGAAGAGGTTTGAAAAGATTTCTTCTCACAGTTTTTTGAGACATGTGTATTCAAAATCATAGTTCACCCATTGTTTCTAAACACAGCACAGTCAGATGCAGCCCCTCTCCCCGTCCAAAAGCCTTTGCTGCCCTGTGACTAAATTCAGCCCTGCTACTTTTCCATTTCTGATTTCCTAGCCCTGTGAGAACATCCAGCCATTTAAGGGAGTGTCACTCAAGCTTATCCTTTTAATCGGAGCCCTTAGAAGAAATGCCAGTTTGTTTTTGGAGACAGTTAATCTGACGGAAGTAAATTCAAGTTTTGGCAAAGATCTGTGGTAAGATAGAGTGAAAAGCTGCCAAACAGTATTATTAGAAGAAGAAAAAAAGGCACGACCTCCCCAAGTCAAATGCCAAGCACACCTACATCAGTTTCAATCAAGCTGTAGAAAAATAAGATATTTTTAGATGTATTAAGCCTTAGTGCTTCTTTGCCCCAAGGGCTGTTTTATTACTGCAGAAAGAGCTAATAATCACTTTTCCCTGAGGTTCTTATAATTTAATATGAAATGAACTTTTAGAAAACTATACTTTAAAATAGTTATTCCTCTGCATCACCTCACTGACCCTGTATGCTTCTGTTGGGTCTCACTTTGCTTCATGGCAAGACCCCTCCATGTGACTCCCTAGACATCCATCCAGGTCTGCAGATGCACCTCCAAACTTGGGTTCCATAAACCCCATTTTGCAGGTTGAATTATTGTTATACTGCCGAGCTGATGGCTAACCAGATCCAGAATGAACTTGTTGCTTCCCGGTACAGAGCTGAGGAGCAAACCAGAGCCTGATGGTCAAAGGTACTCATGGATGGGGGGACCTGGGTGGTTTAGTCGGTTAAGTGTCCAAATCTTGGTTTCGTGTCAGGTCATGATATCATTGTCATGGGTTCAAGCTCCGTGTAGGGCTCTGCACTGTCAGTGGGATTGTCTTTCTCCCTGTCTCTCTGCCCCTCCCTATCTCATGCTGTCTCTGTCTCTTTCAAAATAAATAATAAATAAACCTTAAAAAATTGTTTTTTTTTTAAAGGTTACTCATGGATGGGATCTTGGAGATGATCTAGTCTAATATGCTCTTCTTACAGATGAGAAGATTGAGGGTCAAGGTGACTGTGATGGGCCCAAGTCATATAGGCAATTAAGTGTTAAGTATGAAGCAGGTGTTAAACTCAGATCCAGACAGCAGGGTTTTTCAATTCACCGCTCTAGGTTTTTTTAGAACTCACACCAAAAAATAGTCTAAAGAAGGTAAAGTCCTTCTTCCTCCTCTTATTCATCCACTGACAGGTCACAGGACTCCTCTTATGCCATCCTGTGATTTGTGATTTATCACTCCCTGGAATACCATGGAGAATGCTGCCATAAACATTCCTTTACAGAATTTACTCTGGATCATGGGATGAAAGTGCAGAAGGAAGTTCTTAATAATACCCCTCCCCAAAGGAGGTAGAGTGGGAACATAGGTGATTGGATTCTCTTAATCCCATATTAAAAATGAATCCACCAAAGGGAGCTGGGTATGCTCACATCAGCTCCCCTGCTTGCCAGGAACTATAATCGGAACCACATAAAACTATCCATATTCAACTACTTTTTGACCTACAAAAACAGCCATCTCATATAGTTCAACCTAATTTTATCAGACAGCAGCCATGTGCCAGGAACTCTGCCCAGTGCCAATCAGTGAGTCAATCCTTCAAATGGACTGAGAGTTTAATGTTTTGGTTCCTTCCTGACACTAAGGCAATGTGGGCTCCAAGAGAGAATGCGATTTACCTAAAGGCCATAGAACCGGAAAGTGAGGACACAGGATTTGGCCAACTTGATCTTGCTCCATATTCCCTGTTCTTTCATGTTACCTCCAGGGGAGGAAAAGGACGGTATCCTTGCCATTCACTTCTCCCTTGCTCTCTACCACCTCTGCCCTCAGTCCTCTCTTCTCTGGGCACCAGATACTAACGATGTGCAGGATTCTGGCACAATGGTGCCAGATGCCACAATGGCACAATGGTGCCACAATGACGCATGGTGCATTGCCCTCCTCTCCCTAACCATGCACCATGCATCAAGCCATCACTGGGAGCCCCTTTTCCTTCTGCCCCATCACTCTCCTGTATTTACCTTTTCAGCCCTTAGATCCAGTTTGGCCCTGTCAGCCCATTTATGCATTTCTCGGCCCCACCCCCACCCCCACCTAGAGAGTGGCCCTGCTACACCCTAGGCATCACTCCTTCCCAGGAGGTGTTTTAAAACCCTTGCCCCACCAATCAGGGCTGCAATGGAGCTTCAAGGACCCTTCCAGTCAAGGTCCCGGGCACAAGAAGACAGTATAGCCTGGCCCAGGAGTTCCTAACTAAAGAGAATTCAGGAGGCTTATAAACTTGAATGGAAACAGCACATTTTTTTAAATGTTTGTTTATTTTTTAGAGAGAACATGCCGACGGTGGAGGGGCAGACAGAGAGAGAGGGACAGAGGATCCAAAGAGGGTTCTGAGCTGACTGCAGTGAGACCGATGTGGGGCCCAAACACACCAAATGTGAGATCATGACCTGAGCCAAAGTCAGATGCTCATCCGACTGAGCCACCCAGGTGCCCCTGGAAACAACACATTTTAATTTTCACTAACTTTTAACTGAAGTGTAGCATTTTCTTCTGTTTTGAATGGAACAACAGTGGCATTCGTGATACCTATGACTTGGCGAAATCAGGTGAAGTCACAGATATTTTCATATCTCATCACAGTTATTGTTCTTATCTCAAAATGTTGTTTACACTTATCATGATTTCTAAACCATGACCTGCCACCAGCTCTTATCCTTTAATCCATTGGCAAAGAAGCCCATATCTTACTACATAAAATTTTGCTTTTTAATATTTTAAAATATTTTTAAATTTTAACACAATTGGTCTTTGAAATCTACATATTTTATAATATACATTTAAAGGCATTTTTTTCTGGGAAGGGGGTCCATGGGCTTCTCCAGATGGCCAAAGGGGTTCATGGCACACATAGTTAAGAGCGCTGTATCTGGATATGGACTCCACCCCCTCCCAGCTGTGTACTTAGGAAATGTTTCCTCACTTTTCCAAGCCTCAGTTTCTCCAATCTGTAAAGGAGGGATGGAAACCTACCTGCTAGGTTTATTGTGAGAATCAGATGAGATCATCCATGCAAGACAAAGAGCACAGTGCCCAGCCCAGAGTGAGGGCTCACTAGTGCTACTGGTCATTATTATTAGGAGGCCTTCCCCCCCCGCCCCCGGGCATGTCACCTGCCTCACATGGTCCTCCGTTGTTTAGAGTTGGCCCAGAGGAGTGTTTGTGATCAGTGTTCACCCTTAACACCCAGGGTTCTCAGGTCCTTCCAGGAACCCACAAGCCTCTTGGATTGTTGCCCTCCAGGTAGCAAGAGGTGCATCATTTATTTGCCCCCCCTTCCAAGCCATTGGTCACCAATAAGCAAGGACTGCCTGATTTCCATGGGGGTCATTGGTTTTTCCAAAGAGGGAGTTTTCACTGTGGACCCAGAGTCAGACTTCAGCTCTGCTAACAGTCACATCATATCCTAGATCAACTGCTACTCTAGGTGAGTCCCGTAGCCTTTCTGCACCTTTTGTGGAAGCAGCTAGGTCACCGTTGCCTTGTCCTCAACACCCGGCTGTTGTGCAGAACAAATGAGAGAAGGAAAGGCCCTTTGAAACTGTAAAGTGGGATCTAACTCTTTGTCATGAGCCTCCTCCATGCCTTGGCACATATTTTCTCTTCCACCAGGAGTGCCTTTCCTACCATATTTCCTGACCTGACTTCAGCGGTGCCTCCTCCGGCAATATGCCCTCATTATGCCATCTGGAAGATGTAACTGACCCTTCTCTTCCTGCTATCTTCATCCATATCAGTGTTTCAGTGCTCTTTGCTTTCTACTTTACAGCTATAGATCTCACCTTCCCTGCCAACTAAGCATTCTGAGGGCAGGACTACTGTTTAGTTTTACTTTGTATGAATAAAGCTCATAGTATTTTAGGCCCTTACCTAAATAAACCAAAAACTCATTAAAAAACATTTTTCAAGATGCTGAAGACAATTCCTTCCCTCGTAGGGTTTAATGGGGAGATAATAAATAAAAACACAGGACAGCTCAAGTGCGCAAGCATTATCCAAACACCATACTCTTTGAGCTGCAAGGAAGAATCAAGCAGTGGATTCTCATTATGCTGGGAATGGGGGTATGATAGATCATGGAAGTCTTCCTTGAGGAGGTGAGTATTGAGGGATAACTAAATGCCAAATGGATGACCTGAATAAAGCAGGAAGGATTGGTGAAGTACTAAACATAGAGAATGACATAAAGAGAAGACTAGGACAGAGAGCTCATCCATTTGTTTCTTCACTTCCTTCTTCCATTAGATTCTTCCTCTTTAGTGAAGGTCTGTTCTGTGCCGGGCATAATACTAGGCACTGGATAAACACAGGTAATGGAGGTTGACAGAATATTGCGAGAATGGTTGAGATAGTAAGGGTATAGTTGTGTCTCTAACCCATAGCAAGGACATCATTGATGCGGGAATTCTGGCTCCTGGAAACCTGGCAAATGCCTTTCTTAGAAGGGGATCTTCCTGAGCAGACCATATGTCTTTACCACTGGTAAATGGTCACATGTGGCATTGTCAGACCTTTCATCTCTTGGTCACTCCCAGACTAAAGGGGGATTAGAGAGGTTAGTGGACACTGCAGCTCTTAGCCTTGGACACAGCACCTACAGCAGGCAGCATTAGGCTTCTCCAGAGAAGGCAAGGCTCTTATAAACTACCTTTTGTTCTTTAATTATCCATTTTTTTTGCAGACCAAAGTTCTGTGTTCTAGCTGTTTCAACTATGCACCACTTCCTGTTTATCATCTCAGTTAAAATGCTTAATAACCATGGGAGATGGGTATTTCCCCCCATATTTTACCGCTGAAGGAATAAAACCAAGAAGTTAACAACTTTCCTAAGGTCGCAGAGCTTGTTAAGTGATGAAGCTAGATTTAAGTTGAAAAGCTAGTGGTCTTTGCTTTTTTTTTTCTTTAAAACCGTGTTCATGGATTAGATGAATTAACATTGTTAAAACCATACTATCCAAAGTAACATAAAGATTCAATGCAATCCTTAGCAAAATACCAAGGGCATTTTTCACAGAACTAGAACAAATAATCCTAAAATTTGTATGGAACCCCCAAATACCCCACATAGCCAAAGCAATCTTGAAAAAGACCAAAGCTGGAAGTGTTATGCTCCTGGATTTCAAACTATGCTACAAAGCTGTAGCAATCAAAACAACATGGTACTGAGGCAAAAACAGACACATTGATCAATGGAACAGAATAGAGAGTCCAGAAATAAGCCCACACTTATATGGTCAAATTAATCTACAACACAGGAGGCAAGAATATTCAATGGGGAAAGGACAGTCTCTTCAACAAATGGTGTTGGGAAAACTGGACAGCAACACGAAAAAGAATGAAACTGGATCATTTTCTTACGCCATATGCAAAGGGGATTAAAGACTTAAATGTTAAGACCTGAACCCCTAAAACTCTTAGAAGAAAACATAGGCATAAGTTCTTTTTAAAAGGTCTAAATTTAAATTCTAGTTAGTTAACATGCAGTGCAATATTGGCTTCAGGAGTAGAATTCAGTGATTCAGGCAATAAGCTCTTTGACATCTGTCTAAGGGATATTTTTTTTGGATCTTCCTCCTCAGGCAAGGGCAACAAAAGCAAAAATGAACAATCGGGACTACATCAAACTGAAAAGCTTCTGCACAGTGAGGAAAACCATCAACAAAATGACAAGGTAACCTACTGAACGGGAGAAGATATTCATGAATGATATATCCAATAAGAGGGTAACATCCAAAATATACGAAGAATTCATATAACTCAATAGCAAACAAAAAATCTGATTAAAGTATCAGCAGAGGATCTGAATAGACATTTTTCAGAGAAGACATAAAGGTAATGTGAAAAGGTGCTCAACATCACTCACCATCAGAGAAATGCAATTCAAAGCCACAATGAGATATCACCTCACACCTGTCAGAATGGCTATTATCAAAAAAACAAGAAACAGCAAATGTTGGTGACGATGTGAAGGAAAGGGAGCCCTCATGCACTTTTGGTGGGAATGTAAATTGGTGCACTACCGGTATTAAGTTACAAAAAACTGTGTTAAAGTAAAAAATACAACCACCATGTGATCCAGCAATTTCACCTCCAGAATAACACAAACGAAAATGCTAATTTGAAACGATATCTGTGCCCTTATGGTCATTGCAGCATTATTTACAGTAGCCAGGATATAGAAGTGACCTAAATGTCCCTCAATAGATGAATGTTCCTCAAAAGGAGATGTGGTATATTGATATGCATAATGGAATATTACTCAGCCATAAAAAGAATGAAATCTTGCCACTTGCAACAAGCCACTTGAACCTAGAGAACATCATGCTATGTGAAGTAAGTCAGACCGATAAAGACAGATACCATATGATTTGACTTCTATTTGGAATCTGAAAAACAAAACAAATGAACACACAAAACTAAACAGAAACGGCCTCATAGATACAGAGAACAAACTGATGGTTGCCAGAAAGGGGGGATGGATGAAATGGGGGAAGAGGGTTAAGAGGAACAAATATTCCAGTTCTAAAATAAATAAGACAGAGAGATAAAATGTACAGCACAGGGAGTAGAGTCAATAATATTGTAACAGCTCTGTATGGGGATTAGACTTATGGTGGTGAGCATAGCATCATGTATATAAATATTAAATCACTATGTCGTACACCCGAAACTAACATGGTATTGTATGTAAATTATTTTTCATAAAAAATAAACCACATAGTGCTATAGCCTTGCTTTTCCACATCACACTCCTTTCGGGAAACTTTCCGAGCTCGTAGAGGTGCGTTGGAGACATACTTCCCATGTACATCTTTGTCATACTCAGAGAAAATGCTCCAAAACTGAAGAAGGAAAGTGCTGATCAAGTCTGTGCTGGGAACCGTAGCATGAACCTCATGTTTCAGAATGGATTCTTTAGAATTCAAAAGGACTAATAATAAATATGATGTGGCCATTATTTTTGGTGAGCAATTAGAATAGCATTATCTTGACAGAATTGAATTCCCATTAATGGAAGCAGGGAGAGTACTTCAGAATTTGGCACATCTTCGCTTTCGTGTTTGAAGTAGGCATTGGAAACAATGTTCTCCTGAAAACTTCAAAAGCCCCCTTATTGTCGGAAATTTGTTCATGGATATATGCAGCTATTCTTTGGCACTTTTCTGTAGAATGCTTTAATATTCAATTTCAGAGCACCCATTCATTCACACATTTTAAAAATTAATTTAAGTTGGTGCAAAGAAACATTTGAAATCCACAGGGCTTGTGGCTTGGCTCACTGAGTTACAAATTTGCCCGTATTGCTTTTCAAAAGAATGTGTTTGTCGGGCCGCATATGTGTGTGTGTGGAGAGGATGTGGTGGATGTGGGTCTGTGTGTGCATACACTCACACACTTTTGCATTCCTGTGTACACGTGCTGTGGAGTTAACTTCAAAAGTTAATGAAAAGCCTTATTCATTGAACAAAGATTACCTAGCGTACCTCCTGTGCGTCTCTTTCAGACGACTGTAGGGGATTCAAACAATCGTCAGATTCGGTCTAGTAAGAGGAAAGAAGCCAGAGAAAAATGAAATGCTAAAGACCTAACTGAAAAGTGCTCCTAGTTACTCTAGGGCAAATGAGCGGTCAGGGTTCTAGAAAGAAAAACGATAGTCCTCACACAAGAGGCCATGCCTGCAGTTGCCAGTAATAACTGCTATCTGACGAACTCTCATCACGTGTCAGACACCTTATAAGCGTTATCTCTGGTTCACATCCTATTTCTGAGATGAGAAAACAGACATTAAGAGACTGACCCAAGGATACACAGCAGCCAAAGGTAAAGGCAGATCCAAACCCAGTTCTGCAGGCTGCAAAGTCCTCACACTTCTCACTCCACCTGCTGCTGCTCTTCTGTGCTCACTTGTGCTCCGTGAGGAGAAGGTGGGCTTTCCTGCAATGGGACAAAGCCAAGCCTCCTTGCCAGTGCTGTACTGCCCCTTCCGCCAGTCCATAGTGAGACAGGGCCCCGCACACAGTGCCACACACAAGACAGAGCAAGGTGGGCAGTCTGGGATGGTGTTAACGGTACTACAAAAATTTCAGACTGACCCAGGGGAGCATTGCAGAGCCTGCTTGTCTATCAGGGACTTTGCCTTGTGCAGGCAAGCTTGGCAGGTACTAGGCACTCCCTCTGCCTTGGACCTTCCAAGCAAGTGTTTCTCAGTCCCGGGAGAGACTCAGGCTCAATGCAAAGTAAAATAAAATGTCCCTTCACAGGACGTTTGGGCTCTGATGGTGAACCAGAGGCCTGTACACCAAAAGGTGGCTCTCCTATACCCCACGGGTACACACGTCATAGTATGTGATTCACGGTATAGTGTATGTTGATGTACATATATGTTTTAGGGAGGCGAGTGGTTGGCATCAGAAGAAGACAGAAAACACTCTTCTAGTAAATATTTAGGAGTAGAATTTATTATTTCTTAGAATAGAATTTATTATTTCTATTATTAAAATCAGATATATGTTAATTTTTCATTGCTGCAATACTTGCTTAAGTGCCTTTATTTTAGCTTATTTATTTACTTTTGAGACAGAGAGAGAGAGAGAGAGAGAGAGAGCACATGCACGAGCAGGGGAGGGGCAGAGAGAGAGGGAAAGAGAATTCCAAGTAGGCTCTGCACTGTCCGTGCAAAGACTGATGCAGACTCCATCTCACAAACCGTGAAATCATGACCTGAGTAGAGATCAAGAGTCAGTTGCTTAATCAGCTGAGCCACCCAAGTGTCCCAGTCCTTTTTTTTTTCTTAATCATGCATACACCACTTCCTTTTTTTTTTTTTTTTGTCTTTTTAGAAGGGGAGATGACTTTTGAAGAGAAATATTATTGGTGTCCTTCGTATTAAATTCTAAGGCCCTATGGTCTCAGAAAATTTAAGGGTCAGTAATCTAACATAATACTTCACATCATAAGGTGAAAACATTTAAGCATTTGCTTAAGGTGTCTAGTCAGGAAGTGGCAGGACCCCCTGACTGCTACAATGCTGGCTGTGCAGCATAATGGCCATGAGGAAAAGAACCAAGAAATGGAGTCTTTCCTCCTCCTCCTCTACCTTTTCCTCCGCCTTGTCCTCTTTTCCCTCCTCCTCCTCCCCCTTCCCCTTGTTCCTCCTCATCCTCATTCTTACGCTCCAAGTAAAGTGAAGCACTAGGACTTTTTCTTCTTTTTTTAACACAAATTTTATTTTAGAGTAGCTTTAGATTTACAGAAAAGCTGTGAAGATAGTACAGAGAATTCCCATGTGCTCTGTACCCGATTTCCCCTGTTATTAACATCTTACATTGTATGCTACAGTTGTCACAATTAATGATGTCATTATGAGCTGAAGTCCATCCTTTATGCGGATTTCCATTGTTTTGTCCTTTTTCTCTTCCAGGAAACTTGGATAGTTTCTCAAGACTTCCTTGTATTTGAAGACCTTGAGAGTTTTGAGCATATTTTGAAGACAGCTTAGATATTTTATAGATTGTTCCTCAAGAGATATCTATCTGATGTTTGTCTCATAATTAGACTGTAGTTCTGGATTTTGGGGGGAAGACCACATAAGTAAAGCAACGCTATCTTCCTATAATGAATCTTTTTTTTTTAATGTAAGTTAACTACCTGGCACATAGCAGGCACTCAATAAAGCACAGATTCTTCTTCTCTTTCCATTCCCCAGGCCAGTTTAGCGACCAAGAAATAATCTGTATATGAAACATGTTTACCATGTTCCAGTTCCTCTCGTCTAGGAAAGGTATGATCCAGATGGAAAACAGGCTTGAGAATAAAGAGAAAATTTGGATTTTTGCCAACCATATTTGGAAACAGCCCCCGGGTACAATTGGTCCCTGTGCTTTGCCCTTCTGGGACCTCTCTCATCATGTCCTGTGCCCCAGAAAGGTGATCTCTATAGGACAACGACAGATTCTTTGCTGCCTAGATTCATGTGGGGTTTAGTCAATGGGGCATCAGCAGGAGTTAAGCAAGCAAGAAAGTAACCTTGTATATTATCCCTTTATTTATCCATTTTGATTGGCTGTCACTTTCTTGCCAGGATAGTGACATACAGTTTTATATATAGAGAGAGTTAATTATATATATTTATATAAAATTTATATATGTATATATATAAATTTGTACTCAGAAAAGAATCAAAAGGGCTATGACAGGTCATGTGACCAAGTAGCAGCTACTGAATCATGACCTAATAGTGTGGTGTCACATGTTTAGAGAATGAATACAGTATCAGACACATTTATGCTACTGCTCTCCATCTATCTGATGCTCTTTAGAATGATCTTTGCAAGTTTTATTTTATTTTATTTTATTTTATTTTATTTTAGAGAAAGACATCATGGTAGAGAGGGGAGGGGCAGAGGGAGAAGAAGAAAGAGACTCTTAAGGAGTCTCCATGTTCAGCGTGGAGTCTGGCTCAGGGCTTAGTCTCAGAACTGTGATATCATAACCTGAGTCAAAATCAAGAGGCAGATGCCACTTAACTGACTGAGCCACCCAGACGCCTCTACAAGTGTGTTTTAATGATGTTGCCACTATACAAAATGTGTTTGGAACTTTAGAACCTCCATTTGAAAATTATCTTTAGAGACAGTTTAACTAATAATCTCCTTACCAAACTTGATTCCTCCTCTCTTCGCCAACCTGCTTCTGAATTTCTTTTGACTGTTTCCAAAACTCAAATCTGAGGTCAGAGTAAATGTTTTACTGGTGATATTTGAACAACCAGCCATAGACTCAGAGGAAAATTAAAAAAAATTTTTTTGAGAGAAAGATGTAGATTTGTTGAACCATGGCAACATTTGGAATGACCTAGAGTGTACATAGGTGACAACTCTGGAGCGGGCAGGATCCGTTTGGATATAAAGATTCTGCAGTGTTTGTTTAAAAACCTGTCATTAGACCGTAATGGCACAGTGTTCTGCAATACAGGTTCTGGAGGCTGATTGGCTGGTTTTATTTTTATTTTTCATTTTTTGTTTTTTTAAACTTTTATATTCCGGTTATCATACAGTGTAATATTAGTTTCAGCTGTATGATATGCTGATTCAACACTTCCATACATCCCCCTGTGCTCATCACAAGTGCCCTCCTTCGTCTCCATTACCTATTTCACCCACCCCCCCTCCCACCTCCCTCTGGCTACCATCAGTTTGTTCTCTAGAGTTAAGAGTCTGTTTCATGGTTTGCCTCTCTGTCTCTTTTTTGTCTCTTTGCTCATTTGTTTTGTTTCTTAAATTCCACATATGAGTGAAATCGTGTGGTATTTGCGTTTCTCTGAATGACATATTTCACTTAACATAATACTCTGTAACTCCAACCGTTTCACTACAAATGCCAAGATTTCATACTTTAAATGGCTGAGTAATATTCCTATATATACATGTGTATATGTATAGGAATGTTACTACATCTTTAAGATTAGAGTTTGGGCTGGGGTTAGGGTTAGGGAAAGGGTAAGGGGCAGGACTAGGGTCAGGGTGAGGATATGTGCCTCGTGTACTGCAGTTCAGAGAGCTCTACAGAGGGTTAGGCTTAAGATTAGGGTTAGAATTAGCATTAGGGGCTAGGTGTTTTTGGTTTATGATTTAGGGTTACAGTTAATGTTAGGGTTGGAGTATGTGCCTGGTATCCTATAGTTCAGGTACCTCTCCAGAAGATAAAAGCCAGATTTCTGCTTGGTTGTGATTAGACATGGCATTAATCTACCCAGCTGAGAGGCAAGGAAGGGATTTAGAGCTGTAAATACTCTTTGTTTTTTTGTTTTTATTATTTTAAAATCTGGTTTCATATTGTATTGTATTGTATTGTATTGTATATTTTCCGGGGGCTGGGTTGGGGTGAGTGTGAGAGAACACAAGCAGGGGAGGAGCAGAGAGAGAAAGAGACAGAGAATCCCAAGCAGGCTCAGAGCTGTCAGGGCAGAGCCTGACATAGGGCTCGAACCCACGGATCCTGAGATCATTACTCCAGCTGAAATCAGGAGTCAGAAGCTTAACTGACTGAGCCACCTAGGTATCCCCTGGCTTCATCCTTTATCTGTGTGAGACCTTAGGCAAGTTTCTTAAGCCTCTTAGCCTAGTGTTTCTAGCCTATAAAATGAGGACCATAATAGTACCAATATCACAGGGTTGTTCTGAGAAGTGAAAGAATTAGTATATGTAAAGCTTTTTAATTGGTGTTAGAACATGGGAAGGAATCAAACGTTAGCTATTACCATTGTGTACTATGTTGTGTCGTAGATCATGATTAAAGACCATTGGTGTTTGGTGAATTTATGCATTGTGGTTTTATCACAATATTCTTCAACCTTGTTTCTATATTTAATTGATGGCTGTTATCTTCATTAGGCACTGCTCCCATATAAAAGTAAGGTTTGTTCAGAGGTTAACAAAGTAAAGATTATATTTGTCTTTATATTTATATTTACATTTTTGTTTCCATAGAAAAAAATTGAGTGTTCTCTCTTTAAAAAGAAAAAGTCTCGGGGCGCCTGGGTGGCGCAGTTGGTTAGGCGTCCGACTTCAGCCAGGTCACGATCTCGCGGTCTGGGAGTTCGAGCCCCGCGTCAGGCTCTGTGCTGACCGCTCAGAGCCTGGAGCCTGTTTCCGATTCTGTGTCTCCCTCTCTCTCTGCCCCTCCCCCGTTCATGCTCTGTCTCTCTCTGTCCCAAAAATAAATAAACGTTGAAAAAAAAAAAAAAAAGAAAAAGTCTCTGACAGGCTAAAGTGTCTGAAGATACTCAAATAAAAAAGCTTCTAGGCTGAGAAAGAAATTACAGTCTGGTAATTCATCAGGTCTTGATAGGTCCTTGTCCCCTACATGGCCCAATCAAGGAGATAGGAAAAGGAAGAATCCCATTACCAAAAGTATGTGGTGCAATAAAAAATGACATACACAGGAATTATTTGTCTTTCCAAAGATTTTAAGTCAGCACACTTTCTAATTACTCAATGACAGGTTTTACTTTTCAATTTCTAAGTTGCAGTGTATTTGTGGCATATAAACACACACGCAAATAGACACACACAGTATATTTTTTTTACATTATTGTACAATCAAACTAAGTTAGCTGGAAGTACTGAGTAACCCCATGAACTAATGAAGCAAACATGTGCCCCCGCTGGGCTGTGGAAGGCTTCCAGGACTCCCAAGCATACACCTGCAGAAATCGGTGATTCATCTCTGAGTCACTCGGCAAGAGTTAGCAGAGAGAAGCAGCCGGGATGCAGAGGGTACAGTTGGCTGCCGGTTCTCTCCTGCTCTCCCAGAATAATGACATTAATGACACTTCCAAACAGCTCACCCAGTCACAAAGTGGGAGATTTCAAAATCCATGTGGCAGCTGATTTCCTAATAGGATGCATTAAACAGGACATTGCATGTTTTACGGGCTGGGGTTGATTAGACCATAAGACTTAAAATATGTAGCTAAAGTGGTTGAAAAATAGGCCTTGGAAGTTCAGATCAAAGCATTACAGGGGGGTGATTAGATAAATAAAAAGTTTAAGCCTAACTGAGCAAATAATTGCACATCCCCTGAAAAGCTCGGTTCACAGGGATTGATCAAATGTGAGTCACCCCAGGCACAGATGTCTTTCTAAGAATATTCCTTTTAATTTTTTTAATATACATCAAAAGAAAAAAAAATCTGGGTACTGACCAGCAAATACTCCTGTTTGTATAAGAAAAGCCTCTTTAAGATACTGACAAAAAAAATATATCCCTCATTGTTTAAACTGGCCAGTTTTTTTCCCCTGTCTTTTCCTTCTCAGTCTGTAGAGAAAGGTTTTTGCTTCTTTAATGCAGACTAATAGAGCTCACCTAAAAAAAAAAATTCTAAAAGATTTCTGGTGCCTTATCCTGTCCATTATTATACAAAAGTCAGATGTAGATTTATGTTAAAAGCATATACTGTTGTTTTCCTATAGAAAAATATGTCAGTGGGGAAGATTTGTCTTTGTCTAGTTAAAAAACAAAACAGCCGTTGCAAAGCTATTTGTGCATTGGTATGTGCCAGATACAGGTTATCTCATTTAAACCTCATGACAATGCTCGAAGGACAGGTTTTCATATTCCCAGTTTATATGCAAGGAAATTGAGGCACATGTGCAGATTAGGCGACTTGCCCCAAGTCACAAGGCTGGGAAGTGGCAGAGTGGAGTGTGAGAGACCAGGTCTAACCCTGGACACCTTCCACCTGAGAGTGCTTCTGTCGGTCACTCATTCTTTAGTAACTAAAGGACTCTGCAACTGCATGTCAATTTCAGTCATTTCTATGAGATGATCTTGGCAGTTTCCTTGAGGCAGAATCCCACTATTATTTCTTATTTTGAAAATAAGCAATCTGTGATATACATCATAGCTCCCCCCCCAAAAAAAAAACACAAAACAAGGCAAATGGGTGAATGGACATGCATTCAGAGATACTATATTTCAAGTCTGGGATTTGGTCACTAGTCCTCCGTGACCAGATGGTGACAAGGCAAGACATTTTGGTAGGCAGAGTTCTTGTCCATGTCTCCGAATCAGCAGTTTCTTGGAAGCAGCACTTATCCTACAGTAATCTTCCAAAATTGGTGATCAGAATTAGGAAGGGGGAATGGAAAATGGTGGCATCAATGCCTGTGCGTGAATCAAGACAAGGTCTCCAGGTCTGCCTGTGACCTACCCTTCGCAGCATTATTTGTCATATTTTTATACCTTAATTTATATTCCACTTGTAACTGACACTTTTCATGACCTTCATTTACTCAAATATTTCTGCAACAGGATGTTGCTTTATATTTCAGTGCCCCTTCAAACTGCAAAAGGTAGGGAAACAGGTTAGCACAGCGAACAACCGTTCCCTCGGGGAGTCAGACTTCCCTCGGAGAGTCAGACTAGCCTGTTCCAAATCCCAGCTGTGTGACTTTGAGAAAGTTGCTAAGCTCTCTGTACCTCCGTATCAGCTCATAGGGTACTGTCTTTTTTTTTTTTTACATTTATTTATTTTTTGAGAAATAGTGAGACAAAGCATGAGAGGCGGAGGGGCAGAGAGAGAAGGAGACACAGAATCTGAAGCAGTCTCCAGGCTCTGAGCAAGAGGTCAGCACAGATCCTGATCCAGGGCTCGAACCCAAGAACTGTGAGATCATGACCTGAGCCGAAGTCCGATGCTCAACCGACTGAGCCACCCAGGCGCCCCACATAGGGTACTGTCTTAACTTGGGTTGCCATAACATAATACTATAGACTGAGTGGCTTAAGCAGCAGGAATTTATTTCTCACAGTTTTGGAGCCTGGGAAGTCTAAGATCAAGGTGCCAGGCACTTAGGCTCCTGATCAGAGCCCTTGTCCTGGTTTGCAGACAGCTGTCTTCCTCCTGTGTCCTCACATGGTAGAGACAGAGCAAGAGCAAGTTCTCTGGTGTTTTCTTATAAAGGTACTACCCGTCATGAAGACCCCACCTTCATGACCTCATCTAACTCTAAGCGCCTCCAAAAAGCACCACCTTGTATACCATCACAAGAGGATTAGGGCTAGAGATCCCCCTGCTCTTTCTCCATATTCTCACCAATACCTGTTGTGTCCTGTGTTGTTAATTTTAGCCATTCTGACAGGTGTGAGGTGGTATCTCATCATGGTTTTGATTTGAATTTCCCTGATGCTCAGTGATGTTGAGCATCTTTTCATGTGTCTGTTAGCCATCTCAAAGTCATCTTTGGAAAATGTCTATTTATGTCTTCTGTTCATTTCTTAACTGAGTTGTTTGGTTTTTGGGTGTTGAGTGTGATAAGTTCTTGGATACTAACTCTTTATCAGATATGTCATTTGCAGATATCTTCTCCCATTCCTAAGGCTAGAGAAGCTTTTTATTTTGATTTAGTCCCAATAGTTCATGTTTGCTTTTGTTTCCCTTGCCTTCGGTGACATGTCTAGTAAGAAGTTGCTACAGGCAAGGTCAAAAAGGTTGCTGCCTGTATTCTCCTCTAAGATTTTGGTGGTTTCCTGTCTCATATTTAGGTCTTTCATCCATTTTGAATTTATTTTTGTGTATGGTGTAAGAAAGTGGTCCAGTTTCATTCTGTTGCATGTTGTGGTCCAGTTTTCTCAACACCATTTGTTGATAGTACTGTCTTTTTTCTGTTGGATATTCTTTCCTGCTTTGTCAAAATTAGTTGACCATATAGTTGTGGGTCCATTTTTGGGTTTTCTGTTCTGTTCCACTGATCTATGTATCTGTTTTTGTGCCAGTACTACACTGTCTTGATGACCACCGCTTTGTAGTATAGCTTGAAACCTTGAATTGTGATGCCTCCAGTATTGTTTTTGCACTGTTGGTGGGAATGCAGACTGGTGCAGCCACTCTGGAGAGCAGTATGGAGGTTGCTCAAGAAAACTAAAAATAGAACTACTCTACGATCCAGCAATTGAACTATTAGGTATTTACTCAAAGGATACAAAAATACAGGTTCAAAGGAGTACATGTGCCCCAATGTTTATAACAGCATTATCAACAATAGCCAAACCATAGAGACAGGCAAAATGTCCATTGACTGATGAATGGATAAAGAAGATGTGTTTGTATATATATGTGTATATATATATATATATATATATATATATATATACAACGCACACACACACACATATGTATACGTGTGTGTGTGTGCGTTGTATATATATGTGTATATATATACACACACACACACACACGTATACATATGTGTGTGTGCGTTGTATATATATGTGTATATATATATACACACACACACATATGTACACATATGTGTGTGTGTATGTATGTGTATATATATATACACACACACACATATACATATGTGTGTATATGTGTGTGTGCATGTGTGTGTGTGTGTACACACAATGGAATATTACTCAGCCATCAGAAAGAATGAAATCTTGCCATTTGCAACAACGTGGATGGAGCTAGAATGTATTATGCTAATAGAAATAAATCAATCAGAGAAAGACAAATACCATATGATTTCAATCATGTGTGGAATTTAAGAAACAAAACAAACGAACATATGGGAAAGGGTGGGAAAGAGAATAAAGGGAAACAAACCACAAGAGACTCTTATCAGTAGAGAACAAACTGAGGTTGATGGAGGGAGGTGGGTGGGAGGTGGACTAGATGGGTGATGGGCATTGAGGAGGGCACTTGTTGGGATGAGCACTGGTGTTGCATGTAAGTGATGAATTGCTGAGTTCTACTCCTGAAACCAATATTGCACTGTATATTAACTAACTAAAATTTTAAATGAAAAAAATGCCCTCAAAGTTGAAACAAAAAAAAGGGAAAGGATTAGGGCTTCAACATATGGATTAGTTTGATGGAGATGGAGGGCACATTTAGCCCATTACAGGTACTGCCTGTAAAGCAATTGGCAAGTACTCCATGGAAGTTAGCCATCACTAACTCAGGTACTAAAATTAAGGAAACAAGAGGTATATTAAATGTACCTGTTTACCTATTTTGATGAATATAGAGGGACCAGCTTTTATTGGGCTAGGTGCTGGGCCACACACACAAAGGAAAAATAAGAATAAGGTAAAATTGCATCTTTCAAGGAGCTCCTGGTCTCCTGTGCCCTTGGAAGAAAGTTCTCTAGAAGATACCCTCTCCTCCCAAGAATCAGCCTCTGTCTTGCAGGGGACGTGACGAGCCACGGAAAAACATCAAAAATAGGCCTGGTACACACACTGTTGAACAACTCTGCAAGCTTTGGGGTTCAAATCCTGCTTGTTGTCATTATTGGCTCCAAATTTGGGCAAGTAATGTAACCCTATTCAGTTCAGCTTTCTCCTCTGTAGAATCAGAAATGATATTTATTTATTTATTTTTAAATATTAACGTATCCTGTGCACTGTTGGTGGAATGTAAATTGGATCTGCCACTACAGAAAACAGTATGGAAGTTCCTCAGAAATGAAAAAGAGAACTACCTTATGATCCAACAACTCCATTTCTAGGTATTTATCCAAAGAAAAGAAAAACACTGACTTGAAAAAATATATGCATCCCATGTTCATTGAAGCATTAATTACAATAGCCAGTATATGGAAACAACCTAGGCATCCACTGATAGATGAACGGATGAAGATGTGACATATACATATATCATAGATACATGATAGACTATTGCCTAACCATAAAAAAGAATGAAATTTGCAACAACATGGATGGACCTTGAAGACATTTTACTAAGTAAGTCAAACAGAAAAAGACACATACCGTGTGATGTCGCTCATATGTGAAATCTAAAAAACACAGAAACAAAAAATGTAACTCAGAGAGAACAGATTGGTGGTTGCCAGAGATTGGGAGGAAGGGCAGGTAGACAAAAATGCGTGTAGGAGGCTAAAAGGTAAAAACTTCCTGTTATAAAATAAATAAATCCTGGGGATCTAATGCACAGCATGGTGACTATAGTTAACAGTACTGTATTGCATACTGGAAAATTGCTGAGAGAATAAATCTTAAAAGTTCTCTTCATGAGAAAAAAAGTTTTGGCACTTTGTATGACGACAGATGTTAACTGAACTCATTGCAGTAATCATTTTACAAAATTTACAAATATTGAATCATTGTGCTGTACACCTGAAACTAAATGTTTTATGTCAATTATGCCCCGATAAAAAAATATTAACGTATGTATTATTATTGCATGAAAGAAATGGTGCTCCATTGGACCTTTGAGCACTGTTCCAGCAGGAGACAAGGAGACAGCTATACAGAGCCTGGAGGCTGCAATCCTTGGGCTGATTGGGTACCACTGCTGTCAGCCTAATAATACACCATAGATACAATAGCAATAGCCCTAGCTTGCAGACATTCTGAGAAGTACATGAAATATATGTAAAATCGACTAGCTGTAGTTTTCACATACAAGTACCTGGTAAACGTTCTCCAAACAAACAAAACAAAACCAAGCACAGTCTGCCCTTGTCAGGAGTGTGTGCGAGAAGAAAGGCTGTGTACTATCAACACGTTTATCTGCAACAACTGGCCAGGGTTCCACAAATAGCTATAATACACTTAGCATGTAGCTGCAGGAAGTAAAAACAAACAAATAAACAGAGTGGCTGAGTGCTACCAACCTTTGTCATCATCCTCAGGAATCCACCGGCTGCGGGTCTTATCAGTTTCAGTGTTAAAATTTAATAGGCTCTAGCACCAAAGATGAAGCAGAGTATAAAGCGAGAAGTTTTTCCGCCGTGTTACTTAGACTTTTCCTGATTCATTTAGAAATTACCCACATGTTCAAAAGAAAACAAAACAAAACCCTACAAGTCTCAAACAGGGCCGACTGCTTCTCCCCTAGAGCAGTTTTCCACATTCACTGAGTCTCATGGAAATGCAGACTCAAAGGAAAGTTCTAAGAGTGATACAAGCTCATTATTCCCCCCTAACTTTGCATTTATACCTCAATAAATATTAATGCGGAGAATGAGCTAACACAGAACAGTGTTTTTTAAGTCAGAGTATCCTTGTCAGAATCAGCTGAGGCTTTTGTCAAAAAATGGATTCCAGACCAGTTATCTATGTGGGTAGGACTCTGGAATCCACATGTTAAACAGGTTTTCCAGGGGACCCTAACACACACGGATAGGCAAGAACCTCTGAGAAATGGGGATAAAATTCTCTGAATTTTATTTTGCTTTCAGGCAACACCTGCCAATTTTAACAGGGTGATTTTTAAATTGACAGATGAGAAGATGGAGTACCCAAAAACACTTCTGACTTGACGGGTAGCAAATCCCCATGTTAAAACACAGCAAATGACGCTTTCCTAGGGCTATTCTAAGTTCAACACTAGGGCTACTGTAAGCTTGCTAAAATATTAGAAACTAATTTAAAAATAACAAAAGTGTGTGCACGTGTGTGTATATGTGTGTATGTGTGTTCAAGCCAGGTAGACCAAAATGTTAAGTAACCACAACAGAGTAGGGTCACAGAATCACTAATTACATCTCTTTGATACTTAAAAAATGTGGGAAAAAATAATATTCAGTGCTGAGATAGAGCCATTGCATATCAACCAGCACTGTGTGCCCACTTTGCCAAGCACTGCACTAGCCCTGGATACACGAAGATAAAGCAAACAGCCCTGCTCTCTAGCTCACATTAGCAGTGGTTCTTAAACAGTTCAGGCTCTAAGAGCCCTTTGGCTTTCACCCCTGAAAAAATGTCCACGTGTACAAACACAGGATTTTGAATAAGGTTTCAGGTGATTGAAGGAGACCCCAATCCTCACCAAGTCCAGACACAGTATGAATTGAGCAGGTTCTCAATCCTCCAGGTTTGTGGTGTCTCCTTCCTACATGTAATTCAAAATACAATTTAAATGTGTTAAAGAAACAAAAGTGAAGTGCTGTAAATTCAAATTGCTTCTTTCTAGAACTTCAAATTGCCATTTCTATATTGTTGCTTTTCGTTTGTTTGTTCTTGGTGTTGGTGTTTTTACTTGTTTGTTTGGTTTAGTGCCTCTGCCTCACCAGAGCCATATGTGTCTATTTAATTTGCCTGTAGGTAATCCAGCACTATTCTGAGGGAGACACGGCTCCCCAAACACATTAATTACGATACAGGACGTTATGAGCTCTGTAACAGTCTGGGAGTACAGAGCAGATGACCCGGGGAAGAAAGATTCATCTCAACACAGCCATCCAAACATGTTTGAGCTCAAATGGAATGTTCCTTCAGTGATGCTAAGGGGAAATGGCTCTCAGTGAACTGTCAGTGTCCTCTAGTGTGCCCTCAACAATCCGCTCAGACTAATTATTGGGAAGGCCCATGTTAGGCTGGTGTAGAGGGCAGAAAGGGAAGGCATTTGGGTAGCATTGGATGCTCTTTGTTGTTTTCCAACAAAAGATGGTGAAGATTAAGGGCAAGTTAATGTGAGAGCCAACATGCAGCTGGGGGCCAGCAGAGAAAGGGGAGAGCAAAGATTGTGGCAGGAAAAGAATAATCATGTGAGAGAAAATCCCAATGCCACCATGAAGGAATGGGGAGGGAAATGGTTAAAAAAAGGATAGAGGAAGTTACCAAGCAGGACTGCTTGTCGATTTACCTTTAATGTTGACAATAGAGCAAAGACACCCAAGTGACCTAGGTTCCCATCCAAGAAAGATCTCCATCCTGAGTGCTCAAGTTAGTCGCCTCATAAGACATTTGTTTTTAACTTTCACACACACATCGACCCATGTCTTCTCAGTCGCCACCTGCTTCCACCCAAACATCCAGGGAAGAGTTGAGTGTTTATTTATTTATGCTCTGCCTGTTTCCAAAATGGATTTAGGGCAGCAGAACACAAGAGGTAAGTCAAATTTCACTGTTAAAAATTCATCACTAAGAATTTTCCATATCTTTAGTCAGACAACACTTGATCATTAGGAGGTGACGTTAGTGCTGCTGACACTGTTGATGTTCTGGTGTTTCTTTCTGCTTACATAATAGAGAAGAAGATCTCTTGCCCTCAGCTCTGTACTGGTTCCTTTTAAATATTTCAGGGCAAGGTATTAAGAACCATATTTTCGGATGGAGAGTCAGTCCATGGGTGTGAAGGTCATGATGATGATCACTACCGTTTCAAAGGTGCCTGCCATTTTACATGTAACTGTATTGAATTCTCACAACAACCCTTTAAGAATGTACTACTATCCCTCATTCTACAGATGAGAAAACTGAGGACCACAACAGGAATTATTCATTTGCATGAGGCCACGTGGCTAATGGTAACAGGTTTCAAACCCAGTTGTGACTGACTTCAAAGCCTGTCTGTTTTCCTTTACACTGCTCTGCCTTCCTGAGATGGGGTGAAGGTGGGAGGAGGGGCGCCCTCAGCTGTCTGTGGGAGGAAACTCAGATCTAGACCCTCAAGTAGAGATGTTCATCCTGTGCTATGGGCACATAGCATTTGTCCTCTTTCTGAAACACATCTTTGCTGTTGGCCTGTTCCAAGGATTTTATTCATGTGTTCCACCTACATGAACAGGGTTTGCTTTAGCATCATTTATGTAATGTAAATATCACCTTTGCCTGTGGGAATCTTTCTCCTTTTGGAAACTGAGGGTTTGGGCCTGAATTTGTGCATGTTTTGCCTGGCTGATCATTGTCGTGAGCAACTTAATTGATTGTTTATGAGAAAAGGTAAACACGCTATTTTCAAACACCGCTACAGAAGTAAGATTATGTAATTAAGATGCTCAGTTACAATTTTTGTCTTTTACACAGTACTTTAAAAATTTCGAAAGGTAAAGGTTGAATGGAATTTTGTTAAAAAGGGGGGAATTTAACAGTATCCCATCAGGAGTTAATTAGACATTTATGTGCCAGATAATCTCAGACTATCCTTCCACTAGCCCCTGCTTCTGTGACTTGTGTCTGTAAGAACACTGAGGCCAAAGTAAAGGTCAGTGGTAGCACCAAAATTTTGAGATAGGTACTCAGACCTGCATTAGCAAAAGAGCTCTTTGGTGGAATGTTCCCCTGTGCCTAAATGAATTGGTCTGCCTTGTATTTTATCAGCTAGAGCTGAATTCTTTTACAAGACAGTGACGGTGGTAGTGTTCTCAAACTGTTTCTGAAAAATGAAAGAGGAATTTCCCTTCCCCTTTAAGCCTGATATGAATGTTTTGCTCATTATCTGTTTAAGGTCATCTTGATGTCGATAAAAATAGTGGTGCTTTCAACAGAAGATTTTGTTTTGTTCCTAGCCATGACCAACGTCAACTCAACGTCCATTCCCTATGGCTGTGGACCTGGATCAAAGATATTCTTTTCAAAAACAGATCGCCAAGGCCTGTGATACATATAGGTTGGCAGTGCTGTAAACTTGAAGACAAGCAGGGCAGCACATACAGACAGGCATAAATGATTTTGATGATAAATAACTAAGACTAGTTAAGATGTACTGGCTGGTCATTTTTTTATGCCACTTTTCATTTATGTATGGGGGAACTTAATGCAAAAAGCAATATATGTTTCTTACATAAAGAAAAAGAAAAACGTGAAAATCACATGTAATCTGACGACACAAAAAATAACCACAGTTACCATTTTGGAATATAACTTTTCAGTCTCTTAAATCCATTGTATTTATTTATTTTCAAGTACAGGCACACCTCAGAAATATTGCAGGTTCAGTTTCAGACCACAATAAAGCAAATATCTCACTAAAACAAGTCCAATGAATTTTTTGGTTGCCCAGTGCATATAAAAGTTATGCTGACACTATTCTGTGGTCTATTAATGTGCAATAATGTTATGTCTAAAAACAACGTACATACTTTAATTTAAAAATATTACTAAAAAAAGCTAACCAATATCTGAGCTTTAGGCTGATGGAGGGTCTTGCCTAGATGATGCTGGCTGATGACTGATCACGGTGGTGGCAGCTGTAGGTTGGAGTTTCTGTGGCAATTTCTTAAAATAAGACAACAATGAAGTCTGATGCATTGAATGACTCTTTCTCTAATAAACAATTTCTCAGTAGCATGTGATGCTGTTTGATAGCATTTTACCAACAGTAGAGCTTTCAAAATTAGAGTCAGTCCTCTCAAACCCTGCTGGTGCTTTATCAACCAAGTTTTTTTTTCAAGTTTTTATTTAAATTCTAGTTAGTTAACATATAGTGTAATATTGGTTTCAGGAGTAGAATTCAGTGATTCCACTTACATACAACATCCAGTGCTCATCACAAGTGCCCTCCTTAATGCCCATCCCCCATTCATCCCATCTCCCTGTCCACCTTCCTTCATCAACCCTCAGTCTGTTCTCTATAGTTAAGAGTCTCTTAAGGCTTGCCTCCATCTCTCTTCTTTTCTTTTTCATCCTTTCAGATATTCATCTGTTTTGTTTCTTAAATTCCACATATGAGTAAAATCATATGGTATTTGTCTTTCTCTGATTGACTTGTTTTGCTTAGCATAATACACTCTAGCTCCATCCAAGTCCTTGCAAATGGCAAGATTTTATTCTTTTTGATGGCTGAGTAATATTCCATTATACCTATATATGACCTCTTCTTTATCCATTCATCTGTCAACCAACATTTGGGGTCTTTCCATAATTTGGCTATTGTTGTTTATCAACTAAGTTTATGTAATATTCTAATCCTGTGTTGTCATTTCAACATCTTCACAGCATCCTCACCAGGACTAGGTTCCATCTCAAGAAACCACTTTCTTTGCTCATCCATAAGAAGCAACCCTTTACCTGCGAAAGTGTTATCATGAGACTGCAGCAATTCAGTCCCATCTTCAAGCTCCACCTCTAATTCTAGTTCTCCTTCTGTTTCTACCACATCTGCAATTACTTGCTCAACTGAAATCTTGAGCCCCTCCATGTCATCCATGAGGGCTGGAATCAATTTCTTCCAAACTCCTGTTACTGCTGATATTATGACCTCTTAGGAAACACAGATGTTCCCAATGGCACCTAAAATGGGGAATCCTTTCCAGAAGGTTTTCGATTTACTTTGCCCAGACCCATCAGAGCAATCACTGTCTATGATAGCTATAGCCTTATGAAATGTAGATCTTAAATAATAAAGCTTGAAAGTTGAAATTACTCCTTGACGCCTGAGTTGCAGAATGGATGCTCTGTTACCAGGCATGAAAATAACGTCAATCTCATTGTACAACTTCAGAGAGCTCTTGGGTGCATTGTCAATGAACAGTCAAAATTTGAAAGGAACCTTTTTTTTCTGAGCAATAGGTCTCAACAGTAGGCTTAAAATAGTAAACTGTGTTGTAAAGAGATGTGCTGTCATCCAGGATTTGTTGTTTCATTTCTATAGCACAGGCAGAGTAGATTAAGCATAATTCTTAAGGACCCCAGGATTTTTGGAATGGTTAGTGATCATTGGCTTCAACATAAAGTCACCAGCTGCATCAGCCCCTAAAAAGAGAGTCGGCCTGTCCTTTGAAGCTTTGAAGCCAGGCATTGACTTCTCCTCTCTAGCCATGAAAATCTTAGATGGCATTGTCTTCCAATAGAAGACATTGAAAATCTATTGTTTAGTGTAGCCATCTTCTTTAATTATCTTAGCTAAATCTTCTGGATAATTTGCTGCAGCTTCTGTATCAGCACTTGCTGCTTCACCTGGCACATGTATGTTATGGAGATGGCTTCTTTTCCTTAAACCTCATGAACAAACCTCTGCTGGGCTTCAAATTTTTCTTCTGCAGCTTCCTCACCTCTCCCAGACTTTGTAGAATTGAGGAGAGTTAGATCTTTGCTCTGGATTAGGTTTTAGTTTAAGGGAATGTTGTGGCTAGTTTGATCTTCTATCCAGACCACTGCAACTTTCTCCATATCAGCAATAAGGCTGTTTTGCTCTTATCATTCATGTGTTCCCTGGAATAGTACTTTTAATTTCCTTCAAGAACTTTGTCTTTGCAGTCACAACTTAGCCTAGCTCAGCTTTCTATTTGTCTTTCTCACTAAGCTGAATCATTTCTAGCTTTTGATTTAAGGTAAGAGACGTGCAAGTCTTTCTTTCACTTGAACACTTAGAGGTCATTGTAGAGTTTTTGGTTGGCCTAATTTTAATATTATTGTGTATCAGGGAATAGGGAAGGCTGAGGAAAAAGAGGGAAATGGGGAAATAGCCAGAACACACATTATACTTACTAAGTTTGCCATCTTATTTATATGAGTGCAGTTTGGGGTGCCCTAAAACAATTACAGTGATAACATTAAAGATCACTGACCACAAATCACCATAACAAATATACTAATAATGAAAAGGTATAAAATATTGTGAGAATTACCAAAATGTGATGGAGGGGCACAAAATGAGCAAATGCTGTTGGACAAATTGTGCCGATAGACTTACTTGATGCAGGGTTGTCACAAACCTATCTGTACAAAAAGTCAACATCTGCAAAGTTCAGTGAAGTGAAGCACACTAAAATGAAGTAAGCCTATAAATAGCTTCTAAAAAAAACTAATTTTAATTTTTTTTAATCTTTATGTTTGAGAGAGAGAGAGAGACAGAGTGCAAGCGGGGGAGGAACAGAGAAAGAGAGAGGGAGACACAGAATCCAAAGCAGGCTCCAGGCTCCAAGCTGTCAACACAGAGCCTGATGTGGGGCTTGAACTCATGAACCAAGAGATCACGACCTGAGCTGAAGTCGGATGCTTAACTGACTGAGCCACCCAGACGCCCCTAAAAAACTAATTTTAAAGGTAACACATGCTCATTGTTTGAAAACAATTCAGCAAGCAATAAAGAAGAAAGTAAAAAAAAATAATAACAATGGGTACTCATTTCTATAACAACACTATGCAGAATTTCTGCCTCAAAGATTTGTGTACTTTAAAAGTTTTATTTATGTTGATAATTTATACACAGAAGTTATACCAGTTTATATTCTATTAAGAAAAAAATGGGTTGTTGTTGGGGGGAGGCAGGAGGAGGGGAAAATGAGTGATGGGCATTGAGGAGAGCACTTGTTGGGATGAGCACTGGGTGTTGCATGTAAGTGATGAATCATAGGCATCTACTCCCAAAGCCCAAAGCACACTGTATACACTGATGTGAGCCAACTTGAAAATAAATTATATTAAAAGAAAAAAACAATATATGAGAATACCTATTCTTTTCATAACCTCAAAGAACTGTCTTTGAATATTATCTTTTTTAGATCTTTAATTCGATAGGCTTAAAAAGGAGACAAGATTTTATTTTTTATGTTTTGATGCTTAGTAAGTTTATTATTCTTACAGATTTATTTGTATTTCTCACTATAAATTGCTTATGTATTTTTTTGCATACTTTGCAATGCATTTGTAAAAGCCCCTTCGTAGTGAGGTTGTCAGTCATTTTTCTGCCAGCTGTATAAAATATTTTTCTTAGTTTGTTCTTTTCCTTTGAATTATTTATCTACTTTTAAGTTTTTATTTTTATTTTTTATAACTTTTTAATGTTTATTTTTAAGAGAGAGACTGTGTGTGAGTGGGGGAGGGGCAGAGAACAAGGGAGGCACAGAATCTGGAGAAGGCTCTAGGCTCTGGGCTGTCAGCACAGACCCGGACATGGGGCTCAAACTCGATGTGAGATCACGACCTGAGCCAAAGTTGGATGCTCAACCAACTGAGCCACCCAGGCACCTCAAGTTTTTATTTTTAAATAATTTTAGATTTATTGAAGACTTACAAAGTAGTACAGAGAGTTCCTATATAACTTTCATCCAGCTTCCCTACTTACTTATATAATTACAGTACAATTATCAAAATTAAGAAATTAACATTGGTACAATGCTATTAACTAGTATTTTATTTAGAATAGACTTTATTCAAATTTCACCAGTTTTTCCCCCAATGGT
The DNA here is from genome assembly GCF_018350175.1 of Felis catus. Classification (NCBI taxonomy): domain Eukaryota; kingdom Metazoa; phylum Chordata; class Mammalia; order Carnivora; family Felidae; genus Felis; species Felis catus. The sequence continues at coordinate 84,794,549 of NC_058376.1, read as the reverse complement.
ATTTTTCTGTTCTAGTATCTACTCTAGGACCCTACATTGCATAAGTTTTCATGTCTCCTTAGTCTTTTCCAATCTATGGTAGTTTTAGTTTTTCCTTAATTTTCATGATCTTGACAATTTTAAAGAATACTAGTCAAGTATTTTGTATAATATTATTCAATTTGGGTTTCCCCACTCTAAAGCTACCATTTTTCTCTTTCCATACTCAGTTGTTAGAAAGAAATCACTAAGTCCAGCCCTCACTCCAGTGGGAGGTGGGTTAATCTCACCACCTAGAGAGTAGAGTATCAAAGAATTTGTGGACATATTTTAAAACCATTACACTAATACATATTTGGGGGTATGGATACTTTAAATCTATGTGAGTATCCTATTTCTCACTAAAGTTTCACCAACTATTTTGACACTCATCACTAGATCTTGTTTGGAGCAATTATTGCTATGGTGTTCTAAAGCTGATTTTCTATTTCCCTCATTGCTTCTGCATTTATTATTTGGAATCCTTCTGTAAGGAATATTTGTTCCTTTTCCCCCAGAAATATGGTAGGCTTCAGTGGCTAAATACACCAACGGCCTGATTTCTCTATCTTTGCTTTGCTTTCTGTACTATAATGGTAAGATGGCTGCCAATTGCTCTCAGAGTGTATTTGTTTTCTATCGGTGCTATAACAAATTACCGCAAACTTGGTGGCCTAAAACAACACAAACTTGTCTTTATGGAGGTCAGAAGTCTGAAATATGTTTCATTGGGCCAAAATCAAGGGGTTGGTAAAGCTTTATATTTTTCTGGGAGGCTCTAGGGAAGAATCCATATTCTTGTCTTTTCCAGCTTCTAGAGACTACCCTTATTCTTTGGCTCATGGCCTTCCTTCCTTCTTCTTCCATCTTCAAGTCAGCAATATTAGGTCAAGACCTTTTCCTACTCAATCTGTTTGGTTTTCTCCCTCTACCTCCTTCTTTCACTTATAATGACCCTTGTGATTACATTGGGCCTATGTGGATGATCCAGAATAATCTCTCCATCTCAAGATCAGCTGAATAGCAACATTAATTACATCTGCAACCTTAATTCCCATTTGCCAAGTAATGTAACATGTTCACAGTTTTGGGGATTAGGATGTAGACATCTTTGAGGGCTGTTATCTGTTTACTACACAGGGTCATATGCTTTTTCATCTATGGGTATAGTAGAAGGAATTGATAGGTATAAAAATAGATAGAACAATTCCTCTAGCTTCAACATGTGCAACACAACAGAATTGATTTTTACATGGGTCCCAGATAGATAGCATTGGGCCTTCTTTATTTTGGAAGCCAAATGAGTGTAGTCCTGAGACATTATTGAGAATGACCAGGCATTCTCAGTGATTCAGGGCCTGGCCTCCTTAGGTACAAGTAACACTGAACCAAAGTTTAACCTGTTACAATATCATCAATCTTTATATTTAATACCCGTGAACTTCAATTAATTTAGGGACCAAAGAAATAAAATGTCATTTCTAATTGACTGTTAAAAGCATACTTTTGAGAGGATATTTTACTAATCACATATACCCACTCTTAAATGAATACAAGCCTTTACAAAGATCTCTTGAACCTGAAGAGAGTGTTTCAGAAAATGGTTTCCCTCAGTATTATTTTGATCTTGTTAGGAGCTATAAACTTACTCATTTTTTTTTAAGGCAGGGAGGGGCAGAGGGGTAGGGAGAGAGAGAATCTTAAGAGACTCCATGCTGGGCATGGGGCTAGGTCTCACAACCATGAGATCATGACCTGAGCCAAAATCCAGAGTTGGACGCTTAACCAACTGAGCCACCCAGGCACCCTTACTCTCCTTTAGACTAAGGATTCCCCCTTTCCTCTCTGCTAGGTCTAGTGCACAATGAGGCAACAATCCTTTTGGTTTTCTTTTATACTATAAGTCTATATTCTCTGTGTAAAGGCCCACTTCTCTTTGGTCCCTTAAACAAAAAACTTCAATTGGTTAAACAAAAACAAAAACAAAAACAAAAACAAAAACAAAACAAAAACAGTTCACCCATTTCATTCACCCTCCAACCCTCACCTCTGGCAACTGCCAGTCTGTCCTCTATGCCTATGAGCTTGGGTTTGTTTAGTAATTAATTAATTAATTAACTAATTAATGAATTTGTTAGATTACACATATAAGAGTGATCAGACACACTTAGCATAATGCCCTCAAGGCCCATTTACATTGTCACAAATGATAAGGATTTCATTCTTTTTTATGGCTGAATAACATTCAATTGCATTTATGTATATACTGCAATTTCTTTATCCATTCATCCATCAATAGACATTTAGGTTGCTTCCGTATCATGGCTATTGTAAGTAATACTGCAATGAACATGGAGGGACATATCTTTTCAAGTTAGTGTTTTCATTTTATTCAGATAAAAACCTAGAAGCAGAATTGCTGGATTGTGTGATAGTTCTGTTTTTAATTTTTTTAGGAACTTCTATACTGTTTTCATAGTGGCCCCACCAATTTTTATTCCCATCAACAGTGGACAAGGTTTCCCTTTTCTTCACATTCTTGCCGTCAACTGTTACATACAGTCTTTGATAATACCCACTCTGACAGGCGTGAGGTAATATCTCATTGTGATTTAATTTGCCTTTCCTTGGTGGTTAGTGATAAAGAGCACTTTTCACATGTCTATTGGCCATCTGTATGTTTTCTTTGGAAAAAATGTCTACTCAGATCTTCTGCTCATTTTTTATTTGGATTGTTTGGGTCTTTTTGTTTTTGTTTTTGCTTTTGTTTTGCTATTGAGTTGTATGAATTCTTGCCATATTTTTGGATATTAGCCTTTTGTCAGATATGTAAATTACAAATACTTTCTCCCATTCAGTAGGTTTCCTTTTCTTTTTTTGTTTTAATTTTGAAAATTTATTTATTTATTTTGAGAGAGAGAGAGAACATGAGCAGGTGAGGGGCAGAAAGCGAGAGAGAGAGGCCCAGAATTCTGAGCAGGCTCCGCACTGTCAGCAGAGTCTGACTTGGGGCTCGAACTCATGAACCATGAAATCATGACCTGAGCTGGAACCAAGAGTCAGACACTTAGCCCACTGAGCCACCTAGGATCCTCTAGTAGGTTCCCTTTTCATTAGTTGATGGTTTTCATATCTGGGCAGAAGTTTTTTAGTTTGATATACTCCCACTTGCTTAGGTTTGCTTGTATTACTTTTGCCTTTGGTGTCAGACACAAAAAAATAATCACCAAGACTTAGGGAAGGAGCTTACTGCCTTTGTTTTCTTCTAGGAGTTTTATGGTTTCAGGTCTTACATTTAGAGTTAATTTTTTTGTGCATGGCGTAAGATAGTTGTCCAGTTTCATTCCTTTGCTTCTTCCTTTGGTTGTATAATTTTCCCAATACCATTTATTGAAGAGAATGTCCTTTCTCCATTGTATATTTTTGACTCCTTGTCATAAACTGATCATATATACATGGACTTATTTCTGGGCTCTCTATTCTATTCCACTGATCAACGTGAATGTTTTAAATGCAAATACCATACTGTTTAATTATTATCGCTTTGGAAAATAGTTTGAAATTAGGAAGTATGATGTCTTCAGTTTTGCTCCTTTCTCAAGGTTGCTTTGGCTATTCAGAGTTTTTTATGGTTCCATACAAATTTCAGGATTTTTTGTTCTATTTCTGTGAAAAATGCCATTGGAATTTTGGTAGGGATTGCATTGCATTTCTATATTAATTTGGGTAGTATAAACGTTTTAACAATATTAATTCTTCAAATACATGAGCACAAAATATCTTTCCCTATATTTGTGTCCTCTTCAATTTATTTCATTAATATCTTATGGTTTTCAACATACAGTAGTTTTCACCTACTTGGTTAAATTTGTTTCTAGTTATTTTATTCTTTTTGATGCCATTGCAAATGGACTTGTTTTCTTTCTTTTTTTTTTATTTTTTTTTTTTATTTTTTGCAAATGGACTTGTTTTCTTAATTGCTCTTTCTGATAGTTCCTTGTTAATGTATTGAAATGCAGCAGACTTTTGGATATAGGTTTTGTATCCTGCAAAATTTGTTTATTAGTTCCAACAATTTTTTTAATGAGTCATTAGGGTTTTCTATTTATAATATATCATTTGCAAATAGTGACAGTTTTACTTCTTCCTTTCCAATTTGGGTGCATCTTTTCCCTTTTCTTGCCTAATTCTTCTGGCTAGGACTTCCAAAATTATGTTGATAAAAGTGGAAAAAATAGGCATCCTTGTCTTGTTCCTAATCTTAGAGGAAAAGTGTTCAGCTTTTTACCATTGAATATGATGTTAGCTGTGTGCTTGTCATTTATGGCCTTTATTATGTTGAAATATGGTCCTTCTATACCTGCTTTGTAGGGAGTTTTTATCATAAATAGATGTTGAATTTTACCAAAAGCTCCTTCAGAACAGCCACTATCTTCCTACTAATCTTGGTACACTCATTATTTTGTCTAGAGTCAGGTATAGAGAAAATAGGCAAAACATTATTGTTGAATAAATGAATGGACAAATCTAAACTCTAGAAGAACCTCTGCCCATCACTAAAATTCTCAAGGAAAAATGAAGAAACCTACTTTATGAATGTTTGTACTAACTGACACTTAAAACTCATCATGAGTAAACATAATCCTGTCCTGGTATGTCTTAAATATGTCCTGCATGAATAAGGTGTGAGTTTTATAATCTCATTTACTCTATCTATGTGAAAGCTTTTTATTTGGCTTCAAAGTCTTCAACTTCACAGCAAAATTTCATTATGTCCCAGCTGAGTTCTGTTTAATGGAATTAAATTTCACCCTTTCTAATTATCTTTTGGAACAGACAATCTTTACAGAATAATTAGTAATAGAAGAACATAATGGATCATTGTCTTTATTACTGCAAAGAAATCCTAGATGCTGCTCTAAATCTTAAAAAAAGATCTCATGAAATATAAAATGTATTGAATCCTTCCTCTTAAATTATGTAACATTTAAACTTTGTCAACATAGCTTAAATATGATGGGTGGTAATTATTTGCCTCCTTCACTTTAAATTATTTTATGAAACTACTTTAATGATCCCATTCAAATTAATTATGCTTACATTTCATTTCCAAGATTTTTTTTTATTGGTAGAACATTCTATTATCAAACACAATTTAAATGCATATTTTTCTCACTCATCTCAAGATCTATTTTGCTTCCTTGTATAATTTTTTTTCCTAGACTCCAACCTAAGTTCATTAAATTGTATATGCCAAATATAAGAGAAGGCTAAAAATAAAGCTATTTTAATATTTTTAAAAAGTGAATGAAGTTTACTTGAAGACCATTTCACTTACTCGACCAAAAAAGCATAGTGCCATTGGAAAAATGTTATAAAATGTAACTCAGTGTAAAAGAAATATCCAAACACGGGTAGTTTAAAAACCAGAAAACAAAAACAAAACAAAATGCCAATAGAAAAATTGTGGGTTTTTGCTCTCTAAACATTCAAACAATTAAAACTTACCTTTAAAAATGGAAGATGGAAAATGTGGTAGAAAAATGAGTAGAGTCCTTCTTGGACTTCTAGTCTTTATAGTTTAATTTGTTGAGAATTTAAAATTACAGTAATTGCCCTTAAATAACTGACATTATTTGACACCACAACAACAGAGGAGTGGAAATGACTGACAAACACACAAAAGACTTTTGTTATCTTTGTTTGTCTGCCTGAATAAATCTCAACAACTATTTCAAAGATTTAAATTTATAGCATACTTAATCGCCATTAGATGGCCAATCCTATTGGCTTTCAGCTAAGTTTCACTGACACTCAACATTTTTGATATCAACTTCTTTAGCACATTTAGTTTGTCTCAACAGCTATCTTTAAACGAAATTATTACCTCTAAATTAAACATTTTGATAAAATATGTGGAATTAAACAGAATTAACTTGAGTTAAGTAGAGCTCCCTCTTTTTTCTTCCCCTATACTGAGGACGGGATTGCGGGGTGTGGAAGGGGGTGTTTGAAATGGTGAATTTGAAAAATATAACCTACTGTCTACCCTCCACATAGGATGGTAAGTTGGGTAATATTTGGTTTCATGATTTCTTTCTTAGCAAATCAAGCACATTTAAGAAATTGATACCCCAAACCATTTATTGTGACTTAGATGTCAAGCAAAAGTTACTCAAAGAAAATCAGGTCTGCCATATAATTTAGAATTCCTGCAAAGAATTGAGAATGCAAATGTCACAGATGAAAGATAGAGTTTTTTCTTTATTATTTTTATTTCAGTGTTTAGTTCTTATATTTTTGCACTTCTAAAATAAAGTGTAATCTACAAAAGAGCATAAAACTAAGAGAATCTTCTTGAAAAGTCCATTTTATTTCCTACTGGAAATAGACACTTAAAGAAAACAATTGAATTGCAATAATCCCCTAATTCGTATCACGCTTCACATTTGGCAGACTGTTTTCCCCTACATTCACTTGACACTTACCTGGCTTGTAAAACTTCAGCTCTCTTTTGTGTTTTACTTTTGATATCAAGTTCCGTCCATACCCAAACAACAGACACATCTCATTCTATATGCATTATAATATGGTGACTTTCTGATTGGTAGTCAAGTAAGGAAATACTACATATCATGTAAAGAAGAGTTTTCTGGGGCGTATGACTGAAACAGGAAATGTATTAGGTTTCTAAGAGGTCAGAGGGGTCAGGTCAGGAGGATGAATGAGGCACAGGGGGCTTTAAGCTCAGTAGTGCCTGGTTCGATTCAGAAGAAAAGATTCTGGTTGGTTTGGTTTGGTTTTGTTTATAGATATGTTCTTCTTTGCTCTTTATTATGTTACCGTAATGGATTAGAATATACTTGCTTATTTATTGTTTGTTGGTCCTGCTTGAGGCTAAGTACACAAAGTCATGAAGATTTGATTTTTTTCTTTAGTCCTCCTTTAGTACATTTATGAAGTCAAGGAAAGCATCCCTTGCTTATCTTGACTCTAAAGACTTTTCCCCTGGAGCGGTTTGGGCCATACCAGCTGTTTATACTAATTGCCTAATTAACTAGTAGAAACTAGTATTCATTCTTTTGACCAAATAAGGGAATTTCCTCTGCCTCACCTGGTGCAGGTGAAAAGCTCCCATAGCTTAAGATCTGACATAGTCATTACAATAGGCTTCTTTCCTTCCTCTTTCCAAATGACAAAACCTGGGAGTATCTTTTTCTTAAGTTTATATATTGTGAGAGAGAGAGAGAGAGAGAGAGAGACAGGGAGGGGCAAAGAGAGAGGGAAACAGAGAGAGAATCCCAAGCAGGCTTCACACTGTCAGCACATTGCAGGGCTCAAACTCACGTACTGAGAGACCATGCCCTGAGTCAAAATCAAGAGTCAGATGCTTAACTGACTGAGCGACCCATATGCCCCAATGGGAGTATCGTTTTCTTGATGGCTAATGGAGTTTTCACCCATTTTCACAGGAAACAAATCTCTTCTCAAATTGGAAATATTTCAACAACTTCTAAATGTGAAATCATTAGTATTTTTTAACTATGTCAAACTGAGCCATTGGAATCCTTTCCCTTTGAGCTAAGGATGTTGGAAATTTAGATATTGAATTCAAAATGAGGGACTGGTCTTCTCCCAGTGACCACAAAACTTTCCCTTATCCCATGGGTACTCTAGTATTTGAGCTAGCATTTAAAGAGGTGATTGGCACATAGGTGGAAATTATTTTTAGCAACTTGAGGGTGAAATATGAACGGGTCTATCAGTTTCCATTATCCAGTAATTTAATCTCAGTCATACACCAATGACAAACAGAGAGTCTGATGTCTTCATCCAGCTTTCAGAAAGGAGACAATGATCCCGGGTGCGAGGCCTTCCTGTGAATGTAGTTGCTCCTAAACTGATAGGATCAGCAAACTTCCTAAAGCCTATGGGTTGGGGGGGGGGGGGGAGGGTTGGGGAGGAAGAGTTGTTTAGGAAAACAAGGAAAGCAGAAGTTCCTACACTTTGGGGTAAAGGGAAGAACTGGGAGAAACTTTTTTTAAGCCTGCAACAAAGGATTATTTCTTTGTTGATTCTATTCTGGCAGGGAAGGTGAATGCGTTCTTTCACTGCTTTTCTCTTTAAAGATTTATTTGAGGTGAATCTATGTTTAAAGGGGAGCCTAACAAAAGGTCATGGGAGTGGCAAACACAGAAACATCACCTGAGAAATAATAAACTGATCAATTATATACCAAACTAATATGGCATTTAATTTTGGACTCTCTATGGGTAATTATTTGATTGTCATTCTAACAGATAACTCTTAATTGTAATATTTGTGTTTGAGACTGATGGAATTGCTTTACCACTTTGATTCAGGGAGCCTCTAGTAGCAACACTAATTTGGAAATCTGATGTACAAATGGACGGCTTTGTTATATTTTGACTTATAAAACCTTCATTCATATTCAATTCAGTGCAAGTTATATGGTTTGGAGCCCTTTGTTAGTGACATCTTGACTCTGGGTTGAGATTGTTTAAAAGATCATTTTTTAAACTAACCTTAAGCAGGTATTAGTGAGTTTACCTCATTCTTACCACACTTATGAGAAACAAAACCAGCTTTCTTCTAAAGTTGCAGGTCAAAATAATGATCTGTAGTCATTAATTATGTTATTACAGATTCTCGGAGTGAAAACAGAAAAGTTTGCTTCTAGTCTGCTTGATAACAGAATTTCAGTAATTTGATTATTCCTTTCTGGTTTAAAACAACTTTTTAACCACCACATGGGAGAAAAAGCAATTAAGTACTAATGTTATTTTTTACATTATGCAATACTAGATGAATGATGTCAAGGCTTTTGTATGCATATGTACATATATACATATATATGTTTAGAAGCACACTCATTTATATTAACTGTAGTCGAAGGAATATTTAGCAACAACATGTTCTGTTTGGAGACATACTTCAATTTTTTTTTTTTCAAATTTCATGTCCACAGTTGTCCTCCACTACTACCAAATAGTTATATTGTTAGGCCACTACATTAAGAAACACAGTATATCCTTTTGCTGCCAAAAGCATTTAATAGTCAAGTTGAACTTCTTGGGGTTTTGAAAAAGACACAAAGAAACATACACAAATAAAATTTAAATTGAATGGCTGGCTATTCTGTTATCATCTACCAGGGGGAATAAACATTTACATATTTATTTCCTTTTTTTAAGGTGTACCTCGTAAGTGTATAACTTTTTCCTCTTCACTTCTATTTGGTTCTTTTATTAACTAATTCATAGTTTTACCTAAGTAGGGGACCGTGCAAACATACTAGTGTTTTGCTAAGTTGCAAACGGCAACATTAGAGACAAATAGTAATTGATCTGCCAGTTGCTGGATATCTGGCTGTTGATCTCAGTCATACACAGGGATTCTCAGTCATACTCAGGAAACAAAAGATCCAGAACAGTAGGGCTTTCTTTTGAAAGTAGCTGTATGCTGGCTATTAAATGTTAAGGCTGATTCTACCCAAGGAAAGTTTTATTTGCTCCTCCAAGAAAATACCTTGTGTTGGTAGGACTCCTACACTGAGAAAAGCATTCTGGTGCTTTTTGAAATAATCAGGTGCTTCTCAGGCTTTTGTTATGATTTCCCAGTACACCAAACTATACATAATGTTGGTGGCGATGGTCCAGATGTGATCAACCTTGTGGTATGCACAATAATGTCTAAACCCATATTAATGCCCTGTTGTAATAACAGGGATGGGAGATGCTATTTACTAAAAACCTGCATATATGGCAGGCACTGCAAATATGATACATGAATTACCACACCACAACAACCTCATGAGACGGTTGTCAGCATTATTATCATTATATTATGTTACCATGTTTCCCACTTTGCAGATGAGAAAACTGAGAGGCGGAGGTTTTCACTTGCCAGAATTTTTAGAATTAAGAAATTACATAAATCTGATAAACTTTCCAATCAATACCTAAACGTGAAAGCCGCAGTTGCGTGGAAAACTCTGCAGGGCATGTTCATTTAGGACAGTTCAACGAAATTCTGTAACCAAAGAATGTTACGGTTCGAATTAGCCACTTGTTTAAAACATGGGATGATTCCCGACTTTGCCTAAAGCATTAATAATAGAGTGATCACCGTGTGTTTTCAGCTGCTACATCAGGTAAATGGAAGGCTACTCACCACTTACCGTGTATGTCAATCTATTTTTCTCCCATTGTGGAGTTTGTATTATGATGCTTCTAAAACTGTATTTCAGAGTGTAAGCAGTATAAAAATATAAAAATATGAAACTACAATGGTATTTTAAGAAACACCCTATTTGTTAAAATGTCAAGTTTTTTCTTCATGAATAGCAAATGTGGCATGTTTTGCTGAGTCGTTAAGAAACATTCAGGTACTGGATTACATATACATTGAGATTGGTTCTATACAAGCATATATTTCTTATGTGAATCACCAATCAAAAACAACAACAACAACAACAACAAAACTTTGTCTCCCACATATACAAATCTTCTGGTGTGAAGTCAAGATACCCATTACTATTCATCTCAGATTTTTATTTTTTCCGTCCTGTTAAATCAAAGGCACAAAAGAGTGAGGGGGGATTGTCATAGTCCAAACAAATGCATAATATAATTTGGCAATGGGAACAAACTGTATTAAAAATGACACCATAAAAAAAAAAACCAAAAAAACAAAACAAGACTCCTGGAGGCAGATAAAACTCAGATTGCATTTAGTCAAGCAAATTACTTGTATTATTTTTGTCACGGTTTTTTTTTAAAGATTTTACTATCTTTTTGTCTGCCTACAAGACTTCCTGCACCTTAAAGAGTCTTCATTGTTATTACTATTATTATTTAATCTAATTTTTTTTGAAAAAAACAATCACGAGATGGACAAGTTGGACTCTGACTTTTGGGAAGAATTATTGAAGCTAATAGACCAGAAAATAATTTGTGGCCCATGTGGGTGACAAAGTGGCTTGAAGGGCGCTATAATTATTGACCCCACTTTACAGATGATGAAACCGGGGGTCTGAGAGATTAGGCTACTTGCTCAGTGCTACACAGAAAGTTGTTGAACTGAGATTTAAACCCAGATCGGTTTAACCCCCAGACTTGAGAGTTTACCCTGTCATACAGCCCTGCCTCCTCCACTCAGAATCCAAAACCATTCACACCAAATACCAAGTCTGAGACTGCAGACCAGCCCCTTTCTTTTACAGATGAGGAACCTGAAGTTTTCAAAAGTAACCACGTCTTGCCCATCATGGTGACTGAGCAGGACTAGAACTCAGGTCTCCTGTCTTCAGTTCCAGAGGGAACACCATTCTCTCGTTCAACGAAATTTTCATGACCCAAGAGACCGGAAGACTAGCTTTGTGGTTTAACACACCAGATGAAACACCCAAGGGCTAAATTTGGGTTGCTTCTGTGTTTTCTCACTTGCAGCCGCTTCATTGCAGGATCATACAACACATGATGCTACAGGGACTTAGAGCCACACATAAAACATATTAAATGTAGTCGGCAGTGATGAGATTTGGTACCAAATAAGAAGCTTTAATTAATTTTAAATGGTGCTTTTCATAGTGTCAAAAGCTCAGTCCACTGAAGTGGAAAAGGGGGTTGGAATGGCGAGATCCTAGCAACCAGGCTAATCTGGGCCCTTCTGAGCAAGCTCATTTAGAATTCTGACATCAGTGCATCGGCATGCTGAGGTGGGGCTCATGGGGACAAACAAAATAGCAACCCCAACTCCGGCACCACTCAGAGTCCCGCATCCCGGGGAGGCCTGAGAGCTCAGCTGTATTAAGGGGCCGTTGGAGTTTCCCTGTTATTTGTCTACTTTTTGAGGATTAGAACTTCCGCTGGGCTGTGTTCATCTGTGCTGAGAATTTAAACTCAGTGCATGCAACAACAGGAACAGTGAGATCTGCTAGAAATGTTCAAAAAGAAGTCTGTTTGGACTTTTCAAAGCTTTAGATGCACAAAGAGAAATAAATTGAAGGGTTTCCGGTTTCTTCTGGGAGTCTGCATTGGGTGGTGGTTTCTTTTTTTCTACTTCCTTTTCTTCCCTTCATGAACTTTTGTTTTTAAAACTATGATCATGCAGATATTCACCATATAGACCCATTTGAGTGGCATCGTGTTAGAAAGGCTGAGCTATTCATGTGGTTCTTAAACATACTCACACACATGTTCATGAACCCTCTTCTTCTCTTTGTGACATACAAATAGGAATTATCATTAGTAAAGCCCTTCCTCATAGAGGCCACAGAACCATATAGCAAAAGGCAAATAGTAAGGACTATTTGAAGTTTTTATATGACGTTGCCTGCCTTTACCGCTAAGGAAACTGAGGCTCAGGATGTTATGACAAGGTTAAGGACACATCTCCAGGTTTTTCCATCTCCCTGTTCTTTTCTTTATCACACAACTCATCATTTATAGGTATTGTTTACAACAGCAACATTATAAATAAAAGGTAGGTGCCACATGCGAGTGTGACATATTTACTATTTTTAATATAACTATGTTAAGTGTATATATTGATGATAACAATAATATAACTCATGATTCGTTTTTAACAAATGAAGCACTCAAGTGGGTCAGGAATCATGAATCATGAATCCAAGATATTTTACCTCTCCCTGGGCTTTCATCTTCCATAAATGCACACCTTGTCACCATGAAAATAACTAACAGCAAAATAATTCTGAATTTCTGATGGCTATCCATTTATTAACCAGATCAATAAGCCTTTATTTTTCCAAACTCAGACTTGATTTTGTCTTGTCTTTTACAGAGAAAAAGAGTGAAACACCACTCATTCTCTATTCATGTTCTCTGCTCCTTTTATATGCACAAGGGTCTCTAGAATGAGAGGACAATTCTGCAGCCTAGGTGAGTTGCTATTAGTGGTGGGAACTGCAGACAAAACGATTTAGGCAAGCATCCAAAAATAAATGCCTATCCAGTGGTGTACTCTCTGAAAAGGAACTAGAAATGATCAGGTTTCCATCACAGGATTTTTAGAAACTTGATATTTGCAAGATTGAAAATATTTTAAGGAAATCTTTTCTTAAGGGGTTCCTGTTTTTTTTTTTTTTTTTTTTTTTTTACAATTTTTAGCTCAGATTCCAGTAGAGTGAGGAAGTAGGGGGAAGAGCAAATAGAATAACAATTGTACTTTGCATTGAATTAAGGAAAGACCACAGCACTAATTTTCTGGTATTTTTAATATTTTATCAATGAAGAGTCACAGAAACTCAGGTCGACCCTTTATTGGGGGTTTTAACTGTTTTTTTTTTTTTTTTGGTAAGGATATTTGAGATATTTTTCACAATTATTTAAGTTAGGGATAAGTCATTCCATTTACTCTGCCTTGAGTATCCAAATAGTCCTCCACACCCAGCAACCAATTAGATTTTCTTTTCCACTTGGCCCTCTACCTCCTTAAATATAGCCCAAATGTGAGATGATATATACATCAATATATGCCCAAATGTGAGCATTAGCATGGTTATACTGAATTTTTATCTTGAATCTATTTTTATATTGAATTTTGTGTTCTTGGTCTGATGTAGCAATCATTCAATACAAAAGGAAGAAATAAAGTTGAAGGGAGACTGCTTCTCTTGTTTTATTAGCTCTTACCATTGAAATATTTTATATAGTATTCATTTAATATCGATATCCCAGTAGATATTGAATAAACAAAAATCAGAATGTTCTTGGCCTACGTGAAATATGACACTACCAAATATTAGAATAACTGAATCAATAGAATTTATAATAGTATCTGCTTTGCCCATCTGCACAGCTAAAATGCAAATAATGTATTAATTACAACTTTGAACAGAAGAAAAATGAAGCTTCACCACTAGTTTGAGGACATTCCTATTTCACGCGTAGGAATATACAGTATGAAACCATCTCCTTCAGCCACCTAATAACTAAGTAAGTAATAACGTAGCATGTAATAGATCTTGTAGATGTAGGAAATGGAGGAAGGGGTGAGTGTACGAGGAGGGATCCAAAAAGTGTCACTAGAAAAATAGTAACTTTGTACACATTTTTAATCATTGCTGAGAAAGGGGTAAAGAACTTTTGTCAGCTTTATATAAGTTCAACAACAAGAGAGTAAAGGTTAAGAATCCTTCTTGCAGCTCTAGTGAGGAATTAGGAGTCCATTCTCCCATCAATACACAGGGGATTTGCACACGAGAATGAGAGTTACATGAGCAAATCCTTCAGGGATCTGTGAGAAAATAAACTCTAACAAGAATATTTGAACTACATTTTACAATAGACTGGTCATCAAAAAGGACACGCATATGGAAATTTTAATATTTCAAGAGCAATCTATAAACACGTCTAGGTATGCAGACACGTATTTATATGCATACATACATCTTATACGTATACACTTGAAGTCTGTATGTATCAATATGATTATGCACTAACTGTAATCAGTAAACTAAGTAGCTCATTAAATCCTCCAACTGTTTTTTGTTATTGTGCTCTTTTGAGGATGTGATCACAGCATATAAAATTTCACTTACACAATTGAAATAATATTATGGAAAAACTCAAATGGCACGTCATTCGAATTTTTCTTTTACTTCCTTCCTTTTTGGAAGGAAAACTCACGTACATGTGATCATTGCAATTTTGCAGTTTTGAAAACTGAAAATGTTGAGCCTTTTCAAACAATAGAGAGAAGCATCTCTCTTTTCCTTTAAAAAGACCAAAAGGGACACATTTTTCATTTTCTTTTGCAGTAACACTTTGGATTTTAGTGTGTGGATTTTAACATAAAACATTTCTTCGTGGTGGGAAAAAGCAGTGCACTGTGGTAAAATTAAGACAGACAATTCGTACGCTAACATATACATTGTAATATTAAAACCCACGAGGACATGGCCAAAAGGCTGGTGTTTATTAGATTATTTCAGTTCTTCACAATTTTGTTTGCTTACTCCTATAGCAACTTGTTGATAATAGGAAGTCTTTTGTGAGAGATGGCATGAAAAACAATGAAAAGCATCAGGTTTAATAAAGTATCGAAGGAAAGTCTTAAAATGACACCCACACTATGAAGGGAAAGCCAAATTTGCTTTTTCTGAGGGGAATTTGTGTTTGTCAGGAAGGGTTCCTGGAGGCTTTGTTTGGAGGCCTTGATGTGTGACCAGTACGCTCTAGGCCGCCCTTCACCCTTGCCCTCCCTCTACTACCGCTCTGCCCACCCATACTGACACCGCAGGGGGAAGGGTTTCAGAGGAGAAAGAATCAAAAGCTGAGGGACGGGGGAAAAAAAAAAGTGCTTTTCAGGGTCTGATGTGTGGGAATCAAATGAGAGGCCTAGCTCAAATCCGGTCGCCAGGCAACCAAAGTGATATGCTGAGGGAATATCATTAAAGTTGGAAAGTAAGCAGTCTCTCTGAATTAGTAAACCAACCACAGGATTGACGATGCACCCGAACTCTATCAGGGCTGCTGTGCAATTTCTCCAAGGAGGACACGCAGGGGCTTTGCTAAGTTAGAGGGGGGGAACGGAGAGGGAGAGGGAGAGAGAGAACGCAGCTGATTTGTAGAGTTTTTTCATAAAAAAAAGACAATGGCTGTCCAGACACGGAGTTGGTGGTGAAATATGGTAACTGCCACGGCTGCAGCTGGCTCTCTGACACAAGATTAATAAGTTGCTGTTTCCTAGCCGACCAGAACCTAGTGGGAACTATCCAGCATTTTATCTTGAATTGTGGGTAACAGCCTTACTGCAAGCTGGCCTAGTTTACTGCTCTGTTTTTTCCAGATCTCCCGAAGTGCAGCAAACATCTGTGACTCTAATGAGGTCATCATTGAGGGTGTCCAGAGAGCCGGGCCCTGAGAACTGACCTCACCTCTGCCTGAACATAAAGTACAAGTGCTATGGGGAAGCAGGACAAATTAAATGGGGGAGCTGGCACTTGGCTGTAAGTTAAGCCCTTAAGAAACTTTTTGCTGTGATTAAAAAAGAGAGAGGGAGGGAGGGAGAGAGAGAGAGAGAGAGAGAGAGAGAGAGAGGAGATTGAGGTTCAGAAATGACAGTACAACAAAGCAGTAGCAAGCCTACAGAATTAGATTTAGGCCTCACTGATGAATATTATCACTGACATGAACAAGCAAAGCTTATCTGGGCCTTCCTTCTTGAAAGGCTGAATAAAATTGAATTGCCAACTTCTGCATTTTACCACATTTTGGTGGAAATGGCTCAGAGACCTACATGATTTAAAATGAAGCCCGAGTGAATTCAACCACAAAGTAAATGTGTATGTGTGTGTGTGTGTGTGTGTGTGTGTGTGTGTGTGTGTCTGAAAGCAAAATTTCGAACATTATACAACATGGCATATCATTTATAAGTAATTTGATTATAGACACAGAAAACAATTCATACTTTTTCCAGAAGGGTCTTCCTCTCCCCCAACCAGTTATTCCAACAGAGGCATAGTTTTTACAAATAATACCATCAAACCAACGTGCAAGCACAACCCAAAACTGTATTGAAATCAGTGAAAAAGTGTACTTATTTGTCCCTTTAAGGCAAGAATATCTAAGAGATGTCTCTACCTAACACTTCCTTTAAAAACTCCATCTTACGGGATGATAAATGTAAGTTTTAACTGGAGGGAAATGTTTTAAGTTTGGAGGGGAAAAAAGAACAGGTTTCTGAAAACTGTCCCTAAAATTTAATTTGTAAGTGCATTGACCACATGTTGATTTTGTGTCTTGTCCGTTTCAGCCACATCTGCCCACAGAGAACAATTAAGTCAGTGGTGTCATCTTTGATGCCTAAGGAAATGGCTATGTAGATAAAGTCCAGAAGGAGAAAAATAAAAGATCAAGTTCATCTTCAAAACTCATCTAAGAACCATAATTCATATGTATTAATTAATTCACTGCATGCAGACAGATTTATCCCTGCGATAAAGTCAATGAGATCCAGGATGTCATGTTCCGGTACTTGTATAATGAGTTTGATTTTGGAAAAATGGGAATGATGGCATTACATTTTCCAAGTTTATATTTGATTACGCTCACAATATTACTTTTTAGACCATATCGAGTGCACAAGCTACAGAACTAGTAATAGAACAATGACTTTCTTCAAAACCAGTAAATGCTGCACAAAACTCTTGTTTGATCATGTGTACCCGTGGGTTGTGGACAAGAGGGCAGTAGAAGATGGGCTAGCCAGGAGAATGTGTTGGTCATTTCTCATTGATACTGAGTCTTTCCACTATGAAAGCAAGAAGGACATCAAGGTGCTGTCCTAGGTTTAATTTATGAATGATGAACATTATGGATTGGGGATGATTATGAACATGCACTTAAAATGCAGGCCATTTAAGACGAAGGGTCTAAAAGGGTAATGCTGATGAGAAATTCTAATACTACTTTGCAAGCCCCTCAGTAAAGACACTTTCACCTTAGAAGAAAAGGCTGTAGTTTATTGTTCAAGGTCTGGAACTAGAGTTTAATGGAAAGAGAGGCTTATAAAATAAAACAACCTCCTGCTTGCAAACAAATTGGGGAGAGGAGCATTTGGGGAGCAGAGAGCTATACCATTACAATCTTTCTCAATTTTCAGGAAGGGCTTGGCTAATGCCCATTTCAAGGCTGAGTTTATTTTTTAAATGCAAATGAAGGAAGTGTTGCGTTCAGCTTTGCAAACAGTTTTCAGAAATCCTGTTGGCCTACATTTAGCTGGGAAGCAGCACCCCGTACCAAGTGTAGGGGCTCAAACAATCAAGCAGTTGTTTGCCTCACTCACATTCCTGAGGCAATCTGGTTCCAGCTGAACTCCTTGGGAACAGTCTGGGCTATGTACCCCTGGGGCATCTGCTCCAATTAGCACTGACCCTTGGGGGCCTTCTTGCTGGCCCTAGGTCACTCCCAACCTCTTGGACTCTGTGTAAACCAGATTGTTTTAGGAGTCTCTAAGCTTTCCATGGCCCCATGATAAACTGGACATCCAGGCTCACCAGGAGAAATTCACTCACCTTGGAAAGCCGATACCAACATGGCCTCCTTCAAGTTCTCTGGACAAAAAGGGAGACATGTATGGTAGGATTTTTGCCATGATTGAGAAACAATAGAAAAGAAGAATAAGAGAGTGCTTGGCCAGGCTAAACTCTGTAGTGCATGGAATGGGTATAGGCTGTAAGGTCTCATAGAACTGGGGTTGGCTCTTGGATCTTCTCTAACAGGATGGCCTTGGGCAAATCACCAAACCCTACCAAATTTCAATTTCCTCATGTGTAAAATGGAGACCATGATATCTGTCCTACAGTGTTTTCGTGAAAATCCAGGAGCATAATGTATGTAACATGTTCCATAAAATGCTTGGCTCATAGAAGTTCCTCAGAAAATGGGAGCTCATTGCAAAAACTGAAACCCATCTTATTTGACAGGAATAGTACCATTCCTGGGAAAATCAGGGTCTCCCTGATTTTTGTTGTGGCTCATGACCAGTGTGTGACTAGTCCTTCCTTTCTAAGAAAGAAAACAACTCAACTACTTTTTGTGCCCCTCTCCACCCAGCACTGACACTGTGGGGTGACAGAAGGAATGTATGATATGATCTCCAGCCTTGAGGATCTAATTGCAAGAACAGCACTGACAGTGCATGAACCAACTTAAGAACAATTTAAGCATCAAACTATGCATTCCTCAGTAGTGCATACAATGGGAGTTGAAAGAAGGGAGGAATTGACATGGGAGGCAATGGTCAGAAAAAGCTCTATGAAATTGAGCTCAACCAGTATTTACTGAGTATCTACTGTGAGCCAGATACTGAGAGAGAGTGAAATGAAGTATGGCCTGCACTCTAAGATGCTTAGGGCCTAGGCTGGAAACAGACACATTAATATACCATTTGAAAATGTTGCAATGAGGGGCGCCTGGGTGGCTCAGTCGGCTAAGCGTCTGACTTCAACTCAGGTCACGATCTCGCGGTCCGTGAGTTCGAGCCCTGCGTCAGGCTCTGGGCTGATGGCTTGGAGACTGGAGCCTGCTTCTGATTCTGTGTCTCCCTCTCTCTCTGCCCCTCCCCCGTTCATGCTCTGTCTCTCTCTGTCCCAAAAATAAATAAACGTTAAAAAAAATTTAAAAAAAAAATGGTGCAATGAGGGACACCTAAATGGCTCAGTTAGTTAAGCATCCAACTGTCGATGTCAGCTCAGGTCTTATCCCAGGGTTGTGAGTTCAAGCCCCATGAGAAAATGGTGCAACGAGGGACACCTAAATGGCTCAGTTAGTTAAGCATCCAACTGTCGATGTCAGCTCAGGTCTTATCCCAGGGTTGTGAGTTCAAGCCCCATGAGAAAATGGTGCAACGAGGGACACCTAAATGGCTCAGTTAGTTAAGCATCCAACTGTCGATGTCAGCTCAGGTCTTATCCCAGGGTTGTGAGTTCAAGCCCCATGAGAAAATGGTGCAACGAGGGACACCTAAATGGCTCAGTTAGTTAAGCATCCAACTGTCGATGTCAGCTCAGGTCTTATCCCAGGGTTGTGAGTTCAAGCCCCATGTTGGGCTCCATGCTGGGAGTGGAGCCCACTTTAAAAAAAAAAAAGGAAAGGAAGAAAGAAAGAAAGAAAATGGTACAATGAGTGCTAAGAATGAATATTGAGAGAGTGTGCTAAAAGAGTGTGGAAGAAAAATGGCTTAAGTTGACTTTGAAGGAAAAATTGGGTCTAAGTAAATCCTAGCAGTTAGACCTACCTGAACAAAGATATAACAGTGGGGAACAATCAAGGTACTCGTGTGTGTGTGGCGGGGGGGGAGGGGGGGTGCGAACAAAAAGAGGAACAGAGTATATAAGTGGAAGGAAAAATAGAACTTCTAAAATTAGATCCAAGATTTAAAGAAGAACCTATTTTAAATTGTTATCTCTATTTCTTTTTATAGATGAAGCAGATGCTCATGCTAAGAGGCTGGCATGGTCTGTGATTGGCAGGTCATACAGGCAAAGGATTCTTGGCTATGGCTTTAATGAGTGGCCTGATAGCATAAGGGACAGCTATGAGTTTGTTCACTCCTATTTGCATAGAAAAACTTTACAAGCTGATGGGATTGACTGGAGTGGGGTTAGAACCAGAGGTGGTTTGTGAGCTCGTTTTTCTGATCGAGGCCTTCTCTTGGGAATTAGCCAAGAAAGCAGAGATCTGGGCCAAGGTGTCTCAGGAAATTCAGCTGGACAGATATTGGGGCTGGGGTAGAAGTGAAGGAATTATGGGAACTGGAATGAAGACAGTATTTCTGGAGTTGTCTGAGAAAAAGGAACTAGAACTCAACACAGCTTTCAGACTCTCTGAAGACTCCTATATCTCAGCCTTGAAGATTTCTATATCTCAAGCCAATTCCCAGCAAATCTTCCTTACTTCTTTGTCTTGAGTCAATTCGCTGTTTGGGATGTCTACCCTGTATGCTGGCGCCAGGATAGGACAGGTGTTCAGGTTCTGGGTCATTCAAGGCTCTCATGGAATTACCCATATTTATTAATGATACTCTGAGCCATAGTAGCCCAAGAGCTCTCTAGTGCTAGAACAATTACTCCCTTGAGGAGATGTATGAGTAATCATGGGATTCTTCCTTTAGCAGCAAGACACCAGGGGATACTCACTTCCACCATGGGGACTGGACATAACCAAACAAGAGTTCTGCTGTGTTATTATTTAAGGGGCATTGGGAAGATCAAGCTGTTGAAATGCAACCACTCCATATAACCTCAGAGTCATTTGGAGTTTTCCTTTCTTCATTCATTCAATAAGCATTTACTAAACACCTGTTATGAGCTAAACACTCATAAACACTGTGTTAGGCACAGTTTCCACCCTTGAAAGGTCACAGTCAAGTTGAGGAGATTAAAGGAATGAGAAACACTCTGGTAGACAAAAGCACTGGACACTGAGGGAACTCACAGGAGTGGGCTTTGGGATCAGAAAAGGTTTCAGGGAGAAGAGACAGAAGACAACATGGAATAGTTGACCTGGTTGTGTGCAGAGGCATGTGAGGATGGAGAGAGCTGAAGCAGGATGGGCAGGCAGGTATCAGGTCTTGAAGGGTCTTGCACACCAAGATATTAAGTAAGACTTTTACCATAAAGTATACAGGGCATTGTCAAAAAAGTGGCGCAATCAATGTTGTGTTTTACAGCAATCTGCCAGCAGCTGAGAGATAGAACACCTTCAGAGGTGGAGGTTGGGCAGGTGAATACCACCAAGCTGTGTGAGCAGATGGAACAGACAATGAGAATGTTATTAGTTACCCTTCTACAGATGATAGAATTGAGACTCTGGTTAGTTTACTTCATCAAATTTTCATGGCTCCCCCTTGGAGTTTCTTGAGGACAGGGACTCATGTTTCTTATTTTGGCATATTTTCCTTTGTCTAAACAATCTCCAGGTCCACAGGAAGCACTCAAAAAATGTCTGCTGAGTCCATAGCAAATGGAGGACAAGGAACTGGCTTTCAGTGCTCTGATCTGGAGCCTTTTTCTGCAACCACACAACTGTTTCCCCGAAGGAGTTTGATTTTGGAAATAAAGGCTGGGGTAGCAGTTATATGTAGTATACCCCAGCCCTACTAGGCCCTTTGTGAATACTGAGCTGAGCAAGGTGGTCGTGGCAGAAGGGAGCTCTGAGGAGGTAAAAGAAGAAGCAGCCCATTCAGTCTCGGGGGGGGGGGGCTGTTAAGAATGTGAAGCACTAGGCAGACGTTGCAGCCATTAGGTTGCTGAAGAAGAAAACTTGGCAATCGATTCAGAAAGAGCTATGGGTTGGGGGAGAGGAAGGGAGGCAGAGAAGTTTCTAAGAAGGTGAAGAGATTCAGGAAAGGGATGAGAGGAGCCCCACCTTGACATTTGGTTGTTGCTCTGCCTCTTCCCCACTCCTCCATCCCAAAGACTAAGCAAGGCACTTTTGATCTCTCTCTTGTCCTTCATTGGGTCAGTTCAGTTTGCCATTAGACACCTAACAGATCCTATCTAGTCAGGGAGTAAAAGTGAGCTGTGAGAATGTGGGTGCTGGCTGCACAGCGCAGTGGCTGCATGGACTCTAGTGTCTGAGCTCTGGGGTCTTTTGACCTCAGTTTCCTGTCTGTAAATTGGAAATAATAGTACCCACTTTATAAAATTGCTTTGAGGATTTAATAGATGATGTCTGTAAAGAGTTTAGCATAGCGTCTGATCCACAGTAAGTATCGAACACAAGGTTAGCCTTGATTATTTTTAGGCGCAAGGGAGGTAAGGAGGTCAAGGAACAAATAATTTGTTCAACTACATCAACTACAGTAAACACATTGCCCACTGGATGGCTCTTGAAAAACTTCCTTTCTGTCCATCTCTGCTCCTCACAAGCTTGAGGGAATTTGGTCCTGTGGTGACTTGTACAGACACCTGAGAGAAGGACCTGGTGACCAGCCAGTGTGTGGGGCCAACAAGGGGCTTCTCAGGGAGCCTTGGGGTGGTCATCCAGAAAAGCAAGAATCAGCAGCTTGAGGACATACTTAGAAATTTCTCTACATAATCATTTTTGAAAATACCAGACTAGCTAAAATTAAGAAGAAAAAGAAACATGGTCATTTATTTAAATGCAGGCTATCAAGAGCACCAACCCTGATTTGGACCCAGTAATATCTGAGAAGTTGAAATACAAAGGAGACTGTATTTCCACAAATTTCTTCTTTATTTTCATGGGCATAATGTTAAAAAAAAAAGTAAATAAAGCATTATAAATAAGCAAGCAAACTCTTAATAATCCAAAGAATGTATATTCAAAAGAAAAAATATAGCATTTGATTTCACCAAAAAATTTTTCTTTCTTTCTTTCTTTCTTTCTTTCTTTCTTTCTTTCTTTCTTTCTTTCTCTCTTTTTAGAGAGAGAGAAAGAGTAGGGGAGAGGCACAGAGGAGAGAGAGAGAATCTTAAGCAGGCTCTATGCTTAGTGTGGAGCCAGATGCAGGGCTCCAACCCACAACAAGAGTTGGACATTTAACCAACTGAGCCACCCAGACCCTCACCATAAAAATTTCTTTTTTTTTTTTAATGTTTATTTATTTTAGGCAGGGAGGGGCAGAAAGAGAAGGAGACAGAATCCCAAGCAAGGCTTCGCACTGTCAGCACAGAGCCCAAAATGGGGCTCAAACTCATGAGACACGAGGTCGTGGCCTGAGCAGAAATCAAGTCAGACACTTAACCAACTGAGCCACCCAGGTGCCCCTCACCAGAAAAATTTCCAATCAAGATATCTGCCATTAGCATTTTCACTGATACATTTTCCCAATTATAATAACCTTGGGATTTCTCATAGACACTAAATCAGCAGAGACCAGTAGAGAACATATATAATAGAGTGTGAAATTGTATTTAAGTTATACCTAAAAGAAATTGAAACAGCTAAAAATTCATATCTTCTTCAAAAATAACAATTTTATTTCTACTTTTGGAAATCTGGCCTAAACCAATGAACAGAAATTAAGCCAATGAATTACGTGCAAGGATATTTATTACAGAATTTTGTAATGGCAGTAATTGAAAATAAACTGCATGTTCCACAACAGGAGACCTATTCCACACACTGGAATATTATGCAGTTAGTAGAAATGATACATGTTAATAATTTTGAAGATATGAGGAAAATGGTCAAGATTTTACTCTTAAATAAAAAAGCATACACAACTGCAAAAGAAGTGTGATATTGGATATATTTAATAACAAGGCTGGAAGGAAAGTAATAAAAATGTTAACAATGGTTATCTTTGGGTGGTAAGATTATGAACGATTTTTCTTCTGCATTGTAATGTTTCTAACTCTATAAGCCACGTGCATGTAATACTTTTATAATTTATTTTAAATTTTTTATTATAATTTATTTTAAAAACGTAATAAAATTATCCTGCATAGTTATGTTGTTTTATACCTTTAAAGGAACAAATTATTTCTGCATATAACAAATTCCACTTAACTCTATTATGGGAAGATTTAAAACTAGTTCTGAATCATGAGTTCCAAACACTTTCCTCTCCTAGGCCCAGACCTCTTAGTCTTAAGCCTTCTTTTCAGTCAGAGTTTCTGATTTCTGGGGCTATTCACAGATTGCACTTCCCACTTATTCCCCCTTTTCATCCACTGGTGCGTGTCTATCTCATACCATCTCTCATATCTCTCGCTCCATCTCTCTTATATTAACAAGTGGAAAAAAGGAATGAAAATAACAAATAGTCACAGTGAGCAAGAAGGTAGATGTATGCCATGTTTTGAGAAAAAAAAACAAACATCATTTAAAAACAGATCTATGATAAAAACAAAATGCCCCCTGCTTTAAAGTAATTCACACAAATTCACCTTTATAATGCACTGTAGTGCATTTGAAACATAATTTGATTGTTCAAAGTGTGAGTATTCCCCAACTTCTTAGAACCCATCTAGTAATCTCTCCATCTCACTTTAGTCTGACCCAGAGGTAGAGAGAAGCCCAGGAAAGGCAGCAGGGAAGCAGTGAGAATAGCCTTGTTGTGTAGACTAGAATTGGCTTAAGGCAAGCAAGGCACTAAGCTTTAAAGGGGTGTGGAGTGTGAACATGTAACCGAGATGAGTATTATTTTGATGCAATATTTTAAAAAATCAAAATTAATGCAAAAATATCACAATAAAAAATAGCAAAATTTTTAATTAAGGCAAGTGCCATGCCAAGCCATATTGGATGGAGCCTGGGGTAAAAGGAAAAATATGTACACCCATTTAAATATATTCTTAAGGATTTAAAAAAATGTTAATGTTTATTATTTATTTTCGAGAGAGAGACAGAGTGAGAGTGGGGGAGGGGCAGAGAGAGAGGGAGACGCAGAATCCGAAGGAGGCTCTAGGCTCTGAGCTCTCAGCACAAGATCCCGACCTGGGGCTCAAACTCATGAAACACGAGATCATGATCAGAGCTGAAGTCGGATGCTTAGCTGATTGAGGCGCCCAGGTGCCCCCTGAAACACCTATTGAAACATTGAAGGTGCCTATTGAAACATTGAAAAAGTGGTGTATTTTCATTCCTGAAGAAATGAAATCACATGAGAATCACTCCTCAAATTCTGTTATTTCCTCAAAACCAGCCGTGATGAAAAGACCCAATGCTCTGGGTCAAACATTGGACAAGTGTGGCATCTCAGATCAATTTAATTGTGGATAAAATTCCTATGCTAGGATTAGGTACTGAGGACTTAGTTTCTAGGAGCAGACATCTTACACCTATACCATTCAGTTCACTAATCTGTGTTGAACACCCACTGCGTGCAACTCATTTTCTCAGCACCGATGCTACACTAGTGTATAGGACAGACCAGTCCCTGATATCTTGGAACGCGCATTTTAATGAGCCCTTAATTAACTGGTTTTACTTGCTTATTTGTTTGCTTTTCATAGATGCTTATTTCTCACTAACCTTTTATTTTTTGAGCTGCTGTAAATTTACTTTCTGTTCATCTATATGATTCTTTGGGTTGCCAAAAACAACTCTTGCATTTTGAACTGGACCTCCATACTTCCACTGGTAGTTTATTTTCCACATATATGAGTCTCCCCTTCCACGCTGCCTTTGCTTTTCCTATTTCCTATTTTCCTATTTCCAAGCCCAGGGATTTGCACATTGAAGTTCACCAAATATTTGAGGATCACTTGATAGTTGAATGAAAGCATTAGTAGAAGAATCAACAAAGGAAGGAACAAATGATTGAATGTACCTGGTCCTTGGAGAGGGGCAGGGGAGGAAGGGAAGCAGGATTATCATGCATCACCTCTCTGTCTTTATATGTTTCATGTATGAATATGTGATCATGTATGTGTTGTTTGTGCATGTTAAGGAGCACGCATAGGTGGGACAGGATCAACGGGATAAGTTCTTCGTAGCAATGACGTTTCAGAAAGAACACTGGACTGAGAGATGTGTGTTATGTTGATTAAATCATTCTTCCTCAGTGAATCGGTGTCTGTTTCCTCATCTATAAAATAAGGCAGTTGAATCTTGAAGTGAAATATATTTTTCATCTCTAACACAAGTTGAATTAACTCGTAATGCTGTCCATGCCAGGTAGTATGGGTGCTAAGATTATCAATACCTTGGATTAGTTTGTGTCTTTGGTGTTCATAGAAAAGGAATGCCTTCTAATTGTACAATAGAAACATCAGTCAGGAAGAGAGCAATCATGGTGCTTCTTCCTGATGAGATTTCCAAGAAATTACTGTATGATTCCAAGATGCCCCTTTGGTATTCAGTTAATGTTACAATGAGGAAAACTAAAAATAATAATAATAATAATAATAACCTCAGGTCCCTTCCAGAACAAAATATCTCTGGTTTAGCATGTTCTACTTTGAGAAACTTTGTCATGTGTCCACATATGAGCGTGTGGGGGGGTGGGGGTGGGGGGGATGTTATTTTGCTTTTAATTTAACCCTTGAGAGAATTGGTAAGTCAAATGCCAGCTCCTGAACACTATTAAGAGTACTTAATATCTGTAGAGTGTTCTCCACTTTACACAGATGTTTTCATATTTATATTCCCATTTAATCTTCATGACAGCCCTGAGGTATGGGAATTTCTTATTATAATCCTCTTTTTATATGTGAGAAAAATGAACTGAGGCTGTGATGCCCATCTTTGGACCCCAAACCTCTAGCTCTTTTCAGACACAGATTTTTTTGAATCTCTTTCAAGGAGGAAGGGCCCCAAATGGAACAGGCGCCCAGCAGAGTCTCTGCCATTGTCTCTCAGAGATTAGGGAAAAGCTTCCTGCTTTGGAGGACAGGGTAGAATAAATCAGTGGTTCCCCCAAACCTGGTCCCAACCTAGACCTGTGGAATCAGAATCTCCAGGGAGTTATTTAAATTTCAGTCCTGGAAAAACTTGAACATTTTACAAATTTTTTCATATTAAAATTTTTTTGATGAAATTTTACTAAATATTTATTCAGTGACTACATGTGGAAAAGTTGCAATACTATATATAGTTCCTCCCACTTTTGCTGCATGTGTGTGCATTTCTGTGGATCTATGAATTTCTCAGAAATTTTTTCAACTATGAAATTCAAATGTTTAAAAAGCAGTGACATACATGTGTCACATTTATCATATTCTTTCCCTCCATAGAAATCTTAATGGTCTTTCATTGCTATCAGATTAAGTAGTAATTCCTCTGAGTTTAACTTCATTACAAACTGTCAGTTTGATCTCAGTGGCCTCAGGTTTTCATTTTTAAGCTGCAAAATTAGGTTGTTTGCCTAAACAATCTCTAAAATTGTTCTCAGCCCTTAAATTCCATGGATTTATCTGTAAGTTATAGGAGTCATATGGCTTTCAAAGAGCAATAATCCAAGTGTTTCGGGAAAGTCTCCTCCTGAGGACACAGCAAGGCTGGCTGGGGAAAGCCCCACCTTTCCTGAGTGCTGCTGGCCTCGTGAGGGTGGTCCAGCTGTCAACTCTCAGAAGCTAGAGCTCCACTCATTTCCAGCAAGGTGGCTAAGGCAGGCATTCTGCCACTGAGTTAAACTCTAATGCATATTTATCAAAATACCCTAATTAAGTAAAACATAAGGAAGTAAAATGCCGTTTAATATGAACTGTCCAGATGACAATTCCATGTTAACTTTCCCTAGTTTATTACACTTAGGTCTTTTAAGATTTTTGTTTTATTTAGTATTAAGAACCTATTTCTCTTTTTGAGTGAACTGATTATTTTCTTTCCTCCCACCCTCCTTCCCTCCCTCCCTTCCTTCCTTTTTTTATTTTTGCTTTCTTATTCCATTGGCACCTTTAGCAGAAAATGAACATCTCCATGACTTATTTCAACCTAGATCCCATCACATGCGTGGAGAGAAGTAAATCAGAACGATGAATGCGTGCTGTGAAAACGGGAAATAAAGCAGTGATAGATGACTATTATCGTGGTTGTTATGATATTGTCAAATTAAACTCATGTACAATATGTCCATTCAGAAATCCAGCAAAACGCAAAAACTTTTTTCTTCTTTGCCTTTTTTAAAGCTTTGTTTTAAAAAGACACCTTCCTGTCACTGGCACTTGTAAGTGAATAAAATGAAATTGATGCCTAGCAGGGGAAAAAAAGGCAAATACTTCTTTACTTTGTATTAAGAATACGTGACATCTTTGCTGTCAGTGATAGTGAAGTGAAATACATACCAAATATGTCTTGACATAACTTGACAGGAACGTATGTCTTCTTTTCTCTCATTTATTTTTGTGATAAGAATATGTGATTTTGCTGCCAAGGAAGCTTGTAATGTTGTAGAGAAATGGAAATGAAATTGTGTTGGGTATGTCCAATTTCCCCTGACAGAGTGGCATAAGCTATAGCATGCATGCAGGCTGGGGAAGTTAACAACAGGCCTCAGCCAGCAAGACCCAGGCGTTGACATTTGTCAAAACAACTTTCCTCAACACATCAAAATGTTCCTTTCTCTTTTGTGCTATTCAGATGTGTTCGGGTAACCACATTTTAGAAAATGGTGACTGTCGGAGAATCATTGCCATCCCCGGGTGAGCGATATCCAGACAAAGTATCTTCTCTTCCCTGCTCAAGTGCAAGCCTATTCTGTTTTGATGGTTCTTAATCTACAAGTGGCCTTTAAAACCAACCAAAATCTAATATAACTAAAAGTGTTGTCTTTTTGTTTTGTGGTTTTTTCCCCCTATAGCCTGACAAAAGTCAACAACACAAATAGGTTCTTTTATATGTTGGTGTGAGTTTGGCCTATTGTTCTTGAGTTCATTGCTTTTTATAATTGTTACCTTTCTGAGAAGAACCCAAATCATTTGGTTTCTACTGTCCCTTTAGAAAGTGTCCCATTATTAATTTCTTACACTATTGCTATGGAACAGTGGACGTCAGGTGAGATGGGTATTAAGCACAACAAAACAGAATGTAAATGAACCTCTAATTCTGTCTTTTGGGGGCTCTTTTAAGGACACACACACAATTTCTGGAACCCTCACGACAATTTCTACAATGAATGGTGTTTGAAGCGAGAATCTCTTACCTAGGGCAGACAGAAAGAGAATCAGCCCGGCAGTGCAATCATTGCTCTGCTGTTTGAAGGAATATTGAGCTTAGATGCCTCCAGAAAGCCCACCAGGCCCAGAGGCACTGGACAATAAAAGGAGAAAAAGAATAGACGCCAATGCTTTATTAAGTATATTTTTTTCTCACTTAGGTGCCCATTCCCTGGTCAGACAATTAGTTGAGGTTCTTTCCAGAGAAAGTGTTACCCACCAAGAAAAACTCTTTTAACCTTTCAAAATAACAAATATCTTTAATGACTTTTATCCCCTTTCCATTGACATCACAGATACAATGTGGCCTGTCTTGAAGTCAAGCCCAAATTGAAATCACTGCTGGCAGGGACGGGAAAAATAGAACATTTGACAATAAGAGTGACAGATGAAGCTTTGGGGACCTTGAAAGGGAGAACACTCAAGCTATGACCTGGGACAGAAATATCTCACCTTAGTAAAATACCTGCCCAATCTGGAAGTTGGTAGGCAGGTACATTCGTATATGGTAATGGGCTAAATCCAATGCTGGACAGAAGTTGGTATTATTTTCCATGTGCGTGTTTAAAAGGAAAGCTGGACACGCTTTCTAGCAAGTACCTTTTGATTACAGACCAACTGTTCATCACCACACTCCCAGGGGAAAACATTTTTTATTTGGTTGTGTCAAAGGATAACATTTACTAGAAATATTTTTGAAACAGGACTTCCTAAATTTGCTTAATCTTGCTACAAATGGTTATCAAACATTTAATCAGGGAAAAAATATAGATATATTAAAATGTGCTATTATTATATGTATTTTTTCCGGAAATAAAGGCAACTTCTAATATCCTTTGATTTATTTGTAGGAGGGAACACTTTTATATTTCATGACTTATGAAATCTGTTAGTTGCACCCCAATTTTTATTTCATTTTTTAAAATTGTGCTACATTTCTAAATGCTTACTTGAACTAGAGGGAAAAAATCAGGAGGGTCTATCAATTTCTAGTGATTTCTTTTATTGATTCATTATTACCTATGCTTGAGTTGCCCTTTATTTGATATTCCTTTAAAGCACAACTTGTGTAAGGCTTATTCACTCTTGGTTGGTTTGGTGATTGGTGGTAAAGTTGTCCTGGTATCACCCATTGCAGTGAGAATTTTTCCCAGTGATGGTCATTGTAGGTCTTTTAAGTCGCATATATTTTACTTATAGAACTGTCAGAAAAGAATTTAATTCCAGTAATTATTTTTTTCAGATAAATTTCTAAAGCAATCCTCAGCTTAGACTTTAGAAGCACTGCCTTCTATTCAAATAATAGGAAACGTTTTAGGACATATGAATAATTGCGTTTGCATCATTGCGAAATAAACACATAAACCTACATTTCCATTGAAGTTTATAAGTCCTTGGTTGAGAAGCAAATATGCGTTTCTCTCTGTGGATAATCATGGTAGAAAGTCACAATGTTTATTTTGCCTTTAAATTTAAACCAAATAAGGATGGTTAAGTTGACACAGGGAAAATCTGGTTGCTTCCTGGGTCATCAGAACCTTTACTCACTTTTTAAATGTTTGGGGGCTTTGCAAAGCCTGAAACATATTTTACCATGTCCTCCCTTTTTTCCTTATTTCATAAACCAATATAATTGTAAAGAAAAACTTAATCCATATGTTTTTGATTAATCTGTACTAAACTCATCAAAATGGTGTTTTGTAATAGTGATTTGTCGTCCAAGAAGTTTTTTGAATCTCTATGTAAGAGGCCTTCTTAATGCCATTTCTCTTTGAAGCAGGAAGTTGTGTTTTGCCAACAGTAAAGAAATTCAAACCCCCAAAGGGTTGAGATCAGTTTAAAACTTCAAGCCCCAGGGCTCTGTGGGGTTCTATACTTGGCAATAGGCTACTTTCCTTCTGACTTTGAAATATCTTATTTTCCTCCCACAAGAAATGCTCTATTTATTGTTTTGCTAACATATGTGATTTAACCTATCTTCAGATCTTTGATACATAAGAGTGTATGAACTACAGAGCAGGGCCCAATGTCTAATTTACTCTAAAGCAATTGCATTTGACTGTCCATTTGGATCTTTCTTTAAATTCCCCAATTTCCTAACCCTACACACCTTTGTAATTTGGGTTTACCCAAAGAGCGACCAGAAAAGGTGAACCATGAAGATCTTACAAGTTGGAAATAAGTGTGGGCAACAATTTTTTCCCCCAAGTGGCCCAGTAAAGACATATTTCTTGATGTACTGAGCTAACATCTCATACTATATCTTGTACTCTTACTTAGGTTATCAACCAAAACTTCAATGCAGATTTCCAAGAACACGCTCTATGTCACAAGGTGAACAATATTCAAAGTTGTAGATGTCTGCTAGTTTTTCAATGTAGTTCATTTCTATTTGTATGTTTCAAGGAAGACTTGTATAATTTCACTATGTTCTTTATACAATAAAGAGGAGAAGAGACAGTGAGAAAGAAAACAAAATAGTAGGTACAAGGAGTTAAGCATCCAGACCACTATGGTCCTTTGTCCTTGCTGCCTCCTGGCCATGAAGTGGGAGTGCCCTCTAGTGAAACTTTAAAATCATTGGAAGATACTGGGTATACCGTGGTTAAGATTTCCTTCTAAACTCTTGCTTCAGAAATCTGTGGACATTAACAATTTGCATAAATTTTGAATGAGATTCAGAGAAAAACACAAAATACTATCAAGTGAAACTATTTCTTTAGGAAACAAATCAAAATGAATATATTATTGTCGATACCAAAAAGTCTATGCCTATATATCTCTTTTTGATATCTATCTGTCGTCTATCTATCTATCTATCGAGAAATACCAAGGACACATAAATAGCATATAACTAAAAGCTTTAGTTATCAAATAAAAACATACAAAAACATAATTATCTGTCTCTCAAGAAGATGGATAATTAATAAATTAATCACTTTGAAATGTGAAAGTAAAGCAGCAGCAACGATTTACACAAGCAATCAAGAACTGAAAGCTACATTTTGCCATTTATATTATTCTAAAGCTCTTTGTAGAAAGTAGCATATGCTTATTGTGATGAAATTCGACGTGATCTGGAAAAAGTACAAGATTGGGAGTTCATGTTCTTGTCCTGGACTTCACTTAGCAGCTGTGTGAGCTTGGGCAAAACACTTAACCTCTCTGAGCCTCAGGGTCATTATCTGCAAAATGGGCTTAAGAACTCCAGGCTTTTCACCTAGAGGGTAGTATTGGATGAGATAAAATGTGGGAAGGAGCTTCGAAGGTAAAGCATTATAATGTGACCGTATTATTTTTCTGACTTTTTTCTTCTGTCTTCCTACTGGGGAGATTTCAAGCAAAATCACCTTTCAGGATGAAGAGGGAGAGAAAGAGCACCCTCCTAAAATCCTATGGCATCCAGAATCATTGACAGAACAGTTTTCTTTCCAGACAAGAAAAAAACACAGAGAAAGAAACACATAGCACGGAGGAAGGATTCAGAGTTCAACTTTCCCACCATGGACCTCCTGGCTATCCTGAGTGAGGCCGAGCTTGTGTAGGTGGCTTGTGTCAGAGCAGGCTGGGTAGTGGCTGGTGGAGCACCAGGAAACGGAGTCCTCTTGGGTTTGCAGGAGCCAGTGTCCGTAAGTCTACTCCCCACCTTGCACAGAGAGGAGCCCAGCAGCACAGATGCTCCATGCTTCTGTGTTTTTAATCCCCTTGTTAATTACCATCCACACCACACAGCTCCCAGTTTTTGTTGTCTTTTTAAAATTGAAAATATTTTAGCTTTATTTATGCCAACAGTAATACACTCTTCACTTGAGCAAACAATCTGGTTCTTCCTTTTAGTTATAGTTAGTGTAATTTTAGGTTTGTGCCTTTAAAATTCTTTACTCTTCTCTACATACAGCTTGTTTTTAGTGGGATGTGGTTTCTCGCTAGTTATGTTTGCTTTAAAGAGAGCTGTATATTTTTTTCCTATATCAACTTCATATAGGCACTTTAAATCCCTATATTTCAAATTCCAGATCTCTCGATGCTTCCTTTCCTTTTTAATAACACAGGTATCTTCTATGTACTTGTGGCCTGGATTTTCACCATTTATCTTCTGGATATATGTCTGCTTCCTTTTGTCCAGAGTGAGAAACTGTTTCTAGTTTCTTTACTCACGGGTACTTCACGTTGTCAGATACGCACAATCAATCTTGTACTTAAACCTTTGTGAGGAAACACAGCAGATGGAGAATGGGAACATGGCTGCCATTTGGGTTCTGCTTGATTCACGAGCTGCCTCCACAGCCAGGACTCCGGTAGTAAAGGAGGAAAACCATAAAGTTAATCTGTAAGGCTATCTGACGGGTTCCGTGCCTGCTGTTTATGTCTTCCCTCCCCATTTGACCTAAACAGTTGGCATGGGGGTAGAAGGGCGTCACTTCGCCCTTAGAATAAAATTAAACAAGACACTCAGCAGGTCTTCAACTACTCAGGGATTTATCCAAATTAAGTGACCGGTTCCAGCTGAATGACCGGAGCTTCCATGTCACAAAACAGCTCTTGGCTGAACCTAGAGTTCACTTTGTCTAGGCTACATGCTCATGTATTAATAGAATCCCACAACTCCTCATTGAAACTTTGGGTTCCTTCTATTTTAGAACCTTTCCTGACCTTTGCTGAACACCACAAAGAAACCAAACGCTAACCTCTGTTTGTCTCAAATTTTCCTCTATTAATGCTTCGTCCAAGTCTACATTTCCAGCCAGTCTTTCATTTAAAAACACAATCTCATTCAAAACCTGCCTGGTAACTTTATCACTGGGGTAACTGTTACCTATGATGCAGGGCTGACCTGGGTCCTTGTAGCACTTGACATCATCTTTTGGACGGGTTACAGAGCCTTTTGAGGGAGTTGTTAGAAGCAGGCTCACCCTGCAATGCAGAACCGGTCACAGAAGAAAATTAGTGCATTTATCTGTCAGCATTAGACTAGATTTTCAATCCAGTTCACTAGTCACAGGGTCTGGTTTTCTCTTCCTCTGGGAGATGAAACCGATATGCTGGTAGGTAGTAAAGGTGTCAGTTATAAATTGGACCGTTGGAGCACGCACACACGAAAAATAGTCGAGAAGACTTTAAGGCCATAAATTTAGTTCAAGGCAAAGAATTTCCCTAAAAATAGTCCAGCTTGTTAAAACACTATAGGAAGAATGTATGTCAGGTAACCGTTGGCGTTATTAGAACCAGTTCACATATTCTTTTATAGGAACCAGTGTTCACAATTCCCTCTCCAATGTGCTATTCGTTTTAACTGCTTAAGGGAATAAAAGAACCTCACTGCCTCTGGCGCTGAATAAATAAGCAAATAACCCGACTGGTCTCCTCTCCACTGTCTCACACGTGTGTGAAGTTGCAACAAATCTGAGTTGCAAACAGAAGGGGCAGGCTTGGCAGGTACCATCAAGCTTTTCCTTGAGTTTTACTCACTGTCGATCTACCACTTAACTAAATGGGGCTCCAATCCTGCCTCAAAAGAAGCATGTGGCCTTCTCAACTCAGTCAGTGATCATGTCCTAAACTGGCTGTTTCCTAACCTCAACCCTATAATAAAATAATCCAGGTGGAAACCCTGAAGACAAGCCTGATGTTAATGACCCTTTACTGAAACATAGCACAGACTGGAAGTTAAAGTGAAAATGTTCATGGTGCCCCATGACTCCCGTCTATATTGGTATTTTCTACCAATAAGGCCCATGTGTCCACTCCATTCAGTAATTCTGGAGTATCTATTGACCCTGAAGCACTGATTTGAACCGTGTGGGTTTACAGATCCAACCTCTTACCCAGACAGCTTATAATTTAGATTGAGAGATGACATCCAACAACCTGCCATAGAAAAACCAAAGTCAAATAATTACATGGGAACAGGCATCAGTACCACAATGCACCAGCTAGGTAGTATTCTAATTCATTTATTTTTAAAATTCATATATGTCAAAAAAAAAAAGAAATAAAAAAATAGAATTCATGTATGTCACCTACTATATGTCAGGCACAGTGCCAGACATTGGAATCTTTTTTAATTTTTTTTTTAACGTTTATTTATTTTCGAGACAGAGAGAGACAGAGCATGAACAGGGGAGGGTCAGAGAGAGAGGGAGACACAGAATCTGAAACAAGCTCCAGGCTCTGAGCTGTCAGCACAGAGCCTGACGCGGGGCTCGAACTCACGGACCGCGAGATCATGACCTGAGCTGAAGTCGGACGCTTAACTGACCAAGCCACCCAGGCGCCCCTGGAATCTTTTTTAAAATCCTGACTTCGTGAAGCTATATTCTCTCTAAGGTTAACAGAATATAATCCATCTTTATATCCAACCTCTTCCCTTAGCATTAGATTACGTCTTCTCAGAGAATGGCCTCATTGAATTCAACTTTGTATCTTTGTGTCCCTAGAAATGCACCTGGAGCAGAGCAGGTGCTCAATACACGTATTTTAAAAGAAGCATGAATATTAAAATGTGATAAAATGTGTGATACCTTTTCTAAAAGGCTTCATTTTTTTTTCCTGGATGACTGGGAAAGGGTGTTAAAAATGGAGACGTGGAAAACGACTCCTAAGTTTTTAACTGGCCACATGGTGAATAGGGATGCCATAAACAGAGAGAACACAGAGAAGAACTAAGCCAGAGAAAGGTGCCTGTGCTAGGCTGGATTGGAGGACACACAATTAGAGGTGTCCAGAGGGCACCTGGTTTGGAATTGGTCGGAAGCTCAAAAGAGAACTTATGGCTAATTGATCAGTATGTTGAGAACATGTAAATTGTGAGGAGCCGTATGAAGAATGAATTTGATTTAATAGGAATTTATTGAGCACCTAATATATTTGAAGTAAGGTGGGAATTACACATTTGGTTAGGGACATAATCCTTAGTCTCAAAATATTTAAAATCTGGTAGAAGGCACAGATGTATAAACATGTGAGTGTGGTGGAGACTAGTATGTAATGGCTGGATGGAAAATGAAAGCCCAACATGAAGCGGGGCACCTGGGTGGCCCAGTCAGTTAAGCATTTGACTTCAGCGCAGGTCGTGATCTCACGGTTCATGAGTTCGAGCCCTGCATTGGGCTCTGTACAGAGCCTGCTTCAGATCCTCGGTCTCCCTCTCTCTCTGCCCCTCCCTCGCTCATGCTCTGTCTCTCTCAAAAATAAATAACCATTAAAAACCAACATGAAACATTGGCATAGCAAAGCAGCTAAGCATGGGGGCTCTGGACTCAGACTGTCTGGACTTGAATCCTGGATCTGTCACTTATGACCTGTGTGGCCTTGGATAAATTGCTTAATTTCTCTACATTATCTGTTAAATTCAAAATAATTGTATCTTCTCTTAAGATTCTTATGAGGATCAGATAAAATAACAACATGTAAAAAGGAGTTACTTAGTACAGGTTAAGTGCTCTAAGATTAGTTACTGGGGGAAGAAACATGCATTGGTGAATAAGTTTTCAACCTTTCAGTTTTACATCTTCTTGGCTACGATTAAGACTTGCTGTCCACATTATTCAGAGAGATAAAAGGATAGTGATGTCATAAGTGAAGAAATAAGGAATACCAAGAGATGTCAGAGAAATTTATGCTATCAACCTTATTTCTCTAAATTGGTTCTGATTTCTGTTTAATCAGAAATTTAGTAAATTTAGTAAATAAAACCAAATTTAGTAAATTTAGTAAATAAAACCAAATTTAGTAAATCTAGTAAATAAAAAATTTAGTAAATAAATTTAGTAAATAAAACCAAAAAACAAAAAAACCATACACACACACACATTCAATGCAATTCAAAAGTTGGTACAGAGGCGCTAGATTCCCAAACCATTAGCAATTGGATAGAAGAAGAATAACATAAGGCCCCTCTATGATTGCAATACTGTTGCCACTTTATGTTTTGTGTCAGTTTCTGCTGGAGCTTTTATTATCTATCTGTCCTGAACCTCATCCCCCTATTATGTGTAGATTCAGTATTTATTAAGCAAACCAAATAACAACAGTGGAGTCCATACCAAAATTTCCTTGGGATCTATTTCCCTTGTTAGGTGGGGGGCAAGGGAGAACTGAAATGTCTTTGGCACAGAGGGCGGACTGGAACGTTGGTAGGTGCACGTGTATGTGCAAAATGATGAGCTTGGCCAAAGTATCTTCATTTTTGTGGGGTGCCATATAAAGGGAAGGGAAAGTATACACATTTGCTAGTAAGCACACTCTCTCTTGTCACAGAGAGCTTTTAAAACAAGCTCAAGATCTACTAGAAGCCCATCTAATTCTGATGAGTCTTTCCGAGAATTCTAGTTCCACCCCAGATGATGCTTAAACGATCCCACCTTTCATTAGGAACCACCATGGCCCCTGCAGTCACCTCCCTGCTGTGTATGTGCTGACATGCAAGCTAGTGGAACTCTTCTGCCTGGTAACCACCGTATCAGTCAGGGTGGCCAAACTGGTTTCAAGTGTACATGCAGTTAAGACATAATGTCCAAAGAGAAGGCACGAAACACAGACATTTATTGGAGGAGAAAAAATATTGCTTCTTGCGAGTGAATCAAAACGCTTTGTAGGGTAGATAAAGAGAAAACAATCGTGGGATTCTGGAACATTGAGGAGCTCTCAAACTCAAGAGTATAGGGACCTTTAAGGAGACAGTTTGTCTTTTGCTTATTTCAGTTAAAGTTTTCATTTGAATGGCATTCTGAACCAGAAGGTAAAGAGTTAAGTGAGGTAGCTAATTGATGCAAGAAAAATTCTTTCTAGCTTTCTTCTCTAGGGATCAATCTACAATACCCCCCTTCCCCTCACATCTAACTGATCAATGGAGGCCAAAGAACTAGTTTGTTGGTAAACTAATTTATAAACTGAACTTTCTCCAACAAAATAAACTGAGCTTTTCACATCTAATTTCATTAGGTAATAATCCTATTAAAGATAAAATTTGATTAGGTTTTTTAGTATAAATTTTAAAAATCTCTATTCTTCCTTTGAGAATGAGTATTAGGGACATTCATACTTTTCTTTGCCCAGCAATTTAGAGTTGAGATTGTGTGGCTAGACCACCACAGAAGCTCACCAGGCATGACATAATGGTCAAGTTCCTTTGTTTAATGCAGTCGCCTCTTTGGTGAAGTCTTCCAGGATATTTTAGAAATCTTCCCACTGCCAATATAGCTCCATCTAATTGTGTACCTATCCTATTATCCCAATTAATTTTTTCAATTTCATTTACCCACCATCGAGTAAGTGTCAACTCCATGACAAGTGCTGGAAGCACAACGCAAGACTTCAGACCAGTCCTCAAGAGGATGAAAAAATAAGTAGTCTCCACACCATTTGCTGCTTTTCCTTTCAGTTCAGAAAGTCGTTCAGACTCAAACCTGGCATGAAAAATAAAATCCCTAGTAGAGATCCAGAGGCTCTCAATTATACAGTGTAACTTGCTTATTGTTGACCCATTTGGCTTAATGTTATCTTGTTTGTTTGTATATGTATCTACTTTTATGGAATTGCATTAGATTATTAACTTGCAGAGACAAAGATGAGTTGTAGGAGATTTTCAAGGTCTGTTTGGACAGTTTTTTTAGCGTGCCCCTACAGGCAATTTGTTTCTTAATAAATAATTCATGATGATGATAAAAATGCAGATGAGTTGCTGCTCCTTGAGAAGGCTGCAGTACAGTATTCTTGCTTATATCTTTTGGGTGGAATTTGAGATCATTTAAGAGTGAAATTACCCTTAAGGGAACAAGTTGCTACTGCATAATGAGAATTGTGTTTTTCCAAATCATTTCCAATTAAACATCTACAGGTCCAAGATCATTGGTTTTACAAGGGCATCAGAACGATGCTGTTTGGCTTCTTCTGATAGTGAATTACATCAGTTTTTCCAGATTTTTTTTCTCCATTTCCTTCGCTCAGAAAATCTTACTTTTTTCCCTTTTCATTGTGTGTTTTCCCTGCAAGTATAAAATACACTGTATTTAGAGAAAGAAAAATTGAGATTAAGTTTCAGTTACATCACACACTAGCTATGTGCATTTAGAAAGCTATTTACCATTCTGTGACTCAGTTTCCTAACCTGTGAAATGAGGACAGTATATCATTTAAAAAAATTTTTTTAAATGTTTATTTATTTTTGACAGAGAGAGAGGGAGACACAGAATCCGAGGCTCCAGGCTCTGAGCTGTCAGCACAGAGCCTGACGCGGGGCTCGAACTCACGGACCGTGAAATCATGACCTGAGCTGAAGTCGGACGCTCAACGGACTGAGCCACCCAGGCGCCCCAGGACAGTATATCATTTTTGTTCATCATTCATGGTTGTTGAGAGTAAACCATGGAATGTTATACACGCACAATGCAACAGCCTTCTCTCCTCCAGCTCCTCTTTCTCCTCCTTCCTCTTCATCTTCCTCTTCTTTTTTCTTCTCCTTCTCCTCCTCCTCCTCCTGCTCCTCCTTTTCCTCCTTCTCTTCCTTCTTCTTCTAGCTAATCTTTAAAGTTTTTTTTTAAACATTATGTAAAGATGAAAACAAAGAATGAAAAGTAGCATACTCAAAATTCCTTTTAAATTGTTTCTGCTTCTACATAGCAAATACCCACAGCATTATTTGGAGTTGCAGAAGTAACGGTAATTAATAATAATGATCACTTTTTGAGTTGTTTTTATGAGAGACACAAAGCATTAAGTTCTTTGCATGGATTACCTCATTGAACTGTGCCCACTTCATGGCACTATTATCCATATTTTACACAGGTGAAAACCATGGCTTGCAGAGGTTGAGTAATTTTTCATGGACACAAAGAGGATATCAGCCCTGGCACTTTGACTCTGGACTCCATAGTCTTATTCACACTTTTACATGATGAGGGGGCTGTAAGATAGGATTTCAGTACTGAATTTGAAGAGAGGTCTC
Organism: Felis catus; assembly: GCF_018350175.1. Lineage (NCBI taxonomy): Eukaryota > Metazoa > Chordata > Mammalia > Carnivora > Felidae > Felis > Felis catus. Next base: position 84,754,467 of record NC_058376.1, on the reverse strand, counting down.
CAAAGTCTTGGCTAAATGTTCAGCATTGATTCCCAAAGAAGGGTCAGAGCTCACATCTTTAGGTCACATTGTCAGTACACAAGAGCACGTGGAAAAGGTATAAAGACAAGGGGTGCTCAGATCAGCACGAGTATCAGACAGGATACGTGACAGTGGCCAAGAACAGAAATGACTTGTCAGCTGAGTCCTGGTGTCAGACCTGTCAACCGCGCTCCAATATCATGAAGAGAAAAATCCAGTAATCAGCATGTCATAGTCCCTAAGTGAGCAAGAACAAGTCAAGCCGCTCTCAAATAAAATATTAAATTAAAGAAGTTGTATATCTTAGAGAAAAAAATATATAACAGTTCAGGACCTTTAGCAATAATCTTTGCTATACTCAAAAGGGCACATGGTATGAGAAGGGTAATCGCTCTTTTGTGCCAAATGTTGGAGTGAGATAATTTATTTCTCCTCACCAGGCTTTCCCATGCATGGACACCTGACCAGCCTGTGTCTTCTTGGGACTGGGCTCCACTGTGTCCCGAATCCCCAGGTCAGTGGTTTCAGGGTCTCCCCATCATATTGGGGATTTGCTGTCTTTTTCTCACTCCTGTGCTGAGCACGACAAAATTCACCTTTGAATGTGAGCATATTTTCTGTCCTGAGAGCAATATCCTTGGCTTTCTGAGAACCTATATGGCTTCAAGTAAAACCGCAGTTAAACTCAGCCAGGTGTGCCCTTTCCTTCAGCAAGAAACATGCCACTGAGTGTCCCCACTTCTACATAGGCTTAAGACTCAGCACCAAGTGCAGGCCAACACTAATGGGCCCACAAACATTCTCAGAGCAGACTAGAGGAAGACACAGGTGAAATAAATCAAACAGAACAATCAGGGGTGAATTTTCAGTGTGGCCCGGCATGGAGATTTCCTGGCGGGATTTCCATTAACGTGAATGGGAGTTGTACCACTAAATCCCTACACACTGTGCAGAAAATGTGCCTCTAAGTGCTCAGCAGCATTATGCCTGATGGAACAAAAACACAAACCACCCAAACCAGGGAAAGTACTCCTGGGGCCAAGGTGCCAAGGTTCACGGCAGAAGGTGTCTCAAGTCTTAGCTATCCTTAGTGTGACAAAACGGACCCCTGCTCAGTGTGACACAGTGCACTGGAGATAGGAGGGCTCTCCACAACCTGCCTGGTGATGCTTCTTGCTCTCCTTGACACAGACTTTGATTGTGAGTTGATCTGGTGTTCCACACAAATGACCTGTGTTTGCTGAGATGATTTCCCTCCTGTTCTGATTACCTGAAATTTCAGTAAACCTTAGCGTTGCATCAGACCCACTGGAACCAGAAATGTAGAGGATGATAGTGCATGATTCATTTTGATGTGGTTTTATGGCCTCTGCAAAGTAAATGTTGCAAAGGACTTTTTACCCTAGGATCAAAGAAAATAGTCAAGAAATCACTTAGCCTGCCTGCTTTCACAGAGCAATTTCCTTTCCATATCATCTATAGGGTGGCTCTGAAATACAAGTCTAATCACATTGTTTTCCTCCTCAAAAATCTTTACTGGTTGCCTTCTTCCTCTAAAATAAGGTTTAAAGCTCTCCATAAATTACTTTTCTCTCTCATTTGCCACTACATCACCCACATATTCTATCCTCTAGTGTATTTTTTTAATTTGCCATTCTTCTAAATGAAGTCACCTCTGATTGACCTTATTTATACAGCCAGAATAGCTACCCCCAGCGATCCCTGTCCTCTGTCTACTTATCCTTCAAGGTCGAGGTCGTATATGTCATGTTCTCTTTCAAACATTGCTCATACTGACTTAACCAGTTATTCTGCTATGCTGTCTCTCTACCTGCATTGTATTCATTGAGTTGTGCTTAGGCACCTTAATTTCTGTTATATTTTGTTCTTTATTTTGCTGTTTCTTCAACTATGATATAAGTGCCACCAAAGAGTTTTCCAAATCTTGCCATTTCCCACAATACCTTGCTTTTAATAAATATCATTAAATGAATAAAAAAGTAAGGTCCCACTACTCCTTCTTGCCTCCACATCATATCATCATATTTTTCATCTTCTCCAGATCCTGGGGATAAAGCTAGCAAGTAAAAGGAAGTCATTATCAACACTTCTATAATTGTTCTGTCACACAAACATTTATGGAATACCTCATATGTGCCAGGACATTGTAGTGGTGGCTCACATGTGAGTGGGACATAGTCCTTGCCCTGGGGCAGCTCATAGTCTAGATGCCAATGGAGTGATGGCCAAGAATTAAAGAGATGGCTCTGTGTGATGAAGTTTGTTGCAACTACATCCATTTGCATAGGCAGGCTGTGATGAAGGGAATGGACCACGTAGGGGGCTCTCTCCTGAAGGGGCATGTGCCAGGCACGATTATGAACGAGGCAGAGCCTTTCTTCGACATTTGCCACCTCCCCTCTTCTTCTCCACCCAACTCCCTGAAGCCCACCACCTGCCTCTCTCCCTTTCTCTCTCAATCTCACTCAAGTTTCCAAGGTGATTAGTCTGTTCGTCTTCGAAACACTTATCAAGTAAAAGCGCAGCTGGTTTAAGTTTCTGGTGGAAAAGGCTAAAAAATGAAGCATGGCTCCGCAGAAGAGTACAAGCTTTGGAACCTGACAACTCCCAATATCGGGCGTAAGCACTTCTTATCATTGTGACCTGGAACAAATTATTTAAATCCTCTGAGCTTCATTTGCCTCCTTCAGCAAGTTCCTTGAACTCTAATGGCCCTCAGTCGCTTTTTTTGTCAAATTAAGATATTAATACTTACCTGGCAGGGGTCTTTCAAATATTGTATAAAAAATGATTAGGCAACACACGCAGACACTCAAAGCATGATGGTTATTCATACATTCTTTAAAGAGGGTTCTTGTAGAGATACAATAACTTTTCCAAACACGTGTCTTGCTAGTGGTGGAAATTCAAGGCATGCTAACAAGCAAATAGTGGAAATGTTTGAGGGCTGAGAGCCATGAGCTTTCAGTGTCCCACAAGCACCTGTGAGGTGGCCATCCATCCAACCCACAGGTCATGGGATAAATGAGGAGTTCTAAGTCCCCAGCTCTGCCAGCGGTATTAGCATGGGAATCTGGGGAAGTTTCTAATCTTCTTGCCTTAATTTCCTCCTGCTTAATATGCATCCTGATATCACGTCCCCTGACAGGGTGATTTTGACTAATGTACAGTCGCGCCTGCAACTCCTTGGTTTTCGGGGAGCTGTAAAAGCTAGAAGTATTACTATTCATTTCAAGGTTCCCGTATCTGCTGTGAAACTCAAAGAAGTGGAGTTCTTTCCCCCACTTTCCTTGTAATATTTAGTTTCTTTGAGTTGCTTCATCAGAAGAAATACTGAGTTCTCCATTTCCCTGGCTCGCTTTCCCACTGACGAGGGTGATGTTAACATCGAATCCTGAATCACGGCTGGATCAATATTATAGCAGCTGTTAGAGAAGGGCACCAGCCCTAGAACACAAACACACTTTCTTTTCCAAGAAAGGCTGTAGTTCCCCTAGTGTTAACTTCCCCTTGTTCCTCTCCATGCCTCCCCCACCCCCTCCCCTCCTGCCACCAGCGCGACCCAGATCACATTAGAGTCCCAGAGCACAGGGAACAGTTCTCGTCTATCCGTCACCAAGGAGGCAGACGGGACGGGGGGAACAACAAGTCATTTGTACCTGATGAGGAGGACACTCCTGGGAAACAAACAGATGAGCCACCCCATGAATCTGAGCCATTCTCCGCGGTAAACAGAACTGCATGAGAAACCACCAGTTATCTCCAGCATCGCCCTCACCTCTCTCGCCCTTCTGGCAGGCGGGTGGGGGGCATGAAACTGTAGCTTGCGCCAATATCTGATTCTGAGAAAGTTAACCCTCGCAAAGGTGATTTTCTTTTCCCTCGGCCTCCTGGAGTTGAATAACCACCCATTTCTCTTACCTTTTTGTCGATTATGTTTTTTTCCTTTTCCATAGGAGAGTGTCAAAACTAACTTTCAGAGTTTGACCTCGTGTTTGGGTAGGCAATGTCAGCTTTTACACAACCAAATTAGTGCGCGGTAAAGTGGAAGCGGAACATGTACCTCAAAACGTGTTTAGGATGCTTTTCTTAAAACAACAAAACGAAATAAAACAGATGCTTCCATGACGTATTACAAGGCGGTTGGAACGTCGGCTGGGTCCTCCGCAAGCGTTCTAGGACACCCAGTGGGGGACAGAGTATGTTACCACAAACCACTGTAGTTTATTGTGAATACTGTTATTATCTCCTAATTCCACAGATTGTAATGGTGAATATTCAGCAATTCTGACGATAGCCAAAGAATTGGGTTTGCAGGTCAGGCAGCCTGCCCCAGCGGTTAGAAAACACACACCGGGCAAGGGTGCCTCAAAGGAAAATGATACGTGTGATATCAATAAAACAAAAAGCTAGAAGGTAAGTGAAATGGTAGGTGAGGATTCACAGACAGATTTTTAAGAAAAGGTAAGCTTGGCATGCCAAAGCAGCATAAAACCCAATTTCTACCCAATTCCCACAGTTTTTAAATATATATTCTTTAAAGAAATGTAAATCCATGCTTGAACTTTGTGGAATGTGGGCAAACATAACACAATTCTAGGGACTGCTTTTTTCTCCTGCATTTCACTTATGCTCATCCAAAACATGCCATTGGAAGATCACATACAAGAAAGTTTCTTTAATCCAGCATGGACCTAAATCATTAGCCTAAAAATTACTGATGTACCCCAAGAGCATAGCACAGAGTTAGTCCCTTTGTGTCCACTCTCTTGAAGCCAAACATATGACCTCCTCTTCTTTGGTAAGGTTTATCATCTGTTTTTTCTTGTCCCATGAAGGAAGATGATCAAGGAAAGATTAGGACATATGAATCCAATTAATACAAAACAGAGCAAATCCCTTACAGCCACCACAGAGAAAAATGAAGAAGAGACATCAGTCACCAACTTCTTCTGAAACAATATGAGTTGCTCCTATGTTAGTCTTTGAAAAGTCATTAATAATTGCACTGTACATTCAAACAACTATCAGATATTAACACCAACAAGATCAGGAAAAAAGGAGGGAAAATGAACTAACCATTCTTAGACATCTATGCAAAAGTAGTAAATATCATTGCATGTATCATTTTACTTAATTTGCATAGCACTCTTTAAGTGAGGCATTATGTAGACAAGGAAACGGAGGCACAGGAAAGTTAAGTTACTCGTCTTATCAGATTTCTATTATGTTTAAAAGTTTTGGCAAAACTCAGAAAGCTAGAAACCCTAACTAAAAAGCATCATTTAGGATTTTTGTATTCCCTGAGTATCCTTATAGTTAATGAGTTGAAAGCTCATCCTATGGTTCTTCAGAGAATGGATTGTAAGTTCTTCTACAAGCTCTCAAAACATTGAATGTCAGGAGTTCTAAACTGTTCACTGGGCTGGACAGTTTCAGCACAAGATTACGTGAGAGAGTAACTCTCCCATGGCAGTACATGTTCACTCCCCTTCTCAGGTGTATCGTTTTCAGAAGAAGGATTCAAGGGAACGAGTGCAGCAATCACTTTAAAGAGGTTCTGTCCATGGAGAGACTGCAGAGACAGGTTATAGGGAACTTATCACTGAAGGAAATATAACCGTCAGAAGACAAATGAGCACTGGTGGTAGAGGAAAAGCCTCAGACCTGGAGTCAGGGAAATTGGGTGCAAGCCCATTTTGTCTATTAACTCGCTGTGTGTCTCAGGCAAATCTCTCTACTTCCCTGAGCCTATATTTCTCCTCTTTTCTCTGTCATTTCCTCCTCTATGAAAAAGGGAATCGAGCCCTGGGAGATCATTGCCAAGATCACTTCCAGTTCCAACCTACTATTACCTCTTGACATATTGCCAAGTCCTGCCTCAGCTCCTTATGCTGCGGTGGTTTAGGACAGAGGTCCTCAAACTTCGCGGTGTGTCAGAATCTCCTGGGGGCCATGCGCAAACTCAGATTGCCCACCCCCACTTCTGGAATTTCTGAAAGAGCACGTTTGGGGTAAGGCCCCTGACTTTACATTCTAATGAGTTTTCAGGTGATGTTGATGCTACTAGTCCAGGGACCACATTTTGAGAACTGTTGGTTTGGGATTTTAAATGTTTTTGGTGAAAGAAAGATACAGGTAAGTACTTATCAAGGTCAGTTCATTTACTAGGCTATAATCTGCACTTAACCTAAAACGCTCTAAAACACATCAGACTGGATGATAGATCTAGGGGAGACCCTCAAATTAGGAAGGAACATGTTTTCCTATATTCTAAAGAGGTATCCTGTAAAAAAGGTGGGTGGCCATCTTTTTCTTACGCATATCTTTCTGGACATGTTCTACCATTTTTGAGACTGTTAAAAAGTGGACAAAATAGCCCTCGTGCAGAGGTGGGGTGGGCATATTCAAGCACTTGGCCTGATCAGGCTTCTGAGTTTGGGGAGACATAAGCCAAATCTTTCCTTCTCTAGACTCTAATCGAGATCAGTGACCTATCAGAGCCACATTCCTGAAAGTGTAACACAATGGAATCAGACTGCCTAGTTTTCATGCCCTAATACTTGGCAGCTCTTCAACCATTACCTTCCCACACCTCTTTCTCTCATCTGTAAAAATAGGAATGAATGCCTCGTAGCATTGCCCTGAGGATTGAATACTATATGTCAAGTGTTTAGAATGTCTGGCACATAGTAAGTGCTCAATAAAAACTGAGCTGTTATTTCACCTCTTGCCAGAAATAAATATAGTATATATATATATATATATATATATATATATATATATATACACACACACACACACACACACACACATATATATATATACACATATATATGTATATATATGTATATTCTCCATCTCTTGACAAATAAAAGTATATAATACAATATTTAAGGAAGACGATTTGAAGGCTGTGCCTTCAATGTAATGTTCCCATACATTTCTTTAAATCAAGCCATTGTCACAAGGCTATGTGTTTAGATCACACTTTGTTTTTGGGGGTGGAGAGTTCTTTGGACAATTGATTTCATTAGATTTCACGGTGACCAAAGCCATGTACCAAGGGTCATCATGAGAAGTAATTAAATGAAACTAACCGGGATAGAGATGAGAAATGTCATTTTTCCTGCACCTTGCCTTTGGATACACTGGAGGAATTTCTCCTGAGCCAGGTTTGTTATTCCTGAGCCCAGTAAGCTCAGAGCTAAATCTGTGCCTGTCTCTAGTCCTAAACTGGATACAATAGCAAGTGGTTTTATTTCCATATCCATATCTTCCTTCTATCTTGATTTGCCCCCTCTTTATTTTATCCTTTAGAATTGCATGTATGTCATAAGCCCCTTAAAATATAGTAGGGAAGAAGTCTGGGTAAAAATGAGTAAATAAACAGATTAAATGATTCAAATTATGGGAGGCTACAGAGAATTATCATATTTCAGTAATATAGTTTCTGGGGTGTCTGGGTGACTTAGTTGGTTAAGTGACTGACGCTTGATTTCGACTCAGGTCATGATCTCATGGTCATGAGACTGAGCCCTGTGTAGGGCTCTGCACTGGGCATGGAGACTGCTTAAGATTCTCTCTCTTCCTCTCTCTCTACCCCTTCTCCACTCATGCTCTCTCTCTCTGTCCCTCTCTGTTCTCTCTCTTCCTCTAAAAAAATTACAATATAGTTTCTGGTGAGACAATATCCTTTTAACTTGATTTCCATTCAATAGAACATATTTCCATTTAATAAATACTTTTATAATCATTCTTCCATATTTTTCCTTAAAGAGAACTTTTGGAAGATTGCAGATTTAAGGTACTGGAATATTTAATAAAAAGAAGACTTCATAAAATAGCACACTTATCACATAAATCCCATCCAGTCCCTGGAAACATGTATATGCCTCGGTGCTGCAGGGCCTGTGTTCTTGCTGGGAGAGAAGGGACGGATTGATGGTCAGCCCTGTGGCCAGTGTAGGAGAGGGGATCATTTAAGGAAACCTGTGGTGAACAATTTCTACAAAGTAAAACATCCTTTGGCAATGTGAATGTGCACCTTGCCTCTGACCACAGCACTTCAGCCTGCCACGTGAAAACAGTTTTCAAAGTCTAGATTTTGTACCTGAGGTTTTCTCAAAGTGGGTCCCACCATTTTAAATAAGGCAAGCGCAAAAGCCTCTGCCTTCCAGGTGATGCCAAAATTTCTTTTTGTAGGACGTTGTTTCATTACAGGGCATGATTCAATCACTGTCCATGAAGTAATAATCCTTCTGTGAGTTAACGAGGACAAAGCCCTTCAGTGAACTTTCAGATTGTCCCATCTGACTAGGAGACTCATGGGCCCCTCTCCTGAGGGCCATGAAACTGTTGGCACTGGGCAGCGTTGTCCCCTCCTCAGACTCGGGTCCCTGCCCACAAGTCCAGGCATGACAGGTGTGGCTGGGCACTGAGTAGGGTACTGACTGCAAAAGCTCCCTGCTGGGGCCACACGGGGGGGGGGAGGTACTGCTTATCTCAGCAGATTCCCCTCAACCTGGCTCCCCATCCCTCTTCTGCGAGTGAGTGAGCTTGACTTCTTTGTGACTTTGTGGGTGGGAGGGTCCCTGGGAACTTTTTTTTCCCATTCTTTCCAAATTTCTCATCTTTGAGGATCAACATCTCCTTCCTCCTTACCTTTATATAGGATTTTCTTTCCAGCTGGTCCACTGCCCACTGCCCCTTCTCACAAGAGTAAAACAAACTTTTCGTCTTCAGAGATCTCAGTTCAGTTTGAGGAGAAAGATTAGACTGCCTACAAAAGATGTCTTTGATCCTGGAATTCTTACCACACTCTCAGATTTGTTTTAATTAAAAGGTATAACTTAAAAATTTTTATGTTGACTGATCCACCTTCGTGTCATTAATAAGAGGCTAACGATGTGCCTCTTGAGAAATGCAATAGGAAGGACAGAGTCATCTGTTTTCTCTCTTTACTGGGATATTATTTATATACTGTAAACTCAAGGTAGTTCCATGTGTTTCAAAAAATACGTACACCCAGTTAATATTCCCAAATCAAGATATAGAACTTTTCCATCATCCCAGAAAGTTCCTTCATGCTGTTTTATAGTTAATCAATTTTCCCTGTGCCCCAAATCAAACACTGTCTCAATTTCCAACGTCATAGATTAATTTTGCAGGTTCTTGAACTTCAAATAAATAGAATCACATAGTGTGCACCCTTTTGCAGCTGGCTTCTCTCTGTCAGTACACTGCTTTAAAATTTTATCCCTACTGATGTTTGTGTCACTGGTTAATTCCTTTTTAATGCTAAGTAGTATTCCACAGTATGGATATTTTGCATTTTGTTTCTCTACTCTTCTTTTGATGGGTATTTGGACTGTTTCCAATTTGGCATTATGGTAAATAAAGCTATTATGAAATTCTCGCAACAAGACCTTTTTTGTGTGGCCATGTGCTTTTACTTTTCTTGGATATAGATGTAGGAGTGGAACTGTTAGGTTTCTATGAAATATTCTTGCCAAAATATGTTTAACTTGAGTCTAATCAGAATTTTAGGCAAAACTTCCAGTTTACAGGAAACAAGGACTAGAAGAAAAAGTTAAACCATCATTGGAAAACAATATGACTTTCTACAGGACAACTGGCCTGTAGTTATGTAAAAAACGTGCCGTGTAAAAACGATGTATGTTGGTGGGGGGAGTGGATGGGTGGTATTGGTTTGAATTACAATAAATTAAGGGGCAGAACAGCCAAATGTAATGTGTGGTCTTAATGGGATCCTGGTTTAAACAAATCCAGCTATAAATTATACATTGAGTAAATTGAGCGTGAATTGGGGTTTAGGCAATATTAGGAAATATTTAATTATATTAGTTGTGATACTGGTATTCTGGTTATACCAAAAGGTCTTATTTTTTACAGATGCATACTGAAGCATTTAGAGGTAAAATGTCATATCTGTAATTTATGTTGAAGGACTTCAGCAAAAACAAAGTATATGCAGTAAATATAGCAAAAATGTGAAAAAGTAGTAGATCTAAGTGATGGCTGCATGGATGTATATTAGATGGTTCTCTCTTAGTTTACGATGTGTTTGACAATCTTCATAATAAAAGAGGAAAAGTATTTTTGATGAGTAATAGCAATTCAGGTTTTTTAATATCCATCTTATTTTAATTCATAGAAAATAGGCCCTTTTATTTCTTCACTGTATTCCTCCAAGCTTAAGTTAGGGGATGGCAAAATAGAGAGCCAGTGGGGCTGTCGTAACATCTGAAAATAAGTTTACATTTAACAAATGCACAATTTATATTATCAACATAGTTAGCATTTCCTTAGACCGGATCATTCTCCAGTGCAGAGTAACAAGTTGCGAAGCAGAGACAGGATGATAGATTTAGATTCTAATTCGCCCAGCTCTTTGCAAACGTTGCAGGAATTTCAACCATTAAGAATTTTCAAGACATCTCTCCCTGTCTTTCCAACATGTTTCGACACAACAGAAAGTTTATTTTACACGAGCAATTTCGGTTCACAATTTTCTAATTATGAGTACCAGAGTTTCACCTTCCACCACCCCAGTGATTCATAGCGTTCTTGTGGGCTAAGTTAAACTGTGTATTGTCTAGTTAAATGATCTGAAGTTTTGCACGAACATCGCAACTTTTCGTTTCTCCGTTTATCAAGAAAGTCTCCCTTGCTCCCCTCAGCGTGGTAGCATCGCGAGGTAGCCTTCTGTTCTCTTCATCGGCTGGTTCCCCCTCTTTTCCTCAAATGTATTATCACTGTTTCACTACATTGTGCTATTTTAAATTCAGAAAATTACATGGTCAAAGACAGTACGACCCTTACCCATATAGTGCCTTTCTAATGTTTGTTGAAGAGATGCACTTACTAGAAGTTAAAACGATAGGCATATGGAGGAAGAGCATGGTTTAAGATAAGCACTGATTAAGAAAAGCAGGGGTGCCTGGGTGGCTTAGTTGGTTAAGCCACCGACTCTAGATTTCGGCTCAGGTCATGATCTCACGGTTTGTAGGATTGAGCCCCATGTTGGGCTCTGAGATGACAGTGCAAAGCCTGCTTGGAATTCTCTCTCTCCTTCTCTTTCTGCCCCTCCTCTGCATGCATACACCCCCTCTCTCTCTAAATAAATAAATAAACTTAAAAAAACCATTGTGCACAGTTCTCAGTGGGCAACAGAACAGGTGGCAATAGAATAGGTGGGCATGGCAGGGCATAGAACAGAATGTGTAGCAAAAAGGATGAATTTGGGATTCAAAAGACGTGAACTATGAGCTTTTTCATTAGCTGCTGTGTGACCTTGGGCAACCCATTAAACCTTCCCGAGCCTCAGTCTCCTCAAATGCTTACTGGGGAGTTCAGAGCAAACAACCTCCACGATCATATAGGTTTTAATATTTAATATTTAGTAACTAAAAAAATGAACAGATCTGTTGAATCTCTTTGAACGGCAAAGGGTCCATCAACAAACTGGGGAAATTAATCAGTGAGTAAGACTACAGCGAGTCAAATGCATTTCTGCTGAAGCACAGCAATAAAAACGGGATCGACCAATTCACATTCAGTTGTATCATCAGAGCTGCTGTGTAGCTGCTTGATGTATCATCAAGCTGCCTCCAAAGGGTGCTTTCATCTCTCATCTATTTGTGTTCACTAATACTTTCTCATTGTCCTTAGTTTCCCCCCACTTATTATCTTTCTTTCGTTCTTTCTTTCTTTTTTTTTTTCTTTTTACTTAAAACAGACACAACAGATTAAGGATGTAAAGTTGAATAGCATAGAGCATTAGTCAAAACAGACTTTTGAAATGGCACACAATAGTCCCCCAAGGTGGTTTGTTTTACTCCCTTTCAGAGCTGGGCTTCTCCCTCACTCCACCTTTCCTGTCTTAGTCAGGTTTTGTACCAACCAACTCCCCTCAGCCTGGACCAGGTAAGGTCAGCTGGAGGTGAAACCCTGGTGAGGTGATGGGAAAGGAAGGGTGCCGCCCAGCTCCGTGGTGGGGCTCTTGTGCGATCATTTAGAGGTCATGGTTTTACCTCAGCAGATTTTCATAGGTTCCTTCATTAAAAATTAAGATTCAACTACATAACAAAACAGATTGGCAGGCTGCTGGAAATTGCTATAAATAATTTATCAACTCGTCCATTCTTATTTCTTCCAAATACTATCGTTGTTATTTTTAGCACAAAAGAAATCATATCTAACTATTGAGCTCAGTGGAGATGGGATAAAAGTGCCACCGAGTATAGCACTTAACCAAATTAAGGGAAAATGTGTCAATTATTTTCATATCTTATTATCGTGAAGAATGATAGACAATATATGTGAGAATTTAGTGGTGTGAACTTAAGAGGAAAATGTTACTTGAATTAGGAGAAAGCAGACTAGCGAAGCCCTGATGCTGAGAAAAAGCTTTTCCTATCACATGGCCATAGTGGCTAAAACGGATGATCCCTAAATTATATGACTTAATTCAGCCAACATGATGTGAGTACCTCTTATGGAGTATAAAATAAGTGAGTCAAGTTCTTCTCCATAAAGACCTCTCAGTTTGGCAGATATTGCTGAAGAAATGGGTTGGTTGGCATACAAATCACACAGTGCCATCGCAGTGATAAAATCAGTGTGAAAGGTTAGATCACAGCAAAATCACTTAACGTTACTGTAGCTTGTCTACAATTCTCAGAGTTCTTGAGAAGCCACACGCCATGCACAACTTTGTTTCCGTAAGAAAGGGGAATTCCTGGGGTGCTGTGTGGCTCTGTCAGGTAAACATCTGACTTCGGCTCAGGTCATGATCTCCTGGTTCGTGAGCTCAGGCCCCACATCAGGCTCTCTGCTGCCAGCTTGGAGCCTGCTTTGGGTGCTCTGTTCCACCGCGCCCCCACCCCCACCCCACCCCCCGACCTCCTTCCCTGCTCACGCTTTCTCTCTCAAAAATAAATAAACATCGGGGTGCCAGAGTGGCTCAGTATGTTAAGCGTTAGACTTCAGCTTGGGTCATGATCTCAGGATTCATGATCTCAGTGTTCATGAGTTTGAGCCCTGCATCTGGCTCAGTGCTGACAGCTCAGAGCCTGAAGCCTGCTTTGGATTCTGTGTCTCCCTCTCTCTCTCTCTGCCCCTCCCCTCTTGCACTCTGTCTGTTTCTCTCTCTCTCTCTCTCTCTCTCAAAAATAAATAAATATTTAAAAAAGATAAAAAAATTATAAATAAATAAATAAACAAACAAACATTTAAAAAAAAGAAAGGAGGATTCTTTCTTTCAGCTAAGGGCAAAAGGAAACTTCTTCTCCACCTCTTTTTCCAGTACAAGTGTGAGGATAGAACAGTAGTTGAAACCAGAGCTAAAGGAAAGGGAGAAAAATGAGATGGCCTTGGGCCAGCATGAATTCACGATGATTGTGATGGCAAGGCTGAGTGGGTGAAGTTGGGTCACAAAGAGAAGTCAGTCAGTAGGATTGGTTATGTAGGAATAGCCCATGGTTCCCTAAGCACTGGAGAAGGGTTTGAAGGTGTTACTTTAAAAAAAACAAAAAGCACTTGTCAGGCTCGGTCCCTCCCCATAGAATAGTGACAACTCCACTCTTTCTCAAATTCTGAGTGTCTTTATAAAGGTGTGTCTTTTGTGTGCTCTAGAATACAGACCCCTTGGTTACCAGAGGCTGTCTGCCCTGTGTGGTCTCAGAGGTTATCGGACATGTCCCAGGGCACCGGGTCAACTCCTCAGTCACTGTAGTTCTCTTCGGCTTCTATTGCCAGCCACGGGGGTCTCGGGTCACACTAGGGAAGTCATCAGTTCTTTCTGATGTGTAGCAAAACTTCTAATGCTTTACTTTAGCTTTTAGTTGTCTCTGAACTATAGAGGAAAAGATACCAAGCCTCCTCCCCGACTTCATTACACTCTGTTAGTGGCTCACAAAGCAGCTCTGATGTGCATTTCTTAGTATTGTTTGTAATTTAGCTATATGGAGTGTCATCAGGAGGCCATGGCCGAGAACTATCTGAGTAAGACATGGAATGATGCACCATTGCTATTGGGCTCAGTCTGTGAAGTCTATTCCCTTGGCTGCTGAAGTTTCTTCCCATGAAGTTTCACACTCTCTCCTACTAAGAGACCTCCGATGGCCTGTCTTGCCAACCTTCTAGACCATGTCTGAATTCGCAGTGATATATATTGCTGAAGTCCTTGTTTTAGGACCCTTGTTTAAAATGCACTATTTATGCATTGGTGTTCATAAGTCAGGGACTTTCTCCATACACATATTTCGTATAAGAATAACGGTGTTCAGAACATAAGCTGAATTAGAAATTTTTTTTGCTTATTAATATACAGTCATGTTATAAATAGCGCAGAGCACAACTTTATGAAGGTGTTCCAGTTTTCTGTTCTTGCAACTACTTCTCTCTAAGTCTTACTTAAGAGAATAGAATAGATCATTTGAGGGACACTTGGAAAGCATGGAAAAACCAAGAGGACTTCTAGAGTGTCATACAGTATAACAAGGAGTAGATGGGGCGCCAAGCTAAACCAGCCTACAGCCGACTGGCACCATGGGCGACGCGGGGGACTGTGTATATACAGTTGCTTTAGCACTGGTCATAATAACTAGCATTGCCACAGTACTTGCAGCTAATGAAATACCAGCACATTCATTATCTCATTTAATCCTCACAATGACCCAGTGAAGTGACTTATTATTATTCCCAGTTGACAGATAAAAAATTGAGGTTTAGGAAGACCAAGCCATCTGTCTCAGATTTTCACAAGTAGGAAGGAAAGCTAAGACCTAAACCCAGTTTTTCTAAGTTTAAATTCTTTGCACATGTATTGTTTTGATGTTCATTCTTGGACATTTACTCCACAGTCTTCGCCAAGGGTCTACTGCTTAGTGCCAGTCACTGTTCTAGAACTTTAGGAGAGGGCCATATAAAGATTAGGAGAGGGCTGTATAAGGACGAATATGCTCAGGGACTTTTTTTTTTCTTTTGAGAGAGAGAGTGCAGAGGAGGGGCAGAGAGAGAGAAAGAGGAGAATTTTAAGCAGGCTCCACACACAGCGCGGAGCCTGACATGGGGCCTGATCTCACTACTGCGAGATCATGATCTGAGCTGAAATCAAAAGTCAGACGCTTAACCAACTGAGCCACCCAGGCACCCCATGGAAATTCTTTTTTTTCACTTAACTTTTTATTTTGGAGGAATTACAGATTCATGGGATGTTGAGAAATAATAGCTCAGGGAACTTTTAATCGGAGAAAATAAAGCTTATCTATAGTCATCTTCAACAATGCAATGCAGAACATGTTCTTGTTTTATGTTAATTGAAGGGGTCTGGAAGTGGGCATGGTTGATCATATTTAGGTAAGTGGGCAAGACATTGTGGAAGAGGTGGCATTTGGACTGACCTAGAAAAGAGAGTATGATTTCTATAAGCAGGCAAGACACCGAGGTGGGAAAGGAAAAGCATTCTAGAGTCAAACGCTAATTCAGGCAAAGATGGAGAGATGGGAAAGCACGGGCAAGTTGGGGAAAATAGCGAACATCCAAGGGGAAGGGGAAAAAAAAGTATATTTCAATAAACTCAAGTGTCACGCTATTCTCTATGGTATGTTCTGTTTCAAGGTCAAATTGAATGGAGAGAGGTGGACTTAGCTCCTTTTTTTTGAACATCCACAGGGCGGGCCCAGAACTGTCAAGGCTAAGAAAGTCAGAGCTTTTTATTTCTCTGGTACAGTAATCCAAAAGGACTTTTATTTGTAGAGTGAAGAAGGTATTCTCAAAGTTTTCCTTAGAAAAGTAATACAGGGAGACTGAATAGATATTTAGGAAACTCAGTAACAAATGGGTCTCCAAAAGGCTGGATCTCCATTGCCTAACTTAACCAGGTATGTTAGTCCGTCGATCTCTCTGCCTATCCCAACCTGTTCTAAACAGACTTAAGTTCTTATAATGTGCATACCATTCATCAAGATAGCTTAAATTAAACACAAGAAAATTATGCCAAGTATACTTGTCATAAGGATATTGTGCAGAGATTTGTTTCCCTATCGCTGAAAATCCTTTCCAAGGGCAGCAGCTATGTCAGACATTTCTCTCAGGTCTCAATATTCATATTTTTATTCTTTGAGAAATTGGCTTTGCTTTCACGTATATACTGGTCCTTATAACGATCAGGGTTTTCTTTTCGTCATTGGCTGTTAGAAACACCAGAGCCAAATTTGTACCTTTTGGAAATACATCGGATCACACGGCTTGAATTTTGGGCATCAACCTCACTTCTGTCTCGATAGCTACGAGAAATATTTCGCCCTCTAATCAATCTAAAGTTGACAGATATTAAAAGATTCTAACTGGCTTCTGGAGGTTTTTCCTTCAGAACATTTGCAAGAGTGTTTTCAAGCAGGACAAATATAATTTCACTAAGAAAATAGAATTTGGATATTTCTACTATGAAATGAGTCAGAAGTGGCAAATCCATTGTGTCCCTTTTTAAAAAGAATCAGTCTTTTTGAATATTCTCCAACAATTCCCCACCCACACCTCTATTCCACCCTGAACAGTCTTCAAGTGAGCATCTGAGTGATCATAATTATGCCAGTCTTTTCAGGCACCTTTATACAGGCAACACCACTGTCAGGTGGACTGTCCTTCATGAGATATATTTGATATATACGTTATATAGTATGGGCCAAAATAATACCTGGCTCAGAGTAGGTGCTCCGTAAGTAACTGTTAGTTGTATTTAATATGTGTGTGTCCACTTATATTGGAGGTCCCCAAATTTGTATTGCAAATTTCAGATATTTATTTATCATCATTCTTAATGTCGTCCTCACCTCTAATATGAGCACAGTTGAACTAGTTATACAGTAAGCAGAAGCTGTCTTGTAATCCAGGTGTACTGTATTTGACATGTTTCAGCCCAGTCTGCTGCTTGGTTAGGGTAGCTACTGACCTGTTTATGGGCTCTTCGTAATAAAGTATTTATGGGTCCTCCATCAGGGAAAAGAGCACAGAGCCACAAACACAGATCTCCTGGTTGTTCCACCACCCTGCCTCTTTCAGGGTGTGGAGGAGTGGGAGCTGGGAGCTACAAAAGGCTTCAGCCCCAGCCTCTTCCCTTCACCTGTTCAGCAGGTGGGCCCCAGGTGAGTGCCAGACTCCTGGGTCCACAGAGTCACTCTGTTCTTTTGTTTGATCACCAGTTGCTTTCTCTGCCTGTTTGTTTTTCTGGTTTGGTTTCCTGTCCTGTTCATTAGTCAGTTAGTTCTTCCTTGTTTGTTCTGTGTCTCTTGTGTGTTTCTGCATGTTACCTTGCTTCTTCACACCGGAAGGCTAATGTCCTTTGTTCCTCGTAATTTGCTTTATGGTGGTGGCAGGGAGCTGTTAGACACTTGCGTGCGTGTTTGGTGAACAAGGGAGAAGGTTAAAGACTCACCTGTGAGTATGATCACTTTGTGGGAAATGGTCAAATCCTTGGTAAAGGGGCCATTCTCACCTTTCTTCTTGACCCCTAAGTCCTCAAAGTGATTTCTAAAGAGAAGTCTTGGAGATGGGGGATTGACACTCTTAAGTGCTAGTTTGGTTATGCTATGCTTTGTTTTTGTTTTAATTTGTTAACATAACACTTATTATTTTTTTAGCCAGGTAGTTACCTGTGGAGTTCAGAAAGACACATACAACAACAAAGTGGTGTACAAAACCACTCTCTGCTCTGTATAACTGACTGCAAAAGGAGTGAGAGAGATTTTTGTGGTCCCAGGTGACACAAATAGAATCATTTGCCACTGGTAAGGACCATCATTTAATTTCTGATCATTTATAGAGTGTCGGGACTAAAATGGGAGGAGATGCTTTTTAAGTTGCATCATGCTTTTTAAGTTGCATCATGCTTTTAAGTTGAGCTCATGCTTAAATTTGATTTGAACCCAGGCTGCTGAAATCAGAAAATTTAGCACACAGGAGATTTTTGATTATTATAGACCTCCCCACTAATTTAGAGCTTTTCAGTATTTGGAATCATTCTGATGCACTCGGCTAGAATGTACTTTGTATACTCTGAGGAAGAAGCAAATTCATAATTTTGAACATAAAATGTTATATCAAAGTGCTTAGATGAAACTCCTCTCAGGTGCTATGAATCGCACCCAAAACCTGCTCTGAATCATAAAAAAATCACCTGAGAAAAACATAAAATCCCCACTCCTGGAGATTCTAATGCTATAGTAGGTTTGGGGGTGAGAACAGGAGAGCTATATTTTTAGTGAATACCCTTCCGATGATTCTCGCTATCATATAAATTTTGAAAACCCTGCTCTGGAAGCAATGACTAAAAATTTCCAGAAAAATCATAGACCAGTATCTTTTGTTGAAAAAAGTCAAATTTCCTGTATCCTAACTTTTACTAATAAAGATATATGAGGGACTTTATTATAGTTATTGGTTATATTTGAGAGGAACAATTCAATTCCTGCAGCAAGCATTTCTTTCAACACCTCAGTATGCAAAAGATTGATGTAGGCGTCAAAGATTAAGAAGTAAATTAGATATAGTTTTGACCCTTGAAGAGTTAGTAATCTGATGATGAAAGTGCATTTATTTATTCTGTAATTTTGAAGACGCTTAAATAAAGTTTCACTGACTTATCTATTCGTTAAACCAACACACAGAGAACTTGTGCTCATTGCCAGGCACTGGTCTAAGTGCTGGCACATTGCATGTAAATTAAAACATTTGCTTGTCCTCAAGGAGCAATTTGGAGGAAATCAAGGTGACAGGTGATATTGCAGGCTTCACCTGCTATGATAGAGCAAGTCCAGAGTGCTGTGAGAACACTCAGAGAACACACAGGATCCCTGACCTAGCCAAAGGTGTGTGTGTGTGTGTATGTGTGTGTGTGTCGGGGTGCATGGGGCTAATTGGAGCCTGATGGACAAATAGAAGTTGCTGAGATGAGAGAGGTAGGGAAATGTGTTTCTAGCAATAAGGCATAATGTGTGGATGCATGTTAAGAGACCTGTACATTGGCTGGCATCAAGTAGTTGAATAAGACCAAAGCCACAATGTTCCTTCTACTCAGAAATACTGATCTGCAGTCTTATTCTCATATTCAGATATTCACCTACTTGGAGAGGGGCCCCAAACAAACCAAACTTTATTTCATCAAAAGAAGTTATCTGTGCACTTGTATGCCAGGATTTAATTCCATATTGGGATTCTGTTGTAAAGCCATTGCTTTTAACGAGAAGTTAGATTTAACATAATCAGATGAATTTAGGAGTTGGGGGGTGACAGGGAGAGACAGAGAAAGAAAGAAAGAAAGAAAGAAAGAAAGAAAGAAAGAAAGAAAGAAGAAAGAAGGGAAGAAAGAAAGAAGAAAAGAAAGAAGAAAGAAGGAAAGAAAGAAAGAAAGAAAGAAAGAAAGAAAGAAAGAAAAGGAGGAAAGAAAGGAAGAAAGAAGAAAGAAAGAAAGAAAGAAAGAAAGAAAGAAAGAAAGAAAGAAAAGAAAAGAAGAAAGAAAGAAAGAAAAGAAAAGGAAAGAAAGAAAGAAAGAAAGAAAGAAAGAAAGAAAGAAAGAAAGAAAGAAAGAAAGAAAGAAGAGAGAGAAAGGCAGGCAGGCAGGCACAGACTTTCACGTCTCCAAAATTCGAATCATTTTATTACTTCTGTGACTTAAATGTAGTACTCAAAGTAAGTTTTTCCCACAATCATCAATAATATTATGCAGTTATGTTTTCACATCTGCCTATTGTTGCTAAACAAAGTCATTTTCTTTTCTTTAACATTTAACAGTTCCTATGTAAACTTGTTTTACTAACAAAACCAGTATCACTTTAGCTTCATCCATGTCCACTTTTCTCAGTTTACCTCCTTTAAATCATTCATAATTTTTGTTGAAACAAAAGACAATATAAATAAGTGTCTGGATTGTAAATGACTCTAGTACAATTTTAGTCCATTGTTGAAGGACTTACAAAAGAATCTAGTTTTTTAATAATTGTTTTACTGTTTTGCAACATATTGAGGTAATGTAATTTTTTTGTATTGGGGAAAAGTGTTTATGAATCAAATCTTTTAACGTATTAAGGGTTTGGAATTACATTTGTGATTATTAATCATAATTTATAGCTGTAAAATATATCCAGAGATACCTGTCTAGAGTTGCCCTGTTCTTGCTAGTTGTACATAATAGACCATAAATCACCCTTCAGAAATTAGAGTCAGATAGTCGGGTCTCTCCCAGAAAGCTGCCTCAGGGAAACTCTTAGAAGAATGATGTATTTTTATTTCAATGTCAATCAACTCCTGTTGTAGACAACATCATGTTACTTCCTTTATACAAATCAGACAGAATTCCCACTGCAACAAATTTCTAAACAGAAAATAATAGTAATACATTACTTTGGTTTCTCTTTTCAATCAGAGAATCAATCAAACATTTATTGAAATACTGCAATCAAGGGACAAGATCAAAAAATATTTATTGAGCCCCGTAACTGTTAAGGGGCCCCTATCCTTGAGAATGTTACTATTTAGTGCCTATTTAGTGCTGTAATCAATACACTGAGAAGTGTAGAAGACATTTAAGATGACGCCTTATTTTTTAAGTGCAAGTAATTCTGGTTGAGGTTAAACTAACACACATGGAGCTATTATCGAGAAAAATAAACTGGACAAACTTGTTTGAGGATGCTCTAGAGCAGACTATTGCTGTTGAAGTGTAAAAAAAAAAGTGTGGAAACATAGGATGTGGAGCTTGATTATAGAATATCTTGAAAGTTAAAAAGAGATGCTTATTAGCAGTAGGAAGCCACTGTGGGCTCCTGAACAGGGAGTGACACAGTGAAATTCCACTTTGGGAAGATTTTTATGCTTTTATTTCCTCCCACCTGTAACTCAATTGGGAGCTAAGTAATAGTATAAATTGTGCGTCTCGAAAGTTGTCATCTGATCGAAGTAATGAACTGTGAAATGTGAAACACAGACCCTGCTCCCTGCCTTCAAATAGTGCAGGATTTCATACCTTGGACTCATTTACAGATGGTGAAGCCAATGGCTCATGGGATTTAAGTCTAAATAAAGTAGGCCTGAGATGATTTTGACCCCAGACAGATAAATTTTAGTCTAGTGAAGATGGCTGCAATTAGCAATAGTAGCCAAAAACAAGAAACCTGTTTATTTCTGTAATCAGCCTATCCTTTAAAAAACATTAATAGGGGCGCCTGGGTGGCTCAGTCTGTTAAGCGTCCGACTTCGGCTCAGGTCATGATCTCGCGGTTGGTGAGTTCAAGCCCCGCGTCGGGCTCTGTGCTGACAGCTCAGAGCCTGGAGCCTGTTTCCGGATTCTGTGTCTCCCTCTCTCTCTCTGACCCTCCCCCATTCATGCTCTGTCTCTCTCTGTCTCAAAAATAAATAAATGTTAAAAAAAAAACATTAATAAATAGATGAATGTGTGCCAATCCTCCCTAAGTCTTATGCCTTTGGCAGGCATCACTAATTCATCACAGAGTTCTTCTTTCTGTATTGTGATAGGCATTGCAGTATTTCTCAAAAGCTCCATAGGAAGTTGTTACCAATCGGTGCAGTTGGCCTTGGAGATAAAAACTGTTAGCTATTCTGTAAACCCTAAGATAATGTTAATAAATTCACCCAATTAGCTGTGCCTACTTACTGCAATATCATTTTTTTAAGCCACAATATTATTATGCCCCTTGGTTTATCATTTAGCAGTAGAAGGAAGAGTTAGATGATTCTCAAGATTCTCTCATATTTAAAAGCAGTCTAATATATCTCAAGAGTGATTTGTGACACCCATGCAGTTCATAGCTCAAGTAAACAAATTCAAGAGATGTAAAAGCACCTCACTGGAAAATTCTAGAATGGAATCTGAAGACAAGGGGCCACAGCCAAGACCCATCTTCTCCTGTCCTTCTAGAATCTACAGAATGATAATTAGAGAAGTATAAATGCCTGCCGGTCAACAGAATGTTTACTGCTAAAAATGATGATGGTCTAGAATTATTGAGTGTTTACCATATGCTAGATACTCACCTAACAGCCTTCCTAACATGACTTCATGTAATCTTCACTAACTCTGTGCATTGTTATTATATCCCTATTTTACAAATTACAAAATTTATAAATCAGGAAATTTACAAATCAAGTTCAGAGAGATTAAGTAATTTTTCCAAGATCATACTATAATTAGATGTTAGAACCATGATTTGAAGTAAAGTTCGTTCTTTTTTTGTTTGTTTTTTATTGAAGGGAAATTGGTATATAACCTTACATTAGTTTCAAGTGTGCCACATAATAATTCAATATTTGCATGTGTTACAAGGTGATCATCAGAGTAAGTCTAGTTACCATCTGAATTGACCCCCTTCACCCTTTTCACCCCCCTAATCCCCTTCCCCTATGAAAAACCACCAATCTCTTCTCCATATCTATGAGTTTTGTTTTGTTTGTTCATTTGTTTTGTTTTTAGATTCCATGTAAAAATGAAATCATATAGCATTTGACTTTCACTGTCTGACTTACTCCACTTAGCATAGTACCCTTAAGATCTAGCCACATTGTCACAAAAGGCAAGATTTTCTTCTTTTTTATGGCTGAGTAATATTCCATTATGTATATATACCACATCTTCTTTATCCATTCATCCATTAATGGGCATGTGGGTTGTTTCCATATCTTGGCCTTGGTAAATAGTGCCGCAATGAGCATAGGGGTTCATGTATCTTTTCAAACTACAGTTTTTTTTTCTCCAGATATATACCCAGAAGTGGAATACCTGGATCATTTGGTAGTTTTTGTTTTAAATTCACATTCCCACTGGGGCGCCTGGGTGGCGCAGTTGGTTAAGCGTCCGACTTCAGCCAGGTCACGATCTCGCAGTCCGTGAGTTCGAGCCCCGCCTCGGGCTCTGGGCTGATGGCTCGGAGCCTGGAGCCTGTTTCCGATTCTGTGTCTCCCTCTCTCTCTGCCCCTCCCCCGTTCATGCTCTGTCTCTCTCTGTCCCAAAAATAAATAAAAAACGTTGAAAAAAACATTTAAATTCACATTCCCACCAACAATGTATGAGAGTTCTCTCTTTTCCGCAACCTCTCCAATGTTTGTTATTTCTTGTCTTTTTGATAATAGCCATTCTGACCGTTGTGAGATGATATCTCATTGTGGCATTGATTTGCATTTCCCTGATGATTAGTGATGTGGAAGACCTTTCTGTGCCTGTTGGCCATCTGGATGTCTTCTTTGGAAAAATGTATATTCAAGTCCTCTGCCTATTTTTTAATCATTTTTATTTTTTTATTGTTGAGTTCTTTATAGAGCTGAGATGCCTGAGCATCATCTTGGGCTGGTCTGGGCCCAAATAGTAACATGAAGTGCTTATATATTATCATGGTTAGTTGTTAAGTGAAACTTGTACATTTTGGGTAACATTGACATACATGGTGCCCTTGCAGCTTCTTTTCTATAGGTGGTTTGTGACTCTAAAATCCCCACTGCTACGTGTATTAATTTATGAAAATCAATTTTGGGGGGAAAACGTTTAAAAAAAAAAGAGTGGTCCAGTTTTATTCTTTCACATGTGGCTTGCCAGTTTTCTCAACACCATTTATGGAAGACACTGTACTTTCCCCATTGTATATTCATGCCTCCTTTATCATAAATTAATTGATCATATATGCATAGGTTTATATCTGGGCTCTTTATTCTATTCTACTGGTCTATGTGTCTGTGTGTATTTAAAATCAAAGAGCATGATACCTCCAGCTTTGTTTTTTCTCAAGATTGCTTTGGTTATTCAGGGTGTGTGTGTGTGTGTGTGTGTGTGTGTGTGTGTGTGTTCCATACAAATTTAAAAATTTTTGTTCTAGTTCTACAAAAACTGCATTGGAATTTTGATAGGGATTAGATTGAATTTATGACTTTGAGGAGTACGGACATTTTAACAATATTAATTGCTTCAATCCATGAACGCAGAATATCTTTCCATTTATTTGTGTCCCCTTCAATTTCTTTTACCAATGTTCTACAGTTTTCTGCGTACAGATCTTTCACCTCCTTTGTTTAACTTATTCCTAGATATTTTATTCTTTTTGAGACCATTGTAATGGCATGTGTTCCTAATTTCTCTTTCTGATAGTCCATCATTATTGTAAAGAAATGCAACCAATATCCATGTATTGATTTTGTATCCTATAAGTTTACTGAATTCATATATTATTTCTAAGAGTATTTTGATGAGTCTTTAGGATTTTCTCTATATAGAATCCTGTCATCTATAAGCAGCGATAGTTTTACTTCTTCCTTTTCTATTTGGATGACAGTTATTTCTTTTTCTTCCTTAATTGCCATGGCAAAGACTTCCAATACTATGTTGAATGAAAGTGACAAGAGTGGCAGTAAGAAAGGGCTTCCTTGTCTTATTCCTAATCTTAAAGGAAAGACTTCCAGCTTTTCAGAGTGGCTGGGTGGCTCAGTCAGTTAGGCATCCGACTTCGGCTCATGTCGTGATCTCACAGTTTGTGAGTTTGAGCCCCGCATTGGGCTCTGTGCTGACAGTTCAGAGCCTGGTGCCAGCGTCAGATTCTGTCTCCCTCTTTCTCTCTGCACCTCCCCCACTAATGCTCTGTCTCTCTCCATCTCTCAAAAATGGATAAACGTTAAAAAAAATTAAAAAAAAAACCTTTCAGCTTTTCACCATTGAGTGTGATGTTTGCTGTGGGTTTGTCATATGTAGTCTTTATTTTTTTAAATTTTTATTTAAATTCCAGTTAGCTAACATACAATGTTTTATTAGTTTCAGGTGTGCAATATAGTAATTATCCATACATCACCCGGTACTCATCCTAAGTGTACTCCTTAATTCCCATCACCTATTTAACCTATGGCCTCTACCTCCATCCCCTCTGGTAACCATTAGTTTGGTCTCTATAATTAAGAGTCTGTTTCTTGGTTTGTCTCTCTCTCTCTCTTTTTTTTCCTTTGCTCATTTGTTTTGTCTCTTAATTCCACATATAATTGAAATCATATAGTATTTGTCTTTCTCTGGCTAACTTATTTCACTTAGCATTATACTTTCTAGCTCTGTTCTTATCATTGCAAATGGCAAGATTTCATTCCTTTTTATGGCTGAATAATATTCCATTATATATACATACATACATACCACATCTTCTTTATCCATTCATCAATTGACGAGCACTTGGGTTGCTTCCATACTTTAGCTATTGTAAATAATTCTGCTTAAACAAAGGGGTGCATGTATCTCTTTGAATTAGTGTTTTTGTATTCTTTGGGTAAATACCCAGTAGTACAATTGCTGGATTGTATGGTAGTTGTAACTTTTGAGGAAACTCCACACTGTTTTCCACAGTGGCTGCACAAAGTTTGTATTCCCACCAATGGTGCACAAGTATTCCTTTTTCTCCACATCCTTACCAACACCTGTTTTTCTTGTGCTTTTTATTTTTGCCATTTTGACAGGTTTGAGATGATATCTTATTATGGTTTTGCTTTGCATTTCCCTGATGATGAACAATGTTGAACATTTTTTCATGTGTCTGTTGGCATCTGGATGTCCTCTTTGCAGAAATGTTTATGTTGTCTGCCCATTTTTAAATTCAATTATTTGTTTTTGTGTGTGTGTTGAATATTATGTTCTTCCTATAGTTTGGATATTAACCCTTTATGGGGTTTGTCACTTGTAAATACCTTCTCCCATTCAGTAGGTTGCCTTTTAGGTTTTTGTTTTTGTTTTTCCTTTTAATTTTATTGATTGTTTCCTTTGCTGTGCAGAAGCTTCTTCTTTTGACGTAATCTTCATAGTTTATTCTTCCTTTTGTTTCCCTTGATATGTAGCCTTTATTATACTGAGGTATCTTTTCTTTATTCCCACTTTGGTGAAAGTTTTTATCACAAATAGCTCCTGAATTTGCCAAATGGCTTTTCTATGGAGATTATCATATAATGTTAATTATTCATTTTGTTAATGTGATATATCACATTGATTGATATGCAGATCTTGAACCATCATTGCATCCCTAGAATAAATTCTACTTAATCATGGTGTATGAATCTTTGATTGTATTGTTGAATTCAGTTTCCTATATTTTATTGAGGATTTTTGCATCTATGTTCATTAGGGATATTGGCCTGTAATTTTCTTTCTTTGTAGTGTCCTTATCTGGCTTTCTTAAGATAATTCTGGTCTCATAAAATGAGTTTGGAAGTGTTCCATCCTCTTCAATTTTTTGGTAGAATGTGAGAAGGATATCTGAATGTTTGGTAGAATTCAACAGTGAAGCCATCTGATCCTGAACTTCTGTTTGTTAGGAGGTTTTTGATTACTGATTCAATCTCTTTCCTTGTAATTGGTCTATTCAGATTTTCTACTTCTTCATGATTCAGTCTTGGAAGATTGTGCATTTCTAGGAATTTATCCATTTTTTCAATGTTTCCCAGTTTGTTGTGTATAGTTGTTCATAGTAGTGTCTTATGATCTTTTGTATTTCTGTGGTATCAATTAAAACTTCTTTTTCACTTCTGATTTTATTTATTTGAGCCATCTCTTTTTTCTTGGTGAGCTTAGCTAAAGATTTGTTGATTTTGTTTTTTCTTTCAAAGAACCAGGTTTTAGTTTCAATTTTCTTTTCTATTGTTTTGTTTTGTTTTCTAGTCTATGTCATTTATTTCTAGTCTGATCCACTCTGGTTATATCCTTTATTCTACTAACTTTAGGCTTCATTTGTTCTTTTTGCCCTAGTTCCTTTAGGTATAAAGTTAAATTACTTAGTTAAGATTTTTTTGTTGTTGTTTCTTAAAGTAGGCCTGTATTGCTGTGAGCTTCCCACTTATAACTGTGTTTACTGCATCACACAGATTTGGTATTGTATTTCCATTTAATTTGTCTTAAATAGTTTTTCCCTTTTGATTTCTTTGTTGACCCATTGGTTGTTCAGTAGCATGTTGATTAATCTACACATTTTTGTGTTTTTTCCAGTTCTCTTCTAGTAATTTATTTCTAGTTTCATACCATTATAGTCAGAAAAGGTGCCAGATATTTTTTAAAATTTTTCTAATTAAAAAAATATTTTTAATGTTTATTTATTTTTGAGAGACAGAGCCTGAGCAGGGGAGGGACAGAGGGAGAGGGAGACACAGAATTCAAATCAGGTTCCAGGCTCTGAGCTGTCAGCACAGAGCCCAACGCAGGGCTCCAACTCACAAACCATGAGATCATGACCTGAGCCAAAGTTGGACGTTTAACCAAATGAGCCACCCAGGTGCCCCTATTGAGATTTTTTTAAATGTTTATTTTATTTTTGAGAGAGAGAGAGAGAGAGAGAGAGAAAGTGCAAGTGGGGGAAGGGGCAGAGAGAGAGAGGGAAACACAGAATCCAAAGCAGGCTCCAGGCTCTGAGCTGTCAGGACAGTGCCTGAAACAGGGCTCAAACTCACAATCTGCAAGATCATGATCTGAGCCAAAGTCAGATGCTTAACTGACTGAGCCACCCAGGTGCCTCGAGACTTGTTTTTGTGGTCTAACATGTGATCTATCCTGGGGATGATCTATGTGCACTTGAGAAGAATGTGTATTCTGCTGTTTTGGGATGGAATGTTCTGTATATATCTATTAAGTGCATCTAGTCTAATGTGTCATTTAAGGCTGATGTTTCTTTATTGATTTCCTGTCTGGATGTTCTTCCACTGATGTAAATGGGGTATTAAAGTCCCCTACTATGATTGTATTCATTTCCATTTTTCCCTTAGATCTGTTAATATTTTCTGTATATCTTTAGGTGTTCTTATATTGAATATATATAAACATTTACAAATGTTACATCCTCTTGTTGGATTGGCCTATCATTATGCAGTGCCCTTCTTTGTCTTTTATTACAGTCTTTGTTTTCAAATCTATTTTGACATAAATGAAACTACTCCAGCTTTCTTTTTGTTTCCATTCACATGGCAAAGGCAGAGGAAGGGTGTTAGGGATAGTGCACTCCTATGGCTTTAGCAAGGCCAGGGAAGAGCACTGGCAGCTGGGCACACCCCCAGTCTGGTGATACTGGAGGAGAGGTTTAGGTGTGTGGCACATCTTCATGTCTGCACCGGAAAAACACATGCCTCCCTCTGCAAAACAGAGGGAGAGTGCAAAAGAACGGTGCTCCCTAGCACCTCTGTACCTAGGAAAATTCTACCTAATCCCTGCCTCTCTGGCAAATGTTTTAAGATTAGCAACTGAATTGCCTTCATATATAATCTAGTCACCTCTCAAACTTCTGCCTTTGCACTGGTTCCTGGGATAAGTGAGTCCGCGCACAAGTCCCTTGAAAGGAGTACTTGGGTCTCCTTAGCCCCCTGGAGCCCCTGGATATAAACTCCGTTGATTCCCAAAGCCAGACGTTTTGGGGCCTTCATCTCTCTGACACAGGTCCCAGTGGTTGAAGTGTTCCATATGGGGCACAAACCCTCTTGATCCTCAGGGAGAGGCTCCAGCCCATGAGATCTCTCTCTATTATGTGTCACTATGCCAGGAGTGGGGTTTCTAGCAAGACCTCATCTCTGCCTCCTACCCATCCTGATTTGGCCCTTCTATACCTTGTTTTGGATGAAATTATTCAGCTATATTTTAGTTCTTTGTCAGTGGGAATTACTTTCTATATGGCGGTAAGTCCACATACCTTTGGTATATCCATGTGAGGAGATGATTTCAGGATCTTCCTATGCTGCCATCTTGGGCCACTCCCTTCCCATCCCCCAAGTGAAATTTATTTGATTCTACTACCAGTGGAATTTTCTGTAATGATGAAACTATTTTGTATTTGCACCGTCCAATACAATAGCTACTGGTCACATGTGTTTATTAAGCCCTTGAAATGTGGCTAATACAACTGAAAAAATTTTAATTTCATTTAATTCAAATTTAAATATAAATAGCCATATGTGGCTAGTGGTTACCATATTAGATAGCACAGTACTAGACTTTGAACTCTATGAGAGCAGGTACGATGAATGTTTTACTGATGACTATATCTTCAACATTTAGCAAAGTAACCTAGTATATATTAGCTACACAATATTTTGAATGAACAAATATGTTTAAAATCTGTGCCCATGATTTATGTAGAAATTTTGTCCATAAAATATCAAGCCATTGGACCTCATCAAAATAAAAAACTCCTGCACAGCGAAGGAAACAATCAGCAAAACTAAAAGGCAACCAACAGAATGGGGGAAGATATTTGCAAATGACATATCAGATAAAGGGTTAGTATCCAAAATCTATAAAGAACTTATCAAACTCAACACCCAAAAAACAAATAATCCAGTGGAGAAATGGGCAAAAGACATGAATAGACATTTCTCCAAAGAAGACATCCAGATGGCCAACTGACACATGAAAACATGCTCCACATCAGTCACCATCAGGGAAATACAAACCAAAGCCACAATGAGATACCACCTCACACCTGTCAGAATGGCTAACATTAACAACTCAGGCAACAGCAGATGTTGGCGAAAATGTGGAGAAAGAGGATCTCTTTTGCATTGTTGGTGGGAATGCAAGCTGGTTCAGCCACTCTGGAAAACAGTATGGAGGTTTCTCAAAAAAATAAAAATAGAACTACCCTATGACCCAGCAATTGCACTACTAGGCATTTATCCAAGGGATACAGGTGTGCTGTTTTGAAGGGACACATGCACCCCCATGTTTATAGCAGCACTATCAACAATAGCCAAAGTATCGGAAGAGCCCAAATGTCCATCGATGGATGAATGGATAAAGAAGATGTGGTATATATATACACAATGGAGTATTACTCGGCAACAAAAAGAATGAAATCTTGCCACTTGCAACTACGTGGATGGAACTGGAGGGTATTATGCTAAGTGAAATTAGTCAGAGAAAGACAAAAGTCATATGACTTCACTCATATGAGGACTTTAAGAGACAAAACAGATTAACATAAGGGAAGGGAAACAAAAATAATATAAAAACAGGGAGGGGGACAAAACAGAAAGGACTCCTAAATATGGAGAAAAAAACTGAGGTTTACTGGGGGGGTTGTGGGAGGGAGGATGGGCTAAATGGGTAAGGGGAACTAAGGAATCTACTCCTGAAATCATTGTCGCACTATATGCTAACTAATTTGGATGTAAATTTAAAAAAATAAAATTAGGGGCGCCTGGGTGGCTCAGTCAGTTAAGTGGCTGACTTCGGCTCAGGTCATGATCTCACAGCTTGTGAGTTCAAGCCCCGTATCAGGCTCTGTGCTGACAGCTCAGAGCCTGGAGCCTGCTTTGGATTCTGTGTCTCCCTCTCTCTCTCTGCCCTTCCCCCGTTCACACTCTGTCTCTCTCTCTCAAAAAAAAATAAATAAACACTAAACATCAAAAAAAATAAAAAAATTAAATTAAATTAAAAAAAATCAACCCATTGGAAAACTCACTCACATCCTTCATTCTTTGAGACTCATTATCACCACCAGGATAATATAGGATAATAAAGATAGTGTTGTTTTGATCTACCTCAGTGTATGAGGAAATATTAATCAAAATAAACTAATTTTTTAAGAGCAGTTTTACCAATAAATCATTGATCAGCCAGAAGACAAAACCTCACCCTTCTTTTCATTTGTCTTAAGAGAAAATGAATTTTCACTTGATATAAAAGGCCACATAAAATTGGAAGTACTTGCCCTTTTTCCAAATGTAGTAGAAAACTACTACTCCCAGTTAATGTTTATATGTATGGCAATACCCATCACTGGATCTAAAAGGAAGCTTGAAAAAAAAAGGAAGTTAAGATGAAGTTTAAGTGCACGTAAATAATTTTAAAAGCATCCCTTAAAAAAAGAAAAATGCAGTGCACAATTATTTCACCTGCATGATCCCAAAGAGCTAGACTTATTTCCCCAATAAAAAATATGTAAATCATTTTATAAACAGCTTTCAAAAAAGATTTTTACATTTTACTAAGATAAAACAAGATCCATATTAATGTGAGATGTTACCAAGGTGCAGCTATTGGTAGCTATTTTTGTTCAAGAAAGTTTACAAAGGTACTGTAAGATACTTTATCAAATCCTAAAGTATGATGATAGTTCCCTTTACCTCTGAGCAAGTTTCTATGAAATTTCTATATACTAATGGGCATGAAAACCATCCAGGAAACGCTCGAAGTGCAAATTCCCAGCTCGCACTCACACAGAGTATGATTCAAAAGGTCTTGGGAAGAGCCCAGGAACCTGCATTTAAGCAACTGTTATAATTTTGGTCCATGGTCCAAAGTGAACAACACTTTGAGAAATACTGTAAAATCTTCCAAGATAACTATATTAAGGAAGCAAAACATTAACTTGATGGAATGTCTCCTTTCTCAGGAACCACACAGAATTGGTATGCTTGGGTCGTAGCATACATTGTGAACTGCCTTGCCACATCTGTTCCATTCTTCTCAACGCCACCATTTTGCAGTTTGAGGGTCATTAATCCCTTATCCCCAATTCCAGATGTGAGCACTAAATTGCTATTCAGTTTGAGCCCATTCCCATCACAAAACATGACCTATACTGGTCCTATGAGACTGAAATCCAGGACTTTTGTTTGGTTAGGATAAATACACTCTACCTTTCCCTTTCTCTCTCTGGACTTATGTGAGAAAGAATGCAGTCCCAAGAGCCACTGGCAGCCATCTTGCAACCATGTGTGAAATCAGGCCTTGGATAAAACTGACACCATGAACAAAAGGCAGAGCAAAGGGACAGCGTCCTTAGGGACACTGTTGAGTTAGATCAAACCAATCTTGAAGCCCGCCCTACCTCTAGACTTTCCAGTGATGTAAGTCAATAAATTCCCCTACTGTTTTAAACAGTTTAAGTTTTCTGTTATTTGGAACATAAAAAGACCTAA
Source organism: Felis catus (assembly GCF_018350175.1). Taxonomy (NCBI): domain Eukaryota; kingdom Metazoa; phylum Chordata; class Mammalia; order Carnivora; family Felidae; genus Felis; species Felis catus. The sequence goes on along the minus strand of NC_058376.1, from coordinate 84,722,478 downwards.
TTGATACAGGCTGCTGTTTTAGGTTTTATACACCCATTTTTCTTCCTTGGGACTGATCTCCGTGTCTTCAAGATGTTATTTTGCCATTCCTTCTCCAGTACTGTTTTAAGTATTATGTAAGGACCTAGATAAATGTCTAAGTGCTCACTGCTCATTCACCCCCACTATACAATTGTTACCAATGCCCTTGCCATTCTTCTTCTTCACCAACAACTTTCTCTTCTCACTAGAACTAAGCCATCAGATATACAGGTATGTCTACATCCTGGCAAAAGAGAGCTGATTTAATGAAGTCCATATCTTTATAAGAAACTGCCTTTCCAAAGGTTTGATGAATGCATTAGCTCCCTCTCGGAACCCTCTGTGCACTTTTATTCTGGCTGCTCTAGGATTTTAGGTGTATTTCAAAAGAATTTAGATATTCTTCACCTTTTGGTTCTTTCATGCAATATCTTTTTATATTTTGTCTTGTCACAGTAGAGAAAGATGAAGATGCAGAGGAAACCTCGGTGGATGTCCAACAGAAGTCAGACGGCCCCTTGCAGGGGCCTCAGGGGCGGCTGAATAGATGAGCCCACCAAAGAAAAACCCTGGGCTGTCAATCCATCTGCGCAAGAAGTAGCAACTGTGGGGTTCTGTGCTGTGAAGACAGAAAGCAAAATAACCCACACTCTTTTTTTTCCCCCTTCACTCAAGGAGATGAGAGCATATGAATTAAATGAAATAGTCAGTAGTAGAAACTGAATCCAGGAAGTTCGCAGGGTAGAAAGGAAAAATTCAAATAGAATTTCAAACGGTTTTTTCCACAGCCTAGAGAATATAGATGGAAGAGCCTTTACTAAAAACCTCCTAATTACTTCATGGGCCAAAGTGGGATTGAAACAACTAAGCACTACAGAATATTTTCATTAATCTCTTGTTTCCAAGGGAAAGGCATCAAGCGTTCATCTAGAGAAATGTTATCACCAAACTTATGTGTTTGTCTATTTATTTAGTTGTTGCTGTCTGCTTTATCACTTATATAATGTTAACATTCTTTTAAAATGGGCAGATGGACCTCATTCAAGTTCTGACAGTAACTCTTTGTTATTGGTACAAATGGCTTCAGAGGTATTTAATTACCATTAGTAGTCATCCATTTGCTCCTAGCTGGTGACATTTGGAATAGTAAACAGGCAGCATTCTTTGTGTCCAGTGAGTTCATAGAAAGTTAAACCTACTTTTGACAACAGACTCAAGCTTAGCTACCATTAACCCCTCTTCAGTTACTGGATGATGTGTTTGAACACTATGAATGATTAATGAAGGCTAAATAGTCCACTTTCTATCTTAAAACCTTTTTGTTAACTGCCAGAGAGCTGAGTGACTGGCAAGGTGAGTTCAGCTCAAGCAAGTATTCATGCAGTCTGTTGCTTGCATGCTGAACGCACGCGCGCGCACGCACACACACATTAATTTGTCAGCTACTCATTTTCAAGAGATTTAATAAGTTAGAGACTCTCATCTTGATGCCTTTTCCCTTTCACAGACCAACACTGGGGACCATGATTTTTGCCAGCTTAGCATTAGAAAGCAAATTTTGCTCATATATCTAAGTGCATGATTGTTTCCTCTCAAGAAAACCAAGACAAAATGTTGTCAACTGGTAGCAACCCATTACAAAGCTCTTAAAAGTAGCCTATGAATTTTCTTGCAGTAAATTCTAGGATCATTCTTAGGGAAAGGGTAATATATCATCCACGAAGTTGAGAAAACCACATAAGGTCATGGATGTAAGAGGCATCCTACAGTTAACTCCTCTAGAGACATCGTTTGCAAAAGACATTATACAAGAGACCAGCCAAAGCTGGGAGGCAGAAGAAGGAAGACATTAAGAATGCAGTGCAAAGCACTGAAAAGGTAAAGATACCTGTTGACTCCAAGGAAGGGAAGCATAGAGAACAAGGAAGCAGGTTTGTAAGGTGATAACACAGTATGGGAACATAGTCTAAACATACATTTGCATGCATACCTTTAAGTACATTTTCTCAGATTTCTTCGGCTATGCCTTAAATTTTCTCTTCTTCACCTTTATAACTTTATAGGATTTAGGGCATTACTTATACCTGATGTAAACCTGATTGCCCAAACAACCCAGAACTTGAGATGCATAGCACATATCACAAATACATCTTTTTGACAGCCTTCGCTGAAAACAAGCAAAAAAGCCTCTGCTATTTCTTATTTGATGGTCTACTGAGCATGTAGCCCTTTAAGAGTTTCCAAATGAAGCGCCTTGAGATACTTTAGATTAATTCTAAAAATTAATTAAAATTAAATTAAAATTAATTAATATCACTTATTTTTATGATGTGTTTTACCCATCACTTTTATCAATTATGTATAGATACAGCCTGGGCATTTCTTCCTACAGAGAGGAATGTGAGATCTGAGCTAGTGTTTTCTAGAGAGAATTCATGGATTCACCCCATTAATTTGTTGCATCAACAAACATTTTATTGGCACTTATTCCTTGGAAGACAATGTACTAGGCACTAGGGATATAGAGATATTTAATGTCTAGCCTTTGCTCACAAGTATCTGTCTATTTGGAAAGACAGACAAATAAGGGTAACAGCAATGCAAAGCATGCCATGGGAAGGGCACAGGAGGAAGTTTTTAAGCCAGGCTGGAGTAGGTTTAGAGAAGGCTTTCCAGAGAAAGCAATATTAAGCTGCTCATGCAGTATGACCCACCCCCACCTGTGGGTCACAATTTCTAGGACTCCCAGGGCTATACCCGCTTACCTAAGAATCAGCCTTTCCTGGAGGACCTGGAGGCCCCTGTTCTGCAGCTGACATGGGAATGGGTTGTCAGAGGAAACCAGGATGCACAGGATTCAAAGACACCCTATTCTGATGCCAGGTTATCTTTAAATACCAAGGGTGACAGTAGTGGAAGCCAGCGGTAGCTGCATGACTCGGATAAACCAAATGCAAGAGAAAAAGAGAGGAAGGGAGGGAGAGAGAGAGAGACAAAAAAAATAGAGAAGTAAAAAATATCCATCTGGAAGGAGTGAAGGGAAAAGGAAAACTACAGCATCCAGATGATCTAAAACGTAAATCTTGAGCAAAGCTTGCAGATGTTAATAGTGCTTGACACAGCTCAGGGCATGCAGACAGTGTCCAGGAATGGCACATTGTAAATGTGTGGTCGGTTAGAAAGAGGATTTTGCAGAACCAGCAAATCATAGAAATTCTGATGAAGGCATGATTAGCCTTCAGTGTGGGAATCTTCGCCCCAAGTGGATTTGTGGCTGACTAGGACAGCTCATCAGGTAAGCCGGCGGGAAGGAATTTCCTGGGGCCAATCCTCCTAAACACGGCCCCACACCATTGCCAAAAGGGATGTCCACATACTACCCAGACCCCATCCTGGTCTCCAGGCAGGCTCTTCCCAGGTCATCCTAGCCAGGAAGTCCCACCTTTGTTCACAACCACCCAGGCCACACAAGGCAGCACCCTCTGGCTTCCTACTACATCCCTGAGCTGAGAGGAGCAGGTCATTTTACTTCTGGCTTCTCCCAGGATCATTCAGCCAAAGGACCAGCCACAAAGCTGCTGGTTGGGATTTATCAAGTTTTGGGGTGGGTCAGGGGTGGCAAGGGGGGAAGAGCAAACAGCTCCAGGCCTTTCCCTGACAGCCACTAATTGGAGATGAAGACAGGAGGGAAAGGGACAAGATAGGCTGAGTCTGTGAAATGAGGAGGGGGGTGTGGCCACCCAGAAAGCAAAAAAGGCACCCCTGTCCCAGCATACGGATGGCCTTTAATTGGACAATTTTGCTTTGGACAGAGACCTTTGTCTCAATGGCTTCTCTTAGAAGCAGCTTCAATGTTATTTCTTAAAATAACTGATGATCTCACCAGAAAGAAGAAATCCCTTCCAAATCAAAGAAGGCTTAAATTTGGATACAAAGGTTTGCCCAACACTACTAACTTTACTTTGGGGCCAGATTATGAATAGGAAACCATTCTGGCAGGAGCAAGACAGTAGGTTATAACTAGAAAGGGTCAACACACAGAAATCTTGCAAGTGAGGCTGGGGGTAGCTCGGGAAAGAAAGATCCCCCTGGGTAGGTCCCCAAGGGACAGCCTGGGCTGGGTAGGACATTCAGCTCTGTAGGCACAGAGCCTGATCAGTGCCTGCATGAATGGGGTCAGCAGCCCTCAGTCAACCCTTCTTTCCATCTCCGTAGGTGTGTGACTTTCAGAAAATTATTTGTCCTTCCTATGCCTCAATTTCTACACCTGCAAAATGGGCAAAGGAAGAAAATATCTACCTCCTAGGTTGTGTGAATTAATGGAGACAAACTGCTTCACGTGTTAGGGCAGGAGGTCTGGTGTAAGTGTTCAGGAAGTATAGTAATCATGTCTCCAATCCTTAGAACCCTCCCATGACACCAGTACTGTTACCTCCAACAAATAAATGAGGAATCTTAGAGTGAGAAGGTCTGGATAAATTACCTAAGGTCCCAGAGCTAAACAAGGGCAGAGCCCAGATTTGCACTCATGCGTAAGTGGCTATGTCATCTTTATTCTTTTCCATTAATTCCATGCTGCACTCACTGTTCATTTGTTTTTTTGGTCAGTCTTCTTGCTTTGTTTATATGTCAATGTGTTTATATCTATATATACTCTTATTTCCCAGGAATTCAGCTTTGGTCCAAAACCATAAGGACCTATAGCACCAGGGAGCTCTAACATTTATCTTTTTTTTTTTTTTTTTTTTGTTCTGTGAACATGCCCAGAGCGCCTCCAGAGCAGCGCAAGGGAATACCCACTTTACTTAAAAGAGCTGCAATAACCTGGACAAGTCCTGCCAAGTATCAGGGACCCACAGGACTGGTTTTAAAGGAACCAATTCCACATAATGGTAATTTTATTTACTCTATGATCTGGGCAATGCACACAGACCATGGAATGTGCAGGCAGGAGGAAGGGATGGCAAGATATGTTTGTGGCTTGGCCAATTTTTACTCCTTTCTGCAAGATTGGACCCATTCCACAAAGCTGCTACCTTCTGTGAAGAGAAATAAAGGACGAAAGAGAATACATTCATCAGAACCTCCCTGAAACAAAGGGCTCCCTTTGCCCTAAGTGCCTTAAGCTTCTCAGAGGAAGGTGTCATTGGAGGTGAAACATGCAGCTGGCATCAAGACTTTGGCCCAGGGCATTCACTGTAAACATGCTCATCATTTTCTGTCCGACCGTCCTTTACTTGTTTCCTCACATGCCTTGGACAATTTCAGCTTGCCTATAAACTCTCTCAGGCAGCAGCGTTTTGTTTTGTTTCGAATTCAATCTCAGCATTGTTGAAAGGACACGAAATTTGTATCTGGGGACACATTTGGGCTGCAAAGCTGAAAGTAGCCTAAGCAAAAAGGAAAATGCATTATTTCACATAACAGGAAGGCTAGAACTAGAACAGTCTCGGCTGGTGAATTCAGCAATTTAAATGCACATAGACCCAGGTATTTCCATCTTTTCTCCCTCTTAATGTCAATAGGTCAATTACATCCCTCTTGGTTGCAGGTGACAACAGTAAGAGTGTCATTCTTCTGTGGGTCTATTTTTAAGAGTAAGAGGGATCTTCCCAGAAGCTCCAGAGCGGACTACCCCTTCTGTTTCATCATCCAAGCTTGGGTCACTGTCAACCCATAAATCGATCACAGGCAAGAGGTCACTAGACTAGTCAAAATTGACTGCCTGGGGCTTGTAGGAAGGCCAGGTGCTACCGAAACACAAAGGTGCTGGATACCTTTGTCCTGAGAACAAAGAAGAGTGGTGACGGATGTGGACTAGGACACTAGCAGTGTCCACCACGATATGTGCTGTCATACAGATCTGGGTTCGAATCCAGGCTCACTATTTACAAATGTAGGCAATTTCACCTCGTGACATTTTCGTATCCTCACTTCTAAAATAGAGTGAAAAATACCTACCACAAGGATGGCTGGTGAAGATTAAACAAGTTCATGTTTGTGAAACGACAGCACAGAGCATGCCATGTAATAGTTACTTAATGCCTGTTGGTTTCTTGTTTTTCCTTTTTGTGTCCCTTTAGGTAAGCTTTCAGTATACATGTTTCCATTAGAAGTAAAGGACATTCTCTTGTCAATTCACGTCCCGGTGGTCTGGCACTCATTCTCCGGCCTCTTGTGATTTCTGCTTTCACAATACCATAAGCAATGCTTTAAGAATGTGATTACTACTTGTTATTAATGCTGCTATTGGGATAATTGATAAATGGGTAGTATAAAACGATATTTGCCCAAAGTTCCTATCTGTTGTCGTATTTGACCCTCATGATGTAGTCAATTGGGGATGCTCCAATTAAAGGTAATGAACCAATTTATTCCCTTGTAATTTGTTATGTTTAATAAGTAAGAGCCATCCATGCACTTTGTCCAGTGAATATACGCAAACATTAATCTTGATCAATTGCCAGCAAGCGTTTAATGAGGCCTTTGTTGGCGTGGTTTAAGATGCTCCTTTGCTCTATTTACCATTTGTGGAGAAACTTAAGAAAGGAAAATTCACATATTTTGTCACCAGATAGGTTTCCTGTTGCCCTGAGAAAGAGACAAGTATTCTGTTTGCATAACAGAACACAAAAAGGGCTAATGAGAATGCACTGATTTAGATTATTATTAAAAGACATTTATTTTTAAAAATTGAAGACAATCTCTAATATGTATGAGTTATAACTGCTCTTAGTTAAATGCTACAGAAAATATTTATTCAGCATTACAGCAGGGCTGATGGTCTCCTATTAACTTTACTATTTCTAAACGGTTTTTTATATACAAAGAAAAAGTTCATTAGTTCTTAGTCAATCATTTATTGAGCACCTACATGTGCAACACTGTGTTACAAGAAGCAGATGACCCAAAAGTCAAGGAGGACCTGGCCCCGGTTCATGAGTGTGACAGGCCAGTGAGAGAGACGTACAAACAATCAGCTTGAACGATGCAGGCCAGCCATGTGGAGCGAAGGGGAACTGGAATGATTTCTGGCACAGTCACGTGTAATTGGTGGCCTTGGGCAAACTCCTCTCTTCCATGAGCCCCAGTTCCCCTCATTTGTAAAATGAGCAGTTTGAACTGGAGAATGTCTAAAGATGGTCAAATTCTAAAAACAATCTATGGTTTTCAAAGTGTTCCAAAAATCACTAAAAGCTGTAGTAGTCCACAGAGGTTTGCTAGGATGGGCTAGACCTGAAGCTGGGTTTTGAAGGATGGAGATGGGAGTGTTTGGAGGGAATCTGAGAGAGGGGAGGAGAACACCTTCAGGCAGCAGGGACTGAGAGGAACAAGCAGTGATTCTGGGGTCATGAGTGTTATCCCAGCTAGAGGGAGGAGTGTGTTGGACCATAAGAAATCCAACTGGACAATAAGCACAGAGCCAGACACGTGGCTGCATGAGTCAACCTTGACGTTGGCACAGAGGAGGCATCACACTTTTATTTCCTTTTTTATTTGATCCATTTCCTTTCTCTTCTTTCTCTCAGACCTCTTCCTTATCTATTTCCTTCTCTAATCTTGGTATTTTTCCTACTCCTCTCCTTGTCTTCTTCTCCATGCTTCCTTCCTTCTGTTGTAATAGTGTTTATAGTTTACAAAGCACTTTTCCTTACATGAAACTATTTAATCAGAAAATAATGCAGGAGTGCCTGGGTCGCTCAGTCAGTTAAGGGTCCAGCTTCGGCTCAGTTCATGATCTTGTAGTTTGTGAGTTCGAGCCCAGCATCACGCTCTGTGCCGACAGCTCAGAGCCTGGAGCCTACTTTGGATTCTGTGTCTCCCTCTCTCTATGCCCCTGCCTTGCTTGTGCTCCATCTCTCTCTCAAAAATAAATAAACATTAAAAAAATTTTAAATAGGGGCACCTGGTGGTGGGTTAAGCGTCCCGGTGGGTGGTGGGTTAAGCATCCAAGTTCGGCTCAGGTCATGATCTCGCAGTTCCTGAGTTCGAGCCCCATGTTGGGCTCTGTGCTAACAGCTCAGAGCCTGTGGAGCCCGCTTCAGATCCTGTGTCCCTCTCCCCCTGTCTTCCCTTCCCTAGCTTGCACTCTGTTTCTGTCTCTCTCTCAAAAATAAATAAGCATTAATTTTTTTTTAATTAAAAAATATGCATACCATCCTCAGACTTCTTGGGATTAGACTCTGGCTAGAGAACCTGGGTTTGAATCCCTAGTTACACTGCTTACTGGCTGTATGTATGGCCTCAGACAAACTCCTTAACTCCCCACACTTTTACGTCCCCATATGCAAAATGAGGGTACTAATGATCCTCACCTCACAGAGTCATGGTAAGAATTAAATAAATAAATAAATAAATAAAGCACTTAGAACAGTGTAGGGAACCTGGTGGTTTCTATGTGTGTGTCAACTCTTATTTGGGAAAGACCTATCAAGTCATTTTCTGTTCTGCTTATGTGGGTCAGAGTGTGCATGTTTTTCTAAGTTTTTGTGCCCCACATCCACAGTGTGGACCTACTGACAGCTTTTACTTGAACAAGTTGGAGCACCATCCGAATTATCATTTAAATGTGCCAACTAAAATTTCAAGAACATTTTAGGTCTTCTGAGCAAGGCCATGGCCTGAAGTTGCAGCCATTTTAATTAGCTTCATCCTCTCTCTACCTCACAATCCAGAAATCTCTAATTGCAGCATGGCAGCCTCCTGCTCCCTGTCACCGATCTGACTTTACCTGGTACTATTTAAATTTCATGAATCATTCTCCTTCTGTTTGATCTCCTGAAGCCTCTGAAACTAAATGAATAATTACCCAGATGCAATTGTCACCGTTTATAAAAGATGCTGTAAAAAGATTTCTTTTCCTTTTTCTATGAACCTTTTTTTTCCCCAGTTGTCTCCAATTTGCAGCATGAAGAAAATGTCAGCTATTCCTCCAACGAACAGAAGACATTCTTAGAATCAAGAAGACTGACATCCAGTAAGCAAGCACTTTCTTCTTCCAAAGGTAGTGGGAGTGAGTCATGGCCACCCCTTCTGGGATTAACTTTAAGGCTTGCCTTAGTGCTTTCCTCCAGATATGGACTCAGTGGGAACCCCTGGCATGAATGTCAATGACAAAACAGCTAGTTCCGGAAGTCCCCTGGAACACAGCAAGGTGATTCCTCAGTGCAAACGTATGCTTTTAGTAATGAGCTCTTTCCTTGAATATCTGGGGCATATTCTGATTCTTCCCACCCAGGCAAATATTAAGTCTAATTCTACAAGCTATAGAGCTATCAGACTTAATAGAAAAAAAAATATTGGGGAAACATGGAAATAGGAGCAGGTCAGTCTTAATCATTTGTAATTTTCTTTCCCATTGTATTTATCATTTCATTTTTAAATGTCAGGGAGGGACAATCCACTCCTTATTTTCAAAATTCTTTTCTCTCTTAATGTCTACAGTCCTAATTTCTTATTCATGCATCCATTAATTTATTTAAAAATATGAGGAACCCTTCTTTTTTGTTGTTGTTTATTTTATTTTTGAGAGAGACAGAGAGGAGAGAGAATCCCAAGCAGTCTCCACACTGTCAGCCCAGAGCCTGATGTGGGGCTCAAACTCCCATACTGTGAGATCATGACCTGAGCCAGAATCAAGAGTCAGATGCTTAAGTGACTAAGCCACCCAGGCGCCCCCAAGAGGAGCCCTTCTTAAATGTTTGGTATTGATTATCATTTCCTTTCTCTATAACATTGGCTTCTCCTCTTCTTCCTTTTTTTTAAAAAATATTGATGTTCCCTGTGGAGGTCTTCTTTTTTTTTTTTTTTCCAAATTTAAAATTATTCTATTTACTTACCCAAGCTTCTACTTTTTTGTTCTGATTTTTAAAATTTTAATTCCAATATAGTTAACATACAACGTTATATTATTTTCAGGTGTACAGTATAGTGATTCAGGGAGGTTTCATTCTTGATGCACTCTCTTCTCAGTCTTAAAGCTCTGCTGGAGATAATCTCATCCATTTCACAGGGCTTTAATTACCCTCTACATTGTCAAAACTTTCTGAAACCCAATCTCTGATTGCTAAGACACTCTAAGTTCTATACCCATATTAACAGCTGACTACTAAGCATCCCCTCTTCCACATCCCACAGATTAATATGTCCTAAGAAGGACCCGCTATTTCCTCCCTCTAGACTTATTCTTTTCCCTACAATCCTGATCTTGACTGACACCTTCAATATCTTCCTGGAAATTCAAGTTACAAATCCTGTGGTCAGTTCTGACTTTGCCCACCCCTCTGGTCAGCACCAAACCCCATCAATCTCCCAAATGTCTCTTGAAGACGGCACTGCCTCTGAATCTCACATCCTTGAGCTTGGACTATTGTCTCTCTAACCCACTATCCTCAGCTCTGGTTCATTCTCCACACAGACACCACAGTTAGGTTCCTAAAAATAAGCTAATCGTGCTTGCCCAAAAGAAAATAAACCAAAATGTAAAATTAAAAAAGAACAAAACAAAAAACAAAAAGCAAGCCTCTATCCATTTTTCCGCTGCCTTTAGGATTATCCAAAATTCACTTTCTATGCTATTCCTTTCTACCACAGTGATAGTCTCCTCACCAATCTACAGAAAACCAGGCACTTGTAATTTCAAAGCATTACACATTTGTTCACATATTCCAAGTTCTTCTTCAAGCCATTCTTTGCCTATACAGCCCCGCTCATTACTTTACTGCCCAGTTCTCTAACTTCTGGGCTTATGTATTGATCCTGCATATCTGTGGGTGTGTATTCACATCAATATTTTTAAATCTTTCATTGTATTATGAATGATCCATTCACACATGTATCTCCCTCTCTAGTTGAATACTTATTGAGGGTTGGGATCATGTCTTAGTCATCTCAGCACATCATCCAAACTGTTCTGTACAGAGCCTAGGAATACAGTTAGTATTCATTAGATGTCCATTGCATACATGGATGGATGGATGGATGGATGGATGGATGGATGCTTTCTATTGCTTCTTTAGCAGGGGTGGGATTAACAATATGAAGTTTTCACCTTATGTATAAAGATGGATTCTTTCTGTTATAGATGAAAAGCGACCCAACTCAAACCAGCTTAAACAAATAAGTGGTCCACAGGGTTGAGAAATTCAAGGAAGAAGCTGGGCTCACAGACTGCAAGGGATTCACAAGGTGACATGAGTTCTTTTTTCCTCATATGCACACATGCTCACACTCATTCTCTTTTCTCTTCATCTGTAGTATCTGCTTTTTTTCTCTTTCTCTTGATTATTGGCCTCATTCTGTTTTAAAAAAAAATGTTTTTAATGTCTATTTATTTTTAAGAGGCTGGGAGGGGCAGAGCGCGAGGAACACACAGAATCCAAAGCAAGCTCCAAGCTATCATCGCAGAGCCTGATGCGGGGCTCAAGCTCACCAGTGATAAGATCATGACCTGAGCTGAAGTCGGGCGCTTAACCGACTGAGGCACCCAGGCGGCCGGCCTCATTCTGTCTTGCAGCTGATGAGCATCCTTTTGCAACTGGAGCCAGAAAGGCCAGGATTACATCATCACATATTAATGACCCCAGGAGAAAATAGTGAGCTTCTTACCCCAGAATTTATCTATAAAATCCCACTGAAGGATTCTAAATGGCCATTCGATGTGACCAACACAATGGCACACTCTGATGGGCCAGACCTGGAATACTTTCTCCCTCCATTTTTGGCCTGGAGAAGAGGGGTAGTCCTCTTTGATTAGTAGTTCCACAGAAGCACATATGATGGGGGCAAGACAATTCCTTAAAGGTAATAATATCAGTTTATAAATGAGGCAAACAACACTAGGAGACCAAAAGGAATAGATTTCCACCACACCCTGAACTTTCTTTATGTATGTAAGCTACAACTTAGCACACTTCAAAAATGTGGTAAAGGCATTTAATTTTTGAAAGACAGGCATGTAAATATTTTCTAAATTAGGGGAGCCTGGGTGGCTCAGTTGGTTAAGCATCCAACTTTGTCTCAGGTCATGATCTCATGGTTTGTGAGTTCGAGCCCCACATCGGGCTCTACTCTGACAGCTCAGAGCCTGGAGTCTGCTTCAGAGTCTGTCTCCCTCTGTCTGCCCCGTCCCTGCTTGTGCTCTCTCTCTCTCAAAAATAAATTGACATTAAAAATGTTTAAATATTTTCTAAATAAATTATATAAATAAAAGTAAGAAGAAGACTGAAGTGTTAGAAAACCTTTTCATTTTTGTTTTTTTGTGTTTAAAGATTGTACATTTGAATTCATGCCTAACCACCTCAAATAGTAGTGTCAAAATGAAGAGAATGTCTCCTGAATTTTCTTTGCCTCAACAGAAATTAAACAGACTCAGGCATTTCACCAGGGCCTTGATCCCTTTGAATTTCAGGTTTGTTTTCATATGTGGCATGTTATTGGAAATATCTGAAATCAGGGCAGCCTCATAGTTCTTTCTCAAACCTAGCAATTAAAAAAAATCTCACCTTTAGATGAATTTTTTTCAATGTATTTCTCCCATACTACATCCTTGGTGGTCTTTCCATTTGTTTATTTTTGGCAGAAGAACGCAGTCTCTTTACCAGAGAAATTTTTCTGAAGACCTAGCTTCTTGCCATTCCAAGGCAAGAGGTCTTTGAATCAAAATGGAACCATGAGTTCCATTTGGTATCACTCAGTCCATCTTATCAGCACAGGCCAGGGATGTTTTTCTCTGAAATCAGGGCTTTACTCAAGACCACAGAGCACAAGTGAATCCTGAAACCTGCATTTGCAACATATATGACCTGGAAACCAGCCCCAGGTAAGCAGGAAGACTGACCCTTTCCAGCATTCAAAACCCCCCTATTTGATATCTCCTAATCTCCCACTACATTTCTTGAAAATGGATTGCATTTGCTGTTCTGTAATTGTTGCTCATGCTTAAATCCCATCTTCCAAATTAGTCCCTAAATTACTTTAGGCGAGGAACCATGCAATGTCTTTCTGTGTCCTGCACCATGTTTATGGATCCTCAGAAAATAATTATCGAATGAACTTAGATCTTTCACCCTTTCAATTCTATCACCACATAAGACAACGTAAGAGCAAAACTTATCCAGTCCATGTGCTTTAGTCCAGAACACTTGGATATAGCTGACACGGCTTCAGATTAATTGGTCTCCTAGACAATTCTTTGGAGGAACTCCATATTATTGGAATGTTTTTACTTTGAGATCATGACCTCCAAACAGTAACAGAGCTTGGATGGTGACCTATTTGCTAGAAAGATACTCCTTTAGAATAACGGGTAAATGACAACCAATCATCCTTGCAATGTTTCTGCATAATTGGTATCTGCCTTGTCTACTTATTCCAATAAAAGGTGAGTTATCTTTTTAAAATTTCTGATATATGGCCAAAGGTATCTCACATAACAGTAGTTAGTCACTGGCTGGTCAACTGAACAGATATTTATATTTCGGTATATAAATAGTTTATATTTATAAACTGAACTTATTTATATTTCGGTGAGACAATGAAAGGCAGTATTTATTTTCAAACTTTTTCTTAATTATATCTTATCAGTCTCTTTCTCAAGATGACACCAATAAGATTCTTGAGTTTTGATATCCTAACTTTGGTCCATTTTACATTAAATTAGGTATTTTTTTAATTTTTTTTTCTTTTTTCAACGTTTATTTATTTTTGGGACAGAGAGAGACAGAGCATGAACGGGGGAGGGGCAGAGAGAGAGGGAGACACAGAATCGGAAACAGTCTCCAGGCTCCGAGCCATCAGCCCAGAGCCCGACGCGGGGCTCGAACTCAGGGACCGGGAGATCGTGACCTGGCTGAAGTCGGATGCTTAACCGACTGCGCCACCCAGGCGCCCCAAATTAGGTATTTTTAATGTCTCTCTCTCTCTCTCTCTCTCTCTCTCTCTCTCTATATATATATATATATATATATATATACATACATACATATATATTTATTTTGGAAATAATTATAATTTACATGTGGCTTTTTTTTGGTAATCAGATTTTTTAAAAATTACACTATATAATTACAATGTACGGCAAGAAATTGTCAACTGGATAACCCTGTTGCTCTGAAATGTTTTCGCTGTAAACAAGTCTATCCTTTAATGGAGTATTTGTCAGTGCATGTATTCAAAGAAGCACTCTCAAGGCATGTGCTCAGAAGTTAGGAAATAATTATATTTCCAAACATAATCTTTTATAATCATCCCATTTTGTTTCACTTAAAAATAACCTGGGGGTTTCTAAGACAGCCACAATTATCTTTGATCTCAGCTCTGAGGTACCATCCTCCCAGAAGATTATTTTTGGTGAAAAGAACAAACTCATAGGTCAACTTTTCTCTTTCTTTCCCTGAAAATCCTCAATCTAGTTACAAATAAATATACTAGCAAGGAGTTGTCTAAATTTAGCCTCTAGCTTTTTAAAAAAAGATAAGATGGAAAGCACTGAATTCATAGTAATATTTTACACCTCATCCATACAGTTTTAATAGAGTGATGTTCAACAGTATGTAGACAGGCTCAGTTCAGTTCAACAAACTTTTATTGAGCATCTAAATTATGCCAAAAACTCGCCTGGGTTTTGGGAACCCCAGGGTGAAGACGAAGAGGTTCTTGATTTATAGAGCTTACCATTTGGAGAAGATAAAAAGCAAATAAGGAATTCCAATGAAATGACATGCTATGCCCTAGTTGATATGGGAACACAGAGGAGGTGGGATTGGTGTTGGAATCCTTGGCGGCATGGTTTCTGCCATACAGAGGGCCTGGGCTGAGCCTTGAAGAAGTATTTTCTAGGTGGGAAAGGTAACGGGGCAAAGAGAACAACAAAGACAGTTTGGCGGTATGGGGAAAGGCCTGGTGTTTCTGTGACAAAATCTCTTAGATCAGGAGAATCTGATCTGAGGAATAGATCAAGAGGTAGGGAATAAGGCTAGCAGGTGTCAGGTCCCAAGGGATCTATATGCACCAGTTAAAC
Source organism: Felis catus (assembly GCF_018350175.1). Taxonomy (NCBI): domain Eukaryota; kingdom Metazoa; phylum Chordata; class Mammalia; order Carnivora; family Felidae; genus Felis; species Felis catus. The sequence goes on along the minus strand of NC_058376.1, from coordinate 84,707,438 downwards.
AAGAATCTTGCTGTGCTCCAAATAAGAACTAGTGTCTGGTTAGGATGTGGTCTTCCAGGATGTTATAGCCACGGGACCGATCCCAAGCTACACTCAAGAACCCATTTGGAATGCCTCCTCTAGCACTCATCATCCTAATCTATGCCTTGTGTAAAATCCCAGGCTGTGCCCAAAATTATGGATCTTTCATGCCACCATTCTGCTTAAGGAAAGATTATTGAACACCTGCTACATTTCAGCCACTTACTGCAGAGATAAATAATAAATGATCAGACCCTGGCCTCAAGGAACTAACAAGCAAGTATTTATCCTGAGTCCCATCTCCTCAGGACTCTGAGGGCACTCTAAGGTGGCAATTAGCCAAGATGGCAAACAAAGCCACTCAGTGTTAAGGGGAGAAGACTCCTTTCTCAGTCCTCCTTCCCTTTCTGAGTAACATATATACATTGTGCCAGTGGCCTTCCTTAAGACACCGCCTCTGTCTTCAGTCTAATCAAGAGGATTACAATTTTCAAATTATTTATAAATACTTTCAGATTAGCTTCTTTCTTTAGAAGCTTTCAGAGTGTTTCACACTTAAAAAAATATTTGTATTGATTCGTTTTATACTAACGTATGATAAAGAAGAAAGACGTACAAAATATGTAAGCTTTTGGCAAAAAGGAAGAATGCCGTTCTGTAGGCATTTTATACCAGCACCAGAAACTGGGGAATAAAGTTTGTCTGTAATAATTGACATCATTAATAAAAATGACTGAGTATCTCCCAGGAGCAGGACTTTGGGGATACAACGGATTCCGGTAAGTCGTGGTCTTCTGATTAGAAGACGGGTAAGCCTGAGGGCGGGGGCATGCACGCAAGGCTGGTAGAGAAAAGGATGCGCGGAGGTGGCTCTGATATGAGAAGGCTTGGATGACAAAAGGGTTTTCTCTAGGACTGTGAGCAGCAACAGCAGACTTGAGAGGGTAGTCGGACGAAGAGGATACCATGTTTCCCAGAGAATAAGCCCCATCCACCCAGTGGGCTATGGTGCAAAACTCAAGACTTTTCAGGAACCATCCGCGGCCGAGGAAGTGTGAGCCTTCAAGATGGAGAAATTCTGCCTGCTCTGGTAGAAGTCACGAGCTGCTCTCTAACTGGCTTGTTCTGCTGTGAGGAGGGACCTCTGTCATAACTCATAGTGAACAGCCCCTCATGGAGAGACTGCAATCTGGACATGGGGTGCCATTAAAGTTCAGGACACTTGGAGGCCTGATGTCCAGATCCAGGCGACATCTCATGACTCAGCTCAAGTTCTGCAAAGTCATATCACCTATGGTTAGGGTGACTATATAATTTATTGAGCAAACCTCTAAAGGAGAAAGAGTGTACCATTAATAACGAGGCACAGACAACATGGTTTAAGAAGGCACTTTCCTGGAGTAGGACACGGTCACCCTGACTATTAACCATGAATACCTCCTAATGCATGGCCATGCATGATTCCTGCTTCTAAGTTAGCATATTTCTAACCATTCTCTTAATAATTAGAAGAACCAGAGAAGTTTAAGGGAATGGCCCGTAAACCCTCAGACAAGGAAGCCAAGTTTTGCAACTAGAGAGAACCTAGAGTGTTGTTGATAAAATAATGTGAGGTATTACAGTATGACTAACTCTCCTTAGGTAAATAAGTCCCAGCTGCAACTCACCCAGACCACAACAAACAGAGCTGCCCATGTGAGAAGCAGTTCAGTTACAAGCCACACTTGTATGGGGGGTGGGGGGGTGCTCCTTTGTGACTTCTGGAGTGGGGCTACTATAGGACACCTGCTCTGTTTTCTTTGTCCTCTGTGTTTCCTCTGTCCTTAGTCTCTGCCAGCTGGCAGTCACATAGGCTTTTCCTGGGTGCCCCAGTTTCAGTTAATCCAGATAATCACTGCCTATATCTTTTGGGACCCCCCCCCAGAGTAAATTTCATGTACACCATTACCGGTGAATCAAGTCACATAATTCCAAATACATTCTTCAAGTTTGGTAAAAATCTTCCTAGCTATTTTTATCAGATATGAAAATTAATAAATAGACTGTGATTTAATATAATTTATGGAGATTATTGAGAAGCAAAAAAAAAGACTCTTTCCTTGAGATGGCCAATTTATGAAGAAAATGTTTGCAGTGGAGGCAGTATTTAAGTATTAAAAAAATTAGATCTTTACACAGAAGGTAGGCACCCTTTTTTTCTCTGACAGATGACTTAGCGTGATAAAAAACTTAAATTTGGGAGTCTGACAAATTTGAGTTTGACCTAACTATGTGACCTTGGAAATGTTTTTACTTATGTGGGAGACCAAAATATTCTGGGGAAAGAGGGATGACACTCTCCACTTATTTATTTTATAATTACGCTAAAAAGATCCTTATAGGAAAATTTGACTTGAAGACACACAATATAAATTTATGACATTGTTTCAATTGTAGAAGTTTGTTCAGATGAGCTAATCAGATTAGTGAACATCTTCACTATGATGTGAATTACCATTATTTTCCACTCGTTATGGATGGAGTAAGATGCATGGTATTACCCAACTGAGCAAAAATAAGGAATATTCTTAAGTTCACTGTGCCATGTCACTTCCTGCATGGTGGGACCCATTCACAGACAAGGCAGATACAATGAGGACTGTTAGAGAAATACAGGGATGAAAGGGTCACATTGTTTCCCTGAGTCTATGGCAGCCACTGAATAATGGTGTTTTCTAATGGATAGGAACAGGTTTGCTTTCAGAGCGTTTCTCTGTATTTTCCTTGGATCCAGGACTTGTCAGCAAGGACACAGTAAAACCCAAGGATAAGACTCAATCAGCAATAACTCAACACTCATAGGATGGGTGGTTTTCAAAGACAATTAGGAAGCTGTTTGTAATTTGAGCTTCTAAAACCACTTAGGGAAGTTCACCAAGTTTGAGAAAAGCATGAGTGTGTCCCTTTGTAACCAGTTGCGTAATGCTGTAGAAGGCCCCACTGTGGGAGCACTTCATCGTGTTATTTTGTATTTGGTCCTTATATTTGAGATCCAGCATGGTTTCAATGAAAAGGACCCTAGAGAGAGTTTGTAGCTTAGGATTAACACTCGCAGAGTAGATGTCTATACATATGGAATGTTTTCAGGACAACTCCTGAGTTTTCCAAAAAAAACCTCCCCTGATGGTTTAGTCTTTCCAAACTCCTAAGAGGGTCAAGGTCATTCATTGGATTATAAGTGGCAAGATTGATTAGCACATATCTTGACTTACTACAATTTAAATTATGCCAAGTCCTATACAAGTAGTTTAGCGTTAACTTAAGCTTTTCACCTAAGCATTTATTCTTCACTACAACCCTAACAAGGGATAGATAGGAAGATATTATTATTGACATTATTATTATATCAGATTATTATTGTAAATAATTTAGATTTTTTTTTTTTGGCAGAGGGGAGAAGGAGATCAATGATGGAGCTGGGGGTGGAGAGGGACACGTAGGAAAGATTCAAAGTAAAAATAAATATGTCCTGCAACCCAGCAACTATACATCTGGGAGTGTACCCTACATGAGTACTTAGATAGATAAGGATATGCACATAAGTATGCTCACTGCTGCAGTGTTTGGGATAGCAAAAAACTGGAAACAGACCAAAAGTCAATTAAAAATAAATTGTGGGGCAGCAACAAGGTGGTATTCCAGTCAAAGATAATAGGGACCATGAATTGTAGGCAACTGTGAAAAGAGACTAAGTATGAATTATGTATCAGAATGTACAGCATGACCTATCCGTGATTATAGGAAATGGGGAGCTACCTCGCTACAAAGATCCTCACATAGGTCTTTCACAAGAAAATGTGAATAAAGATGCTCTGTGGTTACTTAGACAATAGGCCTAGGGTTTTGGAAGCAGAGTGGGGAGGAGGAGTTATACTTTTCCTAGTGACATACCTGTACACATTTTTGAAATTTTTCCCTGCCGCAAAAACTTTACTCTTTTTTGAAAATATCACAAAAGCAGCTGACTTTTAAGTGTGTGAAGTTTTATATGGAAGGCAAAAAGAGAAGAAAAAATAGTCATGGAGCACTCACATGTGCCAGATAGCCAACTCTGCATATGTTATCTCATTTAATCTTTATGACAGCTTCATAAGCTAAGACTTCCCCTCATTTTGTGAGCGAGAAGCAGAGGCCCCAAGAGGTTGATTCTTTACTCTCACAAGTTACGCGAATAGATTCAATCCAGTTTTCTGGGACCACAAAGTCCCCATGTATGCATTTCCATGGGCTGCACTGATGTGGTAGTGTATACAGGTAATGAGAATAACAACCAAGCAAGAGCAAAAATCTTCTAACTTCTGGTATTGGAATCTGAAACCCCCATAAGGTTGGTCCATAGCCGCGGAAGGCCGCGCCTTGACCTCTGATGTTAAAAAGTAATAATTGTGGGTGGTACGCTTCTCCTTATTAATGGCTTTGCAAATATGCTCCTAGGGGAGCTGCATGAAAAAAAAAATTAAAGGCAAATCAGAATGGAGCAGATCCAAAGAACAAAGTGGGAAAGAAGGATTAAAGAGGCAACAATGAACACAAGCTTTGCCATGTTTCAAAATCTTCTGTTGTTCCACTCAGGATTCTAAAATGAAAGCAAATATATACTTTTTCTTTCAAGGCTAAATAGTAAAGTGGAAAACTAATTTAATGTTGCCTTTGTATTACCTTCAAAATAAAATTAAAGTCACCCTCTTATAGAAATGGTTCGCCTTTCCAAGGTTAAGAAATAATCAAACAAAATCCTATGAAATTATTCGTTTCTCTGTGATTTTTTTCTCTTTTGTTCTTCCACAGTTCAGAAAGCTTATTGACTTGTAAGTGACTCTTCATGCTAATATGCACAATATTTATACATCTATAAGTAATACCCACTTGCCCAGTGGCATTCCACACAGAAAAAATAGAATTTTCTGTATCATTAAGCAGTTTCCAAGGTGTCAGCAATTTCATGCAAAGAATCAGTGTAATGACTAGTAGCACTACTTGCTAAATAGCACAGTGTTTGGAAATTTTTAAAGTACTGCCCTGGATACACCTAGACTCCCTGATTGAACTAAACTCTCCCTCCCCCACCCACATGGGTTGGGTAAATCTGGGCAACTCCAAGCCCCTTCACAATGGTGTCTATCTAGGGAAGAGAACCTGGGCAAGGCAGTGTGTGTGGGGGCGGGGGGTGGGGGGGCAGAGACTCCAGGGGTCCTAGTGCCTGTCAGCAGAGATCCAGTCACCAGAGCTGGCTGCACATTCGCAGGACCCAGTGCAGAATGAAAATGTAAAAAGCAAGAAAAATGTGCTGTTAAAGGCACTAAAACAATTTTTTTTTCATTTTCTTCTGTGGTCTCCCCCACTAGTCTTAGTGTTTTTAACCTGTTATTTAACATCTTTCTAAGTAAAGAACAAAATTAAAAAGTTAAATTATTAGCATGGATTTTCCATTCATTTTTATATCGTGCAATGCCAGTTTTATAAAAGACCTTTTAACTCAAATGCAGAATCATAGAAATTACACAATTCATTTTTCATAGCTCATACATGCCTATGCCTTTTGTTCTTACCGGACAGTGGAAGCATTGCACAAAACAAACTCGATAGTTTTTATTTTATTTCTTTTACGTTCATATTCTACCAATACTTTCCACCTTTGGTTTACTGTTGAATAAAGAAATTCTGCACCGTGGGCTGCCCTGTCTTTCCCTCTGCTTCCATGTCATCATTTTCAGCATACGTGGATGACTGACACAAGGAAGTAACACAAGCAAGAAAGGATTTGATGGATTTCTTGGTTTTCCATGGTTCTTGGAATGCCATTGCTTTGTTTCTGCATTAGAAACAAGTTCTGTATTCAATTCGAGTCTCTCTGAAGTCTCACATAACAGGTGCACCGGAACCCTGTGCTCTTGGTCTCTCGCGAGTACTACACACGAAAGAGGAGGCGAGAAACGGCGGCACACGCGTTGTATTTCTTTCCTTTGCTCCAGCTCATGCTCCGTTTCCCCGTTGCCCCAGTTGGACTCAACTTAGAAAACACAAGTTCAAAGATAAAGTTACTAAGAATTTAAAGACAGCAACAGGAAAGCATTAAACTAAGTATTAGCCTTTGGAGTGGTGGGTTCTGTATGACATGTCGATGAACCTGGCCCTGCATTTAAATCACCAAAAGCAAGACTATGTCCTTTCCCATGACAGAGCAACATCCAGGGGTGCCAGCTCTGCAAGCTGAGGAGTGGAGGGCAGAACGAGAGAAGGGGGAGAAAGCATCCAAGAAGAACTGGGTAATGATTCACCTCCCAATCATTCTAGTCCACTCTCGGGTGGGATAATATGATGGTCAAGGTGGCCAACATTTTACCAGAGCCCTCGAAATGTTTTCTGGTCTTTCACAAAATAATAGTTTGCTGTCTGTGTGTTTTTAAGTATATTTTATATATATCTAAGTATATTTTTCAAACACAGGAAAATTCTCTGATGTATTATAATCGGTGGCAACAATCCTGTTCTGTCTTGGAATGACAGTTACACTGTGCTGAAATACCAACTGTGTATGTGAGACCTTTGACATTTATGAGGGATACCCCCCGAGTCCCTAATAATCCCAAACTAGAGAAAATGGAAATGTTTTTACATGATCCTGGATGTCTCACGAATTATTTTCTGTTCACATCTTCACACCAAAAATTTAATCCCTTAATTGTCACTAAGTTTATGCCTCATTCACTGGGTGTTGTTACACAAATAAGCAAAGTTTATTTTTAATTCCTAAGAGTTACTATATTAAATAATGAGTTGAAAAACACAAAATGACTCACTTTCACAACCAGATGCATAGATCACTTGATTAAATTTTGGGCCTCAGAAAAATTGCAAAATACTACATGCCCTAGGCTGACAAACTGAAATGGTAAACGTTAAATCTTCAGATGCTCAGGACATGTGATTTCTATTTCTACGCCCATAAGACCTAGAATGTGCAAAGCTCTTCTCAAAGAGCTTGCAGAGAACGTTTGCTACTGATAGGAGGACCTCAGGCTTTTATAAGAATTCCCCTGGAGACTACATGTGGGAAGCTTAATTGACACTTGTAAACTTTGTTTATTTTTTTTAATTTGAGTACTATTAACTTTTTTTTTTTAATTTTTTTTTTAACCTTTATTTAGTTTTGAGACAGAGAGAGACAGAGCATGAACAGGGGAGGGGCAGAGAGAGAGGGAGACACAGAATCGGAAACAGGCTCCAGGCTCTGAGCCATCAGCCCAGAGCCTGACGCGGGGCTCGAACTCACGGACCGCGAGATCGTGACCTGAGCTGAAGTCGGACGCTTAACCGACTGAGCCACCCAGGCGCCCCAAGTATTATTAACTTTTAACTTAGGTAGAGAAAAATCCTATAGTAGAACTATCAGGAAAGTCACAAGTTATGAATACTGTCAGTATCATAGAGATATCCTTTATTCATTAATTTATTCCTTAATTGAGCAAATATTTTCTAGGCACGTGATAGGTTACAGGATTGCAACAATGAGTATGGGGGTTGTAGCTTTAAGTCTGCTTTAAGAAGCTTAGGGACTGATGGGAAGATACAGGCTAAAAAATGTATTGCTAAAAAGTACTTATTGCTAAATACTTCTCCATGTGTGTGCTAACACACAATTGGGGTAGGTGAGAGATGGGAGGTAGAATTAAGGACTGCTAGTGATGTCAGGGAAGATCTCCAGGGAAGGCCTAGAGGACAGGGAAGGAGTCACATGGAGAGAGAAGGGAATGAGGAGCTGGCAATTTTTCCAGGTCAGGGTGACAGGGCATGGGAGCCGTGGTAGGGAGAGGCCTTATAAGCCACACTGAGAATTGTGGCACACATCAATTCCATTGCCTGAGAGGTATAAAAGTGCTGAAACTGAAAGAAAAAAACGTAATTAAAATACATTATTCATAGATAATGAGTTATAAGCTACTGATGTCAAGTTAAACAGCAATTAACTCAGTTAATATCCTCTCAGATAATGCACACTAAAATGAACTGAGTAAACAATGAGGCACAATTCTTAAGATCTCATCTTTGAGTAGAAGGTCTGCTTCGGGAGTTGGATCTGGTATCTGTCATAGAAGATGCCCTGTGATGGAAAATGTCTGCCTCTTGGTTCCCTGGAGGCAATGCCAGCTTTCATTGGGTTTCTCGAGTCTTTCAGCATGCAATGTTTTCAGTTGCCACCCTCAATCAGGTTTTGACAGATGCTAAGGGAAGAAAGGTGGGCACTGTCTCTCTCATTTAATGCAATAGGATCTTTTCGTTATAATATGTGGTCAGTACCACTCTGCTTATCATCTTACTATGCTCTGCTTGCGTTGCTTTTGACTCCTTAACCAGATCATTCTCATAACTGTTGTAGGCCTTGGCGCCTGACTATGTCCAGAATGATACTCATGGATTCATTTCAAGAGAGCCTTGCCCAGACCACTGCAGCCATTTCTTGATGGTGGGGTCTGCTCATGGCTGCTTTTTGGTTTCATAATTATGGAAGGCAAGCAGAACTGGGTCAGATTCAGTATTTCCAGGTCAGGTAAGATAGTGAAAATAAAGTACTATAGACCACAACTGTGGGTCTACAGAAATCACATCCAGCAACAAATTGTGGTCCTGGTTTTGGCTAAGTTTTATAGTTGAAAAAAAAAAAAGACTGGTAAATGAATTATTATTTTAGGCTCAAAGAAATTAATCAACTATTTAACAGTAGATTCTGATATACCACAGTGAATTGAGTGAATTCTGTATTTTACACCAGAATGATAAACCCCATCAATATTTTGCTAAGATTAGGGTAGAAAGTATGTTTAAATACTATCTTTCTGATGGTCAGTTTGAAAAAGACAATTCCAGCCTTTGCTAATTGTTCTTCTTTGCTACAGGCTTTGGTCTTTATAACAGTGAGAAGAAAAACCTACTCACTGTATTGTCTATTTCCACTGAAATCTTTTGCAAAGTATATGTTTTCATAACTCTAGTCTCAGAAGATGCTCTCTGTAAAACAATTCCCATGAAAAGAGTTCCATGGGTAAATACGTTAGGGAAAGACTACAAATGATGTCACTCCTTGGATATTCACAGTAGACATTAACATAGTAAAACCACTGTGGAGTCCTACAGTGAAGAAACATATAATTTCCATTCTCTCATAGACATTCCAAACTAGCTGACCACAAAACCTGACCACCTCTTAGCATCAATGACCGCCTCTTAACATCCTGTGGAACAGTGGTCCACAGAATGTCCTTTGGAAAGGATGTAGGAGAGGTAAGAGACATCTAATAAAGCCAAGGTATTTTCTTTTTTTTTTTTAATGTTTATTTATTTTAGAGAGAGAAAGAGAGAGGGGGTGAGGAAGGGCAGAGAGAAAGGGAGATACAGAATCTAAAGCAAGCTCCAGGCTCTGAGCTATCAGCACAGAGCCCAACACAGGGCTCAAACTCACCAACCATGAGATCGTGACCTGAGCCGAAGTTGGACGCTTAACCTACTAAACCACCCAGGTGCTCAAATACCTACGGTATTTTCTTTCTTTTTTTTTTTTAATTTTTAAATTTTATTTATTTTTGAGACAGAGAGAGACTAAGTGGGGGTTGCAGAGAGAGAGGGAGACAGAACCTTAAGCAGGCTCCAGGCTCTGAGCTGTCAGCACACCGCCTGATGTGGGGCTCGAACTCACCAACTGCAAGATCATGACCTGAGCTGAAGTCAGACGCTCAACTGACTGAGCCACCCAGGCACCCCTACCTAAGTCCTTTTCTAACCTTCAACTTCAATAAACAAATGTCACATTTCAATTGCATGCATTCAGTCACCTAAATATGAATTCATTCTAAAAGTATATATTCTTAACACTACAGTTCTAGCATTGAATAGAAGAGTTAATATCTACAGAGTAACTGCCCTTAGGAGCTTCTAGTATTCTTGGAAAGAAGTGATCTATCTCCTTAAAGGAAGCTGCACAGAAAGGCCACATGTGATTATGTAAAAATTAGTGGGGCAGAAATAAGCACTAAGGGAGTTGAAAGGGGGAGGGCACTAAATGCACATTATCTACTTTTCGAGACAATGGCAAAACACACACACCCTTTGTTCCCTTTCGCCTGTCATGTTTTTCTTCCTTTCCCAGAGACACTCAGAATACAAAATGTGTTATTTGTTCTGTGCCCACAGCTTTGGCAGGTTGGGATCCCTGCATTGTTAAGCCAAAAGACATTCAGTATTAGAGTTTATTGTCAGAAAGCCACAGATCATAGAGCCAGGATGGAAAGAAACTCTTACCTTCATCTAAGCTACCAGGCTCCCTTGACTGGCCCCCAATGGTCCCCTTGCTTCTAGCCCAGCTCCCTAACACACAGTTCCCCAGACAGCAGCCCGAATGATTCTTTTCAAATGTAAATTTGACCAGGTCTTTTTCCAGTGGCTTCCTATCACACTTAGAATAAAACCCAAATTCTTTACCACAGGCTACAAAACCCTGTAGTGATGAACCAGGCTACCTCTCCCCCACGCTGGCTACCACCCTCCCAGCAAGCTGAATTCCAGCCCCACTGGGCCTCTCCATGCCCCTCCCTCCTCACAGCCCGTGTACTTGCTATTTCTTTTGCCCATGGCATTGCCACGCACTGCATCAGGTCTCTGGTCATCTGCTCTCCCCCCAGGGAGGCCTCTCCCAGATCCCTCCCTTCCCACATCTGAAATAGCAGCCTCATCTCCCACCCCACCCCCACTGCGCCCTCCAGTCCATCACCCCTCGTGTTTCTTCCATAGACTTATAGCTATTTTTAAATACTTATATACCTATTTGGCTGCCTCTGTGAAGACAGGGGCATTATTCTGCATTTCTGTTTTTGCTGCACAGTTTAAGCACTCCAAAAATGTTTGTTGAATGAAGGAGTCAATCAATGAATGATTAAAAGATAAAATTTATAGTAGAATAAACATGTACAGCAAAAGGGAATATATGTCAAAAAACAGCTGAATTATTAGAAAATATACAGCATTCTCATCAAAATCCAGTAGGTAACTAATTGCTGGTGGCACAGGCATTTCAAGAACTTGTTCTGGAGGGTCTGGCCCTTATAGCTCGATGGCCTTGCATAAGTTCCTCAACTTCTGTGTGTCTGTCTCTTACCTGTAGAAGGTGAATAATAGTAACCACCTTGCAGTGTGAGCATGAGGATTAAATGAGATAATGGGTAGGAAGGCCCATAGGCCAAGTGCCTTCCACAATGGATGGTGACTGTTATTAATTCCCCCAAATCTCTTTTATACAATTTTCTTAAATAGAAAGATTCCTTTATTAATTCTAATTGGAGGTCCTTTGGTCTGCTACTACATGAGAAGGATAACCAGCTACGCAGGACACATATGGAAATACCAAGCAAAGAAATTTTTAGATTATCATTTTGAACTATCTAGATGAAAAAAAAAAAACCCCTCAGTTTTCTGATGATATGAATACATGGTATATCACCTTTCCACTAATGTTATTTACTTCTTGGAGATTTCTTAGCTTCCCAGGAGAGAGCTATGTAGAGTTTGAGGGTTTTTTAAAAAGTAACTTTGATTTAAAAATAGTTTAAGACTCTGAAGAGGTTGCAAAAATAATACACTTTACCCAACTGGCCATCAATGATTATATCATACATAACCATGGTACAGCCTCAAAACCAAGGGATTATCATTGGTGCAATTCCACTAACTCAGATATAGACCTTACTTGAATTTATATGAAGAGTTGTTTAATCTCTGGGTTAGGAGCTTATTAGGATCATATTTTGGCCCCATTAATCAGGCAAATGAGACACACGTTGGGGTATAAAACCTGTAAATCGCACAACTCCTCTCATTTTCAAAGAATTTTAAAACTCCAAAAGTTATTAATCACAACCTGTGTAGAAGTCTGGTCTACCCATTCTGTAGACGCAAATCACAAAGGCCTTCACAGTTTCAAAGGGACATAGACAGGAGACTCCCCGATTTTAATCTCTAAGGTCAAAGCCCTTCTTTCCCTAAAACACAAATTCCTCCTTTTCTATCAGTTCTGGATATTGCCGTGCATTGGGGTTGGAGGGAAAAGAACCTTGAGGGCAGGCCCAGCACGCAAGCAGCATTTCAACCCCAGCTAGGTGAGTATTTGGGCAGTGATGTCTGGGAAAATGAAACCTGGGTGGAGGGAGGCCATCCCTCGTGCCCAGGGAGAGCCTGTGTGTCCTGTGGGAGTGACACTATTCATGCTTCCTCAGCCAGTTGACCACACACAATGAACACATCCCACCATCTCTCACCCAAACTGCAGTCCCCTTACCCCACAGCCTTATACCCACCACCTCTGGAAAGGATGCAATAGAGCAAGGAGTCATCTTCCAGCTCTGAATGTGAACAAATTAGCATCATGTGAAATTCGTCATCCTGACGCGGCAGAAAGAGATACACGCATGTCTTTAAAGGGAAGAAAAAAATCTAAGGTACAAACACAAAACCAGCTACGGTGAGGCACTGACACCTTCGGGGTTTGTTTTGTTAACTACGCGCTTTCTTCTTCTCTCTTTTTGTATGCTCCCATCCTGCAGGTGGTCCACTCAAAATAATGAAATGGCTTTAAATACAGCAGGTTTGAGATGACCCACTCTTTGTAATTAGAGTGTCTTGGGACTGAGAACATAGCTTTTCATTTTAGACGTACTCTGGTTGAATTTTGGGTTCTTTATAAAATTTTCCCAAAGTGTGATAATCTTGTGGAGAATAAAATAGACTGAGCCTGGTAAAATGTCAAGGTATCGCCTTCTTTCGCATGGAGTAGGGAAAGCACAGAATTCGGTACCAGAGGGCAACAGTTTATTTTTATTTATTTATTTTTTATTTTAATTTTTTTTTAATATGAAATGTATTGTCACATTGGTTTCCACACAACACCCAGTGCTCATCCCAAAAGGCAGAGGGCAACAGTTTAAATCCTACCTCCACAGTTTACCAAATGTGCTATCTTGGGCAAATTTTATCCTCAGTTTGCTCATCCATAGAATGGGTAATATAATAATAAGAACTACAGAATTTGGAGAATCCGATGAGACTATAAATGTGAAAGTCCTTTACAAATGAAAATGCTCTACAAGCATACGTTATCATTGCTATGTCACCTGAAAGGAATGAATACAGGGTCAAAAATCCCTTTTAAACCCATTAAAACATTTTTACACCAGAACTTGGAAGGCCATCCTAATGAAACAGTTTAATAGATAGGTTTGTCTTTCTTTTTTACCTTTCTTTTCTTCTCTGTCCCCCCTTGTTTTTAGCTGGAGTAGGAAAAGAATGTATAGAGGAGGAATGGAAGCCATTTTTTCTACGTAAAGTTTTTATAAAGAAATCTTCATAAACTTTTCCTTCATCAAAAGTTCATAAAGTCTGTAGTGTTATTTTTCTCCTCATGAATATTTACAAAACTGTTGTCTGGGTCTTGCCATTGTGGAAAATCTAGAGGGAAAATCTAAAGCCAGTCTGCAAGAAAGTTTTCATAAGTCTTCATGGTAATGAGAAAAATAACCACAACTTGGTGAGCTAAATTAATTAAATTTACGTGACTGTCATTTATCCTGAGATTATGTCCTTCCTACATTATTTAGTGTAAAAATCCCCTTTCTCTCGTGAAGTGATGGTGATAGCGGATGGCAACTGTTTTGTTTGTTTTCAATGTCCTTACTCTGCAAAATAAAAAGTTGGCTACCCTATGTCAGGCCCCAATTATTTTTTGAAATTGGACTGGCCCCTGACATGCCAGTCTCTGGGAAGCCTTGGCTTAGAAGGTTAATTGGAGATGGCAGGGATGGCGGTGGGGAAGCCAGTTCAGCTGCCTGTGTTTTGCTCCTTTCCCCAGAGCCCGCGGGGCCCACTGCCCCACATCCGGGCTGTCGCCAGTCCCTGGCTGTGTGTGTGCACCCCAGCCCCCCTGGCTCCGCATCCCTGTCCGCTTTGAGCTCTCAGCCTCTCCTAGCTGGCGTCATCCTTCCAGACACAGCTCCCTAAGTTTGCCATGTGCAGTGACCCTGTGTTGACCCCGAGCCATGATACAAACTATGGGATTGTAATGAATCTCTAATTACCCACAGTACCTCCATGAGTCGTCGGCTGTGCTGCACAGCTATATTCCTCACCCATTTGGTCATCACCAAGCATTCAGAATGCAGCCAGACTCCATGCCCGGAAGCTGGGAGCCCCCACAGTCCCTGCCAAATGAGGCTGGCTCCGTAGGCTTCTGGGAAGGAGAGGATGAGTCCCTTCCTTGTTGTGAATCAGAGAGGGCGTTTGCACATGAATCATTCAGCTCTGCATGGGGACCTTGTCCTGGCTTTTATGTCTCCCAGTGGGTCTGGCTGAGGGGATGATCAGGAACACAAGGGGTGGGGGTGGTAGGGGGAGGGGGGAGGGGGGAGGGTTGCCCTTGGTGGGAGGGGCAGTTAATATTTTTAACATCCCGTGACAATTCTGAAATCCCATATTTTATCATGCCGAAAAGGGATATGGCAACTTGTCTAGATTTAATGAAATGACAAGGAGTAGTTCTTGATTTTACAGCAGATGATGTCACATCTTACCAGTGAGGAAGGTAGCTTCATAATAATGACAATAATGATAGCTTTCCCATGTGCCAAGTATTGTGCTACAAGCTACAAACATTATGTCTAATATTTACTAAGCCAAACCGAACAACAACAAAGACAGACAGGGAAACTGAGGCTTGGAGGGGTTAAGTAAGAGTTAAGTTTCCAATTCAAACAGTGAAGAAGCAGCGGTCTCAGTCCAATGCACATGTTTTGTTTTGTTTTTTAATTTTTTAATGTTTATTTATTTTTGAGAGACAGAAAGAGAAAGACAGAGGATGGGTGGGGGAGGGGCCGAGAGAGACAGAGACACAGAATCCAAAGCAGGCTCCAGACTCCAAGCTGTCAGCACAGAGCCCGACAGGGGGCTCAAACTCACAAACCACTCGATCATGACCTGAGCTGAAGTTGGACACGTAGGCACCGCAAGCACATGTTCTTTAGGAGCATTTAATAGTTGCAACTGGAGAGAGATGACTGGGGTCAAAAGATAGATGTATTTTTAATTCACTGTCAGATCCCAGGTACAGAATTACTCCTATTTTTCAAAATAACTCATGGATTTTCTTTTCTTTTTTTCTGTTTTTTTTTTTTTGAGATTAAATGAGGCAAGAAAGAACAAATGTTGGAGAGGATGTGGAGAAAAGGGAACTCATGTGCAGTGTTGGTGGGAATGTAAATTAGTGCAGCCACTATGGAAAACAGTGAGGAGATTCCTTTAAGAATAGAAGTGTCACATGATTCAGAAATTGCATTTCTTGATATTTATCCAAAGAAAATGAAAACACTCATGCAAAAAGACAGATGCACTCCCATGTTCATCACAGTGTTTTCTAATAATAGTCAAGATATGGAAGCAACCCAAGTGCCCATTAATAGTTGAAGGATAAAAAAGGTGTAGTACCCATACACAATGGAATATTACTCAGCCACAAAAAAGAAGGAAATATTGTCATTTGTGACAACATGGATGAATCTTGAGGGCATTATGCTAAGTGAAATAGGTCAGCCAAAGAAAGACAAATACTGTATGATTTCATTTATATGCGGAATCTAGAAAGCAAAATAAACAAATAATCAAAACAAAATAGAAATGGACTCAGAACTGCAGGAAACAAAATGATGGTTGCCAGAAGGGAGGAGTTTAGGGGGTAGACAAAATAGGTAAAGTGAATTAAGAGATATAATATAAAATAGTTATAAAATAAGTATAAAATAGTTATAAAATAAATAAGTTATAAAATAAATAAGACATGAGGCGGTAACATACAGCATAAGGTGTTTGATAAAGTTCTCTACTAACTCAAGAAATAAATTCAATTCAAATATCCCTGCTACAAATATTAAATATTCTTTTTAATTTAAATATCCTCTTGGGGCGCCTGGGTGGCGCAGTCGGTTAAGCGTCCGACTTCAGCCGGGTCACGATCTCGCGGTCCGTGAGTTCGAGCCCCGCGTCAGGCCCTGGGCTGATGGCTCAGAGCCTGGAGCCTGTTTCCGATTCTGTGTCTCCCTCTCTCTCTGCCCCTCGCCCGTTCATGCTCTGTCTCTCTCTGTCCCAAAAATAAAAAAATAAAAAAAAAAATTAAATAAAAAAAAAATATCCTCTTGCCTGTGCAAGTGCTGGAAGAATGAAGACGAATAAGATAGTCCCATCCTCAAAGAACTAAGAGAGCATTATTTTTGTTGCTCTTATTTCCTACTTGATATAGTGTTAAAAGTTATATTTATAAAGTAGCATATTCAAAATTTTTAGAGTAGATTACTAATATGTCCCTGGCTTTCTAAATGCAAGGCTTGTCACAGTAGGAATGATGTCACACTATTTAACTTGTGTGGGTGGAAAATGTTTATTGCCACTTGATATACAGGTTATGCTCAAACACTGTGAAAAAAAATTTTTCCGACGAATAAATGTATGTGTTAAGTGGTTGTGTCTTAAAACAGAAATGAATGAGCCATAGGAAATGGTCATATGCTGTATTTCTGAAGCCAGCCTGTTTTCCTAGCTTCAGGAGATGTTTTTTTGTCTATAGGTGTCTTGCAGTCCAATTAATTCCTCAAATTGGTAGGTAATTTGTACTTCTGTTGTACAACAAAGCGTTGTGGTGAAGATAATAATATTCAGTTCTGGAGACTTACAGCCTTCCTACCACTTAGAATAGATAATAGAAAATGACTTGCATCTTAGCAAGCAATTTTATAATTAAAATCCACAGTTCCTAAACCCAGCATCTCTAAATTATGTCATCTCTCACCTCATTAGTAAACTAATAGGAGGTTTGAGCTGGAAGGGAATTTGGAGGTGAGCAAACGCCCTCAGTTTACAGATGCAGAAAATCCTGCATAGAAAAGTGACTTCAAAGACACATCGGCACACAAGGTGCGTAATGGGATATAAACACATTCTACCTGGCGTAAGAAGTTTGCCCTATTTTTGAAGGGTTGTTCCTGCTGTGGTACTGGCTACATGTCTCTGCAAAGTTGATGACAGTCTCATCTATCAAAAGGAGAGCCATTTTCTAGGAAGTCTATTAACTTTTTTGAAAATATGGGTCCAAACGAATGGACAATTTAAGACATGTCTGCATGGATTGAATAGAATGCAGCATTCCTAAGACCTTTCGAACATTATGGTTAATAATAATAGGTACCCTTCACTGAGTGATTTTGTATGTCCTGTGGTATATGTAGTGTCTTCACGACAATCCAGAATGTATTATAAATCCCATTTTACAAATAAGAAGAATATGCCAACAGTCACAGCCTGTAAGTAAAATCGGGTTCCATCTGCCTCTAAGTCTCAAGCTCTTGCTCACATACATGAATGCAAGTGCCAAAATGAGCAGGGAGAGAGTAGCCTGACTCCATTTTCAAAGCACAATAAAATGTTTGTATTACGGATTTAAGGTTGGGAGGAAATTTAGACAAAACATCCTTTATGTCTCTATTGGCTATTACGTCTCTACCCTGGATCTTGGTTCCCTCTGTCTCACCACAGTCACTGAGTCAATAAAAAGTTCCTCTTCACCTGAAGAAGGACAAAAGACACCAGTGACCCCTCCCATCCCGCTTCCAGATCAGCCTTAAAGGAATAAGGATGAGGCATTGAGTAGAGGGATCTCTCAGGCAAGTGTTTGCCTTTAGTCATAATCTTTTGCCCGCTATTATTATGTTTCTACTTGACAGTCGGAGCCTAATTTCAGAAACAACCTATTAAAATTCACACACACAGCAGAGAGTCAGAGAGGATAGGCTGTTCCATTTTTAGTCCCTCTAGCGCTCCACCTGCTGCCGAAGAAAAGAGACAATGGGCCTTCCTACAACTCTGCTAGAAAAACAAAAGAACACACTGCATTGTTCAAGAAGTCAGGTAACTGTCTAAAACGGGGCGGCAGACAAGAGAGCGAGCCAATGGAATCGATGTGAGTGAATTTGTCCCAGTTACACAGTTGCGTGGGAAGTTTTATATGGCTTCTATGGATCTCCTCCATTTAGTCCAGTACCTTGCACTTATCCCTAAAAAAACTTGTAAAGGAGAAATGGGGGTTTATTTCTGATAGTAAGTATAGTAGTGACAATCAAAATGTGCATAAGATTTGTGTGTTTAAAAGATTTCCTACATGGGGCACCTGGGTGGCTCAGTCATTTAAACCGCCAATTCTTGATTTCGGCTCTGGTCATGATCTTAGGGTTCACCAGATAGAGCCCAGTGTCAGGCTCTGCACTGAGTGTGAAGTCTGCTTAAGATTCTTTCTCTCCCCCTCTCTCTCTGCCCCTCCCCACTCACGCCCGTACATGCATGGTTTCTCTCTCTAAAAAAAAAAAATATTAAAAATTATAAAAAGGGGGTTCCTAGGTGGCTCAGCCGGTTAAGTGTCCCACTTCAGCTCAGGTCATGATCTCACAGTCCGTGAATACGAGCCCTGTGTCAGCTCTATGCTGACAGCCTCAGAGCCTGGAACCTGCTTCAGATTCTGTCTCTCCCTCACTCTCTCTGCCCCTCCCTGGCTCGTGTTCTGTCTCTCTCAAAAATAAATAAATAAACTTTTTTTTTTTAATTTGAAAAAGGTTTCCTACACAATACAATGGAATGGCATGCTTAAGTTTCTAGGCTCTGGAGCTGGATTGCCCAGGCTGAAGTTCCAGCTCCATTCCTTCCAACTGTGTGCCCGTGGGTATATTCTCAAACCTCTTGGGACTGTCTCTGTTTTTTTTTTCTGGAAAATTAGGACAGTAAAAACATCTATTCCATGGAGCATTGTGAGGATTAAATGAATTAATACATGTAAAACACTTTGGATGGTGCATGGTACGTGGTAAGTATGCAACAAATGTTATTTTAATGGTTTTGTGTTTCATTTTGTTTTAAACAGTTCTTCAACAAAGCTAGAATATAATGGATCAGGACTGGAACAGAGGGAAAACATACATTTTGCACTGAATGGTTTTTTTTTAAGTGCCCCTCTGCTGTCTCCTGTTTCCTGGTGTTAGTCTGGGTATAAATATGGAACCCAGTCTGCATAGCTGGGAGACCATCACTGCCTTGGTGATTGTCTCATTAACTCCAGGGTTCAGGACTTAAGTCATCATCTGAGTTTTGGTGGAGCCATTGGTCACTGTACGGTTGTGAAATCAGAAGGAATTACTTTCAGCATTGTGTCTGCCATTTGATATTTGCAGAGTGTTTTGTAATCTCCTAGTTACCCTCCACCCACCTGCTGGGACCTAGACAGATGGCAAGCCTTCCTTCCACTTAACATTTCTCCAAAATTAAAGGAGTAACTCACACTCGATGATGAAAACAGAACTCAAAACAGTTCTTCACTTTCTTTTTTGAATCCATCCCTGTAATAGAAACTGCAATAGTTGACTTGATCTTTGAAAGACTGACAGAATAACTGAGAGAAAACAATAATAATCATTGCACATACTTCTTGTGTGCTTATAATGCAGTAGACACTGCCCTAAGCTTTGTGTATGAACCGACCATAATCCTATGATGCAAATACTGTTCTTTCTTTTATTTCACTGATGAGGAAACCAAGAAGCACAGAGGATACATATTTTGCCCCAAATTTCACGATTGCTGAATGGTAGAGGACTCACCCTGTTAGTCTCACTCTGGAGCTCTGATCTTCACTACCACCACACTATCAATAGAATCCTGCCTGAGCCTGGGACCTAATGAACTCATTCATACCTTCCAGCACCCTCTCTTTTGTATGAGAAAGCAACTAATGAAGTTTTGCATGAATACATGTAGGTTGCCAAGATCAGGTGGCATTGTGAGAAGCTCCCAATCCATTACTTTCATAAATTTACAACTGTGTCAGATCTCCCTTATAAGGCCAGAAACCTGATTTCCCCAGCACACTAAAAAGGAAGCCATTTCTGAGGAATAAACTCACATTAATTAAATTTTAAAGGACTAGAGGCCAAACCAATATGTCAAAATATTAATCCATTCTAACATTAACAAATACTTATTGAATGCCTAGGTGCTAACAATACAATGGTGTGGTGATTCTAAGGGCTTCATATAAAATCCCTGCCCTCATAGGGGCTCCTGGATGGCTCAGTAGGTCAAGCGTCTGACTTCGGCTCAGGTCATAGTCTCACGGTTCGTAAGTCCGAGCCTCGCGTCAGGCTCTGTGCTGACAGCTCAGAGCCTGGAGTCTGCTTCAGATTCTGTGTCTCCCTCTCTCGCTGCCCCTCTCCTGCTTACAGTCTATCTCTCTGTCTCTCAAAATTAAAGAAACATTTTAAATAAACAAATAAATAAAATCCCTGCCTTTATAGATCTTACATTCCAAATGGGAGAATAGATAAAGGTAATAAAAAATATATAAATCTATAAATCAATCATACAAAAACAGTTAATAGTAAGTACCAGGAAGAAAAAATGAAGCAGAAAAAAACCCAGAAATTTAAGAGATGCTACTTTAAGTTGAATGGTCAGTGAAGGACTATTTCAGGGTGTGATATTTAAGCAGACACCTGAATAAGCAAGAAGGCAAGCTAAGTGGACATGAGACCAGTGTTCAGACCGGGGAAAAGCCTTGCAGTGGAAACATTCTTGACACGTTGGGGAAACAGATAGTAGACAGTATTCTTGGAGTTCAAAGAGTGAGGAAGAAATTGGTAGTATGATTTGGGAGAGGCAGTCAGGGGCCAGATCACAAAGGCCTTTATAAGGGTTTAGGCCATGATAAGGAATTTTGGATTTTATCCTAATGTGATAGAAACTATTAGAGGGTTTTAAACAAGAGAGTGATGTGCTCAGATTTGTGTTTTAAAAGGACGGCTCCAGCTGCAACCTGGAGAATTGGCTAATGAGGGCACAGGTGCCAATGGGGAGCAGGATAGGTAAATACTGCAGGGTCAGGTAAGAGATGATGGTATCTTGGAGCAGAACAGAAAATGGCAAAAGAGGTAAGAAATGATGGGATTTGGAATGTATTTTGAAGGATGTACTCAAAGTTTGAGGCCTGACCATGAGGTGAATGAAGATCCATATTTGTGTAGGAGAAGGCAATAGAGATTTTGTTTTTTGGATGGGATGATTCTAGTGTGCCTATTAGACATCAGAAGGCAGATTATAGTTGGTAGTCTATAATTAATAGAGGAGAGGTTGGAACTGAAGTTATCAGTGTATCGGTGGTTTTTAAAGCCATGGGATTGAATTCAATTCCTCAAGATGGTGATTACAGATAGAAAAGAGAAGAGACTCCAAGACTGAGACCTGGAACAACTCTGATTTAGAAGGAGGAATAAGGAGAGTCTAGCAAAGGAGATTGAGGAAGAGCAGCCAATGAGAGAGAAGAAAAACCAGTAACACATGTTCCTGAAACCAAAATAAGAAAATGTTTCAAGATGGTGGGAGTGCTAATTATTTGAAAAAACTTCTGAGGAGTAGAGTTCATTCGCTATGTCTAAAAACTCAGATTTGGCTATTGGATTAGGCAACATCGAGGATATTTGTGACTTTAGTAAGAGAGGATTCAGTGGAATGGAGCGAAAGATAGCTTAGCTGGGGTAGTGGATAAGTGGTAAGGTGAGGAAATAGATGAGGTAAGAAGGAGGCTAGTAGACAATACCATCCAATCCACTTAGTCAAGTCTTACTGGCTTAGAAATCTCTTCTTTGAGCCATTGTGTGTTGATCTTGAGATTTAACTTCCAAGGGAAATTATATTTCCCCTATTTCCAGGTTCCTTGAAGGCACTGTGATATATCCTTTATAAACCAACTACTTTAAAATTTCCTTTAGTATTGTTAGTCTAAAAGATCTAAAATGTTAAATAAAAATGTGTAAGAATGGAGAATGACCATTGCTGAAGAAAGATCAGGAAAAAGAAAAGCAGAATTATAAATTATCTGAAAGAACCATAATTTAATTCTCCTAGGTTAAAAAATTTCATGACAAGAAATGCTTCTCTGAATTATGTAAACTAATATGAAACTTAGTAACCCCACACTCAGTATATATTCACTGATATTGGTAGTAATTAGCAACCATGATGATGATAGTGATTGTAGTTCTTTGAAAGTAATTAATTGTGTTAGAGCAAATAAAGATGAAATATGTTAATATGAACATGCAAGGATTTATCCAATAAATTATTAATTTTCGCTACAAGTCTTAGAAAAAAACAAATAGACCGTAGTGAGCAAATAGACTGCCAAATGTTATGAGGAAAGTGCCAGACTCTACTGATAAGTGAATTGCCTAGGGATGCTCTTTTTGTGTCTCCCTTTCTGAGATGACCACCATCGGTTGGTCTTAAAAATCACATTGGGTCTAGTTAGCTTTGAAGTGTCTTGCCAGTGCACACTATGGATTTGAAGGTTTTGAATTATTTTTAAAGGTCTGATTTATCATCATATAACTGTTAAATAATGCATGACATCTTTGAAGAACTTATGAAATAGGTTAATTGTTGTTTATAAACTGAATCTGATAAGTCAAGGATTTAGGAATGCTTACAATGGTAGGTAATATGTAATGGCTACCCCAGGGACAATGGTATATATCTAAATCCTATTTTATTTTCCTCCGTCCTGGGTGCCCAGAAAACTACCCTTCCCAGTCCACTTGAACCTAAGTGGGTTTGTGTGCCTACTGCCGGTTTATGAAATGTATGCAGAAGTGATGTGAGTCACTTCAGAGCCGAGGCTGAAATGCCCTGTGCTGTCTTCTATCTTCCATTCTTTCACTTTAGCAGATGCCAAAGTCAAGAGTCAAGATGGTGGAAACCATGTAAGACTGGGTCCCTAGGTGATTCCTTTGAGCAGAGCTCTCCACTAACCTGCTCAAGATAGGTAGTGTGAATAAGAAATAACATATAAAGAATTTAGAGTATTGCAACATCACTTAACCTAGGCTGAGTAATAGTAGTCACAACAAAGTGAGATTTCATAACCTAATTCTATTAAGGTACAGAGGAGGGAAGTTCTAAAAACTTGGACGAGGACAGGGACCTAGAACCTCTACTACATGAGAATTTAAATTAAAGCCTTCTACAAAAAGATGAGACACCATAAGGGTGATCAACCCCTCAGTCAGTGAACTAAAACAAATATGTCCCCCACAGAAAGAGATGTTGAGGATACATGCTGATCATGGCCTTGCCTCTAGAAGGAACAGAAAACAAAAAGGAAACAGTACCCTCTGGAGATTCCCAGCCACCTCAAGATGCTCTCATATAAGTTTGGGGCTGGAATTTTTACCACCTGTATAGCCACAGAAGATTTCCCAGCTGAAAATTCAGTGAAAGAGTTCCTGAGTTGCTCTTACCTCAGACACCTGGCAGAAACAAAAGCAAATCCTTTCTGAAGGAGCCAAATTAAATTACAGGATTACAGAATTCTATCAGGTAAAGTAAAAAACACAAATGCATAAGGAAGATCCATTGACGAGAGTCAACAGATTTTTGAATTACCAAGAAAAGAGACGATAGAGTAATATACCTCAAACAGTAGAGTAAACCATTATTCCATATGCTACTTTAATAGTTCATATATGTCATAATGTATGTGTCAAAGCCCATAAAATGTTTAACACCAAGAGTGACCTCTAATGTAAACCGTGAGCTTTGGGTTATAATGATGTGTCACTATAGGCAACAATGTAACAAATGTAAATGTAGTGTGGGATGTTGATAGTGGGGGAAGGTAGGATTGTATAGGGACAGGAGAACTCCCTGTACTTTCTACTTAAGTTTGCTGTGAACCTAAAACCACTATATAAAATGAAGTCTACTTAAAATGAAAAAAGAAGTACCAACAGAGGTGAAAATTATTTCTTTGAAAAAAGTATAAAATTAAATCATTGGTAAGGTGGATCAAGACAGAGAGAAGGCACAAATGAAAAATATAGGAATAAAAAATATTATTAGAGATATAGCAGTGATTAGAGGTTAACAATTAAATTGAAGTAAAAAGATAAAAACAGAGATAAAGATACATGAAAATCATTGTTACAGTATTTTTTATGTTACAAATGTGAAGATTGGGTTGACCTCCCAAACATCTGGGAATTAAGCTTCTAAATAACCATGAGCAAAATAGAAACACAGAAATTTAAAAACTTCTTTCAACTGAAGGATAATGACAAAATGTGTGGGATGCTGCTAAAGCAGTGCTTAGAGGGAAATTTATAGCTTATGTTAGAAAAAAATTTCACCTTAAGAAATTAGAAAAAGAAAATTCAATTAAACCCAACATAAAAAGATAAAAGTAAATAAAAACCACGAGAACAGAAATAAATGAAATAGAAACAAACAATAGAGAATATTGACAAAAGTGAAAGTTGAGTCTCTGGCAAGAGTAATAAAATTGATAAACCTTATGCACTGCTGATCAAGGAAGAGAGTAAATAAAAAGAAAACATCAGTTCAGATCCTAAAGACATTAAAAGGACAATAAAGGAATGCTAAAAACAATTTTATGCTAATAAATGAAACAATTTACCATTAAAAAATTGATTCAAGATGAGTTATAAACTGAACATAAAAGCCGAAATTATAAATCCGGTAGAACACATAGAAAAATAGATGGACAACGTTGGGGTAGACACAAAGATTTCTTAGAAAGGACCAAAACACTAACTAAAAATGTGATAATTTATACAGCACTAAAATTAAAAGCTTCTATATATCAAAAGACACAAGGAAATAAAAAGACAAAATTGGGAGAATGTATTGCCATTTTTATGTCTAAAAAAGGACTTGTCTCCAGAAAATAGAAAGAATGACAAATCAGTAGAAAAAAGACAACTCTATTAAAAAATAGGCAAAAACTTTAACAGCCACATCATAAAATAAGATGTACGAATGACAAATCTGCACATGCAAAGATGCTTAAAATCATTAACACTAGAGAGATACAAGTTGAAACCACAACAAGATAGCACTACACCCACTGGAATGGCTAAGTTGAAAAACCTGGACACTACCAAGTATTGGCAAAAAAAGGAGATACAGAATTACCCTATGATCCAGCAATTGTACTACTAGGTATTTACCCAAAGGACACACAAAAACTAATTTGAAGGGATACATGCACCCTTATGAGCATAGCAGCATTAGCAACAATAGTCAAATTACAGCAAGAGCCCAAATATGCATAGACTGATGAATGGATAAAGAAAATGTCACATATATATTTAATGGAATATTACTCGGCCATCAAGAGAATGAAATCTTGCCATTTGCAACACTGTGGATGGAGCTAGAGAATATTATTTGAAGTGAAATAAGTCAGGGAAAGACAAATACCATACGATTTCACTCATCTGTGGAATTTAAGAAACAAAACAAATGAACATTGTGGGGGAAAAGAGAAGCAAACCAAGAAACAGAGTTAAAAAATTTTTTTAGGGTTTATTTATTTTTGAGAGAGAGACAGACAGAGTGGGAGCTGGGGACGGCAGGGGCGGGGGGGGGGGGTTGGCAGTGGTGAGGTAGAGAGAGAAAGACACAGAATCCGAAGCAGGCTTCAGGCTCTGAGTTGTCAGCACTGAGCCTGATGCAGGGCTTGAACTCACGAACTGAGAGATCATGACCTGAGTCGAAGTTGGACAGTTATAACCAACTGAGCCAACCAAGCACCCCCAGACTCTTAATTATAGAGAACAACTGATGGTTACTGGAGGGGATGTGGGCAGGGGGGATGGGTTAAACAGGTGATGGGTATTAATGAAGGCACTTGTTACAATGAGCACCAGGTGTTGTATGTAAGTGATGAGTCACTAAATTCTACGCCTGAAACTAATATGGCGCTATATGGTAACTAGCTGAATTTGAATAAAAACTTGGGGGGAAAAAAGAAAGAGCAGATGCACTAGAACTCTTTTATACTGCTGGTGGAATGCAAAATACTAAAACCACTTTGAAAAATGGTATGGCAGTTTCTCATCAAGTTTATTCACCTGTTCTCTAACCCAGCAATTCTACTCTCATATATTTACCCAAGAAAAATGAAAACATATGTTCATAAAGAGACTTGCACATGAATGTTCAGAGCAGCTGTATTTGTAATAGTCAAAATGGAAATAATGGAAATTTCCATTCCTAGGAGAATGGACAGATAGATTGTGGAACATTCATACAAGGGAATATTATTCAGCAATACAAAGTAACAAACTAGTGATATATGCAGCAACATGGAGGAATCTCAAAAAATGTTCGAAAGAATTCATATTCAAAAGAATATGTGCTATATAATTCCATTTATTTAAAATTCAGGAACAAGGAAGACGAATCTATGATAGAAATCAAAACAGAAAATGCTTCATAGAGGCAGAGGGCAAGATTCCCTGGAAAGAAGCATGATAAAACTTTCTGTAGTCATAGAATATTCTATATCTTCATGGGTGTTCTTCCAACTCTCTGTGCATATACTATGTATAAATTATACCTCACTAAAAAATTCAAAATTAAAAAAACAGGCAAAAAATAACAATTTCTTAGGAAAAAGTAAATGATCAAAACTGACCCAACAGTGTCTGAAAGTTTGAATGGTTCTAAAATAATGGAAAAAATGAATCAGCGATTCAAAATCTTCTCAAAAATAAATTACCAGGCTCTTTCAGAAAAGAGAAAAATTGGGCTGAGATTAGTGACATTGTGACAAGAAAAGATTAAACAGGACAATAAGAAAAAGTTAAATTATAGGCCACGTTTAACTTGGAGTTTCTATGTAAAAGCCCTAAATAAAATATTATTAAACCAACTCTACAATTTTTAGAAAGATACTATTTCATAACCAAGTGAATGCAACGTGAGCTAAATACAGGAAAATCTCTTACTGTAATCTATTGTATTAACTGGTTGAAAAATCCATGTGATACTTTCAATAGATGCAGATAAGAAACGTGGTCAAGGAACAAATGAAAAGATGCTCAATTTTACAAAACAAACAAAAAACCCCAGGAAAATAGAAGTTAAAACTGCAATAAAGCAAGATACCATTTTACAAACATTGATGGGTCAAAAATTACAAATACCAAGGGTTAGCTACAACGTGAAACAAAGAAAAGGTATGATAGAGTGTAAACTGATACACTCATTTTGGAAAACAATTTGACAGGACCCACCAAAATGGGCTCATCCCCTGACCCAGCAATGAAAAAAAACAATTCCATTCCTAAGTTTATACCAAGAAATGAAAGAAAGAATGTGACATTAAAAGTGGATATGTGTATTGAGGTGGATGGGAAGAGGGGAGTGTTTCAGCCAAGGGGGAAGGAAGAGACCCCTAGAGACTGACATTGGCAGTATCTGCCCATGCTCAGTCACTGGAAGAGGAAGTTTTACCTACAGGGTTTGGGAATATTTCTGATCTCTGGTTTGGAGATAAACGTATGTGGTCAAAGCAATTAACAAAATTATTCCTTGTCCTGGATAGACAGCTCAAGCTGGTTTTTCCTGGTTCTTTTAAATATTTCATTAATATAAAACTCTGTGTTCTGACTCTATGTTCATCAAGCAATATCCTGTTTCCCAAGTGCATCTGCCCGTAGGAAGGGAAGGTACCAATCACCTAGGTTTCGACTATTTCTGATTCCTGAGTAATCCAAAACTGTCCCCTAATTGTAATTTGACTTCTCATATACTTTGACTATAGGAAGAGAAATTTACGCCAGCCTGAATGAGCTGGTTATATTTCTCACGGCATTAATAAACTAGGCATTCTGATTTGTATGACTCTTACATGCCCTTGAGTTAATGTGAATTCCTCCCTCCGGGGCTGATCACCCTGAGGCTGATTCCCAAGCATGATTTCCACTTCTTAACAAAGTTCAGATCCAGCTGTTCTCATGTTAGTTGGCATTACTGTCTCACATCCATTTTCCAACACTTTCTGTTGATTCCTGCCCTTATTAAATCAGTGTTCAACTAGAAATGAAAATTAAAGGTTATACATTAAACTCTATTATATAAAGTAATTCCTAAAACTTCCCAAAATTTTGAAAAGTCAACTAGTTCTATTTCATAAGTATCTCCAAAAATTAATATAAAATATTGCTGAACTCAACATAAGCATGTGTACACATAAACACTTGTGTTTTGAAGTCAGTTTTATAGGAAAGTTATGATTTTTTTGAGAAAGTTTGAAGCCTAATGAAGACGGGCATATCATGACTGAGCACCGACCAGTGCGTGAATTAGTTACATGCAGATTACCTAGTGATGATTTTGTTATGAGACTTTAAGTGGCAACGTAAATAGCCACATGAAACCAGCTGAGCCTGTTAGGACTTGAATATGATAAGCATGTTTCTCAACAACCACGCCTTATATCCACTTTGGTTGACCTTTTTAAAAAAAAAAAAAAAAATCTGACTCTTTTACCCGTCAATGAATAATGCTCACTCAGTGCTGCCTCTGGTCTATTAATTCTGCTTGGCTGTCTTTGAAATTTTTGGACAACATGCTTCTCAGGTGATTGCAACGTGAGTCAAGTAGAAAAAGAAGTTGTCGACAGTCCCAGTGAGGTCCTAAGCCTTGGCAGTGGGGTTCATGCAAGCCTGGTGCTGTCACCACATCAATCAGCCCTGGAGCACACTGTTATTATCACAACCAGTCATTCCCCACTGCAATCACAACAGGAGAGAGGAAAGCCTTCTCTTCACAACTGACTGCAAGCTGCTTGATCCCTGTAACCTTGAGAAGTACCAGAATGTCACAGGTAGGAGTTTCCCTGTGGCACTTCTGCATATCCTTCCCTCCCACTGCACTTCCCCCTCCCTCTCCCTAATCTTTGCTCTTCTCAGACTGGAAGACAGTCACGAATGAGACTGAGCACAAGGATTTGGCTACAAGCCAAAAGGACAAACTAAAAGTATCACAGAGGTGCAGAAGAGGTATAATTTTAGACTGCTGCAGGAGAGAATGCAAAATCTGGAGGCAGAGGCTTCAGTGTCTGGGAGCACCTGACAGTGCTCTTAGGGAATGAAAACTGATCACTAGCTTCAACTAGTGGTCCCTAGCAGGGTCCGTTTCTGGGCAAAATACTGAAGGAAGTAAAATTTATCATCTTTGTTGGCTACTTCCATTTCATACCCTTCTTCCCTATTCCTCTCAGGACTTTTTCTTTTAAGTCTACTTGAATCTATCCTTCCTAGTGATCAACTGGCCCTTGATTCATGTTAATGTTGAAAAGAATCATCCATATTATAATTCACACCCATGTTTAAGGGGTGACTGTACTTTACTGTGTCTAGAAGATTTGGATATGTATGAGGGATAGTATGCCAGTCAATTCAGGGAAGTAATTTTTCATCCTCTTATTCTGGGCTCAAATGCAGTTTGGTCAGTGTGGAACTAGATAGCATTTTCTCCCTTGTTGGTGAGACTAGCATGTGAACTAAGCTTATTTGCAGCTAATACAATCACAACCATGGATGCCATCAATCAAGTGCCTACCTATTCCACTTACCAGATGTTTCTCCCAACTTATCTCATTCAGTCATCACAGAAACAAAATGAAATGGATACTATTATTTCTGTTATATGGATAAGGAAACTGACATAAGTTAGTGAAGGACAGAGCTGGACTTTGAAAACCCTCGACCTCTCCACTATATAACATCTCAGGAAGCAAAAACTTTAGTTAAATTCTAAAACTAAAACACTAAAATGGAATCTCCAATGTAGCAATAGAATACAATTATGACACTGGAAGAGGCAACAGAACATACCTACCTGTTTACCGCCTACCTCAAAAGAACACTGCATGCTTAGAAGGCTTCTCCAAAAGCATGGGCTTTCTTCTAAGAAGATCAACTGTTCAAATAAATCTCTATTTCATTTTTTTTTAAATTATATTCCTGACCTGGGTCACAAACAAAACCTCACTGCATTCTGAAAGGAAGAAATAATACCAATAACATTCTCTTACTAAAATGCAATAAAACTAAAACTAATAACAAAATAAAAAACTGAAAAGGAACTTCCACCCAGAAATTAAGACATATGTTTTTAAAAAACACTAGTCAAGAACATTATATTGAATGGATGAAAACAAACACTGAAAATACATACTATATGATTTCAGTTATGTGAAGTTAACAAGAAAAACTAACCCATGGTAATAAAGATGAAAATAAGTGGTTACCTCTGAGTATTGACTGGGAATGGGCACAAAGGAACTTTCTGGTGGATAAAGATCATCCAAACCTTGATCTAAATGGTAGCTACATGGATGTATACATACGCAAAAATTGATCGGGCTGTACTGTTAAGATTTGTGCATTTTAATGTATTCAAGTTCTTCCTCACTTCAAATAAAAGAAATAAACTAATATAATCCACCACATTAAAAATTAGAATAAAAATGTTATTATCACTCCATAGTTACAGAAACAAAGTTGATAAAATTCATCTCCTGTTTATTAAAAAAAAACTGCTAGAAAACTAGTAATAGTAGAAAACTTCCTTAATCTGATAAAATGTGTCCTAAATATTCTGCTCCAACCCTATACTTAGTGTTGAAGAGCAAAAATCTCTTTTATGACCAGAAATGAAGTAAAAATGCTCATTATCACCACTTTTTTTTTTCTTTCACCCAGTTATTTCATCCACCCATCCCCCCCATCTCTGGCAACCACTAACCTGTTCTCTATATCTATGTGTTTTTTGTTGTTGTTTTTCAGATTCCACACATAAGTGAGATCATACAGAATTTGTCTTTCTCTGACTGACTTATTTCACTTAGCAGAATGCCCTCAAGTTCCATCCATGTTGTTGTAAATGGCAAGATTTCCTTCTTTTTTATGGTTGAATATATTCTTCTTTATCTATTTGTATATTGATGGACACTTGGGTTGTTTCCATGTCTTAGTTGTTGTAATTAAGGCTTCAATGAACATGGGAATGCAGATATATTTTCAGGTTAGTGTTTTCATTCCCTTGGGATAAATATCCAGAAGTGGAATTGCTGGATCATATAGTAGATCTATCACTACTTTTATTCAACATAGTACTGGAGGTCTTAGCCAAGGCAGTAAAGCATTGTCATTATTTGCAAATGGCATGACTGTGCATGGAAAAATCCAAAATAATTTAGAAATAAATTATTATAATTAATAAGTGAAGTTAATGAAGTCCCGATATACAATTTACTAAAATAAATTGTATTTTTATAAATAAATGAAACTATTAGAAAAATAGCACTGAAAACCATCAATGTTAAATACCTTAGAATATAATCTAATAAAATGTACACAAAATTTCAACACAAAGAACTTTAAAATATTGAAAGAAATTGCAAAATCCAAATAAATAGAGATATAATTTGTTTATAAATTAGAAGACTGTGTTATAAATATGTCTGTTCTCCCTAAATCAACTGATAGAGTCAATGCACTACAGTTATAATTCCAGCAATTTGGGGGGAGGGTAGGGAATTGACAAGTTTCTAAAATTTATTTTTTAAAATGCAAATAACTAAGAACAGATAAGGTAGATTTGAAGAAGAATGATTTGGAGAATCTAGTTACACCGCTAAATATTAATTGAGCCACATTAATTAAGACAGTGTGACACCACCGGTTTGAGCACAGGCAAATGGAACAGAAAAAGAAACAGAAGAGGGAATCCAGAAATACGCCCCGACACGGACACATGGTTTATGGCAAAGATCACATTACAGAAACACAAGTAGAGAACTGACAACAAATTGTTGTGGGTCAGTTGACTATCCAAAAGAAAAAAATTAAGCTTGATTCCCACAATGTACCATATAAAAATTCAACTCTAGGTGGATTGTAGGTTTAAACGTGGAAGGTAATCGCTTCTTGGCTAAGAAGAATCACTTCTTGGCTAAGATCAAGTGTAAATGTGAAAGGTAAAACAATTACTTTTAGAATATGATCTGCATGACTTTGTCGTAGGCAAAGATTTCCCAAATAGTATACAAAAATAACGCATTAACCATAAAGGGAAAAATAAGTTGGACTACATAAAAATTAAGAACTTCTGCTCATCAAAAAACTTATTTGGAGACTTATAAGATACAAAGTAGGAGTCCTACTTTGTTTGGAATGCCTACATCTGAGAAAGATTTTGTACCCAGAATATATGAAAAACCTCTTTAGATAAAAAAAAGTTCATAAAAACATGGGCAAAAGACTTGAAAAGGCATTATAAATGATCATAACCAAATAGATAACAAAACATATGAAAAGATGCTCCTTGGTAATAATATAAATGCAAATCTAAAACCAGAATAGTTAAATTTAAAAAGACTAATAATACCAGGGCACCTGGGTGACTCAGTCAGTTGAGTATCTAACTCTTGATTTTGGCTGAGGTCATGATCCCAGGGTTGTGGAATCAAGCCCCACATTGGGCTTCATGTTGAGCATAGAGCCTGTTTAAGATTCTGTCTCTCAGCCCTCTCCCCAGAGCGTGCTATCTCTTTAAGATAAGATAAGATAAGATAAGATAAGATAAGATAAGATAAGATGATAAGGTAAGATAAAGAAGACTGATAATACCAAGTTTAATAAGGATGTGGAGCATAGGAACTCTTACATATACTGTTTTGGGGAGTGTAAATTGGAACAACAACTTCCAAAAACTTTTTAGAAGTATTTACCAAAGCTGTATACGTGGCATGATTCATGGCCCAGCAAATCACCTCATAGGTATATAGCACTTACAGACCTTTGCTTATATGTGTACCAGGAGACATATATAAAGATGTTCATAGCAGTTTTACTCTTAATTGCCACCAACTATAAACAATCCATGTGTTAATCAGTAATAGAACAGATATTAAACTGTGGTCTATTAGCAAATGGAATTTTATTCAGCAATTAAAATGAATGAATTATTCCTACATGTTGCAACATGAGAGTCTCACAAATGTAACATTGAGTGAAAGAAGCTAGACTCAAAAGACACACAACACTCTCTAATTCTATTGATGTACATTTGACAAACAGGTGAAATGAATTTAGTTTTGGAAGTCAGATAGTGATCAACAGCCTGAGAAGTTGTAGTGACTGGGAAGGGATACATTAGGGCTTCTGCAAGTTCTATTTCCAGTAATGTCCCATTTCTTGATAAGGCTAGGGCTACACAGGCGTGTTCTCTTTGTAAAACTTCACTGAGATGCATACTTACGGATTATTCCCTCTTTGGATATTGCACTTCAGTGAAAAACTATTTATTTTAAAAAATTGAGGTAGCACAAATACAGAAAATTAAAAATGACAAGAAGGAGATACTACCAGAAATGAAGGAAACAAATGAGTCATGAGACTACTTTGCACAGTTCAATGCAAATAAATTTGAAATGTATTATTTTCTAGAAAAATACAATATACTCCAAAAGAGCAAATCTAAACAGTTCAGCTACTATAAAAGAAATAAACAGTTAAAAGGAAATATATAATTACAAAAGAACAAATGCAAAAGAACAAATGAAAAAGCTTTCTGGAACAAAACAGAATTTAGTCAAGTAGTTTATGAAATCATCATGCAAAAATCAATGGCCTTCATCTATACAAACAAAAACAGAATGTATAGAAGACCTCATATATAATAACCAAAATAAGAAAATAAACACATATGAGTAAACTTGACTAGAAATGCCCAGAATGTATAAATGCCTTGAAAGACAAAAAAAAAAAAAAAAAAAAAAAAAAGAAGGAAAGAAAAAAGGAGTTGAACAAATAGAAAGATATACTGCATTTGGGGATTGTAAAACTCAATATTCTAAAGATGAAAATTCTCTCTCAGTTCAATATTTAAATGCAATGAAATATTAATAGAAAATACCATCATTAATTGTATATTAAAATACAATTATAGCTTCTATAAGTAATCCAGTCTGGTATGAGAAGACAGACTGACCAATGAAAGAGAATAGAAAATTCAGAAACAGATCCAATGCATTTGGAAATGTAGACCATGAGAAAAGTAGCATCTCAAATCAATAGGGAAAAGATACACTTTCTAATATCAGGTGTTGGGATAGCCAAGTGAAAAAAAAGATAAAATTGGGTTCACTCTTCACACCAGAGGCAAAAATTAATTCAAATGTAAGAGTTAAATGTTAAAGTCTAATGAAGCCGTGCAAGTCCTAGAAATATGATTTGGCAAAACACAGAGGAATTTCTCTTTAACTTTGGAAGGGGCTCCTTTCCAAACTATGATTCACAATGTAGAAGAGAAAAGGGGGAACGTGCTACATACAATAATACACATTTCCCATTAAAAGACACCAGAAGTCCCTGGAAAAATGCCTGATTCTAGGTGTGGGGCAGGCAATACACAACATCTGTCACACCAGAAAGCGAGGAAAATATTATTAGAGCTATTAGGATTTTGCCAAATGGACTGAACAGCCAACTTGAAAAGTTTTCTACTTGCCAAAGATAGAATTCTCTGAGCAGCAACGACAATAGTATCTAAAATGGATTGAAATATATCAACCATGTTTAAATTCATGAGTTAATGATAATTAAAAAAAAATCTTGATTACTCTTGGAAAATGTTAAGGATCTAACTCATTATTTTGGAAACTGGTTAATACAGAGGGAAAATTAAGCATTTATTCTGCCTTTATTATATGAACAGTATCCCAGATAAATAATTGATAAAGAATACTTCTTTATAAAAGTATTCAAGCTAGTAAATGAAGAAGGAGTAATAGAAAAGTGCATTTTGCAGCTCTTAATGAGCTAATGAATGTAGGCAATAATCTTTAATGGCTGTTACCATCTCAAAAAAGACAGACAACCAGACATCATATGCTTCCTGATGAGTGTACCCAGTACTGCTTATGAAATATATTTGCTAGAACAAAAAAGTCAAACCTGAATCTAATCAAGACTTTATAGCAAGTTATCAACTTATAGGAAAGAGAGGGACAAGAAAACAACCTAAGCAATTCTAAGCAGGGGCATATGAATAGCAAAATCCATAGATGAAAAACTCTACTGGACTAACAACCTCAACAGATAAACGGTAAGAAGAAAAAAGATGGAGGAGAACATACAGATTAAATGAGCCTTAAGAGACACATCAGTCAATTGTAATTTATGCACCTTATTTGGAATCTAATTTAAGCAAACTATCTATGTGCAAAACAGACTCTTTGACCAGATATCAAGGATATTATTAATTCTTGCTATGATACTATAGCTATGTTTTTAAAAAGAGTACTTATTTTTTAGAAATACATATTAAAATATTTATAGATGAAATTATATAGCATCTGAATTTCCATTAAAATAATCAAGTTAGGGGACAAAACAAGTGAAGATGAAACGATACTGGCCATAAATTGGTAATTGTGGAATGTGGGTGATGGGCCCATGGGAGTTTATTATGCTATCCTCTCAACTTGCTCATGTCTGAAATTTCTGTAACAAATTTTAGAAGTTTAAAACATCATTGTTCATTTTAGCTCAATCACACATTCACCTAAACTTTATTGGCCAATCACTAAGGATTTGAAAGGAACAACAATAACAGAAACAAATTTGAATTTATGTGAATCTGAAGGGAAAGCTGAGTGTAATAGTATGAAATAGAAAAGAAGAAGTAAGATAGAATCCTTTTTATTAAAGATGTTCCCCTTTACCATCCAGGACACAATAAAAACATTCAGAGTCAAGATAACCCCTTTGAAATTTCCATTTCTTCATTTAAAAAACAAAAAAACAAAAAACCAAAACCAGACTAACTCTAGAAGGTGAACCTCACTCAATCCCTGAATAAATTAGCGAAGTAGGTGAGCTTGTTCTCACAGTCTCAAAATATC
Source organism: Felis catus (assembly GCF_018350175.1). NCBI lineage: Eukaryota > Metazoa > Chordata > Mammalia > Carnivora > Felidae > Felis > Felis catus. The sequence goes on along the minus strand of NC_058376.1, from coordinate 84,671,482 downwards.
TCTATTAGGGTCTTTCCTTTACCTTCCACAGATGTCTTTCAGACCTACCGCAGTCCTACACTCTCCCATTTGATAAATTTGCCTGTCAGTGGAATGTATTGCCTTTATAGGATTATTTGCTTAAGTCATACAATGCACTATATTAAGTGCTGTGTTAAGTATTCAGGGTATGCATTTTCAAATACATGTAGCTATGTGGCTTCTATGAAAAATATTAATTACTACAGTTTTTAAAATTATTTCTGCAGGAGTGCCTGGGTGGCTCAGCTGGTTGAGCGTCTGACTCTTGGTTTCTGCTCAGGTCATGATCTCATGGTTTGTGAGTTTGAGCCCCACATGGGGGCTCCGCTCTGGTAGCACAGTCTGCTTGGGATTTTCCCTCTCTCTCTCTGTCTCTCTCTCTGTCTCTCACTCTCTCTCTCTCTGCCTCTCTACTGCTCTCTCCGTCTCTCATAATAAATTAATAAACTAAAAATTCTTCCTGGAACACTTGATAACTATGGACACTCTGACCAATATTTCAATAATCCTAGTTATGATTTATCTTTCATAATATATTCTAAAAGAATAAGTTACTTCTTTTCAAAGAACTCATCTTGAAGTAGTCATTTATATATCATCTCACTTTTTTAATGTTACTATTCTTCTCCTCCACCTCCTCCTCCTCCTCCTCCTCTTCCTCCTCCACCTCCTTCTCCTAAACTAAATACCAGTTCAGGAAAGCAAGTACACACCGAAGAAGATGTGGATTTAAAATGGACTTTTTGGAAATTTCAGAGGAGAAGAGAATTTTAGGAGAAGAGAAAAAGGGAAAATGATGAGACCTAGGTTCAACTTCATAAAGAACAGGATGATTCTTTCATGAACAAAAGAATGGAATTGTACACATCTGTAAGGTGACTCTGGATTGCTTCACATATGTGAAATGTGACAAGTGTAGAATTAGTTAAGTTAAAAAGAAAATAATATGTATATTTGTATTTATATAAGAGATATGTATTATACATATATATGTATGTATAGAAATTACATGTGTATACATCTTTATGTATAAATACAGTATGGAGAATATTTTGAAGTAATTGCTTTGATTATTTAGCATTGGGGGTTGTAGAGGTGGGTGGGCATATGATCCAAAACTATTGGTTGGACCATTGGCCAACATGGAGCAGGAAGAACAAGGCAATTCAGTTGAAACACAAATAACAGGTTCAGTATATAAAAAACAAAAGGAAAGACTCTCAGCATGTATGTTTAAGATGTATGAGTTACAGTTCTACCGGAAATTATGAAATATTTATTACAATTGTTCCCAGATAGTTGTCTCAGAGACCTATAAGAAAGTATTTTAAACAATGACATTGGCGTAGGGCTACCAAGTTTCTCTTTTTTTCAGGTAAACACATTTTAAATTTCCATCTGCTATCTTTGTCATTTTATTCAAAATGATAGTTTAATAAAAAAGTAGGGAAGACATAATTTCCAAAAGAAAAAAATAGTCCCTCTCAAATCACATAGACAGATTAATGACAGGTATCAGTCTGGATACCATTTTAGCAGAGCTGGGTTTTCTTTTATTAAACTCTTTTAAAACTCAAATTATATAAATAACCTATATGCACAATACAGAAAACTTGAAAGTACATAGAAGATCACTAAGAAAAAAGTTTGAATCTCCCCATCCAAAGATAACCAAAACTTGGTGTGCCATGCACATGGCATTTTTAATATGTAATTGATTGATAATATCCATTAACCAAAACCTATTGTACTGTTCTTGCCTTGTTTAAATACTATATCAGGAATATTTCTCAAGAAAATATGTATTCTTGTACAACGTGATTTTTAATAACTGCACAATGTCATGTTTATATGAGCACAGAATAATTTATGTAACCAATCCTCTATTTGTTGAGAATTTGCTGTTTCTCTCTTTCTCTCTCTTTTCTTTTTTTTTTTTTTTTTTTTCATTTTTCTTCTATAGTAAGCAGTATTTGAATTTCCTCAGGTCTCTTCAGCTTGTGAGAACAGAATTAGCGTCTACTCAACAGCGGTAATGTACCTTTTACCATCTCTTATTCCCACCCCTTTTCATGCAGAATCTCAGGCTGGAACACTCATAGAGGTCCCTAGGGATAGAAGCTTCACATGACTTCACTAACAACTTGGCTCCTGTCAGAGTAATGGCTCTTCTTGTGAATATTCTCTGGGCACACTGGTATCCTCTGGAAACCACTGAAGTCCCCAGTAAGTTTTAAGGGGTCTACGTTCAGTTTCATATTGGAGGAAGCCTAATTCCCATTCTATCATTTGTATTATTTTGTGTTACAGGGATTCAGACCACACATTGTTGCTTGGGCCACAAGGCCCCCATGAAAACAGCTCCTTTGGCTTCTGCCCAAAGCCCCTCTTTCTATAAATCTTGGACACTTATGGCTGAATTGGTCAGGGTGGTGGCAAAATGCAATGGAAGGCTACTTCCTCAGGTGCACCCAAAGGCTCAACTGCCTTTTCAGCACAGGCAGGACTCCTGCTGTGAGGAACACTTTGGGCACCTCTCTCCCTTCTTCTGGAATAAATTCCTAGGAGTGAATTCCTATGTTCATTTTTTAAGACTTTTAGTGTTGTTATGAGCTAAATTGTGTCCCCCAAATTCATGTGTTGAAGCCCTAACCCCCAGTGCCCCCCCCAAAAGGGACTATATTTGGAGATAAGGGCTTTAAAGTGTTGAGTAGGTTACTTGCGACCCTTACGGCAGACCCTAATCCAATATGACTGGTGTCCTTGTAAGAGAAGGAAATTTTAACACACAAAGAGACCCCAGGTGAGCCCACAGAGAAAAGGTCATGTGATAACACAGAGAGAAGTCACCATCTGCAAGCCAAGGAGAGAGGCCTCAGGAGAAGCCAAACCTGCTGTCACAGTGATCTCAGATTTCTAGCCTCCAGAACTGTAAAGAGAAATAAATTTCTCTTTGTGAACTCCCCCAGTCTGTGGTAACTTGTTATAGCAGCCCTAGCAGACTAATATAAATGTATACTCTAGGATTCAGCAAAACACTTCCACTTCCCGTATTGGCAATTCGGATTTCACTGTTGCCATGAAATCGCAGAACATCAACTTTGGAAAAACGTGGAGACCTATCCAGGAGCCTATCTGAGCCCAGGATTTACAGGATTCTGTACAGTTCGCTTTGGGCTTTCCTCAAACACACTTTTTTTTTTTTCCTAACGAAAAATATTCTTGGTCACTTTAGCAGAATTTCACTTTTGAAAGTTTCTCATTAGTAAAAGATATCTGTGGCATGATGGGAACTCAAGAAAAAATGTAATGAAATGGATGGATGAACCAACACGTGACTAGATAGAGTGGCATCAAACGCTCTCTACATATGGACCTCGGATGTTGGAGGGGAAGGGTCGTACTGATGTCTTCTTTGAACATTTTAAAATCCAGCTCCCTAAACTCAAGTTTATTTGGCATCCCTTTCCTTGACTACTGGTAATACATCTACCCATTTCTCCCACAGCTCATGTCACTTGCATTTCATCAACGCTTGCCTTTTTGCTTCCTTTATTTTCTCATTTCAATTAGAAGCAGGCTTCATTTAGAAGATAGTTGGCCTGGAGAAGGTTTGGGATGAATTCCACTTCTAATTACAAGGATAAAAGCATTTACACATTTTTAAAGATATATTAGAGAAAGCATTGTTGCAATTAAATGACTCTGTTGTCTGTTTCTGGCATAGAGCTCAGAAAAATTCCCAGCCTGGGAATCAAGTAGAGCTAGTCACAGACAGGTGCTCAGAGTACTGTACCTCATCCATACCACTGAGCAAGCAATGAGTGCTGCTCTGTCCCCAACTTCCTCATAATATCTCTCCAATGAATTTCTTGTTGTCATAGGCAATGTTTCATGCAATTCGTGTTTCTATATGTCACATCTTAGAATCAGACAAAGACCAGCCAAATGCCATAAACCACCCAGAAGCCTCTTTGCTCCTTTAAGGAGACCAACAAATCTATTCTTATTGGTATTCCTGTTAAACCCTTATAAATACTGGTTAGTCTTCCGTGGCCATTTAAGAGACTTTTATATGGTTTTTGAAATGCTCTCCAACCATATTGCTTTTATCTCTTTTTTTCTTTATTGATTTTTCTCCTTAAGACTTTAATTCACTCTTCTGAGGTTGCTACAGTCAAGAGAGAAATTCTGCAGATCACATAGAGATAACATTCTAACCCAGTCTGGGTCACATGCATCTCACATAAGAATACCAGCTTCCTGCAGATAACTGGTCCTTTCCTGCGTTTCAAGCCCTTTCGGGCTCTCTTTTCATTTTTTTTTCTGTCCCTTAGTATTTGAGACTTAATCTTTCTTCAGTCTTATTCTTCACGCTGAGCTCATCTGAAATGTACCAATAATTGCTACCAGCTAAATCTGGTTTCATCATTCTGAAAATTCCTCATTGAAACCAGCTCTGTAGAATACGAATCTGATCATTTCTGCAGGTTAAAGTGACATTGGGGATGTAGCTTTGCCAATACACTATAGTGTGAGCATAGATAATTTGGGGGTGAATTTGAGTATATTTGTAAAGGGTATAGTCATGTAACATTTAGCTAAATACTGTAACAAACACCATTTAACTTGATTCAAGAATCATCTAAGTGGAAGTATTTTTTTAAATCATGTGTCGACAAAACCTTTATAAAGTTTAATATTCTGCTGAAAAATACCTTTAGTTTCAATTGTTAGGTAGACCAAGTGCTGGAAACACTGGGAGAATGACACTTTAATCTATTTTATCTTCCAGATTTGTATGTATTAAATTCAACAAACATTTCCTGAGTTTCTACAGTGTGCTATTGTGTGAGGTATTGAATATAGAGTTAAAAGAGTCTCGGGTCACAGTAAATATGTATATATTACAAATATACAAACAAATTAATGACACTGTGAGACATGCACATATTAAGTATATGCTATGATCGAATCTATGTTGGGAAATCAGGGAAAGCTTCCTAAGGGAAGCGACATTTGATATTTTAGATTAAAATATTTTCAAGGGTGACCATTAATTCATTCCTTTACAGGTTCTGCCTTTATCCTTTAGGCTATGGTCATTATCATTATTAATGTCACATTCAATCACTTACAGACCTGTCATTTAGAAGGTATTGGCAACATTTCACAACCTATTCCAATCGTCCTCCCAATATCACTAAATAGTAGAGATAAGAGGGACATGAGAAACATTTGCAAAGAAAGTAAAGTTGATTTGAGGACTTCCTTTCCTTCCTCCTGGTATCCTGTTTCTTCCCCCAGCCCACTGGCATCAACCCTGTGTCTTACACCAGCTATACCCTGCAAAAGTGCTAATTGCTAAGCAATTATAAAATAAAATAAATAAAATTAATTAATTTAATAAAATAAATAAATAAATAAATAAATAAATAAATAACATATTTTCCCATATGTTTGCATTTTAATTGAGCAATAGGACCAGGGAAATGCAAAACAGTAAATAATGGTAGTACGATTGGTAGTAGAGTGACATTTGGAGAAGAGAGGACCACTGGTGCCACTTCCACAGATTAGATAACATAGGGAGCCATGGCATAGCATACTCATAGAATTAGTGATGGGATAAACCTCTCCACTCCAATTTAATGAGCACAGTGATTTTTCTCAAGGCCAAAAAATGGAGTCGGCAGGAATCTACGGCTCTTAACTTCTCTGTTCTAGCTATTCCTGTTAGACCATCCTACATTACCTCTTGAATGCACTAATTAATTTTATTAACTTAAATAGTTCAATTAATATTGACATCTGCTTGTGTAGTGATTTATAATCATAATAATGCCGTATCCACTGGTTCTCATGTTGTCTCCTTTAATCCCCAAAACAACCAAGTGAGGAAACTGAGGCCCTGATGCGTAAAGAGACTTGTCCAAGATCACCTAGCTGGTGACAGAGTGGTACTGGTCTGGTGTGTGAGAGCCCAGGGTCCGTGTCACTGACACCTCTCCTCTGCCAGGATGGATGCTGATACGTTCAGTCAGAGCACGCTCCTACCACGGCCCACCGTGGGCCCAGGTGAAGAAACCAGTCTCCCGTAGAGGGGCAGCTCTTCTGTGGTCAAGAAAATAAGGGCTGTGTTCTGGGGCCGGAACTTGCCTCTAAATCCTCTCAAGGTTCATTCAAAGAACATAACGCATCTGAAACCCAAGCAGACACTCTAACTTTTATTGTTTTTGTCCTTACTTTTTGTTTATTGAAAGAGTACAGAACGCATTGCCTATTTCTGACACCAAAATAGAAAGCATGCAGTGCCCACCACAACCAATCAATTCCCAGGCACAGAAGGCCCCAGAAACCCTGGATACAACAAATCCTCACCCTGCCATCCCTTCTCAAGTCGTGTGAGTGGACTTCCTGTGTGATTCGGGGGTAGAGTCTGCTGAAGTCCTAGGAGCTGGCAACCAGCTCCCTCCATAGATGGCTTTCAGTTAGGAAGCATGACTGGTGGCTTCATACAAGTGGAGAAAGGGGGGAGGAGGGCTGAAGAGAGGAGGAGGAGCCCTCGGCAGAATTCCAAGTTCCGTGGTACTGGCCCCACGGAACTTTGGAAACAAGAATCAGGCTTGGGCTGCACAGGTTCCAAGTCACAGGGCTTCCATGGCTGGCAAGCGCCGAGCCGGAAATTCAGTTGAATAGAGCCCTAAATGTTTTTTTGTTTGACATTCATGCTTAACAGAAAATGATGAATCCATTAGCAACTCCTTCCGTTGCCAAAAGAAACAGACTTGCACTTGTAGATTGCTTTCATTCTGTGCTATCAAGCCACTGCATGTGCTGCTTTCACAAAGCTGACAGTCATCTATCATTTTTAAATGGGTTTAGAGGTGCAGTTGTCTTTGTCTGAAGTGTGTGGATGTGTCAGCGTGAATGCGACTCATTAAAACAGGCTGACCCAAACAGTTTAAATAGGATTCACAGTAGGGGGAAAATGTTTTATTTGAGGTTTGTTTGGAATTATTTTGAAGTTTGTCACTAATTTTGAAAAACAATGGGCTCATTTTCCCAACTTCTTTTTCTTCCCTGAGATGTGTTCCAGAGAACAAATAGCTATATTATACACTGTCTCGAAAACATGCTCTTTTGGAAATGAAGAAAGATTCTATGATTGTGAAATTTCAAGAGTTCCCTTGTGCTCTAGAACATTTCACATACTTAAATGACTTCATGCAGCCCCCAAGTTTCTCCCGCTCTCCTCAGCCCCTGACCCCCAACCCATAAATGACATCTTTGAACATCATCTTTAGACCCTTTTTTTGTCATTTCGATTAGCCTCTCAAAGAACATCTTTTGTAGTCAATGATTTAACATATGGATTAAATCTTAAATAAAATGAGTTCAAATATTAACAGGAAAGCACCTGGCTGTATGCATCTGGGTTCCATAGGACATTATTTTGTTTTAAATGCCTCAAGATGTTCAATAAAATCGAACATTGGCAAACTCATCCCCAGTGTGAGCCCGTGGACCTTCAACTTGTTTTCCAGTGGCTCTCTTCTTTCTCTTCTCTCATCCCACACTAATATTAAGTTCCTAAAGCAACAATGAAAGGGCAAATCACAAAAATTAAGATCCAAGAAGATCTGGACATAGCAATGAAGGAGAAAGTAACTTGTCAAGACTTTCAGGGCAACTAGTAGGGTTGATCTTTTGCGTTTTATATGTGGTCACAGAGGGAGGTATTTGAAATATTTAACACCTATAAGTCCTGAGCACAGCCGATCAGAATTGTTACCAGAGTAGGGTCCTGGAAGCCCATTGCTAGGGCAAGCATTCATTTAACCCTTATGCTGCTGGATGCAGGAGATTCCAGGATTCACAGTGTTGACTTCAAGGAGGCTGGGCAGTCAGTGGGAGTAGGTGGGGGCTGAGGGTAGTTGCTATTTATCAACCAGCAGAGAAGTATTTCAGTATTTTAATACTTCACTATACCAGTGTGTTTTGGCTGAATTCCAGCCCTGTTTTTTATTATCTCTTATTCTTCATTGCACAGATTCCTAGGAATTGAGGAAACAAAAGCAGGCATACCCCATTATGTTTTGACATTGTCCTATCATCCACCACTTCTTTCTGTACAACTCCAAATCAACCAAGCACCTACAAAGGTACAAAGTGCTGTTCACACTGCTCGCACAAGAATGAATGTTGTTGAAAGCGAGGGATGAGGATTAAACCATAAGAAAAGGGTGATATAGTAAATATGGTATTATAAAAAACATTTTAAAATACAAATAATTTCTTATCTTCACCCCATTTTACCCAAAGCGCTTCTAGATTTTTCACACTGCAAAGCCCATTATAGAATAAAATATGCAGGATATGTATTTAAATCATGTCCCATGCTTCCTTTAAGGAACTAAAATGATTTCATGTAAATTAACCCATTCATTCATTCCTTACCACTACCACTCCCAAAAAAGGTAAACTCAAGGCAAGTCTTATAATATGCATTTTGTAAGTGAAGAAATTTAAGCAAGTCTCAAGACCCTAAGTCTTGAACCAACCAAAGACCAGTTCAACTCAAGTCTCTTGCATCCAATACTGCTTCGATCAAGTTGCCAAATGGTCTGACAACAAGTAACTATTCATGTAAGAAGAGGATGGGGGAATGTGACAATTCTGAGACCTCACTCTTTACAGAAGTATAATTGGACGTCCCTAGAGTAACTTAAGACACTTCAAAGCTTAAAATACACATCAAATATAAGGAGGAAAAAGAGGAACGTATTGCTTTTATAAAAGAAGCACTGACAAAAAAAAAAAACAGTTTCTACTTAAATGCAAATATAATTAAAAGCATTTGATAGAGAAAGAAAGCACAGACCAAAAGAGAGAGACAAAGTACAGAAAGTTGCATTCCTTCTAAAGTTGCTGTCAGCCAAATGTGTCTGTTCACATCCGATTTTCCCAGGCAATGTGCTCGATAGCAGATTACATTTCCAATCAAAATCGCAATACTCAAGTCCAAAATATTTTAAACTATTAATTAATATGCTACATATAATTAGAGACTCATAAATACATATGAGTTCCATATATGTAAACAAATATATACTTTATAAAGATTCCAAAGGACTGAAACTGTAAAGTCTCATGCATTCTATTTAATAACAGATTAAATACAGGCTTTGGAGTCAGACTGCCCAAGTGTGTATTCCAATGTTTACACTTTGTGGCTGTATAACTTTTGACAGATTACTTCCTCTGGCCTTTGCTTATAAAATGAAGATATTAGGTCACCTGAGTGGCTCAGTCAGTTAAACAACTGATTCGATTTCAGCTCAGGTAACGATCTCATGATTCATGGGATCGACTCTGTGAAGCCTGCTTCGGATTCTCTCTCTCTCCTTCTCTCTCTGCCTCTCTCTTTCTCAAAATAAATAAATAAATTTAAAATAAAATAAAATATAAAATAAAGTGGAGATATTAACACCATATGGTGAAGTGTAAGGATTAAATATGTTTGTCAACTTTTAATAGAATGACTGGTGGAGAGTAGATATTTGGGTACCTCCTTCTCATGGACAAATCCTCCTCTTTTTCAGTGAACATTTCCCTTTAGCAAGCAAAGACATTAATGATGGAATTACTGGTCCTTCTGTTGCAAAGTTGGAATTTCCTCAAAAACAATGCCAATGCAGTTTCGGGAATACGTGGCCCCTGCTCCTGGTCCTAAGCAGCCCTCAAGTTTTTCTTCATCCTAGACTGTCTGCCTAGTTCCCACTCTCCTATTTTCTGATCACCCCAGGGCTTGGGCCACTGCTGCCACCTCTCTGATCACCTGGGTTCTCTTTCAGGTGGTAGAGAGAGATCCCAAGCCCTCTGTAGAAGCAGGTATAAGCTACCCAAATTCTTCTCCCTTTATTCATGCATCTTAAAAAAATGACTTGTTTGTTTGTTTGTTTGTTTGTTTACAGTGAGAAATACAAGGAAAGTTGGGGAAGAAAACTGTCAAATAAGGAACAATTATTTATAAAATTCCATTGAGTCAATTCTGCTCTTGACTGAATTGCAAGTGGAACTAAAGTCTTTCTTGGTTCCAATATTATATACATTTTTTCTTTACTCATTTAAACTTTCATCATTGCTGACTGTATTAATCTATTCAGAGAACATGTATTGAGTACCCACTATGTGCTAGGTGAAGAGTAATTTAGGTACAGTTTCAGAACTTGAGATGTCCCAAGTCTAGCCTTCCTGCCTCCAGTCTACTGGTTCTCAAACTTTAGCAGGAAACAGAATCACCTGGAGAGATTGCTAAGCCACTCATTACTGGGCTACTTGCTCAGCTTCTGATTCAGGAGGTCTAGGTGAGGGTCTGAGAATTCGCATTTTAACCTGTGGATGCTGGTCCAGGAAACACTTTGAGACCACTGCCCTAGGCTATGCCTGCAATCCATTGTCTTTGCTGTCACATGTGTGAACTTTATAAAACATAATCAATCACTCAGAGAGGCAAAAACCCTAATTAGTTCTCCAATACAGCCAAACCTTCAACCTTTGAGATTTGCCATTCAAGACTGCTTTTCCAGCCTTTGTCTGGGGATGACTGAGCATGAGGAAGTTCTCCCCCTGTACTGTAACCTCCCTGGTCAAGGTGAACTCTATCCCTACCAAATACTGTATAGATCATTTTGAATAATCAGCTTCTTGGGAAAGTAAAAGTCTTGGATTTTCCATTTATTAAACAAGGGACAGAAGACTGGTTTTCCTTCTGTAAGTATATTGGCTCATTGGATAAAGTTCAAAGTGAGCCTTTAAGGAGTAGAGGGACGTAACGGTACTGTGGAATGGAACCCTGCCATGAAGGACCAAGTATTTTTAAAAAGCTATTTAAAAAAATATAAGTTTGAATTGAAGAAATATATCACAACACCCATGACATTAAAGTACTTATTAATAAATTGTTTTCATGATATAATTGTGTGTCTGAAAACATTAACAGGACAAAAACAATGTGTAAACATTGATATAGCATACAATTGCATCAAAGAGAAAAAGGGAACACTATTTTTCATTTTCACCCAGTGAGATTAACCTAAAATAATCACTTGTGGGTTTGTTTGTTTCACTGGCAAAGCTTCAGTGTGTGGTTATTCTTAGGAAGCAAAATTAAAAGTATGATACTCCTTTTTACTAGGGTATAACCTTTCTGTATCGATATGGTTTATGAAAAATGTTGTTTCTATAAAAGTTTCTGCAAAACAAAGCATTTCTAAATAACCAGAGTAAATTCTCAGGTATTGCAAGGAGATGGATTACGTTAGTGGATTGCTAAAAATCATTTGATTTGGGGAATTAAAGGTAGAAGACAGACAGAAAGAATTATAGACAGACAAGACCATGTATAATAATTGCCATATTTTTTTATTATCTCTGAAAACTGTTGTGTTCATAGCTGTTATTTTTTAAAATGTCTTGTCCATGGGCAAGCTTCTAATTTAACACTGTAGAGAGGCAGGAGAAAATATATCAATAATGAAGACAAACTCAATAAACATGTTCTGGAGTGTATGCATGTGTATAGGAGGCTCTGGGGGATGGTAGAAGGGAAGCCTGAGACACTGCTATTCACACTTAGAAGTCCAATGTGATACCTTTAAAAAAAATTGTCCCTACATTTGTAACTGGAGTCCTATGATGTGTGAATAGTTTTCTAATTCCACCTGCTGTGTCAGCCAGCAAACTGGCCATACTCAGCCTATCCATCTTTGCTGAGATCTCATACAGGCTCTGGAAAGGAAAGGGGGAGGTCTAGAAGGATTTGTGACCAAATGCAATCAAACAGCACATTTGTAGGATTCGTGAACAAATCCCACCGAATGACATTTGATGGCTACTATGTCTTCAAACCATTGGAAAGATAGCTAACAAGACAAACTTGGAATTAAGCTATTTACCAGTATTCACATTAAATACATGCATACAAAGCAGAAACTGAAGTCAAAGGCCTTTTAGTAGTAGCCTGGTTTATGCAAAGAACCCTGGATTTATACAGGCATCTGGGGCAATGCATGGCATGTAGTAGGTACACAATAAATAACAGAAGTAGTGGTAGAACAAGAAGTGAATAACTTGAACTTTTGTATACACCCTTCCTTGAAGGGCAGGTCAAGGGTGGGGATAAACCTCCAGCTCCACCTCTTTTTTCTTTTCTTTTTTTCTTTTTTTTTTTTTTTTTACGGAAGCTGCTTAATGCATTTATGCTGTGTACAGGAGCAAATAAATGAGTCAGAAATAATCAAACTTTCCTAAAAATTATGAGTGATGGAATAAAAGATTTCCCATCACCTACCATGCCAGACATGTCAATAAATATCTTTCAACACCTGCTAAGTGCAAGTCAATGTTCTTAGAGCAGGGAAGGATAAATAAAGATGATCTTAACCTTCTAAAGACAATGGTTTGAACTTCTCAACTGTGGCTGCAGGTAGATCTAGGAAGATTTCAAATATCTTGGCACCTAGGCTGCACCTCATATGAAGCAAATCAGAATCTCTGGGGGGTGAGATTCACTCATCAGTGTTACTTATATTCTTCCCCCGGTGATTCCAGCGCACAGCCAATATTAAGAAGCGATGCGTAGGAGATAGGTAGAAGACAACAGGCATATAGGTAAATAGCAACAATGTGACACTGATAACAAATATATGTGAAAACAATAAAGATATCAGGGATTGGAGAGCATATAGCAGGAGAGGTATATATACAGAGGTTTCAGGGAGGAGTCAGTTTTAAGCAAAATCTTCAAAGATGCTACATTCATACAGGTGGCATCTGGACAGGCAGGAGACCCACGTTGGAGGGATGGCAATACGTCATGTAAAAGGCAGGAGTTGCATGTGATGTTTCGTGTATGTAAAGAATAACAATGCATTCAACCTTTTTTAAAAAAAAATGTCCATGTCAACACGACAACCCTGCCCCCCATTTGACTTAAGTTTCACAACTATTTGTGCAATCCTAATGGCCCAAATTTCTAGATTTATCTTTCGATCTTAAGGCCAAAACACGTAAGAAATTATTTCAACAACTTTTACATATTTTTATTTTATGTCGAAATTGGACTCTTCATATCCCCACAAAGGATTTGAGGCAACTTACAATTTTGTAAGGTAGCAATTTTTTTAAAGAATAGAAATCACCTAGGGAAAAGAAACATACCTGTGCCAGGAAGCTAGAATGACATTGTTTCTGAAACGGAGTACCAAGCATAGCTCTGAGATTCCTGGCAGTCAGTGCAACAAGAGAATTGTGAAGTCTTCTTATCTGATGAAAAAGATACATAGTCCAGGGGTGCCTGGGTGGCTCAGTCAGTTAAGCGGTTAAGCATCTGACTTGGCTCAGGTCATGATGTCACGTTCATGAGTTCAAGCCCTGCATCAGGCTCTGTGCTGACAGTGCAGAGCCTGGAGCCTGCTTCAGATTCTGTGTCCCTCTCTCTCTGTCCCTCCCCCTTGCGCGCTCTCTCTCTCTCTCTCTCTCAAAAGTAAATAAACTTTTTTTTCAACGTTTTTTTATTTATTTTTGGGACAGAGAGAAATAGAGCATGAACGGGGGAGGGGCAGAGAGAGAGGGAGACACAGAATCGGAAACAGGCTCCAGGCTCTGAGCCATCAGCCCAGAGCCTGACGCGGGGCTCGAACTCACAGACCGCGAGATCGTGACCTGGCTGAAGTCGGACGCTTAACCGACTGCACTACCCAGGCGCCCCAAGTAAATAAACTTTGAAAAAGAGAGAGAGAGAAGATACTTCAGTCTATGTGAAAAGGCAAATATTATCTTATTGTTCAAAGCTGGGAGGAATGTCCCCTGTATGGAAAATACATTGTGTAACATAATGAGAAATGCCTTGAACTCGCTTGTCCACAACTTGGTCCTTGACTAAGTGGAGAATTTTGCTGGCTTCAACCCACCCTTGGACTAAGTTCTTCCTACCCATTTTTAATTCACCTCTGTTTATGGAAACTAGTCAGACCAAGTTGATGTGCCCATTCTATTTACAGAAAAACATTCTCTCTCCAATAGCTCAACCTGGGAGAAAATACCTACACGGGTCTTTCCACTTTCTAGCTTTGTTGATGTATTAGCATACTCAATCTGTAAGGCTTGTATTTTAATTCCTCTTTGGTGCCAAGAATAATGCTTAAAGAATCATTTGCCCATCTGTATTGTTCCAAATGCATCACATTCTTAAAAGAAAACATGGGTAGTAAAACCCTCTTGAAATTTAAGGCATTTGAAGGAGTTATATTCTTAAGGCCTTAAGTCACTATATTAAGGTATATTAGTAAATTCTTATAAGCTTTCACACGCCCAATTTGGCAAGGGATCATCCATATGAATAGTCCTTTGTTTTCATTCTCAAGATATGTACAGGTTTTTACAGAACTCAAATTGATTCTAGCAATTATTTAAAATTCCTCAGAAATACCTTAAATCTCATATCTTCATTTCTGAGTAGGGACAATGCCAAAATGCCAACAGCTGAGTACTTTCAGATTAAAGGCAACATCCATTTTGACAGCCTTTCACACAGACATAGGTAAACAGAATTCATATAAATCACACATATCTAGAATCTTACTTTATGTGTCTTGATGGGGGGATCCTGTGGTTGACTAATCTAAGATGTGAACCTGGGTCCTAATTTCTTGAGACTGATTTAAAGCCAGTCTCACTCAAAACCATACTACACTCAACAGGTCATGTATTAAATGGAGGGTTGTACATTTAGGTCTATTATTGCATTGCCTTGCAAGATCACATATCAACTCTTTTGTCACTTTTAATTACAGCTATAGCAGCAAATTATCTCATACAGATCTAAATGTCTACATTTTTAAAGCATTGCCCTTTATTAGAGAGATGCTGATGACAAATACAACTGAGTTATTTTCTAAAACTACCTGACGCTGAACCATGCTCTCTTATTCTCTCTTTGTTCAGAGTAACAGCTTGTCGTGCACAATGACTGGATGGGTTCAAGATTTAGTCAGTGCACATGAGCAGAAAACTATGGAGAAAGTTTCACATGGAAATGCAGGTCAGAATCAACTTCCCATTTGGTTTTCTAGGACAGGGATGGCAAATAGCCATGCACACTAACATTCCTTTATAGAAAGGTGGTCATTGACTAATTGATCTTGGGCATTTCTTGTGAAGAACTTGGACATGGCCTTACAATTCTTTTCAAGCAAGGGCACTATATAGACATTATTAATTGATCAAAGGGCTGCTCTGTTGAAACTTGTCATCTCTCTCCTAGGACCTCAGATTGGTGCAGACCATGAAGGTAACCTAACTCAACCCAACATCTGGTGCTTAAACCCTCTTTCAAACATCTCCCACAAATGACCATCCAGCTTCTTCCTAAACACTTCCATCAATAGGCTGAATGAGCCAGCCACATGCAAAAGGGTTCATAAACTCATGTGGAAAAGGATTGAACAAATGATTCATAAATGAGCAAAAATAGCTAGGGAGTAGGGAGTTTATGAATTGTCTTCTGGGTAGTCTTCTAATGCCATGGCCTACTATTAACTCTTATCACAGCTCTTTGAAAATGAAGGGGGGGAAAATGATTTTTGTGCTTTATTTCCTAAGAAGAGCATTTTATACCCAGGAGTGAGCTCTCAACTCTCTGACACATAAGGGACTTTGTATCTCAAGGAATAATTTTGTAGAGCTCTCCAAGAATAGGGCAGTCTGAAAATTCTCACAATAAATGAAAAGAGACATGAGTTGGGGAGGGGCTGGGAATAGAACAAAATGGGGAAGGGACAGGAGTCTGACCCCTTGGGACCCAGATCTCACCATCATGATTCTTGACCACTCATTCCCTTCACTTAATATCCACTCATTCAAAATCTTCACTTCTTCCCCTCCCCATTCAAAATATTCAGTCTTTGGAGATGTGTTGAGTAAGAAATTGCTGCGGCTGAGGTCAAAGAGGTTGAATCTGATTGAGCTAATTAAAGAAATTTACACTAAAGCATAACTAGCTTCTTGGGAAAACATTTGAATGGAAAAGAAAGACTTGTTAGTGCAACTGAATCTCCAATTTTTGAAGCTGTTTATCATATCAGTTATCACCCTTTACTTCTCTCACATAAATCTATTAGAGTCCCAGGAAACAAAGTCCGTGGCATTTGTCATGATTTCATAAATTGCAGCCAAATGACAAACTTTTCCTGAACTTTAAAAGTTACTGTACTTCCTAGCATTCAAGTATTCAAGAGCACCTGAAAACTTTTGAAATGCTAAAAGCATTAATTATAAATATAAAAATTATCAATTCCAACAAATCATTAGTGTCGGGGGCAAAAAGTTAAATAGCAACTTGCTCTGTGAGGTTTCTGTTTCTATTCTTTATTCGCTGAAGATCTTAACCAAAGGTTAGTGTTTGCCACACATGTACATGCAAAACAGACATACAATCACAAAAGGAACTATGCACTTCTAAGACCTAAATGCTATCAGAGATCATTCTAATTAGAGTGTGGGCCAAAAAGACCAAAGTGACTATTCTAATGTCCAGTGTGAATTTTATTGGCTGAATCATGCTTTTTGTAGTCAGGGCTATTTGGAAATTGTTACTGTGAAGATATACTAAAGGTTTTCATAAATATGGTATATATACTATCTCATCTGGTAGCTATTCCAGATATTTATAAGGGCACCCCTTTTAAGTGAGTTGGTGAGGTATAATCATTGATGTTCTTTAAGACTAATATAAAGCAGGAAAAATGGAACAAAAGTTAAATCATGCACCCAATATTAAATCTGGATTTGATCTCTTTTATGCCTAGGATTTCATCCAGCTTCTTAGATTGATAGTAATAATTAAGAGCATGCCTCAAAAGATTAGAAGACCAGACCGTCTGCATCTCACATAACCCGAGTCTTAACAGAAGTACAAAGCATGAACAGGTAATTTTCATTGTGAAAATATTAATATTTTTCTTTTGCACAAATGTAAAATTATCACCTCTCATGCTGACTTGATTAGAACATATCAACCTCTGATCAGCTAGTACCTCCAGAGCAGATTCTAAAGGACTGGCACATTCAACAAGTTTATATATACGATATAATTTATAACTTCATTTTTTTCTCTGAACCCTGGGACAAAATGTCACCTTCAGCCACAATGCTAATTCAAAAGTAAAAGGTGGATAGTTGTCCCTATGGTAACAGAGGCTCATTTTACCCTGAGCCCATTTCCAACCTGTTACTAAATTACTAAGCACTGAAGCGATGCATCAAAGAGCACAGGGAGATGCTGTTAACATAATGAAACCAAACACCATCCACTTAAAACATGTTGCGTCAGCTTGGAAATAAGGATGGATACGCCCTTTACTTTCTACTTCTACCCCTATTGCTGACCATGTAGCAACTGTTAACATTTCTAAGTTACAAAAGCAGGACCACACTCTACACAACAAAAATTACTTCCCACCGGCAGAACTGACTTTCTAGAGCTGTTGGGGTTGAAACATAGGAATATTTTTTATTATGCTCAAAAACAAGTATTTTGACTTTGTCACATCTCCATTATTTTATATTAATGATCAACGACTAGACATATTTTCCTTGGAAGCAGTTTTTAAGTGTCTATTAGCTGCAAAAAGCAATTACATTTCTTTAGAGCTTCCAAGAGTCCAGGAGGCCAAGAACAAGATTTTCCCTCAGTCAAGGTTTTCAAAGGGTCGGCCAAGAGAATTGGGACAGGCTGCATTCCTTGCTAATGGTGCACCATGACACTCTTTAATATCCTGCCGAGAAGTATCTTTTACTTTGAAATTTAAAGTCTCATCTGACAGAACCCATGCCTGCAGGAGCCTCAATTTATCTGCTCTAGAGGAAGACATCGAAATCCAATCTGAGGGAATCCAAACCTTTGTTTCCATGGTGAGGCTTCCGAAAAGCTACTGAACATCAATTCTGTCCACTATAGTTATGGAGTGTGGGTATATTTAAGAATGTACCTTAAGTTAACACAAAGGCACACAAAGCATCAGTCGTTTTTACAACGAGGAGCCAGGTCATTGTGGAAAGACATTGTAGGTATTTACCTTGAAAGGTATTGGGATTGTGTGTAACTGTTAACTTGTCTGAAAAATGAAGGGGTTGAATTAGATGATCTCTAGGGTCCATTTTAGGTCTATACTTTAACTAAGAGGTTAGCTAACTCTGTGACCTTGATCAAGTGACTCAGCTTCACTAATGTGTGAGTTTTTTTTCCAGTTCTAAAACAAGTCCATGAATCCCTATATAAATCCAGGGATTATATTTTTTCCCTTCAAATTAATAGATAATTTTAGAAATAAGGTTACTGTTCTGTACACTCTCTGGGATTGAGGGGGGAGGTAAAGAATAGGGAGACAATTTTTGTCCCAGAGGTCAATTCTTTTGGGCAAATGAATGGGCACATAACTAATGAAAAATAAGTGCTTAAGCAAGTGCTTAAGAACATAAAGTTACAATAATAAAGTTAAAGGATAACAATTGAAGAGCAATACTTGTCATTGAAACTGATGTCAATATTTGCTTTTTTCATGTCAAAAAACCCTCACCAGTCCTAAGTTCTTCAGTGAATATACAACAGCTTTTTCAAGAGCCTGAAATGGCTCCTCTGTCAAGTTTAAGTAGACTTGGGTCCAGTTTGAGGTTTTTCTATCAACCTGGAGATATATTAATTGTCCTAAGGTCCATCCAACAAAATTAAATTTCTGAAGGCAAAGCAGTATGATGTAATGCAAAGGATTTGCGATTTGGGTCTGGAGGACCCAAGCAAAATGAACTTTATATCGCGTTTCTATCCTTTTCTAGCTGTGAAGCTGGACAAAAGTTTAACATCTCTGAGCTTCAGTTCTATTATCTGTAAAAGCATAATCATATTACCTTCTTCAATTGATTGTCATAGGATTAGATGAGATAATGGGAGGAAGCGGTAAGACCTCAATAAATGCTTGAACTACCTGTTGATTTATGCAATTTCAATCAATAATCATGGACCAATGGCCTGAGTGCCAGACACTGCATAAGGTACTATAGATGAAAGGATGGAAAAGATTTAACCCTACACTTTGAATAGAAATGATCCAACATGGCCATTGGAGCCTGAAGAACTGACTTGTCTTGAGATTAAATATCAGAAGCTGTGTCCCTCACCTTTTCCATGACAAAATCCTTGAGAAAAAAACTGTTGTTTAAACTAATGAATCACACACACCCTTTTTTCAGAGGCATGATATTCTCATTTCATGATATTCTCATTGTTCAAAACTGTTAATTGATCAACGGCTGTGTGTGGGACACAAAGATCTTAGCTATAGTTTTTGTTAAGATGATTATATTCCCATAGAGAGAGAAGATGTAAACCTATGGCAAGTTAAATGTCAAGACAAAGAAGTAATTAAATTCAAAAAAATACCCAGTAGCCCCAGAATCCTGTTAGGACTTCTAGAGGAGAGAGAAGTAGGAAACATGTATGGTTCCTATTCCCAAGGTATTTATTCACAGTCTATTGGGGCAAAGAAAAACTATGGGACATAAATTGCTGGTCCAAAACAGCACATGATTGTATGTCAACTGAAGCAACTGAAATGTCCAGGCAGAAGTTCTACTGTAACTCTACAGAACTGTGAGTTGCTCTCTTTGAGGAATGGTCAAAGGAGATGGTGGGGTTCAGCTTAACTTTGAAGAATGGGTAGGATTTGAATAGCAGGATATAAGAGGGAGGAAAGTTCAGAGTATGATAACCTGCTTTTTAAAGTCTAGTGTTAAAAGAAAAATGAGCACAACATGTTCAGGGATCAGGGAGCAATATGAGGTGAGGATGGAAAGACTGGGCACCTTACAATGGTAGAGCATCAATACAAAGAGTTGTTTTCTCTTGGTCTGTTAGCAGATGGTCAGCAGTAACCTGCCGTTACTTCTTACTCTTTCTTACCAGTTGTACTGTTAGACCATGAATGAGGAATTCTACCAAAATGCATCAAATTTTCTGTTACTGAGAACGTGGCCAAATTCACAACTACTCAGTGCATTGAAGAAGCACCATTACAGGCACAACTACCATTTGAGAGTGAGTAAAATAAGGATATATCCAGTCGAGGCCCAGAGTGCAAATTGGATAGGGGGCAAGGGATCTGGATCCCTGAAGTGAGGTTTTAATTACATTACTATTTCCTATTTCAAAGCAGGGAAGTAGCAGGGAAGCTACGGGTGAGGAAAGAAAACAAGAGTAGACTTGGGAATATGGGAGCTTTTCTGAACACTCCAACTTGGTCCAGCAAACAGTCTACTCCTTTACAGGCCATATCTTCATAGAGTGTCTTCTTCCCAATATATACCTTTGCAAGTAACTTCTAAGTATACGTTAATTGAAAATAAGTGTTACTTTTTCAAAAAAGAATCAGTTATATATGCATGATTGGATGAATACAATTTGGATTGCAGATATATGCATGTATCTATGGATCATTTATTGAGTCAGTGAGGACTTTTAAGTTCTGGAGTGGTGGCAAAGGTCCAACACTCTTCTATTAACTACTCCACTTCAATGACCTGGAGATACTAGAGATCTAGAAATAAAAAACATGTAGAAATACTGAGTGTAAATAACACAACTCTTTTTTCCTCTCTTTCAGTGTCTAATTTCAACACCTTAATTTTATTGGAGTGTCACTAATATGATGTGCTTTGACTCGGTTTGACTGAAGAAGTGGATTTTACTAGATCTATCTATCCTGGAAACTGTAAGCTAGATATTACCAAAAAGGTATACGTAAAAGAAAACCTTTATTTCCACATTTGTAAGATGAGACAATTTTACTGTATTTTGAAAACTCCTCTAAACCTTTTTCTCCAACCTAGCTACCTAAAAGTACCAGGAGATAGGACCAAACACAAGATCATTTTAGCTAGCTAATATACTAGTATTAGGTTTCTTCCTACAACCAAAACCCAGAAGTTAGCTTTTTTCCCCCAAATTTTTATTTAAATTTGAATTAGTTAACATATAATGTAATATTGGTTTCAGGAGTAGAATTTAGTGATTCATCACTTACAACATCCAGCGCTAATCCCGAAAGTGCCCTCCTTAATACCCATCCCCCACACACCTCCCTCCATCAACCCTCAGTTTTTGTTCTCCATCTTTAAAAGTAGGACTTAGTTTTTAAATATAATACAGTTTCCCCTACTCTTGCCCTCTAATTGGCTTTGTTTTTCCTAAACAAGTCCTTCTGTTGAAATTTCTTAATGTAATCTTACGGGATCCCTGCCTATAATTCTGATTCATTTGAGCTAGTTCTTTGTAACTGTCATTTTAGAGGTGAAAATGTTTTAGCCAGGTGGGTTCAACCATCTTGTTCTTACTACTGTCAAAAGCTTGGGTGGGGGGGGGGGAGGGAAGGGAAGAAGAGCACATGTACTGCATTACGAAGGAAGAACATGTCACATATAATTTCTATATTGGACACCGAGATCAGAGAGCTGAGAATACGCCCCAGATGCAGGCTAGAGAGTGCAGATCCATGTTGTTTTATGGGACTTATTAAAGCATTTTAAATTATACCATAGGAATTCAAAATTATGATATGCCTCTTTGGGATTAAGAAGTCCTCCTACATTGGCAATATTACAATACTATTGAAGACTACTTAACTTCAACCCATCAGTTCTAGTCTTTGGTAGATTTCTAGAGAAACTTTCATACCTGTGCATAAAGATACATGTAAAAGACTTTAAGCTAGTATAAATAAAGCTGTGGTGAACAATTGAAAACCACATAGAGGCTCATCATTAACAGAGGAATGGATATATCATGTCATATTCATACAACAGGTGAAGTAAAATGAACTCACTAGAGCTGTGTGAATCAACATGGAAAAAATTCTCACAAACACGATTTGAAGCAAAATAATAATAACATTGGTACAAGAATATATTCGATGTCTTACCATGTCTATAAACTTTAAAATTATATAAAACAGGGCATCTGGGTGGCTCAGTTGGTTAAGCTTCTGACTTTGGCTCAGGTCATGATCTCATGGTTTGTGGTTTTGAGCCCTGCGTCTGGCTCTGTGCTGACAGCTCGGAACCTGGAACCTGCTTCGGATTCTGTGTCTCCCTCTCTCTCCAACCCTTCCCCGCTCGTACTCTGTCTCTCTCTCTCTCTCTCTCTCTCTCTCTCAAAAATAAATAAATACTGAAAAAATTTTTTAATCATACAAAGCAATATTATCTAATGATTATTGATACAAACATGTAGTAAGAGCATAAAATCACTATAGCATAGTGAACGTGATAACAAGGGTACACAATGGACTGTATCTGTAAATGTTTCTTAAAAAAATAATTCAAAGCAAATATGGTGAAATGTTGAGAACACTAATTGTTGAGTACTTGGATATTAGTAATATTGTACTTTTCTATAAGGTTGTAATATTTCATTTAAAAAGAAAATCGAACAACAGCAAACACCCACCTGCTTCAATGGACTGGTTACTGTTGTTGCTTTTAAGTTTTGAGAAATTTTATGTCATCACATTTCTTTCTTCCCTTCCTTTCTTCTGTTCAGGTTTTGAATTTTCCACAAGGATATGAGGGAGTGTTAGAAAAAGATTCCATGATAATTCTTCAAAGAAATTGTCAAGTAGTGAAGCACAAACAAAAGGATCTTCTATATTTCTAGTCACTTTCTAGTCAGATTATGTTCCTCTCCATTTATTTATTTATTTATTTATTTATTTATTTATTTACTTAATTTATGGAGAGAGAGTGTCAGCTATGGGAGGGGCAGAGGGAGAAGGAGAGAGAATGAGAGAGAGAGAGAAAGAGAGAAAGAATCTTAAGCAGTCTCTTTGCTTAGCGTTGAGCCTGACATGGGGCTCAAATTCACGAACCATGAGATCATGACCTGATCTGAGCCAAATAAAGAATTGGATGCTCAGCTGACACAGCCACCCACCCAGTTGCTCCTCCACTGATTTTCTTAAAGGAAAGGTCACTTATAAATGCTAGAGCTGGAAATGTTGCTGCCTCCTCAAAATATCAGAACTCAGAAACCTCAGACCAGTCCAAGCATCTGGACTGGTATTTTCTCCTCAATCATCCCAAGGGGCTTTAACTTCTTGAGTTTGGCTAAACCCATTCAAATATCACATCTCCCATCACTGGCAGTCAGGATCAATATAATATTCTCTTTGGGCACATGTGCACTCTTCATTTTTATCTGCCTCCACACTTGAGTGCTTTCAATAATCGCTGTTGGGACAATACAGTAAAGTTTGCCATTTTTGTGGGAATATGGGAAGTTCACCTCTTTTTTCCCTGTAGGGTAATCAGAATCCAGGTAAAACAATTTGTAAAAATGGTTGGTCTGAAATTTACCCCCTAACCGTGATGTTTCCACTTGCAGATGAAACTTTCTTACCTAATCAGTATAAACTTCGGCAAGAAAGAAAGCTATCAGTCTAGAGAATCTTCTTATTAAATGTATATTTTCCATGGTTACCTTCTTCTATACACTTATTTTTATTTCTGAGGAGTTCAGGGTCATGTGATCTTTAATAGAACTGAAAATTCTCCAACCAGCAATAATCCAGGAAGACATCAAAAACACTCAGACAGAATAAGGCTAATATTTCCTCACCAGGTGTCTAGCCTCTTAATCTAGTGATAATATCACATTCCAAAGGAAAAGGCACCGAGACCCTCCCAACCAGTGCTCTAAGCACTTACTTCTCCACCCAGGATTACCAGCTTGTTGGGCAGCACACATTCTCACCTGCATCAGAGGTGGGAGCTCATCTCCAATTGCTGAGAACAGCAGCATTTGAGGAGTAAATAAGAACTCAGGCAAAAGTTTTCTTTAGAAATCAAAGCCCAGCAGCAAACTTGCTGGTTTCAGGTGCAGGTGCCAAATTATCTGGGGTTTCATTTGTGCTTCTGGAGACTATGCCCCTTCTTTGAGATTTGGAATTTAAAAGACAGCCTTCTATGAAGAGTATATTTTTAGGTGACTGTTTATTACAGGTATGTTTCAGGTTCAGTGATAAGGAGGGGTGACCTATCTTCCTTGTCAGAAGATAAATCTACAGACTTTTGATGGGTGATTTGATCCCAAATCCTGAGCAGGGTCAAAGGATCTTATCTGACAGAATGTTTAGTGATGAGAAGTGCAGAGAGAGAGAGAGAGAGAGAGAGAGCAAAGAAAATTTTTTGGATCTGATTTATCATCCTGTTGCCATGAAGCCACCCTAGACAATTTCAGTTTTCCCTCTGAAAAATGAAGTGAGGCTATTAAAAGATCCTTTACAGGGTTTCTGAGTGATTGCTCAGAGAGTACTGATATCAAGGAGAGGACACAGGACCACAGTAAGAAATATGGGCTCTAATCACAATTCGGCCACTGAACTGCTATCTACAATATCCTTATCAATATCATAGAAGAAGAGGACCCAAGTTAGGGATTGGCTCTTACACTTTGGAATCACTTGGGAATTAAAAAGCAATAACCACAGTAACCTGCCTGGGTCTTCCCTAGACCAAACAGAATCAGAAACTCTGGGGGGGGGGGGGGGGGTTGCACTGGTATTTATAAAAAGCTCCCGAGACGATTTGAATGTAAAGGCAGACAGAACCAGAGTAGTGTTTTCCATACTTTAACGTGTCAGCAAATCACCTGGGGTGACTATTCAAATGCAGATTCTGACTCAGTAGGTCAGGGATGAGGCCTTTCTGACAAACTTTCTGGAGATGCCATGCTGTGGGTCCACAGAGCACGCTTTGACTAGCAAGAAACTATGTGATTTCCAAGTGCTCTTCCCGCGCTGTAATTCTGTGAATCTGCGTTAACTTTCACTTTCAACAAAATCTCCAGTTTCCCAAGAACACCCTTTCAGAGAAATGCCTTTTATAATGCCATGTGCTGTGCTAGGCTCTATGAAATAATTTAATGCTCTTCAGAAGTTAGGAGGTACTTCAGAATTTTATGGTGCCTGATGTGACACCGTGGACATCACTGAGCAGTGTAATAGACATGAATACGACAGGGGATTTATGGGGAATTCACATAAAGAGGCAACTGCCATGTGGGGAATTGAGTACTGGGAGAAGATATGCACAGGGACTCTAACTGGGGAGTTTGTGTGCATGAGCATGCCTGGGGTGGAGGGGGTGCAGGCTGGGTTTAGGGGAAGCTTCCTGGAGAAAATCATTTCAAGCTGAGATCTAAAGGTGAGTAAGATTTGTCAGCTGGGAGCAGTGCCCAGACAGAGGGAATTGTGACATAAATACGTCTATGTGTGTGAAACAGAGGCTGAGGAAATTGGAGGACTGAAAGTAGCTTCTTTTGGCTGGAGCAGAAGAAAACATGAGAAATGGGACACCTGGGTGGCTCAATCGGTTGAGCATCCGACTTCAGCTCAGGTCATGATCTCATAGTTTGTGAGTTTGAGCCCAGCATCAGGCTCTCTGCTGTCAGTGATGGACCCAATTTGGATCCTCTGTTCCCCACCCCGCCTCTGCCATTCCCCTGCTTGTGCTCTCTATCAAAAATAAATAAACATTCAAGAAGAAGAAGAAGAAGAAGAAGAAGAAGAAGAAGAAGAAGAAGAAGAAGAAAGAAGAAGAAGAAGAAAGAAGAAGAAGAGGAAAGAAGAAGGAAGAAGAAAGAAAGAAAGAAAGAAAGAAAGAAAGAAAGAAAGAAAGAAAGAAAGAAAGAAAGAAAGAAAGAAAGAAAGAAAGAAAGAAAGAAAGAAAAAGAAAACATGAGAAATGGGCTTAGGGGGGTAGGCCGTGGCCAGAGGCAGGACTTGATACACTGTATCAAGGAGTCAAGTCATTGCTCTGAAGTAAGACAAAGACTTTCAAGTGTTTTAAGCAGAAAAGCAACATAATTTACACTTTCAAAAATAACCCTCTGTATGCTATGTGGGCAATGGGTCACAGAGGCAGGCAGATCCATTAGGGGGTATTTCAGTATGCTAAGTGTGAATGAGGCCAGCTATTCTACCTCCAGGAAATTCTTTTACGGATACTCACTCGTGTGTACACAGAGTGTTTGGGAGTACGTGTGCTGTATTATTGCTTGTGGTAACAAAAATTTATAAACATAGACACTGTCTATGAACTGGACCCTACTTATGTAGTTTCTAGTATATCCACTATGCTATGAAATATCACATGACCCTTAAAAAGAATACAGTAGATCTACATGAATTAACATGTAAAGATTTCCAAGACATATTATAAAGCAAAAAAGTCTACAGTGTGGACCTCTCTATATAAAAATAAAAATATATTTTCTGTGAACTGAAAGAGTTCATTTCAAACTGATGGTAATGGCTTCCTTCCTCAACAAAAACTCTCAATCTACATGTGTCTTTTTGTTTAAGACATTTTCAAAGAGAGTATTTGTGTGTAACTGGGTAATAAAAAAAATAAAAGGAAAAGGAATGAATTGCTTCTTTGCACACCTTTTAAAATTTATCAGTAGCATAAGTTTTGCCTTTAACAATTCCTACAATTTTAAATTCAAATTTCAAAAAAAAAACCCAATTAAAACTCAAAAAAAAATGTCTTTTAAGAATTACAAATTCTAGCAATCTCAGCCTTCTCTCCTCCGAGACTGTGCCCTAAAGTCACCTTTTCCCTCTAACAATCTTCCTCGTGTAACCTTTCCTCTCATTCTTATTATGCAGCTACACTAAACCTAAGATAACTCCTGACACAATCTAAATTTCAGCAGTTGAAAATCATTAAAAAGATTAAATAACAGGCAGAAATCAACAGGGTTTGAAAAAAAAAGAAGTTTTTCTCTTTACCCTTCTGGGCGCTGAGAATTTTCAGTGCTGCCATAATTTTCTAGAAAGATTCTCTGATGACCTCTGAAAACAATCCAGGACCCCCCACAGCTGCTCTTGGATCCCAGTATAACCAATTCAGCCGTGCACTGAAGGGAAAGTTATAAATTGCTTCGAGGAGGAGGTTACAAAAGGGAGCGACCAGCCTGGCTTTTGTTAGGGTAAATCTGGGCTCCCCAACCTGTTAAGATGCTTTGAAAGAGGTAACAAAATGATCTATAAAGGCGAACCAGTGGGTGTCATTTCTTTAGATAATCAAAAACCTTTTGATTGGGGAATACACAAAAGGCTGAGGAAGGTTAGTAACCCTGGGATAAAAGAAAAATTTCCTTCATCAATTAAAAAACAGTTATGGAAAAATGGGGACTAGAACTCCAATTTCCCAAATGGAGAAAGATTAAAATGTGGGCATCATTCAACATTTATTATATTCGATGTGCAATTGAATGCAGATCTCCTGTAAGAACTCAATTGTCTAAAATTGATTTAAACTGTTATAGATAAAAACATGGAATGCAAACTTATTTTATAATTAATAAAAGTAACAAATATTTTATTTCTACTCTAGTACATGCTTTTCTGAGCAGTACCCAAGAAGCATTCATCAGCACTGATACAAAGAAAGTTACACTGTCGTTCCTCTTTTTCTCACCAATCCTTAAGTTTTCACTTGAGTTTTATCTTAAATACTGTGCAGACTTTTTCTAATACTTAACCTGGGTTGTTTTTGCTGTTTTTCTTAATTCAAAACCGTTAAGTATTAGTCCTATCTCAACAAAGTCAACACAAAACAACAGCAATGCTAAGCTTATCGATGATAACATTTGGAGTTTACTTATCTCTGGAGAAACTAAAAACTCTTTAAAGATACTTGCCATCTAATAATCATTAAATATAAATGATGTGATGACACATTAGAGAGAGAATAACAAAAATCTATGTCATACCAACTTAATCCTACAGTCTCTAGGAGACTTCCAATTGATGAAGCATCAAGCCACAGAAGGACTGTATTTGCAGTGGGACTTAAAATTATTTGGCTGGCGAAGGAGAGCAGAGCAAGAAGATGCCAACTGTATATAAAAGCAGAGTTAAACGTAGTGATGGCAAAGCAGCACGTGTGTCTCATCAGCCTGCTCCTAAATACAAAGGCAGCGAAATGGAGCCAGCATCTTGATAGCCAAGGACCCTACCTTGATGCTGTATGCCCTTCCAGAGTAATCAAGATGGAGAAAACAACTGTTCATCTCCATGGACAAGGCTGCCCCAAACAGATCAGGTGCAATAAAGGACCTATGGAGTAAAGGACCTCACATTCACCAGAACAACAGTAACAAAGGCTAGCACTTCTTGGTGGCACATTAAGAGCCTGCAGAGGGTCCGGCAATCCGAACCTGGTCATCATTTGGCGGCCGACTCGGCATGCCCAAAGTTCGTCCTGTTGAGTCCCACGCCGTTCCCTAATACCAGCCCCAACTCACTACCTGCATCCCTGTGTTTGCCAATCCACAGTGAAATCTGAAAAAATATGTGCAGTGAAGTGAGGTGGGTTTTTTTTTAACAAAACTAAATTTATTCACTTTAAAATTTTTAACACTTCTTACCTTTTCAAAATGATAATTATAAGCGACAGTGATAGAAGCTGTAGCAATAGTTGTTGTTTTATTGTTAAAATAAAATGTGAGTAGTCCTGTGTTTGTTTCCATTAAAAATGATTCATTTATTCAGCCTCCTACTTTGTCTAGGGGTAAAGCCAGCCACACAGAAATGTAAGATACCCCAATTCAATCTGGGGACCTGCTGGTATAGTGGCTAAAAGTTCTGTCTGCAACAAAATTGATTGGGTTCAAGTCTCAGCTCTGCCACTTACTGGCTTTGTGACCCCCATAGGCTTTGGATTCCCCATTTGTTGAATAGAAATAACAGTAGTCCCTACCTAATAAGTTATCATGAAGGTCATGGATAAAATGAAGAAGATGCATGGGGCATGGTACCCAGGAAATTCTCAAAGTGTTAAGCTTTAAAAAAAAAAAGTGAAAAGAAAGTCACACATCATCCCTGGCTCTCAGTGTGCTCATCTTTCAAATGAGGCATTTGCCCACACGGACTTGTAGATCCCCTCTACTTGTGACCTCCTACCTTCTACCCCAGAGTTCTAGTTCTGCTAGTCCTTGTAGGCCACTCAAATACATAACTGCTCACAGATCCCAGTTAAATCAATTATGAGCCATCTGTTTAATGAACTGCCATCCAACCACGGAATGACATCCATATATTTTATTAAGTGGGGAAAAACATAGTTACAAACCAGTTATTACCAGCATGATCCAATTTTTGTCAAATGAAATACATACAAATAGTAATCTCTAACTCATTCTCTGAAACCGTCCCCAATTACTGTAGGCCAGCCCTGTCTAATAGAAATAGAACACGAGCTGCAATGCGGGCCACATGTGGAATATAAAACTTTCTAGTAGCCACATTAAAATCTGTCGTAATAATATATTTTTTAATCCAACGTAGAAAAAAAATCCTCATTTCCACATGTCATCATTGCAAAAATTATGAATGAGGTATTTCACATTATTTCTTCCTAGTACATCTTTGAAACCCAGTGTGAATTTTACACTTTCAGTACATCCTCGTGCATGTCGAGCGCTCGGTAGCAGCGTGTGGCTCACGCCACCCGATCAGATGGCACAGCTGCAGGTGGTTAGTTTCCGGCCTTGCATTGAATCAGAACTATCAGACTGGAAGGAAACTCATCTCACTCATCTGTGATGCCTGTTGCCTACAACAGTTCCTGATACCTACTGGGTACTCAATAAATGCTGGTTTGAATGAATGCTTTGAATTCAAAGTATTCTCTGGGGATTTTGCATTTTTATGCACATATTAATCATAGAATGAAAGGCACTACACCACTCCCCAAGACAGAGCGTAGGGATCCTAGAAAGCATCTTTTGAAAGCAGCCTCCTACTTTGTCTAGGGGTAAAGCCAGCCACACAGAAATGTAAGATACCCCAATGAATTAACTAAAAAGTACTAAAAAATATAGATTATATAAGTGCGTACTTACATATTAACTAAAGCTAAAACCAAAATATAGAGACATTGATTAAAAGAGAGCAAAGCTGAGAGAAATGGACAATAAGAAAAACTTCATTAAGTGCCCACTGTGCTCTGAATTCCTTACCTACATCATTTATGAGCATCAGTGTAACTCTATAAGGTGAGGTGAAGAAATAATGACACAGGGGGAACAATATTAGCTGTGGAACAGTTAAAACAAACAAACGCCATTTTGATTTGAAGTCTTGTCTCTCCTGATTTCTAGCTCAGTGATGTAAGGTAAGTTTCTTACCTTTCTGAGCTTCAGTTTTCTCGTTTGTAAAGTGGGCATTAAAATAACTACCCTGATTGATTATTGTGAAGATTGGATCGACACAGGAGCTCTCAAAAAATGACACTAGTATTATTATAGCACTCAATTAAGATAGGAGCAATCATTGTTATCATCTTTGGTTTACAGAGGGGGAGACTGAGAGTTATGTAGCCTCGAGGTCATGTGGCAAATAAATAGATGAGTCAAGATTAAAACCCAATTCTGTCTGACTTAGTGACACCATGCCCCTTGCACCACATCAGCCGGGAAAGGCTCATGGCAGAGACCACAACATTTGCCTGCAGGGGAGGCATTCTGCAAGGGTAGCCACGGGTGCAGAGGAACACAATTTGAGGAGAAAAGCATCTCACTTCACTGGGTCACATTGGAATAGGGAACTGGAGGAGCTAAAGTCAAGTCAATGTGGGGAGTTTGGTTTCTGGAGAGCCTTGAGCCAGTTGGAGGAGTTGAGACTTGATTATTGCCTAAATCCCCTTATAAATCTGTGAAACACTTCATCGACCTCTGTGCAATTATGATGCTCTTTTTTTTCCCAACTTAATTCTTTAGGCTGATAGGAACATTCCTTTATTCAAGTAAAGGCTGAACATATGCTTTTCCACATTTTTCAAATCCTACCCTAAACTTGTTTTAATCCTTTGGGTCTATAGGAGGAGTGGTGCTCACATTCCCATATATTCACTAGCCTGTGAAAGAAAACCAACCAAACTCCTACCTGTGGTTAGAGCATTGCAACAACTTTACTCAAGTTAGAGCCTCTAGCTGGCCCATTAAACTAACACACCTGCTCACCATTAGTTACCCTCTCTCATTTGGCTGTTTGCCTGAACCACTTCATCAATGAGCTATGAGCCTCCACACCTGGCACGCTCGTATTTGAACTGAGTCATGTGAAGAAGGCTATCAAAAAACATTTTTAGAAACGTGAACCAAGGGTACGTATGTGTATTCGAGTATGTATATAAACATGCACGTACATATATGTGATTAAGACTGTATGTGTTTAAGAAACACATGTAACTGAGGATTCTCTCCTGTTGGAGAACAAAGATTATTAAAAACTTCCCCTCATTATTCTGTTTTTCTAACGATTGTACTCTCTTTAAAAAATGTGTGTTCTTTTTCTCAAATGATTTACTTTGGTATATATTAGTTACATTGTGCACAAAATTAAACAGAAAATCTACTAGCAAAAATGACCAGTAAAAGGAAAGAAGATAGTGTTAGAGAAATTGTCATTAACTTTGAGCATGGTCACTCCCTGTGATGAGTTCATAGGCAATTATTACCCATACTTTTCTAAAACAGAAAAAAAAAAAAAAAACCCAAAACATATATACTTACCTATTTGAAAGAAAATGCACAGAAGATTAAAATTGGCATCTTGAAAATCTTTTAAAAGTTTTCAGTTTAGGGGTGCCTGAGTGACTCAGTCGGTTAAGCATCCGACCTCACCTCAGGTCAGATCTCACAGTTCGTGGGTTCAAGCCCTGCATCAGGCTCTTTGCTGACAGCTCAGAGCCTGGACCCTGCTTCAGATTCCATGTCTCCCTCTCTCTCTGCTCCTTCCCTGCTCATGCTGTGTCTCTCTCTGTCTCTCAAAAATAAATAAATGTTTAAAAAAAAATAGAAGTTTTCAGTCTTCTAAACCAGAAAACAAATCAGAAATTACCGATAAACTGAAAACTGAAAATTGTTGTAATTACTCAAGACGTGTTCTCTTTTCCTGTCCTGTTAGAGTCCTGGTGGCTTTATTATATGACACTCTTCAGCACTTTTCGCAGGTTTGTGGCACAACCGCCCCAAAGAAATATGAAGAGTAATTTTCAAAAGGAACTTTTATTTTTAATATGGATTGATTTTTTTAAAGGCAGCTCCAAGCAGCCCAGTATATCAAACAGGAACCATCACGCCAATCCCAACACATCAAGGAGCAGTTTTAGCACGTGAGGTTTGTTGTTTCTAGCAGGTATCCATGTAGCCAGAGAGGTCATCACTCAGCGAGGTGCTTTCTTTCTGGTGTATAAGAAAAGAAATCACCAGGAATAAGGGGGGAAATGGGCCTGGGAAACAGGAGGGGACCTTGTCAATCTCCAAGATGCTAGAAAATGATTGTGGAAGTCTTTTGTTAGGGAATCCTATAATGGTATTTCTGCTCATCTCTTGTGGACAGAACAGCAACTAGCCTACGACGGTGAGGACGATAGAGGATTAGACGCTCCGTGGAAAGGCCCTGGAAAAAACATTATTGGTGTTTGGAATCATAAAGACCAAAATTATATCATTATTTACCTTCAACAGCCATGTCCTTATAAACAGGATTTCTTGGGGGGGGGGGGAACCTAAAGGCATATATAAAATATTTATTATGAGTGTCTGTGTATAAATAATTTTACAAGTGGGGAAAGAGAAAGGCCCCGCAGAACTATTTTATATATTCTTATGGGTCCTACACCAAATTTTTTTATGTTAAGGATTTATTTGGCTTCCAAGAAGAGGACATTAATCTTACTCCCAATCCTTTCTATTTTAAACATACATATCGCTGAGGAGGTTGGCGTTGTGCTGGAAATGATTTTGATGCATATAGCAAAGCTATAAAAAGAACAATAGGAAGATATGGCTAAATTTGTGAGGTTTCAAGATAGCTTGTAGGGTTGTAAGATCACATGGCAGGGTCCCTGGCATTATCCATTAGGCAGCATAACAGAATAGTCCTGAATCTTGGATTTTAGGAAGCTACATTGTAAAGAGCTAAAGTCTTCAAATATACAAGTTCGTTTCAGTGCACATGTTTGTCAATCCTTCCATAGAGCATTTATTGAAGAGGAGAATCTTTCATTGATATTTATATAGGTGTTAGAATCCAAGTTTTATTGCTTGATAAAGGCAAGTGTATTTTTTAATAAGATCAAACAATACCCCATTAGTAATTATATCCTGATTCCCCTTGGTATTTTCTCTAAATTGGTTGTTATGGGCAATTAAAATTCAACTTACCCAGGCACCTGGGTGGCTCAGTCTGTTAAGTGTCTGACTCTTGACTCCTGATTTAAGGTTGGGTCATGATTTCACGGTTCCTGAGTTGGAGCACCATGTCGGGGTCTGCACTGGCAGCGTGGAACCTGCTTAGGATGCTCTCTCTCTCCCTCTCTCTCTGCCCCTCCCCTACCCCATATTTTCTCTCTCTCTCAAAAATAAATACATAGGGGCGCCTGGGTGGCTCAGTCTTTTAAGCGTTCGACTTCAGCTCAGGTCATGATCTCACCGTCGGTGAGTTCAAGCCCCGTGTCAGGCTCTGTGCTGACAGCTCAGAGCCTGGAGCTTGCTTTGGATTCTGTGTCTCCCTCTCTCTCTGCCCCTCCCCTGCTCATACTGTATCTCTCAAAAGCAAACATTAGAATTTTTTTTTGTTAATAAAAATAAACATTTTTAAAAACTTATGACTTACCAGTTAATTACATAGTTGTTCTTTCAAAAACAACAATAAACACAAAAGCAGCAATGGTTACAATAATAATCATGAACGTTTGTCTAATACTGTAGACAGTCACCTATGATGTGTCAGGCACTGTACTTGAGCCAATGAGGGACAAGAGGGAATGTTACAGAGAGGAACCAGTCCCTGATCTCACAGCTTCCAGACCATTAGGGGAGATTAACATGGACAAAAATGATTACATTACAATCAGGTAAGTAGTCATAGTCAAAGGCCCTGGTGATCTGGAATGCTGTACATGCAGGAAATGCTTGTTAAGTATTTATTGAATGAATGGGGTGGCTTTCTGCCTGCCTAACCCCCAATCCACACACTATTTTGGCATGCTCTTCCTCTTTTGGTTGGACTCAACTTATAGCCCATTTGACCTGTGACCCTGGCCAAGCTCTTGGCCTGCTTTCCAGACCTAACCCATTCCAACCACCAATACCCTGTTGTATCAAAGTATCTGGAATCACTTCTGAAAAGAACGAAACCAAAGCTGTCCATAATAGCAATTTAAGGTTTCAGAAAGTGCACTCTTTTCCAAATATTGGGAAGTCATGTAATCTTATTATTAGACAATTAGAAGAGCCTTGGGCTTGGATAAGGAGACCAACCCATCATGTGACTATAGGCAAGCTCTTTCACAAAAATCTGCCTGAGATTTGTATCCCTACTGTGCTTATCGGGGTTTACAAGGCACTTTCTCTGTATGTATGTATTTGCATTTAGGGTAAGAAACCATGAGGTAGGTAGACCCTGGATCCAAACAGCCGTAGCCTCATAGTCTAAACAGCTAGGCCTCCTACAGGTATAGTGCATAAAGAAATATCAACTTTTACGCCCATGCAAACGGAATTTTTATTAAAACAGGAGAAAACATTAAAAATGTAAGACCTCAATTTCTAGGAAAGATGCACAACACAAAGTAAAACTTGGAGGAATAATAACACCATAGTTTTTCAGAGCTGGAAATATCTTTTTTTTTCCAATTCAAACTCAGAAATGATGGCCCAGAGTGGCATAATGACTTCACCAAGTCTAAACCTCCTGGGAAGAGCTGGGAGCAGCCACCTAAAAAATACCCACTCGTTATTTGAACTCTTCCACGGAGTACGTTCCTGACTCTACTGTTACTGCCTCCAGAGTCCATGGCGGCTTCTCATTACACTCATGCAGGACAGTAGGACGCTGCCTTAACTTCACTTTCAATCTCTTCACTCCAAGTCAGCACACAGCCGTGTGACTTTTCAGGACATTCCAAGCCCTTGGATGCACAGAGACCACAGGTTTTAACTCACACGACAGCCCTAAATGTCCTGCTTATGACTCCTTAAGAACCACCCCCGGTTCCTCCACATGCTCCCTGTTCTTAGTCCTTGTTTCTGTTCTTAAATAGTGGCAAAGCCAAAAAAGAAAATAAAAAGATATACGTTATATTATTTGTTTATACAGCTATAGTGGTCTCAAGCAAATAGGAGAGGTTTTATTTCTTTTCCACTTCGATGGATTCACCCTACTTTCTCCATATTCTTGCGCTTTGACACCTTCCAATATAAACATATGGCTGATGTTTATTCATCAAGCATTTAGTCTTAAAGAGAAATTTATTGAGCATCTACCATGTGGCAAGCAGGGATGCTGGGTATGTAATAAAAACACACATTGCTTGCCTTCACAGAAGTGATGGTTTGAAGGAGCTGAGCAAATGACACCAATAAATAGATGTCTGTACTAGACTAAGTGATAAAGGAAAACAATAGGGGGCAGTGAGAACAAACATTGTGGAGATCCGATTCAGATCGAAGTGGTAGAAAAATTAGAGCTTCCTTCCTGTGATTTTCTAATTTGTCTTTTGACTAAAACTACAGTTTTAAAAAGGGATGATACTTGTTTTCTCGAAACAAAGCTTTCGGCAAAGGGAATATAAAGTCCTTTTTCCTCTATTGCCTTCACTTCCTCCTCCATAAAATAGGGATCATAGTGACCCTTGCCCTACTTACCTTATACAAGTGTTTTGTGAATAAAATAAGACTTTAAATGAGCAGTCGCCTCCAACATTCCACATATGATTTGGAAAACACTAATAGAGTTTATATTTAAACATCATTTTCAGACAGCAAGCTTTTTGGAAACATCTTGACAAACTGAAACCTAAAAATCATTTCTCAAAAAAATGATATGATATAATATAATATAATATAATATAATATAATATAATATAATAAATACAATATATAATATAATATAATAAAAAATATTATTTCTTACCACAGGTTTTTGCTTGCAATAAAAGATGCCCACTTTGTAAAAATACAACAAAACTTAGCATTTCTGAGTGGGCCAGAAAATATGCCCCTGCCAGCTTCTGTGCCAGTACTATAGAATCTGCTTTTATTTTTGCTTAACAGTAATAAAAGCTGATCATGAAGCCAAATCCCTACAGCAATGTTCTCAAAAGTTCTGCATGTGGAAGCCTGCTGCCTTTCAGCTTCCCCGTTAAACACCTGTTCTGGGCTTAGGCCATGCTTCTGGTTTCTCGCTCAGGTGGAGAGTCTTGCTTAAGGGGACAGGCAGGTATTTTTGCTGTCACCAAAGACAGCTAATTTGGGGAGCCTAATCTTACAAAGGGGCCAAATTTCAGTTCTCAGAGTGTTGGGTTTAGGGTAGATGGGACTCCGCCCAGAAATGCAACCTGAATACTTCCCCCTTTGCCCCTCTCTTGTCTTTGCTGAGAATCCCTTAAATAACTGACACGTTTTATAGACTTCAGGCAACCAGGTCTATAGAGTGCAGCTTCCATTCTTCCCTGTCACCTGGCTAATTTAATACTTGCCTCCTTCGGTGGGTATAGCAACCCTGACAAGCTGTTGCCTTGTGGTTTATTTCAGTTAATTCAAACACAATTATAAGTTGAGAAATTAGTTATGGGGATTGGAGGAAGGAGGAATCTTACAGGTGTGAACTCATAGCCATTTCTGACTCAAATATTTCCAAAGGAATCATATGTTGAGAAAACATCATCTCCCAACTGCCAAGGCCCCTGCATCTCTTAATGGAACAAGATGTACGTTACAGGCCATAATTCTGCAGTTTCTTTTAACCTAAGGAAGAGTCTTTGCCTGTCCTCCTTTGAAAAGCATGACCTTAGGATAAAAAAAAAAAAAACAGCAAAAGTTTTATTCAATAGTTGTTCATATAATGAAAAGCTGGTGATGCCAGTCAGTGACTTCAGTTCAAAACAGTGACTTAAAATGCATGGGCTGCTGGTGGCTCCTGACCATCTTAACGCTGGTCAAAAACAAAAGTAGCTACTCTCTTTCCCAGGAGCATTTTGATTTTAGAGTGGGGAATTCTGCACATAGACCATTAGCTTGGAGGATTTTATCATTAAAGTTGTGGACAGTGAGCAAGTATTTTCTGTGTACCTGATCATAATCACTATTTCACAAATGGAAAAAAAGAAGGGTCAAGTGGTTACACGTGATTCCTATAGGTCCAAAGGAATTCTGCTGGAGGATTATCTCTGAGAACAACTACAGTTGACAGCATGCTTGGACTCCAGGCTATTCATTTATTCAACCAGTATTTATTGAGCATGTACTGTGTCCCAAGAACCCTGGATCATTGGCAAACAAAACAAAGATCCCTGCTTACATTCTAGTGGTTGTCAGGAATAATGTCCATATATTTTTGGTCAAGTTTGTTTCCACTAAAGATTCATAATTTGTTTTGGTTCTACTGTCCTGGAAGATGAAACCAATACGCTCAAAACTAAAACAAACCTGCACATGGGCATGTTTACAGGAATTGAAGTAAAGTTTGGAGTGACAAGGGCTTCTTAAGATTAATCAGGAAAAGTCATTGGGTTTAGTGAGCCTTAAGTTTGTTTTAAAGAAAAGGTGATATTAAAACACAAGGGAAAAGAGAAAGAAAGTATCCTGAGTGGGAAATGCAAGAGGAAGGTCATAAAGATGGGAAAGAATCTGTGATTCCAAGAGACAAAGGGAACTATTTACTGACAAAACCAGAATTCAGAAACAACCCGTGAAGTTGTCTGTATTTACTCAACCCCTTTTCTTTACAGAAGAATTAATAGAAACAATATATTGACATACTATAGGATGATACGTATAGGATGATTTATGATGTTATAGGATGTCAATACATTGGCATACTATAGGATGATACATATAGGATGTTATACGATGACACAGAAGATTTTATATATTTACATAGATCTGTCATATATGTGTGTATATATAATGGCATATCACAGGATGACTCTTCAAAAAAGCAATGTGCTTTCCAAAAGAGTAGCCATGGATGAAACCAGAGGTTAAGGTCTAAACTCATCAAGAGGACAAAATGTGTGAAACTAAAATATCTTTTTTGTTTTTATTAAGTTTATTATTTTAATTCCAGTTAGTTAACACACAGTGTTATATTAGTTTCAGGTGTACAGTATACTGATTCAACAATTCTATACATTACTCAGTGCTCATCGTGATAAATGTACTCTTAATCCCCTTCACCTATTTCACTCATCCTCCCACCAACCTCCCCTCTGGTAGTCATCAGTTTTTTCTCTATAGTTAAAAGTCTCTTTCTTGGTTTACCTTTCTCTCTCTTTTTTTCCTTTTGCTCATTTGTTTTGTTTCTTAAATCATATGGTATTTGTCTTTCTCCAACTGACTTATTTCACTTAGAATATACTCTCCAGACCCATCCATGTTGTGGCAAATGGCAAAGTTTCATTCCTTTTTATGGCTGAATAATATTATGATATTCATATTCCACCTCTTCTTTATACATTTATCTATCGATGGGCACTTGGGCTGCTTCCATATCTTGGCTATTGTAAATAAAGCTGCAATAAACATAGGGGTGCATATATCTTTTCAAAATAGTGTTTTCACATTCTTTGGGTAAATACCCAGTAGTGTGACTACTGGATGATAGGGTAGTTCTATTTTTAACTTTTTAAGGAAACTCCATGCTGGTTTCCACAGTGTCTGCACCAGTTTGCATTCCCATCAGCATTGCACGAAGTTTTGTTTTGTTTTTTTCCTCATTTGTTGTTGTTGTGTTTTTTTCCTCATTTGTTGTTGTGAAACAACAACATTTGTTGTTCCTTGTGTTGTTGATTTTAGCCATTCTGACAGGTGTGAGGTGATATCTCATTTTGGTTTTGATTTGTATTTCGCCGATGATGAATGATGTTGAACATCTTCTCATGTGTCTGTTCAGCTATCTTGATGTGTTCTTTGGAGAAATGTCTGTTCATCCTCTTGACTTCTACTCATTTTTAACTGTATTAATTGTTGAGTTGTATCAGTTTTTTTATATATTTTGGATACTAACCTTTTATAGGATATGTCATTTACAAATATCTTCTCCCATTTGGTAGGTTGTTTTTTAAGAGATTATTTCTCTTGTTATGAAGAAGCTTTTTATTTTGGTATAATCCCAAAAGTTTATTTTTGCTTTAATTTCCCTAAATAATCTTTTTAAAAAGAGTTAACTATCTTCGTTGTCTTCTCTGATACTAGAACTTATCTTTTGAGTGTTTACCTCAGTTATTTGTTAAGCTGAAAAAAGATTTCATGTGTAATATGAATGCTCAAGGTGTGAAATACATTTGTACAAAGTACAAAGGAATTTTGACAAAACATATTTGAGATTCATGTCACCAATAACTAGGACACTTTAAAAATGGTGGTGTGTAGAAGGTACCTCTGGAATCCATTGTGATTTGTTTCAGTTGGCCCATTGGCTATAGTGACAATGATCAAGTAAGCAGGTGTTTGAAGAAGTACCAGTGATCCCCTGTGTTTCCAATATGCAAACCCTTTCTAATATGAAAAAAAGTATCCCCCCACCCCCAAACAATAGTTATTCTCTTACTATTCGCTGTGCAGACAATACTTGGGGCTTGTGCACGTTCTAGGGCTTCCACAATTCTGAACCTCACTTCTCTGATAGTGGCAATTCCACCTTTCTGATTATCAGGTTAGCACAATTATGTATCCAGTTTAAACTCTTCTGCATTTATTCTGCTCACTGGTTACATTTTAGGTACTCAGAGTAAAGGCCTATTGACTTATAAATTTGATTTTTTTTACCCCCAACTATATAAATATCTGTTGAATAAAATACAAGAGAATTTATTCCTGAGTCAAGTTTTAGCTTTAAAAATAATGTTATAGGAACCCAGAATGATGGCTTATTCAATATAAAAATATATGTGAAGAACATTTGTGTTTCTTGTGCATATGTACTTCCAACTGGTTTTACAAGGTTATCTTGAATGTAGAAAGATTGAAATCTTTATCGATTCTTCAGGAACTTCAATGCCATCCAACCAGACTTTCAGCTGGTATTTTGTTACTTCCCAGAAGGCCAAGCAACCCATGGGATATCTATTAATGATTATAAGACTATAAGTGTTTAATTCTGTAGCTCTGCCTCTCTGTCTAATACATTCCATTGTGGTCATTCTTTTCATTGTGGAAGGCAGCACTTAAAGCAGGGGAAAGCAAAGACTTGTCTGACTTTCAAGGTTCACTGCCCTATATATTAATGTAATGTCTCTCTCTCAGTCTATGTCTCTCTGTCTCTCCCTCTCATCAACTTTTCAAATGGCATCATAGTGAACTGAATTCAAAGCTGTTTCCAGCCCTGCTGCACACACTCAGTGAACATCTCCTCTTGGCTGGCGGGAAGGAGGCTGAGATTTCTACCTCTATCCTCATCATTCCTAGCCCTGTGCCTGAGAGACAGAAGAAATCTCATCCAGGTCAATGCCTTGTCAATGCCTCTCTCAAAAAAAAGTCTAGTAGAAAAAAAATTAGAAGAAATAAAAAATACAAGTGATGATCTGTTTTATCAGCATTTAATTCTCAGTGCAAGGTAAGCTACATTGCACTGAATCCCCAAGTTACGTTTATGTTTGGATCTTTGCAATTGTTGCAATAAGCAACTCTGTCCATTGAGCACTGCTAGCCTCAGGTTTGGGGATTATGTGGATCCAAGGGGACATGGGAAAAGGTGGGCTGGGCCATTTCCAATGGGAGATCTTTGTTGTGTCCTCATAATTACATTGCTGTGACCTCTACCCCAGCTTTGTCAGCTGGCAGGTTTGAGACTCACAGAAGAGAAAAGCAGTACCCAAGTCAAGTAAAAGAGTTGTTTAAAACTTCAAAATCCGAGGTGAAGCAAAGCTATGGAACACCATCTCCTTAAGAGGGGAGAACAAGCTGCATGCAACCCATGCTGTCATTTGGTTCAGCTGAGTAGAAGCCACCAGCACTGGTGGGAAAGCTGTGAATTTAAGACAATGCCCAGCCAAGTGCTCATTTGTATGCTAAGTTCAACTGTGAACATCTTTAAATACTACTGTTTTTCCCAAACCCTTTTATGTTGGTGAAGAAAACTCACCATGACCAGCTAAGGATCTGTGGTGCTCTACAGATATCTTTATAGAAAGATCTGGAAATCACACTTAATTGTTCTCCTCCTCCTCCCCATATAGTTAATTAAACCTTAATTTTTACTGAGGCACATCCCTGACTTTTTCCTCTTGCCCTATGACATCCTTAAAAGAAGTGGCTACACCTCAAAAGAGGGACCAGTATTTCACTTTTCTTTCTTTCTTTTCAAGATCTTTGGGCCCGTAGAATTTTCATACCACCACTGACTGCTAAGGGACCTCAGCCTCACTCTGCAATCTGGAGTCCTCCTGCTCCTGAGACAGAACACCAGTGAGGCCATGGGCAGCTATTCTGACTGCCATGGGGTTTGGTCCACTAAACAGACTGAGGAGAGAGATGATGTGGACTTACACACTGTCTACACCATCTAATAGAGACCCAAAGCCCATGCGGGCAAGAATGGGAGCCAGGGAAAGGATGTATATTCTTGCCCACTTTAGAGCTCCAACCAACCCAGGACTGGGCATTGTGCACTGCATTTTCAGCCCAGATTTTCAGACGGATGAGCTTTAGTTTTGCCTTAACCAGAACTTCCTACTTCTTAAAAAAAAAAAAAAAAAGAATTAAAACTACCAAAGACACAACAGTTTCTTACAAAACAACTGTCTTATGGTCAAGTGTGAATTAAATAATAGAACATGTGGGTTGAATTTTCCTTAAAATACACAAGGGTTTTACCATTAAGTGGAAAATTCTCCTGCAAAATACATTTTGAATCTAGATTTTTTGCCATGGTCCAAATATTTGAAGCAGACCAAAGCTCTCAAAATAGTTTGAAACTTTCAAGAAACTAAAAACTGGACTTGATTCTAGCATCCTGGCATTAACAATTTTGCTACCACTCTATCCCATGGCACTAAAGTGACATTCGAAAGGGTCTTGCTATAATTTTTTATGCAACTGCATTCATCCATTCATTTAACAAACTTTTACTGATCACCTACTATGGGCTAGATACTGTGCTAAGCTTTTTCTTTCCAGAACTATGAGATGGTATTGCATTCTAATAGGACTTTGATATTGGAAGTAGCTCTGAAAAGGATGAGTCCAAGAGATACACATTAAATCCTGGATTAAATTCCATGCGGTTGGGGTTGTGTTGTTTTGAGTAACTTTCAGCATATTTAGTAAAAATTTACCAGCTCTGTAAAGAAAGCACTAGGTTAGAGGTAAGGAAATAGCATATATGCATTTTCTTGCTTCTTAATTATAATTACTTATATGAGCTATGACAACCAAACAGGTAACTTTCTGTCATAAACACAAGGATGGTTTTACCATTTCAGGAAAGTGGCCGGCATCCAGCTGTGGGCAGTGTGGGGAGGTGACAGCTTCCAGCAGTAGGCACCTTTGGGACCAGATTCAATGTTGGAGTTAAAGTCACTTCATTCCAGGGTCCCTTAGCCAACAACTGACCAGGGCTGTGACACAAGGGCCTGGTCCAGTGGACCACAGACCAATGTAGGACTCTTCTGATGGACAATGTGTTCCAGAGCTCTGGTGTGATTTTGACAGAGACTTTCTCAGGCCGACAGCACAATCTGATGGGTCCCCTTGCCTACTCCTGCTCTGCCCTATCTTTTCCCAGGTGTTACTCAGGGTCAGCCCCCTGGAGGACCCAGCCCACAGCACATCCTGACAACAAAGTTACTGATAGTTAAGGTCAAACTTCGAATGAAACAATTTTCATTCAAGAAAGTGTCATTCCCTGCACTGTAAGTACTACTTTCCTATGTTGGGAAAGGAACAATAGATATCTAGACATCAGTTACCTGTTTGATGGGTTTCTTTCTTTTTCATTTCAGGACAGGCATTCCAAAAAATTTAATGCAAAAA
Organism: Felis catus; assembly: GCF_018350175.1. Classification (NCBI taxonomy): domain Eukaryota; kingdom Metazoa; phylum Chordata; class Mammalia; order Carnivora; family Felidae; genus Felis; species Felis catus. The sequence goes on along the minus strand of NC_058376.1, from coordinate 84,628,302 downwards.
TAAGCTGTAAACAATGACCTTGTGGGTAACTTAATAGAACATAAGAATCAGATAATTTATTATTATTATTTTTGTATAATTTTTGTATTATTATTTTTGTATAATTTTGTATTATATTATTTTTCTATTATTTTCTATGTTTTATGGTTTATAGGAGAAAGAGGGAAAGAGAAGGAAAGGGGTAGAAGGGAACACTGGAGGCCAGAGATACAGGTAACATATTTTTTCTTCTAATGTAATTATTTTCCTTTTTTTGTCATAATTTCTTAAAAATGCAAAAATCTTGGGGTGCCTGAGTGGCTCAGTCGGTTAAGCAACTGACTTCAGCTCAGGTCATGATCTTGCGGTTTGTGAGTTCAAGCTCCGCATGGGGCTCTATGCTGACAGCTCAGAGCCTGAAGCCTGCTTTGGATTCTGTGTCTCCCTCTCTCTTTGCCTTTCCCCTGCTCACATTCTGTCTCTCTCTGTCTCTCAATAACAAATAAACGTTAAAAGTTTTTTTTAAAAAAATGCAAAACTCTGTGCCCCAATTATAAAATGTAGCAAGAGAGTTAAACCTTTTAGCCTCCCTGGGACCGGTATTTTACACATGTATGATATTTTATCTAAATATTAAACACAAGATTAGGCCTTTTAAAAGTTCCCTTTAATACCATCTTGAAGTTATGAGGCATATACTGAACATGTTTATACAATTTTGTACTTTTTGTTTGAATTCTTCAGCATAGTAGAAGCTTGTCAAAGACCTTTTGGTTGATAGCATTACCCCCAATGCTTGCTTGTCCATATGCAAATGACAAAGACAATAAGCAACGACATGTCTTTCTTATTTGTTATTTGCTTTCCCTCACATCTGTAATTCTCAACCTCTGCACACTAGAATCACCTTCAGGTAGGGGAAGCATCTTAAGAAAATACAGGTGGCCAACAAAACACTTGAATAGACGTTTCTCCAGAAAAGATACAAATGGCCAACACACCATGAAAAGATGCTCCTTAGTCATTGGGGAAATCAAACCAAAACCACAGTGAAGAGCCACTGTACAATTTCAGACCTACTAAGATGTTAAAATAAATAGAATAGAATAGAATAGAATAGAATAGAATAGAATAGAATAGAACAGAATAGAATAGGATAAGATAAGATACGATAAAATAAAATAAAATAAAATAAAATAAAATAAAATAAAATAAAATAAAATAAAACAAAACATGTGCTGGCAAAGATGTAGAGAAATTGGAGCCCCTGTATATGGCTGGTGGAATGCAAGATGGTTCAGTGCTGTGGAAAAAAAATTGGCAGTTTTCTCAAAGTTCAACATTAGATCCAGCAATGCCACTCTTGGGAATAGAAGTAAAAGGATTAAAAACAAGTATCAAAACAAATACATGCATGTGCATGTTCATAGAAACATTATTCACAATAGCCAAAAGGTAGAAACGTTTTAAATGTATCCCTTAATGGATGAATGGATAAACAAATTATGGTGTATTCAGTGAAGGAAACAAAAAGGCAACCTAATGAATGGGAGAAGGTATGTCTGATAAGGATTTAATATCCAAAATATACGAAGAATTCATACAACTCTACCCAGAAAAACAAATAATCTGATTCAAAAATGGGCAGAGGGAGCGCCTGGGTGGCTCAGTCAGTTGCACATCTTACTCTTGATTGCAGCTCAGGTCATGACCTCATCGTTCGTGAACTTGAGCCCCACACTGGGTTCCACACTGACAGTACAGAATCTGCTTGGAATTCTCTCTCTCGCTCTCTCTCTACCTTTCTCTCTCTCTCTCCCTCTCTCTCTCTCTCTCTTTCAAAATAAATAAATAAACTTTACCAAAAAAAAAGAAAAACTCATTAAAAAGAGGGGAAGAGGACCTAAACAGACATTGTTCCTAAGAAGACATACAGATGGCCAACAGACACATGAAAGGTATTCAACATCACTAATCATCAGGGAAATGCAAATCAAAACCACAATGATGTATCATCTCACATAGGTCAGAATGGCTAGTATCAAACAGACAAGAAATAACAAGTGTTAGTTGAGAATGTGGAGAAAAGGGAGGACTCCTGGACTGCTGGGGGAATGTAAATTGGTGCAGTCACTATGGAAAAAAGTATGGAGTTTCCTCAAAAAACTAAAAATAGAAATACTATATGATCCAGTAATTCCACTGCTGAGTACTTACCCAAAGAAAACAAAAACACTAATTCAAAACGATATATGCACTCCCATGTTTATTGCAGCATTATTTATAATAGCCCAGATATGGAAGCAACCTAAGTGTCCATCAGTAGATGAACGGGTAAAGAAGATGTGATACACACACACACACACACACACACACACACACACACACACACACAAGGAATATTACTCGGCCATAAAAATGGATGAAATCTTGCCATTTGCAACATGGATAGACATAGAGGGTATTAGGCTAAATAAAATGAGTCAGACAGAGGAAGACAAATTCCATATGATTTAATTTGTATATGGAATCTAAATACAAAGTAAATGAACAAACAAAACAGAAACAGATTCATAAACACAGAGAACAAACTGGTAGTTGCCAGAGGTGAAGATAGCAAGAGAGGAAGAGGGAAGTAAGTGAAGGGAATTAAGAGGTACAAACTTCCAGTTATAAAATAAATAAGTCATGAAGATAAAAAATACAGCATAAGGTATATACCCAATAATACTGCAATAACTTTGTAATGACAGATGGTAGCTACCCTTATTGTGGTAAAGCACTGCATAATGCATAGAAATGCCTCATCACTATGTTGTACACTTGAAACTAATTTAACATCAAGTATCAATCATACTTCAATTAAAAAAAAAGCATAGTGTATCCATACAATGGAATATTATTTAGTCATAAAAAGGAATGAGGTACTGATGTATGATATAGTATAGATAAACCTCAGAAACATGCTAAGCCAGAGAAGCCAAACTCAAAAGGCCACTTATTGTATGATTCCACTTATACAAAATATATGGGATAGGTAAATCCATAGAGACAGAGGGCATATTGATGGTGGCCAGGGGCTGGGTATAAGTACCTACTTAATGAGTGTGGAATTTTCTTTTGGGATGATTAAACATATATTATATGTTAATATAATATATATTATATAATATTACACACACACACACACACACACACACACATATAATATATATATTACTTTCCCTGGATTGAGGGAATTAAAATCTCTTAGCTTAGAACCCAATATTTAGCAGTTCGCAAAGTTCCCCCAGTGCTTTTATTGTGCAGCAAGGGTTCAACTTGGGCATGAAGTTGTATCTTAAGATGATTAGCTAGCTATTAAAATCTTAGTAATTTGGGGGCGCCTGGGTGGCTCAGTCGGTTGAGCGTCCGACTTCAGCTCAGGTCATGATCTCATGGTCCGTGAGTTCGAGCCCCACGTCGGGCTCTGGGCTGATGGCTCAGAGCCTGGAGCCTGCTTCCGATTCTGTGTCTCCCTCTCTCTCTCTGCCCCTCCCCGTTCATGCTCTGTCTCTCTCTGTCTCAAAAATAAATAAATGTTAACAAAAAAAATTAAAATCTTAGTAATTTGGATTTTGAAAACTACTCTTTTGGGGTCATTTATTCAAAAAATTAAGAGAGCATCTACAGTGTGCGTTGCACCGTCTGGTACTTTGGAAGGACATTTACAAAGAAATTAAGGAGGAGAAGAAGCTCATTTTATTGAAAGCAATTGGAATCCCTTCTCAAGCACAAGAGCTTTATCAAACCATATCTCAAGGACTTCCACAGTAGCTCTGGGAGATAGACATTAGGTTCTTTGCACCCATCAGAAAAGGAGGCTCGGGAAAGTTACATAATTTGACTAGAATCAAGCATTTGTTGAGGGGTAAAGCAGGGATGACATTCAGTTCTTCAATGCGTAGCTGGCATCCTGAGTGAGGTTCCTGACATGGAGGAGGTACTGACCTCATTTAGAGTGAGAGTGGAAACTTTGGAGCCAAACAGACCTGGATTCAAACCCCGGCTCTGCCACTTTATCAGCCATATGACAAGAGCTGGGCTAAACAACATAGGTTTCCTCATCTATAATGAGACAGTAATTCCTGCCACCTATAGTTAATGTAAGGATCACATGAGATGATGTCTGCAAAGAACTCTGGCATAGTGCCCACCCCTTAAAAGCACTTAATAAATGGTACCTCTTACTAATTTTTTAAAGTTTTTAATCTTAATTCCGGCTAGTTAACATATAGTATTATATTAGTTTCCAGTGCCCAATATAGTGATTCAGCACTTCCAGACATCACCCTATGCTTTTTTAAAAAAATAACACAGCTACTATACTATCCAGGGAAGGATGAACTCTGACCCACTAGCCATCTCTTTTCATATTGGGCAGTAAATGTCACCAGGACTGGACTCCCAAGCATCCCATTTATTCTCCTCCGGGCAGCCTGATACTATTGTTCTCGCCTATTGTTCTACCCGAATGCTTATTTTTAAAAGACTTAAAAAAAATTTAAATAGCAGAATTTACTGGCACAAGTTGATCATAAATTCAAAAGACATAAAGAAATGCATCTATTTTAGGGATAAACAAGCTAATTCTGGTCTAATTTTGTTCATTCTTATAAGCACACTTTCTTTGGTGATGTGAACAGATGAATTCTACTGTAGGACTCAAATTTTTTCTCATTAAAGATTCCCCCCCACCCCGAGATGTGCTAAAGGACACAGTCTACGAAGCAAGAGTGTAATTATAGATTGAACATCTCCTGTATGGCCTGACAGAAGTCTACCGTCACTTAAGAAGCCATTACAGCATATACTTAATGTCAGCTTGATAGAAAAAAACACTTTCATAGGTTGTCTTTGATTGACACATTTGAAATGACATCAGTTTCCAGCTTTAAAACCTACTGTTATTAGGTCTCTGTTGCTATTTATGTTAGAAATATGTGCACGTGTGTCAAAACAATATATCAACTTTGCTGATTGGCTGCATCTAGATTCTGTTGCCAAGGGTAACAGAACAATTGCTTTTAATCTTTGCTAAATTGCATCTTGTTTTTTTTTTTATTTTTCCTAAATACTTGGGGGCTTAGGGATCTTTTCTCATCCCAGAGCAAAAAATAAAGAAATTCCATCTAGAGAGAAAACAAATACATCTTGTTTGTGTGTGTTAAAAGGAAAATTAAATTCAAAAGGTGTAGTTGGTATACATGTTAATTTGTATTGTTATCCATCATAGATGCTCTAATACTTGCTACTGATTCTCAAGGCTGAGGTGATTAGGAAAAGACCATCTCCACTTCCAAATGAGGCAGCACCCAACCGTTTGCCTTTCAGGATCAAGGTCTTCTCTCTTTTGGCAGAAGGCCAACTTCACAGATTCTTCGTTGCAGAAAAGGAACACATATGAAAGAAAATAATGTCTTCAAAGCTTTGTGCTTTCTTTCCTGCCTCATTGGCTGAGCAGAGGGTCATGAGTAAGTCCAGCCTCTGAACTTTTGAAAGATTGAGAAAAATGATCTACATGCTCACATCTGTACATGGTACACTTATAAATTAACCAGACAATTTCCTTTTTATAATCTGTCTTGTTGTGCTTTGCTAATGACTCTCAAGCTTCACTGGGGTGCTCGTTACAAAGGTCCTAGACAACATACCAAGACTCTGGTTCCCTAGACCTGCACTCAGGCCCAGGAATTTGCAATTTAAATGATGATTCTGAGGCAGGTAATCCAAGGTCCACACATTAAGAAATACTGCTTTGTGTGTACTTTCCAAACACCACTTTCTTCCCTAAAACATTTGAACAAAGACTTCTATTATGAACAGTCCAATGCTTGAGTGACATAGGCAAGTGCCTGCATAGTAAGATTCTCCTGAAAGGCACCACATCCCCTAACCCTTACACTTACCCCTTCCTTGAAAAATCAATCAACGAAAAGCTAAATAATGGAAAATTTACTCTGCTTAATATCCTCTTTCATCAGTTTTATTAGAATTTAAGACTTTAAGAGAATGTAAGTATTCTTGGGAGATGTAACACTTCAAGCTATGATCTGTTACCCTCTCGAATGTATTGGAAGTTTTGGTGGAAAGAGAAAAAAAGAAAACTAGATATCTAATGTTGTAGGTTGAATTGTGTCCTCCCTTCACCCCAAACTCATATGTTGAAGTCCTAATCCCAATACCTCAGAATGCCACCATATATGGAAATAGGGTCATTACACATGTAATTAATTAAGGTGATGCCATTAAAGTAGACCCTAATCCGACCTAACATGTGTTCCTATAAAGAAGAAAAATTTGGACACAGACACAGTCTCATACAGAGGATGGATGATGTGAAGACACAGGAAGAACACCATCTACAAGCCAAGGACAGCAGCCTGGAACAGAGCCATCCCTCACAGGTCTCAGAACCAGCTCTGCCAACGCCTGGATTTGGGACAGGAAGCCTCTAGAATTGCAATACAATAAGTTTCTGCTGTTTAAGACACCCAGCGTGTGGTACTTTGTTCTGGAGCCCTAGAAAACAAATACATCTGAGATAAAGAATCAGCAAAGGAGGAGTATGGCCAAAGGCGAGTCTCGCCAAAAACAAACCCTTCCTAGTTATATTTTTGCCTCTATAACTGGCTTGCTTAACAGAGTAAAATAAAATCAGTATCCCAAGTTAAATGCGATTTTATAATCCTAGAGATGAGGAGACCCCTTATTATCTAGATGTAATCCACAAATTATTACTTTTCTAAATAATCATGTTTTGGAGGCTGGTCGCTGCCCAGCAACACCACCCAAAGCAGCATTGTGAGATATTGGTAGCCAGGATTTCGCATAAAAAATACAATAAGCTGTTTAAAATTTGGTGCAGGGTTGTACCTGGTAAAAGGGAAACAACCACAAATACTAGCTGTGGGAACCAGCTTCTCACGACAAACATTTCATTCCAGCAAACAGTGAAAGAAATTGTTTGGAGCTTTCCAGGGTAGCTCAACAGGAATCAGATTTCTCCAAAATTGCTGTTTGCATTGCCAAGTGCATCTCACCACGGCTGCTACTTTCTACCCAAAGATGTCTGTTATGGTACAACACTTGGCCAAGAGCTGATATGATCTCAGTCACCAAGCTCAGACTGCAATCTATCTGCATAAACATGCAGACAGAGGGTTTCAGGAAAAGTTTACTAGGCAGGGGGAAAAAAAAAACAACAAGAAAGCAAGAGATTGAGTTATAGACTTAAACACAAAAAAGAGTGTAAGATACGCTCTCACAGATTTCACCAGTGAAATAGTCAATGTGAAAAGCTGGAGGGAAGGTTTTTTATCTGTGACAAAACAGGGCAACAGACACTTTAAGTGACCTAATAAAAGAAGAAAACAATATAATCAGATCAACATGCAAAGACTTGCAATTAAAATGTACAAATACCATGTTCTTTATTTATACAGTGAGGAGTTGAATGGAATAGATGACCAGTTATACATTCAGTAGAGCAGTAAAAAAATGGCAAGCTTGAAAGAGAACGAGAATTTAAGTCTTATGAAAAGAAAGAAGTGATGAGAGGGGAGAAATATACTGAAATATCTGTCTAATTTCATAGCCTTAAAGCAGTTCACAGCCTTTTTATTATATCTCCAGATGTCATTTGGTGCTTGGGGTTCAGGAAAGCAAGTTAGTTACAACATTCAACGCATTTACACCATCGACTTTCCATATGACGTAGACCCCATTCCAGCAAGAGAATGATGAAGATTTAATTTTTATGTCCACTACTGAAGTGCAAACAAGCAAAAAGAACTTACTTAACCCTTTCCCACCACAGAATTAATTCTAACCAATTGAATAGAAATCCTTTTCCCCTTTCAGCAATTATGTTAAAAAACGAAAACAAAAACAGAAAGGAAAAAAAAAACAAAACACCTGGAGACTCTTCCTGTTATAATCAATTTTATTTTCTTGCTCATTATGGCTTATTGTAGAACAAGACCGAAATTACATTTGGTTGAAACAAGAAGACAGCTCCATTTTTCCAATTCTTTGACTTTATTTCCTTTCCCTACCTGTCCACCTCTTCCCTTCTCTCTCTCTTTCTCTCCTGTTTCTCTCTCGCTTTCTCAATTTACTTTCAGATTTTAAATTTACCTCAATTCCCACCATCATGAAGGATATTTCATGCAGTCTCTAGAGAGCTGGGCACAGGCAGTTCCGAGGATTGCAACAGACAGCCAGGCAGAGCCTACAGCACAATGCTCATACAGGAGGCAGCGTTTAACAACTGTCATTTTTCGGGCCACCTGGGTGGTTCAGTCAGTTAAGCGTCCAACTCTTGATCTCGGCTCAAGTGATGATCTCACAGTTCATGAGTTCAAGCCCTGCATCGGCCTCTGTGCTGACAGTACGGAGCCTGCTTGGGATTCTCTGCCTCTCCCTTTCTCTGACCCGCCCTGCCTTGTGCTGCCTCTCTCTCTCTCTCTCTCAAAATAAATAATTAAACTGAAAAAAAAAAAGAAATACACTTTTTCTTTCAAGTTATACTCCTTCAATTTCTTTCTACCATTCTCTTGTTTCTTGCTTGAGATCCATGTTTTATTATGACTGTCTAAGTCTTGTCTAGAAGGGAAGTGTTTAAGTCAATACTGTGCCCAGGGAGAACTGGGTTGAGTGGGTCATCTCAAACATGTAGAATGGAGCAGCCCATCAGGGCTAAATCAGCTGGTGTTTACACTGAGGTGGGGGAAGGCAGAGCAGACTCACTCAGGCAGACAAAGGTGGGAACCAGCTATAAGGGCATAAAATAAAACCTAACCAAAAGTAGGTACAGGTAAACAGAGGCAGGACTCACTGGTCAGGAGAAGCCCACAGAGTCTGATGGACCAGGAGGTGGCCCTTTACTGGAGCTGAAGGAGGTAAAGGAGATAAAAGAAGCAGCAGCAAGGCTAAGCTCTGAGGTAAAGGCTGAGGTGGCTTTTCAAAAAGAGAGTTGTGCCAAAATAGAGTAGGGCCAAAAGCCAACTTTACAATGGGTAACACAGAGCTTCTGGGACCACCTGCCCTAGACCTAGAGGTCTATGCTCATCTTTGTTACCTATCGGGTGTCTGGTCTGTGGTGGCAAAGGCTCAGGCATTTTCTAGTCTGGTGTCCTTTGACCTTGCACCGAAGATTGGCACCACTTCCTCGGGATGAAGCAGAGCCTCTGCTGGAGGTAGATAGAGACAGAATGTCCAAATCCACACACCCTGCCCCATGCCCTAGACCGTAACCATTTCCTCATTAAATGTTCAATGTCTGCTCACGCCTGGCTCACAGGGGCTGCTCAGTAAATGCTATTTGGGTACATGAATGAATGAACATTTGTGAGGTCCATTGCAATAAACTTTTCTCCATCTTATTCCTTTCCTCTCTTTTGTCAAAAATCAAACAAAATCTCCAAAACCTTCTAAGCCTCAGCTCAAGGAAAGATGAGCTTTTTCCAGGCTCTTCTTCTGCATCCCTGAGAGGAAGGTGGTATGGACGAATGGAATGAGCAGACAATCGGTGTTGGTCAAATTAGGTTTAAATCCTATTCCCACTTTTTTGGAACTTCTCTGAGCTCTGGGCTACTTTGCTGATGGAAAGGGAATAAGAACTTCTAAGAGATCACTCTGATGACTGACTAAGACAGGTTTAAATTCCTAGCGTAGTCCCTGAAACACACTAAGTGTTCAGTAAATATAACTCTCCTCCCTCAATAGCCCTGGTAGTTCATCACTTCACTATCTCTCCAATATTAAGGAATGCCCCCATTTTTACAGATTAGAAAATGCAAGAAAAACAAGGTTAAGTCAATTGTTCAAACTGATACATTTCATGATAGAGCTTTTGAGAAGTAAGATGGTGAGGCTAAAAAAGAAACCAATAAGCTTACTTAATCAGAGGAGTAACAGGCTTGCACCAAAAACACAACCAGGGCAGTAAAACAAACAAAAGGACAAGAATAATAAAATGGGTTGGTTTAAAATGGCTCTAGATACTGACCTTATACCTTTCAGAAAACTGAACTCAAAATGAATCATAGACCTAAATGTAAATTTGTCTATGTAAATGTAAAAATGCAAAATGTAAAAGTGCAAAGGTATAAAATTTCCTAGAAGATAACATAAGGGAAAATCTAGGTGACTTTTGGGTTTGGTAATGAGTTTTTAGATGTAACACGAAGAGTATAACTGATGCAAGAAAAATTGGTAAGCTGGACTTCATTAAAATTAAAAACTTCCACTCTGCAAAAGACATGGTTGAGAGAATAAAGGACAAGCCACAGACTGGGAGAAAATATTTGCAAAACACATATCTGATAACAGGCTTGTGTCCAAAATATACAAACTCTTAAAACTCAACATTAAACAATGCAATAAAAAGTGGGCAAAAAAAAAAAAAAGAGAGAGAGAGAGAGAGAGAGAGAGACCTCACCAGAGAAGATATACAGAAGGCAAGTATGCGTATAAAAAGATACTCAACATCCTACATCATTAGGAAATTTCAAAATAAAACACAAGATACTACAACACACTTGTTAGAATGGTGAAAACCCAAAACAGTGACATCAACTGCTGGTGAGGAAGTGGAGTAACAGATACAGCCACTTCGATATTTTGACAGTTTCTTACAAAGCTAAACTTACTCTTGCACTCCTAGGTATTTACCCGAAGGAGCTGAAAAACTTACATTCATGCAAAAATCTGCATATGGCCCTTTATAGTTTTATTTATAATTGCCAGAAATTGGAAACAGCATAGATATCTTTTAATAGGTGGGTGGATAAACTGTAGAACATTCATTCATATATTAGAATATTATTCAGCAATAAAAAGAAATGAGCTATCAAGCAATGAAAAGACATGGGGGAATCTTAAAGGCATGTTGCTAAGACAAAGAAGCCAATCTGAAGAGGCCACACACTATATGATTCCACCTATGTGACATTGTGGAAAAAGCAAAACTATAGAAACAGTAAAACAATCAGTAAAAAAAATCAGAGGTTTGCAGGGATTAGGGAGAGAGAGAAGGGATGAGTTGATGGAGCACATGAGATTTTTAGGGCAGTGAAACTATTCTGCATGGCACTGCAATGGTGGATACATGACATTATGCTTTTGGCAAAACCCGTGAAACTGTACGACACAAAGAGTGAATCCCAAACTGAACTACAGACTTTAGTTAACAGTAAAGTATCAATATTGATTCATCCATTGTAGCAAATACACCACACCAGTACAAGACATTAATAAAAAGGGAAACTGAAGAGAACAGGCAGGGAGTGTTTGGGAACTCTCTATAGTTTCTGTTCAATTTTTCTATAAACCTAAAATTGCCCTAAAAAAGAAAGTCTATTAATGTAAAAAAAAAAAAAAAAAAGGATAGAGTGATATAGAAAACCAGCTGGAGCCTCTAAAATCTAATTGTTTATCTGTTTTGGCATAATTTTGATTGTTTTGCATAATTTCCCTCTATCCTGAGTCCTGTCCTCTTACACAACCCCCAACCTACAAAAATAAGACCCACACCTCTCTGTGCCTCTCCATTATTTTTTTTTATTTAACCTTCATTTATTAAGTAATAATTTTGTGCCAAGCACTATGATAATTGCTGGAGATATGGAAAGAGGAATAAGATCAGACTTGAGGATCTCACAGTCTAGCAATGGAGACATGTTAATTACAGTGGAACAAGATATTAAGTGTCATAAATAAAGCTAAGAAAAATCTCTTGGAACCACAATAACTGAGTACTTTAAACTCTATAAGGCATTATGAAACTATATTAAAATCCACCTTGTCTGCTTTGTTTAGCATTATGCTATCTTGCTTTTGCTAGTGTCTCACATGTAAAATTTCTTTTAAACCTCTCCCTCCTATTCCTATTCTTCAGCCTTTTGCTTCTTCCTGTAGATTGCTAACTCTTGCTGATTTTCCAATTCAGTCAAACTATTTGGCCAACATATGTATGTTCATCCAACATAATCTGTGACTCTTCCACCGGCAGAAAGAGAGAGAGTGAGAGAAATGAACTTTACACAAGGAACAGTGTCATTAAGCAGGGGAGATTTCCAACATGCAATCTCAAGGCCATCTCCCAAAAGAAAGGTGGTGCGGTCTGAAGTAAAATAGTAACATGCAGTCTAGAGGAAGGAGACGGCCATTCCCTTGCCTCTGCACATTCCTGTATCAGGGACCAGGACTTGAGGTTGAACAAGGATGATGGGGAGAGCTTTGAGCAGTGGGCATATGGTCACAAACCCCACATGCCAGGTCTTTCTTCTGGCAGTTGATAAGAGGAGAAGCAGGTGCTGGCAGTTTCATATCTCCTGTGTTGTCAAGGGCAGACCAAATTCAACACTCTTGTCTTAACCTTGGAGACAACCTATTACCAAGTGTCTTCCACTAAATCCCTGCCTACTTCTCTATGCTCATCTCCTGCCACTGTCCCCCTTTGCGTTCTTGTGACCATGTGAGGGGACTCTTCTACATCCACACTGTGGTTTCCTGACTTCCTGCCTCAACTCATGCCTTTCCTCCTCTCCTGGAATCACCTGCCTTAGCTTCTACTCAATCTTCATTTGGCCAGGCCCCAAACTCAAGGGATCTTTCCTCAACCAGCATTCATCCCCATGTATTCTTCTTCTCTGTTCTTTCTTTCTTTCTTTTTCTTTCTTTCTTTCTTTCTTTTTCTTTCTTTCTTTCTTTCTTTCTTTCTTTCTTTCTTTCTCCCTTCCTTCCTTCCTTCTTTTTTTTTTTTTTTTGAGAGAAAGCATGAGAGTGAGCAGGGGAGGGGCAGAGGGAGAGAGAATCTTAAGCAGTCTCCATGCTCACTCTCAGTGCAGAGCCCAACTCCAGCTGGATCTCACGACCCTGAGATCATGACCGGAGCCGAAATCTCAGAGTCGGACACTTAACCAACTGAGCCACTCAGGCACCCCATTCTCTATTCTCTTTGTATTGAATTAACCGGTTTTCAATTCTGACCCTCCACTACACTGAGCAACTTAGAGTCAGGGGAATTACGGTGATTGGAATTTCACAGGCAAATATGTTTGTACCGCTTGCTCCCTCCTTTATCATGTGAATATATGTGATGAAACATGTGGTATAAGATTTAAAAAATTGGAGTTCCACTGCCTAGATGTGAATCCTGACTCTGCCATTTCCTATCCATTTACTCCGAATTTGGTGCTGCATTTAATGTTCTTGTCCCTCAGTTTCCTCAGATGTGAAATGGAGATAACAACACTTACATACTTACCTTATAAGATTGTTGTGAGATTTGACTGAGTAGCCAGATGGTGATGATGATGATGATGATGATGGTGATGATAGATAGATAGATAGATGATAGATAGATAGATAGATGATAGATAGATGAGTTTTGAATGATACTGGACATATAGCAAGTGCCGGTTAAATGTTAACCATCATCATCATCATCATCATCATCATCATCATCATCATCATCACGTGTGTAGTCCTGACGATAGGCACTTGGTTCCCCTATAATGCCTTCCTCAGGATTATCATGATACTTGTTTGGATTTATCTGATTTTCAGATTTAGAGTAAATGGTTAATACTTACTCTTTGTGTCCAGATCTACCAACACAAGCTGCAATACAGCTGGAGTTCCGTGATTTAAGTAAATAGAACAATTGTTCGGCAGCACCCTGGACAAAAACCACAACCTCTTCTCTCAAAGCATTTGTTATTTAAGAACTAGTTATTTCTAAGAGAAAATGAACCCATCAAGAAAAAAAGACTGAGAAGGGGAGGTGGGGGGTGGGGAGAAAATTGTGGTATTATTGGTAATGACCTTGGAAAAATAAGAAATGTGTCTTAAAAGAAGAATTAGCAAGGCTGTTAATTTTAGGAAATTGTGTTCAAAAATGCTGAATTTCTTTAGAATGGAACATTTGTCGGGGAGAAAAGTGCTAAGGAAAAGGGAAAAAAAACTTAAAAAAAAAAAAAAGCTAGCCAGGGAATTGCAAGAAACTCAAGCCAATATGTAGCTTGCATCTGCTGGCAATACTCTCATCAAAGAAGGAAATAAGATACAAAACTGAAATTGCTATTCAAAGAAACTTGATAAACAAAATAATCCATTCAATATAACAGATGGCTGTACAATAGTGTGTGCCATGACTAAAATATCTGACCCACCCACCTACCCACTGGTAGTGCTACCAAAAACATCAATTTAAACTGGGCAACCTGAAATGCATTGAATAAAACTGGCTATAACTACGATGTCAGCAAAATATATTCATGCTGAAAAGAATAGAAATATTCAAAATGCATCATCTAAAAAGTGTACTTCCAAATGCTGTAATATCTCTCTGCTTGGCCCAGGTCTATATCCTGTCCTTGTGACGTTTCTACCTCTAGTTCAATTAATCAACGCTGTAATTCCAAGGAGGTCATTGATGCTACACTCAGTCTGGTTCACTTCAAGAGATATTTATGTTACTTCTACTGTGTTCTAGGTCCTGTGGTAGTTGCTGGAAGGATAAGATGAGACATTGTTCTAGATCTTGAAATGCACATTCCAGTCCAGGTTATCTGCTTAGCAGTAAACTGAAACACCACTTTGGATATATCTGAATCTCTGTGAATCTCAAATCACTAAATAAATGGTTCATATTGATCTATGTGTTGGAAAATTACGGTCAGAACTTTCTGGGCTACCATACTTCTATGAGAACATGCATGTCACCTAGTTTAAAGTTGCCATTATTGACTGCTCTAAAAGATTTGGCATGAGGCAAAAGAAACTACCACTTTGAAACCCAAATCTGTCCCAATAACTAAAAAAGCTATATATTATTTGTAATGCTCCCATGTATAAAACCAAATGTTTGAGCAATGGCTTTTTATACTCATAGTGCCTTTAATGGGTACTGTGAATACTACCAGAATGAAGCAATGTCACACTTCAGGAAAAACAAAACCCGAAGCACAAATGAAAAGTGTCAAAAAAAAGTTCATCACCGCATTTACCTGTTGCCTAATTTCTCGATTAACTTCTGATGGGCCTCTGAGGCAATAAATAAAAATTCTCAAATAAAAGGGACCTTAAAAGGAGGTGAACTTTCATCGCCCACTATTTCTGACAGCTTGTTCCTGAGCAAAGCAACTGGTGTCCCTGGGGACTCATTCAACATTCATTTGAATCATGGAGAAAGAGACCCAGTTTGGAAGATGTTTTTCTGGAGTACAGAGGGGGACTTTGATCCTAGCTCAGATAACAGCTGCCCTCCATGAGAGGGTTTTCTGGTTGCTCTATCCCTTAGGCCAGGTAAGCCTCAAGGGAGGTGTCTAGTTGACCTCAAAGCTCAGCCAAGCAACTGATACCTGAGGGAGGGTCTTTGAGTGGGCAAGGGAGCCTGGCATCAAGTGTTATCATTCTGTCAGTCTCTCTCCTGGCTAGACACAGAGCACACAGGAAAGGGACTCCGAAAGGGAATCAAGTCTCACCTTGATTTTCCCCCCATTGTCAAATTAAAGGAAGGCAAGAAGCCAAAATACCGTGATAGATTTTAGTCTCTGCCATTGTGTTTTCTCACTATTCTGGAATTGTAACAAAGTATTTCCTTTGAAATTCCTGACCCCTGGCTTTTAAGTACAAAAGCAAAGGTGAATGTGAATGATTAATATCCTAGAAGAAAATTAAATGAGTCATATAGTTAATATAGTAAGGGTACAAGATTACAAGTCTCCATCACTTCGTAGGAAGCCGTTCTCCTTTTAGAATGAGGGGATTTGGAGAAAGAATTGGCATATCCTCTTTAAGATTAATCTAAATATTGGCCCTATGAGATAATATTATGTCTTGTCAATGGTTGCTGTATTTATGATATGGAATATCAAGGGAATCACTGAACCAACAAAGATATTTAAAAAATCATTTTCATGATGATTTGTTTGAAAAGGTGAATATCAGATAGATCTCTAGCCTTCAGAAAATTATCCTGCCACTCATAATTAGACCAGCTTTTGTCTTTCATTCATGTACTCATTTAATAAATATTTACTGAATATTTATTGTGTGCAAAGCATTGCTTTGGACACTGTAGGGAATAAAGATAATCTGTGACAGTTCTTATACCTAATAGGGGGATTAAGACTGTACATGGTAGGAAATGATAAATGCCATTGAATTGACATGGACTAGAGGACTTAACAAACCCCTTAGTGACCACCAGACCCACGAGCAGTTTGGGATCCAACTTCTAACTCAGTTAAAATGTAACTTCAGGATGGCCTGACATTTAGCCAATCTCCTTCCCTGTCGCAAAAGGGAAAAATAGGCTGCTATCACCCCACAGAGAGAGGATAGCACCCCTCCACAGATTTATGAAAGTAAGGAAAGGCGATTTGCCTGCCTTTCTCCCCCCACCTCTCTTCTTCCCACGTTATCCTGAGATGTGAAGTGTGGCACTGGCTGTAGTAAAGACAGCTGAGACAAGAAAATTAAGAGGAGTGCTTCTCCTGTCTTCTTCAAGCCATCTTACATTCTCAGACACACTTCCCTGTCTCACCTGGGAATAGGTGTGGGAGAACCCATCACCGGAGGGGAAGTCTGCCATTACCGAGGGCATCCTCAGTTAAGGATCCTCAATGACACTCAGAGCCAGAGACTTGATAAAGGACTGAGGGGAAAGATTTGTCTCTTCCCCCAAGAAAAGCAGCTTCCTTTCATTCCCTCCAAAACTAAAAAGGTTGTTATTGATTAATAACAGTTCTGATTAGAACTATTCACAAGCATTCAGCAGGAATGTGCGCAAAATACACAGATATGCAGAAAGTGCGAACTCCGTGTGATGGTTTTTGTGTTATAACCCAACAAGCCAGTGAGACGCGTGACAGTGTGTGCTGGGCACCTGTTCAATAATTCAATTTTCTTCCGAGGAAATTTTTAATACTTAAAATAACAGGACCAGTGGAAAAGACCCACCTTTTTACTCTAGCATTTATACCAATTATACTCAGATGTGTCAATTCTTTCCCCTTTCTCCTTTTTAACACTTCAGATTGCCTGTGATAGGATTCAGTTACAAAATCTACTTTCTGCCTTGACTACTTCTTCCCTGTAACTTCACTTGGATTCTTAACCTTTTCCATTTTTATCCTTTTATGAGTGTTTTACATTTTTTCTCCTTTCTGATGTTACCTATCTGGCGACTTTCAGTATGAATATCTTTTAAAATCATTCCTCGGACAGAGTGCTTTTTTCACACACGTCCATCTACCTAATCTATACTACGTATCTGCATATACATAGATATAGATGATACAGATTCACACCTTTCATCATGATAGGGGTGCAATGTCAGTATTACCCTGTCTTCTGTATGGACTCTTTTATACAGCTTTGCCAGAACATCCTTGATTGTTTTCAAGATGTACCCTTGCCTTTTCACGTTTTCATTTCCTCCTTTGACTCATTTAAAATTTTTCTCTCTCCTTTTCATTATTACTTCCGTCAACTCTGTGCCTGACTTCAGCATGAGATCACCTTTTCTTAATTTTTCATTAGCTAATACACGCTAAGCAATTATGGTGTTTCAAGAAGTAACTCTTTCCAAAAGATTAATAGTGAACATTAACAAAAGCTTCTCCGATCTGACCTCCAATATTATTCAATAAAGGGTGATGATAAGTAGAACCGATCCTTGGAAATTCCCCCTTTTTATGTTTGCCAAGATGATCCATCTGCAGACCTAGTTGCAGTGTGATTTCACCCCACCGTCAAGAGGTGGAGTCTTTTTCCCTTTCTTTGCATGTGGGTTCACCAAGTGCCCGGCTTTGAGCAACAAAATGCAATGGAAAGATCTCTGTGCCTCTCAAAAGACCTTGCAAGTCTTGTTCTTATTGCCTTGGAGCCCTGTGGCCACCATGCTGGGAAGATACCCCAAATGAAAGATCATTTGGAGAAAGAACCCAGCTGTCACAGTCATTCCTGCTATCTCAAATGACACTCCAGATGTGCAAGTGAGACCCTCTTAGACCATCAATCCCAACTGAGCTCTAAGCTGGGTGCAGCCACAAGAATGAGATCTGTTGAAACCAGCAGATCAGTCCAGTCAACTCATAGGACAGGGAGAAAAAACAAAGCGTTGTTGTGATCAGTACTGAAATGTTGATGGTTTGCTACTCAACAACAACAGGTAACTGATACAGCCTCCAATGCACCTAATAGTCTACTAACTTACGGTAGGTGCTGAAGTACAGGATTGGAAATATGTAGGCCAAACAGACCAATAGACCTAGTCATACACATATTTAATATTTATTGACACTTATATATAAATTAACATATCTGATAGGTACATATAAATATATATTTATATAATCAATGATCTATGATACAAACACAATATATAATATACATAACCACACACAAACATATAATCAGGCCTGAACTTCAGCACTGGGATACAAGATAAATAAAATTATGTTGTCAGCATTATAAGTCTCACTATCTAGTCAGATGTGGTGCAAATGAATTCTGTTGCTATGTGGGACATTTTGGTAGAGTATTACAGAAACACAAAGAAAGGATTGATTTACCTTGACTGAGAAAAGAGAAGTGTGGGTAGGGATAATTGAGAAGAAAAATCATCTGAGAGTTGTCAGTTACTGAGTTAGAAGTAAACACAGAGGCAGCAGGAAGGAGTGGCAAAACATACCTGTCAGTGCAACCTTCTGCCAAGGACTTGGAATTTAACTATTTGAATGAAAACTCACCTGCAGTTCTTCTCTATGATCTCTCCACTCCCTCTTTCCTTAGTTATGTCATGCTTCTTTTTAGCACTATATGATAAGTTTCTTTAAAAAGTAATGTTTATTTATTTGAGAGCAAGGGGGGAGAGAGAGAGCGTGAGCAAACAAAGAGCATGTGCACAAGCAGGGGAGGGGCACAGAGAGAGGGAGAGAGAGAATCCCAGGCTCCGCACTGTCAGCACAGAGCCCAACATGGGAGTTGAACCCATGAACCACGAGGTCTTGATCTAAGCCAAAATCAAGAGTTGGAGGCTTAACCAACTGAGCCACCCAAGTGTCCCTATATGACAAGCCTCTAATACTAACCAGATGAATCTTGCTATTGATTAGAGCCCAAGTTCAAGATCATGATTTCTTTCTTGGACCAGTGCCATAGCCCCAGTATCTGTCATTTGGTTATCCCTCTTACTTTCCTTCATCTCATCCACACACTGCATCAGAGACATCTGGAAAATGCAAATCCACCTTCATGGTCCCATCTCTCTACTTCTCCATCCCCAACACACACAGCCTGCCTTCCAGCCATCGCAATTGTTTGTGGTTCCGTTTGCTAACTGAGCAATGGCTCAAGCTACCACTTTAGCCTTCAAGTTTACCACATCAAGCTCTAAATGCCATTTGTAGACCAATCTGACTCAAGAACAATAACTCACTGTTTAAGGCACATCTCATTTCCTCGGGAAGCCTACCCCACAGCTGTGCTCTGCCTTCCTTGGATCCTGTAATATAGAATGGAGCATATTGCTTTTGTGCCTCCAGTTATATTCTGAACATACTTCTATCATAATTCACACGACACTTTATTCTATTTATTTATTTACTTACTTACTTATTTATTTCTCTACCCTCTCTCCCTTCCCCCAGCCTTCATCAGGCTGACATCTTTATAGATACAAAACATCTTTTACTCCTTTGGTATTTCCATCACACCACACATTGCCTGACTCATAGTAGAAATTCCATAATGAAAATGAATATTTTCAAATAATTTGAATACCATAAATTTAGATATAATAAAAAACTGTATCAAGTATAACTTAAACTTGCTTTCTGGTGATTTTGTTCGCCTTATTCTAGTTGTTTGAATGATAAAACTGTTCAAATTTTGGATAAATGAGCATTTACTGTATCTCTTTCCTAGTTGATATAATAACTAAATTTCATATAATAAACAATTTATTGCTTCTGTGGAATAGTAGATTTGTAAACCAATACAATTTGAGTATTTAGCAACCAGCTCTCTATTACAAATTGAATAACAAAATGTCTCAAAATTCTTGCATTAAAACATATATATAGCAAAACCCAACCCTTAGAACTCTGTGCTCTAAACCTGCAACAGATTACAAGCTAAAAATTAAAATGAGAGAGAGAGAGAGAGAAATTGTTCCAGGAAACCTATAAACTATAGCAAGAAATGACAGCTGTTAGCCACAAAGAAAACATAAAATTTTAAAAAGCAGATCTAAGACCTCAAGAAGGGAAATATCCAGGACCAATAAAAGTAGGAAAAACCAGGAATCTATACCTTAACTAGACTATGGACATTGCTGAGCTGTCCATACAGGTAATAAACAGCATACAGCATAGTTGTTGTATGCATTGATGACCATATTTTTCAATGAAAATTATGTTCAGTATATTTTGAATTAAAAAAAGGAATGGTATAAACATTTCATATTTTTTCAAAATTATTAATTTTTAAAAACTGCTTAAATTCTATTTATCTAAGATATCCAGAACAACTCATTCTTAAATTTTTATTCAATTTGAATAAATACTAAATAAAGGTATCACTTATTCAATGCCTAAATGCTATACATGCTGCACTTTATACTAGAACCTATAAGTATTATTATTTCCATTTTATGGGTGAGGAAACCAAGGCCCAGAAAGTTGAGATAAATCACCCAAGATCACACAGCCAGTAAACAGCTAAGAAGAGATCTGATATGAGATACTTTTATTCTTGTCATCACTGAAATGTAAATGACTGAGAGTTCATAAGATTATTTATTAATACATCGGTCTGTAGGAGTTCAACTTGAACAAGTCGCTTGCCTTCAACTCACAAATCTGTACTGCTACTGAGTTTCCTTTCACAATGAAACAAAACAAAACCATTGAAAACCATTGCAGCACCAAGAGAACTTCTGCAAAGCAGAAAGAAATCATCCAGGATAAAACGTTACTCATATAATGCCATGCATATTTGCTAACGGAGGTCTAAGCATTTACCAAAGTAAACTGCTAGGAAAAGGCACAGGAAGTTACTGCTATTTCTCCCAGGCAAGTTGAGTAACTTGTCAAAAAACTTGAGCAACTTCCAAAAAAGTCACAATCGTCTGCAATCAATGGCTCTTCTACAAGAAGAAGTACAAAAGACACCAGCAAGAAACTTAAAAGCTAAACAACTGTTAGAGCTGATATCTCAGGGGGAAAAATTAAAACAAAAGCAAAAATTAGAAGGCAATTTTAATTAAAAACCAGATTGATATTAACTTTTAAACTGTTAGGGTAATTGTTAAAACACTAGAAATGTCCCCAAGAGTTATTTATTTAAGGGTTTTGTTCTTGAAAGTCATCGCATTATTCCAATAAACACTAAAGAGGTAATTTCCTTTAAATTATTTAGGAGTAAGGGTTAGCCTTCAGCCAGGTGTTCTGTTTATGCAGATGGCAAAATAAATTATTCAGAAATAGAGACAGGTAAAGCAGATGGAAAAGCAGAGTAAACCCAGAAAGCTGTGGGCAGCTGCTTACCAGGCCCCAGTAAAACATCCAGTTCGACATCATGGTCCAAGTTACCCAGTCAAGAAGAGTTCTAACACATAAACTGCTGTCTACGTCTCGAAAACACCTTTGGGACCCTGCACTCACTTCAGTGATACTGAATGTAAACTATGTCATCTAGAATTCTTTCATGGGAACAAACGTCTTAACCTAAACCATGAAATATCTCTGAAGGCAGTTTTCCTACTAAATCCAAAAATGACTTGTATTTCCAAAGAACGTGAGCCTCTTTAAGAAGTGATTCTTATGTTTTATGCAATAAGAACTATTTTAGGCTTCTTCCTGGCACCTTCCAAAATTGATGGAGGTGCCTGGAAAGACCCCCTGGAACTGCAAAGGTCTGTCTCGTACTTCACTGATTCACTGGTTCAATCCCTATGGGTAAGGGTGTCAGAAAGACCTAGGTTTTGGTAAATTCTGCACAAGGAAAGTGCCCGTCATCAGACAACGTGGTGACCTCCTCAACAAATTCTAGAGAGTAACCTGCTTACAGAAATGGACCATTCATGAAAAGAAAAGTGCTCAAGGCTCTATACATAACTGCCTTGGTTCCACACATAACTGCCTTGGCTCCACTCATTTAATAAAGCAAAAAAAAAAAAAAAAAATTAAAGACTATCCACTTAAGGGAGGAGGTCGATGCAGCAGAGGAATTACAGGGATGGGGAGGAAGGAATGCTAAAGGAAAGAATGGCGGCATTCCCTAGAGGGAAGCACACAAGCCTGCGTGCCAGGAGATCTGGCTTATAGTCTCAGCTCGGCTCAATTTGACCTTCAGACCAGAGCGTGTTAACCTCTCTCAGCTTGTGCCTTTCTTGCTCGAATGAGGTCAGACCATCACTGAGATCCCCTAAACTCTTGTACTCTACAAGTCTAAATGAACTTTAAAAGGAAAAAATATATATAAGTGAAAGCAAATGAAACCCAAAGCCATACAGCCATTAATAAAAGCACATTAAAAAGCATCTTGTCTCCATCCTTGTGCTTACCTTTCATTTTTAATCTGATCAGTAGAATTTAGAGTGATCACCATGGAGAGCACCGTTTTGGAGAACAGAAGAGGAAAGTTATGATTAGAAGTTATGAGCAGAAGAGGCAAGTAAGCTAAAGATTCAATCTTCTGAATGGTTTCCGTGATTTGAATGTTTGGTTCTGTGAAAGCTAACTATCCAAATAATTGACTGAGTTTTTCACTTTATACTAAAACCTTTTGGTATTATGTAGACACTGCCTCAAAAATTTTATTTGGACCAGTTGTCAAAACTCACGTCTAATAGTCACTGAAACATTGCAAAGGATGTTATCTTTTTTTATTTTTTGAAGATGTCCTATTTATTGACATTGTCATTTTTGTCTAAACATCATCCAAACAATTACCACTCCTTAACCCAGGCTCTTGACCTAACACTATCCAAATTGAATTTGCCTAACTTTATTCACTCAAAAATTAATTTATTTTTCCCCGGTGGCCAGCATCATGACAGGGCTATCAAGGCTCCGGAGGAACTCATGGTCCAATAGGAGAAACAAATACGTAGGCAAGTTATTACAACTCAGTGATGAATATTGTGCTGGCTTCTTAATGTTGGCCTTAACCTTGTTTCACTTACACTGCCCTTTAGCTAATATTCCTTCTTTAAATGAACTTGTTATTACAACCTAAGATATTTATGTCAATATACATTTTATGTCATATCTACATATGAAAAATTAGCGATGCCTAACTTATAAAAAATAAATATATAACCACTGAAGTAGATACATTTTTTGGTGAACTACCTAAACACCCCCTTGCATACCGTGGGTGGAATGCATAGCACAGAAGTGGTGGTTTTATTGGCCGTGCTAACGATCCTGACTTAAAGAATTTGTTCTTTCTTTCATTTAATGAGTATGGATTGAGTACCTATTATGTGCCAGGAATAGTCTCTGATAGTAATGACAATCTACTTGGTGGCTTTAAATAGTACAGGGACAGAAACAGTTTTGCACTTTAGAGGTTTAATTTTTAATTTAGTTTGGAAGATTAATAGCAAGGGCATTGAGACTAGGAGATTAGAGGTTAAGACCCAGATGATGACAGTAATAGTTGGCATAGAGATGGAGAGAATCACTTCAGTGTATGTGTAGGAGGCCAAAGCAACAGGACTTAGGAGTTATTTGGTTGTGGAAAATAAAGGAGAGGAAGGAGTCAAGGATGATCGCCAGGTTTCTGTCCTGGGTGACTGAGAGCAGTTAGGTATCACATTCCTGGATTCATCTGGTACCTAACATGTTTAGTGGATCATTAAAGTTCCTTATCTCCACCTTAGAGATTTACTGATGAGATATCATGGTATTAGTTTCACTGTGCATTACTATAAGGCTAAGTTTACCAAAATAACTGTATGCATATTGGTGCGCCGAGGCAGAGAGATAAATTGAACCAATTAACTTTAGGCCTGAATTAGACCCCAAGCTGCATTTTGCCTTTCTGAAAAATTGAATTCACTCAAAGACTTTGTACAGAGGCAGTCTAAGATGTCCTTCAGTCTCAAGTCTAAGTTCATTTGACTGGGTAAAAGAAAATAAAAATCCAAGATTCTGAAGAAATAACGTGGTCCTTGACTTCTCATTCCCCTTTAAAACACACACACGCGCACGCGTGCACACACACACACACACACACACACACACACACACACACAAGAATTGTTGCAAATGATGAGGAACAGATGGCAAAATTGTCCAAACACCAGATAACGTCACTGCAAGCATGTCCCCTCCTTCAGGTGTGGTCTCCACTTCTGCTGCCTCAGTCAATAATGGATGTTCCTGATGAAGCAAGCAAAGGTATAAAGATACCTAATTATTCCTCAGAACAGAGATGTCAGTCAGTACAGTGAGAACAGCCACGCTGACCTTCTGTCAACAGGAGGAGGATCCTGTTACAGTCGCTCTTTGCTGCATGATCCAGCAAGTTATTATTTAGCCTTTCTTTACAGTAAAAACCAACAAGTCAAACACATAAGCACTTCCAGTAAACTGACCTATAAATTACGGGACCCCCCTCCCCCACACACACACTTTTAAGGTAATTACTTTCTTCATTACAAAACCATCATCTAATCCTCTAGGCAACATATACTGAAAGTTGGAGATTTATTGATACAGATTATAGAGCAGACTGGAGAGCCCAAAACCCTAAAACACAAAGACTGTTGAAATCTTTAGGATCTTGGATTCTTAAAAATACTTTTTCTGTAGAGGTGAGATCCAGAAAGTATGAATGACAAGCATAACTAGAAAGTGGCAAGAAGTGGGAGGAAAACACAGGCTGATTTCTAATCCATTCCAAAACTGACCAGGAGGAGCAGTGGTCCTGAATGGCTCACAGATCTGCATCCAGCTTTTAGCAATTACATTCAAACATATCTACTCTTCAGGAAGATGGGAGCCCATACCCCAGCCCCAGGCAGTCATTTTCACACGTGGCTCTAATCGCATTGTTGAGAAAACAGCTCAAAGTGCCAAAGACACTGATGCAAGGTCCAAAGCATCATCTTTATATAGAAAGCACAATGTATTCTATTTTTTTAAATATATCTATTAATTTCTACAGCGAGTTCTTAGAATTTCACTGTAACAAAATAGACACTTCACCATTAATGAAAGAGTGATTTTCAAGCAAATCTTTGATCCAGGAAAATCATTCTGGTTCTATGAAAGAGCTAGTGTGCATACGTTTACAAAAATGAAGCTAACATTTAAAAACTTCTTCACAGAATCTCACTTGAGAAAGGGTGGCTCATAATGGCTAATCAAAAATTTTTTTTCCTCTCAGAATTGCTTTTTAAAGAAAGCTAAACACAGATCCCACCAACTTTTTAGTGCTGACATTCAGAAGCTTTTCTTCAGCAGGAGTCTTGGGAGCTCTATCTTTACAGTGCCTGGAGCTGAGGAGCGGGCGATGGGAAATGAAGCCTTATTCAGATATCTCTATGAGCAAGAAGAGAAATACCCTCAACTGATTTCTTTTTAATCCTTGAAAAAAAAAGTATAGTATTTAGAGTATAACCATATCACATTTAATATCACAGTCCTTGTGACATTCCTTGATCAGGCTAGGCAACTACAAAAGCTATGGTGGATTGTGTCAGTCTGTCCTGTTTGATGAAAGTATAAGAGCCTACTATGTGCTACTCAGTACGAAGAGAATGAGTGGAAGATGAAAGGAAAAGATACACACATAACAGGAACACCAACTCCCAAAGACTTTATAATGCAATGGAAAAAGACAGATGTTAAAAAAAAAAAAAAAAAAAAAAAGCAATAAAGGGGAGGAGGGCACCTGGGTGGTTCAGTTGATTAAGTAGTTTAACTCCTGATTTTGGCTCAGGTTGTGATCCCCAGGCAGTGAGATGGAGCCCTGTGTTGGGCTCTGCACTGGGCGTGGAGCCTGCTTAAGATTCTCTTTATTTTTCTGCCCCTTCCCTGCTCGCTCTCTCTCTCTCTCTCTCTCAATCCCTGTCTCAAAAAAAAAAAAAAAAAAAAAAAAAATAGAAGAGATGCTGAACATTTGAATGAAGATATTTACATTCTGTCCTGGAATTATGTTAATGAGTCCTATCTCAGTCTGGAGTAAAGGAGGAAGGGTTTTTAAATCCTCTCTATGTGCACTATTTCATTTGTTCAATCATTTAATCATTTAGCAAATATTTCTCGAGGATCAACCGCAAGAACAAAACAAAATCTCTGGCCCAACAAAGCTTTATTCTAATGAAAGATGACAGACAATAAGAAAGAGAGGAAAGAGAGAAAAAGAAAGAAAGAAAGAAAGAAAGAAAGAAAGAAAGAAAGAAAGAAAGAAAGAGGGGAGGGAGGAAGGAAGGAGAGAAGGAAGGAAAGAAGGAAGAAAGAAAGAGGGTTTTCCAATTGGTCACAGTACTATGGGGAAAAGTTAATAAGGTAAATAGAATAGGGCCTACAAGGGGGCATAGGTGATAAAGACTGAGGATGCTTCTGTATAAAGGGTGGATTTATACAGTAAAAATCTTGCTGAGACCTGAGTTGAAAAGAGAATGTATTGAAGGAGCGAGATGAGTGGAGATCTAGGAAATGGAAACGGTGTTTGAGTCAGCAGCTGTAAAGGCCCAGACACACACCAGGGAGGCCTGTGTGGCTGGAGCAGAGTGAGCAGAGAGCAGAGTGATAGGAGATGATATGGAAGAAGTGCCTGCAAAGTGTAGATGCAGGTTTAGAACATCTTCACTAGCGAGAGTCACTAACTTAGTATCAAGTCATATATTTATATGAATCTCCATTATGTCAGGAGGAAAATCGTCAGTGATAAAATCACAGAATATGATTGGAAGGGTTTCAAAGGAAAAGTACATTAAAATTAATATTTTAGTCCCTGACAATCTAGTCACACCACATAGAAGAGTGGACCAAGGAACATGATTAATAAAAATCAAAAGAAAAAGGCCAATAAAATGTAATGCCAATTTTCAAGAAATTCACAGTCCAGTAGATTTCTTTAATCCCCACAACAACCTAATAAATTAAGTATTATTTCCCTCAATTTATAGTCAAAGAACTGATGTAAGTAATGTGCTCTAAACTGCATACATGGTGGACAAGTCTGAATTTAGTGCCAAATCTTTTATCTCTACACTTCATGCATTTTTATTCTAAAAATGCTGCCTGTTTAAAGATATCGCCTTTTCTCTTGGCCCTACTTTTGTAAAAACTTGATTTAGGCCAACTCCGTTTGAAAGAAAGACATACAAAATAGAACTAGATAACTAACAGGCTGCTTCTTTATAGAAGAGAGAAAACTGAAGGTGGAATATTTTTAATTGTGTCTAGAAGGTCAAAAGTATTTACAGTTTAATATTGTGAAAAAAAAGTCCCTGTATTATATTCAAAAGTAACCATAATTTGTTTTCAAGAAGTCCATTTGATTGTGATATATATATATATATATATATATATATATATATATATATGGGAACTCAAATTGTCTAGCAATTTTCATTTGTACAGAATAATCTTTTTCTTTTTTTAATCTTTTTTCAAAAGTTAAAAAACAACCCCCCAAAACCTAGCAGAATCCCAGTAATTCTCATTAGTTTTTTTAAATCCCTAAGAACTTTTTTGAATGTAAAAAAAAATGTTCAATAATTCTTTTCTAATGTATTGTGCTGTCCCACAGAGGAGGTGTTTAGAAGGTTTCAGAGGGAAAGCAAGTACATTAAAATTAATAATGGAGGTAGATCTTACTTAACGAATTAAACTTTTGTAATGAATATCATTGCAAGGCTAACACGTACTGAAGGTTAAAATTCACCTTCTATGTGAATCTCCTTCTTGCATTCTGATGGGGCAGGTTGCCCCAGGGAGAGGATTGTGAAAGAAAGAAAACAAAACAAAACAACAACTAAAAAAAAAAAAAAAAAAAAAAACCCTTGGAGGTGTCCATTCACAACGAATATGTTAGTAGTTCCTTCCTTGAAGAGTTGAAATTTGCCCTGCAGTTAAAAGATGTTCCTGTCTTCTTTATCATCCTTTGTAATCAGATAAGTAAGGAAGATCACAAGTGTCACGTCCCAGCCCTGGGGCAGTATCAGACTGAGCAAAAAGCTGCTTTCTTTGCTCTAGCTTGCTAGATGCATTTTCACATCATGAGATTCTTTACTGCTTGAAAAATTAACACTGGTGAATCCCCTTAATTGGCCCTGACTGGTTGAACTTGGGAAAGGTGCCAATTATACAATCTTACTGATTTCAAGGGTTTACAAAGTACACATTGTCTGAGAGACAGTCACATTTTATTTTCTGATTCACTTTTAAAGATGTATACCACGAAGCAGTAAAACATTCTCAGAGTATTCTAATTAAGGGATGTTTGATTCATTAAGCTGTTATGATTCAGAATGAAAAAATCTGAAGGACATGGGAAGCAGGAATGGGAAGTATAGAAGGAATACTGTCTAGGAAGGAGAAAAACCTCAATTCTGGTTATCTTATTATAAAATTGATGATGGTGGTAATGATACTGATCAATTATCTATAAGAGATCCTCCAGATCTAACATTCCAAAAGATGTGTTAGCCTCTGGTGGACTTCTTGTTCAGATGTCCGAGTCAGCCATTCGTCAATGGCTTTCTCATTAAGCAATGTTGAACTGTTTTTACTGAATCCCCGTTTTAGAGTTTCAGGGGAATATTCCAGTTAAGCGGCAGTGCCATTTATCATAGACAGATGTCATTATCTATCTAGAGATTTTTCTTTCGTTCAAATGATTTCCCAAGATGGGCATGTGCTTCCCCTTAACTTTGAGGAAGGGAATATATAAGAATAATATTTTATTATTTTAATGTTTTCTTTTCAATATTTTAATATTAAATTAATATCACTTAATGTACATTAACTTAATGTAATGTAGTTAATTTAATTAATTTAATGTAAATTGAGACATGTTTATATCTCGGTAACCTTTTTTTAAACCATGTTATTATTTCAACAATTCAATTTTAGTATGCATTTGGCTGCAACTTCTCCAGATAGGACAAAGTGCTCAGGGTCCTATTCTCTGATATTTCTTACAAATTAACCTTACTGGAATAAACTTGTACAACGACAAGGAAGGTTTACATCTGGCAATACTCCTTGAAACCACAGCGGCCTCGAACAAGCTTTCAACCCCCCCTTGACTTCACAATGTACCAGTACAATGAAGTCAACCATGCAATCCCAGGGAACTGTCAGATTTTGGCTGTTTTCTTTTAATCGACTTTGAAGAATTGTTTGTATGTTCTAAATGGATAGGTGCTTTTTTTTCTATTCTTCATAGTTTCTCTTATTATTGTTTTGTGCTCAGAAAACATGGTCTGTATGATTTTTGGTTTCTGCAATTAGTTGAGATTGTCTTTATAGACCAATAATACATGGTTAATTTTCTGTACTATATGTGTTTGACAAGACAGGGTATTCATTGTTTTTTGGATACAAAGTTAAGTATTAAACATGCTAATAGTGTTATTTAAAACTCTAGATCCTTTCTTGTTTTTGTCTAATTGTTCTGTTATTTCCTGGGGAGCTGTCTCCCACTGTGATTGCAGACTGATCATTTTGCCTTTGTACTTTTAAATGTTTTTTATTTATATACTTTAATGTTGTTAGATACATAATGTTCATGACTGTTATATATTATGGATTTTTCCTTTTCTCAATATGAAATACTCTTCTTTGTCCCTTTTCATCCTTTTTTCTGGGACTCCATTTTGTCTTGTGTTAATGTAACAATACTTAAACTTTATCTCAGTTAGTATTAACCTGGTATGTATGTCTTGTCCTTGATTTTAATTTATCTCAGTAATTTATATTAGATATCTCTAGTACAAATACTACCAAAAATTTGCTACTACTAGAAATTTATTGTGGTTACTTATATCACTTGGACTTCTTCCCTTCATAATTTAAATTTTCTGTTTGCTTTCTTATGGATTGTATTTATCTTCATAGTCTCCTTTTGTTCTTTTTGTTGTTGTTGTTACTTTTCTTTTAACGTTTATTTATTTTTTGAGACAGAGAGAGACAGAGCATGAACAAGGGAGGGGCAGAGAGAGAGGGAGACACAGAATCGGAAGCAGGCTCCAGGCTCTGAGCCATCAGCCCAGAGCGCGACGCGGGGCTCGAACTCACTCGACCGCGAGATCGTGACCTGAGTTGGAGTCCGGCGGTTAACTCACTGAGCCACCCAGGCACCCCTCCTTTTGTTCTATTGATTAAAGGTGGAGTACATTATTGTATTAATGTGGGAGCAGCAAGATTTGTTTTATTGAGATTTCTATATAGTTTGAAGGTCATACATTCTGTTTCAATTTTTTCAGTTTTTACCCTTATATTTCCAACACATATATACTAAACTAATAAGATCCCCTCTTTGCCCAGTTAGCATATGAAATCCCTTAGCATATGTCAATGATGCTATTCAACTAATCTATTGATTTTTTTATTGTAACATCATTTGAAAACTACTTCATTTTTTGAATTGGTAATATATACACATATAAAAAAATGCAAAAAGTACACAGAGGAATGTAGTCAAATATAAGTCTTTCTTACATCTCTGCCCCCTGGCCTTTCCAGTTCTCTTTCAGTTCTTCCTCCTGGTACTAATTTCTTGTGTATCTTCCCAGAGATAGTGTGTACATATGCAGCCTTGGAGTCAGGCTTTTAAACACACACTCATGGGGCGCCATGGTGGCTCAGTCGGTTGAGCTCCTGACTTCAGCTCAGGTCATGATCTCATGGTTCATGAGTTTGAGCCCCATATTGGGCTCCGTGCTGACAGCTCAGAGCCTGGAGCCTGCTTCAGATTCTGTGTCTCCCCCTCTCTCTGAACCTCCCTGGCTCACACTCTGTCTCTCTCTGTCTCTCTGTGTCTCTGTCTCTCTCTCAAAAATTAATAAACACTAAAAAAAATAAAAAAATAAATAAACACACACACACACAGCAGTATCATACTCCACACATGTTTTGCTTTTGTGTTTTGTTCATTTTGCTTTTGTTTTTACTTAGCAATATATTTTGGACATCAATATAAATACATATGGGGGCGCCTGGGTGGTTCAGTCAGTTAAGTGCCAGATTTCCACTCAGGTCATGATCTCCCAATTCGTGGGTTCAGGCCCCAGGTTGGGATCTGTGCTGACAGCCTGGAGCCTGCTTTGAATCTGTGTCTCCCTCTCTCTCTGCCCCTCCCCTTGCTCTCTCTCTCTCTCTCTCTCTCTCTCTCAAAAATAAAAATAAACATTTAAAAAATATGAATACATATGGAACCATTTCTTTTTTTGATTTTTTGATTTTTGTGCTTTTCTCTAAAGAATTTTTTTACAGATAATACATTTATTGAAGAAGCAATACATTGATACAGTTCAATTTTTAAAAAATTAAGACATACGGTAAAAACCCTGTAGCTCTTATTCCCTTCTTTGCCTGGTTTTGAGCCCCAAACCAGAAAAACACTATTTTCATTTTCTTGCAATGTTCCAGAGTTTTTCCGCACAAGTACAACACAAATGTATATATTTTCCTCCTCCTTATTCACAAAAGATCTCAGAATATACACTTGCCTTTTTACTTCACATTGTTATCTGAAAAGAACTCTCAGTATCTTACCTATAGAGTTTCTATATTTATTTTGACATTCATTTGAATGTACCATATTTTATTTAATGAATCTGCTATTAAGGGACATTTAGTTTATTTCTCACTGTTTGCAATTGTAAGAAATGTTTCAATAATTAGCCTTTTCATATATTATTTCATTCACTTTGCCAAGTGTGTCTGTGCAAGAACATCACTTATACGCATGAATATTTGTAGAATAAATTCTTAAATGTAAAATTGTGAAATCTTTTTAATGCATGGGTTTCCCTTGTATGGATGTACTGTAATTTATTTAACCAGTTTCCCACAGATATTCCCAATATCTATTCCCAATAGATATTTTGGTTGTTTCCACATTTGTGCTAATCCAACAAAAGACTGCAATTAATATTTTTGTATACACACAATTAAAATTTCATGTGTGTGCATGAATATCTAACTTTCTGGGAGTTCATTTGCTAGATCAAGTGCATTTGCTGGATTATAACTTGATTTGTATTGCCTAACTGCTCCAATTGGTCTTCATATAGATTATGCTGACAGTACTCTCACCAGCAACATATGGGAGCTTAATTTCTCACAATTTCACCATATTGTGTTATCAAAGCAATTAAACTTAATTAATCTTATAGGTGAGATATATCATCTAATTGTACTTTTCGTTTGCATTTCTCTTACCATAAGTGAAGCAGAGCATATTGTCAAATATTTAAGAATCCTTTACATCCCCTTATCCTTGCCAATTTTCCTATTGTATTTTTGTTTTTTACTTGATGTAAAAAAACTCTTCACATATTGACAATATTACTCTTTTGTGACAAACATTTGATTTCTAAAATCTCTACTTGTTTATTTTTTATTGATACAATAATCTCTTAGAATTCACAGGTATTAATTGTACTTATTTAAATTCTTCTTCTGGTTGTCCTATTACTCCAAGAATGTGGGATGATCTTTGATAATCCCTGTACACCTGCTTGCTGTGTTTTCTCCAAGCCATCAGTGATTGCAGGAGAAAGATAAGATGTACTGCCCACAGCCTACTGGTGTCTTGTTTTCCAAGGGCTTGAGGGGCTTTCCAGGGGCTTGAGGAGCCCCTGCCTCTGGCAATACACTGCCTTCCAGTCCCCAGAGCCTTCTCACGTTAGCCCCTGGGCCAGCTCAGCTGCTGCCTCTAATTCTTCTTACAAGCTGGACACCATGCTCCCACATGTGGGAGAGAGAAGAGGGAGGGTCTACCCTGCAGCAATAGGGAGAGCTGCCGGTCACACACTGGGATGTGTGCCTAGGGACCCTTCCTTCCTGTAACCACTGACTGAGCTTAGTCTTCCCCAGAATTGTTCCCACCAGGGTATAAGTACTCTTCTGTGTGTGTGTTTGAGCCATGTTTTCTCAAGGTTATTTCTCCCATGATCTGATCCTCTATAATTAGTTTTTTGTTGGTGGTTGGTTGGTTAGTTGGTTTTAACACTTGGGAATTCCTCAAGATTTCTAGTCTGCTATTAGTACTCTGAATTCTCAGGACAGCTACTGATTTTTCATTAAAAAATATTGTTTCTGGGGCGCCTGGGTGGCGCAGTCGGTTAAGCATCCGACTTCAGCCAGGTCACGATCTCGCGGTCCGTGAGTTCGAGCCCCGCATTAGGCTCTGGGCTGATGGCTCAGAGCCTGGAGCCTGTTTCCGGTTCTGTGTCTCCCTCTCTCTCTGCCCCTCCCCCATTCATGCTCTGTCTCTCTCTGTCCCAAAAATAAATAATAAACGTTGAAAAAAATTAAAAAAAATATTGTTTCTGTCATCTTATGGCATTTGGGCTTAGAATACTATCTTGATCTAATCTCCCTAAATTACTTTGAAGACCCAAAAGGTAGGAACAGTTACCTACCTTTTTTTTTTTTTAATTTGTATTTAAAAGAACATTTTTTTAATGTTTATTTTTGAGAGAGAGAGACAGAAAGAGTGCAAGTGGGGGAGGAGCAGAGAGAGAGGGAGACACAGAATCCAAAGCAGGCTTCAGGCTTTTAGCTGTCAGCACAGAGCCTGACCTGGGGCTCCAACCAAGTGATCATGACCTGAGCCAAAGTCAGTCGCTCAACCAACTGAGCCACCCACGTGCCCCAGTACCTCCTTTTCAAGTGCAGTTTTGTTCACTCTGAGTTTCTCAAAGTCAGCATGATAAAATATATAACTTGGTACTTGCTTAGCATGGTGTCGGGCTTGTCAGAAGAATCACTAGGTGTTTATTGCGTGATGAAAAGGCAGGAAGGAAGAAAAGAAAGAAAACAAGAAAGGAATTAAAAAAAAATATTTCTATTAGGGCCAATCCAACATGGTTTTTTTTGTTTTTTTTTAATTTTTTTAATGTTTATTTATTTTTGAGACAGAGACAGAGCATGAATGGGGGAGGGTCAGAGAGAGAGGGAGACACAGAATCCGAAACAGGCTCCAGGCTCTGAGCTGTCAGCACAGAGCCCGACGCGGGGCTCGAACTCACAGACAGTGAGATCATGACCTGAGCTGAAGTCGGACGCTCAACTGACTGAGCCACCCAGGCGCCCCTCAACATGTTTTTTTTTTTTTTAATATATCACTACATGCCAGGCATGGCTAGGCACAGATGTTCCAGAAGTGAATAAAACTCTCTCCTTGCCCTCCTAAAACATGTGTTCTGTGTGGATGAGAAAGAGAGAAAAGATTAGAAACATGCTGCCTAAAGTCCGAGAGTTAATATCCCAAGGAAAAAAACCTATTAGAAATATGTGGCAGCTAAGTCTCCAGGCTCTAGGGGAGAGCAAAGAAGGTAATTACTTCATAATTTGAACTAATAGCGAAGGCTGTTTCAAGGTGACTAAAGCCAGAGGTGGAGGAGAAGTGGAAGCCTAGACCACATGTTTCCTTATATGCACACAAACGGTTTTGCAGATATATCTCCAACTCTTCCATATACTCACGGTCATAAAACGAGCAACAGCTGTACACTCTTAAAAGATGGCCAAAAAGTAAAGTTCTTTGGAAGTACACATGACAGATAAACTATCACATGAAAAAAAAAATAGTTTCAAATATTAAAGTAAGTTATCTTTTGAACTTTGTTAACTTTCAAGTAAATGTGGCTTTTAGAATACAATGGGCTTGTGCTTTTATGCACTGAAGTTATGCTGGGAAAGAAGCTCAATATTAGCAAGAGAGGGGTTGGCTTCTCTGGTGGGTGCTCCACTCTGAAAACTTAACAGCTCACTTCTGCTCTCCAGAATGAATAGCCCAGAGTGAACAACCCTCACCAACTTCGCCTGATACAAAGAAGAAGGGCAGGATCCCTGCAACCAGGAAAGCGATGGGGCAGGGTGGGGAAGGCAGGCAGCAAGGAGGCAAAGGGAAGAGAGATCTCTGTGCTCCCATCTGAGGCTGACTATGATCTAAGAGGTGACACAATGCACTAAACTCCGGGAGGATGTTTTTCAATATCCTCCAAATTTTGCCTTTTGCATACTGTGGCATGTAAGACTGCTTTTTTTTTTTCTGATAAATAAGCCCATCTTCCAGATACCGTGGGCCCCAGATGTGAGGTGGCATTACAGAGTTATCCAGCATGCAGCCATCTTTCTTCGGGATGGCATGAGGTGATAACAGGCACTCCAGGTAGGTGATGGTCAAGAGGACAGGCCCTGGAGACAAATGCCCTGGGGAGTATAATCAAGTTGCTTGGCCTCTTCTTGCCTTAGCTTCCTCGGCTAAAACATGAAGGTTATGATGGTAAATTAGCTCTTATGGTTGTGGTCAGGATTAAACAAAATTGTATACATAAACTCTGGGTATAGTTCTTGCCACACAACAAATACTTGAAATGGTTATCTTTTTATCACGATTTATTTCCTCATACCACCTAGCTGCAGTACTTTCAACCAGCCATTCTTCAAGTGTGGTCCGGGGATTGCAGAAGGTTCTGAAACCCTCTCAGAGGGTCTACAAGGTCCATACAATTCTCATGTAAGTATTATTTTCATAATGGTAATAAATACCTGATTTTATTTGCCTTCTTACTCTTGTCCTCTCAGGCATGGACAGTGGAGTTTCCCAGAAACTACACAGCAGGAGCTACCACAGTAGATTAAATACAGAAGCATATGAAAATCTAGCTATCTTCTGTGAAGTCAGATATTAAAGAGATTTAAAAAAATGTGGAACAGTTCAACTCTTCTCACTAAATGTCTTTGCTTTAAAAAAATATAGTACCTTTTCATAAAAATATGTTAACATGCAAAGGATTTATTAATATTATTTTAAGTAAATTAACACAGAGATATTTTCCTAATTTCTCAGTTTTAACTTCTAACACAATAAATATAAATATATAGAACTCATGTAAATAAAAGCTCTTTGGATTCCTTAATAATTTTTAAGAGTGTCCTGAGAGCAAAATATTTCAGAACTGCTACCTTAACTCACATGGGTAATCATTAGGATAGTTACTTTTTTCTCTATTTATGATTTTTAATCTATTTTTTTATTTACAAAGAGAATGGGGAGATTTCGAGTATAAAAATAACCAAAGAGAAGGATTAAATATCCTATAATTAAACCATTCAGTAATAGCCATTATTAATATTTTGGCACATATCCCTCTGGTGTTTAGTCCATTCATATACCATGCACATAGAATTAAAACGGGATGATATGGTACATAGTATTTTGAAACATTTTTCTTTTACTTAAAATACATCATATCATCCATTCTTATCATCAACTGCTCTACAATAGCCTTTATGAGGACCACATTATCATTTATTTCATTAAGCTCTTATTTCTGAACATTTGTTGCTCACATTTTTTCACATTATAAACAATGTCATAGGATGTTAAAGGATGTAATGAACATCATTTTTATACATAGTTGATTATTTCTTAGAATATATTCCTAGAAGTAAAACCGTCATGTCAAGTGTATGCATATTTTTAAGACATTATGTTACCAGATTGCTCTTCAGAAGTATGCCAGTACATATTTTAGCAGTTTATATTTGACACCCTTGTTATTAACCATTGTTTCATATCTTTGCCAGCCTGCTAGCTTGAAAGTGGTATTTCATTGTTAATTTACATTTCTTCAATTACCAGTATGTTTATTTTTTCATATGTATCTTGGCTTTTTATATTTCACTTTCTGTAAAATGCCTCTTGGAATAATGAATTTCCATTGAACTGATACAGCTTCTAAATATTGCTCACTTCTCTCAAGTACCAGTTTCTATACTGGAAACATTAGCTTGTAAGATACAAGTGATTACATAGCTAATACGGTTTTTATATATTTATGAATATCAATATAATTTTTTGGGATAAGTTCAGTTGCTGCAAATTCTCCCCACTATGTTTGATCTTTATGAAAATGTGAATTTCACAGAAAGAGGCAACAATCATCCATATGATCTAGCAAGTAGAAACAGTTTAACTAGAACTGTGTAAATTACAAAATGCTATTCAAAAGTAGGGTAGTACTATTCTTTCAATGTTTTGGTCACAACTAATTTACTTAGCCTATCTGGATAATATCCCAGCCAGGCAAAGTTCTCAAGAATGCTACTGAGAAGAGAAACCAGACTTAGGTGGCCCTGGAGAGAGATCTAAGGATGAAAATGGCAGTTCCACAGGACAGGACAGGGTAGGATAGGATAGGATAGGATAGGGTAGGGCCACCTGAGACCCTCACAAACAATGGCATCATTAAGATACTAGATGGGCAGGGGCTGAAGCAACATAACCATCAGTTGGAAGTTGGACTGAGAGAGCATCATAATTCTGATGCCTGCCCTCTTCTCCCTTCTCTCTTTGACCCCTCCCCATCCATCTTCTGGGGCTAAAGTAAGTGACAGAAGACCCATGGCGAAGATGCTAGAAAGAGCTGAGCAGAGCATTAGCCCCCAGCTAGGGGCTTAGACCAGTGATGGACTCCAACATGAAGAGAAACCCATGCTGATTGTACAGCTTAGTCCACACAACAGGAACAGAAGTCTTCTATAGAGCCAGGGTCACATCTCACCAAGTCAACAACAGCAAGTTCCTAAATCATCCCTGTCCCCATTAAGAAGGGCTAAGGAAGCATTTTAGACCAAGGTTGTACCTGAGCGGAGCTGGGGAAGGGATAAGCCAACTGAATACCAGGCACTGCTAAAGACTTCTAATGTCACTAATCTCATTCTGTCGCTGAAACTGCAGGCAGAATACTGCACACAGTGGGCTTGTAAATATTTGCTGAATGAAAAAAATAAGTAAATAAATGGGTAGATAAAATTTGTAAAACCCAGGAAACTAAGTAACAAATGATCAGTATTTTCAAAAATTGCTGTTACCTCTTCAAAATAAAGATTTTTTTTAACCAAAAATAATGGCGAAAATAAAATATTTACCTTCATTTATGTCAATGGCCATTACATCTATTTAAGTTTCCTACTGGGAATCCTAATAAACATTTAAGCCAACCTTGCCAGTTGGTACTTAGAGAGAATTAAGCACTGGATTACAAGAATGGTTTCTTCGGAAGCTTTGAAGTCTACTGTTTTAGGCTGTATGATCACAGGAATGTCTCA
This sequence comes from Felis catus, assembly GCF_018350175.1. Classification (NCBI taxonomy): domain Eukaryota; kingdom Metazoa; phylum Chordata; class Mammalia; order Carnivora; family Felidae; genus Felis; species Felis catus. Next base: position 84,589,948 of record NC_058376.1, on the reverse strand, counting down.
TCCACTTCCCTTTCTCCTTTATTTTCTAATCTTTTGTTAAAGAAAAGTAGCTATAAACATGCCAACCTGTGTTGCTATAATGATTTTCTTAGTTAACACTGTAGTTAAGGTTACATACAGACTTTTACTGTAATCCCCTTCTTTACCAGTTCCCAAGGTTTTGAACACATCCCCTCAGCCTAAAGCTTTCCAGTCTTTGTTCCTCATTCAGATAAACTTTAAACTTGGCCTGCTCAGCTGCTTCTGAGAAGAGAGAAAACAAGAGGTGTAATGTTTTGCCCATGAGCGTTAGAAAGACTAACTTACAAAAGTTGACATATTCTTCACGGCTGCTCGTTATTTGGGAAAGACGTCATCATTCAGGGAATTATCACAGAATCAAAAGACCAGGAGAGAAGAATCAGGTGATGTCTGAAAGCCAATTTGGATCTTTTGACTGAACCTACTCAGATATCTTCACAATTTCAAAATGTCTGAAAAGCAGTCTATTGATAGATGGTTATCCCATATGCTAGAATTATCTACTCGGGACGAATACCATTAAATGTGAGCTTTTTTATGCTCTTCAGGGTAATACTAGATAGGTAATACTATTCAGTGATTTAGTTTGGTATAAAAATTAATACTTGGTTCAAAAAAAATTAAAAAAAAAAAAAAAGGGGGCGCCTGGGTGGCGCAGTCGGTTAAGCGTCCGACTTCAGCCAGGTCACGATCTCGCGGTCCGGGAGTTCGAGCCCCGCGTCGGGCTCTGGGCTGATGGCTCAGAGCCTGGAGCCTGTTTCGATTCTGTGTCTCCCTCTCTCTCTGCCCCTCCCCCGTTCATGCTCTGTCTCTCTCTGTCCCAAAATAAATAAAAAACGTTGAAAAAAATTTTTTTTAAAAAATTAATATTCGGTTCATTAATGGTTACAAAATCAAAACTTCCTTAAGTTTTTGAATTTACCCCACAAACCTTACAAGCCTAACACATTTCAGCAAACATTTTTAAAGTCCTTAGATTAATTTGTCCATTTACAGATTTAACTAAATGCCTTAAAATATTTTTAACTATATTTATAAATTCAATATATTCCCTTTTCCTTTAAATATATTTTCTGGCTTAATAAACTCTTCCAAAGTGTTTAATAAATCATGCAAATGTCATAAATTGAACATAAAATTTTAATTCTAAACCAATTATTCAATTCCACGTGTAAAACTTGAATTATAAATCTGGGATTCACCCTAAGAAGCCAAATTCTCTTAAACAAATTGCAAACACTTAAAATGCCAAACATGTACAGATCTCTTTATGCAAAAGTATTAATACTATGGGTTTGAATTTTTATAAACAGTATATATTGAATTCTGTATTGAGGGGGACTTAAAAGTTGTTTATTTGCTAACAAGTAAGTCTTCCCAAGCAAATTTGGAGCATACCTCCTAAGGCACTCAAGACCCTTGACCCTTCTGTCATGTTAATGGTTCTTCTTTCCTAAGTCACTTTTCTCCATTTCCTTCTTCTTTTCTAAGTTCTAGTGCTTGCTGGCCACCAACACAAAATCCAGAATTAATGCTAACTTCTTAATGAGGAGAAATTTAGCCATTCTAGGAAAGCTTCTCCTGATTGGGCTTGTCCAAGGAAGTCTTATCTTTCTCATCCCAAAAGTCCTATCAAGCTTAGCAACTAAAATCCAAGTGGCCTCTGAGTATCTGGTGTCATTACTAATGTTTGTTCCTCCTCTAGAATGCATAAATAAAGTAAGATTTTTTTTTCTAAATAGCACTTATTTTCCTTCCAGGTTAATTAGGTGTAAAGTTTCCTCAGGACAAAGATCATAACTTTTACTCTCTTTTTAACTCCACACTTGGAATTATCTCTAACAATGTTTCTGCTGGTTTGTGTGGACCCAGAAATCATACTTGTCGCCTACATGGTGTTGTCTTTTGAGAACAGGTGTAGTAAATTAAAGATAGGTGGAGATTTTTTGCTACTCATCCTACTGAAAGTTGGGGAGTCTATTTTCCTCGCCCTGAATCTGGGCTGACAGTCATCACTCACTTGAGTAACAGAGGCATGATAGAGAAGGATAGAGATAGAGTCCTGGACCAGCTCCAGGACTAATCTTTAAAAAGACTGATAGCTTCTGCATTGCCCTCTTGGAGCTCTGAGCCACCTACTACGAAGTCTGACTTCTTTGAGGCTGCTATAAAGTGAAGAAGCTCAAGACCAGTGAAGAAATCGTTTGTAGGTGCTAGCCAACAGTCACCATCACTACCACACACTTGAATCCTCTTGGACATACAGTTCAGTTAAGACTTCCGATGACTTTAGCTGGCATCTGACTGCAACTGCCTGAAAGACCCCAAGCAAGAACCATCCAGCTGAGCACAGTCAATCCACAGAAATATGAGAGATAATTATAATAAATTGTTTTTGTAAGCCACTATATTGTGGAATGGGTTTTACTAGGCAGCAATAGATAAGTGGCATAGCAGATAATCATGACTATGGTTCTAAACCTGAGCCTTTGGTGTTACTTGTGTTTAGTTGTTGAAATACATTACAGTCTTAAAGTATGTCCAGAGAAACTTTTGACATCCAACAGCATCTGACAAGTGTTTAGGAGTTCAGTAATCTGGAGCATGTCAGGATATCCCCTTTAAAATAAAGGACAAGGTGTATGGAGTGCCTGGCTGGCTCAGCTGGTTAAGTGTCCAACTCTTGATTTCAGCTCAGGTCACCATCTCACCATTCATGAGTTTGAGCCCTGCATCAGGCTCTGTGCTGACAGTGTAGAGTCTGCTTGGGATTCTCTCTGTCCCTCTCACTCTGCCCCTCCCCATCTCTCTCTCTCTCTCTCTCTCTCTCTCTCTCTCTCTCTCTCTGTCTCTCAAAATAAGTAAACTTAAAAAATTTGTAATGTTTCAATAAATACATAAAATAAAATGAAATAAAATAAAATAAAATAAAGGATAAGTTGTTGCATCTTGCATACCCTATGGCTAAGGAAAAGACATAGTGCTTAGTGACCCATTTTGAATTTTGGAGGTAGCACATACTGCTCTTAGGAATACCACTCTGATTTAGTTGTTGGACAGCTTGAAAGACTGACAATTTCTAATGGGAGCCCAGAGCAAAAAGAAGGCTCAGCAGCAAATACAGTCTGCATTACAAGATATCCTACCCTTCAGACTATATAACCCAACAAATTCAATGGCACTAGGGGTACTCATGGTAAATACGTGGAACCATGGTGAACACAACTGTGAGGTCTATGGGAAATGACAATACAAAAGCTACAGTAGAGAGACACTTCAGATTTTGGAGTGAGACTATCTTCCATGGCAGAAACTATACATTTTGCAAAGTAGTTCCTAGCTGCTATTAAGGTCCAATGGAGATTAAATCTCTAACCAAATGGCTAAGTGTTGCAGCCCATTACCAATTGATATTTCCAGATCTACCAAGTTGTAGAGTCAGACAAGTGCAGCAACAATCTATCATACTATGGAAATGGTACAAAATCAAGACCAAGAAAAGTGAGAAAATATAAAAAAGCTCCATGAACAGGATTTCTGAATCCCACACCACTTACTTCTGCTGCATTGCTGCCTAAACCTCAATTCACACATAACATCTTGTTGAGGGGATGGGAAATATTCCTAAAGCCAGCTGATGGAAGAGGAAAAATCTTAGACCTGGTTCATAGCTGAGTCAGAACAATATGTTGATATAAACTGAAAATGGACTCCTACTGCAATGTAGTCCTTCTTTGAGAGTGCCATATATGTCATTTGTGAGGCACAATCCTTCCAATGGACAAAGCTGGGAGCAATATTTTGATTTTTTTACTTTTTATGTAATAGAAAAGTAGCTTGAAAAGGATATATATATTATATCCTTATATATACATATATATGTATATATGTATTATAGGAAATATATACATATATACCTATCTATTATATATATATATATATATATATATATATATATATATATACACACACACACACACACACACACACACACATTAGAAAATGGGTTGGCTTGTTGCTCAGGGCATGGAAGGAGCAAGTTTGGAAGATTAAAGAGAAAAAAAAAGTCTAGGGAAGAAGCACACAATGGACCCACTGAAGTGGGTACAAAGTGGAAACAAATCTCATGCTACTGCCCACCAGAGAGCATCCAAGTCAGGGGAGACACTCAACAATGAGGCTGATTCATCCTGTGACTCAACCTCAGCCAGTCTCCCTCCTCTACCACCCCCATGCTTGCACAATAGGGTCAAGAATAGAATCACCATGGTGGCAGGAATAGAGGCTATGAGTGTTCCCAGTGGTATGGTATGAGTCCCCACTCACCAAGGCCAAACTAGCTGCTGCTACTGAACACTCAGCCTGTCAAAGTGTTAACAACCTGAGACAAAGCCCTTGATAAAGCGGCAGAGTTTGAGATCATCCAGACACTTAATGTCAGGTTGATTACATCAGACCCCTTTCACCCTGGAGAAGGCAATGATTCATCATTACTGCAATTAATACTTACTCCCAAATGGCTTTAATTTTCTTGTCTGCCATGTCTCTGTCAGCACCACTATTCAAAGGCATATAGAATGCTTGATTTACTGTCATAGGATTCCCATATAATATCACTTCAAATCAAGAGACCCATTTTACAGGGAAGGGTGTGCAACAACTGATGTATGACTGAGGGATCCATTACTTCTACCACATAGTACATCACCTGGTAGCAGCCAGCCTACTGGAACAATGGAATTGCTTGCTTACTAAAGGCTCAACTGCAGCGCTAACTCGAGACAAAGGCCTATACGGAGTTGGCACACTGCCCCCTAAAATCAAATATAGGAGCTAAACAAACAGCTGTGCTTTGCCCCCCAAAGCTAGAATAAACAGGTCTAGACATCAAAGGGTAGGAGTAAGATTTGCCCCCTCTCACTATCATTCACAGTGGTCTACATACAGAATGTATGCTTCCTGTCCCCACATCTTTAGGTTTGACAGGATTAGAGGTCCTGGTACCACTGCTTCCACTAACAGAAACAGTAGGAGTTCCATTAGCCTGGAAGCTATGACTGATGCGTGTTACTTTGGGTTCCTCTTCCCAGTGACCTAGCCAGCAAAGAAAGGAGCACTTTGAAGATTCAATGGCAAATTGGTCTTAATATGTGGTGCAATTAGGGGTTAGACTGGATCAGATGCTCTTTGTGCCCTGTTTCACTTCCTCTTGATCTTCTGATTCCATTTGCAATTGTGGCTGTGGTGACAGTCACATAGCAGAGGGGTGAAGAGTTCCGATATTGACCACATCTTGCCTCAAGCATGTCTTTGACTTGCCATTGTATTTTTCTGATACTAAAGGAGTGGGACACCTACAGGTATTTACTGGGCATGTATGCTTGCATTGCCCAAGTGCTGGAGAGTTAACCTCCCTGAAGCAACACTCAACCAATAGGAGATGGAAGCCAATGGACAAGTGCTTCCAATTGCTGACTCCTGGGATCACTTCCCAAGTAAACTACCTAACTGCAAATTTTTTTCTCAGGCTCTGGTCTCCTGGGTAACTCAAGCTAAGAAGAAAATCAGTGAGAGTCAACATAGGTCTTGCAAATAAGATAGAAAGTGATTCAGATTAACAATAAAAGCTTTTATTCTACAAACACATCAGTTTCAAGGGCAACAGAAAACATCAGTTTTGACTCATTCTACCCTCCTCCTACCATAAACCAAAATATACTCCTTTGCAAATTCTTCCTCAGAAGAATTAATAATAATTCAGAAGTTAATAAAGAGAAATTATTATAGAAAAGAGAGCAGATTTGTGTTTGTTTTCTGTTCCTCCTGCAAATTACCACAAACTTAGTAGCTTACAGCAAAGCAAATGTGTTATCTTATGAGTCCTGTAGGTTGAAAGTTCAACACATGTCATTGGGCTAAAATCAAGGTGTGAGCAGGGCTGAATTCTCTTCTGTAGGCTATAGGGAAGACTCTACTCCCTAACATTTTCCAGCTTCTAAAAGCTTCCCACATTCCTTGGCTCATAGTCCCCTTCCTCCATCTTCAAAGCCAGCAATGGCACGTTGAGTTCTTTTTATATTACATCACTCTGACCTCCTCTTCAATCTCCTTCTTCTACTTTGAAAGACCTTTGTGATTACATTGAGTCTACCCAGATTTTGCAGATTTCCCTGTGCTAAAACCACCAAATTAACAACCCTAATTCTACCTGCACTCTTAATTCTCCTTTGCTGTATTCATAGGTTCCAGAGATTAGGATATGGACATCCTTGGGAGTAGGATAGAAGACATTATCCTACCTATGACAATAGTAAAGAAAAAGAGAGTTTATAGATTTTCTTTAAGTCTACCTTCATATTTATTTTAGACCTGAACTGTTATTTAAGATAATAGAACTTCAATTTTTTGGTTATAATTATATTGACTTATAACATTTGATTACATCAGGCTAGCAAGTCCATTTTCATTTTATAGGTGAACAGAATTGGATATGAAAAACAAAAGAAAGGACAAAAATAAATGTAAGACAGTGAGAGGGAAGGAAAAAGGAGGAAGGAAGAAGAAAGAGGGAGACAAACAACTTTTATTTTATTTTTACTTATGGAAAGTGTGCTTAGTTACTGAACCAATGAGGTCATTAGGTTGGTGTGATGGTTAATTTTATGTGTCAACTTGACTTGGGCTAGGGGATGGATAACCAGATAGTTGATAAAACATCATTTTTGAGTATGTCTATTAGGTTGTTTCTGGAAGAGATTAGCATTGGATGCAGTAAACTGAGTAGAGAGAGTTGCCCTCCCCAATGTGGGAAAATATTATCCAATCCACTGGGGCCTAGATGGAACAAAAAGGCAAAGGACAAATTCTTTCTCTCTTCTCAGGCTGGGACATGAGAGCTCCTGACCAATTCTTACAAGAAAGCTCTTAAATATATCTCTATGTATTCTAACAAGTTTGTTTCCTAAAGAACCCTAATATAGTTGAAGAATACTGTCTGAAGAGGAAGAACCTGATTGCTTGAAGTTAATAATCTCCTTGCCACTCAAAAGCTCTGATGACAGATTTTGGTCATCACAGCTAGTCAAAAATCTAGTCAAGTTGAACTTTCACTAGCACTCTTTGTTAATTATAATTTAAATTATTTGCACATTGCAGGTTTTCCAGCTCAAATTTTCTTGAAACAACTCATATTCTTCTTGATCCTGATAATATGGACAATGCTGAAGAGTCAATGGCAGACCATAACATCCTTTGGGAAAATAAATGGGCATTAACAGATAAAATGTATCTTACAGGCATCTTCAGTAATTAGCATTCATTGTTCTTGTGTGAATCGTTCATATTTCATAACCTCCCAAATCTGATCTGTACAATTAAATGTGATAAAATGTTTCAATTGACACCATGTAATATTGTATTTTACTATTGATCGCAATCCACGTGATTAAGGTTAATTCTGCAAGACACATTTCTTTTGAACCAGTAAATCCAACAAAAGTGATAAAGAAATGGCAGGGAGGTGACATCCTGAATATGCATTTGGCACTTCAAAACAAATGGATTGTTAAAAAGTTATTTGAGATTAGTTGAGCATGGGTAGGTATTTATTGCTTTCTTCTTGGCCAGAAAATTGTTAGAGAAATAAGACTAATGGTAAAAATATTTCCTCTCATAAAGCATAATCATCTTTTCTTGAGAAGATTGGTTTTAAAAGGTCCTAGTGCTTTTAGATATTGTGTCTTTTCCATTATGCCAAATATCAGTTTACTTCAGGAAGTCAGTAATATGAACTATGATATATTTAGTACAGAGAACTAAAGAGAAAACTGGAACCAGAAAGATAGTTCAGGAAGGGAAGTCAGTGCTTATGCCATTCCCTACCTAATTTGGTACTTTGAATTCCTTTTGCGACTAAATTCCCACTCCTGAAGACATCTGTTCCTAGAAAAGCCTTCCCTCTGCCTAACTCTCAAATTATTTCCTATTTTGATTGTTCTGATCTCTACTGGCAAAGAGATCTATTGATGTTCAAAAACATTAAGGCAAATAGTTAGGAGGCAGATTTACAATCGATCATACTTGTGAACAGGAATTGAGGGAGACTTCCTATAAGAAAAAGTAGGTAAATCTGGTAATTTGTGGGGTTTTTTTATGATTTGGGGGTGGAGAAGGTCACTGTTGGGAACTGTACATATGTATTATATAAGTGGACTCCTCTTATATATTATATTATAATTTTATATTATTAATTTCATGATTTTATATATTATAATTTATAATTTTATATTATTAGTTTTCTCAGAAGAAATGAAGGTAAAATAGGTAATGTATTGCAATATGCTGAAAATGATGCAAGTTGTCCTCTTTTCCTATGTCTCCTTAATATAAGCAGTAATTAAAAGCTTTTGGGGAAAAAAGTGACTATATTAAAAAAATTCATCATCAATGACAAAAAGTCACAGACAATGTCTAGAGACAATACACAGACAAAATTGCTCTCTTTTGATGTTTTATTTTTCATCATACCCATTAAAGAAATTCTGACACATGAAGTCTTTGTTACATAGTTGTCCACCAAATTCTAGTGAATAACCTTCGAAGGAAAAATATCTAGGGCACAACAGTTAGAACCCCATAATGAAGAAATTTATGTTACTCAGAAGACAGCAACTTAAGTAATTTGCTTACATCTGTATAGTGCTCTGGCCACAGAACTCTTTGATATCCACAATCTCATTTGACTTTCACAAACTCCCTATGAACTTGGTATTGCTAGGGAGGCACCTCTGACCATCCATATTGACTGAAGAAAAAACTGTACTCAAGAAGTCTTAGTACTTACCAAGTAAGTGAGCATTTGAACATTAAACTATGTTTTATCCAACTCACTAGGTAACTCCTCAAAGAACTCATTAGCTAAAGACACAATAGGAATTGAAAATGTAAACACACCTCAAAAAGGCTTAAATAAAATTCATATAAAACTAACCTCTAATGGGCTATAATGTGCTGTTTTGTATGTAGCTATTTAATTCCCCCCCTTAAGATAAAAAATAATTTCCTTTATGAAATACTTGTCATATTGTATAGCTTTATCCTGTAAAACCACTGTATTCACCATGTTATGTCTGGAGTAAGTTTTAGAAAGAGAGTTCTTTAAACATAAGTGATAGGAAATTATACTGCTGTGCATTTACTTGCTTTAATTAATCACAGCTTATGACTGGTGTGTCTGGCTGGCTCAGTCTGTTAAGTCTCGGACTTTGGCTCAGGTCACCATCTCAGAGTTCGTGAGTTCAAGCCCCATGTTGGGCTCTGTACTGACAGCTCAGGGCCTGGAGCCTGCTTTGGGTTCTGTGTCCCCTTCTCTTTCTACCTCTCTCCCCGCTCTCTCTCCCTCTCTCTGTCTCTCTCAAAAATAAACATTAAAAAGAAACCATAGCTTATTACTAATGCAAACATGAAGCATATCTTAATACCAATACTGACATCTGTCATAATATCTGCATTGTATATAAGAAATTTTCTGTATGTAAAGATTTTTTTTATTTTTATTTTTTTAGAGAAAGAGCACAAGTGGGGCCAAAGGGCAGAGAGACAGAGAGACAGACAGAGAATCTTTAAAAAAATATATTTTTAATGTTTATTTTTGAGACAGAGAGAGACAGAGCATGAGTGGGGGAGGGGCAGAGAGAGAGGGAGACACAGAATCAGAAGCAGGCTCCAGGCTCTGAGCTGTCAGCACAGAGCCCAACACAGGGCTCAAACTCGTCAAATGCGAGATCATGACCCAAGCCAAAGTTGGACGCTCAACATATTGAGCCACCCAGACGCCCCGAGAGAGAGAAAGAATCTCAAGCAGACTCCATGATTAGCGTGGAACCCCATGCAGGGGCCTGACTCCATGACCCTGGGGTCATGACCTTAGCCAAAATCAAGAGTTGCCCACTCAAGGGGCTCCTGGGTGGCTCAGTCAGTTAAGCGTCCAACTTCGGCTCAGCTCATGATCTCACAGTTTGTGAGTTTGAGCCCCGCATCAGACTCTGTGCTGACAACTCAGAGCCTGGAGCCTGCTTCTCCCTCTTTCTCTGCCCCTCTCCTGCTTGTGCTCGGTTTCTGTCTCTCAAAAATAAATAAACCTTAAAAAAAAAAAAGAGTTGGCCACTCAACCGAGCCACCAGTACCCCCCATAAAGATACCTATTTTCACGTAGTCCCATTTCTATTAGAATGGCCAAATTAAGAGGAAAGTTGTTTCCATTTCCAAACATCTCCATGTTAAAAAATATTTGTATATTATTATTATTTACCCTTTTGTGGTTTTGAGAGTTTTCAATTGAGAATATTACCAAATTCCAGTCAGTCAAAGCACTAAAAAATAAGCATGGCTCTCTAGGACTGATAATAATAAATTCCATCTAATAAGTACCTGTCATGTACCAGGTACGTACACAAGTTACTTCACTTGATCCTTATACCTTCAGGAACAAACTCTCAGATGTTATTATTCCATTTCATAGATGAGAAACCTAGAGAGCACATGTAATATATCCAAGAATATACAGCTTAATAATGGTGGAATTAGCATTTGAGCAGGTCCAGTAACTCATAATTCTTAAACTACTCATTTAAATGACAAAGGATGTTATCATTTCAAGAATTATTATAGAAGGTTTAATAAGAAAGAGTCTTACTTACCTTGATATTAAAATACCATTACTATAACCAACCCAGTTACACTGAATTTCTCTGCAAGTATCTCTTACACACATTGAAACTATCCAATCTTCTTAAAAGATAGCCTGTTCTGTCAATATTTTGCTTAAATGATAAAACACAAAAGAACTTTCAAACATTGTATTCAAAACTGTATAACAGTAGGCAAGAAATATTTTGGCACACGCATCTTATACACAATATTGGCAGATAACATTAAACTGCATCTTGTTGTAGTGAATCACACAGATATTAAACAGGATTATCCATTGAAAAGAGACACAACTCTTCTTTCAAATCATGGTAGACCAATCAAATGACTGCCTGAAATTCCATAGCGATTTACTCTAAGCAAGATAAAACATGACTAGTGCCCAGAACCATCAAATTAAAATTTAAAATTATAATAGTCTCAGCACACAGTTGTAGGAGACAGAGACGGAAGGTACAGCTTAGTAGAATAAGCGATCAGAAGTCTCCCTTCCAAAGATTTTTTTTTTTTCAGATTTAGAAAGAATGAAGAAATTAGTAATGGGTTTTTGACTCACAGTGAATCGTGGGTCCAATATTGTGGCAGGCATATGTCCCAAGAGAGGAGCATAGAGGCGTAACCGCCCCTCCGCAGCCACTCTACAGTTGTACTTTCCTCCTGGTGGGTCAAGGGGCTTCTCTCCTGAACAGCTCTGAAGGCAGGCTGTTAACTGGCCTTGCCTCGAGTTCTCCCCAGCTGGGAGACCACCGCAGCCTCCAACAGACTGGACTCTAGGCTGATTTTAGTTGGAGATCCTGGAGGCAACACTGGATCCCAGAGCAGACCAAAAGGGGAAAGGGGAAAGACGGGTGGGACAGATGACCTAGGTTCAAATCCCACCTCTGCCCCAGTCTTCTGCATCCTTAGAGAAATTACCCAGCCCCTGGGACTATCTGTTTGCCAATCTGCAAAATAGAGTTTGACTAATATAAACATAAATGGCATCGTGAAGATTAGCCGCAGTAATGCCACAGGACTGGTACAGTGCCTTGACATAGTGCGTTCTCGATAACTCTTCCCTCCTCCCTTCCTTTCTTCCCACACATCTGTGAATACACCCAGGGCTCCTCCTATCTCCTGGGTGATACGGGAAGCTTTAGAGAAAGCACTTCTCTGTCATTGTTTGCACTCCTCAACCTCCTCATTTGGCTCCATGTCCACTTTTGCAGTTTCCCTGAAGAAGGGGTTTTGAATGGAGAAGTGAGAACCGGTAACCCTCCTGCTCAGTCTTTTCGTGGAGCCCCAGGGTCATTGTGAGCAGGCCTGGGGAGGCTTTTTTCACTGATGCCAAACTAAATGATGCATTAAATTGGGTGAGGTCTGCCTTCAGGTGAAGATGAAAAGGCCCCTGGCTGCCCTAGGAGAGAACATTTCCTCTGGGATGTTTTCAGCTGCACTTTTCCATTACACATTAAATAGCTCAGGTGATAAGGACTTTATGTGAATAACCCCCTGAACCAGCCCAGCAGCCCCATGTCACTTTCTGCTACAGAGAAAGAGAGAAGGGAAGACTGTGCAAGAAGAGATGCGTTAGCTTTCCTTTCAATTTTTTTTTCCCTTCTTCATTCCCCCTTTGGAAGGAAAGAAAATACAAGCACAAAGAAGGTACCACTTATTTCACCAAAACTTCAAAAGACGCCAAATCCAGGTCTCCAGGTAAGTTTCTGGAGCATTCCAGTAACCTTTGATTATAGTTCCAATTAGGATAAGTTTTGCTAAAATGAGTTAGGTATTTCTACGTGTCTGCCATGGTCACATAATAGAGACAATCAGTCATTTGCTGTACACATCAGCGGAGGACCCAGGGAAGACTGAGAAGATGTGGGACTCCATCTCTCCAAAAGGTCAGAGGGCAGATAATTTCACAATAAAGGGCAGTGAGATTTGGACCTCAAGGTTATGGGAGAAACCTTGCTATCTGATCAGAGTGCAAATTGCTCTAAGGTTTGGCTGTCAATCACAGCAGAATAAGTAGACCATTATATTTTACTGTCTGCTGCTTGCATAGACTAAATGAGAGCAGTTTGTATACGTTTGATCATTTTTTGGTACTTGTGCTGTTAAGAAAAAAAATGAACATGGCATATATCCACTTTGGTCATGAGAGCGTCAAATATAAAGAAAATCGAGAGAATACTTTTTAAAAATCATGTTTTAAAAACCTTCCCGGGCTATATAACAGATAAAGCAGTTTTTGGAACCATACACATATAGAATACAGAAATTAGCCACACAAATATGGATACTGCCTACCTATCAGCTTATATATTTCTAGAAATAAGTGGTATAGCAAGATATAAGTGCAGGTCTGTCTAAACTCTACCTCATATGGATGTTGTGAAAATGAAACATAACAAACTCTGCAAAGTAACTTAGAGCGTTGCCTGGCATGTAATAAGCACTCCATAGAGGAGTCCCTCTGCCAGTACACACAGACACTTCATTTTCACCTTACCCACAGGGCTTTCCTCACTCCACACCCCACAGCCAGCCAATTGACACAGGGGCCCAACAACGGTTAGCCATCTGCAAGTAGGAATGACAGAAGAATGGACAAAGATGAGGCTATCGAGAAAGGAAGAAATAATTTTTAAGGCGTGCTCCCTGGAAAAACAACAAGCCTCTGTGATAGCCTATGTGAGCACGAAACAAGGTACATCGAAAAAGACACCAGGTAAGGGCAATGGTATTGGCTTGGCGGCAGGTAAGGAAATTACAGGATGCAGCATTCAGCTTTGCTCTGCCAAATGCTAGAGCCCAGCTCCAAGTCGCCTTTTCTGTAAATGAAGGTCGTAGGTGAAAAGGTGATAGTCAAAGCCCTGAGTGGGTCTCTGACAAGAATAAAAACAAGGTCTCCCCTTTGTTTGCCTTGGGATATGGCTGTATTTCCTTATGACCAAACCCTGTCTGACTTGTACACTGTATAATTTCCCTACTTTTTTTCCCCAAAATGACTCACAAATGCTATATTATTTTACCCTACGCAAATTGCTTTCCATAAACCCAGAGGAGAAAAAAAGTGCTCAGCGCCATCATTATAAACACGACACATCTGTTTTTAATAACTGAAGAAGTATAACAAAACCTTGACTTGGGGGGGAACATCCAGAGTTTTATCCTGAAGAAAAATTGTATCCATCTGGTCCCAAGAGAGCTGGTTTTTGCATTAAGTGATATTTGTTGGTTGGGTGATTGGAGAGTGGGAGTGAGGAAAAGGGGGAAGTTGTTAGATCCAACACTTATCCTTAAGTGGAGTTAGTTTCTAAAAATGTAGCATCCAGAAACTGGTGAGTAATCCTTCTTCGTAGTGCAATATTATGTCACCAGATCTGCTGATCCACTGCACAATAAAATTAATCCTCCATTCTGCAAATGCCGGTGATATGGCAATCACAGATGTGCTGAAACAGAAGTGTTCATGCCAGGCAGAGTTCACGAGACACAGACGTAGCCGGTTGCCGAGTTTCTAGTCCACCCTTGACTCCAAGCCCACAATATCTGAAGAGGGGAGGAGGCTGAGGTTTCATTAGACAGCCTTCCAATTCTATTTCCTACATCCCCCAGAGTTGTTACTGCACATTTTAAATTTCCCACCAATCTGGCAATATAGGAATTATGAATATGGTATGGGACAGGGGTGTGGGGGCAGAGTAAATAGGTAAGGGAGAAGAGCTGACATTTCTGGGCATGTGCACTACGCTAGGCAACCTAGATGTAAAATTCCCTCAGACCCCATGGAACTGGTGTTACATGCGTTACACAGCTATCCAGGGACAAAGCTTTATTTGGGACCCAAATCTGTGCAACTCCCAAGCTCTCTTCCATTATACCGTGCTGATCCAATCATCATATGGTCTATGCTTAAATTCTCCTTCATAATGATCCCTATTGATTTCCAAAAGGGGTGCACTAGGAATTTAAGGTCAATATAGTTGAATAGTCATAGCAATGGCAAACTAAAGCAAGCTAGCCTTAAATGACAGGTCCAGCCCCTTATGGCTGTCCATGACTATTCCATGATATCAGCAGTGGCCTTCTTCAGAACCTGGCCACATGCCCATGGGATCAACACCCAGCCCCTCAAATCTTGAGGAAGGAGATTCTAATTGGTTGAACCTGGGCACTTTGTGGTTAGGGATAGACAAGATCCCTTGACTGATGGTCTACCAAGACCACATGCCATGCAAAACTGGGTTGCTGTTACCAGAAAGCCCAAATAAAAGATATTCACTGGAATGGTACTATAGAAACCTGCAATTACCTTGTCCATTATTTAAATTTTTATTATCTCTCTCCAACTAGAATGTAAACTCTGTGAGGGCAGGGAAGGGAAGTAGTCTAGTTTTGCTCCTCTCTGAAACCAAACAAGTAGCACAGAGCCTTATACGTAGAAGGGACCCAATAAATATCTGTTACTGGAACGGACCAGGCAAGATCCACATAGCGCCTGAAGTCTCATTATAAGACACTAAACAAATAGAGCTTGGCGCTTACTTAAAACCCAGTGATTTATTAAAACATACTCTTCTATCAGTTGAACCTCAAAATTAAACATGAATCCTAGAAGACCCAACTACAGCAAGGAGAAAATTACCCAAGCACTGACTTTAGCTCCTTCACAGAAACAACACTCACCAATTTCTCATGCTTGGCTAGCCAGTCACCCTATCAGATGAGCTATAGCACCTCCCATTAAACATCCTTATAATTTTAATTAAGTACCCTTTATTTTTAAGTAGGTCAAGAATCATATCTACCAAATACAATGCTATATCTCCATTTCATGTATTTATGACTCCCTTAGCTTGTGTCTCAATACCACAGAAGAAAATCTTTTAATTAGAAGCATGATACATTTTTAAAATGGAAATTAGGAATCTGGGATTTCCTCTAACTCATTTTTACCAGCCCCAAACCCCTTAAAAATGTCATTTTTGTGTCTTGTCTCATTGCATTTATCAGAAGCTCTTTGAGTTCAGAGACAGTGCCTACCTTATTTCTCATTATATCTTGAACACCTAGTCAGTGCCCAGCACATAGTTGGCACTAAATAAATAGCTGTTGTTGGGGCGCCTGGGTGGCGCAGTCGGTTAAGCATCCGACTTCAGCCAGGTCACGATCTCGCGGTCCGTGAGTTCGAGCCCCGCGTCAGGCTCTGGGCTGATGGCTCGGAGCCTGGAGCCTGTTTCCGATTCTGTGTCTCCCTCTCTCTCTGCCCCTCCCCCATTCATGCTCTGTCTCTCTCTGTCCCAAAAATAAATAAACGTTGAAAAAAAAATAAATAAAAATAAATAAATAGCTGTTGTACTTAATAAATACTTAAATAAATAATGAATAAATAAATCAAAGTGTCTTTTCTTTACATCGGTTTCAATTAAATGCATCCAATGTTAATTCCATGGGAATTAACCAGCAGGCCACTATTGGGAACCCAGAGGAAATGTGATATTAATGTTCTTGTTAGCCCATATAGTTATTTTTCCCTCAAAGACTCACTCTCAGTAAGATCTACAGTGAGAAAACAATACTAAGGAAGAACAGGTTGTCTCATGAAATAATTTGACTTGTTTAGCACCCCGCACAGCACCATTTGGTAAGTGACCTCGCTGGGGCAGGACCACATGAGGATTTTCATGAGCCTCAGCATTGCACCATCATGGCTCCCTTCCTCCATGAGAATAATTAAAAGTTATTCTTTAAGGAATAACTTTATAACTGTAAAGTTATACTTTACAACTGTGCTGGTGTAAAGATGAACCAGGCTGGACTCATTATTATATATTCATTATTATTATGTTCATTTTTTTCTTGTTTTAAACAACATTAAAATAAAAACATTTATGTGTCTGGACCATAGGCCCTATAAGGCACTGTGCCTAATGGGTAAGTGGGCCGGACTCTGGCCCTTGAGGGGACCATTTCCCCACCAGAACAAACTCACTTCCCCCCTTTCTTGATGGGGTACAGTTTCAAAGCAAGGAGCTGGTCCAGACTTTCTAGGTGGAGTTCTAATTCAGGAGGCCTCTCTTTTTCTTGTCTGATGAGAGCTAGATGCTAAGAGAGAAAATCCCTATCTGTACCAACTTTCCGCTGGGTCTTAATCATGCTGACTCTTACCTTTTCTGTTGCTAAGCTTTGGGAAAATTATGCCTCCCCAACACTATAGAGCCCTCCTCTTGTTTATGTAAAGACCCCAATTAAGCTAGAAATAGAATTTAGCACTGCAAACATTGTTTAAAAAATGTTAAGACATCCAGTCCAGTGCTCCTGTTCATTATTCTCTGCTGAAACCTAATATTAGTAGCAGCATGTACCGAGGACCTGGACCATGAATTAATAATGAAGCACTTGTACTGGAAAATATGTGAGCACCTAGTGACTTTATTTGGCAGGCACCCGGGGAGGGGGGAGGACAGAAGTTCACTGTCTTACACAGCACTTTCAGTGATAGTTCTGCGGGATAAAAGTAGTTATCGGTTATTTTGGAGGGATTACCTGCAGGGGAAAAGATAACTAAGCATTCATCTACCACCCACACTCCTCCCTGCTCTGCCATCACTGATACAGGGCTCCTCAGCACTGTTCTGACCTGAATCATTTCTTCTGTGGAACTTTCACTTTCCTCAAGCCTTTTGCTGCATCAGTGTTCTAACGCGTGCAATTTCAATGATTTCTTCGGCTGTTTTTTTTAATTCACCACAAGATTAAAAGCCCCATGAGGACAAAGAAAGAATTGTACAGAGGAGCAGTGTGGGATAGGGGTTGAGGACAAAGGTCTCAGATTAAATCAGATGTAGGCTGGAATCCTCTCTCTATAGACCACTACACGTTAGCTACACAATCTTGAGGAAATCATTTAACTTTTCTGAGCCTCAGTTTCTCCTCTGTAGAGGATGGGTCGGGGTAATAGCAATTACCTTTCTGGACTAAGGTAAGGATCAGGATGAATGTAGTAGGGCACCTAGTACAGTGTAGTTGCTGGTGGGCCTTTCATAAATTCTAGCTGATATCACTATTACCCTTTCCCCATCACCTTCTTTGCATCTCTACCATCTAGCATAGTAACGAGGAGATACTATGTTTGTCGTATAAACCATGTAACATATTTTACACGTAGTCCTTTGATCCAACAAGAATGGCTTAAGAGAGATTTGTTTTGTTGGGTTTGGTTTTTGACAAAATTCATTTTCACCTGAGTATCCTCCTTCCACTGCATCATCCCTGTCCCCCCACCCCTCCCACTCCCAGAGGCATCTTTGAATGCCTGATAACAACGTATCAGGGATGTTTTCCAATGGGTTTCTAATTCCTGATGGATTTTATTTACTTCCAGAGAGTTCAGAACATTCTCAGCCAGAGGGGAATCACAGCACCTATTGTAACAATGAAGCGAAAAGTAAACCTGAACGTCAAAATATGTTTGTGTACAGAAGGACCAAGCTTTTGGCTCTGTATGTGTTGCTACAACTTTAAGGATTATTTGGTTTATTCCTTGCAAGTCAACTCACTCACCCGTCCCCTAAGACCGGGCTTTTTGTTGCTTCCTGTGCATGTAAAAAATGCCTTTCTACGTCTGCAGAGAACAAGTAGTTGTTGTCGTCACTACACTTGCCCTGTGAAACCTTAGCAAGGTGATAGAGTTACACAGCCCATTCCTTCAGGAGGAGCACAGTATTTCACCTCCATCGTCAGGAGCTGCATCCAGGGAACCTAATACACTTGGCTTTGGAGTTTTGTGCATTTAGACATGAAGTTATTTTTTTAAATAAAATAAAACGCAAAACGCATTTCAAAAACAAACCAAAAGAAGTTATTTTTTACAAAAGGAAAGGGTTGGAATGCTCTTGGCTGATGAAAACCAATTCATAGGGAAATGTCTGGTTGTTGTAGTTGTTGTTTTAAAGCTATTACATAACTGTGTGTAACATGTGGTACAGGAAATAATTTTGCCCGTGCACCTGCACAGAAAAACCCACATCAACAAGTTTGCTTCGGCCATCAATCTGTGGGAGCAAGAGCTAAGCCTGAAAGCAAAGGTGAAATAAAATACGAAAATTGCACGGCAGCCGCAGAGGAGTCAGCTATCCAGAGGCCCCTCCTGAAACCCCATCTTTAGGCTAGAGTTTCAGACACATTTTGATGTTTTGGTCACGTGACCCAAGCTCTGGAGCCCAATTGGCCTCCAAGTTTACAGGCTAAGTAATGATGTAACCAGAGTGTGTGGGAACCAGAAGGAAGAGACAGATACAATTTTTCCCAGTCGTTTATTAGACTCGGCTACTAATTCTGCTTGTTCCTTGGTTTGACTGCTGGTTATCAGGAAATTCGAACTACTTAAAGGACATAATGAGTTTATCTATACCCAGGGTAGAATTTAGTCACTTTCATATAAAATTAAACTCCAGTTACAGAGAAGAGTAACTTGTGAAATTCAAAGATTTATGTTTGAATTTGGGAACAGATAATTTTAACGTATCTATATTTTGTTTTTCCTGTACTTTTTTTTTTTACTAATCATCATTTACATCACTTACAATATCATTCTTATGTTGACTTTTAAAAAATGCATCAAAACAAATAGGTTGGTTTATCCATGATTTTTCTATTTTTTTCTTAATCTTGCCGTTTTTGTCTAAACAGAATTAATGTTTATACTCATGTAATTTGTCACTATGGCAACTTTTGGCCTTTAAAATGCTGACACTATATCAGAGAAAACCAAGAGAAGAAATTATCCTTGTTTGACAAGAATAAGCAGAACCAGTTTGGCAAACTTCAGGTATAACCAAACATAGCAGGGCAAGGATGCCTAAGGATAAAAAGCATTTGTTGTTCTACCCATAAGACTTCATGTCAAGGAAAACCAGAGCATATTTGGATTTCCTGGCAAAAACTAGAGATGTAATGCTGAGTACAAAGCTGGAAGGGAGGGCTTTTTTCCTTCAAATTCCCTATACCTGTCTGCCTGGTTCCCCTCTGCCCCCCGTCTGTCCTGCCCAACCAAAGAAATCATTTAAGTAATTTCTAACACTCACACTGTATTCTCTTTCTGATGTGTCAGCATGAGTTCGTAAAAATTTTCCAACTCATGATGCTGAGTCTCAAATTGCAGTTGGCCCTCACGAGAGCTTATCAACAGTTCTACAGCAGACAAAAAAAAAAAAAAAATGTCATAGGTCTCAAACTGATGATATGGCCGGACTTTAATAAACTCTATGCATGATTTTTTTTAATTAACAGATGTTATATTTTGGCATTCTTACTCACAGAAAGTATGTTGCATTCTCCAAATACGTAATCTAGGTAGCACAGTTGTCTTTAGGAAAGAAGTCGCTAAAACACACTTCTTCATCATTTGCCCTATGTATATCATGCTCAACACATATGCAATAGATATGGTGTCTGACATCTACCTAAACCTGTTGGGGACTATATCAAACATTAATGGAGATTAGTGTTAGAACTGGTGTAAACACAGCAAACAATCTGCTGAAAGTCCATACTCACATTTCCATATGTTACGCGGTAAGCAGAGTCATTTAAGAAGTAAGACACTCAGGGAGATGGTGTTCAGGTAGTGAGCGTTTGGTTGGTGAGAAGTAAACACACCCTGGATATATTGACCTCATAACATGAGTTTATACATCCTTATCCAACTCTTGCCCTTGAGCCTTGACTCAAGAGTTAGGTCAAGTTCAAGATATGCAATTTCATTATGAAAAGCTTCTAAAACGTAGATAAAAATGATTTAGTACTTCCAGGTGCACTGTAATTCTTGGCAGAAAAAGTTAATTCCAGGTGTGTAATCTCCTAAAGAAATCTGTTGTCAAAGCTGGATAAAACCATCACGTTAGAAAAATAGAAGTTCACCCATGAACAAAGTACAAGGTATGGCTAGGAAACCCTCTGCTCCCTGCAGAAATTACAGCATAAAAGTGAAACTCCCTTTTACTTATGTAAACATCACTTGGTTTGGGGCATCATTTCAAAAGAGGTAGAGCTGAGCATGCACGAACATATAGAAATATGACATGCTCTTGGTGGGAGGTTTGGGGTGGGGCCCTCGTGCCAAGCCAGACTCTAATACACAGACAAAGGAAGAAAGAAGATGCATTTTATAGCTTACAGATTTTTTCCTCATTTTTTTTTTTCAGCAGCCGGACCAACCAAATAACTCAATCAACAACAACAAAACTGAGATGTGCCACACAGTGGAAAATGTTATAACAGCTTGAATAACAAGGGGGCCCTGGCAGGAGTGGGAATCCGGGTGGAGGGGGCGGGGACAGAGGTCCCATATTATGGAATATTTAAACTTTGTAATTCAATGCACATTTATTAATTGGTTTCTTTTTAAGAGGCACTTATTTATGACAGGTTTACGAACAATATAGTATGTACAGAGCACTGAAGTTTTCCCATGACTTGTTTTTATTTCCATATGTTCAGATGAAATGAACATCACATTTAATAGTAGTACTAGCTGCTCTTGAAGTGTTTGCCAGTGCTGCATCCCTTGGGACTTGTTACCACCAGATTAATATCCTGTGGGTCACTTAATTTAAAAAACCACATTATAGAGGCATTATGTGATTAGATGTACGGCTTTTACAAGCCAGTTGGGGTGTGTACTTTGCATCTGGGCTGGCAAAGCTAACTTATGAAGACCTCCAACCTGGAGTCTCTGAGAGGCCAATGATTGTACAGACACATGGACAAGCAGAGAAAAAAATGTCCTCCGTCTACCCTCAGAAACCGCCTTGAAAACAGGATCTAAAAGGAACGACTCACTTAGTCAGAAACAGGCCTAAACAGCTGGTTGGAACGGGCTGCTTCAGAAACGGAAGGGAGGTGCTCTTAGTCCCCCATCAGGCCTGCTTGTCACCAAATGCTCACAGTAAATAACAAATCTTGCTATTTCCACATTACGCTCTCAACACGAGTCCGACCAATTGTATTTTGCTTGTGAATTTAAGATGCGATCTTTATTCTCCCTTTAAACATTTTCAAATCTGGGCATAGGGCAGACCACCCAAAACAGGAAATGTGCCCTTTGAGTGAACAAGAGGAATTTGCCATTGGCCCCAAGGACACCCTGGAGTAGGATGCCCAGCATTTCCTGCAGGAGTTTCAAATAGCATCAGGTGCAGAGGCTCCAGGCAACACGGAAGCATCAATCATCATTGATGGCTCACTATTGGTTATCTGTAAGGTGATCATTCATTTAGGCTTCCTCCAGGCCAGGCCCAAAGAGGCCTCAGGCTCCCATCAAAAGGGAAAGCCCCCAAAAGGCATCCAGGTGGGAGCTGGACAACCCGTGTGGGAGGTACATTGTAGGTATTTCTGGTTACATTCACAGTCGAATAAAAACTGTGCTTTCCTTCATTCTAGCAAATCCGCCGTACTTACGTGCCTTTTTAACTGCCCTGGACTTCTACAAAAACTGTAGACAGAAATGATTGTTTTAAAAATGAAGTTATTTTGTTCAGTCCTTCAAACTGTCTGATTGTTCTGTCTGGGGAAAGGTTTTCTTTCATTAAATACAAATTGAACTGACCGACTATAAAGTTCATTTCACTATGTAGAGGAAAAGGAATGTATTAGGAGTCAAGGCTGTAGGAGATGCATTGGGCAACAGAAGTGATGTCCCTACGGGTTTGCCAAAGCAGAAGATTCCTGACAGGCTCCCTGTAAGTACAGCCGAGTTCTTATTTTTCAGAGGAAGATGAGGTCCTAGAGAAAAGAGGCATCTCCAGCAGATGCTTTTGAAGTCCTGCTTCCAGGTTTAAGCAGTGAGGATCACAAGCCTTTTGGCCTCACCTCAACCATGCAGGTTTGCCCATTACTTTATTTTTTACCTGAAGAAACAGCAAAAATGTGGAGGTGAGAAAGGGAGCGCTGAAAAGATGAATTATACTCTTTGTATTCTGGTCTGCCACTTGCCACATTTCTAAAGTACCAAATTTCCCAATCCCAAGAGGATGCACGAATCCTTGGCCCTATTCATCTTTAGACAAAGAACTAATAATTCCCAATGGCTGAATAATGACTAGAAACGATTTCCAGTTTCTTGCCTTTGTATCTTTAAACTGACAGCGGGTGGAGATCACTCCCGACGGGCACTGACCTAGACACTTGGATCCTGTTCCAAACTGGGCCACCCGGAGTGGATGACAGAGTTTCTCTGTATCTGTTTCTGTACCTGTAAAATCCTCATATTATCTGTCAAATGCACGAGGTTCTTGAGAAGAATTAAGTGAGTTTGTGACTATGAAAATAGCTTCAAGAATATGAAGCACCCAATAAATTCAAGGAACAGTGGCAGTTATGAAGATGGCAATGATAATGAGAGAGAATGCAGGTGGGGCTGTGTACATTTATGAAATTACATTTAGTATTTGTCATTGGGAATTTTTATATTTTGGGACATCCAGGACTGGGATACTAATAAAAGTTTATGAGCACATGGTGATCCTTGAATGAAATATATTTTAAACATACAAGGTACTCTTTTCAAAAGAAAATTAAGCATCTGCATATTTCTGCATTTACTAGTGCTACCAAAAGTAACAAAGATATTAATGCAAAGGGCCCAACCGTTGACACACTTCTGGAAATTATCTTTCCCTGCTTTGCCTACACGAATCACCTCCTCTTGAACGATGTGTGGCAAGGCCAGGTGATGGTCACCGTTAGACCTATCATCTGAGATACCATCCTGTCCTATTCAAGGGCTGTGGTTTCTGTCAAAGGATGAAATGAGCGTGCTCCTCAGTATGATCACTCCAAACACTTTACCTTTGACACTCTGAGCCTGCCTTAAGTGGCCGCTGAGGGATGGAAGGATGAAAAAGAGGAAGAGTACATCACTGTGAGAACTAAAACTATGCCCTAAAAGAAACCCTGGTTTTCCTGGGATAAGATACAGATTTAATTCTGCTATATTAACTGCTGCCCTATTAAACAAGCCACCACACTATAAAAAAAAAACAACTTTATCTTTCTAGATATCTGTACCTATCTCTGTCCACAGTGCTCTACCACCACTGTCTAAGGCAAAGGAAAGCATATCGATTTTTTCCGCAAACTTCTGTAACTTGTTTTTAAGTTGACTAGCTGGAAATCTGCTGTCTAAATAGGCAGCTATGTCCTGCCTAGGTAGCTAAAGTTGCCAGCAGAGCTTTAATTGATAAGACATTCAAGGACAAAAGCACTAGTTCAAAGTGAAATGTGGGGGCATCTTCTTGGGGCTGCTCTGAGAGAACAATTATTTATACTCCACCTTATTACTCAGACACACAAAATAAGGCGAAAGCAAGAAGAGTGGTGTTCTCCATGGAGACATGAGAATGATGGCATTCTGGATGGATAGATTTTTATTATCCTGGTTTCCAGGTAAGTAAACGGAGAACCAGAGCGCATGGATTACTCTCTGAAAGGAGGGTGGTAGAAAGCCTGGGACTTATTTTCTTGTCTACCCTCAATATCCTGCCTAGAGCTTTGAGAACACTTGAAATCCTCTGGCTTTCCTCTTTTTGCCCATTTTATTCCTTGTCTACAGTGGGCATCTTCAACTCTGCCAGCAGTGTCTGTGAGTCTGTGCTCTGGATGTCAGGACCCTGCGGACTAGGTTTGCTAATTATCCTAACTCCCCCTGCTGGTAGGTTTAACTACAACCCAAACTCCAACCCCCACCTCCCCAGTTGAACACAGTAACCATTAAAATATTTTCCAAGTTAATCCAGAGAGTATAAAAGAGTTGGTCAGAAGAAGCAAGAACACTTTAAAAGAAGGTGAATTTTACATGAGAACGAAACTCACTATAATATAAATAAATTGGAGGTTTGATATTATTTCTAAAACTGGCCTTTGTGATTAGATTTGTAAAATAAAAAAATAGACACATTGGTCTAATTTCCCTCTGATTCTCTTTTCGTTCCCACACCTCTTTTCATTTTTGTGGTTTGCGATATTTCCCTTTGTCTCTAAGCTCTAGACTTCTACTTAATAAGTACCAATAAAGATTGGATGTTATCCTTAAACAGTGGTAGCATTGCCCACCTGCTAATTGCTTTATTTGTACTTACTGTTTCCGTTCTCTCATCAACAGGGGCTTTAGCATAAAGGGCAATGAAGTAGAACGTGATGAGGCGAACAGGAGCCAGCCGAGTGAATGCTTCTATAATTACACAGTAGCCTGGAGTAGCTCTTCTCAAATCAAATTATGAGCCTGGATTACCTAAAACTCTCAGAACACAGCCCGGGTTTTCATTTGTCTGTAGGTTACTGTCGACAAGCAGCACTCTTTCCTCTTGCCTTTATTCTTCACAGAGATTATCAAAGCTCCAATTCCAATGCAATATTCCCAAAGCAATGAGACGTCGTGAATGCCATTTTCTTATATGGCTCGCCTGACCCCGTGTGTTTTATAACTCATTAAATTTTTTTTGAGAATTTTTCTCATGTTTATAACTACCTCAGTCATTTGCATAGCAAAGTTTATTCCCAGCTGGGCTTGTTCATGACTTTTTGGTAAATATTTATACTGTATCAACATCCCAACCACCCATAAGGCAACTGGAAGAAGAGTCATTAGGCCCCAGCAATGTTTGGAGTTTGAACACCTGATCATTCCCTTGAAAATGTACACTGCACAGAAATAACATAGTTAATAAAAGGACCAGACTTGAGGTCAGACCATCTGGAATAGAGACTTAAATCTGAAGCCTACTAGCTGTGTGGCCTTGAACCAACTGCTTAACGTCTCATTTTCTCCACCTGAAACCCAAGGAGATTTAACTGGATAATCTCAAGGTCCCTTCTAGTTCGGTGGCTCCATATATTCATAGTATTACATGGATAATGTACACAGGAGACTTAGTACATATTTGATTGCAGTAGCGAAGCAAAGCAAGACAATGCGTTTCTCAGTTTAAATGCTTATTAAGTCAAGATTTGGTGTGCCCAAGATCAAGTCAAAAGCCAACAAAGTGCGGTAAGTCTTGGCTGGTTGATGGCGCCTAGGGAGACAGCTGGGTTCATGGCTCAGTGCTGCCAGGCTCTGAGCAGAGCTGGGGTCAGTCCACAAAGCTTCTGAGAAGGGTAGGCAAGGTAATCTCCAAAGTCATTCCCAACATTGAAATTGTGGCTCAAACAGAAAAAAATTTAAAGCATCCCATTCCTGTATGTATGTAATATTCAGTGGATATGGAACAGAGAATATTTGTTTCATAATTATTCAGACCAATATCCATTTTTCCTTAAGAATATAGAGTGGATAGAGGCGACTGGGTGGCGCAGTCGGTTAAGCGTCCGACTTCAGCCAGGTCACGATCTCGCGGTCCGTGAGTTCGAGCCCCGCGTCAGGCTCTGGGCTGATGGCTCGGAGCCTGGAGCCTGTTTCCGATTCTGTGTCTCCCTCTCTCTCTGCCCCTCCCCCGTTCATGCTCTGTCTCTCTCTGTCCCAAAAATAAATAAAAAACGTTGAAAAAAAAATTTTTTTTAAAGAATATAGAGTAGATATAGGTCTGAATAATTATGAAACAAATATTCTCTGTTCCATATTACTCTATATTGAAGAGTTTTCCGTTGGTTTATAAATATGTATTTAAAGTGGGCAACGTCTTGGAGAAGATGGATATGATTATAACCCTCACAAAGGTAAGAGACTTTTAGATATGGTCATCATAGTGATGTGTTCTGACATCATGTGCCAATTTGTTAAGGTGACTCTTAGCTAACATCAAAAAGATAATGAGATTTTTTATTTGTATGGCTAATATCTTAATTTAATTAAAAATTTTTTAAGCGTTTTTACTTATTTTTGAGGGTGGGGGGGCAGAGAGAGAGGGAGACACAGAATCCGAAGCAGGCTCCAGGCTCTGAGCTGTCAAGTGCAGAACCTGATTTTGGGCTCAAATTCACAAGCCCTGTGATCGTGACCTGAGCCAAAGTTGGATGCTTAACCGTCTAAGCCACCCAGGCACCCCAGTATCTTAATTTTAAAAGTCACACCAAAGTAAACTGAAAATATTAGTTGTATGTCTACATATTAAAAAAAAAAAAGCTATGTTTCCCATAGTAAACCTCCTTTTAAAAGCCACTCATTAGCTAAAATGTTACAAAATAAGCTGAGTTTTAAATTGATTCCACTTGAGAACTAAAGGACTTAGTTAATGATGTAAATTTAATTTACTTGTCCATATTATTATTCTTAATTTAAAAATAATAAACATAAGTATTATCACCTTTTGGTACTTTCAGTACTTACTGAAAACACAAGCTCTATCCACAAAAGCGAGCCACCCAACCAGTCAGATATAAATAGAGCCACTGAATCCATGAAATGACAATAGCCCCAAACGGACTTGATCCTTGTTTCGGACCACTGTCGTCCTTTGCAAGGTTCACTGAGATGGATGGGCAAAAGAACATCAATTGGGAATATACTAAGTAAGTGGATTACCAAAGAATTTAGAAATTCCAAGTACACAAATTATACACAAGTTAACAGGAATCTTATTTGTGGTATTTCAAGTCAAACCTGAAGACCTCATTCCAGAATTTTCCTGAAGCATTTGAAAAACTTTTAAACCTATTTTGCAAACTTGAAAGTTTACAAAAATATTAAGGTTAGCCCATTTGGAGTTTGTTCTTAAGCATTGTTTCCCTCTTTCACTTGTGGTCGAAACAGGGAAAGTAGGTTTTATCAAGAGTTAATTACACATTATTTGTCATTTTCCAATCATAATATCCTTTCCCTTCTATCTCATTTAATTGCCATTAGCAATACTACATCTGACTTGTTTGTCTCATAAAGGTGAAAATTTATATGCATGTGCATGAATTTATAATATGGATTTTATACATATTTAGCATGTATTTACACTTACACATACACATACAGTGCAAAAGGAAGTATTGCTTAGTTTTCTGGCTTTTCTTTTTAAAAAAAATATTGCTTTCTTTGCCTCCATTTCTGACTGGCAATTGACTGTCAAAACTTTCTCCCAAATAAGCCAGTAAAATATGCTTGTATGGAATAATGGTTACACACTTGTATCTAAAGCTAGGCTATGCTTGCAATCCTGGTTCTACTTTTCTTTGATAACCCTAGAAAATTGTTTAGCTTCACTGTGCCTCAGTTTCCTCGTCTATAAAATGAAGATAAGAATGGCATCTATTCATAAGATTGTTGTGAGAATAAGATGAGTTTATATGTGTACAAAATTAGAATGACACCTACCACATAAGAAGTATTAGACAATTAGGGGTGCTTGGGTAGCTTAGTCAGTTAAGTGACCAATTCTTGATTTCAGCTCAGGTCATGATCTCATGGCTTGTGAGACTGAGCCCTGCGTCGGGTTGGGCTCACGCTAACAGCACAGAGGCTGCTCGTGATTCTTTCTCTCTCTCTCTCTCTCTCTCTCTCAATAAACAAATAAATAAACTTTAAATCTTTTTGAAATCTTTTTAAAGTATTAGACAATTAGATATTTTATTACTATTGGTTTAGTTTATACTACAGATGTCTATAATTAAACTACTATCTTCATGAAAGATCTTCCAAGTATATTGTCTTCAAAATATAAAATCTCATATTTCATCTTTCCTTTACCCTCGCCATTCTCCACTAAAATACATATTACTGGTTTTATTACTGTCATACTAATACTTATTATTAGTTTTATTACTATTATTTTCCATGAATACTTATGTCAAGGCAAATTCTCAACTTGGTTATAAGAGAAGTACTGTCCAACAGAATTTTCTTTGATGATGGAAATATTCTATATCTATCCTGTCCAATACAGTAGTCAATAGCTACATGTAGCTAATGAGCATTTGAAATGTGGCTAATTTGACCAAAGAATTGAATATTTAATTAATTTAATTTAAATTTGAATTAAAAGAGTCATAATGGTAAATAGGGCTACCATATTGGACAACACCATTACGGAGCATTTTGGAGTCACGCCTAGTTTTCAACGCATGGCCCTGATATTGACTACTTCTACGACATTTAATCTTAGAGCTTCTGTTTCTTAACATGTAAAATGGAAAGAGTGATGCCTATTACCCAGAATAAATACAATAATATATGTAAAAGGGCTGGTATAATGCAGTTTATACACATTAGCCTTTTCTGAGTCTCCACCTTCCTTTAAATTGGTATTATTTGGATGGACAGCTCTTAGAAGAACCAGACACAAAGCAGAGAGAACCTTTTAGCTCTTTTCAGATTTCAAAATGAAAAGCACCAGCCCCTCAATGTTCTCACTTGCTCTGCTATAACTATTTGTCTTGGGTAGAAATGTGATGTTCTGTTTTGACAGAGACCCCTGAAAACGCCTGAGCATCTCTCATAAGGCGCAAACCTAAACGAGTCCTCAGGACCCTCTCACAATCATAGAGCTGCATTTGGGGTCCCCAGCAGTCTGTGGTCATGGAGAGCCCATTTGTACATACTCTCCTACACGATGGGCTGCAATCCAGGCAGCCTCTATTGCCTCTGTCAAAAATCTTCATCAAAAACTGATCTCAAATAATTGGGGAGCTCCCAAGAGAACCTCCTTATATTGAAAACTCCTCACAATTACATTCTAAAAGGGAATGGAAGAAATTTTCATGCATCATGGAAATACAAGTGTAGTCTCTTTCAGTACCTTCAAGGACATGCTCATAAAGGTCAAGGATACCCAACCTGAGGGCATAAATAAGCTGAAAATTACAACCCCAGGTCTATTTTGAAGAACTTTAGAAGTACAGATTGCAGTATTAGCATTCCTAACATTGGGACTTGAATTCAGGAGAGCAGGATGGGGTCCAAGAAACTTTGTCAGCAACCTTAGCCCTTTTCTGACGTTATTGTCTCTGCTGAGAAAACCTCCTGCTATCAGACCTTTTATTTGATGCTTTAAAGATTTTAGTCAAGTTGGCTCCTTACCAAGCCATGAGCATAAAGACTTTCTGAACATCCACAGCTTCATAAGAATAACATATCATTATTATAATCCAAAAACAGGAAAGACCACACATCCATTCAACCATTATAAATTGTACGCCAGATAGACTGTGATGGGGAGGGATGCATTGATGAGAAATATTAATTTCATGCAAGCCTGGGCTAATATATATCCAAAGGGAAACAAACAAACAAACAAACAAAAATGCCCAAATTATGTGAAACAGCATGGTGCTATGGCAAAAGCAGTGGCATGGTGTCATAAGACTCCTTCCTCATCACTCAGTGACTGTGGGATTTGGGTCCAGTTACTTGATTTTTTTAAGCCTTGGTAGCTGTAATGTGGGGATAATACTACTCTACTTTGAGGATTATGAGGATTAATTAGATAATACATAGAGTGCTCAGCACAATAACTACCACAGGATTATAGTCAACAAAGATTTGTCTTCTTCACTCCTTAGATATTTCAAAATGATATTATGATCATTCTATTTAGCATCCACAGTTAGCCCAGGCTATGCAAAAGTATTTACTTAACCTTTTAGGCAGATTTCAAAAATGAATTAATCATCTAATAATAGCCACAATACCACTTTCAGCCAACTTTGATGAAGATTTGGGATTTGCACTCCTAGACCTCAAATAAAGTTCCTGTAATAAGGGTTTTATTTTTTTCCTGATACATGAGTTGAGGAACAAGAAGACATCCATAATGTAGGCTTGGGTACCATTTGCCTAGATTAGCACAGTTTCTTCCTTGCTGAAAGGCCTGTTGTCACCGGCACCAAAGAGATCTTCCCCACCGTGGGTTTTGACTACATGAAAACCCCCTCTTCTCTAGAACTGCTTGTGGCCTTACAAACAGGAAAGAAGACCCTAGTGAATGGCTTCTGAATCCTCTTCCAGGTCGTGGTTACACCCAAGAAAGACCTCACTTCCCGTATTTCCATCTACATCCCTTCACCAGCTTTTCCCATGCCAGCTTGATCAGCATTTTATTTCTCTACTACACAAGCTCACCTTTGAGCAGGCCTCGCTGCGTTAGACAGGATTAAACATAGAGTGGAAAGAAGTGAAAAAATGATTTTCAGGCCCGTCCAATTCTGCGATGCCGTGATTTTAAAGTTATAAAATCCAATTTTTTTAAAGCATCACTTCCACCCCCTTCCATCATAGCCATTCTACCTTATTCAACAAGTACCAGAATGAGAATGCACACCCTGTTCCCCTCTATGCACTTGCCTCCACAAAGTCTTATGCAGAACACAAAGTAAACCTTTTTAGTTTCTCATTGCTTAAAAACTGTAATTTACAAAAATTCTTCCTGATCTTTATCCACTTCACTTGCAGAGCACCCAAGCTTGGTGCTGAACATGTAATTAGCACGGCATAAATACCTGTTAATTGATTGACAATGTTAGTATTATTCATTCTTTTCATTTCACATACTTGCTCAGTGTTTTACCTGTTGTCTATTTATCTTCTGTGCTACTTCCATTGTTGTTTTCTCTAAAACTACAAGCTGCAAAGTGTAGGAGCCACGTTTCTTTGACTCACTGTGGATAATGGGCTGGAGAGAGATGCTTAAACAGGCTTTTCAATTGATTGATTAATAGAACGATTGATGGATGGATAGAGGAAAGGGTGAATGCATTACAGCATTCTTCATTTGCTATTCCAACAGGCTAAATTTACCAAAGGGGTCCCTCTCTGCCCCTGCGGCCTGAACAAAGCACCAGAGGTAGGTTAGTGAGAAGGGTCAAGGAAGAGCCGTCCCTACCACACACAATAGAGAGGGGCATCTTGCAGAAGATACGGCCGCTGTTTCTTCCACTAATTGCTGCAAAATATCTTTGGAGGCAAGGTGGCTATTTTCTATTATTTTGGGGTCATTTTCTTAGGGTAACTTGTATTTTTTTTAGTTATAAAAAGAAAACACTAATAAGCACTACACTTTTTTTTAACCCCACACTTTTTAACTGTAGTCTAAGTACAAGTGTTTCCCCCACCATTGACAATTTATTTATCCATTTTCTAGGCCAGCATACATTCAGTCTACAGATGAACTTTGCTTCAAAAACCTAAAGAAAAGTGATACATAAAATATTTAAATCCTTAAATTTCCATATTTAATTTACAACGCTTGTTAATTTCAAGTCCACACTAAGGGTCTTGGAACTCAAAAGTATCATTTTTTTTCTAGATTGTTTCAACTAGTTGCAGTTGCTGATGGGACTAGACACATGGAAACAAACAATGGATCTCAGGGTTTTCATAAATTCTGGCTAGAAATATAGAACCATGTCTCCATTCACGTTTATTTTTAGCAGTGCTACATGTAACATGTAAGAGTAATGAGTCCCCTCAGGAGATATGCCCAGTATTCCCAGGGCACTAGCTAAAAATCCATTACTCTCCCTGCCACTCAAGAAAATATCCCAGAATCTAATAAGTGAATGAACAAGAATATAGTCAAATTTATTTTTTTAATTGTTTTAATGTTTATTTATTTTTAAAGGAGAGAGAGCATGAGGGGCAGAGAAAGAGGGAGACACAGATTCTGAAGCAGGCTCCAGGCTATGAGCTGTCTGCACAGAGCCTGATACGGGGCTCGAACCCATGAACCATGAGGTCATGCATGACCTGAGCTGAAGTCGGACACAACCCACTGAGCCACCCAGGTGCCCCTAATCAAATTTATTTTTTAACTGTTTGTTCATTCATTTATTCAAAAGTATACGTTCAGTGTATCCTATGTGCCAGGTACTGTTCTAGGTACTGGAGCTACACAGGTGAGAACTTAGACAAGTGCTCTGCTGTCATGAAGCTTTGCTCACATAGTTTGGCCCTTTCTTTGCTAGTAATTCGTAAATTGGGTACATTGCACCACTGGGACACTCTTTGCTTCTCTTTGGCTTCTTAGCATTGTTCTATGGGTCATGGGGAAAACAGACAGAAGTAGGATCTGAGCTACTGGAGGGATCCTCAACAAACTCTCAACATCCATTACGTAGCAGGAACTGGCCAGGATGGTGCCTGTGCCCTTCCCTTTAACACTGGAACTGTGATAATAATATCGCTCTAGATTGGCCCTTAACAGGGGCTCTCATATTATGACATCGTAATAGAATATTTCACAATAGATTTATGTTAGATTGCTAATAAAAAAGCACCTTATAAAACATTATACGCAGTACAATGCAATTTTGATAAAAGTTAAAAGAGTAACCATACACAGAAAAAGATGGCCAGAAGGCTAGAATATATAGCAACATGCCTGCAGTGGATAGCTCTGGTTAGAACCAAGGGTGCTGTGCATGTGTGAATGCGTATGAATGCATGTGCTTTTGAATGTTTTCAAAAATGTCTGCAGTGAAAATGTTTACTAAATTCTCTAATCATTGGGAGAAAAATTTTACCCTTCCTCCCAACAAAACTACATCAGATATTACTGCAAGAGAGGGCAGGCTCCAGTGACAGAGAAGCCAGCCTCCCAACTAGGTGGCCTCCTTTTGTAGCTTATGAGGTAAGATTGTTTGGCCTTGACCACATTTGGAATAAAGCTTTGAAGTTTTTCTTGTCAAATTGCACTTGGGCCTATTAACCAGGAGCAACCTAGTGACCATAATTTTTTAAACCCTGCTATTAGGTACAGTGCATGGGTGGTATTTCATCACCTATGAATAGTTGGTGATTTTTACAATAGCACTTACTCTACTGAAATAAATTATACATTCTTCACAAATGTCATCAAAAGAAATGTATCACAATGGTATCAAACATAAGACCCTTTGACAAGTAACATTTTTTTAAAGGGGGAGGGCACATAGACTTCCAAATCAGCCATCGTGTTAACCTCATTTGAAATATATACATTAAAAAGAAAGAGACTGCTAAAACAAAAGCAATGACAAGACATACCTTCTTTCATTTTAGTCTGTTTCTTCCAAATTGAATCACCCTCCTCCCCTCCTTGGAGTAAGCACAAGGCCATTCACCAATAGAGAGAAAATAAATGTATAAACTCCTAGAACCAGTTTGTCACAAATTGGCAAATATAGCTAATGGTTAATTATCTGCAAAGACTTCAGTCTTTTCACTTTTCAATTTTCTGGTCAGCACCTAACAAAAGGAATCAACTCTAAATAGTAAAATAATTTTCCTGGTCTTTATAGAGCTGGTTCTCTATAAAGTTCTTGGAAAAGCTTGCTTTTGTTTTGTGTGGGCTTGTGTGTTTTCTTAAGTTTAATATAGTTCCCTTACTCCTATATGAGAGCTAAGCACACTTGCACACTTAACCACCTCCTAACGAGGAAAATATATATATATATATATATATATATATTTTTAAAGATCACTCTTTTTTCTTAAACACAGATCTAGGTGCTCTGAGTTTCTGCTGCTATTCATCTGAGCTGAATGGCTAAATGAACTTAAGCCTCCCAGATAGAAAGTTGTATTTGAGAGTTAGTATGAGGTTTGCTTCACCCATGTGAATTATCTGGGGATAATAACAGAATCGGGGCAGATGATATGTGCAGCTAATAAAGAGTCAACATTACAGATACACATGTCGATAGTTCAAATTAGCAACTGGCTCCAGTTAGAAGAGGCTCTCCTCCTCAGGAAAGAGGGTTTGAGTTCATCTCCGGGCTCCTCACTGCTGTTTACCTTTGAGCTTTGGGGGGGGGGGGGGGGGGGCATGAATGCGAACCTTAATTCATGGAAGATCCACTAGACCCCAGGCAAGGATTTGGGTCCCAGGCCCGGATCGCCTCCCGCGTCTCTCCCAGGGGTAACGAGCAAGCAGGCTTCATTACTGGCAGCTGAGGGGAAGGGTCACTGGGAATGGATTTGCAGGGCCCTCATTGAGCGATCGCTCCATGCTGAGAGGAACTGGCCGTGCTCTCGGACACCTGGTCATTAACATTGCTAATTAGCAGCCATTAATCAGGGCGCTCGCTTTTTTTTGTTGTTGTTGCGTGTCACCGGCTCAGAGGAAGCAAGTGAATAAGAAGATTGTTTCATTACCTCCACAAGAGGTGGAATGAAAGCGGTTCCCATCAGCTCCAGAAGAGATGGATTAAGGGAAAGGAAAGGTTAGACAACAGTTAGAGATGAGCTGGGGCGGAGGGGTGGGGGCGTGGAGGGGCCGGGAGACCTGAGCTGTCTGCGCAGGGAAAATCAGTCACCTATAATTAATGAAATCTTCTGCAACCTAATTCTAATCACCGTGTGAGCGTTCCTCCAACACCAAATGTTTGGAGTTGAAGCGCTTTATTTTCTTCTGTTAGTGCAGAGAATTATCTTTAAGTCACTTTAATTCTCTTTGGAACTCATAAGTGTTAAGTTTGATGATTTCTGCCTTCTCAGTCGAACGTCATTTTTTCCTTCTAAGAGATTATGACATAATTTACATTTTTAAGTAGCTATAGCTTAAGCACTTTTAGAACATCTTCACTATTTTCACCCAAATGGATCCATTCCAATCAACAAAGGATAATCAAAAAATAATAATTATGCAGATTTAGAGTGGAAATAATAAAAATAAACAGTTTATTCTTACTCCAAACTGCCCCTAAATGGCAAGAGGGAATGAAAAGCCTCTCTGGGATTTGTATATAATGGTACGGAGAAGAGTAACGTGTCGTTAAAAACAGCTAAAGGTGTGTGTGTGTGTGTGTGTGTGTGTGTGTGTGTGTGTGTGTGTGTACATTGGTTTGGGTTGTTGTAAATTCAAATGCAATGGGATGAACATGTTTTCTTGGAGCCTTTTCTCTTCTGGAATGTGGGGCGTCACGTATATTATAGCGCATTATATTTATCTTAATTTCTAGGAAATGGAAATCTTGGTAGCAAATTGCATATCCCAGTGTTGTCATCATCATTTTTTACCTACGAAAAAAAATAGTGAGAATACTTATTTAATTAGCAGTTAGTTAGCAGCTACGAATTCATTCCTTTATTTGTTAAAATGTTCTCATCCAAGAGCTGCAAAGCAAATCTCCCTGACTTCCATGGAAAGTTCTCTTTATTAAACAGTGAGCACTTCGTCCAGCATTTTGCTACGTTTCTGCTCTGGGTTTCTCTGTAGTGGGTTACAAAATGTGGTTTGCAGTGGCACTAAGTGACGAGGAAGCAGAGATTGCCTAAGTATTTACTCGTGTTGTGGCTTCATTTGGACATGTGTAATAAATATACATTTGCACATATAATGTGTACCCCTGTACTTTCAAAGCAAAATTATTCATTTAATGTGCCCTATATTTCAAAACAATAAAAGGCGAAACCTGTTTCTTATGTGCTAATTTGCTCTGTTTATGAAGAACTATGAAGTTGTTGTGGGGGAAGGACGCAAGTATGTAAAATTCATCTGAGGAGCATTTCAATTAGGTTGGAAATCCGTAATATGATTTCTAGGACTTCATGGGAAAGTTGAACGCTCAAGGGGAAATTACACAAAGAACAGCTGAGAAAAAGTTGCATTCTGGCACAGAATCATGCAAATGGGGCACATTCTTCAGTTTTCTCATGACGGATTGCCTCTGAAGCCACTGAGCCAAGCTGCAGCGATGCTAATGAGGGGGGTGCATCAATGAACAGTGTCATCCCTGGGGCTTCCAAAGGGGACAGGGCAGAGGGGGAGGGGGCCAAGAGGGAGTCGAGGAGGAAGAAGGAAGAAAGGAAGAAGAGGGAGAGAAAGAGGGGTGGGGGAGGAAGAAAAAGAAAGAAAAAAGAGGGAGAGCAGTTGAACTTTGAATTATTAGGGCTAGGCCTTTAAAAAACAAAAGTAATTTAGCAGGTAGGGATAGAGGGTACAAAAGGAACAGTATGATAATTACAGCCCTTTAAGATTTTAGAGATTTTAAGAAACAAAATAGAATGAGAGCTAGAACATTTTTTTTAATTGTCTGCCTATTGGACTAAAAACAGAAATTAAAGCGGGGAGCTAAAATGCTTCAACCCAGAGAAGAGCTTGTGGTTTGGTTTCTTTATTAAGGACTCTAGACTATAGTGGAAACGACTGGGGGACCATTTATACCAGGGAGGAAAAAAAAAGTAGCATTTTTCTGTCTCAACTTCTCTGTGGTTACAGATTTGTCATTTGAATATTTTTAAAAAATGTTTTGTAAGTGCATGCATTTGTAGCTCATTTACCACAAATGAAAGACAGTTTGCTTGTCATTCCAATTGTGTTTTGAAAGATTTTTTTTCTTTAAATGCATACATACAAAGATCAGTTTTTTAAAAAGAATATTTCTCTTGAGACTAACAAATGACTACCTTTGTGGAGATCTGTGAGCAGACTTCTCTTTCTTGAGTTGCTAAGACCATACCACTTGCTTCCATCCCCACCTAGTGAACACAAAACTATTAATTTACTTTGCATTTTCCTTCCACTCTGGGCTTCCAGTGCCCTATATTTCTCATGGAACTCAAATCAATAGCTATTTATCGAGCGCATGTTATTTTCAAGGCACTTTAAAGTATTTTTTATAAAGACATTTCTCAAGAATATGTAATGCTGTTAAGTTTTAGGCTTTTTAAAGTGGTATTAAGTTTCCAAACATTATGAATTAACTCCCTTTATAATAACTCCACACTGAGCACAGACAGTTTGGTATTGATGTGAATTGTGTGGTACACTTCCAAAATGTCCCACTGAAACTTACTTCGTGCTGGTTCAATCACAAGTACAGTTAAAATGGATTGTATTTTTTTTTCAGTATCTTATTTTATTAGCATCTGGCTTAAAAATGTAAACAGCCAACTGTCTCTCGTTTGTTGGCACTGCCATTTTAGTTCCTTTAGCTAGGTAAATAAACAACTTCAATAGGAAAAAAATGGCCAGTAAATTTTAATTCTTTAATCAATGAGGAGTCTATGAGGAACTCAGCTCTTGCCCATCAGCATAGATTGATGCTAAAATGAGGCCTCTTGTAGCCTTTTGCTCGATTTCAACCAATAGGAACTGCAAGATTCAATGTTAAAGCTGAAAAAAAATCCCTAACTCACTCTATTGTGTATTACAGTTCATATGGTATAGTTTCCAAGACCACCCACAGTTCTGACTGCCTAATGGAAGATTGTATCAGCTGCTGTACCTAATGACAACTAGATGAGTTAAGAATGAAGTGTTAGCATTCATAGTACTTGTGGGCATAAAGCAGATTATTCACATCATTTCAAAGATAACCTTTAGAGCAAAATGCATTCATTCATGTAACACATTTCTAACTAATCAAGTACACTATCTATTGAAATTAGCTTAAAATTTGAATTTCTCAGATAAAAAATTAAAATCTATTGCATCAAAGGATCTGTTAACCTGTATTTAGACAATTTTAAATCATATATTAATGGAAACTGCAAAGCATGTTTCTGACATCTCACCGTGTCATTTAACAGCATAATTATGAGCAGTGTTATTCATTGGTAATCCACTATTGTCCATCACGCACCTAAGAGATCCCAGAGTGTCTCAAAAAAAAACTTTCCCTCTGAAAATCTCTAAAGGCGAAGAGAGTACATTTGAACCATAAGACATCTGGAGTAAAGGCTGAGGCAGCCCCTCTCCTTGTTACCCTGCCTTCCTTTGCAAGAAGGGACATTTCTTTGAAGTCTCCTGTTTCTTAAATCCCTATGATTTACTCCACAATATGGCCATGTTCATTTTAATATAAAAATGATTTAAATTACTATTTAACTCACTTGCTTGCTTTTAAAATCTTAGAATAAAAGTGAAACTCTAGGAAGATGTACCATGTTAACTCCCCCCACCCCGGGAAAACTGTTGTCCTGGGTGAGAGGGTCTAGCAATCAGTGAGCCTTTCTTTGGCTAAGGGACCAAGTTTGATACCCGATTCACTTTGTGGTTTTGGGCATCTAATTCCCTTAGGTGCTTTGGTCCTCGGCTTTCTCATGTGTAAAATGAGGGGGTAGATTAGGTGCTGATCTTGAAATCCTTTCCACTTTCCATTACTATGATGCTATAATAATTCTTATAACACATTTTGTTTTGTCAGTGGAGAAGAATGGCTACTAAGAGATTAATGTAGATTAACTCTGTGAATCTTTTCCAGTATGAGGATTTTGAGAGTGCATGACCTTCATATGTGAAATATAAAAGTAAAAAACCTACTTACTGTTTTGGCAAATTTAAGCGTCCAAAACTATAAATAGCAAAACCTGGACAAAATGCCCTGCTTATATTCCCTTTTGTTTTTGCTTGTTCAATAAAACCATGTTTAACTGGAAACAAGTAGTCAGAACCCTTTATTAATCAAAGATTTTTCTTGAAGCAAAATTCCAAGAGTAAGATGCAGGGGGGAAAATAACCAAAAATCCATATAACAAGTTTTTTTTTTCATTTAAAAATGTCTAATTTTTTTTATTGAATCATATTTAACATAGAGTGTTATATTAGTTTCAGGTGTACAATATGATTAAACAATTCTATACATTCCTCAGTGCTAACCCGTGTACACAGATATTCACTAGACTCAGTGTCCAACACATCTACATCCTTAACTATGGCATTTCGGTTTCCAGGTCAGGCTCTGGAATCAATCCTGGGTGGAAATCCTACCTCTACCATTTCGTTATGGAAGTTATTCACCCTCTCTAAACCTCAGTGTTTTCATCTGTGAGATGAAGATATAGTAAGTACCTCATCAAGTTGGGGTGGATTAAATGAGATAATATATGCCAAGTGCTCAGCATAGTGTTGGCCCAAGGGAAGTATTCCAATAGTTATCTCTTATTAATACCATTGCCAGATGGTGGGAATTTATTCCCCTTAGCATTAAGGGCCCATTTTCAAGGTACGACAGATGAATGAAATATACCAGAGATGTTACAATAGGAAAGGAATCCAGAATGCTTTGTCCAAACTATTTTCCAAAGCTACCATCTTTGATCAGAAATAAAAAGGCTTCCCTACTTCCTGCCCTCCCCTCTGCCCCTAAGCCACTGTCGCGCTGCTCAGCCTCTTGGATGGTCCTCGCTGCTGGCACAGTGACCACCTGCACATTCAGAATCAGTCTCTAGTGATCCTGGTGAGGTGAGCTCCTGTCTAAGCCAACAACATAACCCAAACACCAGCACCCTCAGGCTCAGTGTGGCCACGTTCACCCTCACCTCGGTGCCATGCCATTGCTTATGTGTCCCTTCCCTCCCAGGGTAGTCTCTTTCTTCCCAGGTTTCAGTTTGTGCTCTTCACTCTTTCATGAGCTCCCTACTTCATTCAAGTCCATCAAGTCGAAACTCCTTCACGTGGCCTTCCAGTCCTTTCTCTCCTCTCCAGGCTTCAGTCTCAATTTGCATCCCTGCCTGCCACCTACCACCCAACCTCCAGTTGTGATGTATTACTGAAATTCTCAAAACTCCCTATATTTGCCTTTACCTCCAGGCCTTTGGGGTTCTCTTTTTTCTGGAATATTCTTTTTCTCACTTTCCCTGAACCTCTCCCTTCAGACTCCCCATAGCTAATTCCTATTTGGCCTTAAGTTCTCAGTTAACATGGGATCATCTTCTGGCTGCAGACTTGGTTAGAGGCCAGCTCATATGTCCCATGACAGTGCAGTCCTCACCTGTATCAGAGGTTTTTTTTCAAATATCCATGCATATTATAGGTTATGTGCTTGCTTGCCCTACTCCAAATAATAAATTCCTGACGACAGGGGCTGTTTTATCACGGACACCCCTAGCCCTGAGCACAGAGCCTTTCACTTATTAAATTCTCAGTAAATACTTGTTAAATGGATTTCTATTATGTCTATCACACTAATTCATATAATCAATCATCTTCAGCACCTAACATAAAGCATATTGTTTATAAAAGTCATTTTTAATATACTGCACCAACATTGGAAACTGCCATTAACTAGCCACTAGGGACCTAATAGAGCACATCGACACTCACCTTCTTGCCCTACTGTCCTAGAGGATAAAGGCATGGATGTTGCCGGGTTGTCCAAACCGAGCTACTAAGTTTCTGTTGAAGAAAAATGTGCTAGCTTATTTAAGTGCCTTCAAGCTTGTCCCTTTCACCCTAAATGCTGAGGAACACGGAGGGTCAGGGTGGCACTGTGGGGAGATAAAGAACATATAACTATAAGGAATAACCGGCAAGATTTATGTAATGAAGTTGCGATTGGTTGTGCAGAAGAGTCTGAGACATAAAGCTTTAAAAAGATTGATTTACAGTTAAGAAAAACTGTGAGGTTTTCCAACCCTGGTACCTCTGAAGTGTGTGCGTGTATGTGGAGGTGAGATGGGCAGTTTTCTTCACTGGGTCTTATGACTCATCCTAATCTTTCAGGAAGTGCTTTTCCACTTCCTAAAGTGGTCCTCTACCCTGATGTGTTTTACCCAGTCACCCCTCCTGCACATCACATGCCAGTAAAGGGAAACCTCAAAATGTCAGCTCAGATCACGAACGCTTTTTCCTGGAATACCCCATCTCCCTTCCTTTTTGGTATTATGTGCATTCCACTTTCTCTAGATTTTTTACCCCATTTTCATGCCCATTTCTGGCTTCCATTATGGATCCTGGAGCTTGATTTTGCTCAAGTTTTCCCCTTGACATTCTATTAGAACTTTCGTTCCTTATGCTCAATGTTTGACTAATTCCACTACTAGACTCTAATTCTCCTGAAAGACAGATTTTTAAAAATCTCTCTTTTACGAGAAATATAGATTTCATATACACCAAGAGCTAAATAAAAACAAAAAACAGCCATTCTAACTAAATGTTTATTTATTTTTGAGAGAGAGAGAGCAAATGTGAGTGAGAGCGGGGGAGGGATAGAGAGAGCGGGAGAGAGAGAATTCCAAGCAGGTTCTGCGCTGTCAGCACAGAGCCTCAAGGGGTCTCGGACTCCTGAACCGAACCATGAGATCATGACCTGAGCTGAAATCAAGACGCTTAACCAACTGAGCCACCCAGGCGCCCCTAAACAGCCATTCTAGAACAAAATAACCATGATGGATTTTGGGCGATCTGAGCCACCAGCCACAGGATGGGCTGGTGTTTCCCAAAGTGTAGGCCATGCAGGACATGTGGACATGCCACCAGAGGTCATGCCACCGCAATATGATCGGCAAACTGGGGGTATGCTAGCATGGCATCAGATACCAGTGGTCCACAAAGTCAGTGAGGAAGTGATTCTGTTTTCAGTTCTCTTTACTCCTTCTGCCTGTAGTGACAACAAAGTCTAAGTGCTAATCTTGAACACCTTTCCTATACCTTATGATGCCTCCAACACAAAAGAAATTACGTTAACAACTGTCTTCATTTGTTTACTTTAGTACTTATGGTCTCTGTAGAGCCTATCAGATTTGTTTACCACTTACAGTAGGGATGTTTTCATAGTAAAGAGTTTCTCTTGCCACCCAGTTACATTTAAAAGTTAAGTCCATCAAAAGGAAATATTAACTTAAATAGTAGTACAGGTAATGTGTGGCTTTGATTTAAAAAAATAGCAACAGTGATCATGAATTGATGAATTTTGGTAAACAATAAAAAATTTGCCAAAGTTGTAGGTCAAAATTAGACTTAGGTATCAGTAATACTTTAGATATTTTCTGCTCCTCAGAATACCAGGTTTTCTTTAAATCAGCAATAAGAACGTTTTCACTAATTCTCTAAGCATTTTTAAGGACATTTTAAAAAATGGAATCTCCTCATACTTTTATCCCGGGCCCTTTCTTCCTCAGAACCATGAAACGATTGTTCCATAGACTACAGCACTTGTGGGTCAACCAAAAAAAAAAAAGAATCCTTTAGTTCCATAATTACCAAAGGAATAAGCAGAACCTTGAGAAAACAAG
Source organism: Felis catus (assembly GCF_018350175.1). NCBI lineage: Eukaryota > Metazoa > Chordata > Mammalia > Carnivora > Felidae > Felis > Felis catus. The sequence goes on along the minus strand of NC_058376.1, from coordinate 84,547,380 downwards.
CTGGTGTTCAAGAAAATAATTTTCATTGCCGGCACCTAACCACCGGCGTCTTTCTTAAAAAGAGGATGAGGCCCGCGGGGTAATAAAAGGGCCTATAGAACCGCATAAAAGTTCCACATGCGCTACTCCCTGAGTGGCCTTCAAGGGGGTAAAGGCTGAAGGGGGGGCAGGGGAACAGGGCTAAGAGCAAGACAAAAAAAATCTTGCTTCTGGAGAAGCAGCTCATCTCATACAAAAAGCTAATTAACATGACGGGTTCCTGTTTGCAGAAGATCTTGTTATCAGTGAAAAACAACAACAACAATAACAATAATAATCGCAATAATAATAATAAGATGAGCCCTAGCAGTCGGGGTTTCTGCAATTACAGTGTGAATTGCACGAGAGGATTATATGAAGTGCTCTTGGCTTGGAGGGGGGAGCGCAACGCTTCAGCTTGCAAGTCGCAAGCAGCTGCTCGGGGCCGTGCACCTGCCGGTTCCAAGGCTGTTTTCACCTCGAGAGGAAAACAGGCTCCTTCTCTTTTCCCTTTCACAGCCCCCAATCCAAAAACCACCTCTAAGAAGCAGGGAGAAAATGGAGAGGAGGAAAAGGCAGAAAAAAAAATAAAAATAAAACTAAATTTAAAAAGTTCCTCCATAACGGCAAGGGAGCCCTCCACGCTTCCCTCCCCCCCCCCAACTCCCCGCCACTTTGTGAGAAAATCGTGGAGCTGGAGAGCAAAGGGAAAGGTAGGGGGTGGGAGGGGGGCGATAAGTGGGAGGGAATAACTTCATTCTAATGCAGCAACAGACAGAGCTCGATCTGATATTGGCAAAGTTTCAACGAAAATGGGGGGCGAAGGGGCGGGAGAAGAAAGGACTCTTTTACTGTTTCAGGCGTCTAAGTCTTCCCGAGGAGCATAAGCTCAGCTCGACATTCTGGGAATAGCAATGAGGCACACACAACAATCAAAACACACTAAATCTGTTTGATGATTCAAACACATCATGCATCTGCACCCACAAAATAGGACTTCAATTAAATAACCTTGCAGATTTGAACAGGAAAAGAAGGGAGAGCGTGAGGATTTTTAATTAGTAACTCGGAATACAAGCAGTTCTGTAAAAATTAGGTGTTTGCACTACACTTTATTCTAAAGTGAGTTGTAAGCGTGTGCTGCTAAAGAGCATAGACAACTCCTCCCTAACATTGGCTTGAAGTTGTGTTTTCCTTCCTTATCAAGAAGACTATAGAAAAGTGGCTTCGACCAGGCCTTTACCAAAGAAGTGAGAAGACTCTACATGAGGGTTTTTCCTACACATTCACGCAAATCCATGAATGTACACAGACCTTTTTCCAGTATTACAGAAAAACTCTTTATGATTTATTGAAACAAAACACACACACATACCAGAAAAAGAATAAAAGCCCATGTCTCAAACTGGGTCACTGTGCAAACTACAATTTCTGTTCCTAAGAATTCTTACTTTAGAGGTATTTCTATTTCCATCGTAGGGATAAAATATTTCACTACACAATTATTACTTGGTCTTTGAGCATATGACCTATCATATATGTTTGTATCCACACTGTAGAATCACCCACAGTCAACTGTGAATGATGTGCTTGAGTGCCCCAGAAAAGGCCTTTTTTTTGTTGTTAGATCCAGATTCGCTTATTTTCAGACTGACTTCCAAATAAGCTTGGCTTGGTCTCTGCTTGCTTTAAAAAAGTCAAAAGGAAATAATTCATATTGAAAAGTGGGAAAGCATTTGTAAGGCTCTCTCTTTGAGGCTCTTAGAAACACTTCTCTCTTTTATTGAAAATTTATTCTACCCATCAACCTAAGCAGAAATCTGGACAAATGGGAGGGAACAAGTTTCTGAAACTTTCTAGACTTCAAAAAAAAGTCTCCAAATATATCAGTTATCTGACAAAATACAAATAAAATATATTTGAAATGGAAGCATTTTTCTCAACATGAATCTCTGCCATTAATACAAAGACAATTTAGTATAAAAAGAAAGTGAAATTTGCAAATTAGTAAGACATGAAAATTAACTAAATCATTCTTAAGAGTCTGAAAATATAAATGAATCACAGAAAGGGAGGCAAGAGTTCAAGAGCAGGAGGATGAACATAAAACGTGTCACCACATTTATATTTTCAAAGACTAATTTGAGCAATTGGGTGGTTTGAACCACGGTGGCAGTTATCCTTTTTAGAAACCATACAACTTTGGGTCAAAAACAGAGCTGAAATGTTTCTGCAACAGTGAAGTTGCAGAAAGAGAAATTTAAAAACGACATTTACAATTGCACTAAAAAGAACAAAATACCTAGGAATAAATTTAACCAAAGAGGCCAAAGACCTGTATCCTGAAAACAATAAAACACTGTTGAAAGAAATTGAAGATGACAATTCCAGATGTTAAGATATACTACAAAGCTGTAGTAATCAAAACAGTACGATACTGGCATAAAAATAGACACATAGATTGATGGAACAGGATAGAGAACCCACAAATAAACCCACAGATATATAGTCAATTAATCTATGACAAAGTTGGAAAGAATATACAATGGGGGAAAGACAGTCTTTTCAATAAATGGTGCTGGGAAAAACCGGACAGCTACATGTAAAAGAATGAAACTGGACCACTTTCTAATACCCTACACGAAAATAAACTCAAAATCAATTAATGACCTAAATGTGAGACATGAAACTATAAAAATCCTAGAAGAGAACACAGGCAGTAATTTCTCTGACGTAAGGCATAGCAATATTTTTCTGGATTTGTCTCCAAGACAAGGGGAAAAAAAGCAAAAATAAACCATTGGGATTACATCAAAATAAAAAAACTGCACAGCCAAGGAAATAACAAAACAGAAAGACAATCTACTGAATGGGAGAAAATATTTGCAAATGATATATCCAATAAGAGGTTAATATCCAAAATATATAAAAAACTCCTACAAATCAATCCCCCCAAAACAAACAATCCAATTAAAAAAATGGTCAGAGGACCTGAATAGACATTGTTCCAAAGAAGACATCCAGATGGCTGACAGACACATGAAAAAATGCTCAGCATCACTCATCATTAGGGAAATCCACAATGAGATATCACCTCACACCTATCAGAATGACTAAAGTCAGAAGACAAAAAAAATAAATAAGCATTGGCAAAGATGTGGAGAAAAAGGAATCCTCATGCACTGTTGGTGGGAATATAAATTATGGAAGCCATTATGGAAAACAATATGGAGATTCCTCAAAAAATTAAAAATAGAAATACCATATGATCTAAGCGTTCATTGTTTGAATGAATAAGGAAAACGTGATATACATATATATATATATATATATATATATACACACACACACACACACACACACACACATATACATACAGTGGAATATTATGCAACCATAAAAAGGATGACATCATGCCATTTGTGACAACACGGAAGAACCTAAAGGGTATTATGCTAAGTGAAATAAGATAGACCACAAAATACAAATACCATATGATTCCACTCATAAATGTAATCTTTAAAAAAAATGAACAAAAAACAGAACCAGAATTATAAATACAGGAGAACAAACTGACAGTTGCCAGAGGAGAGGGAGGTGGAGGGCTTGGGCAAGATGGGTAAAGGGAAGAGGGAGATACTGGCCTCCAGTTATGGAATGAGTAAGTCACCAGAATAAAAGGCACAGCATAAGGAATACAGTCAGTGATATTGTAACGGGACAGGTGGTAGCTATACTGGTGGTGAATATAGCACAATGCATAAACTTGTCAAATCACTAGGTTGTACAACCGAAACTAATATAACATTGTATGCCAACTCTACTTAAATAAAAAGAAAAAAAAAAGTCCTCTTCTTCACTTCACTTTAAAAAAAAATAAATCAGAGTCCAAAAGGAACTCGAGCCAAGGACATTAAATATACCCATCAGTCCCAGGGAAAATATGCCCCTTTTAAAAGTCTGCAAGCTTTAGGTAAAATATGAAAAAAAAATGGACAATTTTGTCAACCATGGAAGTGGAAATTGCCTGCACTTGTTGTGGTAACCTGTGAAAGCAGTGAAGTTCAGAGACTGCTCACAGCTCTCTTCAGCCAGAACCCCCTAGGGGGATGGATGAAGCTTTGTCTCCCATAGCAGAATGAGGCCAGATTTGGGGCGAGTCCCTCCCTGATGCAAATGAGGAAGGGACTTCAATCTGGGAGGCAGGAGTCCAGAGTCCCAGACATAACTCAGTGTGGCCTTAAGGAAATAACTTGCTTTCTCTGGTCTCAGTGTTTTCATCTACACAATGAGAGAGTTGAAAAAAAAGCAGAGTCTTGTTTCAGAAACTCTGTGATTCTGTGGGTAAAACCAGACAAGACCAGTAATACATTTTGCACCAAGTACTAGACAAAGAGATTTCTATGTCTCTCCCACTGCCACGAATAAAATCCCCAAGGAAGTGAATTCCCAATAATTCAGTTTCCATGGAAGCTCTTCAGTTAGGCTAAGTAATCCCAAAGAGTCTAAAAGAATAAAAGTGAATTATCAGTTATGGAGTGCCTGGAAGTTTTGACCACTCACTTACCTTTAAAGCCCCAGTATTTTTCAAGGTGTGCCATGTGAGGTGAGGGTTCAGAATCTCAGTGGAAAACCAGGTGAAGGCCAGTTATTTAGGCTACACAAAATTCCTTTCCCTGAACTCAAATCCCCATTGCATAGTGAGACACTGCTGTTAACGAAGCGTGTCCTGTCCAATGCTAGGAGGAATAAAGATTAAAAATCATTGTACCACGGCACCACCCACCAAGCCAGATTGAACGTGGCCTTCGAGCTTCTGCTTTGCTTCAGGAAGATTTTGCAGACCATCCCACATGAATCTTTCTCCTTTACAAATCTATACCATAGAGTATATAGCGCTCATCTGACGTCCATTATGCCTTATGACATCTCATATTTTTATTCAACTTTTAAAACAGCATTTCCTCAAATATGACATTACTTTGGTGGTCCTCAGCATGCTTCTCTGGTCAGAATCTAGTACTTGCTGGATGAAACAAAGTTGACCAAACATCATGGCGAAATGTCTCTGAGCAATTACTTAACAAACGAATGTGCAGTGTGGCACTCCATGTGGTACAGATAGCATTTGGTCTGCCCAAGCTAACATTAAAAAAAATTTTTTTAATGTTTATTTATTTTTGAGACAGAGACAGAGCGTGAGCAGGGGAGGGGCAGAGCAAGAGGGAGACACAGAATCCGAGGCAGGCTCCAGGCTCTGAGCTGTCAGCACAGAGACCGACGCAGGGCTTGAACTCACGGACCGTGAGATCATGACCTGAGCCGAAGTCAGACGCTTAACTGACTGAGCCACCCAGGCACCCCCTGCCCAAGCTTACTTTTTTAAAAAGGCCTTTATCATAAAGTATTCTCCAATCTCTCAATAATAGGGTTTCACATAAGAATTAAGATCCAAAAGTTGGCTTAACTCAGCTGATCATTCATGCCACAAATGTTTATCCAGTACCTGCTTCGTGTCAGGCACAGCTGTGCTAGGTGGGGAGCTATCAGATGAGTAATCTCCAGCCTCTAAGGCAGGTGGAAGAGTGGTCAGGGAGACAAATATCCTTCTTCAGGGGGTGACATCAGAAGTGAGGATGGGAGGGAGCTATTAAAATACTAACATATATGTAACAGTTCACAATTTCTAGAGCTTTTCTCATGTATTAGTACAATGCCTGCTTTTTCATATCCCCTTGAGCACTTGCAATATATTATTGCACTTATTTGTGCTTTAATTTGGCCTTCTGAGAAGGCGCATTTCCTTCAGAGTTTTCCCATATGTTTTTCCTATCTACAATGCTTCTAACCCAACCTCAGATGAGCGAGAAAAGCAAATGAAGTTTGAGCCTCCCCTGCATGTTCCTCGGGGCAAAACTCCTTAAGCAATAATCTGTCAAATCCTCAGGGAAAGAGTAACAGTAATCTTTTTCAAAATAATAAGATTTAGCTATTGAAAGCCAAATTACATAAAAGAAATTTTTGTTTGTTCCTGGTAAAGGTTTCATCTGGAATTCCTCACTGGAGTGACAATGGAAAGACCATGAACCCTGGAAGGAGGCTAGCTTCACAAAGGTAGTTTTGCCAGACAAAATCCTTAGAGATACTGCCCGGAAGGTAGCAGCAAGTCTTCCCTTATTAGCTAAGGGGTTTTGTGAATCTTTCAACCTACAATAACTTATAGCACATGTTTTAACCATAAATCATCCAAATGCATTGATAATAACCTGAGGTTTGTTGGGATTCTGTAATATTTATACCATTATCAGTTCCACCCAGATGTAAACATGATTGGTCACCCACATGGGACACACCTCTGATTGCTTCTTTAAAATTTAACACCGCCTATTTTTCTGCAGTGACATGTTAGATGATGACATCATAGGCCACATTCTTCCTTCCATTAGGATAACTTACGAGAAATAATATAAGATAGGTTCTTCACACCCCCCAGGCACAGGAAAGAAAAGATCCTTCCTCCTCCCCATTCCTACCTTGCTGCGTAGAGAAATTTTCTTTGGATTTTTTAAATCAAGTACAGGAAACTTGGTGGTGGGAGGATGGGACAGGGGAAGGGAGGGGCAGTGTGTGGGAAAAGCAGCAATAACTTCTGGCATGTGGCAGACTCCATTCATTCTGTAGTGAATAGAGCACTAAACTAGAAGTCAAACAGTCTGGGTACTGGCCCAGCTCTATCTCTTACTAAGTGTGTGACATTTTCCTTGTCTTCGCATAGAATGATAACATCCTTCCAGTGGTTGGGTCATCCCCAGGTTGCTTAAGAGGTTCCAAAGAGTGGAAAAAGGGGAAGGCACTGTAAGAAGTCTAAAGTGCCAAGTGCAGTATCCAAGGCCTCTCTTCCCTCATATGCTATTTGGTCAAGAGCGTGGGCCCCAGAGTGAGACCCACCTGAATTAGAGTCCTGCTCCTGCATCATAGCAGCCGTATGACCCTGAGCAAGTTTCACCCTCTAAACGTCACATTCTTCATCTGCAAAATGAAGATTACTAATCCTCAAAGAGTTCTGAGGATTTAATGAGATTATAAATGTCAATATCTGACAGTGTCTGAAACAGAGGTCTCTCCTTGCATGCTGGTTCCTATCATTAGTGAAGAGCTACTGCCATATGGGTCGTCTTATTGCCAAGATGTGGGAGAACGAGACCCATCCAGTGCTCTTGGCAACCCCACCAGCTGTAAAATTCACATGTTGCTTCCTCATTAGAGGCTTTCCTCACTCCCCCATCCCTGCCTAAATTCATTAGTCTGTCTCCCAGACCATCTCTGTTTCAATACTCTATTGCACATATTGGGCATCATTTTGTAATTTATTTATTTACACCTGTCTTCCACTAGATTGTAAGAAATGTGATGGCAGGATTCTGTCCTATTCATCTCAGAATCCCTCATGCCTAAGCCAGAGACTACTTCATGCACTAACAAATGCTCATGAAATTGGATGCATTCTTATAGAATGTTCTTCTGCAAGTCAGCCCTCAGATACATGATGGAGACATAAATACGAAGGTAATATGAGGCAGGGAAGGAGCAGCATGCTCAGGGTCTAGACCTCCCACTCACTGTAGTGTGGACTTACGTAGATCTGGTGCTTCTGTTATGCAGTTCAAGCAAACATTCATAACTCATTCATTTTAGTAGCCCTGTAAGGCCAATAAAAATGAAGCGAGACAGTATTGGAAGTAAATGTTGAAAATTAAGCTATCTCCATCTTTCTCCAGATTGTGCATCCCTCAAATACTGTCACAAAGTCCTGAACTCCAAATCAAAGAGAACAAACATTAACTGTGGCAGAATCAGGACATTAAAACAGGGACCAAGACATGATGAAGTTGATGGCTTCCCACAAAGTGTGGCTTCCAGATAGATCTACAAGACCCGGCCCTCTCAATAATTTTTTTTCCCCAAAATCTTTTCCCTCCTTCAAAACTAACTCAAAATTCTTGCCGTTGTCAAGTTTATGTCTATTTGTGTGTATTTGTCGTGGGGGTAGGGGTGGGCTAGACATGGCATCTTCAGAAAACCCTTGTAAAATGCCTATGTTTCACTTGCCTTTTCTCATTAGCATATTAGCATCATCCTTGGGAATGTGCCTTATAAATCATAAAAAATTACTATTGTTAACACCATAATTTATCATATAAGCTTTCTGGTCCCGCAGAAGACAGTTTGACCTTAGGGAAAAAGAAATTGGGAAAGACAGATAGATTTTAATCATGGGCCTCCAATGGTTGAGGGATTGGAACCAGGTGCAGCCTGGAAAAGGTGGGCCAGGGTGAGGTGACTTGATTAGAGCCCGGGCCCTGGGCAGCTGGGGAGGAAGTATAAAGATGGAAACCAACATCAGTATTCGATCCTGTTGTCCCTTGAGTCTACTCATTCTTCTTGTTGTTTTAACTGAGGCTTCCTGAGTGCTGAGCACGTGCTAGCACTACCACAGGTCTTGGTGTCCAGCAGTGTGAATGCACATGTAGTACCCTCTTATAGAGCATGTAATTCTAGACAGAGAGACAGATATTAACATGCAGGCATGCTGATTTAATAGTTAATTTTAAAACATGCCAGGAGCTAAAAGGGAAAAGTAAATTATGAAGCAAAGGAATCTACCTTTTGAATTGTGTGTGAAGGTGGATTTACCTTGAAACTAATGGAAGTTTAAACCTTTTCCAAGGGTCTTGGAGATGGGGGGAGCCCTGCAGAGTGTTCATATGACTATATATTTTTGTGAAGTTTGCAAATCTAAGACATTTTCACTGCAGTCAGTTAAGACCATGGACTCTCTCTACTCTGGTTTCAGGTCGTATTTCCCCTTATGTGGTGTGCAGTTGGAGAGCCAGGGACATTTGGGAGATCTATTTAGGGGAAAATTGAGATGGAAGTAAGTTTCTTTTGCCAGGGTGGGTGGGAGGGTGGAGGGATATGTTACAAAGCATAATTAAGTTACTGGGAGGGTCCCAATGTATGCAAGCTTTCCAAGAACACTCCTCCCAGCCTTTTTACCAGCTTCTACAAGCAGGAAGACACAGAATGCAGGTCTAAAAGGTCCCCTAATATGACTGTGTCCTCTGTTGCCCAGCACTAAAAGTAGATAGGTAGGTGGGGAGAAACCAGATCTGAAATGCAGGGAACAAGATAAAGCTTTTGCCCTGTGTGAAAATATAGTACTAAACATATGCATGGCAGTACTAATAATAATTTTTAAAAAAGGTTGTGAAGCTGAAATAAACTTTTCTGAACTGTAAATATTAAAAATCTAAATTTGGAGGCCCCGAAGTGGCTCAGTCGGTTAAGCATCCTACCCTTGATTTTGGCTCAGGTTCATAGTTCATAGTTCGTCTCACAGTTCATAGGATGGAGCCCCGAGTCAGGCCTGCTTGTGATTCTCTCTCTGCCTCACTCTCTGCCCCTCCCCCACTTGCACTCGTTCACATGCTCTCTCGCTCTCTCTCAAAATAAATAAACTTAAAACAATAAAATGAAAAACAAATTTTGGTTATTATGCTAGAGGAAAACTAAATTATCTCTCTAGTCTCACTGTGAAAAATATTACAATATCATTGTCACATGAAAAGACAATCAAAAGATATGTAACCATGTCAATTATATCTCAGTTAAAAATAAAAAAGATATGTAGCCATAGAATGCAGGGAAAAGCTATTAAAGCAGTATTTATGCTACTAGATACATTTCTAAATTCATTATTTGTGATGTCTTTTCTTATTCTAAATAAATACTCACTTTTGAGTATAAATTTATGTTTATAACTTTGTATTCATTTTTTTTCTTTTTTTTAAATTTAAATTCAAGTTAGTTAACGTATAGTGTAGTATTGGTTTCAAGAGTAGAATTTAATGATTCATCACCTACATATAACACCCAGTGCTCTTCACAAGTGCCCTCCTTAATCCCATCACCCAGTTAGCCCACCCCCTCCACCTACCTCCCCTCTAACAACCCTATTTGTTCTCTGTATTTAAGAGTCTCTTAGGGTTTGCCTCCCTCTCTGTTTTTATCTTATTTTTCCTTCCCTTCCCCTTTCATCTGTTTTGTTTCTTAAATTCCACATATGAGTAAAATCATAAGATTGATATTTGTCTTTCTCTGACTGGCTTATGTATTCTTTTTCTTAAAGAGAACCCCCAAAGTATATAAGCTCCAGCCCCCACAAAACCTGCCTCTGGTTACAGCTTCTCTGTGGAGATGATATTTCAGCTGAAACCCATGGAAAGTGAAGCAAAAACATCCATGAGAGAGGAAAATCTAGGCCCATGGAAAGAAGCATGTGGAAAGGCCTGAAGGTGGAAATGAGGTTGGAGAATTCATGCATAAGACCACAAGTCCCATTTATTTCTTTTTTTTTTTTTAATTTTTTTTTTTCCAACGTTTATTTATTTTTGGGACAGAGAGAGACAGAGCATGAACGGGGGAGGGGCAGAGAGAGAGGGAGACACAGAATCGGAAACAGGCTCCAGGCTCTGAGCCATCAGCCCAGAGCCCGACGCGGGGCTCGAACTCACGGACCGCGAGATCGTGACCTGGCTGAAGTCAGACGCTTAACCGACTGCGCCACCCAGGCGCCCCCCAACCATATGATTTTGATAGAATGTGACAATTAGAATTCTTTCTCCCAATTCCCAGTCTCAGTTGATGGGTTTGGGAATGAGCACTTGATCCATCTAAGCCAATCTGAATCCTATGCCCATGATTTTCTAGCTAGATATCAGAAAGGTTTGGCTTTTTCTGTAGTTGCAAAGTGGGGAGACGTTGGATGACCATGTTCCAAATAGCAGCTGGTCTGAGGAAATAAGGCTGTGGATTGGGAAGAGGATCAGAGATGATTGTCCTGGTGACCACTCCAGAGAGTCTCTGTTTCTAGGCATCTCTGAGACCTAGCTGCCCTTGCAGCATTTCCTGCTGATTGGCTAGGTGAAACAGTAAAACCCCCTCTTGTCTAAATGAGTTCAAGTTGCGTGCCCACTACTTGGAATCAAATAATCTCCAATACACTAAATTTAAGTGCCTCAAGTGGATCTATATCAAGTACAAAGTACCATACTGGATTCAAGGTTGCTAATAAAGAAGAAAGGGACAAGGACTAACATATGGGGTGTCCACTGAATTTCAGGGACTATACATAATTTTTTCCTTATAGCAACTCTAAGAAGTAGGTATTGCTTTCAAAAAATTGAATTGTATTGTGGTTGGTAACTTAACCAAGCTCTCACAAGAAGTACCAGAGGTGAAATTTGAACTTAGATTTGACCACATATCTCATTCTTACTCCTCTACTACATGTTGCCCTTTATAGGGTCTTATAATACAATTGAGAAAAGAGATATTTGTACAAATAATATAATGGGATATGAGCTGTTGCAAACAAGGAGTGGTAAGAGTGTGGACTGATCACCCGAATTCTAGGTACCAAATTGGAATCTTAAAGCCCTATTATCGCTTTTAAATCCTGTCCTTGCCATGAACATACAAAATGCATTGTTACTAGAGAAGAGCCTTAGTGAAGCTCCCAGCTTAAATATGGTCAGATCTATAAGACTGGAGGTAGAAAGTAAAATCTTCAAAGACAGCAATTTCATTGGGAGAAGAGTAATGTTTAACCAAATCTATAATAAAATGTGGAAAGATCCACAAAATGCAGCCATCCAAAGACAGGGCAGGAAAATGGGTCTAACCCACAGCAGAAATCACTTAAGTTCTTTATATGGGAAAACTGTTGGCTGATGGTGAGGGCTGTTAAACATTGAAATGTGTTACCAGGGCAAGCCAAGGAATCTCCTCATCTACAGGCCTTTAAAATAGTAAAATTGTCTTGGTCTGAATGGCTTTACGTGTGGTCTTCCTTGAGGCCGGGTGGGGCTGGGGAGCTACAGAGGGAGGGATGACCCCTCCAAATCCTTTCCCAAAGCCTGGGATTCTTCCTACCTGATGGTCATCACCTTGAGGAAGGGGCTCTTCACCATTGGTCAGCATGCCCTCTCTCCTAGTGCTTGCCTACCTTAGTAATGCACAAATTCACAACTGCTGTAGAAATGATTGAAATATTTAGACATAATGGAGGAAGTTTAATAGGGTCCAGTGGGAAACCCAGGTGTTTAGATCAGCTTAAAAATAATAACCACCTCCCCTGCCGGGGGCTTTCTATTCACAATCAGCTCTGCTTTTATTCTTAACCATAAAGGCTACCTCAGACAGGAAATTATTCACGTGATTGGTCTTTACAAGTGCTGTTGGGTTTAAACTGAGGGCTGTAGAGGTCATTAGTGGGCAGCCATGTGATTAACCTTTGCTAGCCCGTTGCTTTTCACACTTTGTTAACAGCTTCCATTATTGCCCCTCTGAGTCTTGAGGAAGCTGTTTATTGACAGTATTAAAAATACATAGCTACAAATTCTTAAGAGCTGCATGTTAAAGAAAAAAAAGAAACCCTCCCAACATCTTATAGCCAGCCGACTGGGGAAATGGAAAACCTCTAATTTGCCATAAAGGTTTATCAAGAAGTGCATTAAGTAGCACTACATGTAGCTCCGTACTAGTCCCTGATGTTGCTCCTTTCTTTCATATTTATATATGTTAGGGTGACACTAGAGAATTTTTTTTAACACCAGAGGATTTTAACATCTGAGGAGGGAGCTGTAGAACCTCTGGAAGTATTCGCAGCTCAGACTCTATTATTTCTGAGGAAATTAAGTTGTGCACGTTTGGGGAAGGAGAGCAGGAAAGAGGTTGACAAGGAAAATGTCTCTCTTGAGGAAAAGTGAAGTCCTCACCCACATAAAACGACCGAGAGTTTTAGAAAGGATTTTTATATATGACTCAGTACTTATTCTGATGGGAATAAATGATGGTTGTTTGAGCTTTCACCCCTCTCCTCACTCCTACCCTGGGCCATAAAATGTCTTGGAAGGCATTTCCTAGAATTGTTTGTGCAAGAAAGACCATATTGATGCTTCTCAACCAGTAATATGCCTAAAATCTACTTAAAGGATGGCATTCTTCAAGTGATCCTAGGCCCGTGACCCCTCCCACTGCCCCCATGACCTTCCTAAGAGAATTGAATGCCCTCTCTATGACCCCCCACCTCAGCATAAGATTTCTTCCCAAGCACTTTCCTTTTACTTTCTGAATTCCAGTGAAGAATTTAACTCCCTGCTTCACAAGTCTCTAAAGCTTCCCCCATCCTAGGTCAGAATTCATTTTCAAGGGGGGAGAAGGCCCAGAAGATGATTCTTCAAGATATTTATAAGTATATATACACACACACTACATCTATAAATACATATATATGGCATATATGTGTACAAATACACATCTATATACATATATGTGTATATATAAAATAAATACATATACATATATATATAATAAATCAGTAGGGAAGGAAACCATTAGAATTCCATTTAAAATTTCTGTGCTTAAAAGATTTAGAGAACAGAACAATGTACAAAAAGAGAGATGATCCTCCTTCGATTGCCTTGAGTTTTGTTTTTATTTTGATGCTTTCACTTTAACTTATTCATGTTATTTAAAATATGTAGCCATAGGCCCCAACTCTCTTCCTGGGAATAATCACTGGGCAGGTATTATTTCTCTCACAGAAAAATACAAATCAATTAATGTTCTTATTAAAAGAAGACAAGCACCTGCTGCCAGAACTAGTGTATGCTATAGATGCCTGTTGTTTGCATGGATTGTACTGTAGCCAGGCTTTAGTCCCCACCTGTATACTCTGGTCAACAAATCTGAACAAACAAACACACGAAGGTTCAATTTCCTTCTTTAAAAACCTTTATAACTTTTAAAACTGACAGGACACACATTCCTATATTTCGTGATGGAAAGGTGGAGGGGAAATTGTTGCTAGGATAAGACTTTGTGTTTTATGTCAAATTGTATCTGGAAGCTCATTTTAAAAGTGAAATTATAACCCGCCCACCCCCCAAAAGCAGGGATTTGAGATGAAAATGCCAAAATAACTTTAATTATAGGTTTGTTGGGGGGTGTGACACTAAAATATCAGTCAGTGGAAAACTTCACATTGTTAATGTGTCACTCAAAAAATTTGAAATTTGCCTTATACCATTACTATTTATTTGTACATTCTTGGTCTCCAAAGCACATGCTTTCTAGATAAGAGCCCAAATCACTATAACAAGTGGTCCAACGTTTTCAAATTTCTTTTAAAATCAGTGTTAAATATAAATCACTGTAGGCTTCTTAATGTGAAACTTTGGTTCCAATTTTTACAGATTTTTGAAATTGGACTGAATCATATACAATTTCTTTAATATAGAAAAATAAAAAATTTCAACTCGATCTATAATCTTTCCACTTTTTTCCTACAAAATTCAAAATAGTATTTTGCCCCTTGGAAAAAAATATATAGTAGCCTCTAACATCAAACTACAACTTCTTACCCTAGACGAATTGTAGACAATAATTGGTTTTCTTCACTCCCTCTCCCAGGCTGCATGAGAAAGGAAACCATGGAAACTAGGCCGCCATAAAGCAATGCTTTCTAACCTCAGCTGAGCTCTCACTGATCCTCAGAAATGGTTTTACACATCCCTTGTTGACTAATCATTATAGGGAACCACAGTGGCTGTTTTCAACATTCATCCTCAAAGGCCCACCCCTTGACTTCCTTCAACTTAACCTCACTCACAGGACATGACCTTATGGCCTGCTTCACTGGGGAAGGTCAGTTCAGCATGAGCTCCTTGCTCCTTTGGTCTTTGACCAAAACAGACCTGGGCCTTGGCCTGTCTGGCTGGCCTAGCCGGGCCCAGTACATGTAGCTGGCTTGAGTTCTTTCCATCTGTATATGCTCCCTACCTTGGCCAGACAGCCCCAACTTGATAGTTCATCTTTCTTAAAGCCTCTATGTTGCTCGTCCACCGTGACTCATAAGAGTATTTTTTATTTCTTCTGCAGTGTCCCCATCCCTATGTCTGAGAACATGGCCAGCTCTCCCTTATCCTTACAAATTTCCTTTGAGGCTTCTTTTTCTAGCACCAATGCCACGTCTCCAAAGTTTAATCCTTGGCATTCTTCTTTAGCTCCCTCTCCTTTACAATCGGTCTTCACTGTCTTCTTTGGTAATGTCAACAGAATGACAGTATCTACTCTGACCTTCAGGCAACAAATTCCTCAGTCTGTAAACTCACATTTCTTCCAGAGCCCTTGATTAAGTCCTCAAAGTAAAATCCTCTTTGCCCATCAAACTAGCCCTTCCTCTAAACTTCCTCATTTTGATAGATGTTGTCACTAATGTCCCAGAGCCATGATGTCTCTTCTCTCTCCATGGCCAATGAATTGTCGTGACACTTATAATGATCCAAACTCCTTTCCACGGACTAAGACTCTCTCTGTATAGTATCTGACCTCATACACCTGTATCCTTCCCTGGCTTACCATGATTTGGCCACTCTGGGTTTGTTTCTGCTTCTCAAACTCACCAAGCTTGCTCTCTCCTTGGGGTCTTTATGGATTATTGCCTCTCCTCCTGGAACTTCTCTACCCCACAGATCATCCTGTGGTGGCTTCTTGTCATCTGGCCAAAACGTCACCTCATCAGAGAGATGGGTTCCAGAAACTATCATATCACATTGTTTATAGTTTCCCAAGCAACTTTCATGACTGATATTAATCAGCCAGGATTAAGAAATGATGAGTAGCCAAATCACAGTAGGGACAGTAGGCAGGCAAAGGAAAAGACAGGATTGGAAATTGATTAAGAAGCAAAATCAAGAGAACTTGATGACAATTTTACAAGTAGCAATGGTGAAAGACTTATAGATTGTTTCTAAATTTTTGACATGGAGGACCAGGTGTATAGTGAAGTTATTAAGCAGAATCAAAAATATAAGACGAAAAACTGAGTTTGGAGGAGAGACAATTAATTCAACTTAGAGGGTGCTGGATTGTGGTGTCTACAGTGCAGACTGAAGTATTTCCATGAGGCAATTGGAAATATGGGTCCAGAGCTCATGAGAAAGCATTTGAAACTATGTGAATAGAAGACATGGGGTACGGAGAGTAAATTTCAGACTTTCAGCTACAAAATTATTTAATTTCCATTAATATTATTCCTACTTAGAGAAGAAAAAGAAAGAAAAGCTAGTCTTTACAAATAATTCAATACGATTCTTGCCTTCATGACACCCATGCTTCTCAGAAAAGCATTCTAATCTTTTTCATAATCCTCTTCTACCTTGAGACATCTTGACCTGAGCCTGTTTAATTAGCTCCCAAATAATAGCTACTGACATGGCATCTGAAGCAGGTCACCTGGCTGTGTGAGCTTGAGCAAGTCATTTTACCTCTCAGAATGTAAATATCCCAATCAATCTACTTTCAGTTCAGTTACACCATGAGATCGACTCTCACATTAAACCTTTATCACTCACTCTACTGCCAGCAGGACATACTGCGTACCTACTGGAAAAATCTTTGGGGATATACAGAAAGATACCTATTTCGGCTGCTAAGCCACAGCAGAAAGTTGAAACTTGGAGCTCTGGGGGAGCTTACAAGGTCATTTTCCATAAGAGAAAGATCAAATAATGTTACTGCAAACTGCTATTGTAGTTCATTCTTCCATAAAGATTACCTCTGTTGTACTAGCAAGTTCAGCAAGACCCTGGGTTATCAGCCAAATAAATGCCACAACAGTAAGTTATTGCTGCCTGGGGCCAGCTTTAACTTGCATTGTCAACTTTTTTCCTATCTAAAGTTCTACTGTAAGTTTTGCATTCATAAGCCATGTTCCCCTTGGCGTTATTGCTTGCCCTCTTATGACTTCTCCCCTCCTCTTGGTTGTTAAAGAGAGCCCCATTGTGTCTACTAACACCCAAGAGCTTCACCCAGTGATGCAAAAGAGTCACATTCAAATAGTTTTGAGGTAGAACAAAATGCAAAAGCCCACTGAACATTTCCTTACTATGTGAAAATTGTTGCCTACATCTTTGTACCACAGTTCTGGGAATTCAATTCAAAAGAGATGTGTTCAAAAGTATATATGACTTTGGCTGTCGTGTATGATCATGAGACAATAGGGGAACACTAAACTTTGCAACAATTTTTCAAATTTGTGGTTCTATGCAAAATTTTACCAATTTTCCATCACTTGAACCAAATTCAAAATGGATTCAGAAAATGTGGTACTTGTCTAAATGAAAATAAATGTTGTTTCAACAGTCTTTTCCCCCTTTAAATTGATGGTTAAGCATATAACAAAAGGAGAAGACAACAAACAACATATATATACTTGCCTGAAAAAGCCAAAATAATGCCACCCACATACACAGAATACCACACACAGTCGCTTTATAAAGAAAAGTCAGATGCCGTATAGGGTAACCATTGAATATTGATGACGCTTTTTTCTACCCCATACAAATTACTCCTGCTAAAGTGCACCCAGCTTGTTTTTTGCTAGTGTTTCTCTCCATTATGTTGTCAAGTGTAGATTAAGGATATATCCTAGGAGCATTCTTCGTAAGAACATTTCTCTCAGTGCTACTTAAACATGGCCTCTCATGTACCTCCTCTGCGTCATTGGCCTTTGATAATCAGTAAAGTATCTTTGCTTTAAGAAAAATGAGTAGAAGAAACCTCTTCTAGGAAAAATCAACGAGTGTAAGTAGGTAATGGAGGTTGAGAGTACAAAGCCCAGAAACCTAATACAAATTCTCCTTAAGGACACACCATTCTCCTGTAACATGAAAATGACTGGTATCACCCTAAGATGTCCCCTATGCATCTTAAGTGATTGTAGAGCAACTTTCACTAAGTTGCTGGAACTGATGGCTTTAAAACATTACCCTAGTCCCTCGTGTTCATAAAGAGAAGACTGATTAATCCCACAAGGCAGATTATACTGATTTGAGGAGGGAACTCTTATATTTATATTGAATAAGAGTATGCCTAGTGTTTGAAAATTGGTAACTCAGCAGAGACATAAAATACACTGTGAAGATCTGGGTTCTCCACTTTGCCTCCTTTGCTTAACTCATTCTCTCCTTCTAGCTCCACGCTAAGCATTTATTCATTAATTTAACAAACACTTATTGAGTACCTCGTATGTGCCACATACTATTCTAGGGACCGGAAATATAGCAATGAACAAAACAGACAAAAAGTCCTGCTTACATTCTTCATCTCTCAGACTTGTATATCAAGCTAAAGTAGAGCTGTCTTCTGTCTCCCAAATTTTGCTGATCTGCACTTTCACTTAGGAAGAGGGTCAGTTGTCTAAGAAAGAGAGCCCTCTCATTTATTAGAATAAACAAAGGTCGTCAACAATCATACACACATTCATCCAACAAGTATTGATGAACGTCCCCTAGATGCCAAGATGTAAGCTTCAAATTGGGGACAGCGAGATGAAAACCATGCAGTCCTTCATTTGGCAGGGATTATATATATTTTGTCTTTCATATGAACAAACTAATAACTGATAGTTTTTAAAATGAACTTGAATTTTTGAAGTCTGCTGATAGCTGAGAGTTAGTTGCCTTCTTTTTTCCCAAGCCAAATATTTCTCCTAATGCACTTAAGGGTAGACTCTAGGGATAATGGCCATTTCTCAAAAATATGCTACTGCCCAACTTGAAAAGAGTTAGGCTAGGCTTGGACGTGCATCTGAGTGTTCTCACTCCATTTTCCATAGTCACAACTCCTGCTATGTTTTCAATTAGCTACAGTAACTGAAATTAATATTCCATTACACTTTTTTGATCGGGCTTTAATTTAACCAACAATAATGATCAGGGCATAAAATAGCCTAAGTCCTTTGTTTAGGGTTTGGTGAATAGAACCATATGCCTGACCTCAACCCTTTGGGGAATGGGCATCCAGAAAATATTTATATGGCCCTCAATTTTGTTTGTTATTTTCCTGTTGCTTTTTTGGTCTATGTGGCTTTGTTTTCTCTACTGACTACATGTGGGGGGTGAGGCTGGACTCAGGGGTTTTACTTTACTTCTGGAATTATGGCATTTGAGAATATTACCCTATTTGTCATTCATTAAGCCTCTTTTCTGTTAAGTATTTATTCCAGAAGCCTTTGGTCAAAGTATACACAAAAAATTAACAAATATTTCTTTTCTTTTTTTCTGGTCCTGCGTGTGTGGTGTGTGTGTGCACATATGTGTGTATGCCCCCACGAGTGCACATGCATGTGTGCAAGCACACAGATATATAGATAGATAGATAGATATCTACCTTATCTTCTTAAGTTTTTGTTTATTTATTTTGAGAGAGGGAAAGAGAGAGAGTGCAAGGGAGGGGCAGAGAGAGAGGGAGAGAAAGAACCCCAAGCAGGCTTCACACTGTCAGTGCAGAGCCCAAGACAGGGCTCAATCTCACAAACCATGAGATTATGACCTGAGCCAAAACCAAGGGTCGGACACTTAACTGACTGAGCCACCCACGTGCCCCAATATCTACTTTTAAGTGTTGGTATCTACATATCCCACCTGGAGTAAGAAGTTGACCATCTATAGAAGTCTGTAATCCAAATGCCCCATGGAAGCATGCAGTTCTTGATGGTAGATCTCTGCCATTCCCCACGAGGTGAACATACGATGGCTTTGAGCCAGACACTCTTGAAAGCAAATCCTGGCTTTACTTTTCAGTAGTGGGTGACTGGGCAAGTTACTTAATAACATCTCTGAGCCTGTCTCCTCATTGTACCATAAAAATGATAAATGTTACTGACATTGTTGGCTTGGCTATGAAGATTAGAGATAATGTATATGTTGAACAAAACATAGAATCTCTATGCAAGGCTTTCAATAACTGGCAGTTGTCACTAGCATTGTCCATTGTCATTATCATTTCTTGCAATCTTCTCTTCCATTCTTTCCCTTGTTCTCATCTGACCTCTCTCATTTCCTTTTTTTCTTTTCATCTCACTTTCTCATTCTCCTCTTCTCTCTCCTGTGAGTGCCTCAGCTCTGTGAGTGGTGTCCAAAGACTGTGCTCAGGCCCACCAGCAATACTCAGAGACAAAGTTATTGTTTGTTATTGTTCTCCATAACCAGCCAAAGAAGCAACAGTCAGAGAGAACACCATCTAAGAAATACTGCCTGTGTACAAGGATGCCTGGTGCATTCAATCAGTGCAGTCTAGCTACAGTTGCCCTATTTCCTAAAAGTGATAAATGTCAAGGCCCAGAAATTTAACATTCCCTTATTCATTTATTTGTTCATTTAGAAAATGTATTAAGCATATAGAATATGCTGGATCCCCTGCTAAAATTGAAACCATGAAAGGCTTGTTTCTTATGTATTTTTGTTAATTTATCAGCTAACTCTACAGATATATGTGGAATAAATAGCAGGTAAATGTTGAACAACCCATAGTTTCCAGTTTTGAAAACATTGAAAAGAAAAAAATAAAATTTTGTATTTGTCAAAAATACAGATTTGAAGGGGTATATGCACCCCAATGTTTATAGCAACATTACCGACAATAGCCAAACTATGGAGAGAGCCCAAATGTCCATTACCTGATGAATGGACAAAGAAGATGTGGTGTATATACCACATATACAAGGGAATATTACTCAGGCTTGAAAAAGAATGAAATTTTGCCATTTGCAACAACATGGATGGAGCTAGAATGTACTATGCTAAGCAAAATAAGTCAACCAAAGAAAAACAAATACCATAAAATTTCATTCATATGTGGAGTTTAAGAAACAAAACAGAGAACACATGGGAAGTGGGGAAAGAGAAGAAAGGGAAACAAAACACAAGACACTCTTAACTATAGAGAATAAACTGAGGGTTGATGGAGGGAAGGAGGGGGGATAGGCTAAATGGGTGATGGGTACTAAGGAAGACACTTATGATGAGCATTGGGTGTTGTATGTAAATGATGAGTCACTGAATTCTACTACTGAAACCAATATTGCACTAAATGTTAACAAACTAAAATTTAATAAATGAATGAATGAATGAATGAATGAATGAATAAATAAATAAATAAATTTGCCTTTGTGAATGTAAGTTGTGTATATGTACTTTAGCCACTTGTTCCATTAAAATAAATCTGCACCCTCTAAGTGTGTGGGTTCTGAACTGGATGCCAAATTACAAAGATGAAAAAACAAAATATGGTCCCTGATTTCTGTTCATTTATTTACTCATTCATGCACTCAGTAAACATTTTCAAATACTTTGTGCCAGGATTGGGCTCGGGGCTTCTGATACAACCTTGATCAAAACAGACATGAAACCTGATTTTATGAAACTTATTTCCTAGGATGGAAAAAAGAAAACAAACATAACCACCCCCAATAAAATAATTATAAAATAGAAGAAGAGCCATAAATGAGACAACAGTGGCCAAATATGGACTGGATATCTACATTAGACAGTTTAGTAGGAGACAGAAGAGTAATCTGATAATCATAATTCAATATTTGCTTATATGCCTATCAACATGTAGGTACATTACTTCCTCCTTCATCCTCAAAAAGTTTTGAAACAACAAAATATTCTAAGACCAGTAAAGGAGTGCACAGTATAATGTGGACACGGGTGAATGAGCAACCACACTGTGTGGGATCCTAATGCTAACACAGAAATACAGGAGGGCAAGTAATATACTTAGTAGAAAGGCCTAAGAGACCATAGGAAGGACCAAATAATGGGGGTGAGGTTGGTGCAAAGCCACCTACTTCTGGCCCAGGTCCATGAAGACGGGCAGCAGCTTCTACCTAGTAATGTTGTCAAAGTGTCACTGTGGAACCCAGACCTTGGATCTGCATGTGTGGTTTCTCGGTACCATCTCAATGTTTCTGGAGGCTTCTATGGCCCACTCCTTGAGTCCTGCTACTGAAGGACAGGACTGCTTATCCTGCTACTAAAGGACTACTTGACTTGGCATCAAAGGACCTAAGCTCACAATCCATCTCTACCACTCATTAGCTGTGTGACCTTGAGTAGGTCACTTCCTGGCTCTATCTCAGTTTTCTCTGCTATACAATGGGTGTATTTGTCAGAGTACAGCTACAAACAACAAAATCTGCTCTAACTTATTAAAAAAGGAATTTATGACTAAGTATGAGTAGCTTTTCAAATCATTGGAAAGGCTAGATGACTGGGCTTCAGGCTTGTTTCCAGGTATAGCTTCCAGCCCCTAGAACCACTTAACCTCTGGCATCTTCCTTGCTAACAATGTAGATGTTTCATGTCTAATCTCTCTCCCTATATTTAACCCTATGACTAATCCAAGTCTCATGAGAGTGCAAGTGATAAAACTGAAACTGCATCAAAAATTATAGCTGCAAGAGCATGTGGGAAATGTCATTTTTAGCTGCACAGTCTCTCTAGGTTAGGAAGGCACACCAGAAGAGGTTGGAACAGGTAGAGCAACACAATCCATACGATTTGCAGCCAGCCAGGGACAAACTTCATTCATCATCAGTTGTTACAAAGATTAGTGTTTGTGAAGAAGTTTCCATTTAGTAAATACTGGCTTGCCTTTGCACCATTGGCCAGCATGTCTTGTGCATTAACACTGGGTCCCAAAGATACCATGTCCAGCTTAGGAGTTCAGCCCTATAATCCCAGATACCTGCTCATGCACTGTGGCTCGATCTTGCTTCCAGCAAACTATGCTTCCCATCTGATAGACCTTGCTGGCTTACGGCATGGACTCGTGCAGAAAAAGAGGTTCTGCCCCCAACAAACCAAAGTCCACAAGGTATGAGTGGTGAGTGCTAGATTTGCATCTTTAGAGCTATGAAAATCCAGAAGAGGGCAACGAGTTCTCCTGAAAGGGTTAGGTGAGACTTCACATTTCATCTCCCCTGATAAGAGTAGGCATTTTAGAATATTGCTCTATTTGGCCTTCTTTCTTGACCTATAATCCATTATACAGATTTCAGGGCTAAAATCTGCCTGTATGGACATAGAAACTCTGTTGTATGCATATTTAGCTGTTTGAGAATCTGGCCCCAAAGCATTAAGCCTGTTCAGAAAGGAGGACCTCTTTTGACACTCATTTTTTTAATTAAAAATTTTTAAATATAGGGGCGCCTGGGTGGCTCAATCAGTTAAGCATCTGACTTCAGCTCAGGTCATGATCTCACGGTCTGTGAGTTCGAGCCCTGCATGGGGCTCTGTGCTGACAGCTCGGAGCCTGGAGCCTGCTTTGGATTCTGTGTGTCCATCTATCTCTGCCCTTCCCCTGCTCGCTCGTGTGTGCACATGTGCACTCTCTCTCTCTCTCTCTCTGTCTCAAAAATAAATGAACATTAAAATAAATTTTTTAATTTTAAATATAACTTTTCTTACTTATAGAAGTAATATATACTTATTAAATAAAATTTGGAAAATACTGAAAAGCATAAAGAAAATAACAATTATCTTTTGTCTCATTGTCTAGCATTAATCACTGTCCACCATTTGTAAACATTTCTTTCCAAGCAAACACCAACTGAAATAAAGTCGGTATAACCATATCATCATACAAAACTGACTTCAAGGTAAAAAGCATTTCAGAAATCAGAATGGTCAGTACATAATAATAAAAGCTTCAGTTCACCAGGAGCATATAACAATGTTAAACTCTTAGGTATATGTTATAGCTTCAAACTATATGAATACACAATTGAAATGTCTGTTAAGAAAAATGTGTATGTTCATACACTTTGACACACTTATTTCTGTAATTGATAGATCAATCAAACAAAGAACAAGGATATAGATTTGAACATAAGTAACAAGCCTAATCTAAAGGACATATTATAGAACACTGTATCCAACTACTTGCTGAACACACAAGGGCTATTTACAAAAATTAACCGTGGATTAGGCTACCGAGAAAGTCTGATAAATTTCAAAGACTCTCTATAGACCACATCAGCAGGGAACAATGTAATAAATACAACTTTCCAAAAAGAACAAAATAAAAATCTATCCATTAGAAATTCTAAAATACATTTTAAAAAGTTCATGACAAAAAAGAAATCATAATGGAAATCAGATTATTATATAATACTTCAAAAGAATTACATATGACAAATCAACATATCAAAACTTGAGGTTTTCTTGGAAGGAAACATAGCCTTAAATGCTTACAGTACAAAAAGAGATTCAGCAGGGTGCCTGGGTGGCTCAGTGGGTTAAGTGTTCAACTTTGGCTCAGGTCATGATCTCACAGTTCGTGAGTTCAAGCCCCACATTGGGCTTTGTGCTGACAGCTCAGAGCCTGGAGCCTGCTTCGGATTCTGTGTCTCCCTCTCTCTCGGCCCCTCCCCTGCTTGCACTCTGTCTCTGTCTCAAAACTGAATAAATATTTTTTAAAAAAATTTTTTAAAGAAAAAGAGGTTCAAAATTAATGAGTAAAACATATATCACAAAATTAGAAAATATTTAGAATTAAGCAAAGTCAAAGTAAGGTCATTTAAAAGACTAAAATAAATTGAAAGCTTTTTTGTTATGTTCATCAAGAAAAGGGGCGCCTGGGTGGCACAGTCAGTTCAGCTCTGACTCTTGATCTTGGCTCAGGCCATAATCTCAGTGTTCCTGAATTTGAGCCTCACGTCTGGCTCTGCACGTAGATGGCATGGAGCCTGCTTGGGATTCTGTCTCTCCTCTCTGCCCCTCCCCTGCTTGTGCTCGCTAGCTCTCTCTCAAAATAAATAAATAAACAAAAAAATTAAGAAGAAAGAGAGAAGGCATAACAAACAATATTAATAAAGTGGTCATAACCAGAGATGCCATACAAATGAAAAGATAATAAATTAATACTTTGAATAATTCTATGCTAATACATTTAAAAACTTTGATGAAATAAATAAGTCCTGCAAATATACAACTTAGCAAGTGAATGCAGAATTTTAAAAATTAAAAGATAAAAGAAAATTTGAATAGATCTACAAAGATATCAGTATGTTTTATGCCACAAATGCAAGGTTGGTTTAATATTAAAAATATTACATTACATGTAATGGTTATATATCCACAGTAATAAGTAAAAGACAATAATCTCCATAAATGTAGAAAAATCATCTGAATACACAAACAAAAAATACTTAAATGCAAATCCATGCATGATTTAAAGAAAAATAAAAATCCTTAGCAAACTAGGAATAAAAGTATCTTTCTTTACCTAGTAGAAGGTAACCAGAAGACTGACAACAAATGTCATACTTAACGGTAAAATGTTGAAATTATTCCTTTGAAGTATGTTCACACCTCTATTGTAGCTCTTATTTTGAATTGCAATGATCTAATTACATCTCCCCCTCTCCCAGCTCCCCTCACCCCACCCCCAATATTCAGCACAGTTCCTAGCATACAGCAAGCATGCCATTCATGTTTGTTGAATGAATGGATGAATGAATAAAGCAGAGTTTCTTAGTGCTAAAATGCAGGTTGCCTAAAGGTCACCAGGTAAATTCTGATTCCACAGCTGTATCCATTTAGCACTCAAGAGCTTTTTGAATGGAATCTGAGTACTGCAAATGTGTTGCCCTGTGATATTTAAGACATTCCAGATGGCTCTTGTACCTTCCCAACCTGACTATGTAAACATATCCCTCAACTTGTTTTCATTTGCTTAACCTTTCTGGGAATCAGCTCTTTCCCTTGTAAATGGGAATAACAATAATAATATGTTTGCTTCATAAGGTTGTTGTGAGAATTGAATGGATGCTCATGAAGCAGCTCAGTGCTTATCAATTAGTTAGTATATAATAAATGTTGGCTGTGGTTGTAATTATTAGCAATATTAGGACTATTTCAGATTTCCAAGGTATCTAGTATGATGCTTTGCACATAAAAGCAACTTCTCAAAAATGTCTGCTAAATGAATGAATGAATGATCAGTCTGTGACGCTGAAAGATACTGTAGTCTTTATGCAATCAGCAGTCACTCATTTGTTCATTCATTCAACCAAAATGAATTGCATGCCTGCTGCATGTCAGATACAATACTAAGCACTGGGAATACAGAGATGATTAATGATTAAGGCATGATTTTAGACATTGAGGAGCTACCAGCCTATCTGAAACCTAGACAAGATGAATTTACTTTAATTTGAGAAATCTACATTGGCAGCGCTCTGTAATGTATGCCTACCTTTCACAAGCAAGGTACATTGACCCCTGTCAGGACAGAGTCAGCATGCAGAAAAATCATGCTATATCAGAGCAGAAACCTTCTCACAAAGACTCAATGTTAAGTCTAGGGCAAACTCACTTGACTGTAGTGGTTGGCCTTAAAGGGCAGCCGAAAGAATCAATGATATTGCATTCAAAGACAGTCATGAGCAGAAGTGTGGCTCAGAAAAGTATTGGCAACTGAAGGACCCATTTCAAAGCTGGGCCATGGCCACAAAGGATGGTATCTGGGTCCCAAGCAAAAGGCACCAGTAGAAGACATGTTCCATGCATCAAATTCCCCACTAATAGATGGGAGAATGAATTTTGGAGAAGAGATGATGTGATGAAGGTAAAAAAAGAGCAAGGTCCTTAATTAAGAAAGAGAGATGTCAGAGATGGGAAAGGTGAGCTGTGCCCCAAACCCCAGAAAAAAGTTTCACATACTACTAAGTTACCAGCCAGAGGAAATTGATATAATCATGTCATATTGTTTTATATTAGTTAAAATAAAAATATTAGTGTCTTACAGGAGATAGTAGATTTTTGTCACATTTTCTAGCTGCTCAGCACATTCTGAGAGCCCTTGCAATATTTGGAAACTTTCTGTTCCATGAATTTCACCTCCTCAAGGTAGAAACAGGAAAATGAGTCTCCCAACTCCTTAGCTGCTAAGATGTGCACATGAGACCTAGTATTCACCAATCAAATGCAGCCATGTGAGACTTGTATTAAAAAGTAAACAATGTGAATAAGGCCGTGATATTCACCTTCTACAGAATATGTAGCAAATGTATCTAAGTCTTAGAGGGCAAGAAGGGGTGGAGTTCTTGGTGTCTATCTAGTCCCTTACGTGATTAGTGACAGCTGCGCAAGGTTTGTTGAGTTATGGAATTGAGTCATGAGATGTCAGGAGTGGCACTTTTGCCAACAAAGTCCCTTGTAGCATAATTGGATGTTGTTTCTAATTGTGTAGCATTCAAACCAGTGTCTCTGATCTACCAGGATATGGGGTGCTTTTTTCCTTAAACCAGCCTGACTGAATTCTTGCAACCAAAAATCATGGCAGAGAATGGCCCCATCTTGAGGAGAGACAGAAAGTGCTGTGATTTGGGACAGACATGGACACTCAAGACCACTTCCTTGGTTCACTGAATGCCAGATCTCACTGATGGTAAGCAAAAGAGACAGGGCATGGAACATGGCCTATCAACTGTGACTAGATCACAGAATGCCCTTTCTATAGAACATGGCTTACCTCAGGGGTCTATATATTATATACTGTTTGATCATCTCGAGAAAGCTCAGGAATCAGAGCTGGCCTACAGTTGGCTGGGTGATAGAGCCAGGAATGGAAAAGAAAATGAGAAGCTGGGAAAATGAGGTCAAATATAAGTCCCTCCACCCTACCTTTAGAGCCACTGCCATTTCTCCCCATCTGAGCTCTGTTGACATTCTAAGAGATCTCCCTGCAACCAGACATTTCCAGGAAAAACTGACAACACCAAGAAGAAGGGAAAAGGAAGCAGAGTTTTTCTCATTTATTACCAGAGAACTGCCCTTACTGCTTTTAGAGAATGGGTGTTTGCTTTCTGTTTCATCCTGTGGCCGCTAAGAACTCTCAAAGTACATTTGATATGAGAAACATTTCATTTCTTCACCTTGATATCAAAGGCCTGACTGCTCATACTTGTGATAGGAAGGCTAAAGACTCTTCTTCTTGGAGTAACTCTTGAGCTCAGCACTGGGATATAAAGATGAAGAAAGCTGCCCAGCTCCTGCCCTCAGAGAGCTGGGTTGAGTGGAAGACACACAGATGTGCCACGACAGAACAAAGTATAAAAGATACATAGATAGAGTGTTATGGAAGCCATGCTTGCCTTCTCCACAGGGTGGGGAGAGGAAACCTTTTGAAAGCTTCACAGAAAGAGGTGATGTTTTGGCTTTTGTGCATGAATAAAACTTTGATGAAAACATGAAGACATCTCAGAAAGAGGGAGCAACATAAACACAGACATGGAAGAATATAATTACAAGTTGTGTTCGGGGAACATTGAATACTTGCTGGAATTGAGAATAGTATGCGTACAAGAGAGCAATGGGGTGGTAGAAAGGACAAACTATTCTTTGGGCTTCTTTCTAACTGCAAAATGTACTTGTTGACTGAAAGATTATAGCACAGGGTGACTAAAAAGTTGAACTAGTGTAAAAACAAAACAAAATAGAAATCTAGAAACTTCATCCCAATATCCCATCTACTGAACTCTTGAAAATTTTCTGACATAAATCCTACTATTGCTTGGTAAAATATGATTTTTAAGGGGGGGTTTCCTTTGATAAGATTTAATAAAAGTAGTTTTTTGCAGTTAAAAATCAGCATAATGATGATGGTGAGGGACCAGCTACTGAACTGTGAAAAGAAAGGTTGTAAAAGGGAAATAGTCAAACTTAGAAGACCGAGTTTATGCTCTGAACCCTAAAATGGCTAAATTTTCAGGATACTCCAATTTCCTCTTGACTGGTTCACACACTTCTAGTTCCTTCCCTATCTCACCCTAAGCCCTCTCTGCCTCCCAGAAAGTGGGAAATGTCCCTCTTAAAGAGATCAAATGAAACAGGGAGAGAAACTATATATTTTAGTCTGAATCCCCCATCAGCTCAGAAAGGAGGCAACATTGACCTAACTTAGCACCATATACCTCACCTTTCAGCTGGTACCTTTGTGTACCCTTGGCTGATGCCGGCTACTCAGCCCCACATCTCCCACTCAGCTCTCCCAGGCTTCTTAGAACTCAGATTCCCAAGACAAAGCACAATTGAGGCCCAGTTAGTGCTCAGGTTTACTGCGAATTAAACCATAGGCAGATACCATCAAAACACATTTCACTTGTGACCTTTCACAGCCAACAAATTGGAAGGATTTTCCTTTGCCGGGATTGAATTTAAAACGACTTCCCAGGAGCGAAAGGTCAGCCCATGGAATCATGATATCCAGTTAAACACAGCTAAATAGAACATTTTAGCATGACAATAAATGGAGTTATATTTAGCTGATTTGGGAAACTATCTGGCTGAGGGAAAAGGAGGAGTAAGGAGATTCTGCATCCACCACCCCTCCTCTCCCAGCTGGAAAAAGTAATGGAGTCATGCAGAAAAGTACAGAGGTGAAGAATTTTACTAAATCTGGCCAGTGAGACCATTTTTGCTTTCCCAACATTTACCATGTTCTAAGTAGGACGTGTTGGTTGAATTGCATAAAGGCTATATTGTCTTCTTGACACACACATGAAATTCCTATTAGCATGACTGGAGCAAAATGGGCTCCAAAGGGAGAACATACCCTCAAATAACTTTAGAGGCAGCTTTGATTTCTAGATATGTATGAGGTGAAAGCACATTAGCCAAACTGGCTTTGATAACAAATGCATTCTTTTTTAACAAGGAAAGACTGAAGGGAAAAAATAGTTGGCACCCGTCTGCCCTTAACTTGAAATGCCCCATGCCATTTTGAAATAGCCTCATATTTTGCTGTTGTTAACTAACAGATGGTTTTGTTAGCTGATGACTGTTTCTCTAAATAACTCCCGACAATAAAAGGCTGTGACACATGAGAGCAAAATAGGGACCATAAGTGGTAGCCTTTTACCTCTAGAATCTTACCTTGTAGTCATCCTGAAATTTGATGTGTGTAATTGCAGCCACTGGGAAGATGTGGAGTGCTATAGCATCACAGATGTGCCAATAGTTAGGAGAGATTATAGGTGTATGTTGTTTTCTTAGAAGGGAAAAAATATATTTAATTGAAACCAATTTAGAAATCAGGCTCCCTGTGAATTTAGAGAATGTTTTCAATGAAATACTGTTTCATCCTGGCTGTGAGAGACCCATAACGTTTCTCTCCCAGGCGAAGTGTGCTATTTGATAGGGAATCCATTGCTTTTACGTCTCCCCCAACACCCTATCTGCTACACAATGAACTGGGACTCTGGGTAAATATAATCCATAGTCATTTAGCAAAAATCAAAAGCCTCAGCCTTGTGGCTTGCATCTAACATTATTTCACTTAGGGCAACGATGGATCTCTCTGCTTTTAAGATCTTTTTCATATACAGCTGGCTTCTTTCAGTTTATCTTTTTAAAAATCTCACCTAGTCTGGCTATCTATAACTGTTATTTATATTTTATTCTGCCTCTGGACATGAAAAATTGGCATGACCCAACCTGCTTGGGCACAATATTGGCCACTTTCAAATCTCTAGTTAAGGAAAAGGTATGGCCAAAGAGCATGACAAAACTCATAGAATTAATACTTAGGTTTCAAGCCCTTAGCATCTAAAGGTCTATATTGCCCCAGGCACTTTGAGTCTACCCTCAACCAGGGAAGTACCATTTAAATGAAAATGTAGTGTATACAATTCAACAAACATGTCCTACTTAGAACATGGTAAATGTACAAAAGTAGCTACCTTACCTTTCTGATGTTATCGTTCTCTTTTCTCCTCGTATATTGCTGGCATCCACTGTTCCCTTAATACCTTCACCTTGCCTCAATATTGTGGCATACTGAGCTGTTATGCCTGGAATCCAAAACTGGTTCCATTTCCTGCTTATCAGTTTAATCTCTCAGACTTGGTTCAAAGGGTTCCATAATGATTCTAGCCTGCCACTAAATCACCCCAATCTTTACTCTTGCCCCATAGATGCTCTCTCATCCAGGTCTGTGATCATCCATCCACTCTCACTTAGCCCCACCCTGTTCTATACCCCTCTAGGACCACAAATCATTCCCCAAAACACATGGCTCCAATCGTCCTGCATAAGCATAGATTACCTGAGATATTCCCATTTAGGAATAGCTAGACTATTATTGTGGTAATCCTATCATTGAAAGAAGGAGATCATGGTAAACTGAACTACAGTGATGATAACAGGAAGGAAGAAAAATAGTCATATCCAAATTATACTTCTGATAAGACTTGATGACTGATCTAACAAAAGAAATAAAAAAGAAAGAAAGACCGAGGGTGACTTTTAGATTTCTAACTTGGAAAAGTGTTGGATGCTGGATGTGATAAAAGAATAAGGGCAGAGTTTGAGATCTGAAAATGACTGAAATAAGGGCTAAATAGGTACATGTCTTGCTTTTATTCCATTATTTATCAAGGCTTTTATGTGAAAACTCTGTACAAATATGCAGGACTAGGGTATCTTTCATTTGAATAAATTGTCAAAAAGTAGAGTAGGGAAACATATCAAATCATGGAACTTTGAATGCCAGTCCTCTTGCCTATAAATAGCAATAACAATACTTACTAAGGATATTGGTGAAAATAGAACACACTTTTTACAAACCACCTAATACAGTGCCTGGTATAGTATACTTATTAAGTACTTATAGTATATTTATGGTAGCTATGATTTGGAATGGCTGACTATCCATGACCTGAAGATTGAGTTGACAATTTAAAAACCAATAACTGAACCAATAATAAAGTGATGAAGAATACAAAGGGTACTCAACCTAGACTGTGATCTCAAGAAGTCATGGCTATTGTTTACTCTTTCCCTAGCATTTTAGCCCAGCAAAATTCAAGGTCAGTCATTATCACTTACCAAACACAAGAAATGAGAATAGCACTTCAGAGATGGAGAAAACACAACACTCATATAGTTCAACTCAGACAAGTTCAAACACTTGATGGCCTAAATTCACCATCTGTAAATAAATCTCCATACCAACACCATCAAGGGAAACAACCCAAAGCTACCTCTTGTCTTTTCCCTTATGAAGACAGAGTCCAAATAACTGTGTTATATAATTGTGTAATATATACAAGGTATGCAATCTCTCACGCTAGGAGACAGGTGGTAAAGTTATGTAGGTCTTTCCTCAAAAAAGGCCTTTGGTTCTTTCTTTCTGAAGATGACAAATTATGAGTCATCTGTCTTTTTCAGAAGAAAATAAATAACTTTAAGACTACTTGTACATGTAACTATATAAAATAAATAGAAAAAATGGGCTTAAAAAACCCTCTTATTTTGTAAATAAAAAAGACCCACTTTTTTCCCCATATCCCTTGTTACTGACTGAAATCTTCCGTAAATAAACTGATCATATCACTATGCAAATAGTTTTTAGAATTACCTACCATGGTTAGAAGCTATTGGCAACCCACATACCCACCCACAAGATGAGTGTATCACTTAGGATTTTTTGGTCACAGGTGACAGACAATAGACTCTGGTTAACTCAGCAAAGTAATAGTAATAATAATTAACAATAGTAAAATAAATTACAGAATCTAATTAAAAAGCAAACAATCCTTTGGAAGGATAGAATCAAAGATGCTCCAGGAAATTAGGAAATATGCATTAACAGACTATCTCTTCAGGAGATGGCCATCAGAAGCACAGATTGCAATGCTTTGTATCAATCTTCACTCAATGAAGATTTCAACTCCTGAGAAGGTAGGAATATTCTTACCTCAGACATGTGTCTAAGGAGAGTGGGGCAGTGCACATGACTATCATATTGGACAGCATGTAAGGAAGGAAGGAAGTGAATTCCCCAGAAGGAAAATTGGAGTACTATTAACAAAAAAAGGGAAGGGCTGCTGTTTGGGTCAAAACTACAGATCCCACCATAGCCAGAGAATATTCATACTGAATAGAAACAAGCCTTGGCTTATGAAACCCATTCGTGTGATTCAATTCGTATAGTACCAATGTGGCATGAACACTTATATTACTAAAAATTTTAATTTAGGAAAGATCTGATGTAAGCTCATACTCTTAAAAATATCTTTCCCAGGCTTGCTACTAAAAGCCCTTCACCTGTAGCAGCAGCACTTGTATGCACAACTTGCCTTCATGAACCCTCATAAAGCACAATTCATGGTTTCAAATCCACTCAAAGGAACCAAGACTCAGTGAAAAGTACCTGACTTCATGTCTTAGGGCAAAAAACATTAGGATGATGATGATACATCCTATTGTTATAGAAGAACAAGAGTCTTCCTAGGATGACAGGACGTGCTGAAAAGACAACACATCCAGCTGAAGGAGCTACTATTTACCAAGCTGTGATAATTCAAACCCCCAAACCAGACAAAAATATAATCCCAATTATGGTTAATTAGAGCAATTGATTCTGTGGAAGGCAGAATTCATTATGGCATTAAAAAGAAAAAAATAATTTAAATTTAAAAGATGTTCAAAAGTAATTGTAATGTATAAATGGTATTTTTATTTTAATAAGTAGGGATGTGTTGGTATAAGTGGGCATTTTTGTCTTATTTCTATAAAGATATGTGTATTTTTAAATTACAGCTATGTACCTGTTTCTACCTGTGTCTGTAGAAAAGAGCAAACACAGGAAACTATAAACAAGTCAAATGGATCCAGAAAAGGTAGTTACAGTACCAACAATAAGCACTGATTAAAACCAGTGGTCACAGATAATAACCAACCATAAGAAGAGTCTATCAGTTGATCATTCTTCATGGTCACACACAACAATTTTTTTTAAAAAAAGCTCGTGGTGTGTTACATCATAAATAATTAGACCAAAATTCCAAAGAAGAGAATTAACCCAGCATGCCTGATCCCTTGATGTCTGGTAGAATAAAAACCTCTGGATGACCATACTAATTAAAATTAAATACTAATTTGGTATATAATTCAGTTCCAGGATTATTAAAACTAGAGTAGTATATCGTAATAGTAAAACAACACCCAATTTCGGGGGAGGCACTCCAAATTTCAAAAAAAAAAAGGAAAAAGTCAAGAATTTTAACATTCTGCTTTAACTACCAACGTTGGCACTTAAGCCTACAAAGGATTTCAATGATCACAGACTTAGGTTTCATTCAACTTGGGCTGTCCAGTTTTCTCCTCATCAGGAATCAATCCAGATCTTGATCTCCAGATCAATCCAGATCTCAGCTAGTTTTGTTTCCCCCCACTTGGCGTCTGGTAATATTATAGCAACTAGGAGGATTACTGCAATTTTAGAAATAGTGTCTGTTTAATTAGAGCAAAAAAGGAAGGTCATCTTGAGAAAAGCATAAAATTAAAATTAAGATATCAACAAAGGTACTGAGGAACAAACTCAAATCCATGGCATTAGTACTTTGGTAAGTAGTTTTAGTGTAACAGTTCTGTCATCACTATGATATTTTGTAGTCATTGTGATACTTTGCATGTTTGTTTTATTTGGGAGGGATGTTTAAATTATTTCAAAGAATAAAATATATTAAGCTTATGGATTTATTTAGAGTGTGATTAAATACATAATCAATGTTTATATTTTGGGATACTTTTTTGATAAAGCCATAAGTTTTTTCACATTAATCAGGTCAGCAGAATGGAAATATTTAGGCCAGAGGTCAGCAAACTTTTTCTATAAAAGGCCTCATGGTAAATATTTTAGGTTTACAGGCCAGATCATCTCTGTCAAAGCTACTTGACTCTACCGTTATAGCATGAAAGAAACCAGAGATAGTACCTGAATGAATGGGCATGTCTGTGTTCCAACAAAACTTCACAAAAATAGGCGTCAGGCTGGATTTGGTCCATGGGCCATAATTTTTCAACTCCTGACTTAGAGGAATATTAACCGTTTTATATTTTAAAAGATAATTCATTTTTTAAAATAAATTCAAAAGGTAAACAAATTGGGCATTAAATAAAATGCAAATGGTATTATTTTCTCCCCACATGCAAAAAAACAGCCCCTCTGAAAGGAAGTCAAATACATGCCAATCACAGATTTTGACAGCCCCAATTTCTTCCCTCTTTTCTACTGTTCTGTGCTGCTAATGTATCAACATTCCTTAATCCAGTCCAAGTTGAAATGTGCTTTGCCTTAATTGAGTTTAAGGTACAATCTCCTAATGTACTACCATCTATAAGTTTTCCCTCATTATAAAGGTATGTTATTAATTATTCTGATGGAAGGAGGGAGAGAAGAAAGAAAGGATAGAAGGAAGGGGAGGGAATGAGGGAGGGAGGAAGAAAACGAAGATGAAGGAAAAGTAGAAAAAGGAGAAGGACATACAGAAACATTTTAGACTCTAAGTTGCTAAGAACTGAGAAATGGTCATGACCTACACAGCCTTATGGGACAATAAATAAGAGGAAAACAATAAGCATTTAATCAGTTTCCTTATAAATATAGATTCTATTCAAAATGTCAATCTTGTCTGCCTTTTTCATTCCTACATTGTTAGTATCTAGCACAGAAGTACTTAGCACATAGTAAATGCTCAAAAATATTTGTAAAACAAATTAAATAAATGAATGAATTCATAAGTGTGAGTACCCAGGTCTGATTTTGCCATCATGGTTGCTCAGTAGGATAGCTAGTCTGAGATTGTGTCAGTTCAGCTATTCCTTGAAGCACATATGAAGATGAAAACAGAAGCACAAGAGATGTATAGGGGGAAATAAATTGCTGTGAAAGATAAAGCACGTGAGAATAAGAAGGAAAAGCTTACTTAGAGGAGGCTCCTGCCCATTAGAGGAGTCCCATGTTAGGCAGAAATGAGCTGGTCTACAGCACTCCACTCACAGAACCGCTGCTGTGTTGCTTCCTAGAAGAGGAAGCTGTGAGCAGCCCTAGAAAAGAACTTAGAGTTGAAGGCTGTGGTGGATCCCAAAGTTACAACATCTAGAGACTGTTTGCTAGTTACACTCCCCATCAGGTTCTCTCCTGATGGGGAATCATAGTGGCTCACCTCCATGGCCACAGAAACCAGAAGGGTCCCTGTTTCTGACAAGGAGTAAATTCAATATCAACACTAAATTTTCTCTCCTTTTTTCCTATCATGAAGCTTTTTCTCCTTGAATACAGGAGATCATTCCTTTCTCCCATTCAAATATGGGCATGGATTTAAACCTTTCCTTTCATTTATGTGAAATGTTTCTTTCATCAAGAGAGTTGACAGATGTCAACTTTTAAAATAACACATAGAGTATCTCTATGTGCCAATACCATCAACAACGACAAAGTCATTCCCTCATTTCTCAAATCTCTCCCACTTAAATGCTAAGCTTTCAGTAAATGTTCATATGTAGCTTGTAAACCAAAGCTGGCATTCCTTTGCTTCCATACCTAATACTGGGGTGCTTCTCCCCTCTCTCAGTCCAAAATAAGGGATGAAGTACCCATAAAACTAGCAATGATAAATATGATCTGTATTTTACAGTTATTAAAATATGCAAAATATCTAACAATCACATAATACCAAATGTAGATAGTGGAAAGTGCTAATGAGGTACAAATAAATGCTATGGAAGTTCAGAGTAAAGATTGCTTCCAACTGGGAGGGCTGAGCGAGAGCTTCATGGAGGTGTCACTTAATCTGGGTCTTGAGAGAGGAGTAAGATTTGTACACCTGAAGATAAAAGGAATGATATTGACAGTTGGAATTACATGCACAAGAGCACAGTTCCAAGAAAGCATTAGCTTGTAAAAAACAAAAACAAAAACTCAGGGCATAATAGTGGTCAAGGCAACAGGATCAATTAACAGACAAATTTCAGTCAATTCTTGCTTCCTAAATTTTAAATATAAGACCCTGCCAGTATGCTAGTCACTAGTAGATATACTATTACTGTTGTCTGTCCATAAATTTGACCTCAGAAAAATTCACTTGAACATAGACCTGAAGACTCTCTCCTGGCCATGAGGACCATTCTGCCTCGAGGACACACTTTATTAGTATGCATATATATTAAAAGACTGAACTGAAGTCATCCATAAAGTGTAGCTATTGCATGACAGATAGAGTGTGTTTAAAAATAAGTTTAAGAGGGTGTCATTAGTTCAAGTGGTGGTTCTGACACCAGAATAGCTGCTCTTTGACTGATCTACAAATGAACACATTCTCTCTGTACAGTGTTCCATTAGTGATTTTAATTGCATGCTAAGCTTTATAATTTGTTGCTGTCATTTAGGTTCATGTACTGTACTAATATTTATTCTGCATATTACATAACACCTTATTAAGTTTATTGCCCGCTTTCTATAAATTTTTTCATCTGACTTGCATGTGAGGAGCTAACTTACATATCTATTAAAACTAGTGCTTGAGTTACAGGTCTTCTTAGTATTCTCCATGGAGTATCTAAATTGTTGATGGAAGCAAAAGGAGATGGTTTGCCTCCCAAATGAAAAAAAATACTATATATACATCCTATTACACGATATCTATGCCCTGAGGATCACCAATAATATAAATGGTAATTACTTGGTTTGTCTTTTCCATGCCCTCCATGGAGCCGTCTCCGACAAATGGGACCAGAATATGTACCCTCCTTCAACTCACATCCAATAGGTAAAGGATGCTTCACTTTCAGTGCCTAGCAAATGTCTCAGAAATTAAAGTTGAATGAGGATATTTAATGAAATAAATGTACAATAATTAAGATTTACTTTCTAAACGTCTCTTCTGCCATGTCACATGATATGGTATATTCTCAACAAATCACAATGGTGGCAGAGACACAAATTCAGGATATAATTTCAGATTCTTCAACATCTCACTATATATCATTGCCTATCCTACAGACATCCTTTAATTCATTCCTTTTTTGAAACCCAGCTAATGTACTAACTGCTGCTGAATACATGTCATGTGAATTTTTTTTAATGTTTTATTTATTTTTGAGACAGAGAGAGACAGAGCATGAGCAGGGGAGGGGCAGAGAGAGAGGGAGACACAGAATCCGAAGCAGGCTCCAGCCTCTGAGCTCTCAGCACAGAGCCCAACGCGGGGCTCGAGCTCACAAACCGTGAGATCATGACCTGAACCGAAGTCGGACGCTTAACCATATGAGCTACCCAGGCGCCCCCACATGTCATGTGAATATTAAGCAGACTGTGTGAGCACTCAAAAACATTTCTGTGAGCTTTTTTCCTCCTTCCCTGGCTTTCCCCCCAATTTCTTCCTTGAAAACTATTGCAAAATGAGACTATGTGAACCCACAGGTCCTATTCTTCTCACCAGCGAAAAATGTAATAAAAGAATTTCTCTCATTTGTTATAGGTCAGAGATAACCACCAGATGATATAAAAATTCTTAAGGTGATAGGTGCTCTTTTCTTACAAATATAAGTTAAATTAGATAAAAAGTTTATGAACACTAAAGAGTATTTATGTTCCAGAGATATGTAAGTATTTTTGAGTGCTGATACAGTAATTCCTTTTTCATAATTGGGCTGGTCCACTGAAATTATTGCTCCTATCCTTGCTGACTTTCTGGCAGAAGCTGGGTCCAACGACAGAGAAGGGGCTGGTCCATGTGACTCCCCGACTGACAAAAAATAAAATATGTCACTGCTTTCCTGCTACTAAGTCTGTCACATGGAATTAACGTGGGCTTCAGGGTCAGGTTTACCTGCTTTGAATCCCAGATCCTCTGTTTTGTACATTACTCAACCTCTCTGTGCCTCCAGTTCCTGAACTATGAAAAAAGGTAACAATATGTACTTTATAAGGTTATCGTCAGGGTTAAATGGAAAAGTATATATAAAGCTTCTGGTACAAAGCAGATACTCAAATAAATGGGTTTTATTCCTAAATTATTTCACTCATTTTTCTTATTTTTACTCAACACCCTTTCCAATTGCCCTCAAATAATCTGTTACATACATAGCAAAACATTCCTAGAAAGCTCTTGTCATGTCACTTCATCATTGGAATGTGTGGCAACCCTCAAATCAGTCAGGGAAGGGAGGGCCAATTAAAACAGGAGTAGGTTTTCTTAGAATACAACTTAGGGAAGTGACATGTCAGTCACAAAGTGTGTGTTTCAGAAATGAGTTTTACATTTAAAAAAGAGTCTAAGTTATGAATAAATTACTGCTACTTTAAAATGCTTTTTTGAAGTCTTGGGTTTCTTACCACTTCTGATGACTAAAAAGGCTAGGCAAGTGAAGAGGGGACAGAGAAGAAAAGGAATTAATGGTATTAATTTATGATCCTGTTTGCCATGTTGTTGAAAAACAAAATCAACAGAGAAGAGGTAAGAAAGTACAAGAAGGAAAAGACTGAGAGAGGAAACTGACAATGTAGTATATCAAGATATCAGGATCTGCAGTTTATTTTTTTATTTTTTTTCAGTTTATTTATTTATTTTGAGAGAGAGAGGCAGAGAGAAAGGGAGAGAAAGAGAACCCAAGCAGGCTCCACACTGTCAGTGCAGAACCCAGTTTGGGGCTCGAACTGACAAACCATGAGAGCATGACCTGAGCCAAAATCAAGAGTTGGCCACTTAACTGACTGAGCCACCCAGGTGCCCCTGTAGCTCATTTTTTAAAAAAAACTCAATGAAAGTATACAATCTCAGAAAATAGTCTTTCCCATGAAGGAGTTTAAAATAAATAAATATTTTGATTAACACAAATATAAAGATGTGCTCAGAAGAAGCATATGTTAATTTCCCACCCCAGATGCTGAACACACGGGCCAAGAGCTTAGAGTGTGACCCACAGAGATTTCAAACCTGTATATATTGTCAGTTATAAACCTAGAGATCTTCTGAACATGTAATATAATCCAACATAATTTCTCCAATATATATATATTCATTTCAAGTCCTTTTAAATCTATATTAGCAGCTGAGAGAAACAAACTGTCAGTTTATTCAGATCAATGTAAGCTGGCTGATTGTCCTACCTTGTCTCTTTGAAGTAAACAAAAAGTAATTAGATGATTTCTGAAAAATTAAAACATAGTGACTAAAATCGTCAAATGAGTTTTGCTCAGTATGTTTGTTTTTGTTGTGGTGGTTTTATGCTACTCTTGTTTAAAAGGAAATCTATTTTTTAAAAGATGTCCAGGATGATCAGAAAATGACAGAGATAAATCCAATTAAGACCTCATTATGATGAAACATAGTGTCTTCAAAGAAAAAGTCCTGGATACACCTAGCCAAACATTAGAGGTCCATTCTTCCAGAGGATGGAACTGTCTGTGATGGTAAAGAAAAAAGACCTATATTCTCAAGGTCAATGAACCAGAGGTGCAAATATAGTTAAGGATGTGTTTTACAACAAGTCCTTATTTTTCCTTTCATCCTTACTGAGACCGTGGTCATTTTGACATTTCCATATTTGATGCTAACCTAACAGCTAATGTGTGTTTTCAAATGTAATAGCTAAAGAAGAATTTTAGAATAGAAGTTCTACCACAATACAGCTTTTAAATATACTTTCAACTATTGTTTGATCTTTTTGCAAGGAAAACTTCTTACGAACTCTAAAGTATTCTTTCATCTGTTCCACTTTAGGTGACCTATTCATTTCATTTTTACCTTCATCACGCATATCCATCACAAAATATGTATGCTTTATTTGTTTTATCTGGTCACGGGATTTTATCTTCAATTTGAGCTGATATGCTCCCTGAGTGTACCTGATGTCAAAAAAAGATGCATTTGCATATCTTACCTGACTTGCAATTAGGGTTATTAGTAGCAACACATCTAGGAAAGATTTTGTGTAAGCTGGGTTCTGGGCTCCTTAGCAACAGATAAAAAAAGAAATCCAGGACATTTCCTTCACAACAATCTCCTTCCATCTTATAGTCTTTTGTTGAGTCTTTTCATTTTAGATTTTCTTCCCAAGAAAGTAGGTAGATATGACTCCCAGTTCCCTAGAGTCTTTTGTTAATACTGTAATGACAGAAGTAGACCACTGAAAGGTGTGCTTGAAGTATGCAATTTCCAGTTTCTTTTGAATGATTCAATGTACACCCTTTGCTTTTGATTCAGACTAAACATAATCAAAGGTATACCTCTAGAAATTATGGATTTTATGCTTGCCAATTCTATCTTTCCCATTTATGAAAAACTGGAAATCAGGAGGTTATCAATATTAAACCTAGGGAAATATGAGAAGGAGGGGATCTCCTTTCTTTTTAATAACGCCTAAGAACTCCATTACATTCATAGTGATTTTTCTTTATTCCATTTTACCCTGATGTCAAACCATTATGATCCTACTTCATTGTAATAAAGTACCCAAAGCATTGGGTGAAACACCGGAAAAAACACTTTTGCCATGCCCCCAGAGTGATTTTTTACTATCCAAGTAGTAATGATATAAATACTTAGGGGGAAAATGGAGATCAGCATATTGATGCCAAATGGATTTCTTTGCATATTCCCAAGTACTTCAAAACCTAATACTTAATTCTGGAAATTAATGTGCAAGTCATTTTTTATTAATCATTAGAAAAAAATACCTAATAAATGGATATATGGTTAATACTTTTAATCTTTGATTTGATTGCATTTGATTTGATTTGATTTGATTTCATTCCATTTCATTTCATTTCATTTTTGGTTGGCCAGCTTATTCTTACATTGAAGCTCAAGTCAACACTGATTACTGGGACCCAGGGGAGGCCCTAGTCAAAAATATTTCCTTTAAGTCGATGTTCAACATTTTGCTCTTTAAGCATTCCCAGCTGCTCAGAAGTAGCAGTTCACACTAACAGCCATTTACAATTGAATGGGTTTTAAAGGACTTTAGACTTCAAAATGAAAACAGTTTTCTCACCTTTTTTTTAACTTAACGAAAAGTCATGGACAACTTACCATATCAATAAGCAATGTACATATCATCAGTTTTATGTTTAAATTATTATACTAGTCCTTAGTGATAGTTACCTTTCACAAAACCACTTTGTTGGTGTGTAACTGACATACAAAAAGCTGTACATTTTATAGGATTTCAAGTCTTTAAAATTTGTTAAAGTTTGGATTTTGACCTAGAATATGGTCTACATTGGTTATAATGT
Source organism: Felis catus (assembly GCF_018350175.1). NCBI lineage: Eukaryota > Metazoa > Chordata > Mammalia > Carnivora > Felidae > Felis > Felis catus. Next base: position 84,505,362 of record NC_058376.1, on the reverse strand, counting down.
TTTATGTGGCCTTAAAAAGAATATATATTCTGCTACTATTTAGTGGATTGTTCTGAAAATGCAAATTGGTTGGTTAGTAGTATTGTTAATATCATCTGTATGCTTTCTATTTTTTTCTAATTTCCAACAATTAGGGAGGGTGAATTGTTAAAATTTCTTAATTCTTAATTCAAATTCTTAATTTGCAATGTACTATTTCTTCTTTCGGTTCGGAGTGTGTTTTAATCAAGTAGAATAAAGTTCTATTATTAGAAGTATGCACATTTCAGGTTGTTATGGTTTCTTCACAAATTGATCTTTTAATCATTATAAAACCTCCCTATTTATTCTTTTAATCAAAGTATATAGTGCACTTATTGATACAGCTGGTTCTAAGTGTCCCGTGTTACTATTTGTTTTATATTAGTCCTATTTATCTTTGTTACTATTTTGCCATGCTATGATTTCTTTGGGATTGGGATCTTGATGATTTCATTTTATCCCTCTATTGGCTTATTAGCTGTAACTCTGTTTTAATTGTTAATATTTTCTCTAGACTTTACAACACTCATGTTTAACTTGTTATGGTCTGCATGTCCATGGAAGTGGACATTATACCACTTCATGTATAATACAAGATCCTTACAACAGTATTCTTCCACTTTACCACTGCCTTGCCTTTTGTGATATTGTCATACATTATCCTTCCACATATATTATAATCTCCTTAATACACTGTTATGCTTTAAACATTAAATTATCTTTTAAGGAGATTAAAATGATTAGGGGCTCCTGGGTGGCTCAGTTGGTTAAGCCTCTGACTTCGGCTCAGGTCATGATCTCGCAATTTGTGGGTTGGAGCCCCGTGACAGGCTCTGTGCTGACAGCTCAGAGCCTGAAGCCTGCTTTGGATTCTGTGTCTCCCTCCCTCTCTGCCCCTCCCTGCTCGTGCTCTGTCTCTCTCTCTCAAAAATAAATAAACATTAAAAATTGTTTTTTTTAATTTATTTAAACGATTAAAAATACTATTATATTACTCAAATATGTTCTATTCCTGGTACTCCTCATTCTTCTGTGTATACATTAGTTTCCATGTGGTATTGTTTTCTCTAAGCTTTAATTTTTTTTCAATATTTTTGTAATGCGAATGGTTAATTCTCTCACTTTTGATTATCTTAATATGTCTTTAACTCATTTTGTAGGATATTTTTGCTGTATGTGGAATTCTAGGTTGATGTTATGGATAAATGTTTGTGTCTTCCAAAATTTAGATATTGAAGCCCTAATACAGTGTTGCTGTATTTAGAGATGGGGTCTTTAAGGAAGTAATTAAGGTTAAATGAGATCATAGGGTGAGACTCTGATCCCATAGGATTAGTGTCCTTATAAGAAGAGGCAGCAGAGATCCCCCCTTTTCAATGCCTATGGAGGAAAGGCCATGTAAAGACAAAGCAAGAAGACAGTTGAATACAAACAAGAAAGAGTCTCATCAGGAATTAAATCAGTCGGTACCTTGATCTTGGACTTCTAGCCTCCAGAACTGTGAGAAAATAAATTTCTGTTAATTAAGCCACCCAGTCTATAGTATTTTGTTATGGCGTCTTGACATGGCTAACACAGTAACTCTTTTGACATTTTAAAGGTCTTGTCCCTTTTCTGGGGCGCTTGGGTGGCTCAGTTGGTTAAGCATCTGACTTTGGTTCGGGTCATGATCTCACAGTTTGTGAGTTCAAGCCCTGTGTCAGGCTCTTTGCTGACAGTTCAGATCCTGGAACCTGCTTTGGATTCTGTGTCTCCCCCTCTCTCTTTCCCTCCCCTGTTCGTGCTCTATCTCTCTTCTTTCTCAAAAATAAATAAACATTAAAAAAAAAATAGAAACTTTTTGAGACATCCTGACTAGAAATCTTCCCATCTTCTCTTCATTTTTTTTCTTTTTAAAAGTTATCTTTTCTTTCTCCTTTTCCTACTTTTTCATGCATTTTCTTAACAAAGGCTAAAAAGGCATAATAAACATAATTTAAAAGTAAAGAAATAAAGACTTCTGTCTTAATTCACAGAATTTTTCCTGCTTCTGCTATTCCTCTATCATCTTTTGTAATGTTCACACTAATACTACAGAAAACATAGCTAATATTTAGTACAAAGCATGGCTTTTCTCCACAAACTATGATGATGATGCTTGGTAATCTATGAAAGAAAACAAGAAACTTGTGGGCCAAGGGTCTGACTTTGGGAGAGAGGCAGGGAGGGAGAATCTCTCTGTGGCTATCACCACAATCCCCACCCAACTGTGTCTGGAGTAGAGACACTTCACAAGAGATAATGGTGTGTCACTGTACTCATTCAACTTCTTCAAAAGCAGGAGATACTCTGTGGTATTCGAGGAAGCTGTCCCTTTTGCCTATGTGATATTTCCTGTTCTTGTTTGTTCTTCTTTTCCCTTACTTTTTTAAAAAAAAATTTTATTATGTTTCTTTATTTTTGAGGCAGAGAGAGACAGAGCATGAGTAGGAGAGGGGCAGAGAGCGGGGGAGACACAGAATCCGAAGCAGGATCCAGGTTCTGAGCTGTTAGCAGAGAGCCCAATGCGGGGCTTGAACTCACAAACCGTGAGATCATGACCTGAGCCAAAGTCGGACGCTCAACTGACTAAGCCACCCAGGCGCCCCTAGTTTACTTTTAGTAGTCACCACCTCTCTTTGTATTATCCCTCATCCTTATTAACGGCCCTTTTAAGGTACTTGAAAATTAAAACATGGAAAGGCAAAAGGTCCATATTAGCTATCTATTGTGGCACAACAGACTATGGCAAGTTTAGGGACTGGAAACAACAAACATTTGTTCTCTCGGTTTCTGTGGGTCAGGAATCCAGGAGTGGCTTAAATGGATAGTTCTGGCTCAGGGTTTAGCATGAGGCTGCAGTCAAGGTGTCAACTGATGTTGCTGGCATTACAGGGCCCCACCGTAGGAGGATTTGCTTCCAGGTTTACTCACACGGCTGTTGGCAGGCCTTCAAAGACTTGCTTCCAAACCCATTCATGTGGGTCCCTGCACAGAGTCACCTCATGACACAGCAGCTGGCTTTCCCCAGAGCAAATGATCCAAAAGAGAGCCCTCAAGAAGGAAACCACAATCTTTATATAACCCAGTCTCAGAAGTGACATCCCTTCACTTCTGTCATATTCTATTCATTAGAAGGAAGTCAATAAATCCAGGCCACACTCGAGGGGAAGCAATTACATAAAGGCATAAATACTGGGAGTCACAGAACATTGGGGTCCTCTTAGAAGATGCCTAAGGATCTTCTAGACCAGGGGTTCCCAAATTTTCACCACCAAGAAATACTTAAACATCCCATATATTTTGTGTTTTGAATTTTTCTTCTGGGCAGATCTTATTTGTTAAGTAACAGATTGTTTCCTCACTTTTATTCATATAAAATTGTAATATACAATATAGTAAAACCCATAGTCAATCATCAATATTTAAAATTAATGAATTTATGTAATTAATTACATGGCTAATGCATTAATTCCCTTGTAGGGCCTCAGCTAATATAAACATGTCCTTTTTTTTTTTAATTTTTTTTTTAAACGTTTATTTATTTTTGAGACGGAGAGAGACACAGCATGAACGGGGAAGGGGCAGAGAGAGAGGGAAACACAGAATCGGAAGCAGGCTCCAGGCTCTGGGCCATCAGCCCAGAGCCCCACGCGGGGCTCGAACTCACGGACCGCGAGATCGTGACCTGAGCCGAAGTCGGATGCTCAACCGACTGAGCCACCCAGGCGCCCCTAAACATGTCCTTTCACTTAAACTTTTTGAAATCCTGAAAATGGGCCCCAGTTTCTCATTGTTTCCTTTATAAATTCTTAGAGGTTCAGATTCAATAGCATTGATCTAGTCAAATCCCATTATTTCGTACATTAAGAAACTGAATCCCAGAAAGGCAAGCATTAGAACTGGATCTACAGTCTTTATCTCTTGGCCCTCTCTCCACTATAGCACAGTGATGTTCCTGGTCTTATCCTTCACTCTCAAAGACTGGCAAAGGGCACTTAATAAATCACAATGATGATTATAATAATGATATTAAGATTTATATGCTAGGGCGCCTGGGTGGCTCAGTCATTAAGCATCTGATTTCAGCTCAGGTCATGATCTCACATGATCTCACATGGTGAGTTCGAGTCCCACATCAGGTGAGCTCAAGCACCGCATAAGGTGAGCATGAACCCTACTTCAGGTGAGCTCTTGCCCCGTTTCTGGTGAGCTCCAGCCCCACTTCGCGTAAAATCACAAGCCCTGGGTATAAGCCCTGCTTCTCTCTCCCTCCCTCTCTCCCCTCTCTCTCTCTCTCTCTCTCTCTCTCTCTCTCTCTCTCTGCCCCTCACTCACTTGCACCCCCTCTCTCTTTCTCTCTAAAAAAGAAAAGATTTATATGCTATGGCAATCATTTTACAATATATTTAAGTTAAATCATCATCCTGTACAACTTAAACTTACACAGTGCTATATGTTAATTATATCTCAGTAGAACTGGGTGGGGGAAAGATTTATATGGTAAAGCTAATGTTATTAAGCATTCTCAGCTTAAAGAGATTAACTTCTTTTAGCCACACTAGCCACAGTTAATGGAACATTTTATTCCACTTGATACAGATCAAATCCTGGTCTTAGAATTTGCATTATTCTAATTGTTAAAAAAAAAAAAAAGACTTATGATGGTTAAGGGTGGTTTACTATGCTGAATAATTTGCCTATCAACTAGAAAACAAGTTGAAAGCATCACTTTAAACCTGTAAACCACCCATAGTTCCAATGTGGGTGAAAATTAGTAAACATGAGTTAGAATGGCCTAATCAGTTAGTGTAAAGTCTCATTAGCCCAACTCACTGGCACTAGGACAGCAGGGAGGCTTGCACACTGACAGCTTTCATTGTTAAGCACTGGGTCATTATGGCTCAACGTGGAATAGCATGAGTACCATCTAAATATTACAAAATGACACAAGGTACAATGATAATAATTTTTACCATCTCATCTCCTAAAGTAAAAAAGTAAAATTTGCTTTGTGGTCTTAGAGGAGCTCTTTCAGATAATTTAGAAGTTAATCATAAAGGGTGTTTGAGAGGTGTGCACAAACACACACACAAAACACTATTATAACATTTGTAGAGATGTTATGTGCCCTCTCTGTTTTTGAAAAAGTCTGGACTAATCGGAGTCCAGATTTTGGCTTTTGAAAAAGCCAAACTAATCAGAGTTGCCTAAAAGATGAATCACCATTCTGGAAGAGCCAATAGAATTGGGTGCAGAATATCTGGATTCAAAGACTGACTCTACATTTAGCATTTATGTAATCTCAGCTGAATCACTTCACTTTACTGGACCCCTGGTTCTTTATAAAATGACATAATGTTAGTGGCTTTCAAATTGCTCTCTGGAGCCCCAGGTGTTTTTTGGAAGCAATTTTGGGGGTTTGAGAAGATGCCTTCAACCACCCTCAAATTCCACCAAACCAGCTCCGTTTTTGCCTTCTCATGCATTGGGCTTCTGAATATAATTTTTTGTGGCCAAAAGTGTTTTGAAATCATTGGTCTAGTGGAAGTTAAAAAAAAAAAAGCAGCATGGAATTATATTGCTAGGTTGGTAAAGACCTTCATAATGTAGTGATAGAAAGTCTAGATGATCCTGAAAGGTCACTGTCAGGATCTCTCCCTACCGAAAGATACTGGAGATGCTGGATTAGAGGCATCAAGCTGAGCTCTTGCTGAGGTTCAGGAATGACTCCAGTCATCAGTCAGTGTGAGAGAGGCAGCTATCTAGGAAGCCATCAAGAAATGAAGACAGCCCCAGAAGTTAACTTTTCTTTTCAAACACTTTTTATTTTATATGATGCATAAACAAATTCTTATAAAAGAATTCTTGGGGCACCTGGGTGGTTCAGTCGGTTAAGCGTCTGACTTCGTCTCAGGTCATGATCTCGCGGTCCGTGAGTTTGAGCCCCGCGTCGGGCTCTGTGCTGACAGCTCAGAGCCTGGAGCCTGTTTCGGATTCTGTGTCTCCCTCTCTCTCTGACCCTCCCCCGTTCATGCTCTGTCTCTCTCTATCTCAAAAATAAATAAACGTAAAAAAAATAAAAATAAAAAAAAAAAGAATTCTTGTAAAAATCAAACATCACTCTTCCCACTATGGACAACCACTATTCTCAGTTTGGTCTGTGCTGCCACAGATCTTTTTTTCTATGCGTCTGTGTTTTATACAAGTGTGTGCACATACACCATTTTTTAAAAAATAAACTTTAAGCATGGGTGTGCAATTTGCTTCATTTGCTTATATGCATGTCTGGGAAATTTCAGTATCAGTATATGTACTGATTATTTCAAAATAATTTCATTGCATTTTATAATATAGATATGCCATAATCATTTAATAATTCCCAAATTAGGGGTTTCAAGTTATTTGCAGTTTTTTATTGATATAAACAATCAACATCATCGTACATACATCTTCATGTACAAACACGATTTATTTCTATAGGATGGATTACTAGAAGTAGAATTGCTATGTTAAAAAGTACAAATGGAGCTCCTGGGCAGCTAAGTTGGTTAAGTGTCAGATTCTCAGTCATGATCTCATGGCTTCATGGGTCCGAGCCCTGCATCAGGCTCTGTGTTGGCAGTACGAAGCCTGCTCGGGATTTTCTCTCTCTCCCTCTCTCTCTGCCCCTCCCCACTTGCCTTGTCTCTGACTCTCTCAAAATAAATAAATAAACTTAAAAAAGAAGTATGAAAATTTTGGGCACCTGAGTAGCTCAGTTGATTAAGCATCCAACTCTTTTTTTAAAGTTTTTTTTTCTTTTATTTATTTTTGGGACAGAGAGAGACAGAGCATGAACAGGGGAGGGGCAGAGAGAGAGGGAGACACAGAATCGGAAACAGGCTCCAGGCTCCGAGCCATCAGCCCAGAGCCTGACGTGGGGCTCGAACTCACGGACCGCGAGATCATGACCTGGCTGAAGTCGGACGCTTAACCAAGTGCGCCACCCAGGCGCCCCAAGCATCCAACTCTTAATGTCAGCTCAGGTCATGATCTCCCAGCTGAGTACGAAGCATGCTTCTCCCTCTTCCTCTCCCTCTGCCCCTGACCCACCCATGCGTGTTCTCTCTCTCTCTCTCTCTCTCTCTCTCTCTCTCTCTCTCTCTCTCAAAAAAATATATAAAAGTTTTTAAGCTGCATCTATTTACCCAAATACCAACAAGTATGTTTCTCTATATATTTGTCAACAATGAAAATTAACTCTCTTGACTTTTACCAAATTGACAACAAAACTTTTGATATGTTCATCTCTATTTCCTTAATTACTAGTGCAAATGATCATCATTTCATCTATTTGTTGCATAATCTTTGTATTAGAGGAAGCATTAACTATGGAAATCTAGAACTAGATTTTAGTCCTCGTTTTGTAATTAGCTTTGCAGACTTTGATTAACTAAATTGACCTTTCTGAACCTCAGTTTCTCAATCTCACAAACAGAAATAATAATCTTAGCCCTGCCTTACTCCACAAGTTGTTGTCAGTGGTCAGAAAACAAAGAATGAAAATGCAAGTAGAAAATTCTAAAATGCTAGACAAATAAATGGGATTTCTCTTCATTTTAAAAGCAGGTGCAACATTATTGAATAATTTTGTAATTGGGAATTTTTCCAGACAAAAGAAGGCTGGTGCATGCAGCTTCTCATTTACCTACTAACTGTAGGTTCTCCTCAGACACACCATAAGTGTAGAGGGCAAAGTTACTTGTTCGGTTCCAGCATTTCTCTCCACTCCAACCTGGCCTGGATGAACACAGAAGAGAGCTTACTCCTTGTGAGATTCCTAATACAAGTTTGCTATTTCAAGGAGTTCGGTGGGGGTGGATCCTCTGCCGCAGCTTCTATGGTTCATCCATCAGCAACAACAATGCCATCTGGTTACCGGGGACCAGTGAGGCATAAAATGCCTAGAAAAGCAGCTGTCTTCCCCTTTACCTGTGTCAGAATTACTAATTAAGTGACAAATTTGCCTTCGGTTATAAATGAAATTACGTGCTTCTGAAACTAATACAGCTTTTACTCTTTCTGGCTGCATTTTTCAGTAACTGTAACTCTTCCTTTAAAAGAAATTTATACTTCCATGAAACCAGGATAAAAATTCCCATCTGGCCATCTGGGTTTTTTTAAAGATGATGTATGCAATAATTTGTGTGAACCTTTAAATGTCATCTTACCTCTTGCTTTTACCGTGAGGTGAAACTAAGTTGACTCTTTATGCTTAGTTTCCTTTCCCCAGTATGTGTTCCTAATATTATACATGACAGAATTCTCATTTTCATTTTTTCCCACTACCAATTCACATTGCCAGTGTATCACATAAACCTTAATGTGAGGGCAATGTGACTGAGTTCTAGTGATGTTACCCTTCACAAATTTTATAAAACTTCATGTAAATTAAAATAGGCTATTTCATACTCCCAAAATGTCAGCACCTCCTCTGTGTAATCTATTGGGTAAACCAGGAATTAGAAAAGCTCAAATAGGATTATATTTTCTACAGTCAACAATTTTACTCCTACAGATTTTGGTAACTAATATGTGAAGAAGCACAATATATTCTTCAGTGTTCAGCACAAATAAAATTATTTCCCAAATGTCAATCTTCTCCACACGTAATAAACCCTTTCCCCTCATACTCTAAGGTCCCAACTCTGGTTTTTCACACCTCTGAACAAAGGGATTAACAGATTCAAGAAAATCATATTTCCTCCACTTTTAGGGGTTCTTCCTTCTTTGGGGCCATTTTGGATGGACATCTAAATGTTTGGATACCCAGATCAAAAGGATGATGACCCCAAATTATGGTATCTTTCCTAAATATCTTGAAGACTTGGTCTATTTGGTAATAGGAAGGATTAATTTGGACCAGACTGTACCATTTGCAAAGGGACTCAAATGTGTAGAGCCACCAAGGCAGACCTGCCTCTCAGTGCTTTATGTTAGGTCATTATCAAGTTCCTTCTCATTTTCCCTAGAAAGGGTAATATCATAACCCTTTCAAACATACTGCATTTATGGGCAATGTTAACATTTCAATGCAATCATCATTCGATGAGTTTCTATTATAATAAAAGCCCTGGACTATGGGATGTGAAAGAGATAAATATGAGTACTTAGCCGGCCTCAAGAGGTTTTTCATCTTACTGGAGAGTTGTCATAAATAAGTACAATATAAGACAAAATGTAGAATTTTCTTGAAAATGGGGAACAATAATATGTACAAGGTAGAGAAAACTGTCTGATAGTTTGCTGGGTCACATGGAACCACTGGGTTGTCCTGTCTGAGTATCAGTTAATACATGGGCAATCTCTACATCTTTGTTCAAGTCTCTCTGTTGCTCCTATGGCTCAGCCTCGAAGTTCACTTGCGTAGTGTTGAGTGTGGGAAGTGTTTCATGTTTTAGAGGAAATGCCAATAGGAAGATTCATTTTTGGCTAGAATTCCCAACAGGAAACAAATTGTTGAACCAGAAAGATTTACAATGTTCTTCAATCTTCGATGTGCATATGAATCACCTGAGTGACCTGGTAAAATGCAGATTCTAATTCAGCAGTTCTTGGAGTGGGGGTGGGGGGATGTATCTGAGATTTTATATTTATAACAAGTCCCCAGCTGATGTTGATGCACTGGCCCATACTTGGGAATCCTTGTAGCAAGGATTTACAACATTGCTCCCACAGTTGCAGAAGACACCGATGTGGCCGAGAAAAAGTTGTCAGAGACTTCAGCCTAAGGAGAGAAGAACAACTAAAGCAGACAGCCAACACTTCACAGAGCATAATGGAGGGAAGTGAAGCCTTTTACACAAATCATGTGAGAAGGATTCAGTATTTAAAAGCTACATTTTGTGCAAGGACATGGGCAAATGTTTAGAACAATTCTGTCATTAGTAACAATGGATCTCAAGGAGAACTGGCATCCCCGGCCGCCACAAGAACATGGGAACATGGGAACAGAGAATTTAAACTGGAGCACAACAATCTCCCCACCAGGTTACTAGTCTCACGAGTTCCTCAATGATCAAGAACTGAAGCCTGATATGAGAACATATTTCACGTCCTTCATGCACATACTTATTCAAGAGTGAGGATTCAATCACACTCAACAAACCCTTTTGCTTTCTGCCTGAAGTACCACGCTAAAGAAACTCTTTTGTTACTAATAGAGGTATGAACACGGTAGGCCCCATCTGAATACTGAAAGTCAAGATCTAGGTGCCTGGATCATTGATATAGTTGAGTCTCCACATATGCTACTACAGAAAAAAATAATTGAAATAAGATGTGCTTGCATTCAGTCTTTTGGTTTTAAAGTATATGGCAAAGCAAAAGGATCTTGTTGTAAGATTCTTATATCTTGTTGTAAGATTCTTATACTTCCAAGGAAAAAGAGCCACAGCATAGACCTTCAGATGGATATTATAGCCAAGTTCCAGGGTAGCATATTTTCTTAGTGATAATAGACATTATGCCTGGCTGCTAACTCTGAGTTGAAGTCAAAACCAGACAAAGCAGATTTCCCCTCCTTCTGAAGGGGGATTTTTACTATTATTTTCAGGGAAGAGGCTAAGTAATCTTCTGTTGAATTCTGAACTTATTACCCGATAGACTTAAGGTTTCTTACACTACCCAAAAGTCCTCAGAATATTTTATCTAATAAAGGGAGAGTTATATCAATCTCCAATTGCTTTATTTAAAACAACTACTTTAAAACTTCAATTTAAATAGTTTCAGTAAGAACTGGCCCATCATCAAATTGTGTTGAATCCTTCCGACCTCTCATTCACAATGGGCATTATGGTTTATTCTTTAATGTACATTAATTTGGTTCAGGCAGGATCCAGACTGCACATCTCAGCATTCTACTTGAATAAAGAAGAAAGCATTCAATTCCCCTCCATAGCAAATTCAGCCTTCCACAAGTCAGCTCTGCCAGTCAGTGATGGCTGCATTGCAAAAACTGCTTTGCGAATGTTTTGCTGGGTTTTGTTGCTAGGTGATGACCCGGGAAAACTTTGCAATTCCTGCTGAGAGGTTTAAAAAAAAAATGTGCCTGTAACCAGTTTCATATTAAAGAGGAGGGGGAAAAAATAGGGCAGAGTGCACCTTAATTCCTCAAGGTTTACTCCTTGCCCTATACTCCCCCTTAGCTGTCAGATAGAGAAATGTTGGCCACTAAGAAATGTATACACACAACACTGGGGGAAAAAAGAGAAAGAGAACAATATTCAGTTTATCACCCACCAAACTAGAGTAGAGTTAATAAAACAGAACTTGTCAACTCTCTTCCTTTTAGTCTGAATAGAACTTAAATAACTTAGGGATAGAGTAGGGGGTGGGTGGAGGAAGGAGGTGAATGAAACACCAACTCATTCTCCCAACATGTTTTTCTGTTCCACATATTACCAAAGACCCTTCGCTTAAGAAATTGGCCTGAAACTAGAGTCAGCTTGTACCTGAGCTGTGTTTCAGAAACCCTTGGCCTGGACCCGACTTTCCAGCCAAGCAGCAGGGATTCCTGGGAAAGCCCAGAGGCCTGTCTGAGGCCTGGTCCTATGTCAGTGATTGATGAGGACAAGTGCGAGAGGTGACACACTGTGAAATCAGACTGAGGCACAAAGAGTTAATCCTTGGGCTTTTTCCAAACTGGGTCCTTTGAGGGAGAAATAATATTTATTCCTTCCTTTGTTAATTTTGCAGCTAAAAAAGCACTCTTGATATCTTATTCACTAGGCAAGATGCCAGCCTGCAACCTCCTAAAACTTTAGGAGGTAAACACCACACTAGTGGCAGTAATTACTTGTCCCTGTTGCACTACCGTCATTAAATTATTTTAAACTGCTGATTTAACAAGTGCTATAGTATAACCAATAGAGAGAGAAGAGCAGTTGTTGCTGCATACAAATTTCCTCTCACAAATTAAAGGGCCTACCTATAAATCATAGGGGAGAAAAAAACTAAACAGTTACAACTCTAGCACTCTGGGCTTCTCTATTCTCAGAAATGTGGCGACAGCTTGGTAGTAAGAGTCCCCTTCTCTCCTCCACTAGAGCATTCGTTTGCACTCGCTCCCCACTGGGTCCTCTCCTGGGAGGACAGGGAAGGCCATGTGTGTCTTTGACTTAGAGACGCAGGCGAGTTTCTTGTACTTTCATACCCTCCATAGCAGATGCACAAACTTCAGCAGCGTCTTTTTAACACTTCATTAATTATTGAACTGTGCCAAGAGTAATTATTGAGCTATGCCAGGAGTCCTTTTCTCCCACATCAGTAAACAGTAATTTAGAAAAGGGGGGTTATAACCTTAGGGTGAGCAACGTTTTCCCCCCACAGCTGTGTGGTGAGCTCAACAATACTGCATATGCTTCAACAAATGAGGAGGTCCACAGCCCAGGCTCTGCTGCACGCAGGAAATGTTATGGCCAGCGAAAAGAAACCCACCAAGCTAATTGTGTGACACAAAATTTGGAACATCTCATTTGCTAACAAATCCAAGATATCTGTTCTGACTTTACGCTTTTGCCCCAATTTAATAAATAATAATAATAATAATAAATCCAATAACAGCAAGGGAATAGACATCCAGGATTTTCTTCATATGTTATAATGGAAACATGCAAATATTGATAAAACACACTCTCAATTACTAATTTCTTTCTTTTGCCATTGTTCAGTAGGATCTTAATTCTCTCCCTTTCTTTCAGTTAACAGATGTTGCTTCGTGGTCACTTGACAACCCTAATCCTGGAACTCAACAAAATAGAAATGTCTTTTTCCTACATTTTTGGAGTCAAATCAGACAGAGACGAGGCTATTCGGAGGTAGCCTTCTGGCTATTTGGAGCAGGGGGTTTCGCTGTTTGCATTTCAGAACAATAGAACCGCAGGGCTAGAAGTTTACTTAGTACAACACTCTCTCCAACCCACATGATATTTAAATTCCCTCCAAACGATTTCCCCCCAAAAAAGTGGTTAGTCAGTCTCTGTTTCAATTGAAAAGAAAGTTTTTCTGTCACAAACAACTCATTCTGCTTTAAGATGACCAGCATTCGAGAGTTCTATCTCATATGTAGCAGAAATCGGTCTACTTTTAGCCTCTGGGCATCAGCCCGTCAGTGGAGATGCAGAACAACTTGGTACATATTTCAAGTCAGCTGGGAGTTCCTATAGCAGTTTTCAATCTTCAGGGTGGAGAAAAAAATTTTAGTGCTAAAAATGCAAATTCCAGGTTTCCATGTCCCTAGGGGTCTGATTTCAGGAGGTATTCACACAGTTCACAATCACACTGCTCTAAGACTTGTCTTCCCAAGGCCTGATGTCTTCAGACTCTTTCAGCTAATTCTCATGAGGAGTAACAAAGGCCCCAGTGAGAACCACATTGCCAGATCCAATGATCAGCTCTCTGTTCTCGTCTTGCTCATGTTGAGTCACTTTGTCCTTCCTGAAATGTCTTGTTCACCTGACCTCTGTGACAGCACAGAGTCCTGCTTCTCCTCCCTCACTGTCTGCTAACATAGCACAGTGGCTATGCTTGAGTTCCTTTCAGACCATATGAAGTGAACGCCCACCTCAGGGTTCTGCACTTTCTTCTTCCCCTGCATGGAATGCTTTTCTTCCACTTAGGATGCCCTCTCTTAGCTATCCCAAGTCTTTGATCAAATGGCCACTCTTCAGAGATACTTCCCTTACAAACTTATCTGAAATAGCCTTCATCTATTCTCTATCCCCTTACACTGCCTTACTTTCTTCCAGAATTTGTTACTATCTAACATTATCAGACATATTCCTTGGTTCATTTGTTTATTTCTTGCCTCTTCAGTAAGAATGTAAACTACAAGAGGGTTATTTGATAATCTGCCATTTCCTGAGTACCTAACACAATGCCTGACACATAGTAAGCACTCCAAAACATTACTTGTCAAAAGAATGAGAAAAAAAATAGCGCTGAATCCTTTCACAAGACTGGTTAAGTCTGTCTATGTCCTTTCAAAGGTATGCTGCCCAGAACTACTCACAGACTCTATAATAAAACAGAATAATCTATCTCTTTGTTTAGAATACTTGATTTGTACAAATGTGGCATCCATTTTCATTCACTTTTAGGGCAGCTATGTCAAACTATTGAATCACATTAAGCTTACACAGCTGCTAAGCCACATTGCCCTGTGCAGCTGGATATTTGGGACCCAGCTCAGGATCTCACATGCATCTCTGTTAAATATTCTCTGATTAAACTTGCTCCAGCCTATTAAAATTCTTTTGGATACTAATTCTGTGATTAAGCACATTCCTATGTCAATATATCTTTTGCATTCATTTTATATGCATATTGATTTGTTCTCTTGTTCCAATCATTAATTTTTTAAAAAGGCAGTGAAGAAAAATTGACAGACCAAGGTTTACATTTGAGAACTGCCACTCAGTAGCTGTGTGGCCAAGCTTAGTCAGGCTAATCAAATTCTCCAACTTCCCATTTCTTCGTACAAATGATGGAGATATTAATACCTATTTGATAAGCTTGTTGGGAGAATAAAATAAGATCATAAAGTGTTGAGTACAGTTCCTGGAATGGGTAAATGAATTTTATTCTAACACTCAGCACAATGCCTGACACACAATAGACACTAAATGAAACACTTTGTCAGTTATTGACCAGGACAAGGGCCCAGTTAACGTGGTAGGACTCTAGAACTATTCATCAAGGTTATTAACGACCCATTAATTAGCTTTCTTTGAGGTTCAGTTATTTCCTTGGCCATTTATAAATACATCTCCTGGTACTGACATCCTGTTACTCTTCATTTTGTTTTATTTTATTTTATTTTATTTTTTTAACTAAAAAAAAATTTTAACGTTTATTCATTTTTGAGAGACCGAGAGAGACACAGCATCAGCAGGGGAGGGGCAGAGAGAGATGGAGACACAGAAACAGAAGCAAGCTCCAGGATCGAGCTGTCAGCACAGAGCCTGATGCGGGGCTTGAACTCACAAACTATGAGATCGTGACCTGAGCTGAAGTGGGATGCTTAACTGACTGAGCCACCAAGGCACACCTTTCTTCATTTTGTTAAAGAAAAGTTCAAGAGAGACAGCCAAATGCAATCCTGAAGTATGCATATGCTGTGCTTAGTGCAGTCTCCTGAACTACCAAACTAGGATTCCTGCCTCCCCGCCCCCCCCCCCCCCCACACACACACACAAAAGAAAATTTAACTTATTTGGCGTGACTTAGTGAACCTACTGCTTTCTTTTCCATATGTTCACAAATCCTACTTTCATCTGGACTTGATGCCTGGATTACCAGTTTGTCACTTGATTACCAATGGGTCATATGTCCCTCTTCTAGTGCTTCTTCCATTCTCCACTCTTTTTCTCAGTGCCTTGGAGTAGGTAATCCAAAACAGGAAACCAGTACTCATTTGTTGCAGCCAAGATGCTCACTTACAAGTTCACACCTCTGAAGTTTCAAGAGTCTCTTACTTTTCTCAAATTTGATTGTTTATTCTTATCCATTTCCAAGAAAAGTATATTTCTACATTCACACTTAGAGAACACAAATCAGAAAATCAGAGTCTGAGTAATCTAAGCTTCTCTTTCTTCTTTCCATCAGAAATAGGAAGGCAAAGACCTCCTTTCTGAATGAATATACAGGAGAATTTCTTGTTTCCTTAACTGAGAACTAATGCTTACTGTCAGGCTGCAGTCTGAGACAACCTCTATACAGGAGTCAGGGCAAGTTCCCATCAGCTCTGAGAATAAACCTTCTAGACTCAGGCTTTCCAGGATTTGTCACATAGTCAGCATTATATAAATGTTAGCTTTCAAGATTAGTCTCCAAAAAACCTAGTATTGCTCTCTTCGAACTCTCATAACACTTTATCCAGCCTTATTTGGAAGAATAGTCTGATATTCTTTCCATATTGTGAGAGCCTCAAGTAGAGGGACTGCAGTTTATTCATCTTCACATAAAAAGAATAATCCATTAATTAATGATTCCACAAAAAAGGTGATTTTATTGATATCTTTATCATTTATAGTGACTAATTGCTTCTAAATTATCTTAGTCATTTCTTTCTTTGATTGCTTTAAATGGCTAATCTTCATTTACTTGGTTCCCTTTCTTTATGTAGAATACAAAAATACATTTTAGTGTAGAATTGTGTAAATTATAGTAACTATTGGAAGTTAGTCAACTGCCACTTGCTATATTTCAGTTATTTATTTGGCGTTTTAAATGTGCACTCAGTCAACCTCAGAGAATGCAAAATCTTCAGCAGTCTAAAACTTAATTAAATGGGAGGGTGTTGCAAGATAGTAGTGTAGGAAGACACTGAACTCACTTCCTCCTATGGACACACCAAACATTCAGCTACATATAGAAAAATCTGTCTCTGAAAAAGACCTGAAAACTAACTGAATAGCTATCTCCTGCACTACAAACAATAAAATGGCCACATTAAGAAGGGTAGGAAAAGCAGAGATGTAGTCTTGCCAAAACTCCCACCCCTGGCATGGTTACCCGTGAACAGGAGGGATCTCACACACACAGAATACATTCCTGAGGAATGAGGGGTCCAAGTCCATCAGTCCACTCCAACCCTCGGGATCTACAATGGAGACATGAGCCCCCAAAATGTCTAGCTTTGAAAATCAATGGGGCTTATATCAAGGAAACTCAAAGATCTGTAAAAAAAAAAAAAAAAAAAGTAAGACTCCACTCAAAAATTTGTCACTTGGAAGGAACCACTTACTCTGAGATCCATTGCAAAAGAAGCAAGTTGAACTTCTGGGGAAGATGATAGAGTAGGAGGACCCTAAGCTCACCTCATCCCACAGATACAACCAGATAATAGCCACTTCAGTGTAAATAACCCAGAAAACAACCCAAGACCTGGTAGACTACTCTCCAAGCTAAATGTAGAGAAGAGGTCACATTGAAAAGGGTAAGAAGTGTGACACATGGACTGGAGCTAAACAGACCCACAGGACTGGCTGTGGGAGGGAGGGATACTGCAGCCACAAAGAGGGGAAAGAAACAGACTCTCACACTAGACAACAGAACAGGGAAGACGAATCTCCACATTTGGCTTGAAAACCAGAGGGGCCGGGGCGCCTGGGTAGTTCGGTCAGTTAAGTGGCCCACTTTGGCTCAGGTCATCATCTCACGGTGTGTGAGTTCAAGCCTCCTGTCGGGCTCTGTGCTGACAGCTCAGAGCCTGGATCCTGTTTCAGATTCTATGTCTCCCTCTCTCTGGTCCTCCCCCACTCGCACTGTGTCTTTCCCTCTCTCTCTCAAAAATAAATAAACATTAAAATGTTTTAAATAAAGAAAATAAAAAGAAATAAAAGAAAGCCAGAGGAGCCAGATTTCCCAAATTCTTACAATCACCAGGGCTTAAAACCTGGAACTTTAAAAATCAGCAGGCTAATGAGAGAGCCAGAGAGGTGAGAGGAAATTAAGACCCTGCCCTAAAAAAGATAGCACAAACAAACAACCCCAAAAAGATACAGTATAGAAGCAGCAGTTTTAAAACTGCCTGGGTGAGGACACTTGGGTGGCTCAGGTGATTGAGTGTTTGACTCTTAATTTCAGCTCAGGTCATGATCCCCAGTTGTGGGATTAAGCTCCTTGTTGGGCTCTACACTGAGCATGGAGCCTGCTTACGATTCTTTCTTTCCCTTGCCCCCCTCCCTCCCACCACTCTCTCTCTAAATTTTTTTTTTAAATGTCTGGGGGTATACAGGAGGAATATGATTTTACTAATCTCAGAGCATGTGCTGGTAGGGCAGGGATCTTTGGGAGACTTCTCCAGGAACAAATGAGCTGACAGGTGCCATTTTCCTCCCCCACCTCCCAGCTTAAAGCCATCATGGTGCCAACACTTGCTATGTAGCTTGATAACAGTCCACCTTGCCACGTGTTCTTCTGTGGACACACCCCTTCCAAGACACCTGGCTCCAGGTCTCCTCCCAGAGCAGACCACAAACCTTGCTAACACTGAATGTCCTGCTACCATACACTTCAGTGGCTCTGTCTTCTCCAACTTGGCCTTCCTCAGTCCCAGCTACCGCAGTTACCCTTTGGCACAGACATTGCTGGCACCATGCAACAAACTCTCATGTTCTCTTGCAGTTTGGTCCTACTGCATCTCTAGCAAATGCCTGGTGTGACTCAACTTAAGCCCAAGGCAGCCCCAGACTGGCCCACTAATAACACAGGGACTAAACCCTTCCCACAACAGGCAAAGAGAGTCATTGCAGTGACTGGACTCAAAGCAAAAGCAGCTCAGCCACAACAATAGGGTGCAGCAACATGCATAGGAGACACCCCCAAAGAATCAAGTTCGGGTGAACAGGGGACATTGCACTGCAGGGCACTACAGGACCTCTTCTTCATAAGACCACTACTTTCAAGAGAAGACGTAGCCAACTTTCCTAATACATATAAACAGATACAGAGAGTTAGACAAAATGAGGAGACAGAGGAATATGTCTCAAATGAAAGAACAGAACAAATTCACAGCAAAAAGACCTAAACAAAATGGAGTTAAGAAATATGCCTGAGAGACAATTCAAAGTAATGGTCATAAAGATATTCACTGGACTTGAGAAAACAGTGGGGGACCTCAATGAGACTCTTAACAAAGAGATAGAAAATATTAAAAAGAACCAATCAGAGATAAAGACCTTAATAACTAAAACTAAAAATACACCAGAGGGAATAAACAGTAGACTACAGGAAGCATAAGAATAAAACTGTGACCTGGAGGAGAGAGCAATGGAAAATAATCAAGCCAAAGAGGAGAGAGGGGAAAAAAACACAATAAAAACACAATAGAAAATTTTTTTAAGTTTATTTATTTTGAGAGAGAGAGAGAGCATGAGCAGGGTAGGGTCAGAGACAGAGAAAATCCCAAGAAGGCTCTGCATTGTCAGTGCAGAGTCCAATGCAGGACTTGAACTCACAAACCATGAAATCATGACCTTAGCCAAAATTAAGAGTCAGACACTTAACCAACTGAGCCACTCAGATGCCCCTGAAAATACATTAGATTAGGAAACTTGGTGACACCATCAAGCAAAATAACGTTCACATCAAAGGGATCTCAGAAGGAGAAGAAAGAGAAAAGTGGGTAGAAAATTTATTTGAAGAAATAATAGCTACGAAAATCCCAGATCTGGGGAAGGAAACAGAGAGTCCCCCAAAAATCAACCCAAGGAAATCTACACCAAGGCACATAGTAATTAAAATGACAACAAGTAGTGCTTAAGAGAATTTTTAAAGCAGCAAGAGAAAAGAAGATAGTTACATACAAGGGAAACTCCATAATGCTATCAGCTAATTTTTCAACAGAAACTTTGTAGGCCAGGAGGGAGTGGCATAATAAATTCAAAGTGCTGAAAGAAAAAAAACGTGCAGCAAAGAATACTCTATCCAGCAAGGCTATCATTCAAAACAGAAGGAGAGAAAAAGAGTTTCTTTAACAAATAAAAGTTAAAAGAATTCATGGCCACTAAGCCAGCTCTACAAGAAATGTTAAAGGGGACTCTTTGAGAGGAAAGCAAAGACCATAGGTAGAAATTAGAAAAGTAGGAAGCACATAAGCAGCAAAAATTAAGTATATCTATAAAAATCAGTTAAGGGATTCACAAAATGAGAGGATGTAAAGTATGACACCATATACTTAAAACATATGGGGGAGAGGAGTAAAGAATGGGTTCAAACTTAAGTGACCATCAACTTAATATAGACTACTATATGCAGACGATATTATATACAAACCTAATGGCAACCATAAATCAAAAACCAGTAATCTATAAGCAAAAAATAAAGAGAAAGAAGTTCAGGTATATCACCAAAAAAAACCAACAAACTGTGAGAAAAGAGAGCAAGAGAAGAAAGGAACAGAGAAGAACCACAAAAGCAACCACTACACAAGTAACAAAATGGCAATAAGTACATATCTATCAATAATTACTTTGAATGTAAATGGATTAAACACTCCAATCAAAGACAGAGTGTGATGAATGGATAAAAAAGCAAGACCCATGTATATGCTACCTTCAAGAGACTCATTTCAGAATTAAAGACACATGCTGAATGAAAGTTGAATGTAGAAAAGCATTTATCATGCAAATGGAAGTGAAAAGAAAGCTGGGGTAGCAATATTTATATTGGACAAAATACTTTAAAAAAAGACTGTAATAAGAGACAAAGAAAGATACTACATAATCATAAAGAAAATAATCCAACCAGAGGATATAACAATTGTAAATATTTATTCACCCAATATGGGAGGCCCAAAAACATAAGCAGTTAATAACAAACATAAAGGAAATAATCGATAGTAATACAATTACAGTAGGGGACTTTAAAACCCCACTTACATCAATGGATAGATCATCCAAACAGAAAATCAACAAGGAAACAGTGCCTTTGAATGACACATTGGACCAGATGGATCTAACAGATATATTCACAACATTCCAACTCAAAACAGCAGAATATTTTTTTCAAGTGCACATGGAACATTCTCTAGAACAGATCACATATTAGGCCACAAAACAAGTCTCAACAAATTTAGAAAGATTGAGATCATACCATGCATCTTTTCCATCCACAGTGTTATGAAACTAGAAATTAACCAAAAGAAAAATATCTGGAAAAAAAACAAATACATGGAAGTTAAATAACATGCTACTAAACAATGAATGGGTCAATGAAGGAATCAAAGAGGGAATTTAAAAAAATACATGGAGACAAATGAAAATGAAAACAAATAGTCCAAAATCTTTGGGATGTAGCAAAAGCTGTTCTAAGAGAGAAGTTTACAGCAATACAGGCCTATCTCAAGAAGCAAGAAAAATCTCAAATAAACAACCTAATCTTACACTTAAAGAAGGTATAAAAAGAAGAACAAACAAATGCCCAAGCTAGTAGAATAAAGATTAGAATAGAAGTAAATGAAATAGAGTAGAAACTTAAAAAAAAAAACAAAAACACAGAACAGATAAACGAAACCAGGAGCTGGTTCTTTGAAAAGATCAACAAAATTGATAAACCTTTAGCCAGACTCAGCAGAGAAGGAGGTGGGGAGGAGGGAGGAGGGAAGAAGAGAGAGAGAGAGAGAGAGAGAGAGAGAGAGAGATTGAGAGAGAGAGAGAGAGAGAGACTCAAATAGAAATGAAAGAAGAGGAAAAAAAAAGAAATGAAAGAGGAGAAATAATTGACACCACAGAAATACAAAGGATTATAAGAGAATATTATGAAAAATTATATGCCAACAAATTGGACAATCTAGAAGAATTGGATAAATTCCTAGAAATATATAACCTCCCAAATCTGAATCAGTAAGGAATAAGAAATTTGAACAGCTCAATTACCAGCAATGAAATTGAATCAGTAATCAAAAAACTCCCAACAAAGAAAAGTCCATGATCACATGGCTTCACAGCTGAATTCTACCAAACATTTAAAGAAGAGTTAATACCTATTTTTCTCAAACTATTATAAAAAGTAGAAGAGGAAGGAAAGCTTCCAAATTCAATCTGGAAACCAACATTACTTTGATACTGAAACCAGATAAAGACACTACCAAAAATAAAAGAGAACTACAGGTCAATATCTCTGATGAACATAGATGTAAAGATCCTCCACAAAATATTAGCAAACCAAATCTAATGATACGTTAAACAAACTCATTCGCCATGAAAAGGTGGGATTTATTCCTGGGATTCAAGCCTGGTTCCATATTTGCAAATCAATCAACATGATACATCACAAGAGAAAGGATAAAAACCATATGATCTTTTCAGTACATCCAAAAAAAGCATTTAACAAAATACAACATCCACTCGTGATAAAAGCCTTCAACAAAGTATGGTTAGAGGGAACATACTTCAAAAAGTAAAGGCCATATATGAAATCCACAACTAACATCATAGTCAGTGGTGAAAAACAGAGATTTTACCCTGAGATCAGGAACAAGATAAGGATGTTCATACCACTTTTATTCAGCACAGTACTGGAAATGCTAGCCACAATAACTAGATAAGAAAAATAAATAAAAGGCATCCAAATTGGTCAGGAAGAAGTAAAATATTCACTATTTGCAGATGACATGATACTATATATAGGAAACACTAAAGGGCACAAAAAAACTACTAAAACTGATCAATAAATTCAGTAAGATTGCAAGATACAAAATCAATATGTAGAAATTCATTTCATTTCTATATACTAATAATTAAGTTGTAGAAAGAGAAATTAGGAAAACAATCTCATTTACAATTGAACCAAAAATAATAAAATACCTAGGAAGAAACTTAACTAAGGAGGTGTATGACCTATACTATGAAAACTATAAAACATTGATGAAAAAATTGAAGATGACACTAAGAAATGGAAAGATATTTCATGCTTATGGATGGCAAGAACAAATATTGTTAAAATGTTCATACTACCCAAAGGAATCTACAGATGTAATACAATCCCTGTTAAAATACCAACAACATTTTTCACAGAACTAGAACAAATAATCCTAAAATTTGTATGAAAACAAAAGATCCCAAATAGCCAAGCCATCTTGAAACAGAAGAACAAAACTGGAGGTATCACAATACCAAATTTCAAGATATATTACTGGGCTGTTGTAATCAAAACGGTATGACTGGCACAAAAATAGACATATAGATCAATGGATCAATAGATCCATATAGATCAATGGATCATATAGAGAGCCCAGAAATAAACCCACAGTTATACGGTCAGTTAATCTTTGATAAAGGAGGCAAGAATATGCAATCAAAAAAAGACAAGTCTCTTCAACAAATGGTATTGGGAAACCTGGACTGCTACTTGCAAAACAATGAAACTGGACTACTTTCCTATATCATATACAAAAATAAATCAAAATGAATCAAGGACCTAAATGTGAGACCTCCAACTACAAAAATCCTAGAAGAGAGCACAGACAGTAATTTCTCTGACATCAGCCATAGCAACATTTTTTTTAGATATGTCTCCTGAGCAAGGGAAAGAAAAACAAAAATAAACTACTGAGACTACATCAAAATAAAAAGCTTTTGCACAGCAATGAAAACAATCAATAAAACTAAAAGACAATCAACTGAATGGGAGAAGGTATTTGCAAATAACATATCTGATACAGAATTAGTATCCAAAATATATAAAGAACTTATACAACTCGACACCATCAACAAAACAAAACAAAACAAAACAAACAAAAAAACCCCAATAAATCCAATTTAAAAAATGGGCAGAAGACATGAACAGGTATTTCTCCAAAGAAGACATCCAGATGACCAATAGACACATGAAAAGATGCTCAACATCAGTCATCATAAGGGAAATGCAAATCAAAACTATAAGAAGATATCACCTCATACCTGTCAGGATAGCTAAAATCAAAAACACAAAAAACAACAAATGTTGGCGAGGATGTGGAGAAAAATGAACCCTGTGCCCTGATGGCAGAATAAAAACTGGTACAGCAACTGTAGAAAATTGTATGGAGGTTCCTCAAAAAATTAAAAATAGAACTACTTATGATCAAGTAATTCCACTACCAAAAACAAAAACACTAATTCAAAAAGGTAAATACACCCCTATATTTATTGCAGCATTATTTACAATAGACAAATTATGGAAGCAGCCTAAATGTTCACTGATAGATGAATAGATAAAGAGGTGCTACACATATATAATGGAATATAACTCAGCCATAAAGAGAATGAAATTTTGTCATTTGCAACAACACGGATGCATCTAGAATATATGCTAAGTGAAATAAGTCAGTCAGAGAAAGACAAATGCCATATTTTAATTTATATGTGGAATTTAGGAAATAAATGAACAATTTAAAAAAAAGAGAAAAAACAAAAAAATAGACTCTTAACTACAGAGACTCTTAACTATATACTCTGGATGGTTACCAGAGGAGGGAGATAGGTAAAATAGGTGAAAGGGATTAAAAGTACACTTATCATGATGGGCACTGAGAAATAGACAGAATTATTGAATCACTATATTGTACACCCAAAACTAATATAGCAGTGTATGTTAACTATAGTGGAATTAAAATTTTCTTTTAAAAATAGCAGCAAGCTGAAAAGTGCTTAGATCATATGTGAAAATGATCCACTGGCTTATCTTAAAGTGTCTGCCACAGGAGCAAGGGTCTGTTGGAACTCTCTCTGAGGATGGAGACACTGGCAGGTGCCATTTTTACACTCTTCGTCTACCTTGTTAGCACCACTCACCCCAACCCTGAGCTCTCATGAAGCCCCACCCTGCTAAACCTGAGGGTTGGACATGCCTCAGCCTAGCACTCCCCAGTGGCTCCACATATCTGGTGGATATGCACAGAGCACACAGGTGATGCCATTTGAATGCCTAGCTCTGATGGCGAGGGCTCTTGCATCTCTGGGCCCCACACACTAAAACAATCTCTGAAATAATTGGAGAGATAGTTCTTGGCAGGCTACCAATCCCAGAGCACTGCACAGACATCATACTGAAACATACCCCCCAGTCTTTCTGTTACCAATCTTTCAAGACTGGGAGAGATAGCTGGTTAACCCAATAAATAGAAACAAACAAAATGAATAAACAGGGGAATATGTTCCAAATGAAAGAACAAGATAAAAACCCAGAAAAAAAACCTTGATGAAAAGGTAAGTAATTTACTTGATATAGAGTTCACAGTAATATTCACAAAGATGCTCACCAATCTGGGATAAACAGTGTGAACTTCAACAGAGACATAAAATATAATAAAGAACCAAGCAGAAGTCACAGAGCTGAAGAATGTAATAACTGAACTGAAAAATACACTAAAGGGGTTCAACAACAGACGTAGAAAGGATTAGTAACCTGGAAGACAGGGTAATGGGTTTGGTTTCTAAACTCAGAAAATGGTGGCCAGGGGAAGAAACAAAAGATTCTGGTTTATCAGAACTCCCCTTCTAACCTTGCTCCCACAACTTCTAACCTATTAAAAGCAGAACTGAGGAAACAAAGTGTGCCAGCAAAATCTTGAGATTTTTGAACAGTGCTCTTGGAGCAAAGGAGACTCAGGTGAATAAAGTTCCCTAGAATATTACAAGGAAGAACTCTTAAAAGTAGAAGTTCCTGTATAATGCATGAGTAGTAGGCTGAGCTTGCAATGTCCCAGGGTTCTGTGGTGTGTTGGGGAATGAGCTGAAGCTCATGGGATTATGATACATCTATAGATCCTGGTACAGAATATTAAGCAGGTTCTCAACACAGACAGCAGGGCTCCCAGGGTAGGTATGCTGGACATCAAGGGAGATTGGCCTACTCCACCCACATTCCCTCAGGCTCTAAGAAGGTACCTAGAAAGCAACACTTTGTCCCCACACTGATCAGACCAAAACATGGAGAAAAATAGTGTCAAAGAAAAGTCAAATCAAATATAAGATCTAGACTGAGCTTCACACATTAAGCTTGAGTAATCTGAATATTAATTATAAGACAAGTTTATAATAATACGACAGAAAAAAAGAATTTTCAAAAGCACCAAATAACCTACGGAGTAAAAACTTGATAAAGAACTCAGAAAATATTATCAAAGAATGCAATATTCCCAAGACTTCTTTATCCGTAAAAGAACTTAAAAGAATATCTATTCAAAGATGGAATGGTAAAATAACATAATTAAACACACAGAAGACCCCAGATCAACAAATTAAGAATCAAATAACAACATTGAAGTTCTTATAAAGGAGTTAAAAACAACAAGCATATGGCTAAAAAAAATCCAAATTAATGGTAAATAAGAAGGGCTTGGGATGATTTCATATAAAAGCAATATATGTATCTATTATACTATATAAATATACATATATATTTTTAAATATAAAAGAAAAAAGACAAGTTATTAAAGCAATTACAAAGAAATTGTAAGATGTGAAAGAGATAAAATCTTCACAACATAACGATAATCCATGTCCTTGTATCAGAGAACCCAACCAAAAGAATAGAAAGAAATTAGCAATATGTAGGAATACTAACATGAAAGAACTAAATCTGAAGATCAAAAAGATGTAGCATATACCAGGGAAAATGACACAAAACCATCTACATAAAGACAAATCCTGTTACTGAAATTTAAGGATAAAGAAAGAATCCTTATCATGTATATCTAAACAGAAAAATTAAGTCACCTCTGAAAAAAAAAAAATACCAGTCTATATTCTGACATCTATGCAACATCATCCAATTACTGAATTCAACTCTTTTTAAATAATTTTTTTTAGTGTTTATTTATTTTTGAGACAGACAGAGCACAAGTGGGGCAGGGGCAGAGAAAGAGGGAGACACAGAATCTGAAGCAAGCTCCAGGCTCTGAGCTGTCAGCACAGAACCAGATGTGAGGTCCAAACTTGTGAACCAAGAGATCATGACTTGAGCTGAAGTTGGACGCTTAACTGCCTGAGCCACCCAGGCGCCCCCTTGAATTCAACTCCTAGGAGAAAAAAATATCTGTGACCAAGAATGTTATATCCAATCACATTGCCATTCAAAATGAAAGACAATAGGCCAGATATATTTAAATTTTAAAGAATTTAGGAAATAAAATACCTATAATACTATGAGAAATCTAAATGAAGAAATCAGTATTAAATAAGATACGGTAAGGGAAGTGATGGTGAAATTTTAATCTATTTAAATATATACCAAAGACTATTCCTTGGGGGAAATTTGGCTACAGAATAAAATGTATTCTGTACATTTTACCTAACTTAGTTATTGAGAAAAAAACACTTAAAAAAATCAGTAAGAACATAAAAGTGCTGAACAACACTATTACCCACTTTGTCCTAATGACATTTATGGAACACCTCAAAACTTCAGAATATATATTCTTTTCAAGTACACAAAGAACATTTACCAAAATAATCTCTATATGCTGAGGCATAAAATGTCTCAATGAATTTCAAAAGTCTGGAACCTTACAGGGTATATTCTCTAATCATAAAGGAAGTTAGAAATCAATAGTTATAAGATCTTTTAGTCCAGGTCGAAAATGGTGGTGGGGGCTGTGCCCGGTTTTCTCCGCTGCTAGGTCGGTCCGGGGCACAGCTGGGGTGGTCCCTGTCAAGTGGCGCCCACAAGGAGGAGGGCTCAGTTCTTCCCTGCGCGGGAGTGAGCATGCTGAACGTCTTCCTGAAGTCACAACATGGAGAACACAAGAGACCCGAGTTCGTCACCTACCCGCATCCCCGCATCAGGTCCAAGCCCTTTCCCTGGGGAGATGGTAATCATACTCTATTCCATAACTCTCATGTGAATCCACTTCCTACCCGCTATGAAGATGAATAAAGAGAACCTGGGCCATAACCCAGTGGGGTCCACAGCACTGGTTTGGACCATGACTCTGCACACGGACCAGAAAAGTATATGGGACCTTAAGCTCACCTTCTTTACTTGTATTAAATTATGACCAGTATACTGATCTTCCATCCCTTTGCTTATGTTAGGAAGTGGCTTAAATAAATAACTTAGATTGGTCCATGAAAAAAAAAAAGATATTTTAAAAAGCCACCAAATATTTGTAAATTAAACAACACACTTCTAAATAATACATGAGTTACAGGAAACAAAAATATCATTAAATACTTTTAATAGGATGATGATTAAATTACTATATACCAAATTTATGGGATGCAGCTAAAGCAGGGTTTAGATGGAAATTTATAGAGTCAAATAGTTATAATAGACAAAAAGTTTACAATGATCAAGCTTCAATTTTAAGAAGGCAAAAAATTAACAAATTAAAATCAAATTAAGTAACAAGAAAGAAAAATAAAGGGCAGAAATCAATGAAATGGAAAACAATGCTTGATAAATCTAGAAAATATAAGAAAAAAAGGAAAACAAAATTACTAACATAGGAATAAAAAAAGGAGTTACAACTAAAAATCACACAGACAGTGGTGACAAAAACTGGAAAACATATTGCTGTGGGGAGGGGATTAACTGGTAACAGACATAAGGAATCTTTCTGGAGTAATGGAAAGGTTTTGTATATTGATAAAGATATGGAATACATACACATATGCATTTGTCAAAACTTGACAAATTGTATACTTAATACTTGTTTGTATCACTGTATTTTTTTTATTTTTTATTTTTATATATTTATTTTGAGAAAGAGAGAGCACATGAACAAGTGACAGAGAGGGGGAGAGAGAATCCCAACCAGGCTCCACGCTGTCAGCACAATCCAACACAGGGCTTGAACTCATAAACCATGAGATCATGACCTGAGCTGAAATCAAGAGTCAAATGCTTAACTGACTGAGTCACCCAGGCACCCTGTATGTATGTATTTTAAGGCCTGAAAATACTTTATTTATTTATTTATTTTAAATTCAAGTTAGTTAACATACAGTGTCATCCTTGTTTCAGAAATAGAACCAGAATTGGTTTCAGGAGTAGAATTTAGCGATTTATCTCTTATATATGACACCCAGTGCTCATCTCAACAAGTGCCCTCCTTAGTACCCATCACCCATTTAACCCATCCTCACCCACCTCACCTCCAGCAACCCTGTTTCTTTTCTGTATTTAGGAGTCTTTTATTGTTTGCCTCCCTCTGTATTTTTGTATTATTTTTCCCTTCCCCTAGTTCATCGGTTGTGTTTCTTAAATTATACATGTGTGAAATCATATGATATTTGTCTTTCTCTGACTCACTTATATCACTTAGCATAATACATTCTAGTTCCATCCACATTGCTGCAAATAGCAAGATTTCATCTTTTTCTTCACCAAGTAGTATTCCATTATATATACACATACACCATATATTCCTTATCCATTCATCAGATGATGGAGATATCACTGTATTTAAATTTTACTCCCCAGGGGAGGAGCCAAGATGGTGGAACAGCATGGAAGATTTCTGTGTGTCTCACGTCCATGAAATACAGCCAGGACAACACTAAACCATCCTGCACACCTAGAAAACTGATCTGAGGATTAACACAACAATATGCCCAACCTGAACCACAGAATTCAGCGGGTATGTGGCATGGAGAGGTGAACTGGGAAGAGAGAAGCCGCAGAGGACAGGGAGCCGCTTTTGACTGCAGAGAAAGGACAGAGACGGGGGGAGAATACAGGAAAAGCATCCCTCCCCAAAAGCAGCTGGAAAGAAAGTGGAAAATTGGAAACAGCGGCAGGGACTGAACTAAAAAGGGAGAAAGAAGAAAGGAGAGGGCTTAAATTCCATTAAGACTGTAAGCGGGGAGCAGAGTCTGAAACTCTGCAGCTTGATAATTGGCGGTACTCTGGTGGGAAGGGCAAATCCCCAGGAGCAAAATGGGGTCCGGAAGGTTCTCAGGCCACACGGGGAAAAGCGGTTCCACTGCTGGAAGGACATTTGGTAGAGGCTGTGAGGTCACCTGGGCCCAGCAGAATCCAGAGAATGGCCACATTTGCTGGTGCTGGACCAAGGTCATTGGGAGTGAAGCCTAGTGCCAGATGTGTGTTGTGATTTTTCCATAATCCCTGAGGCGCTGCTGCTACACTGTCTCACGAACTTTTTCTGGGGTGGGCTGGCACCTGGCCTCAGTCTCTGGGCATCAGCAATAGCACAGTCCTGCAAGCATTCCTGGATGCAGCAGCATTTGGCCATTGCTCAGTGAGACCCTCCACAGAGGGGTGGAGTGGGTCAAAGCCACAGTCCCTCAGAAGTGGGGGACCAGGGAAGGCAGCCACATCTGAGACAAAACTTGGGAGGGAAGTGCTGCCTGGGGCTTGGTCACAGACAGTGTGGAAGCGGGGAGTGGATGGAAGCCGAAGATGAAGGACGGGTGCACGATTGTTGATCAGAGAGAACAGAATTCTGATACTAGAGACTGGGTAGCTAGGGGACGCCATTTTCACCTCTCCCGTGCATGTGCATACGCACCTATAAGCGCCACAACAATCCACCCCAGTAGGCTAGCAGCACCATCTAGTGGAGAATGGAGCCATTACACTAAGCTCCACCCAACTGTGGCAACCTCACTCTTCAAGAACACAAGTCTCAGCACCTGCTTAGCTAATGGACTATAAAGGACTTCATAGTTTGACTTCTGGGGGGAAAACGAGGTAATTTCAGTCCTTTTCAGTCTGTTAACTAGTACAACTATTCAATTTTCATTCTTTCTTTCCTTTTTTTCTCTTTTTTGTTTCTTTTCTTTTTCTTGAATACCAAAAGAGAAAAAATTAATTTTTATTTTTAATTTTTATTAAAAATATTTTTCTTTAATTCTTTTTCTACTAAAATTTTTCCTTTTGTGTAAATTTTTTCATATCCTATTTTACTTCCATCATTTCATTTAAGTCTACTTCAGTATATTCATGTTCTCAAATTTTCAAATGATTTCCTTTTTTTTTCTTTTTGTCCCCTTTTTCCTCTCATCTATCAAGCCACTTTCAACACCCAGACCAAAACACACCTAGGATCTAGCATCATTTATTCGATTTTGTGTGCGTGTGTGTGTGTGTGTTGGCTTTTAATTTCTTAATTTTAATATATTTTAATATTAATTTTATTAATTTTAATTTTTTCTACCTCACTAATTCCTTTCATCCCTTCAAAATGATGAAATGAAGAATTCACCACAAAATAAAGAGCAGGAAGAAACGACAGCCAGGGACTTAACCAACACAGATACAAGCAAGATGTCTGAACCAGAATTGAAAATCACGATAATAAGATTACTGGCTGGAGTCGAAAATGGATGAGAATCCCTTTCTGTGGAGATAAAAAGAAGTAAATCTAGTCAGGATTAAATAAAAAATGCTATAACTGAGCTGCAATCTCGAATGGATGCCACGCGGCAAGGATGGATGAGGCAGAACAGAGAATCAACAATATAGAGGGCAAACTTATGGAGAATAATGAAGCAGAAAAAAAGAGGAGATAAAGAAAAAGAGCACAATTTAAGAACTAGAGAAATCAGTGATTCATTAAAAAGTAAAAACAACAGAATCATAGAGGTCCCAGAAGAGGAAGAGAGAGAAATAGGGGTAGAAGGGTTATGTGAGCAAATCATAGCAGAAAACTTTCCTAACCTGGGGAAAGACACAGACATCAAAATCCAGGAAGCACAGAGGACCCCCATTAGATTTAACAAAAATTGACCATCAACAAGGCATATCATAGTCAAATTCACAAAATACTCAGGCAAGGAGAGAATCATGAAAGCAGCAAGGGGAAAAAAAAGTCCTTAACCTATAAGGGAAGACAGATCAGGATTTCAACAGACCTATCCACAGAAACTTGGCAGGCCAGAAAGGAGTGCAGGATATATTCAATGTGCTGATCAGAAAAAAATGCAGCCAAGAATTCTTTATCCAGGAAGGCTGTCATTCAAAATAGAAGAAGAGATAAAAAGTTTCCCAGACAAACAAAAATTAAAGGAGCTTGTGACCACTAAACCAGCCCTGCAAGAAATTTTAAGGGGGACTCTCTGAGGGGAGAAAAAAATGAATAGATAGATAGATAGATACTAAAAGCAACAAAGATTAGAAAGAACCAGAGAACACCACCAGAAACTCCAACTCTACAAGCAACATAACGGAAATAAATTCATCTTTCAGTACTCACTCTAAATGTCAATGCACTCAATGTTCCAATCAAAAGACATAGAGTAACAGAATGGATAAGAAAACAAGATCCATCTATATGCTGTTTTCAAGAGACTCACTTTAGACCTAAAGACACCTTCAGATTGAAAGTAAGGGGATGGAGAACAATCTATCACAAAAGAAAGCTGGAGTAGCCATACTTACACCAGACAATCTAGACTTTAAAATAGACTGTATCAAGAGATGAAGAAGGGCATTATATCATAATCAAGGGGTCTACCTACCAAGAAGACTTAACAATTGTAAACATTTATGCATCAAATGTGAAAGCACCAAAATATATAAATCAATTAATCACAAACATAAAGAAATTCATTGATAGTAATACCATAATAGTAGAAGACTTCAACACCCCACTCACAGCAATGGACAGATCATCTAATCAAAAAATCAACAAGGAAACAATGGCTTTGAATGACACACGGGACCAGATGGACTTAACAGATATATTCAGATATTTCATCCTAAATCAGAGGAATATACATTCTTCTCCAGTGCACATGGAACGTTCTCCAGAATAGACTACATACTGGGACACAAATCAGACCTCAGCAAGTACAAAAAGATCGAGACTATGCCATGCATATTTTCAGACCACAATGCTATGAAATTTGAAATCAACCACAAGAAAAAATTTGGAAAGATAACAAATACTTGGAGACTAAAGAACATCCTACTAAAGAATGAATGGGCCAACCAAGAAGTTACAGAGGAAATTAAAAAGTACATGGGAGCCAATGAAAATGATAACACCACAACCCAAAACCTATGGGATGCAGCAAAGGTGGTCATAAGAGGAAAGTGTATAGTGATCCAGGCCTTCCTAAAGAAGGAAGAAAGGTCTCAGATACACAACATAAATTTATGTCTTAAAGAGCTGGAAAAAGAACAGCAAATAAAACCCAAAACCAGCAGAGGACAGGAAATAATAAATATTAGAGCAGAAATTAATGCTATTGAAACCAAAAAAAAAAAAAAAAAACCCCAAAAATAAAAAAACAACAACAGTAGAACAGATTAATGAAACCAGAACTGGTTCTTTGAAAGAATTAACAAAATTGATAACTACTAGCCAGTTTGATCAAAAAGAAAAAGGAAAGGGCCCAAATAAATAAAATCAAGAATGAAAGAGAAGACATCACAACCAACACAGCAGAAGTAAAAACAATAAGGGAATAATATGAGCAAATATATGGCAATAAAATGGGCAATCTGGAAGAAATGGACAAATTCCTAGAAACATATACACTACCAAAACTGAAACAGAAAGAAATAGAAAATTTGAACAGACCCATAACCAGTCAAGAAATCAAATTTGTAACCAAAAATCTGCCAAAAAACAAGAGTCCAGGGCCAGATGGCTTTACAGGGGAATTCTACCAAACATTTAAGGAAGAGTTAATACCTATTCTCTTGACACTGTTCCAAAAAATAGAAATGGAAGGAAAACTTCCAAACTCTTTCTATGAGGCCAGCATTACCTTGATTCGAAAACCAGAGACCCCACTAAAAAGGAGAACTATAGACCAATTTCCCTGATGAATATAGATGTAAATATCCTCAATAAGATATTAGCCAGCCAGATCCAACAATACATTAAAAAAAATTATTCACCACGACCAAATGGGATTTATACCTGGGATGCAGGGCTGGTGCAATATCCACAAAACAATTAACATGATACATCACATCAATAAAAGGACAAGAACCATACGATCCTCTCAATAGATGCAGAGAAAGCATTTGACAAAATACAGCATCCTTTCTTGATAAAAACCCTCAAGAAAGTAGGGATAGAAGGAGCATACCTCGAGAACATAAAAGCCATATGACCCAATGCTAATTTCATCCTCAATGGGGAAATATTGAGAGCTTTCCCCCTAAGGTCAGGAACAAGACAGGGACATTCACTCTTGCCACTGTTATTCAACATAGTATTGCAAGTCTTACCCTCAGCCATCAGACAACACAAAGACATAAGGCATCCAAATCGGCCAGAAGGAGGTCAGACTTTCACTCTTCACAGATGACATGATATTCTATACGGAAAACCCAAAAGATTCCACCAAAACACTGCTATAACTGATTCATGAATTCAACAAAGTTGCAAGATATAAAATCAATGCACAGAAATCAGTTGCATCCTATTCACCAACGATGAATCAACAGAAAGAGAAATCAAGGACTCTATCCCATTTACAATTGCACCAAAAACCGTGAAATACTTAGGAATAAATCTTACCAAAGAGGTGAAAAATCTACACTGAAAACCATAGAAAGCTTATGAAAGAAATTGAAGAAGACACAAAAAAATGGAAAAAGGTTCCATGCTCCCAGATAGGAAGAACCAATATTGTTAAAATTTCGACACTACCCAATGCAATCCCTATCAAAATAACACCAGCATTCTTCACAGAGCTAGAACAAACAATCCTAAAATTTGTATGGAGCCACAAAAGACCCCAAATAGCCAAAGCAATCTTGAAAAAGAAAACCAAAGCAGGAGGCATCACAATCCCAGACTTCAAGCTATACTAGAAAGTTGTAATCATCAAGACAATATGGTATTGGCACAAGAACAGACACTCAGATCAATGGAACAGAATAGAGAACCCAGAAACGTTTGGCCAACTAATATTTGACAAAGCAGGAAACAATATCCAATGGAATAAAGATAGTCTCTTCAGCAAGTGGTGCTGGGAAAACTGGACAGCGACATGCAGAAGAATGAACTTGGACCACTTTCTTACACCATACGCAAAAATAAACTCAAAATGGATGCAAGACCTCAATGTAAGACAGGAAGCCATCAAAATCCTCGAGGAGAAAGCAGGCAAAAACCTTTTTGATCTTGGCCACAGCAACTTCTTACTCAACGTATCTCCAGAGGCAAGGGAAACAAAAGCAAAAATGAACTATTGGGACCTCATCAAAATAAAAAGCTTCTGCATGGCAAAGGAAACAATCAACAAAACTAAAAGGCAACAGATGGAATGGGAGAAGATATCTGCCAACTACCTATCAGATAAAGGGTTAGTATCCAAAATCTATAAAGAACTTATCAAACTCAACACCCAAAAAACAAATAACCCTGTGAAGAAATGGGCAAAAGACATGAATAGACACTTCTCCAAAGAAGACATCCAGATGGCCAACCGACACATGAAAAAATGCTCAACATCACATCAGGGAAATACAAATCAAAGCCACAATGAGATACAACCTCACACCTGTCAGAATGGCTAATATTAACAACTCAGCCAACAACAGATGTTGACGAGGATGCTGAGAAAGAGGATCTCTTTTGCACTGCTGGTGGGAATGCAAACTGGTGCAGCCACTCTGGAAAACACTGTGGAGCTTCCTCAAAAAATTAAAAATAGAACTACCCTATGGCTCAGAAATTGCACTACTAGGTATTTATCAAAGGGATACAGGTATGCTGTTTTGAAGGGACAAATGCACCTGAATGTTTACAGCAGCACTATCGACAATAGCCAAAGTATGGAAAGAGCCCAAATGTCCATCCGTGGTTGAATGGATACAGAAGATGTGGTATATATACAATGGAGTATTACTTGGCAATCAAAAAGAGTGAAATCTTGCCATTTGCAACCACGTGGATGGAACTGGAGGGTATTACGCTAAGCGAAATTAGTCAGAGAAAGACAAATATCATATGACTTCACTCACATGAAGGCTTTAAGAGGCAAAACAGCTGAACATTAGGGAAAGGAAACAAAAATAATATCAAAACAAGGAGGGGGACAAAACATAAGAGCCTCTTAAATATGGAGAACAAACAGGGTTACTGAGGGCTTGTGGGAGGGGTGATGGGCTAGATGGGTAAGGGGCATTAAGGAATCTACTCCTGAAATCATTGTTGCACTATATGCTAACTAATTTGGATATAAATTAAAAATAGTTAAATTAAAAAGAAAATTTTACTACCCAGGGTGGCTATTAAATAGGGCACTTGTGATGAGCTGGGTGTAATATTAAGTGATGAATGACTAAATTCTACTCCTGAAACCAATATTACAATATGTTAACTAACTAGAATTTAAATAAAAACTTAAAATAAGTAATTAATTAATTTTAAAATAATAATAATAAATTGTACCCCCCAAAAGTGAAAAAACTACATACAAATATTGACCTCTGGCTAGTAAATTTGCTTTTATCTGTGGTACAGATTAGCAATCCTAAAATGAATTAGTGTGAGTTTAGCCAAATAAATATATATTTTTTAGGGCTGAGCAAATGAGGAATATATTGAATATAATTAGAGCCAGATTTCTCCTTGTGGCATAGGGAGTTGCAAATACAAAAAAGAAAAGGAAGCCAAGAATGTATTCTGAGATGTCAAACTGAAACTAAGAGTATAAGTTATAAACTCAGGGGAAAGATGATAGATAGTTAGATAGATAGATAGATAGATAGATAGATAGATAGATAATAGATAGGGACATAAAAGGACATAGAGTGAGATTGAAAGAAAGAAAGAAAGAAAGAAAGAAAGAAAGAAAGAAAGAAAGAAAGAAAGAAAGAAAGAAAGAAAGAAAGAAAGAGGTATTGCCTAGCTGTAAAATTGGGGGCCTAGGGCAGAGGAATTACAAGATGAGCAGGACCATCTTCTTGTGCCAAAAATTAAGGAAATGCTCCAAGAACAATGGAGTCATATCAAAAGCATGCTTAAGCCAGCTAGAAGTGGCTCCTTCCAGCAAACTCTGGGACTATAAATGCATCAAAATAAATAATGATGGTAATTGATTACAACTGTTTGAATAAAATAAAAATCCACACATATTGTATTAGTTCCCTAGGGCTGCCATAACAAAGTTACCACAAACTGGGTGACCTGAAAAACCAGATTTATTGTCTCACAGTTTTGAGATTAGAAGTCCAGAATTGAGGTGCATTATCAGGGCTATGCTCCCTCTGAAACCCCTAGGGAAATCCTTGTTTGCCTCTTGGCACCTTGATAGGTGGTTTGCCAGAAATATTTGGCAGTCCTTAGCTAGTAGATGCATATCTCTGATCTTCCATGTTCACATGGTGTTTTCCCTGTGTGTCTTCATACAATCTTTTCTGTGTGTGTGTCTGTGTCCAAATTTTCCCTTTTTATAGGGACACCGGTCATCTTGGATTCAGGTTCAACCTAATAACCTCATCCTAACTTGATTAAATCTGCAAAGACTTTGTTTCCAAATAAGGTCACATTCTCAGGTACTAGGGGTTAGGACTTGGAGATGAGAGAGAAACAATTCAAAACATAAAAGTTCATACTGCAATGAAAAAATAAATAAATGATGGATAAAATAAAAGTCTTCTTTGTGGTAGAAAGCCAACTAATACAGAAGAAATTATAAAAATAGAAAATCATCAATGGATGCTTAAAATAGTGGGCAAAATTTTGATGCCATGGGATATTAAATACTGTTAGAATGTGTCTGCTTACTATACTTACTAACTAAAAAGGGGGAAATGTTACCTTTACAGAAGAGAAACCTGGTAGACACCACTTTAATCATGTGATCGATGTTATCATTACCAACATTGGGACAAACAGACATCTTGTGCCTTCTAACATGATACATTGAGAAAGCACATTACCACAGTGGTATTCTTGCCAAAAATGCATAACCTGAATCAAATCATGAAGAAATATTAGACAAATCCAAATTGAGGGACATTTTACAATATAACTGGCCTAAACTCACAAATGTCAAGATCAAGAAAAATAAAAGGCTGAAGAATTGCTTCAGATTAAAGGAGACTAAAGAGACATGATAATCAAGTAATGCATGATTGTAGATTAGATCCTGTACTAAGAAAAAGAAATCTGTAAAAGGCATGTTGGAATAACTGAAAACATTTGAATATGAACTGTAGAGTAGATAATACTATTGCATCCATGTTAAATTTCCTGCTTTTGAAAATTGCACTGTGATTATTTGAGAAAATGTTCTTGTTCTTCAGAAGTGCATATTTAACTATGTATTAAGTATGGTTTAGAAAAAATATACAGTGTATAAATTATAGAGAATAAAATGAGGTAAAATATAAAAATTTGGTTAAGGGTATATGGGAATGCCTCTCATTGTTCTTGCCACATTGGAATAAGTTTGAAATTATATTAAAATTAAATAAAATCAGGACAAAAAAATAGAATTGAAGGAGAGGAAGGGAGGATAAGAGTATTTAAAGGCTTTCTCCTTCATAGCAGGAAATCAGTGAGAACTGTAAAAACTGGAACATTTCAGCTTTCAAATGTGATATTGCTAATGTC
This sequence comes from Felis catus, assembly GCF_018350175.1. Lineage (NCBI taxonomy): Eukaryota > Metazoa > Chordata > Mammalia > Carnivora > Felidae > Felis > Felis catus. Next base: position 84,467,303 of record NC_058376.1, on the reverse strand, counting down.
TTGATGGTTTTCAAAATAAGCTTAGGATTTTAAGGACGTAATATCTCTTGAGAAGAAAAACATTTATCAAAAATTCAAAAATTCTGCATTTCAATATCTAGTAAATTAGAATAAAATAAAATGTTTTTTAATAGTTGGCATAGGATAATCCCATTCTTATAAAACTATTCTCTACCTACCTACCTACCTACCTACCTACCTACCTACCTATCTCTCTATCAATTCATCTTGTTCACCAAATATCATACTAGGTTATTTATAAGCAATCTTTTCTTTCCTCATACTTTTTGTGTTGCTTGATATTTTGATAATAAGCATCTATTATTTTTATAAAAAATAAAGCATATATTCTCACATATATAATGGCATTTACATTACATTTACATTTTGATTCTCAAAACATAATGATATTAATTTTAATTTGATAAAATATTAACATGCTAAAGTCATTTCCAGTTCTATAAACAAACTAAAAAACCAACACAAAGTATCTGCTCCACATTTCAAAAGTAATGAGTTCAATCATGTTAAGGTTATAATTTTGTTAGTCTGTTAATTTTTTTCCTCTCAATGCAACTAGAAATTAAATCTTTGTCAGTCTTAACAATTAGTGTTCTTATCTTTTTTCTGAAATAAAGATGACATTAGATCAAAATCTTTTCATTTTTCTTCTTTTAAAAAATTCACAGTAATAGCCTAGTCGTGACAAGCATATGATAATATCATCTGCAGAGAAAAATAAAATTCCGTGACTTCACAACCATCTCTACCAACTACCCCATTGGGTATATGACTAAATTAAAAGTCTTCTCACATTTATCTTGATGTTTCCTTTATTTGAATTTTCTCCAACAATTCCAGCTTCTCTCAGAACATCCTCTTTATTCCTGTAACCTATTCCTTGTTCTCCAGAAATGTCTTAAAGTCTCGAGATTCTCGTCTAAGACTTGGAGTCTTAGGGTTGAGAAATTGAACTGCAGAGGAATGATGCCATAGATTATATTTCTGTTAATCAATACTCATTCCCATGGGATGATTATATTCATTTAGCCTGTTGAACTCAGGTGTGCCCATATGACCTGCTCTGGTTGACAAAATGCATGAATTGATATATGTCACTTCCAGGAAGAAAAGCCAATTCATGCCTCTGCCACAATGACCAGCAATGTTCGAAATGAAAAAGATAAGCAGTTCAGCCTGGGTCCCTGAGTGAATATGTGGAGCATACCTGGAGCCAACTCAAAATGGACATGTGGGGTAGGCAAAAAACTGTCCTTGGGAACCACTGAGATATGGAGGTTGCTTGTGGCCACAATATAACCAAGCCCATCCTGAATAATACATGTGGGCATACTCACCCTTTTAGAGTTGTAGTTTCCTTCTGCATTCATCTAGTACAGCCGATGAACTCTCTCTGGACTCTAAGTTCCTTGGGAGAAAGCACCTTATCATAATCAATCTATACCCCCAGAAAATTAGCATAAGTTCTGGCATAGAAAGACTTGATGTTCTAGTTGTCCAGGAGCAGTCTGCCCAACAGATACAATGGATGTATGCAACCCCAGTGTTGCTTTCTGTAAAATGAATATCACATGTAAATCCATTCTACTAGACAAACCAAATTTGTTTATTTATTGGAGTACTATATATTGGTCATGGTCTCTCTTCCTAATGACCAATTATTGCTTTTGTGTTCAAGTAAAAATTGAGTATCTGCTATATACCAAGCAATGTGTAAGATACTAGCAATAGAGAACTATGAATCCTCTCCCAGAAGGACCTTGCAGGCTGGTGAGTGAGATAAATAAGTAAAATATGAGTTGTCCTGACCAGGTCAGAGTCTTAAATAGTTCCTTTGCTTTCCATAGAGGTTGCAGACACCGCTTAATAAATAGCTGTATTATAATCAATAAGTAGCTGTATTTATAGTCCAGGAAATCTTTGGAACTAAGCAAATCCTGCTAAAGCCACTCCCTCAAGAGAGTCACCTGGGGTGTTCAATGAATCCAACAGTCTTGGCAGTTTTCTTACAGTCACTATAGCCAATCAATGGCCATGCTCTTTCCAATCCCTCTTCAATTACTCTCTCATTCATCCCTGCCATTCTGTCCCACTGATACTGTCTTACTTCACAACTTATATCTTCATCACCCTAATCCTTTCATAGCAATTTACATTCCTGCTTCGATTCATCTCCCAAGATTCTGTTTTTAGAGAAGAGGGTCCATACCCGATTTATCTCTGCCTCCCTGACAGAACCTATGCCAGACCCTTATGTCCTACAAGCATTCCATAAACTCTTCTTAAATGAAATATGAATGATTACATGATACATTTACCTTTGACAATCAATACCAATTATGAAGCTGATCAAAAGGAATGGTTTTGTCTAATTTGAGCCATCTGGAAACTTTATAATGACCCCAAATATGAGAACTGCTATAAGTACTACTGGGTCATAAAATTTAGCAAGCAAAAATCATCCAAGCTGCCCCATGACTCATAAGTCTGTTCATCAGAAGTATTGTGTATTTTTCTTCTCTAGTTTCTAAATTCATACCTGGATACCAGATTACCAGTTTCTTTACGAAGTAACTTCTAGTGTCTTCTCACATAATACTCGTTACAACCCTACTGATCTACACACTCTGACACTACCTTCTGAATCTTTCCCAAAGCCTGATGATGAAATTCACCATGCACCCATATTTATTTCTGCCATGTTCAAGGTCCAGCTTGCACTTCCTGATAATAGTCACTTCGTCATTAGTTTTAATTATTTAATACTGATTTGTGTCTCCTTAAAATCTCCTAGGCAAACATAGTGTTTAATGATGTAAAACAGGATATTCAAATCAAATTTAAAGATGTTTGATCAGAATTGAGACAGTAATTATTTCCTTTACTGATATTTTTATTTATAAGAATAACATATGATGACAGGAACATACAATTTCAGAAATATATCAGGTAATAGTAAATGTCTATTTTCACTTTCCCTCTACCCAATCCTATTCCTTCCCCAGAGATAACCATTGAAAACAGTTTGGTATATATATATTCTCCCAGACAGTGTTCTGTGCATTTAGATACATATATGGATATAAAATATGCAACCTCTTCCACATAACTTATACCTGTATAGTTAGTTTATATAAATGTGGTAACATTATGGATTATTAATTCATTAATTCAACAAGTTATATTGACCCCCTCCCAACTCTCTGCCATGTACTCTTACAGACACTGAGATAAAACAATGTGCCCCTGGCCTCAAGGAGCTTACTTTTTTTTTTTTCTTTTTAAATGTATAGCACAAGCAAGGGAGGGACGGGGGGTGGGGTGGGGTGGGGTGGGGAGAATCCCAAGCAGGCTCTGCACTGCCAGAACAGAGCCCACCGCAGGGCTCAAGACCAGGAACTGTAAGATCATGAGGTGAGCCAAACTTAAGAGTTGGGCACTCAACTGACTGAGCCACTGAGGTGCCCCAAGGAGTTTACATTTTAGTGGAGATGGCTACATTCTGTCAGTATACATACAAACACATATTGTGCATAAATATTTAATCAAAATGGAATCATACTACTATCTTAAAGTTCTGTATATTAGAAATCTGATGTGGGCCTCACTAGAAAACATCAAGATGCTGACAAAGTTGTTTTCCTTTCTAGAAGCATTAGGCATACATCCATTTTTCTGCCTTTTCCAACTTCTAGAGTCTGCTTAATTCCTTGAACTGTAGCCCCCTTCCTCTACCTTCAAAGCCAGCAAGTGATATTGGATTTGGCAAAGATATCTTAAATATAACCCAAAAGCACAAACTATAAAGAAAAAATCAACAAGACAGATTGTATCAAAATTAAAAACTTTTCTCTTCAAAAGACACTATAACAAAAGAAGAAGAAAAAGGAGAAAATGATGATGACAAGCCACAGACCGGAAGAAAATATTCGCAGAACATATTTCCCACAGAGGACTTGTACCTCGAATATATAAAGAATTCTTACAACTTAGTAATAAGAACACAACAACTAAATAAAACCATAGACAAAATGTTAGACACATCACCAAAGAAGATGTATGGATGGCAAATAAGCACCCAGTAAGATTTTCAACATCATTAGTCATTAGAGAAGTGAAAATTAAAATTGAAATGAGATACCACTGCATATCCACTAAGATAATTAAAATTTAACAGACTTAATGAGTGTTGGAGAGGATATGATTCAACTGGAACTCTGTGGGAATATAACATGTTACAAACATTTTGGAAAACCATTCAACCATTTTAAAAGCATGGAGACACATAATTCTAATAGCCGAGAGATTTGAAAACAACCTAAATATGCATGAACAAGTGAGTGAAAAATAAATTGTGGTATATCCATTCAATGCAATACTATTCAGCAATAAATAGGTATGAAGTATTGATACATACAACAACATAAATGAACCTCAAAATAATAATGCTAAGTGAAAGAAGCCAGACAGAAAGGAAAACTATTTGATTCCATTTAAATAAAAGCCTAGAAAATAGAATAGAGACAGAAAGCAGATCAGTGGTTGCCTGTGGACAATGTAGGGAGGGGATGGGAGAGGTGGTGAGAAATTAAATGAGGGCACAAAGAAACCTCTAGAAGTAATAGCAATGTTTATTAGCTTGGTTTTGGTTTATTAGCTTGGTTTATTAGCTTGGTAGTTTTCACACACACACACACACACACACACACACACACACACACACAGAAAGTTACATGTGAAGCTTATTGTGTGTAAATTATACTTGAATAAAATTATAAAAAAGAGGGTAGGGGAACTTTTCACTCATCAAATGAGCACAACTAGGAGTCCAGTAGTGAAGACAGTATAAAGTAGTGAACTTCATGCAATGTTGGTTGTAACTTAAATCTCACAGTATGTATCATTTAAAACACACAATCTAGGGGCACCTGGCTGGCTCAGTCCATAGAGAACACGACTCTTGATCTCAGGGTAATAAGTTCCAGCCCCACATTGGGTGTAGAGATTACTTAAAAATAAAATCTTTAAAAAAATGCATAATCTCTTTAAATAGCAATTTCACTTTAAGAACTGAACCTAATAGAAATATTTTCATGTGGATACAAATATAAACATTGTTTATAATCACACAATAAATTAATATTAAATGTCCATTAGTAGTAGAATGGTTAAATAAATTACGAATTATCAATAGTATGGGATATAATTCTTTTTTATTTTATTTTAGAGAGAGAGAGCACACAAGCTGGGGAGGGGCAGAGGGAAAGAGAGAGAGAGAGAGAGAGAGAGAGTGCACAAGTTGGGAAGGGGCAGAGTGAGAGAGAGAGAAAGAGAGAGAGAATCCCAAGCAGGTTCCACATTCAGCACAGAGCCCAATGTGGGTCTCAATCCCACAAACCTGGGATCATGACCTGAGCCAAAAATCAAGAGTCAGACACTCAACCGACTAAGCCATCCAGGCGTCCCTATAATTCTTTTTTAAAACAAGTTTTGTTTCATTTTACCTATTTTAATTTTGTTTTGTTTTTACAGGCATTGCATAACTGAATTAGTTTTGTCCCTAAGTTGGATTTGTTTAACAGGTGATATATATATATATATATATATATATATATGTGTGTGTGTGTGTGTGTGTGTGTGTGTGTGTGTATTTAGGATTAACTTTTATTTATTTGACAGATGTAAGTCACTCAGAGGAGCTTATTTTGATTTACTGGGTACATAATAATATGCCTTTCAAAAGGAAAACATGTTCATATATATTTGCTTGACAGGTTGAAGTGCTGCAGAACTAGTACTTTGTTCTTTCAGAGAGATAGTTTTTAGATATTGTTAGGTATTTCTTAGATAGATATATATATAATTTTCTGAATGTGTTTCTGGCCTAATCATCCAAGTAAATCCAAAAAAGTTATTTTAGGTTCTCGAATAACTATTACTCATTTTATAAGTTTTCATTAAAGTAAAATATAGATATCACCTACACTTTACATACATCATGTATAAACCAGTAATTGGAGTATAGATATATGCAAATTATTTACACTCCTGTACTCACACCTACTCTCAAAAAAGCCAAACAATAGATAGGACATCAGAGTGGAATTTCCTTTTTGCGTCTATTACCTTTCTTTTCCATATCAGTCTTTTACACTGTGTCTCAAGCAGGAGATTTTGTAAATTTTGCTTTTCTTGGTTTATATTACAACCAGAGTTTGCATTTTAATGGGCCTTAAGATATTCAACTAAGGAGCTGTTCTTCACCAGTGAGGGTCAAGTGGTGAAATAAAATGCCTCAGGCAAGTGGTGGTGAACATTCGTGGAACATGACTGCAATGGAAACTGTCCCTTGAGATGGAGAGTCAACTTGCCTTCATCAGGCTCTGCTGGGGTTTAGCTTCAAACCGTTTCCCCCGATGCCTTGCTTCTCCAGAATGTGGTAGGCAGCTGGCCCTAGGGAATATGAAGCAAGACCTAGTAGTTTAGGTCAACATCAGAGAGAACGAGACCTTGACAAACCGAAGTCATCCATGAAAACAGTGATTGAAGCAGATGTCCAGAGCCTCAGAGGCTTGAAGCAAAGATGAAAAGCCAAGAGATTAAAATGGGAAACTGGAGGGCACAGCTGTTGTAACTCAGCTTTATGGACTCAGGGGTGAGACATCATAGTTCTCGTAGCCACACGCAGCAAGAGAGGGCAGAGTGAAAGCTAAGAAAACCAGCTTCAAAGATATTGGTAGATGAAGAGCAGAGACATGACTGTTAATAGGTACAGGTGGGACCCTTCCCCAGTCTAGACAAGGATGCTGGACTTTATTCATTCAACAATATTGAGCACCTGTTACATGCCTGGCATTATTCTAAGCACAAGGGATTCAGTCGTCAACAAAACAAAGGCTCTGTCCTCATGGAGCCTATTACTAAGAAGTAAACAATCCAGGGGTGCCTGGGTGGCCCAGTCGGTTAAGCATCTGACTCTTGATTTCAGCTCAGGTCATGATCTCACTGTTCATGAGTTCAGTCCCCTTGGTGGGCTCTGTGCTGACAGTGGGGAGCCTGCTTGGGATTCTCTCTCTCCTTCTCTCTCTGTTCCTCCCCCACTCGTGCTCACTCCCTCTCTAATTAAACTTAAAAAAAAAAAAGAAGTAAAAACAATCCAAAAACAATTTTTTTAGAAAGTCAAGGAAATCGGGGCGCCTGGGTGGCACAGTCGGTTAAGCGTCTGACTTCAGCCAGGTCACGATCTCACCGTCCGTGAGTTCGAGCCCCGCGTCGGGCTCTGGGCTGATGGCTCGGAGCCTGGAGCCTGTTTCCGATTCTGTGTCTCCCTCTCTCTCTGCCCCTCCCCCGTTCATGCTCTGTCTCTCTCTGTCCCAAAAATAAATAAACGTTGAAAAAAAAAATTAAAGAAAAAGAAAAAAAGAAAGTCAAGGAATGATTTATGCTAGAAAGGGAATTATATAGGATAATTTGACCAAGAATGACTTTAGATGAGGTCCAGGAAAAATCTTTCTGAGCAAGGACTTGAGCTGCAACCTAATATATGAGGCAGAAACAATCATACCAAGATAGGAGGAAGAGTATTCTAGGCAGACAGAACAATAAATGCAAGGGCTCTGCTGTCGGAGAAACCTAGCCACTTCAGGGAAGAGACGAAAGTGTGAAATGATGTCAGAAAGTGAGAAGGGGTTAGATCATGTGGAGCCAGAGGGACATGTGAAGTTTAGATATTATTCCAACTACAGTAAACACCATAGAAGTTTTCAAACTGGAAAATGATACAATCCTGAATTTTGTTTTTGAAAGAGCACTCCACCTACTCTGTTAAGAATAGGCTGAGGGGCAAAAGCAGAAGCAGGGAGGAGTTGTAAGGAGGGTATTGCCATAGTTAGCTGGAAGCCAGAGAAAAGTTAACAAGCTGGAAGTACATTTTGAAAATAGGAATCTCCAGGACTCACTGATGGATTGGGTATGGAGGTAAGGAAAAGAGAATAATCAAGGATGATTCCTAGGTTTTTAGCATTAACAACCAGATGCAGCTATTAGAGGAAGGAAAGAGACAGATTTCAGGAAAGAAATCCCAAATTCCCTTTAAGCTCTGTTAAGTTAAAGATGCCTATTATACCTAAAATGCTGGTGAGGCATTTGGCTATGAGTCTAGAGCTCAGGAGAAAGGTCAAGACTAGGAGATACCACATGAGGAGACATCAGCATGTACAGCTAGGATTTGAAACCGTGGAGCAAATGAGAGCACCTTAAAATGGAGAAGGGAAGGAAATGAAGAGAGGCAGGAAAAGAAAGGCTGGCTTGGACTGGTCTCTGATCTCCGCAACCTGCAGCGGCATCTGGACAGAATTATAGCCCTGTGTCTTGGGCCAAGGCAAGAGGGCCAAAGGGAGGCTGTGGTTGAGGAGACAGGTGCATGGAGCCCAGGATTTGCCCTTAGCGAAGCAGTTCATGGGTCTCTTTGGCAGCCAAGGAGAGTTAGCGGAAAACGAGAACCCAGAGGTTTGCAACAAGACAATCCAGGTAATTCAGTTCTGACAGTAGAACTTTAATAAAATTGCTGCATGAGTAAGTCGGGGAAGATTGCTTACATACATTCAGCCTTTGCTGGCATCAGCTTAGGAACTGAGCTGGGTTTGAGGCCACATTTCCCCATTAGTGGTGGGGACTGGGGGTATGAACAACAGCCACTCTGACAAAAATTAGGGAAAACAGCAACAGGAGAAATGAGATAGGGGATGACAAAGGGAAGCAGAAGGTCTACGCCCTGGCCAAGAGAAACCAAGGGGTTTGCAGGACATAAAGAGGGTGGGCAAGCATCTAGTCAAATGTCCAGGTGCCAGGTATTGCTCAGGAATAAGGGACTGGTATTACCTAGAATACAGGGCTGGCCCAAGGGGAAAGGAAGCCTGCAGTTCCAGTGGGGAGGATAGACACCACAATGGCAGAGGCTAAATACATAGCAAGGCTGCAGTTCATGACAGAACACTCATTATTGTTGTTGTTGTTGTTTAATTTTTTTAATGTTTATTCATTTTTGAGACAGAGAGAGACAGAGCATGAACAGGGGAGGACCAGAGAGAGAAGGAGACACAGAATCCGAAGCAGGCTCCAGGCTCCGAGCTGTCAGCACAGAGCCCAACGCAGGGCTTCAACTCACAGAGTGCGAGATCATGACCTGAGCCGAAGTTGGACGCTTAACCGACTAAGCCACCCAGGTGCTCCTCATTATTGCTGTTTTAACCAGAGCAATGTCCCACTATATATGGGGCAATCACAGATCTCCACATTGACTGGTTTCCACATTCAAAGACTGCAAGGGAATGGCCTGCCTGGGACTTTGACCCCCAAATTACTATTTGTACAGAAAAACCTTTGAAATGGCATTGCAAACTGAAATTTTCAAATTTCACATTTCTGCTAGGTTTTTGTGTGCTCAGAATACAACTATCATATGTCCATGCTCTCTTCAAATGCCAGGATTCTCTTCCTCTGAGTATACCCTCAACTCTGAGTCCAGCACCTAATAATGTTGCTAGGGAAGAAGATTAAATCAAAAAGCATTGGTGAGCCTTGGGGATTATCCATGGATTTCATTCATGCAGGCTCTATTTCCTCCCATTAGTATTGGTAACTGAGAGATGCCTTCTCAATATGTTGTGTTTATGTTATAAGAGCCCTCTAATGGGCCAAGGAAAGAAACCCAGAACTTGGTTGCGGTGGAATTTAATCCAGTTTTTCGTTTCCCTAGCGTGAACCCCAGCTGCACACATATCTTTTGAAAGAATACTTAACCAGAGTGAGCCACTGAGCTTTCCTTTGCCCGGCCTCAAAAGGCCTCCCCTCTTCTCTCATAGACTCACCTTCTCCATTTAACACAGATGATGTAGATGTTTAATCAAAAAAGAAAAGAAAAGGCAAGAAAAGAAATGATCCCTAAGTTCCTCCAAAGACTATCAAAACCTAGTTAATATTGAGAATCTTTCAGGAAACAAACTTCTTTGTGGTAGAACTTTCAGCCTGACGTGCTGCCCAGACTTACATTTCATCATGTGCTCAAGGCTTGAACTTGCTGCAGAACTGGCTTCTCTCCTCTCTTTGTGGCTATCAAAACTCCAAGGTCATTTAGTTCGATGCATCAACCCATTGGTCAAGCAGAGCCAGGTGCTGATGGTGTCAAAAGCTACACATCTGAATGTCTGTATTTGCCCAGAAAAATCTCTGTGGATGCCTCACTCATCAGAGAGAAGTGCAAAGGACATGAAAACAACCAAGGGGCATGAGCAATGGATAGCCCCACTACCCCAACCTAGCAAATGCACACTATCTTCGTAAGGTAGCAATTTCAGAAAGTTTCAAAGCTAGCATTTAGCCTTTTTTCTAAATCCTACCAATGGTGAACAGGGTTGCAGGAAATCCTAAAACAGCCACTGTTTCCTTTGTATTGGCATTAACAGGCAACATGAAGGCTTTAAGAAAACTTTGTTGGACAATTTCCACTTTGAACAGCAAGGGATTAGGTGTCTATTCCAATTTCTCTCTCACTCCCTCCCTTTCTGAGAGGGAAGTTCACTCTCAAGTTGAAAAGCAAACAGCCACAAAAGCATTTCCAGGTACAAAGCCACTGGGTATGTTCCGGCCTTCGGGTAGTCTCGCAGATTTCTGACCACAGCTGGTTTTATGTTCCGAGCATCAATCCGCACTCGGGATTGTTCCCATACACCTGGATGTCATTCGGAGGTTCACCCAGCTCGAGCAAATTATATTTTAAAACTGCACTGATAAAAAAAAAAAAAAAGTTCAGGGAAAGGGATTTCCTAGCTCTCAAATAAAAATGTGCAGTGGAGCGCTTACTAAGTAAACAGAAAACATGGGCAGCTGAGAAATCAATTTAGCTGAACAAACAATGTTCCATGTAATGAACTACTAATTATCCTTTTATGCCATGTCAGTCTGAGTGATTACAGAGCTGTGCAGTTTAATTTGACGTTTGAGCATTGCCTTGCTCCATTAGCTTCATATAAAGCTACAACACATTCAAAAAAAGGAGGGGGGGGGTCTGTATTTATCTGGAACTAAGTAAGCACCTGTATTAATAATAAGGAGAGCATCTCAGAATCTTTTTAAAAATACATTCTTAACATGAAGATAAATAAAGCATTGAGAACCTAAAGGAGTGAGATCAAATCGGGTGCCTACGGTCAATGGGTGAAACACCTTGAAGTGGTGACATGTGCTGGGCTCCTCACAGTGACTCCAGCCGCTGAAAATGCCACCACTTTCACACTGATGCCTACCTTGTTCTCCAGCCCCAGGCACCAATCAGCTGCAGGACTGTATCACTGGACCAGCATGGGGCTGCAGTGTGGGGGTGAAATGAGGGAGGCTCTTTTTCAAACTAGACTCATTAAATTGTATGAATCAAAAAAAAAGACCCTATATTATAGTGAGAATATGATTGAGGGGGAACATGAGTCAGAACCCTTGACTTCACCTGCTCTTCATATCATATCACATAATCAGTGAAAGGACGGAGGGAGGAAATGGTGAGCTAGAATTTTTTTTTAATGCCATCCAGTTCAACAAATTCATGTTGAGTTCCTGTCATGCACTGCTGCTAAGTGTTGTGGTAGATGGACACAGAAGTAAAGATACAGTGCACGTCTCTCAAGGACTGGGCAGACTTTAATACTCCAGCCATTCTCAGTTTTCACAACTTGATGAGCAAGAAGAAGAAGAAGAACTGGCCTTGCAGGACAGTGGTTCTCAGCTTTGGCTGCACATGGAAATCACCTGGGAACCTTAAAAAAAAAAAAACACCTGCCATTTGGATTCCATCCCAGAGATTTCTAATTTGATTGGTCTCTAGTGCAATGGAAGAATCATGGTTTTTAAGGCTCATCAGATAAATCTAATGGGAAGCCACTGTTGAAATCTACTGCTATGTTGACTAGTTTTTATCTTCAAATTATGCCATTTACTCAGTTCACAAATACTGAGTATTTGGAGGCATTACATAGTGAGGGAAAGAGATACACTGGTGACACAATGATCCCCAAGGGAGGGAACGATCACTCCCTTTTCAGAAAACATTACAGCTAGAATTGTGCAACACCTCACAAAGAATGGTCTCAAGTAGAGCCCAGAGTGACCCAGAAGTGAGGCATCCCTGTCCCTATTTCACAGATGAGAAAATGAGACCTAAGATTAATTGGTTCACTCATTGTAGAACACTTAGTAAGCGATAAACTGGGATTTAAGAAAAATCATAGCATTTTAGAGCCAGATGAGATCTCAGTGGTGACCTAATTCAAACCCTTCATTTTCTGGTGAGGGCCCTGAGTTCCAGAGAAATTAAGTAACTTGACCAGCCAATGCTCAAATGGCTTTTCAAACTCTCAGACCGGAATCAGGTTTCTGATTCCCAGTCTGGCATTGTTATCTGTGTTATAGATTGTACCTCCAAATAGTCAGCTCTGATCACTAGACAGCTAAAAGTAGGATACTCAGTGAGGAAGGGGGTTCCATAACTCACTTGTTTTAGCCTCACATCAGACTGATGATTAAGGAAACAAATCCACTGCTTGGCACACAGCTTTCGAGCTAGTTAAAAGAAAAGTAAGTAGAATACTGCCAATGAAGTCTATGATAAAGATAATTTCCAGGATCCCAAACCCCAAATCCCAGTGGCATAGCTGAGGCCTACTCCTTTTCCATGGCTGTTTCTAGGGTGCTTAGGCAAATATGTTCTTTATTGCTAGCTAAGTCTGCATTTCTCAGTCCTGACTGCACATTAGAATCACCTGCTATGCTGTTAAAAAATACCCATGCCTGAGTTACATCCCCAGAAATTCTGATTCCAGTGGTCTGGGGTGAATTTGGGGCATCAGTACACTTAAAAGCTCTCCAGTGATTCTGATGTGCCGAGGGCTCACACCACAGACTCCAGGGATTGCCCTCAAATACACTGGACCACCCAGAGTCCTCAGGTGCTCTCCCAACCTCTGAGCGGAAAATGAGAGTGAGGGGAGTTACAGCACCCTCCTCCATGCCTTCTCTCCCCCGGCATCCATCATGTTTCCTCTCTGGCCTTCCAAGACAAAGCAGTTTCTCCCAAGCAAGGGAGGTTTGGGCCTCATTTTAAAGCACAGCATGTTTGGTTTTTACATCCTACAAAATACTTCTACTCCTACTGCTTGAATCTGTAAGGTTATAAAAACAAGGAAGGACTGAGAAACTGTCCCAGACCAGAGGAGATTAAGGAAATATGACAAGTAAATGGAATGCAGTATCCTGGATTAGATCCTGGAACAGAAGAAAAGGCATTAATGGAAAAACTGGTAAAATCCAAACAAAGTCTACAGTTAATAGTAGTGTACCAATATTGGTGTCTTATTTTTGACAAATGTACCATGACACTGTAAGATCATAACACTAGAGAAGACTGAGACCGGTTAAGGGATTTTAAGGGAACTCTCCGTACTATCTTTGCAATTTCACTGTGAATCAAAATTATATCAAAATAAAAACTTTATTAACATAAAAAGAACAATTTGGGGGTACCCTGAGAGTTTAAGAGATTGCTTACCTCACCTAATTTTAATCATGATACGGTGACCCTCCCCCCTCAAAGCTTTATCTGTTGCTAGCATGGCAAATTGCCTGTATCTGAAGATTTTTGTCTTTAACTATATTGTCCTTAAACATTTCCATAGATCTCAGGGACAGCCTTGGGTTCTCCCCAGATGTTGGAAGTTACCACTAGCAATTCTATCAATGTTGTATATTAATTATGTGGGAAAGATAGAGAATAGAACACAACAAATCGCAGCTGTAAAGAATACAGCCCGCTGCCATGTTCTGAGACATGGAGACACATGGTTCAGCCAGCATAACGAAGTATTCCCACTGTGTTGGCAGCACCATTTTTATTGTCATGTTCTTGCCACGCTCACATGCATATTTTATGATCTTACCGAATGCAACGTGTTCTCTACATAGTACATATGTAGTCTCCAAACACATTAAAAACAGCTGCTGCCCAAATCCCTGTCTGTTTTCCCAGCCTATAAGTCTAATTCCCATGCCTGTCTTCTAAGACTGTTCCACTTAAGGAAAAAATGAATGAACTATTAGCAAGTGGTATTTTGCTACCAGATCTCCAAGATGATCTCCTTGAGCATTCACTGAAGCTGGAAGAAGCCTAATTTTTACATAGAGAAAAGGAGAGCTACCTTCACTTCTACTTAGTTCAAAGGGAAATCAGCTCATGGTAAGTGCCGTGGTTTTGTTGCTAAAAATATAAACCCACTTGGTTCTGATCTGGGGCCCACTAGAATCATACAGCCTTCATCCCCCAGGCAAAGAGTGTTCTAGAAGCCTCCTAGACAGTGCCTCTGGGAGGTGAGACAGAAATAGAAAGTTAGGAAGAAAAATTGCTGAAGTGGGGCTTTAAAAAAGAGGAACTTTTATCCATATGGGTCTGTTCTTCTCTCCCCAGATCAGTCTAGGCTACCTCAGCTTTTACCACCCTGCTAGATAATGTTTTAAATCAGTCCCCTCCATCCAGACTGCCTCTGTTTTTCCATGTGGCCAGGGTAAGATTTCTGTTACACTATGTTCCAATTTGAACCTAGAGGCTGGGTGGTTCCATATTTGGCCCATGCTCAAACTTGTTCTAACACTCAGCCTCCCACATCCTTGTGTTGCTTCTGTGCCTATCTATTTCTCCACTAGATTATAAACCCCCATGGAGGAGAGAACCATGTCTTATTCATTTTATGTCCCTTGCTATGCCTACCACAAAGCTTGTTAAAGAACAAGTGTTCAACAAATGTTGGCAGATTATGTTTTGTAGAACTTTAAGTGGCAAGGCTTCCTATGGAGCTGACTTATGGCTACAGTCAGGGTCCCTGCAGTCACGCCAGGAGAGGCGTTTGGAGCCGTGCTCAATTAGAACTTACATTTCTCTTGCCCACCCTGGACAGAGTAAAATTTGATCCACTGGAGACTGAGGCAGTGCTAGAAGCACCTCAAAAATTATGTACCATGGTTACAAATTTTTCCTCATCTTTAAGCCAGAGGGAAGTTACGGTTCCAAATGTACTCGATGGTACAGAATCCATTCTCTGAAAAGTAATGGCACCAGTATATCTCATAAAGGAGATACATCAACCAACGGCATGTCCTGAAGGCAAAGAGGGGACAAGCTCTCTGGGCATAATGATATACAAGTGACTTGTAAGTGGGAGACAGGGATGGCACAGCCCATCACCAAATGTCCTACTGATAGCAAAGCACAGAAAAACCAGAAGGAAGTTAGAGAGACAGCTTCCAACCTTAGCCCAGAGGGGTGGGTATTAAAGAAAGCCTCTCTATTCATTCTACTGAGCCCTGGCCCCAGCATGTTTCCATTCTGTACCCTAGGGTTTTCCCAAAAAGCCACCCCCGGTGTGGTCCTTTCCCACAGAGCCACCCACTCACTCAATTTGTTTTCTTCCATACCTCTTTTGCCTTTAAACATTTTGTTTCCTCCCACTGGTGTTCTACCTTGGGCTAAGCATTCGAGTGGCTTGTCAATCATCAACAATATGCACTTATATTCCTGGATTCTGAAGATGAAAAAGAAGAGAGAGTAGAGGACCTTTGGTAATCACCTGGCCTCAGGAGAAGGTATTTATGAATGAATCATACCGTTCATACGACCATAGTTAACATCTTGCTAGCAGATGGCCTTTGTGTCACTAAACTGAAACGGTATCAGCTTCCTTCTTTACCTTAAATCCTGCGACTTTCCTGTTTGTAAGAACTCTCCTTGTATTTCCTGTGTATATATCTATCTTGTTGACTCAATTGTTAAGGTCCTTTGAGGGAAGACCCACGTCCCTAATGTTTACCTGGTACGTGCTAGGTCCCACAGAAGAAGCAGGGGAGAGAAGAAAAAATACCGAAGACATTCTGTGCTTTATTCCAAGTCCATAACTTTGTAGATTTTTCATAAATCCTATATAAGGTGCCTGTAAAATCACCTTGGCCATTTTGACAGGCAAATTCCAACAAAGTCTGGGTCATTTTACTCACTTTCATGGATTAGGTTAAAATTCTTCTCTGTTTACGTGCAGACATGCATATGTATTCTTCAACCAAACCGGACAAGTGCCTTCTCTTCTAATTTGGCCTATGCTTTCTGTCCTTGTATCAATCAGATTTTTGCCAAGATTTTGCTGCACAGCAAACAACCCCCCAAATCTCGGGGATTTGTAACTGACATTTATTTTGCACTGACAGTTCTGCATGTCTGCTGAAGTTTGCATGATGTCAGCTGGGCTCATCTGGGCCAGGCTGGACTCGGGCCAGGCCACTTTCAAGCCTGCTTTCATGTGCACTCATTCCAGGCCCCAGGCTGCAGGAGCAACCTGACACATGCTCTTCCCAGGCGAGAGGCCTGGACTCACAAATAGCATGATGACATTTCCACCCATATTCCGTTGGCTCAAGAAAGTCACAAGGCCAAGCCCAAAGTCACTGAGGGTGGAGTATGCTCCACCCATGCAGTTTGGGGAATGAAATGAATAACTGCTGTTCAGTGACCTAATCTACCACAAGCTTCTACAGTTTTGTTTTTACTATCCCATTTGGCTGAAATGCCTTTACTATCCGCATCTGGCCCAACCTTCAAGTCTCAGTTCAGATGTCACCTTCTCCATCAAACTCGCCCTGGTGTCACTGGACAGAGAATTTTTCCAAACCCCAAACTCTGCATCCTCCAATGACATTTATTACATAGAGCATTGCACCGCAGTCATTTATCTCTGTGTGACATCTCCTATAAAATCCCAAACACCTAAAAATAAGTGACTTTGAAAAAGTCATTTTTTGTTATCAGCAACATCCAGTGCCTTTAGCATGATAGATGCCCGGTATATGTTGCATAAAGAAATGCAAACATATGCATCCGTGTGTACATGTGATTATGTGTGTGTATGTGTGTGTGTGTGTGTGTATCTGCATAAAAGTGAAAATACAACATAATGATTAAGAGTTTTAGGCTCTGGCACTGGACAGACTTCTGTTCAAATCCTGTCTCTCTCCTTGGCCGTATGCCCTGTGGAAGGAACTTAACGTGCCCATGCCTCAGTTTCCTCAACTCTAAAGTGGAGATTGTAATAATTCACGTAAAGGGTTGAGTACCAGATAAGCACTCAGTAAGTGCTGCTATTTTATTATTACTAGATCCACAACAGTAAAGCATTATTTCTCTTATTATATACAGTGTGATGAAAATATTTTTAAAATAAGCACATAATGACAGGGACTAAAAGGGAACATATGTTAGGGTAGTAGGATTGTAAGTAAAACATCCTCTTTTTTCAATGTCCTTTATGGATAATATGGTTTTGTTTATGCAATTAAAAAAAATTAAACATTTATTTTCCTTGGTGTTTGGCCAGCTCTGGGGTGGTGACACGCAAATGGACCTACCAGTCCATAGAAATGACTTTTGGAGCAGATGCTACATGCCAGACCCATTACACTGTTTTCTAATTCTCACAAGCCTACAGGGTAAGTAGGATTATGCCCATTTTGTAGATGAGAAAGGTAAGCTCCCGAGAGGTTAAACTATTTGTCCAGAGCTCTGCAGTTAATAAGTAGGAAATATGGGAAACAGAGAGAAAGCCCGACTGTGAAGCTCAGACTGTCTTCTCCTCTCCATTCCTGTTCAGTCACTATTTCACAGGTTATTTGTAGTGTGGAAGGTAAACTGGAGTCACCCAGACAGGTCTTGGTTTCTGATACCTTTCTCCAATAAAAGAAATCAGGGCTCCTCAGAGAAATGCTGAGGCTAGACCCAGAACAGAAAATAGACAAGATGAGCCTGGAAAACCTTGTAGTGTCAGGAAGTGATGAAGTACTCCAAAAAATTACAAGAAGAAAATACATACACACCACAATGATGTGGTATGTGTAAGGGTGACAAGCGCCAACTAAAAGAGCTTCCAATGGCCAAAACTAGAACAATTTGAGCAGTAAAATAAAGTACTAATTAATGGGTTCTAACCCAATGTATAAAATAAATATTCTTGAGTCCATACTGATGTAAATAAACAACTGAATAAAGAAATAAATAGGGGAGAATAGACAAATTTCCCATGCAGAAGACTATCAACTAACATGTGTGGAAACTCCACCCTCAAGAACCCGGAGCATAACTTCTCACTCCTTCAGTGCAGATTGCATATGGTAACTTTCTCCCAAAGAGTACAGTATGGAAAAGGGAGAAAAGAGTAACCTTACAGGAGAGAAACCTAAAAAACACCACTGCAGCCAGATGATCAAAGTCAACATCGACAGTGGTAGGTCACGTTGATAGGATGTACTTTGAAATGACGTGCTGACAAGGACACTTTACCTCTATAGGCCTCCTCCCCAAAACCCATAATCCTATCTAATCATAAGAAAGCCAACAGATAAATTCCAGAAGAGGGGCATCCTACAAAATGCCTGAGCAGTACTCCTCAAAGGTCACCTGTGAAGGTCACCACAAACAAGAGAAGTCTGAAAAACTGCCATAGCCAAAACAGCTGGAGAGATGTGGCTAATAAATGTAATGTGGTATCTCAGATGAAAGCCTTGAGCAAGAAGAGCATTAGGTAAAAAGCAAGGATCGGGGTGCCTGGGTGGCGCAGTCGGTTAAGCATCCGACTTCAGCCAGGTCACGATCTCGCGGTCCGTGAGTTTGAGCCCCGCGTCAGGCTCTGGGCTGATGGCTCAGAGCCTGGAGCCTGTTTCTGATTCTGTGTCTCCCTCTCTCTTTGCCCCTGCCCCGTTCATGCTCTGTCTCTCTCTGTCCCCCCAAAAAAATAAATAAACGTTGAAAAAAAAATTTAAAAAAAAAAAAAAAGCAAGGAAATCTGAGTAACAAATTTAAATTCAGTTAATAGTAATGTATTAATACTGGTTTATTAGTTGTGACAAATGTGCCCTCCTAACATAGAATGTTACTAACAGGGAAAACTGGGTGTGGAGTATATGGGAACTTTCTGTACTTCCTTTAAAACTTTTCTATAACTCTAAACCTATTCTAAAATTAAAAGTTTATTTAAAAAAAAAATACAGGGTCTGGATATGAAGACAAATTTCAACTCTGGGGTTGTCCCTGGAAAAACCTGGAATGCGGGCTTTAAAAATTACCACCCGACAAAATGCTTGCACACCATCACACTGAAAACTGACTTACCCAACTGAGTCTGTAGTCCGTCTGGTGACCCTAAATGAGGGAACCAATTTGCCAAGTCCTACAGCAATTCAATCCATGGTTATCTGATGGCATCCATCAAAGTTCCCACTGGTATATTTTTTCATAGCACACCTCATGAATAATTATTTGAGCAGTTATCTGTTCAATGTCTGTCTTCCCCAGTACCTGAGGAGTTCTAAAAAGGAAAGGACTTCTTCACCACATACTCCCAGAACTTAGCAGAATGGCACCTACAAGGTGCTCAGTGACTGTTTACCAAACGCGTGAATGTCAGTGCAGTGTAGAGGAACAATGATCAACACTGCTAACTGTGGTCCATGTTGAATGACAAGCCCTGGTTTTCTGAAGATTGAGAGGCCACTGGGACGAATGTACCTTCTCTTTTAATGTTCCCAATCTCTTGAGTCACTCTAAGTCCCCAAATACCATTATTTCTAAGCCTCTCAAACAAGATCAGAGTGAGGAATTTTGCCTGTTGTAATCAAATCTAGTCCTGGAAAACACTAAAGTTTCCTAAAATCCAAAAGAATGATAAGATCCACATATTTTCCTTTGTGTGGCCCATCTACTAGCCTAAGAATTGAGTCTATTCCAGGCATCACAAAGAAAACTTAGACTCCTAAAAACCACAGGAAACATGTAGCCCGTAGGGAAAAACTGTAAGCATAAAACTGATTTCATTAGGAGCGCTCGGTATTAAGTCTCTCTGGTACATCAATCTTTATTATTGTTATTTTATTCTATCAGTGCATTCCAGGTCACAGCAAGTTAGTAATTTTGCCATATCTTTCACTGCCTGGCTTTATGTAAGTGCTGCTAAGAATAAAATTAAGCAGTGGGAGAAAAACATCAGTTTGGTGTCTAAATTTAGAAAACTTGATGAATAAATCTATTAAATTCATTGTGGGGAAGAAAGATGAGCAAATCATCCCTTATTGGAAGGATAAAATAAATAGAAAATAAAAGGTGATTGTCTTTATAATCTAGAACAACAGATTTAAATGTAAAGTCTCCCCCCCCCCCCACCTCTTTTATGTACAAATGACTGTATTGGTTGATTGTGTATTTTTCCTTCATATAACCTTTAACTTGAATTTTTAAAAAGACATAGTCCAAGGCAAGAAACCATGCAGAAAATAGTTGTATGAGTCCTGGATTCAGTATTTATTGAGGAGGGGTAGGACCTTTATGAGATCCTACTGATGTGATACAAATCCTCTTCTGAAGATCATGGAGAGCAGGTGCCCCAACATTCTGCACTGCAAACATCTGGCAGGCTTTCATCCTCACGGCTCCACCCTCCCACTCAACATCTGGCAGACCCTTCATCCCTGCACCCCACCCCCGTCCCCAACTGCCTCTCAACATCTGCCACACACTTCTCTTAGCCTCAGAAGCAAATCCAGTCAAAAGCTCAAAAGCACAATGTTTCAAGGGTGGTGACCTGGAGTCACATGCTGGGCGGAGGTGGAGCAGGGTTTGTTTTTATTTTTTTCCTAAACTTTAAATGAATACACAATTCACTTGGAAGTATGCTTTCATGTCTGGCTTGTCCTCACTGAGAAGCTCATTTAATATTGAAATCCATACTTGACATTAACTTCTTTAAAAGTTTTATATCGCCCTGGGAATTGGAAGATACAATAAAAAAATATGGGGGAATAAAACAATGTTATGCTGATGATCCACATCTTACAGGCAAAGACAATTAGTTCTGACTGGGAAAAAACTGGACAAAATACCTATGTCTTGCTTGTGAAATACAAATCAGAGAAAATGTCTTAGATCTAATCCAAAAATGTTTTGAAACCTATCCAAGAAAACGAGTGCTATTTGAATTCCACAATAGTTTAGAAATTTCCTTTTAGTACCTCCAGCACCCTATGGCATGACTGATTTCCAGAGACATCTTGCATGGGGTCTCCCCTCATTCTGAACAGACCCCCTGGTTAGGCACTCCCTGAAACACCACTTCTCACCTGGAGTAAGTCACCTGACTTAGGTTTCCTACTATCAAACTTGTATTCTGGGCTATGCCACTCTGGCAGTTTGCTCAACCATTTCATGGAATTTTTCTTAGAGCTACACCCCAACAAGCTAACATCCCAATAATTTCCTCCCTCCCACCCACACCTCCATCCTGACACACACACAATTTTCCATCCCCCCCCTTCTTTAGACCCATCCCCCATTCCCTTCCTCCAAATAAAGAGATGCTCGCTCTTTCTTTCTCAAAAGGAATATGGGCAAAGCCATGTAACCCTGAGTTTTCTGGGCCCAGGTGAATTCCAGACATGGTCTTGGCTACTGATGAAATACACATTCCAGACTTGAAGCCGCGCTGAGCTTTGGATGGCTGCCAAATTGCTGGATGTATCACAGGGACTCTGCAGTCCAGAGCCCTATCAAGGCATTTTATCATTTTATTGCACTCTTAAATTAGCAATTATTTCTAGGACATCACTTAGATTCTATTGCAGTGTGCAGTTTCTTGTTTAAAACTTTAAATATGTTTAGTGACTGTTCATCAGTTGAAATTCCTTGCACATATGTTTGTCTGTTTTGTTCTTTGTTAATGTTTTATTTTAGTCACTAAGAATCCTGTAGAACAGGGAGTTATATCAACATTATTTGCTCTTTTGATTGTTACATGGAATGGGAAAATCTTTGTGCTCATTTAAATCACAGCACACTAAGTTAGGTTGGAAGTAGACTGGAATCATAAATGGGCTTTGCATGGCGAAGTTATCATCAGCAGGATGATGGTGACACGAGTAATATCTACAGGGAGTGTACGACAAGCTGACCTAACACACAGCATATTGGAAAGAGCATCTGAGTGGGAGAGAGATGAGTTGCCTTGTAGTCCAAGGCTCTATTATCTAGCTTTGTGATACTAGGTTTATCTCCTCACCTCTCTGCATCCTGGTTGTTCCCATCTAGAATAAGGACATTTGTCTACATACATTTTTCTTTGTATTATGAAAAAAAATTCATTCACAAAAGCAGAGACAACACTATAATTAACCTAGCCTCAAAAATTGCCAATGTATCTTGCTTCTCATATCCTGCCTTAATTTCCCCCCATCCTTTACTGCTGATGTGTTTTTGTTTTTGTTTTTGTTTTTGTTTTTGTTTTTGTTTTTTAAAGCAAAGCCTAGACACCATAACATTTCACCAGGAAACACTTGAGTATTTCCAAGAGATAAAGACTTTTGGCTTAACTACATTATCATCATTGCATCAAAACAAACTAACCAACAAAATCAAAAATAATAGAACAAAAACACTTAGCAACAATTCCCTTAATCTTTTTCAACTCTAACATTTCAAGGCCCAAAGCCTCCTGCAATCTAGACCTCAGACAGTTATAGCCACTCCTTCTTTTCCTTTTTCTTTCTTTCTTTTTTTTTTTTTTATTCCATTCTGTAAATGAGGAAGAGTTTTAGCATTTTCACCTGATAGCTTCACTGATCTCCAATTCTGGGCTTCAGACCAAAGAGGAACATGAAAAACTTTGAGAGGATTGAGTAAAGAGCCAATCAAAAGGTTCAGATGTTCAAAAGAAGGTAGATTCCTCATGAAACATTAAAGAACTAGAATCATTCTGACTAAAAAGGAGACACACCAATAGAGTAAATTAGAAGAGTCATTCATTCATGCACTTTCCCATTCATTCATTCAATAAACACTAATTGCATAATTGCCTTGTTTCAAGACAGTGGTAAATGCTGGGAATGCAAGTGTGAACATGACACAAAGCATCACCCAGAGAAATATGGCAATAAGCTAGTCTCTATCTTAAATTAGGGAAAAACTGATAGCAGTGGGATTAAATACTCAGTGAGAAGAGTAGCAAAATATTGAAGTGAGTTTTCAAGGGACCCTGGGAATCTCCTCTTAAAGACAGGGGAATTTCCTTTGTATTTAGGATGATTTAAATATGTATAGAGGATAGAAAATTTTTAAGTTATGTTTTAATTTTAAGATGTTATAAGCCCTAATTTGATAGTTTGGCAAGAAAAGTATAATACACAGGGTAGATATTATAGTGATTACTATTAACTGATGTTTTCATGTGTTTGATATTGGGAGTTGTCCTATACGTAAAGGCACACTTTTTTTATGTTTATTTATTTTTGAGAGAGGGAATGAGTGGGGGAGGGGCAGAGAGAGAGGGAGACACAGAATCTGAAATAGGCTCCAGGCTCTGAGCCATCAGCACAGAGCCTGATGCGGGGCTTAAACTCATGGACCCAGAGATCATGACCTGAACACCTAACCGACTGAGCCACCCAGGCACCCCAAGGCCCACCTTGATAATGGGGGTTTGCTTGTCTCTGAAATTTAAAATGGAAAATATAATAAAATATAACCCAACATAACCTCTCTCAACAAAAGTCCTAGGTGTGGGAAACACAATCAGAAGATACAGAGGTTGATTAAGACCATTTCAGTATCTCTTCCCCGCCATGTTCCTGCTACTGGGATATCAGGCTCTGCGACCTGATAACTACAAGATCTATAAGTTGCTGGGTCACCACAGGAGTTTGGTATCAGCAGCTTGAAAGCCCAGTGACTAACAGCACATAAGGTAACTCAGACACCTGCAAAAGGACAGCTATTGGCCAGTTACATGAAAAAAGTTTGCCCAGATTGACCTCTTCAAATTCTTCATCTGTATCCCCAGCCCATGGCCTTCACATTGATTGGCTGTTGAGACCCTCCCTTAAATGATGCTCTGGCTCCTGACTTTTCATTCTTCTCCTTGCATCCCACTCACCCCAACCAGAGAAATGCCCCTACCTATACCCTGTTTACCCAGAATCATCCTTTCTCATAAAACCAACTTTTAAAAGATAATGTAGATAGAAAAAATAACTAAGTTTGTTTGCTCTCCCAGAATGTATATGCAACACTTGGTCATTAATGGAAAACAGATGTGTGTATGGTGCTGCATTTACTAACAGCCTCCAGTTACCTTGTCCAATTTAACCTGATGGCCACAGCAGCCCTATAAGATTTATATCATTTTACAGATAAAAGAAACTGAGGTCCAAACAGACTAAGTATCTTGTCCATGATCCCTTGACACCAACAGTGTCTTTCTGACTTCAAATCTCATCTCAACATCCGGAAACCTAGGCACTTATCAACCCCCTGGTGGAGCGCAAGAAGGGCCACCCCCTGCTTAACTGGGAAGGAAACCTCACCCACCCTCAAGTCTCAACCCTTTGCTGCCCAGTCCTCCAGCTTCCTGATTCCTGACGCTGTACTACGGTGCTGTATTGTTGTTGTTTGCCATCATTGCTATTTGTTTATTTTGTTTTGCTTCCACAATCTCAGCATCTTTTTCTTTTGAGTTTACTTATTTGAGAGAGAGAGAGATGGCGCAAGTTGGGAGGGGAAGAGAGAGGGAGAGAGGATCCCAAGCAGGTTCTGTACTGCCAGCACAGAGCCTAGCTCAGGGCTCTAACTCACAAAACCGTGAGATCATGACCTGAGCCAAAACCAAGAGTCAACACTTAACCGACTGAGCTACACAGGTGCCCCAACAATCTCAGCATCTTTAAAGAAGTGCCTGAAACCTAAGCGACCATCCTTCATGGATATTTTAGATACCTGTGGTCCCCAAGTGGTAGAGAGGACTCCAAATGGCACCAC
Organism: Felis catus; assembly: GCF_018350175.1. Taxonomy (NCBI): domain Eukaryota; kingdom Metazoa; phylum Chordata; class Mammalia; order Carnivora; family Felidae; genus Felis; species Felis catus. Next base: position 84,442,354 of record NC_058376.1, on the reverse strand, counting down.
AGAGGAAACAGCACACTCGACCAAACCCAGCCAGCTCTTCACACCGGGGTTGTGGCATAAAGAGAGCTGAGTCAGCCACAGAAGAGGAAGCATGTTGGTCTCTGGTGCGTGAACGGACAAGTGTGGCACTCTTGGTTGCTTTGGTCATAAATAGTGGCATGTATGCTGGATTCAGAGGAGTACTACTGGATTAACCAATGAGCAAAAGGAAAAGTAGTCAGAACCCTTTATAAATCAGACAGCACTAACACCAGCTCAGGTCAGCCGAGCTGCCTTTGGCTTTCACTGAACACAGGGCTTATGTTTAAGAGAACGTAGCCAGACTCATATACATCCAAATCTGTGGGATAATGCACCATCTTTAAATGAGAGTCCTCTAGACTTGGAGTCTAGATATCTGTGGTCTAATCCCACTTCTCACTATCTCTGTGATCCTGGATAAGTGACATAACCTCTCTGGGTGTCAGTTCCTTCATCTGTAAAAGGAGGGCACTGAGAAGAGGTACGGGCTGAAAACAAAAAACTTCTATTTTTTAACGCTGCTCAAGAAACACTACACTCTCTTCTGGAAGGACATACCTTTGCACAAAGGCGCAGAATGGTACACGCACTGGAATTAGTCAATCTGGGTTTGAATCCTGGTTCTGCCACTTACTAGCTGTATGTCTTTGAGCAACTTACTTAACTCTTCTAAGACCCAGGTGTTTTAAATCTATAAATGGATATATTAATTATTGGGAGGCCAAATGAAGTGATGCATGTAAACTGATGAGCAGAGTGCCTGGGATACCAGAAGTGCTCAGTAAGTGTGAGTGTTCGTTCATATTACATTTAGACAGGTTTTCCATCCTTTACCGTCAACAGTCCACAGATTCATGTGCATCAAGAATGGAAATGATTCATTCTGCCTCTTAAGCTTTCCAGTTTCCATGTAAACCTGGAAAGATTGTTCTCCAGTTCATAAATTCAAAAAAGTCTGATTAAAAACTCTCTTTGCCTGATTGTAGAAGCTCATTTGCTGTGATACTGCATTCAAGCAGCTATGAGCTGGTTGACTGAGCACCCACTATGTGTCAAACACAATCTGAAAGAAGGTAGCTGTTTGAAAAAGAGCATTGAAGCAAAACCCACATAGAGAAATATACTCCTAATTGCTTTATTTTTGACACTTTATTTTATATGATCAGCTCTTAGACACAGCTATTGAAATTAGTCCAGCAAGACAGTGTGTATGCTTTATGTTACTCATTTACTCAAAAAAATATTTACGACCACATAGTCTATATAGGATGCTGTGCAGGTCATGGAGACAGACACATTCTCTAATCCCCAGTGCCTAGGAGTTTGTAGTTTTGTAGGAAAGATGCTGCACACACAGGTACCTACCAACTAAAGTAGGAGTGAAATGCCACAAAAGAGATACAGTGTTCCAAAAAAAATGGAAGATTACCTCTGCCTAGAGGCAGAGGGAGTCAGGTAGAACTTCTTGAAGAACTTCTTGGTATTCTGCTAAGAGATGGCTTTCAGAGAGGAGAGTCCCTGAAGGCCTCCCGGGAAGAATGACAGGGCTCCACGAAGACAGGCAAAGCCAAATCCCAGGTCCCATCTGGTCAGCATGGGAGATCCAGGGGAGCAAGAAGCACAAAGACTGGAAGAGGCACAGATGGGACCTGGGACCGTTGAGGGCCTGTGGTGTTCCGATGTAACCTGTAATGGCAAATCTTCCTCCTAAAAGCAGCCCTGTTGTACTGTCACTGGTAGATCACACACAAGTACCTCACAAGAGTTGGGTAAAGATCTGCAGCCGTTCCTGATGAGAGCAACATCATCTACGCAACATGACCTGTTTCTCATTTTTGCTAAGAAAAGCACTACCACCCATGTCCCTCAAAACAATTTGTTTTCTCTCAATGTTTCTAGAAAGTGGTACAGCCATCCCTAATAGCATATTAACTGTTCAAATGAAAGCCTGCAACATTCATGTCAAGGTAGCATTGAAGGTGCGAGGCACATGTCATAAAATTAAATAAACTCACAAAACCTATCCACCCCCCCCCCCCCACACACACACACACTTCCCAGAATCCTGGCTTTACATTCAGCTTGGGTCACAAACTAAACGGGCTTGGTGGCCTCCGCCTATCTCCTGGGAGCATTTGTTTGATTCACAAAAACAGGACACGATTTGACACACTCAGTATAATTAGTATTCACTACTTAGGAGAATGCCCCAAAGTTAGAAATCAAATGCGCTGAAGCCAGCCCTGAATTTCTCACTGTCCCCTTCTCTCTCCCTTTTCCCTCTTCTCCTTTTTCTGCTCTCTCATTTCTGCCTCAGAAGATCGTGCAAGCTGGAGATGTGAGTGAGCAAATCCCGGATGTCATGGGTGCTCTACACTGAATCAGGGAACAAAGTGCATGTCTCAGCCACGACCGTTCTGTGTAGCAACAAGGCTGCTGTTCCCTGCTCTGCTCCCCAAACCTCTTCATGCAACTTCAGATTACACAGTATTGGTTCCACACAAAGAATGTTCTGGAAAAAGCCCCGTTTCAAAGAGGGGTGCTGAGCATTTGGCAATGCTTTGCTAACAATCATTAGAATTATTACTGTTGTTTAAATAAAGTAGGGCATAAATACAGGACGACACTGTGGTAACTACTGCTCACAACATATGAAAGTGTCCTCTCTTCCCAAGCCCAAAAGAGTGCCTGTTCATTTTAAATCCGCCTAATTCCTGTTTTAGGGGCCCTTGTGACAGTCTTCCAAAAGTTGGCTGCCAACACTGTGACTATATTTAGTTGTTTATTGCACACCAACTCAAGGTGCTGCGTGCTGGTAGACACGCAGAAAAGCACAGAAAATTAGAGCTCATTAGCGAGAGGCCAGGAAAGCTTCAGGAAAATTCTGAACGGGGACATATTTGTTAGAGAATTTTGGTTGTTACCTCTGAGGGAAAATAAATAAATTAATCTCGAAACAAACATAACAAGTAGCATAAATAAGTTAATTTTAGAGCTATAATGGACAAAAGGTGATAATACACAGAAAAGACAGACCCTAAATTCTGAGACAAATGGATGAAACCTTTGATTTCTTGATCCCTTGGTTTGATATGGTTGACACACTTCCCTGGCTCACAGCCTGGAAATACAAGGGAAGAACATCCACTTCTAATTTTTTTTTTTTCTATTCAACAGTTACATGAGCCATTTTGGAATCGTCATAAATTTCAACGTGGGGATATGAAGGTAAGTGACAGCTTCCTCTAACTTTGTGGCAATATAGAAATGCAGAAATGGGACCATAACCAACCTGGAAGGCAAGGGGGGCCTCTGCTAACTCCACATCCAAATGAACACATTGCATTTGGTTTCTTCTCAGCACTGACTAATTTTTACTAGATTTGAAGGCCCAACTTAAACTTAGCCTAGAAACTGCTTCAGCTGCTTATTAGTGGTCTGTGCCCTCATTAACCAATTATTGTGGAGGACACAGAAACATAGACTTGTAAGAACATCTATTCAACTCTACACTCAAAGACACAACAGTTTATTTATCTTTTGCTTCTGTGAAGGTTTGGGAAGAGGAGCAGTCCATGTTTTCCTTCATTTCTTGGACTAGAAGTGGAAACTAATTGCATATTGCTCTTAAAATCAATTTAAAAAATAGTTTTGAAACTAGCCCGTAAAATCAAATAACCATGGGTGACAATTGGCCCCTAACTGTACCTCAGAGGTTGGTCACTGGCAGTTTATTTATATATTCTCTCCCAGTTGAGTCCCCCACCTCACCCTTCATCACTACCCCAAACAAAACATGCTACTTTTGAATTAAGATTTGTGGAAAGGGCTAAATGGAGTAGTATAGATGAGTAAACAGTGTCACCTAGTGGACAGAAGAAGAAGAAAATTGGTGAATTGGCACAAATGGAAATTTGGGCCAGCTGTCAGCTTTTGGCCACTTTTTCCCCCTCATTCTGGCTCTCTGTTACCACCCATGAGCAAACAAGAAAGTTCCCTCAAGGAGACACCAAAAAACAACCACAAACAAGCCAAAACTCCCATGGTTTTCCCTCTCTAGCTCTCTAGCTCAATAATGAAGTTTCTACCCAAATAAAAATAACAGCTAGCATTTTCTGAGTGTTTTCTGTGAGCCAATATTTTGCAGAATCCTTTACTTGGATCATCTCATGTAGTCATCCACATAGCCCGATTTCTGTTAAGGAGTTTGGGTGACTTGTCCAAGGTCACAGAGCCTGACGGTGAGAGTCACATGATTTTGCCCACTATCTTGCACCACCCCCCCACACACAGCCCAAGGGCAAACAAAGAGATCTTGAAGGGATAACTATATGTGATGGCACAACAATTAGATATATATTAAGCATTTACTTATCCCCATTTATTTATTAGCATTTACACATCTCCATACTATCTAGGGAATACAAAAATGAACTGACACAGATCCTTGCCTCCAAGAACTTAGAATCTAAATGATAAATATGTAGAGTGCTTTAAAGTTTACATCATTTCAACCTTATCTTCACAGCTCTATAAAATAATTATGGCCCTGACTTTAGAAATGAGGTTTTTGTGATTCATCCAAGGTCACACAGATAAGAAGTGGCAGCTCTTCAGACTTAAAAGCAAGTTCATCACTCCACCTCATGCTGACTCTTTCCCAAATGCAGCTGCTGGAGATTCCTGGTTTTATGACAGGGGGTGGAGGACGGAGGCAGCACAGAGCTGACTCAGGGACTAATCATCACAGGAATCAAGGGTGGAATGTCCTTTCCTTCTACCACTTCCAAACCACTCTTGCCCTGAGAGGAATGACCACATATCAGACCTCTCACTAGATTAGATTCAAACGAACCATTTATATTCTGTGGGTCTCCAAAAATGAGAACTGGAAGGGAACGCACATCACCTTTAAAAAGGGTTTACATGAAAAACCTATAGCTCAGTGTTTACAGACACAACACTTTGCCCTGAAGATCAGTTACGCTGCAAAGATATCCTCTCTCATCGCTCCTATTTGAAGTCCTAGCTAATACAATAAGACCAGAAAAACAAAAGGTGTACTGATCAGAAAGAAAGAATTTAACTGCCTTTATTTGCAGGTGGCATGATTGTTCATGTGGAGAACTCTGAAGAATCTACAAAAAAAAATCCTGGAACTAATAAGTGATTTTAGCAAGGTTGCAGGAAATAGTATCAGTATACAAAAGTCACTGCTTTCCTACACACTGGCGATAAGCAACTTGAAAAGGAAATTATGACACAATACCATTTACAAGAGTACTAAAAAGAGGAAGAACAAAGCAATAGCAACAAGTTGGGCATAAATCTAACCAAATCCATAGAGGATCTGCATGTGAGAAATGACCTTGAATGGGGAGAGAAAACTCTTCTAGTGTATAAAAATCAAGAAATAAATCAGGAATAAAGTATATTCTCTATCTTGGTAAAAAACTGGGGAATCCTTCCAGAGGTGAGACTCTCGGTTTCAAAATCCCATCTTTAGTAGAGTTCATCAGAGGCTGTCTGGTCTCCTCTCCCTTCTGAGCTCTTCTTACATAATAATCACATGTGACATACTCAGAGAGCCCTAACTCACTTAGGAAAGAAAGCTAAGGAAGCACTAAGACAGGAAAAAGTATGATTTTTTTCATAAAAAGCCCTAATGTTGCCAGATAGCAAAAAGAAGCATTTCTCCTGGCTCCAAGGACATGATGTTCTGCCTTTTTTCCGGCAGTTACAATTCCAGATCTAAAATCCTTTACGGATCTTTTTAAATTAAAGAGGTCATTTTAGCTGACTGAATGGAGTAAAGAGATGTAGCTAAAGCTTCCCACTTCCATATTATCAGTACCACAAAGAAAATGTATCTGGATACATCATGCATCATAAGAACATGGTGGACCTTGACTTGTATGATGCTTACTCTATGTTACACTGTGCCAGGCATGTCCCTAAATGCCTTACACATATTAGCTCATTTAATCCACACGACAACCCTATGAGGGAAGTGTTATTATTGTCCCCATCTTACATCACTAAATATAAACTAATGATTTCTTTTAACATCGCAAAAATCTTTTCAAAGTTCCACTTTGGGTTTCTTTAGATAGCCAACAACCTATAACACGTGTCACCTATAATATAATAATTTGATTCCTTCACAGCATTCCAGAAGCCATTTTCTTGTGAAAAGCAAGGTGTACTGGTGCTGTGGGGCCCTGTGTGGTGGTAGAAAGGCAGGAAGGAAGACTCAGACAGGGGGCATCTGTGTAAACTCACTGGTGTGCTGGTCAGGGTTTAACAACCAGCTCTCTGTTTAAATAAAAGGGGCAATGAAGGAGAAAAAGAAACAACAAAGAAAGCCCTGATTTGTAGTGTTTGCCAATTTTCGTGTATAAATACTCTCACGAGTGCTGATTATAAGGCTCACGGAGTTCCTGAAAATGTAACAATGGGCTTTCCAGGAGCCGGCTCTAGCACACCACTGCAACGCCCCACGAAGACAGGGTTTACGACGGTTTTGTTCAACCTAGCACTAGTACGGTACCTACAAGTTAGTAGGCACTCAAGAAATATTTGTTGAATGAACGAATTAGTGGATTAATGAAAGGCAATCAAGTAAGTTAGACAGAGGTGAGTATACTGTCCTCCGCTGGTTGTAACATAACCGGGACCTGGCTGCCTCAGTGATACGTGTCTTTATCATGATGGCTGTGGTTTGTGTACAATCCTATGGAGGCAAGGGCAGTATTATCTCAACATTGCGCTTTGTTAATCATAATGGGAGTGCTAAGGGAGATAAAACTCCTTACTGGGTGTTTTCAAAAGCAGTGAAAAAAGGCATCAGTTTTGGTTTTGACCAATATAATCGAACAGAATATGCTTATATTTTTAAAATATTATTATTTATTCTCCTGTAAAAAAATATTAGTTTTATTATTTTATTTTATATAAATCTGATACTCTGGCCTCTAACCTTTGAAACAATAATTGAGACGATCATTTTGATAACTGAAAATTCTTAGGAATTCAATTGTTTCATTAGAACAAAACAAACAAGGAACTAACTCTCCACTGCCACCAGGTAGTTGTTTTTCCCTGCTCCAGAATATGATTTTCTTGTAGCACACTTTGGAATACCAGAAGGGAACTAGGTATTCACTCATAAGTAAGTAAGTTAATTAATTTCAGTTTGTCTAATAGCAACTGTGTGCACAAACTTCAGAACCTGTAAGAGATGGATGCAGACATTATATGATACTATTAAACTTTTAAATGGAAAATGAGGGAGAGGAATGGGGCCCTGACATAGCCTAAATTGAGAATCGATCTAAAATGTCTAAGCAGATAGGCTAGTGGCTCCCAAACTAGATAAAATACAGGATGCTCAGTTAAATTTGAATTTCAGATAAATAATGAGTCACTATTTATTTTAAGTCAGTCCCAAGTAAATCTCCCAATATTTCATGGGACACACTTGTACTAAAAAATGAATCGCTGTTTATCTGAAATTCAAATTTAATGGGGCATTTGTATTTTCATTTGTAAAACTTAGCAACCCTATCTCAAGGACATATTTGTTTGAAATGGTTTAAAAGGAAGCTTGAGATTTCAAATACATTCAATATTTAAGTGTAAAATAAATAAAGAAAAATTTGAGAGAGTTATTTTATAATATTGTGTGTTGAAAGTCTGTAGCTCACACAAAATCCAGAAACCGTTGAAATTGGTAAGATTCACTCTGTAAGAATCAAAAAAACTTTTTTAAGGAAAAAAAAAATAAGCCAACTGAAAAACAAATGACAACTAGGCAAAAATATTTGCAGTTTGGAACATAGACAAAGGACTAATCTCTCACATATATAAATAGTACCTACCAATCTCTCACATATATAAATAGTACCTATCAATCCACTAAGAGTGAATGAAAGGTCATTTATCCAATTACAAAGTTCACAAAGGTACAGAGTATTCACAGAAAAGGAAATAGATATGGTTCTTAAATAAGTAGAAAAAATAGATGCCCAACCTGACTCATGGTATAAAAATGCAAATTAAAACTAGATGAAGTTGGAGTTTTTTCCTCCACCTAATCCACCTAACAGATTGGCAAAATTTCAGAGGTTTTATAATAAACTATTCTGGCAAAACTGCATAAAAATGACACTTTTATATGTTGCTGGTGAGAATACACATTGGTGGGATTCTCATGGAGGGCTATCTGGCAATATCTATCAAAGCTTCAAATACACATCCCATTCTACTTTTAGGAATTTATGCTGCAGATATACAAATGCAAAATGAATTAAGTACAAGGATATTCCCTGCAGATTGTTGCAATGGGAAAAAATTTGCCAATACCTAAATGTTAGTTAACAGGGGGCTGATTAAATAAATTATGGTATGTCCACATAATGGAACACCATGCAACTGTCAAAAAGGAATTAAGAGATGATTGTTGTATTGATAAGGAACATTTCTAAGTTATACTGAGTAAAAGTAAAGTATGTACAGTATTTTGTGATTTGGTGGGGGGGGGGTGAGTCAGAAAAGGAATAGATATTTGTATGGCTTTGATTTGCATTAAAAAATATCTTTGGGGCACCTGGGTGGCTCAGTCGGTTAAGCATCCGACTTCAGCTCAGGTCATGATCTCATTGTTTGTGGATTCAAGCCCCGCATCAGGCTCTGTGCTTACAGCTCAGAGCTGGAGCCTGCTTTGGATTCTGTATCTCCCTCTCTTTCTGCCCCTGCTCCACTCATGTTCTGTCTCTCCCCTCTCTCAAAAATAAATATTAAAATTTTTTTAATATCTTTCATAGTATATTAAGAAATCAATAATAGTTGCCTATCAGAGATATAGAGTTGTTTGGATGAAGGGCTGGTAAGGGAAAGAGTCTTTATGAAGATTTTCTATGTTTTATATTCAAAATGTGAATGTATTACCAATTCTAAAAATAATAAAAAATAAATATATTATCCCCAAACTGATGTAATCCAACAATTGCAGAGTTTAATTCTTGGAGTAAGGTTACAATAATTTTTGAAACCCCTTAATCCTGCTTCTTATCCCTGTGATGAACTAATGCTCCTAGTACTATTTTTACTTTCAGAAGAAAGGTATAGACATAGCACAATCCCATGACTTGACTCAACTATTCTCAGGCTGGAACACTTACACAACCCCTAATGCACTTCATCAAACCTTAGCCTAGGTTATCGTAACAACAAAAATAAGTAATTGCCAAGCACTGGCTTTCAGCAAGACATTGTTCTCACTTCTTTGCTTCAGAAAACCTATCAGCCCTTGCACTGACAGGCTTACAAGGAAAGCATTGAGTATAAATTTAAAAGATAAAAGTTGCCATGAATGGTATAGACAAGAACATTGAAATCTAGAAGAAATGTAATCACCATACTTTATGTAGGAGGAAAACTCCAATCTGAGCCTCAATGGATACAAACTCCAGAGCAAGAAAAGGAGTCCAGAGGTATTTCAAAGAAGGGAACATGGTGAGTAAGGACACTTCTGTGTCCAAACCAATGAACGAACTGGGTGTCTTCCATACAAGTGTACGAAAGGGATGAGTGGTAGGGGGAAAAACTGGAAAAGTGGGTTAAAACCTACAGCAGAGACTGCTGGTTTTCTGTACCAAATGCATTCTCCTACTCCTTTTTTTTAGCTAGGTACATTAACACATGGAATAAAAGGCCACATTTTCTCAGTTTCCCTTACAACTATATATGGCCAGGTAACCAGGTTCTGAAAGCATTCTGTGGAATTCTGGGCAATCTCCTTAAAAGAGAGGAGGAATGCCCCCAAAACATAAACACACAAGCAAAAGCCAAACGTCTGTAAAGAAGAGTTTGGTATAGACATGTAGAACAAAACAAGGAAAGATACAGAGCAGACTGTTTTTCTTTACCCAGGTCAAAATATCATCTGTGAGCCTTGTAAAAAACAGGGCTTCAATCAGAACACACAAAAAAAGTTATTTTCATGAGGATTTTGTGAAACATTGGTGCACAGAGAGTGCTTTTTTTTTTTATCATAACTGAGTAACAAAGGGAAAAAGGAGCTTTCACCTAATTACTATGTGAGCCACTGTGGTTCTAGTGGAGTGAAAGCTAAGTGTGGTGCCATTTTGGCATCTTACAGGTTTGCAACCTTGGAGTGTACTAGAGAAAAATCACACCCTCATGGAGATTGGCAGAAAATGAGGAGTCACTCTGACTCAGCTTCACAAATTTGGATTTGATGCCCACGGGCATCAAAGGAGGATCTAGAACAGAACTAGATGGAATTAGTCATGAGCTCATGGAAGCCCCTGTGAAGTGACTGGGAACAACCGAATAATACCAGAAAGAACTGAGAGAGACTTTGAACAGAGGGTCGAAAGATATATGTTATGTAAGAAGACGGGAAATTAGCCACTAAAATGTGAGTTGTTGCCATTAATGTCAACTTGCTTTCTCAGAGGTTATAGGGAGACAGTGAAAACTACACTACATATGTACCAGTACTCCACTAAAGAAACAAAGAAAGAGCGTAGCTAGAAAAAGGATAAGCTGGGACCTATTCAATGGTGTTGAGATTACTTTCCTGGGCATGAGAAGGTGATTGGTCAATAATGGTGGCCTAAATAGGAGGCAGCTGTGTTGTAGAGAAGGCTCTAGGTTTCTCTGGGAATCCAGAGCCTTGGGAAAGAGCAAGGTCTCAGGAGCCTCACAGACATTTTTGACGTCTCAGAGAAGATGAGAATGACCTCAGCCTTTAGAAGAAATGGTCATTTCTCTACACAAATTGAGTTAACACCTTCCACAGTCTCTAGAAGAGGAATAACCTGAGATTTCCAGAGCCATGTCAATGCCAACAGGTCTGAGACCCATCTGTCCCATAACCTTCAGTGCATAAAGGAACAGAGGGCTCACCTGCTTCTTCTGGTTTGTCATAGCAGCTGATGAAATCATTATGGCTCCTAACTGTCCAGATGGTCAGCTCAGGGAGACACTACCACTTGGTCTCAGAGGACTTGGAGTCACTTCTTATTTGCTGTTGATTTTTATTTGTTTGGTGTGCCAGTTGTGCTGATCATCTTAAACCCAAGGGTTTTTCTTATTGTTAGAAATGAAAGCTAATGTTAAGAAGGACCGTGTCATTCAAAATTGAATCTTTAATGCTTCTCCTTTCAAAGTCTGGTGTTGTGAGATTATCTATCACTCTTGGAAAAGGGGAATGGGAAAAGGAAAAGGAATGTTGAAGGAGGGGAAGAAAAGAATTACTGGAAAGACCATGTGTAATCGTACCTAGAAGCAATGGAGAACTTTATCCCAAAATACTACAGACTGGGTTATAGACTACTCTGCAAGTACTGACATTTGCATTCATGTATGAATATACTGCCAAAGTACTATCCTTACATTCAAAACAGTCTCATATTGGGGCGCCTGGGTGGCGCAGTCGGTTAAGCGTCCGACTTCAGCCAGGTCACGATCTCGCGGTCCGTGAGTTCGAGCCCCGCGTCGGGCTCTGGGCTGATGGCTCGGAGCCTGGAGCCTGTTTCCGATTCTGTGTCTCCCTCTCTCTCTGCCCCTCCCCCGTTCATGCTCTGTCTCTCTCTGTCCCAAAAATAAATAAACGTTGAAAAAAAAAAATTTTTTTTTCAAAACAGTCTCATATTTTACGTGGACTGTTTGTCAAAATAAAACTATTTTATATTTCAAAAAGATCTATCTAGCATTCTGTTCAATTTAGTTAAAATAGTTGACCATTTCAGACTTCATTTAAAAGAATTCAACACGCAAAACACAGAGTATTTGATTTTTTGCTGTTAACAATTGGTTTGAAACTGTACCACTAGTGAAGGAGAATGGGAGGAAGCAGGATTTCTGAAGTTGATTTTTTTATAAGGTCTCAGTGAACTGGACCAGATCAAACACGAAATCTCCTCTAATTGTTCTCACCTTGACATTTTCCAATTTCAAAGAACTTTGGCTAACAATTTACATATTGTTTGTGCTTTTGTAGCCTCTAGGCATATTTAGCCAATCACTTATTAGTGATTCCCAGAAAATCTTTTAGGTCATACCTAGGTGTCTAAACAACTAGAGTTGTTTTTAATAATTCATGTGAATAAACCCACCACACCTGGTAATTGGCTTTGCCTGGAGGTAGCATACCACATTTACTATGTGGTCCACACTGTTCAGTGGTCATTTAGACCATTTATGCTGGGTGCTTAGGGTACAGATATAATTAATGTAAACATGGATCCCACCTTCTCTGAGCTTAAAGTCTGGTTAAGAAAAGATGCTAATAGCTAATCTTTATGGAGTGATTACTTCTATGGCAACCACTGTAATATGCATTTATGCAATTTATCTTACTTAATTTTCACAATAACTCCAGGAAGTAAGAACCATTATTTGGTTCTTACCAAATAAGAACCAGGGATAAAAGGACTTTCAATAGTCAAAGAATAGGGACAACTCTGCAAAGTGAAGAAACAGCATGAGCAGGAACAAGACGGTAAAAGATGCTGACAAAGTTTGTGTGACTGTATCATTAGGTTCATCAAGGTTGAAAAGCTGAAAAGTTTATTTGGAGACTTAACTCCCAGGCTTAAGGGAGAGTTTGGAAATTTATTCCAATAAAATAGACACAGATAGTATGTGAAATTTTGTCTTGCTTTTATGAGGGCCACTCAAAATTGTGGACTAGTTTTAGTATAAGACCAGGACAGAGGTCCCAGAGTACACTTCAGCTTGAGAAGAACAGGTCGGCTCTCCCAAATAGATATCTTCATGATGAACATGTCAAGTTACAGCTCCATTCGATAAGCATCTGCTAAGTGCTAAGCATTGAGCCAAGCACTAGAAACGTGAAAATAAACAAGGAACAACTTGTGTGTGCAAGCTGGTATTGGAACAAGAAAGAGAGACTGTTCTATGAGCAATTACGGTCTACGGAGCACTATAAGCACAGGGAGCAAGAGCAGCTGACCTACTATATTGGAGTCCAGGACCAGGATCCCAGAAGATAATGCATCTGAGACTTGAAGCACAGGTGGAATTTAGCCAGGTAAAGTCAGGAAAAGTAAAGAAGGAACAGCATGTGCAAAGACACGGAGGTATGATGAAGCACCACTTAGAGAAGTGAGAGAAACCCAGTGTGGCTCAAGTGTGAAGGAGGAACAGTTGGTTTTATTCTCTTAATACACTCTGTTTCTTTCTCTCTCTCTCTGAACCACATGCCTTTCCCCCACAGTGGTCTCAGGAATTGAATGGAGAAGTAGAAGGTATGAAGGTAGGGAATTAAAAAAAGACGAAAACTAAGTGGAAATGAAAATTAGGAGGAAGAGCCGAAGGCAAGAGGAAGCGCTTAAGGAGAGGAGAATGGAGAGCAAACAAGGGAAACAGAATCGTGGTGGCAGCTGGGAAAGAGGCGACATAACTGCAGCTGTTCCGAAACCACAGGGAGCTAGTGAAGATTAAAATGCTCTGACAACAGCAAAGCTCAACAGCGTATTTGAGAGAATCCTTAAAATAAGAATCAGAAGGAAGAAAATAGTCATTGAGCATCTACGGCGTGTACTAGACATTTTCACACATGGTATCTGACTTCACCCTCACAAAAACCCTACTAGATGGATACTATTGTGTTACTTAGGAGAAAACTAAACTTTGGAAGACTAAATGAGTGGCCCAAGTTTACATAGTTGGTGACTGATGGACCTGACATTCATTCATACCTACTGTCTTCTCAAAAAGAAGTGTGCCATTCAGTATAACAAGAGAGCATGGGCACTGGAAGGGAGGGCACCAAACAACCTGCATCTTTCTTGTCATTTTGTTCAAGGTTTTCTTTGAATCTGAGAAAGAAGTCACCTGCATGCTAACATAAAGCCCCAGGAAATTATACATTACTCACATTTATAAATATCTTTCATATAACCCTGGTAGTACATACTATTTATGGTCAGTGATCATGGGAAGCAAGAAAAAAAGAGATATAGGAACTCTGACAGTAACCCACAAGCTCAAATTCACCAATAGTTTCCCAATGATTCAGTTCCCCCACAAATACAAACACACACACACACACACACACACACACACACACACACACTCTCTCAAGGCCATCAGAGAGAAAAGAGGCATAGACACAAATGCTAATAAATACAGAACTAAGTTAACTGTTATTTCATTTAATCTTCCCGTAAGATACCTGGCCCAAAATGGCAGAAGGAAGAGAAGATATCAGAGCAGTAGATGAGCAGCTACTTATATAATCATCCTGTTCCATTTCTTCTCTTTGTGGATATCCATTCTTAACTATTTGGTGTGTGTCTTTCTAGACTTTTGCCTATGTATATATCCACAAATATGAATACATATACATAAGTATACACAAGTAGAAAATACATGTGTGTATATTATATATATATTATATATATATATTATATACATATACACATATATTTGCATATATATACACATATATATCTTAAAGAATGTGATCATACTATGTAAATTATTCAGCTTCTTGGATATTAAATGTAAAAATAAATCCTGATTTCCATGATTCCCTTTGAATGAAGAGTATTTTGATGAATAGCATTCTTTTGTGTGGACACATCATAGTTCATTTACCAATTTCCTTGTTAATAAATTTACAATGACTTCTGTTTTTTACAATCACAAATAATGTGGCATTAAGCATCTTCATAATTATAGGCACAGGTTTCTGTAAGTTAGATTTCTAAAACTAAAATTACTAGATCAACGTGTTTATACTTTTTTAAATTTTAATAATAGTTTTTTTTTTTTTTAAGTAGACCCCATGCTCAACATGGAGCCCAATGCAGGGCTCAAACTAATAACCCTGAGATCAAGACCTGAAGACTTGAGCTGACATCAAGAGTTAGATGCTTAACCGACTTAGTTACCCAGGTACCCTTTAATTCTGATAGACATAGCCAAGTAGCCCCCCAAAAGCAAATTTTTTACTCCTTTAGCCAGGAGTATGAGAACTAAAATTTTGGTAAACTCACCACCATACGTGTGGGGTCTCATATTGTTACAAAAATAATTTGTCTCACAAATAGTTTTCTAAAAGGGCCTACATTTTTTCCAGAATCATTTGGGGTTTCATTGTGACTAAATGGAAAGCTGAGAATTTTTTTTAATGTTTATTTATTTTTGAGAGACAGAGAGAGACAAAGCATGAGCAGGGGAGGGGCAGAGAGAGAGGGAGACACAGAATCTGAAGCAGGCTCCAAGCTCTGAGCTGTCAGCACAGAGCCCAATGCAGGGCTTGAACTCATGAACCGTGAGATCATGACCTGAGCCAAAGTTGGATGCTTAACCTACTGAGCCAAGCAGGTGTCCCGGAAAGCTGAGAATTTTTGAAACAGGCTACCTGAAAATGATTCCATCTGAAGTCAGTGCAGGCAGGAGCACCTGGGTGGCTCAGTCAGTTGAGCAGCCGACTCTTGGTTTCAGCTCAGGTCAGGTTCTCACAGTTTGTGAGTTTGAGCCCCACATTGGGCTCTGTGTTGACAGTGCAGAGTCTGCTCAGGATCCTCTCTCTCTGTCCTTCCCTCTGCCTTGTCTTGTGGAACTTCTAAATGCTCCCTGTCTCCACCTTTTGTTCTGAGCCCCTACCCCACCCCAGCTCCCTTTCTTCTCTCCACAGTACACAACAGCTTACAATCCTGGTGTACCAATGGGTGATGGCCAGGATGGGAGGGGGGATGCATTTTAGCCCATGCATGGTCTCCTGCCAGGACAATGGAAAGCCATCCACCTCTGCCTCTTCCCCAGCCATGAGTCAGTCTCACTCACCTGTATTTTTCATTCATTTAACATGTTGAACATTTAAATGCTTCTTGCTGCCCTGAGTGGCTTAGGACAGCCAATCTGGGATTGCCATTCGCATTCAGAGAATGTGAGCAAGTTCTGTTTGTATCCATGGAGATAGGACTGGGGAGTGGTTCACCCACTGCATGGAGCAGGTAACCTGAAGCGGTATCTGGGAGGACCTCACAAGGTGATGCCTCAGGCTTGTCAGAACACCTCCTTGTACCATGATGCAGCCAATTTACAAAAGAGGGGGGAAATCATGTTTTCTTGGATTTTTACACTGAACTTGCAGAATGACTAATCTATCTGTTCAAAGTCATTGCTTGAATTCTAAAGTAACCTCAGTCTATCCTCAAGATCGGAATTCAAGGCAGGTGAGGATCCCAGCACAGAGTTAGAGTGTTTGGTGTCCCCCTCCCAGAGCCACCCCTGAGGTGCTTCAGGAAGAGTACAGAGCTTGGAATTAGAAAGTCTAGATTCTCTTCCTTGCTCTGATGCTAAACATGTGGCTTCAAAGCTTCAGCATCTTCAGATCTAAAATGGTGAGAAGATAAACACCTTCCTCAACCTCAAAGAGCTGCCATGACGAAAAATATAAGTGCATGAGAAAGCACTTACAACTGTGAAAGGCAGTAGCTATATGTTGTTGCTGTTCATGATGATGATGATGATGATGATGATGATGATGATGATGGGGGACATGACTGAAAGCCATCAATTGGGTAAGGTTGGTTGGCAAATTATTCAATTTTGTCTGCGTAAGTGCCTTCACTCTCAACTTTAAAGCTTATTTCATTTATGTCCTAAGTGCCAACTTTAGTCTTAGAAACCACCTATCATTTTCTTGGGCCCATAGAGCAACAACATTCTGAGGAACTAGCAGTTGCTACTAATGAAGTCACTGGGCTCAATATATGTGCCCATGCATATGCAAAAATAAAATTATGAAAGGTTTCAATGGGAGAGTCCTAAGGCCACACGGGTTGCTTCGTCATTGTGCTGCATGACTTCAGTCCTCAGGGAGTGACAAGAAGAAAAACAACCACACACTCTGGCTAGCAATCCATCTGTCTGGGTGCATGCGTTCATGTGAATGCCCACTTTATTGGGAAGCAGATAGGGTTGACCTGGCGAGACACTAAAACATGGCCCTCCTTCATGGAACTCTCATTGTAGACCTCTGCAGTCTTTTGTTTTGTTTTGTTTTGTTTTGTTTTAATTGAAAAAGCCAAATTCCTTCTGTTTCAATCCTATGATTTCCACAGTGGGCCCTAAAAAAAAAAAAAAGAAAAGAAAAGAAAAAAACAACTTGCAAATAAAGCCCTGAGGCGTTGTTAAGCTAAGATTTTTAGAACTGGTTTGCTTTCCAAAACCCAATGGGGGGATAGAAAGGATGTGAGGGAGACAGGGTTGTGAGAGGATAGGAACACAGATATAATTCCCTTGTATAAAATTGTTGCATAATGGAACTTTTCGCAAGACCAGAGATTATATAAGACATGAAAGCAATGATTCCAAATCAAAGCACTTTATTTGTCAAAGTAACTAAAATAGTTGTTTAAAACACACACACACACGCACACATGCGCGCACACGCACACATACTGTTTTCTAAAGCGTGATATTTTCTGCCTGAGCCTTTTCTTCTCACTTGGCAGCCCTGTTGTGTACACGATCTCTACAGGAATGCAGAAAAACCACCTGAGGGAGAAAATTACTAATCACTAAAAATTACTAATCACTCTCTCACACTAAACAAATCCCACCGGGAGGTTTTTAGTTACACATCGGGATATGGGTTCTCTTTTTTTTTTGTTTTGTTTTTTTTGTTTTGCTTTGTTTTCCCCTCTCAGGTTAATGATACAAAGGCATACAAAATAGAAAAAGGAAGCATGTCACATCTTAATATGCATTAGCAGGGATATTTTTACATGATAACATCTAGGTCTCAGTCCAAAATAAAGGCAAAGTAGACTGAAAGTCTCTAATGCCCACCACTGGGTCTCTCGGAAAGAAAAGAGGTTGGAGAGAGAATCACGCTTCCCACAGCATTGAATGCAGTGCCTATCACCCCCCGGCCGTGGCCCCTATCACTTTCGCTAAATTCAACGACCTTATTTTCACATGATATTCAATTCACAAGCCCATCGGGTGCCTGTCATATATTATTTCATTAAATAGATTAGTGTGTTATTTATGGCAGTCCCCACCAATTTATATCGTATCTTCATACTGTTTATCTCATACTTGTTTATCTTTTACTGTTTCTTTAGTCCATTGTAAATAGCCTAGGCCCGTGGACCTTCTTAGTTGATCAGAGGTTCAGTGTATCCAATTCAATGGTCATATTACAAATGAGAGAAATTAGCTGAAGCAGTAGAATTCAGAGTTTTTTTTTTCATTTCAGTGCCCCTTGGGTTCTTTCTTCTTCTTTACTGTTATTGTCTTGGCTGATTATACAACATAACACCATTCATTATAAAAAAAAAAAAAGTTTAAGCATGTCAAAAGTGTATAAAGTACAAAGTGAAGGTCCTTTCCAATTACCTCCTGTTCCAAAGACTACTATAGACAAAAATATTCTTCATGTATTTAATATAAATATAGGTATAAAGATAAGCATATCCATCCAAATGGATAATAAACATATAGTTCTATAATTTGCTTTCCGGTTAGCAATATATTCTAGGTATCTTTCCATGTCAGCAGAGTTACGTCCCCCTTTTGAACAGAGTGTTTATTCTATTCGGGGGTATATCACAATCCATTTAATAATTTCCTATTCGTGGGCATGTATCTTATTCCCCACTTTCAATCTTATTAATGAAGCTGGGATGAACAAACTTATGAATATATCTGTAAATACCTTTCTGACTTTCTCCTGAGAATAAATTTCTAAAAGAGGGGTCACTTCATCAAAAGGTATGATCATTTTTCATTTTGAAATATACTGACGGTATACCTCACAGAAGAGTTGATTCAACATACCCACATTCTCACAAACACTACTTATGATTGATATTTATATTTACCAATCTGATAGATAATTATCAAATACAATGTCATTCCTCTTTCAGGTGCATTTCTTTATCAGAATATCTTCAAATGACTGACTATCTTCAAATAACTATTTCATTAATATTGTATTGAAGTCTAATTTTTTAAGGTTAAAATACTTCACATGGTATTTTACAGATTCAAAGTGCCTCTTTTATTGACTACTATTCATTTATCACAACATGCAAGAATCATTCCCATTTTGTAAATGAAGAAGGTGAGACCAAAAAAATTTCGGAAAATGGCTAAAAGAGAACAAAGAGTTGACAAGCCTCCTAATGCTAATACTAATTCTGAAAGGAAAAAAGAATGGGTTGGGCATGCTCTGTGCTCTAGACAGGAAGTAGAAAGCAAAAATATTAAATGACTCACATTTATCTCCATTCTAATCCAAGCCTTACAAAGTCCCATTGCTGTACAACGAAAAACAACCTGACAAGCATTTCAGCTTGTGTTCCAGAACTCCAAAATCTAGACCCCTCATTTTGCCTGCTGCACTAGCACCGAAAATGCCAATAATAGCTGTATGCTATGTTCAGTTCTTCTTCAGTGTGTGGTGTCAAAGTTGGGACAGATTTCATTCGGTGTTGAGAAAAAAGAAGCGATTCAACCCCAGTGAAAAGTCAGGTACGTTTAGGGGCAATCTCTCTCTGAACTGTGGCTCCCGCAGTGCGTGGGGGTTAACTGGATGGAGTCTCTCAATCTTTAATTTTCTATCATGATGTCCAGGAAGAGGAACTACCTGAGAAAGAAAATGTAGAAAATGTAGAAAGAAAATGTGCGCGTGGCAGAGTGGGTCCGTGTGTACATGCACACGTGTTAAAATTCTACTTCTCCAGGACATGCATTTGGCTTTCTAATTACATTTTGGTACTCAGAGTAATTAAGCAACATCTGCTAAATACCCCATCAAAGGTATTTTCTTCCTCCATCCCAGCCCCCACCTCCACACACACTGGCTTTGTTTTTCCCCCTTCTTTATTTGGAGGCTTGTTGAGGCCGCCCAGTCACCACCTGTGTGGCAAAACCAGCCTTCCCTCAAGATCAGCCGCTCTGCAACAGTGCACAGGTGTGTCCTGGAGCAATCTGGGCATTCTCGTTTTTCACTTAAGCAGAAAGAAAACAAAAAGGCAGAAGATTAAGTTATACCCAGGTACAAAAATGAGAGAGAGAACACAGGAGAAGCCGTATGAGCTAGAACCATATTTAGATAAATGGTACCAGAGGGTTCCTAGTGATTTCATTGGGATCAAAATAAACTTAATAAACAACTACAGAGAAAGAAGTCTGACTTTTATGTGATAGCACCAAGTTTAGTTGTTATGGAAATGTCAAGTGTGTGGTAAACACGATTAGGTCCCTGCAGGGGAAGAATGGAACTGACATATATTGAGTGCACCTACTAAGTGCCATGCAGTCTTTATGCCCAGACTTCAGTGTTTTTCTTGGAAGGTTGCACTAAGTACATGATTCTATAAAAATACAACTCTGGTTTCTTCTTCTGCCCCTCACAGGTTTGCTGGCAGTTCCTGATGCCTCAGATCTGCTATCTTTCAATATGAAAACATTTCTCTAATCAGGGCTTGCTCTCTCTCTCTCTCTCTCTCTCTCTCTTTCTCTGTCTCTCTCTTTCTCTCTCTCTTATACACACACACACACACA
This sequence comes from Felis catus, assembly GCF_018350175.1. NCBI lineage: Eukaryota > Metazoa > Chordata > Mammalia > Carnivora > Felidae > Felis > Felis catus. The sequence continues at coordinate 84,421,747 of NC_058376.1, read as the reverse complement.
CACACACACACACACACACGCACACACACACAGGCACACATTATGATAATAAATATGAAAATGTTGCGCTCTTAGGAAGTCACTACATAAACCCAAGAATCACTGTGCCCTATTGAACTAACGTCTAAGGCCCGGGAAATAATAACTACAATATCATGTTGTGTTAAAGGAAGGCAAATTACAATCCTTAAAGAGGGAGGGTTTTTTTCAGCAGAGAACAGCAGGCTTGTTTGCTTGCTTGCTTTCTAAGGAGCTGACTCCCATGTTGCAGGAAGATTTCCACAACCTTGGGCAATTGAAATACCAGTTCCTAGCTACAGAGTATTACTCATTCTGTGGGTTAAGTTTTCTCAGGCATTGGCATGCCAAGACATCAGGAAATCACAGAGAAAAGGCCAGAGCAATTAATTTTTTTATGTCTACAAAAAAATATTGTAAGGAAACAGCCTCAGCCAACATGAATAATTAATAACAATGTTTTAGACAGGTTTCCCACTCAAGGTAAACTCCTGCTTGGTTCTGTTTCTGGGTGTTTATTCCTGAATATGGAGAGGGTGATAGCAAAACTGACATGAAGCCATTGCTGATAGAAATTTACTCTTGGTACCTGAATGTTCACTGGCTGTTTCGTATAGGCTAGCAGAGTGTAAGTGGCCTTAACTCAGTGGTGGAAAATTCAGGAACATAACACATGGGTCTCCAGGATGCTGCTTCCATACTTCTGACAAATAACATGAACGTGGTTCTCCTCAGACCTTTGAGCTCCTGCTGAATTCATACAGGCCACAGAACTGGGCAGAATTGGGGGTGGGGAGTCCGGGGGTGCATAGTGTTGTGGTTAAGAGCACAGGCACTTAGACCACTTAGGTTCAAATCCCAGCTCAGCTATTTACAAACACTGTGACCTTGGGCACACTATTTAACCTCTCTAAGTTACTATCTCTTCATCTGTAAAATGAGCACAGGAATGGGACTTTTGTCCTGAATTTGCTGCTGTAATTGAATGGGATGATTCCTATGACCCTGCTAGCTGCATGGTCCCCGAACCATTGCTAGATAGATGGCAGTAGAAGGCACCGCCTTCCAGGGTCATCCTCTGAGAATTGACCCATGACTTGCTCAGGGTTTCCCAGCTGGTTAGCCAGGACTATGACTCAGTTAAGTCCAATTCCCCCATTGCCATTGCTAGGTGGCACCTGGGCCACCTACCAGCTGTGCCATCACCAGTCCCAACTGATGTAGAGAAACAAGTCAGTTTCCCATGCAATCTAGCCCCACCCAGCCCTACGAGCCCCACCTTTACTTTACCCCAGTCATGCCCTGCCCTGCCCTCCCCAACAGCCAAGTCTCAGTGGAGGCCCTTGAAAAGCCAGGCCTGAACACTGGTCTAACAGGATAGTGAGGCCAAGGTCCAGAACCAAAACCCTGACCCACAAACCCAGGTTGAAAACTGCTGCCATTGTCAACAAAAGGCAGGGACCTTAAAACTAGAAGAAGGAAATGAGCATAAATAAACGGTCTTCAGCCAGCTCTCGCCAAGCAGCTATGTAAGGAGTTTACCAGGGTTTTGTCAGCAATAGCAAGCCCAACAAACAAAAATAAAAATCCAGCCTCCACACGAGGGTGGAATGGGATAAAGACAAGGCAAGGTACCTAGGCCACCAGCTCTAGGGCTCCTGAGACACAGAGGCGGTGGCCAAGAAAGTAAAAAGCAGCAAAGGGAGCCTGAGTGGGCATGGGTCCAGGCAGACAGAAGGAGCATGCCACATTTGTGCCAGTTCTGCCCCATCAGGTGCACACAGATCTGGGCTCAGTGCGGGGCCCATACAAGAAAAGAGACAGACACTGGGTTGTGTCCAATAGATGGCAAACGGGCTAGTGGTGAGTCTCAACATCGTGTGGGAGGAGGAGGAGAGAAAAGATTTGAAGGTGTGTGCCCTGGAGAGATGTCTCAGATGTGATATGTCAGCTTTCTCTAGCCGGTGAAGTTTTCCTAGCTGAACCGACTTTGTCTATGTGGCTCCAAAGGGCAGATCTAGGCTCGGCGTGTGGAACTGGCAAGCAGACAGGTTTCAGCATAACATAACAGAGGTATGTCCTGCTGACGTGCAGAGTTGTAGCAGAAGATTGAGCTATCCTGGCAGTTGTCAAGGGGATGGTAAAAATAGTATGGGCAGGATTCCTGCATTGAGTAAGGGTTGGGGGCTGACAGAGATGACCTCTGACACCTAAGTTCCCTTTCCATTGTGACACGTAAAATGGGGGGAGCACACCCAGAGCCACCTAACTTCAGGATTAATTCCAGTTTATATTTCCTCCCCTCCTCCTTTTTTCTAAAAAATTATGTTTTAGAATTATTATTTCCTCACTCTCAGATTCAATAACGCTTAAAGGCTGATTATTAACTCATTGAAAACACTGGATTCTCTCTCTCTCTCTCTCCCTCTCTCTCTCTCTTTTGGTCTCTAATGAGCTGGAAACAAGGATAATAAAGAAGTAATGAAAAACACATCTTTAGGGGCATGCGGGTGGCTCAGTCGGTTAAGTATCCGGCTTCAGCTCAGGTCTTGATATCATGGTTTGTGAGTTCGAGCCCCGTGTAGGGCTCTGTGCTGACAGCTCAGAGCCTGGAGCTGCTTCGGATTCTGTGTCTCCCTATCTCTCTGTCCCTCCCTGCCTCATGCTCTGTCTCTTTCAAAAATCAATAAACATTGAAAAAAATTTAAACACATTTTTAAAAGGACAAGATTGAAAGATTCAACTACATGCGTTCTTAATTTTCACATAAGAAACAAACTAAAATACAAATACACTGGAAAATAATAATATTTAAAACATGTGGGACAAAAAGATAGCGTCTTAATATATGAGAAGTTCATATAAATCATTATGGAGATAATCATAGTAATAGAAAAGAACACAAAGGGCATGAATAGAAAATATTCAAAATAAGATATAGCTAGATATTTAGATAGAACCAATAAATATATGAAAAAATGTTCAGGCTCACAAGAAATGCCAGTTAAAACAACAAATAGTATGCTGTACCTATAATACTGGATTCTACTTTCTTAAAAATCAACTATCCAAACAGATCTGGACCCCCATTTTTTTGTGGAGCAGACACATGAATTTTATACAAAGGGTGTTTGCTTCAGAGGGGAGAGGCATTGTGACCCCCTTTCTGACCTCTCTTTAGACAGAAACAATTGGTCATGGAGTTCTATTACTCATCTGAAGTAAGGACAGTGGGCAGACCCTTTTCTGGTCTTGAGTTGTGGCATTAATGAAGAGGCTGGCACAACTTTTGCTCAGAGATTTCTTGCAAAGACTTACATGTTTTATTTGCTGAAATGTAAAATTTATCATTCTGAGAAAGGCTCAGACAGATCTTGGTGAGATGTACTAGAAACTACGTAAGAGTCACAGCTCACTATTTCCAGATCGCCACTTCCAGCAGGAGAGGTAAATACTAAATGTATGATAAGTGACAGGGCCCTTTGGGCATGTAACAGGAAATCTAGCCAAGGGTCTTCAAAAACACAATTCCAAATAGCTAATTTCTCATAATATGGAATTTTTTTAAAAAACACGAAAATTCTATCTTGATGCCTATAAAAACTTTATGAAAAGTTTTGAGGATTTCTTTTTTTTTCAAGTTTATTTATTATTTTTGAGAGACAGAGAGAGACAGCATAAGCGGCGGGGGGGGGGGGGCAAGGGGGGGGGGATGTGGACAGAGAGAAAAGGAGGCAGAGAATCTGAAGCAGGCTCCAGGCTCTGAGCGGTCAGCACAGGGCTTGAACCCACAAACTGAGATCATGACCTGAGCTGAAGTTGGACACCCAACCGACTGAGCCATCCCAGGCACCTCTTGTTTAAAGATTTCCAAGCACTAACTACAAAGGCATTCCCAAATACCTTGAAATGCGATGTCACGTGCTTCCTTTGTCTGCCATCCGTGTGTGGAATACAGATGAAAAACACTGGTGAGGAAGACATGGAAAGAAGAAGGGGGAACAATCTCATCTGAAGGAGACATAACTGGAAAAGAGGGACTGAAAGAATGGTCAGGAAGGCAGGTGGTAAGTTTAAAAAAAAAATGAAAGAGTAAAGGTTTAAAAGGGAAACATCTTCTGGATATCCATCTCCTTGGAGACAGGGATATAGTCTACTTTTTGTGAATTCTTCTTCTTCCCAACCTTTATTGCTTATTGAGCCTTGTTGAATTCAGAGAACACTGAAGTTGTTCTTGTTTTCTTTATAAAATTTTAGTAACTTTTTATTATGACAAAGTGTGTTCATTATAGAAAATTTAGACAATGCACAGGAAGCAAAAGGAGTAAAAATTTGCTTTCACCTACCTCTCACAGGTAACACTGTCAGGCTTAAGTATAAATCTTTCTGTCTTTTTTCTATTGTTTTTGTTTACAAAATGAGGAGGGCTAAAACCAGTGAGCAATAGCTAAATGTTGTACAATACTGTTTCAGATAAGTGTTTGTAAGAAAAGTAGAAGCCATTTGACACTTTATAGATTTTGCAATGGTATGAAAGTTTCAACTCATTGTTTCTTTAAAAAAAAAAAAAGGCAATCTTGATTTTGTCAAGAGCTGGCACAAGGGAATAAGTAGCCAAAAAGAGAAAAAGAAGGAAAAAAAAGAAATTTGTATAATTCAGAACTGAGTAAACTACCTTGAATAAGCAGAGAATATAATGCATAAATTACTTTTAGTTGATATTAAAAAATAGCATATGGTTTATATAAAACAAATGTACAACTGGTTAAGCAAATGTCATTACAGTTTTCAGGGTAACAATTTTCATTTCAATCATCATTAGAGACCGTACTGCATTTTAATACTTTTTTCCAAACCAGTCTAAGGGCATCGGGACAAACCTCCCCAGGAAATGACATCTGAACTGAGACCGTAGGGATATGTGGATGGATGTAAGCAAGCTGACTGGTGGGCCTGGGGCTATGGTGGTGAAGAAAGAGCATTCCAAGTAGAAGCAGTAGTGTGTTTGAGAGAGGAGAGAGCATGTCACATCCTAAGACCTAAGAGGGACGGATATGGGTGGATGTGGAGTTCCAGGACCACAGGGCATGACATGAGATCGAAGCAGTGAGCCAGATGAGACAGGGTCTCGCTTAGCTCCTGACCAGGCCTGACATAGCACTTGTTCCACGTGGGACTACTGGTCACAGAAGTCATTTCTTTGTGAGCCTTAAGGAATGGTATTTATAGAGAAGGCCGCTGATCTGGAGCTTTCTATATCATAGCACCCTACTACAAAGTTTACCGTGGCCACCAATGTGGCCACCAGCAAATTCTATCAGGGCTGGCCAAAACCAATCAGCAGGTGTAGCGCCAGCTGGCATTTCCAGCGCTTACTCTGTTCCAGGCAGAGTGCTAAGAACTGAGACTAATACTATTCTTTTTATCTTTTTATTTTTTTAATGTTTATTTATTTTTGAGAGAGACAGAGTGTGAGCAGGGGAGGGGCACAGAGAGAGGGAGACACGGAATCTGAAGCAGGCTCCAGGCTCTGAGCTGTCAGCACAGAGCCTGACATGGGGCTCGAACTCACAGACCCCAAGATCATGACCTGAGTGGAAGTCGCACACCTAACCAACTGAGCCACGCAGGCGCCCCAGATAAACACTATTCTTAGTCTCATTTTATTGATTGGAAAGCTGGGACACAGAGACGTTAAGTAACTCGCCCAAAGTCACAAAGCTGGCAAGTGGCAGAGGCAGGCAATTTGCCTCTGGCCGGCTTGCTCTTAAGGATGCCTCCTACACACTCGCTTCGTGGGCATTAAGTGCCCACGTAGGACCTATGCTGCATCGATGTGACACAACCCAGCTTGAGGAATGTGCCCTGGTGACAAGAGGCCTCAGTCAATATTCTGCTATGGGAGATAAAACTAACGACAAGTCCCTTAGCTAGGTATTTCAGTTATTCGTCAACAGGTGTGCCTCACTCAGCGACAGCAAAGTAATAATAATTCCTTCTGGTATGTCTCTAATGTGCTGTCATTTATGAAACACTTCCCCATGTTGTCTGCCCGTTGTGGTTGTCACAACAACACTGAAAGCCAGAAATACAAGATTATCCTGAGAATCTGACTCTGAGGAGGGAAGCGACGGCCAAGCTATTCACAGGGAAGCCCGGTTTCAAAGCTTGGGGTATTGGCTCCTGAAGAGCTCTGAGGAGGCTCACACCACCTGCTCTGGCCTCCAGTTGGAATCTTGGCTTAGCCAATTAGAAGCTACTTAATTTGCTAATTATGCCAGCTCTCTGCCTCAATGTCCTCACCTCAAAAATAGGAATAACACTATCTATAATACACAGTTGTTGTGAAGACTCAGTGAGATGGCAGGAGGCAAAGGTCACTCAACAAATTCTGTGCTTCCTGCCAACTGCATGTATGTGCCCATAAAGATGTATATGCCTCATTGATTTTTTAAATGAATTTTTAATTCATTTTTAAATGAATTTTTAATTCATTTTTAAATGAATTTTTAATTCATTTTTAAATGAATTTTTTAATTCATTTTTAAATGAATTTTTAATTCATTTTTAAATGAAGTTTTAATTCATTTTTAAATGAAGTTTTTAATTCATTTTTTAAATGAAGTTTTTAATTCATTTCTAAATGAAGTTTTTAACTCATTTTTAAATGAAGTTTTTAATTCATTTTTTAAATGAAGTTTTTAATTCCTTTTTAAAATTTTTTTTTTAATGTTTATTTATTTTTGAGACAGAGAGAGACAGAGCATGAACAGGGGAGGGTCAGAGACAGAGGGAGACACAGAATCTGAAACAGGCTCCAGGCTCTGAGCTGTCAGCACAGAGCCTGACGTGGGGCTCGAACTCACGGACTGTGAGATCATGACCTGAGCCGAAGTCGGACGCTTAACCGACTGAGCCACCCAGGCGCCCCTTTAATTCCTTTTTTAAATGAAGTTTTTAATTCCTTTTTTAAATCATGGTCTAGACGTTGTTCTCGAAAGGAACAAATGTGGAACTGAATATCCAAACCCCACCCCCTTCTCTCCCCACCATCATTTCACAAATTCCAATTTTCTGTTTGGGATTTTTCTTAGGGCAGTTCTCATAAAGTATAACCTCCAGAAAGTGTACAGGTGGGAGGGTGGAGGGCATGGATTCCCCACCACATTTCTGAAGGCCAAAGGCATTGGGGCTGGCTCAAACTCCCACAACCAGAAACAGCCAGAGACAGAAGGGACTTGCTCCAGGATCCCTTCCCAGAGGCAGCACCAGATCCTTGCCTTCCTGAAGCCCTGCCCAGCATGTAGGCCACTGGATCACACTCTCTTCTTCCCCAGGCTCCAGGGACTCCATTGTCCCCAGAAGCATAAAAGCCTGCACATCAAGGGTAAGATGTTCCACCAGAGCACTTAAACCCCCAAGGACAAGCATCACAATCCTGCTACTAGCCCTTGGGCTTCATTCTGGCAGCCTCAGCTGCTAAAGTATGTTCTGTGCTCCCCCTGCAGAAGCAACCAGCAGAAAGTGCTGGAAATCGGGGAAACTCACTGTCACCTTAAAAAACATAGAAGAAAGAAAACATATGTCATGCTTTTTATGTGAAATAAATTCAGAAGCTGAAACATCTGAGGAAGAAAATGAGTCTCTGAATGGAAGCCTGCAGCAGGGAGAAAATGGAGAGGAAAGGCCTAATTTCAAAAATAACCACATTTCTTTTCTTCTCTTTTAAGCACCGCCTGTTACAGCAAGAATACGCAGCCTCCAACAGCATCCTCCCCTCGGCTCTTCCTGGGCCTCAAAATCCAGGGAGGAAGAAATGTAGTCTGTTCTGCATCTTTCTGCTGTATTTCTGCGGTATTTGATTGCCCTGATGGTGATTACCTCCCAAATGCAGCCTAGTTCAGGCCAGAGGGGAGGCAAAGCCAATGAAAAGAACCCCACGGACTAGAAGGTGAGCAGGCAGGATGCCAAACAGTGGATGCCTTTTCAGAGGTAATCAATGAGAAATAGTAGTCGCCTTGGCTGCAGAGGATGCGGTGTTCCTTCAGGGATGGCTAGGGTAGGCACAAGAAACAGCCAACCTTTGGCTACAGATAAGGACCGCATTATCTTAGAGTGTGGGCCCAAGAACAAATGGGCTCCCTCACCTGTGCCTCAACTGAAGCTCAGTTCACCCTGCTTCGAAAGAGTAGGACAACATCATTTACAAAAAGATCTAGAAGGTTTGCAGTGGACTATCACATTCCATCCACTGCTACACCCATATCTCATTGCCTCTTCTATGGCACTGTGCTTTAAATCCCATCCTCGGAGCACCTGGGCAGCTCAGTTGGTTGAGCGCATCTGACTCTTAGTTTTGGTTCAGGACACGATCTCATGGTTCATGGGATCGATCCTCCCCTTGGGATTCTCTCTCTCCCTCTCTCTCTGCCCCTCCCCTGCTCATGTGCTCTCACTCTCTCTTTCTCTCAAAAAAAAAAAGATATAATAACAATAATAATAATAATAATAATAATAATAAATCCTATCCTTTCCAGGAAGTTTTGTGGCTCCACCAGGGCAGAAGTAGGTTTTCTTCTAGGTCTCTCAGAGTAAGCTTTTTCATTTCACTTACGGCACTTCATTGTGCTATATTTTAAGTATCTTTTGATGTGTCTCTCAACTCTCTCTAGTTCTAATCTGAAAGAGCACTAGCTATTGTATCCCTGCACCACACTATGGCCATTTGATAGTTACAGGCTGAAGTCTGAAATTTGAAAAGAAAGAAAGATGTTACACCTACTGGTCAAGTAGGTGCCCTCGATAGTTCCTATCCGTAGTCCGTGCCCACTCATTGCTTTCCCTGGAATGCTTCAGGTCATTCACATGGAAGGAAAATATTAGTATATGAGATTGATTACGAGCTATAATGAATGAAACATGAGCTTTGGTGTCAGGACAGATCTGGTTTTGATTTCTGGTCCTACCAACACATACAATCTGTATAAACTTGGATGATATTTTGTAACTTAACTAACTTTTTCATTTAAAAAATAGCAATAATATTAGATGGAACTCACAGAATCAATATAAAGAGCCAACGAAATCATCATGTGATAAGCAGTATGTGGAATGTCAGCCCACGCATTGCCTGCCAGTTGGCTTTCCATTCCTGTACTTTTCTCCCTGACTCTTCAAATGAGACCCTGGCCTCGACTGTACCCCAGTCTCTTCTGCAGCATCCCACTTCTTGCCGTCTAGGGCACACAAAAGATGTAAATTCCTGATTTTATTTTTCCAAAGCCCAGCTCCTAAAAAGCAATATATTTGGGAAGACTACAGCCTGAATGGGTCTCTCTTCCAATTCTTCCACTTCTGCCTCCAAGCCCTTCAGAAACAAGAGCCATTAGCAAGCTGGGAGAAGTGAAGAGAACAAGTGAGGTGTTGATTTCGACGCCAACATCCTGCACCCTTAGGTCAAGTCCCAGTAAGGAGAGGCGCTGCTAAGGGAGGGACATGAAAGAAAATTTGTAGCTGTGAGGATCCCTGAAGACAGGAGAGTTGAATCCCTCTTGTTGTGAGAGAGGCTATTAGTAGATCTACAAGGGATCTCAAGTACGGATTGGGGGACACTGCAGGAAGGATACAGCATGTACACTCCCTCAGGGGAGCTATTGAGAATGCAGTTATTTCTTAGGAGATTGCCAATGTGGAGAAGGACATGTCCAAAGGCCAAACCAACCAGCAAGATCTCAACAGATCAGGATCAAGAAAGATACACCATCCTCACCTCCACATCTACAGTGACATATTTACAAATCTCTGCCACCCCAACGATCAATATCAGGATGAAAAGAAGGATGAAGAGGGAAAGTCCAGATTTGTGTGGGTTAAAAATAAAATGACTAATGTAATTACCCAAGGGACTGAATTGATATAAATATAACTGGAGGGGCGCCTGGGTGGCTCAGTAGGTTAAGCGTCCGACTTCGGCTCAGGTCATGATCTCACGGTTCGTGAGTTCGAGCCCCGTGTCGGGTTCTGTGCTGACAGCTCAGAGCCTGGAGCCTGTTTCAGATTCTGTGTCTCCCTCTCTCTCTGACCCTCCCCCATTCATGCTCTGTCTCTCTCTGTCTCAAAAGTAAATAAACGTTAAAAAAAAATTAAATGTAACTGGATTTTTACAGCAGAAAAAAATGAAAATTGAAGATAAAATTTAAGTTCACTTATAGAAAAAATTAAGAAAGCCATATTCTTAGTTTTTGGTGGGCCTGGAAACTCATACTCACAGTAAATATAAAGCACCTAAAATGGGACCTATTATAGAGGATGTTCTGAAGAAATTAGCTTCCCTAGCCTAAATTACCTTAACTTTTTATGCTAACACTTCTCTCTCTTTAAAGATTATGACATTTGCTGGGGCGCCTGGGTGGCTCAGTTGATCGAGCGTCCAACTTCAGCCTAGGTCATGACCTTGCGATTCCTGAGTTCAAGCTCCCCCCACCCCCTTTCGGGCTCTATGCTGACAGCTCAGAGCCTGGAACCTGCTTCAGAGCCCGTGTCTCCCTCTCTCTGCCCCTCCCCTGCTCATGCTCTGTCTCTCTCTGTCTCTCAAAAATAAATAAATAAATGATAAAAAAATTTTAAGATTATGACATTTGTACCTTGGCTTAAGGAGCCAGTTGGTTTTACTTTGAGAATGCACAAAAACAAATGAACAATAATTACAACACCCAACAACTATAGAAGGGAAGTGATGCCATGGTGATTAAAACAAGATAATGTCTATCATTACCAATGGCCATTGCCCTCATGGGGGTGAAGGCAGAAAGGCAACACAGACCCATAGGCTGTATCTTCTAAGTATATGCATATTTCAACCTCTCTCATCACTTCCACAGTGCTTGATCTAGTCCCATGCTGCCTAGTATTCCTGCTTCTGCTCCTGCCCCCTACTCTCCACACAGTGAGCCTTCCAAAGCAGAAATAGGACTATGTCATTCCTCTGCTTAAAACACTCCAAAGAAGCTTAATTCCCATCACTCTTTCCCTGAGGGTGAGCTAGATCCCAATGAATAAAGTAAAAAAAAAGAGGGGGAAAGCAGTAACTTTGTGGTGGAGAAATCTGGAAAACCTACTTTGAGTAATGAAGGTTCACATCACCAGGGAGGTCGTATTGACATCATGAAACCCTTGATATGATGTGATAAGAAGTGTGCTTTACCTGCATGGTATACTTTCCAAAAACCTATAACCCTAGTCTAATCATGAGAAAAACAACAGACAAACCCAGACTGAAGGACATTCTACAGGATACCTGACCAATAACTGCTCAAGACAGTCAAGGTCATAAAAAACAAAGAAGACTGAGAAACTGTCACAGACCAGGAGAGACTGGGGAGACATGATAACTGAATACGATGTGGTACCAGACGTTGGATTCTGGAATAGAAAGAGGACATTAATGGAAAAACTAACAAAAGCCAAATAATATCTGGAGTTTAGTTAATAGTAATATACCAACGTTAACTTCCTAGTCTTGACAAATGTGCCATAGTGATTCAACATGTTAGCAATAGGGAAACCAGATAAAGGATATATAGTAACTTTCTATACTGTATTTGTACCTTTTCTGTAAATCTAAAATCATTCCTAAATAAAAACTTATTTTAAAAACTCATGCAGGGATGATATGCAATTTTCTTTATATTTCTGTAATCAACTTTGGTTTTTAAAACCTCATTTCAGTAAATGATGGAAAGCTTCTTACTTAGTTTTAGCATTCTTGAGGCAAAAAAGAATAAAATTTACTCACTTTTGGTTTAAAAAAAAATAAAAGAAACAACATACTTTCCATATTCCTGATTCCAGAGTCCTCACCATGGCCTAGAATGTCCAATATGATTTAATGATTTGGCCCCTCCTTCTTCTCAAGCATCCTTGCCTCTTCCTCACCCATTCTACCACCTTGGTATTCCCGGAAGCTTCAAACATATCCTCACCTCAGGGCCTTTGCATTTGCTGTTCCCAGAAACCTACATGGTGCCATTCCTTCATTTTTCTCAGACCTCTACTCAAATATCCCTTTGTCACAGAGGCTTTCCATGATCACACTAAAATAACTCTTGCCCTCATCCCCATCACTCCCAAGCTACTTACCTTGCTTTATTTTTCTTTGCACTTCCCATTATCTAACATTATATGATTGGACTCATTTAAAGTGGGAGGTTTTCGTTCTGGGGTTTTGGGGGGGTCACATTCCTCTGTGAAAAGAGGGATTTTTTTTATTGTTATCAATGCTATAACCCCAATAGTTAGCAGTTCCTGGCACATACTAAGGGTTTCATCTGTTGAATGACTAAAAATAAAATCTGTACAGTTCTTCCTTCAGTCCATGTCTCCTCAGGTGGCAGTGGTCCACTTCAACAGAAAAGTGGATATTGCTTTCTGGGCCCAAAAGATACTGATGATGGACACGTCTGATGTAAATGAAACAAAACCTCTACCTTGGACTAATTATAAGAAGTTACTATAATTAGCTCATTGTTAAATTAATCAGCAAGTTTTTGCAACCTCAGGGGTAAAGTTTTTCCCAAATGATTTTGGCACCGCTGATAAGCCAATAGCCAATGGACAATATTTAACTGCCAGCAAATGTTAAAGAAAATTACTTATTTGGTTAAGAACCTGATAAAATATTTTAATGGTACTTACCTTTTAAGGTTATTGACATGCAGATTTCTGACTGCAATCGTTTTTACAATAAAATATTTTGGGGGGACCTAGGTGACTCAGTTGGTTGGGCGTCTGACTTCGGCTCAGGTCATGTTCTCACGGTTCATGGTTCAAGCCCAGCGTTGGGCTCTGTGCTGACAGCTCAGGGCCTGGAGCTTGCTTCGGATTCTGTGCCTCCCTCTCTCTGGCCCTCCCCCACTCACGCTCTGTCTCACTCTCTCTCTCAAAAATAAATCAACATTAAAAAAATTTTGTTTAAATATTGTCTTCGTACTTCACACTCTACCCCCTACATGAGAGAACTTTCTGGAATAATGGAAATGTTCTACACCTTGGTGGTTACCTAAGGAAATACATTTACCAAACTTCATTGAATATTGTACTTAAGACGTGCATAGTTAACTGTATGTAAATTTTACCTCAATTTTTTAAAATATGGCCCTAAATTGGTTCTAATCCCATTGTATGCAACCAATGTTAAGAAAATGCAATTTCAGGGGTGCCCTGGTAGCTCAGTCGGTTAAGCGTCTGACTTCAGCTCAGGTCATGATCTCACAGTTTGTGGGTTCAAGCCCCGCATCAGCCTCTGTGCTGACAGCTCAGAGCCCGGTGCTGCTTCAAATTCTGTGTCTCCCTCTCTCCCTGCCCCTCCCCTTCTTTCTCTCTCTCTCTCTCTCTCTCTCTCTCTCTCTCTCTCTCAAAAATAAAATACATTAAAAAAAAAAAGAAAATGCAGGGGCGCCTGGGTGGGGCAGTCGGTTAAGTGTCCGACTTCAGCCACGTCACGATCTCGCGGTCGGTGAGTTCGAGCCCCGCGTCAGGCTCTGGGCTGATGGCTCAGAGCCTGGAGCCTGTTTCCGATTCTGTGTCTCCCTCTCTCTCTGCCCCTCCCCCGTTCATGCTCTGTCTCTCTCTGTCGCAAAAATAAATAAACGTTGAAAAAAAAAATTTTAAAAAAAGAAAATGCAATTTGAAAGAGAAATGTTTATAAATAATTATCAGTTATGGAGGGGGTGTATATGTCATAAGGACAAACCTTTGAATTGTATTTTTTGTTCAGAAGTTTCTAACTAAAAAGCCCAGCACCAATATTTCTCATTATCATCATCATCATCCTGTTATTTTTTTAATTTTAAATACAAATCATAATGAAACTATGTCTGTTCCCCTCCTGCACAAAAATGCAAAACAAGAGGTAGTAAAAACTATCTCCCCAATCTAAATACTATCTTAGCAGCACAATCTTAAATGAAGGCAAAACTGATTTGAATACTTCCAGTTGCGGGGAGAATTTGCACGGAGAAAAGGTAAATACCTTAATTGGAATTAAGCCAGAATAAACCCCTGTTCCTTAAAAGAAGAAATAAAGACACCTGCAGGCAATTAACACGATCATTAACACAAAAGAGAATGCAAAGTCATGAGCCAGGACCGCAAACACTCAGCATCCCTCTGGGAGTGATGCTGTGAATCTAGAATTCCAACAGAAAATTAACATTTAAAATTATTCCTAGGCAATAACTTCAGAATATATATGTCTACATCGAAGTTGCCAGATCATAACCATAAGGAATTGACATTAAATTTTCTCAAGAAGGGTACTCACCTAAAAGTAGACTAAATATTTGCAAACACTTCCACCTTCAATTCCACTGAGATGTTATAATAGACTATGAATTCCAATATAAAAAAGTTTTTCCATTATATTTTAGTAAGGAAGTCGTCTTCAGGTAGAGGTTGGGTGCATGAAGCTGGCATCCCTTCCCCCATCAATACTTGTTTTGACCATCAACTTTCCTAACCTTTATGTACCTCACAGCACTTCCCACCATCTGAAACGGCATCATTTAGGTGTGTTGGTTGACTTGTTTCTGGGCAGTTCTTCCGCCACCAGGTGAGCTCTGTGAGAGGAGGACTTGGATTCTCCTGTGGTTGTGTGGCGTGGCACCTGGAAGAGCAGCCAGACACATGGCAGGCACTGAACCCACCCAAATCAGCCACCCTAATGGTGCCTGTGCCAGGGGAGAGGTGACCCCGGGATAACACTGAAGAAGCTATATTACCTTAGGCCACAAGCAGTTGGGTTGGGGCCACTCCAAAGAGACTCACATGGAGCTGGTGCAATGGCCAGAGAGCAGACAGCGTGGTGGCAAGAGGGGGAGAGGAGGCGGAGGGGGGATGATCGAGTCCCCAGCAATGAAGAGAATGCTGCAGGAAGTGAGTGTCTGGGTTGGCTGAGGCCTAAGGAATATGATGCAGGCAGTTCTGGAATAGGAGCCTGCTCAGAGCATACAAAAGCACGGCTTGAGGCAAATGATGTCAGCAGCACAGCAGGGTTGTGAAGCACGACCTAGAGTAGAGCAGTGGCAAAGACACAGAAGGCACTATGAGACACAGTGGACTGATTCATAGGCAAGGCCAGAGGACATTCAGGTTACACAGAAAAATTCAGGAAAAGAAGAAAAAAATTACCTATAATCCATCTGTGATGCACAATCACCATTACTGTATGGGTATTCTATTCCCAGGTTTTTTTCTAATTCACACACCACACACACACATTACATCTCAGGGAGGCAGTATAGCTCCTTCTCATTGGCCCATGCACCACTCACACACATGTTCCCCAGACTTGCTCTCCAGACCTCAGTCTGTCTTCACTCTATTCTTTCTGCATGAAATGCCCTATCCTTTCTCCATTTCCTCGTGACTGCATTCCACCTACTTGTCAAAGGCCAGCTCAAATGTTGTACTGGAATAAATTAAATTATTTGTGTTCTTTTATTTTTTTTATTTTTTTAATGTTTATTCATTTTTGAGAGAGAGAGAGAACATGCGCATGCGCACGTGAGTGGGGAGGGGTAGAGAGCAAGAGGGAGACACAGAATCCAAAGCAGGCTCCAAGCTCTGAGCTATCACCATAGAGCCAGATGCAGGGCTCAAACTCATGAACCATGAGATCATGACCTGAGCCGCAGTCAGACCCTTAACCAACTGAGCCATCCAGGTGCCCCTGTTTCTTATGTTCTTTTAGAAGATGGCTCTCTTTGAGGGTGCAAATCAGCTGTATCATCAAAAAGAGGCAGCGAGGTATAGTAGAGATTTCTGGGTTTCGGAGTCCGAAACAGTTGGATTTAAACTAGCAAAAATCACACCGACACAATATCAGGTACACTATCCATTCAGTTTCCTACCTGTCATTAACTCAAAGATGAAAGAGATCATCAGATTGATTGGTGGTAAGTTTAAGTTCTTCAAAGGAAGAGGTCAGTTTCTGATACCTCCTTTGGGTTACCATGTTCCAGTGGACTAGATAAAGCAGCTGACTCTACTATCATTGAAAGTTCAACATTTTCTATACAATACTCCTCATATCCTGTGCAAGGTTTCTGGGACAAGTCACCAGAGCCAGGTGGAAATATGGTCCTGCTGGTTCAAATAATGCTCCACTTGAAGACAATGAGAGATGAGGACAAAGTCTAGTGGTCACCATCTGCCTGAAAGGCCCCAGAAGTTGTCCTCCAGCTTCTTAGTGTGTATACAGTAGAGGAGGACCAGTCATACTTTTATTCTCAGATGATGTTGTGAAGTTCCCAGTGCTAGAGAGCGTGTCTTGGCTTTGGCAGGCCAGTAGGCATCCTGAAGATCCACAGAATATACCAGATACTGGTTAATGCAGGGCCCTGATGACACTGCAGGAATAGTGTGGAGGTGCCCAGAAGGAGCACAGGTAAATGCCATAATTGTTCGAAATTCAGATGTTCTGAGGGTTCAGTTCTTAGTTGGTGAGAATTTCCTTGTGTGTGACTTGCCCTGTGGCAAGGTAGGTCTATAGAGGTATATCAAGGTGGGTCCTCTTAAAACTCCTAGTGGCAGTTTTATTCAACTGTCCTGTAGATTATACAAGATGGACAGATTGTGAGGGTCTGGACCAGTAAAAGTCATGTCACACATTAGGGCTCTGGCTGATCCATGAAGGCAGACTCATTATGATGACAATGATGATAAAATAGCTAATATTTTAGGCTTTCTATTTACCAGGCACTGTCCTATTCTCTGTAGTACCTAATGTTATTGCTGCCATTTTATAGATGTAGGAACTGAGGCATGGAAGTAAAGTGACTTGCATAATCCCACACAATGAGTAAACACTGGAGGTAGGACTTGAATCCATTCCATCTGAATCCAGAATCTGCCCTCCAAACTAGGCTGGACAGAGATGGGAGCAGGGCCTGGGCAGTGCAGGGAAATGAGTACAATCTTGGTGAGAACATCCGCTGCCTCACAGGGTTCAGCCAATGTGAGAGGGGTGGGCCAGAGATTAGAGTAAGAGCAGGAGAAGGACTCATTACAGTTTATCAAAAAACATTCCCCTTAGTTCTTCCTAAATCTAAGTCCTAAGACCTGATCATTCCATTCTGAAACAACATAATATGGCTGATCATTTTCCCATCCCTAGGCAAAACCATCATAGTATTGAGGCCAATTTACATGAAGCACAGCCCCAAATTTATGCTTTAATGATGCTAAAAGTTTCAGGAAGTCCTCTGATGGAGGCTAACTAATCTGGAAGAAAATTTCTATTTAACTCTCTGCTTCTTTCACCAAATACAAGGCAAACCATATAATTCCCCTGGGACTATACGTCTATCTGTTCCATATGTCCTGATATAACTGAACCTACAAAATAATGTCTTTGAGTTGCATGTAAATTGCTTCCAGTGCAGCTGTTACAGGATTGGGGGAGCAGGAATGCCAGTAGGACCAAGTGTCCTAGGTTATGCCCTAGAATATGTACTCTCTCAGCTCATCATAAGCAAGAGGCAAAGGACTCACTACCAGCAGTGAATGTCCCCCTGTTGCCTCTAGAGGGTTCTGAGTCCTAGAACTGAGGCATTTGGTCGGAGAATCTAGGAACTGAGCCTTAGCTACACCTGAGTCACACCTTCTGAAGCCACTCGAGAAGAGCTCTCTGCTCCCCCCACCAAATCTGCTGCTGCTGGAGGACAGAGAAAGTCCTTGAAAATATCAGGGTTTCTGGGAATAACTGTCTAACATTGCCTTCTGTGGCTTTGGGGAATTGGGTCAGTACCCAGGGGAAGATGGCTCTGGAAGGCAAGGCAGATACAAAGAACCAGGTCCAGGTAAGTGGGTACAGAACAGGACAGAATCCACAGTACAAAATTAACAACAAATTACAAGACTACTAAGGAAAAGTTTCAAAAGACAAAGCCCAGGTGAGTCCAAAAACTGATATAAGAAGTTGTTCATAGAATGACTTTGACTGAGCCCATGGGCAGGGAAGCCCAGGTAAGAGCAATGAGTCTATTTGGACAAGTATTTATAAACTCTAATTCATCTTCACACTATTTCTGATAAAAATAGTATTCCATTTGCAACTACATGGATGGAACTGGAGGGTATTATGCTAAGTGAAATTAGTCAGAGAAAGACAAAAATCATATGACTTCACTCATATGAGGACTTTAAGAGACAAAACAGATGAACATAAGGGAAGGGAAACAAAAATAATATAAAAACAGGGAGGGGGACAAAACAAAAGAGACTCATAAATATGGAGAACAAACTGAGGGTTGCTGGAGGGATTGTGGGAGGGGGGATGGGCTAAATGGGTAAGGGACATTAAGGAATCTACTGAAATCATTGCTTCACTATATACTAACTAATTTGGATATAAATTTTAAAAAATAAAAAATAAAGTTAAAAAAACTAGTACTATCTTCTCCTATAAAAGGTAAACAAAGTAATTTATGTTTGCCCATTCAATGATGGATTAAGTTGAGAGTTTCCTTTTTACTGGGGGATATATATATATCCTAAATGTTACATATTTTATGTATGCTAAGTAGTCAACCGTATCTATGGGTAATATATACACAATGTTTAGGAAATATATACATAAGTACACATCTGTAAGTATAAGTATTTGACAAAAAAAAACATAAGGAGAGAGATAAAGACAAAGAGAAAGAGACTGACAGCAATAGAGACAGAAAAAGCATTAGAGATTGAGAAAGAGAGAGACATAGATCTAGAGTTCTATGCAGGAAGAAACCAGTCTTGTTTGTTGTTTTTGAGAGAGCTGGTGCACTTTGGAATCGTAACGCTATGTCACAGAAACAATGTCCACATGTCTGGATTATGTTTGGGTTATCTTCAGCCTCCGATCTTAGTGCAACAGGATTTACCAGTGGACCATGTCCCCTGGAACAAAGACGTAAAAAGGATGTACATTCCTTCACACACACACCATCACACAGTGACCTCCAGGGTCCAAGGGCACTTCTGTCTGTGGCATGTCCATCTCCTGTCATTAGTTCTCCATGCCTTCAACCATGAAGAGTTTACTAACAAGGAGAAGGATAAGAAGCTTGACACCTTCAGCAATTTAGTAAAAGCCCCCTTTACAGGTTTTCTTTAATATTGCTGTTGTCCAGTTTTATTACCCAAGGCTACACTTGATTACAGGTGAGGTGGGACTACCATGATCATAGTCATTATGGTTCAGGATGTTATTGTTTGTTGATGTGTATGCAGTACTGGCTACTATCTTCCTTTGCTATATGCAATGCATTTAAGCAAAGAGTTCTATTGCTAGCTGATATCCCCACTGAATGTCAGAGTACAAGGGTATGCATGCTACTCTTTCACGTGGGTCACTTGAAATGATAAATGTTGAAGGATGTTAGAATAGATTTTCCTGAAATTCTAGCTTTCATTTGTGTAAGTAAATGTCATCTAATGCTTAGCAAAAGCATTCAACTGAAATGAATAAGAATCTTGGGTTTCAGAAAGAAATGACCAATGGAGGTAATTTGTGTCAGTGGATAAAGGTTGCTAGAGCTCTTCCATTTTGCTTTCTTTTAGAACTCTAAGGCATGGCAAATAGTGACTAGATGCCAATGTAAAAGTGACTAGTGGAAGAAAAGTCACTGCACTGCAAAAAAACTGAATTTTCATTTTAATATTTTTAAGAAAGTTAATTCCTGAGGAAATTAGTTTAAAAGACAAATGAGTTGATTTCCACAAGCTGTGCAGAATCATAAGAATCCATCACTTTTTAATTCATGAGGTCATATAAACATAATCTGATGAAAAGTGTCTATCCTTCATCCCTATAGATATTTTCTCTCTGCCATGATTTTCTCCTCCCATTTATCTTCTCTGACTCACCAAAGTATATAATTATTCATATGGAGAGAGGATTTGTGTCCCCAAGCTGTCTTCTGAGAAATCCCATGGGAATACATAGTGCCACTGAATGTCTTTACTTTTTAAGGCTATTTCTTTAATCCAGAATCAACCTGTATATTCTTTCATTCATTCAGAAAATATTTATTAACTAACTACTGCATGCCAGGCATTATTTGTGCTGAGAATGCAATGGGGAGTAATATAAACAGGTTTCCTACCTTCATAAAATTTGTAATCTTCTGGTAGAGGAGACACTAATAAAAAAAATCACACAATAAATATGGGGTTACAATTATGGTAAGTGCTATGAGTGAGAATTACATAACCCAGTAAAAGTTTATAGTCAAACAGATTTGACCTAGAGATATTAGAGAATACTTCTTTAAGGAAATGACCATTGTTATCAGTATAAAGAGAACAGAAGGTAGAGTCAAGTTAAAGGTAAAAGGTTTGGGGCAAAGGGAGCTGTACATGCAAAGACCCTGTGGCAGTAGGGAATATGATGCAATTTCAAAAATTAAAAGTAAATCAGAAACTGCATTAATCACTAGAGAAATACAAATCAAGCCCACAATGAGATACCACTTCATAACTATTAATATGGCTTTAATAAATAGATGGACAAGAGCAAGTTAGCAAAAATGTGGACAAACAAGAACCTTCATATGTTGTTAGTGGGAATGTAAAGTGGTACAGTCACTTTGAAAAAAAATTTGGCAGATCCTCAAAAATTAAACATAGAATTACCACAAGACCAAATAATTCTACCCCTAGGTACATACCCAAAAGAATACATACACACAAAACTTCTTACATAAACGTTCATGGGAGTATTATTCTTAATAGCCAAAAAGTGGAAACAACTCAAATGTCCACCAAATGATGAGTGGATAAACAAAATGTGTAATATCCATTCAGTATGGCAATAAAAAGGAATAAAGTACTAGTTTGTACCACAATATGCCTGAATGCTGAAAAAAGTATGCCAAGTTTTAAAAAGCCAGACACAGGGTGTCTGGATTAGGTGACCGACTTTGGTTCAGGTCATGATCTTGCGGTTCGTGGACTCTAGCCCTGTGTTGGGCTCTGTGCTGACAGCTTGGAGCCTGGAGCCTGGAGCCTGCTTTGGATTCTGTGTCTCCCTCTCTCTCTGCCCCTCCCCTGCTCATGCTCGGTCTCGCTCTCTGTCTCTCAAAAAGTGAATAAAAACATTAAATTTTTTTTTTAATTTAAAAAGTAAAAATAAAAGGCAGACACAAAAGACCACATTCATTTATGTGATTTCACTTGCATGAAATGTCCAGAAGAGGCAAATCCATAGAGGAAGAATATAGTTTAGTCGTTGCTGGTGGCTGGGGTAGACGAAAGTGAACAGTGACTACTGATTGATTTTATTTAGGGGTGATGAAAATAGTCTGAAATTTGATCTCAAGGTTGCACAACCTTGAAAAAACATGAAAATGGCTAAACTGTGCACTTTAAGTGAGTAAATTTTATGGTATAATATACTATAAAAAGTGAATACCAAAAAGAGTGAATGATACCTCAATTTTTTTAAGGTAAATCAAGACCAGAGAAGCAAAGAGAGTTACAGGCAGTGTAATGCAAAATGAGACTGAAACAAGAGACAGGAGCCTGATCTCACAGGGTTTGTGACTTAAGGGTTTGGCCTTTGTTCGAAGAGCAGTTGATCTGTATTGTGGATAATGGATTAGAAAGGGCAAGAATGGGGGCACCTGGGTGGCTCAGTCGCTTAAACATCCACCTTTAGCTCAAGTCATGATCTCGTGGTTTGTGAGTTCAAGCCCCGCACTGCTCAGAACCTGGAGCCTGCTTCAGATTCTGTGTCTCCTCTCTCTGTGCCCCTCCTCTCTTCACACTCTGTCTGTCTCTCTCTCTCTCTCTCTCTCTCTCTCTCTCTCTCAAAATGAATAAATATGAAAAGAAAGAAAGAAAGAAAGAAAGCAAGCAAGCAAAAGTGGATGCTACAAGCCTAGGTAATTCTTTGTAGAATCTCAGGTGTAAAAAGTTGGTAATATGAACCAAAGAAGGGGAAATGGAGTTGGGGAGAAATAGATGGATTTAAGGTTCTTAGGAATTAACATCTATACAACCTGATCAGCGGGATGTAGTATAGTGTCAACGATGACTCCAGTTTCCTAAATTGCACAACAGAATGCATTGTAATGCTATTTACTGAAAAGAAGGAATAGAGCAAGACTGGACAAAGTCAGAAAGACAAAGATCTTAACATTGAGTTGGCTATCCAAGTAAAGATGTCAAATGAGCTGGTAGATATATAGGACTGAGGCCCACAGAAAAGGTCTAAATTGGAGCTAGACATCTGTGAGCCATGGGCATGCTGAGAAAAGAGGAAAATAAGGAAATGAAAAGAGAAGAAGGCTTGGGGTCAAACTTTGAGGAAATCTAATATCTTATGACCAAGCAAAGGAGACAGAGAGAGTGCTCAGAAAGATAAGAGGAAACCCAAGTGTATGATGTCATATAAGTAAAGGAAGAAAGTATTTAAGAAAGAAGATGTGTTAGTATTCTCCATATGTCAATCTTGCTTTATGAAAAACATGGCCTGTGGGAAAAAATGAGTCTATAGTCAAATCCATTGGGAAATACTAGATTAAGCAAAGTTAAATAATCATCTTTATTGTAGGACTCCTCAGATCTTCCTAGCCTGCTAATGTATACTGTGGATTTCCTGTGGTGTATAACATATTCCAAATTTACTTGGCCATAGAACACTTTCTTGGGGTGGAATACCTACTAACATGGTTTGAGACACTGTTTGGGGAACCCTGTAGGGACCAATGTGTAGGTGAAGCTCAACTATCAGCCCATCCTCCTTGAAGTAAACATCCTCCTCCTCCATAACTAATAGATTGAAATAAAGATCACTTGTCCTTTTGCTTTACCTCCCTTTGTCCTTCATAACACCAACACACAAGCCGATTCAGATACATCAGACTTAACTGAAATGGTTAACTAAAAGTAATGAAACATAGGGGGGTAGAATAGACAAAGGGTAGATTGATGGACAGAAAATTTTATATGATTTTTCTCACATTCAAGGGTAGATCATTTGAGAAAACACTTTACGGTGGAAGGAGGACTTTCATAGTTACAGGCACCCAACTCCTAACTCTGCTCCCGCATACTTACAACTGCACTTCTCTCATGGAGCATCTGTGCTTTCATCCTTAGCAAATCCTTCTTTCCATACTTTTACTTTCTAGAGGGGATCACCTCAAGTATCTTTCCTTTTTCCCTCCAGCAATACCATTCCCTGAAACAGGTTTTCAATCTAGAGAAGAACATTCCTAGGACTCCAGGAAACAGACTAGGTAGCATTTGACACATCTGGCCCTAAAAAATAGTGTGGAGTTGAGATGGGAGTGCAGATATAGCTGTAAGTCTCAAAAATCACAAAGCAGTTCAGAGTGGGCCTGAGCAGTTCTCTTTCGATATCACATATCTAACCCATTCAGGAGATAGCTGTTAGGACACATACAAACACACATATATACACATACTTCTCCAGGACAAAAATTAATTCTCAGAGGGAGTGTAACTTGTAAGGAGAAAAAAATATTTTCATAATTTCCTCCACATCTTGCAATATCAACCAATTCACAATGGAATTGGTAGTTCACATTGTAATGGTAGTTAGTTTCTTTTGCTCTTTGCACCACAGCCTATTTTAAATTGTTCCCCCAGGTCTGCCAAGAACAATAAATGGTCTCATTGTTGAGCCATACATCTTTTGATAATTACCAAAAGACTCAGCTCATAAGGGACCCATCAAGTTTTTCTTGCAAAAGAAAAGGGTTTTTTTTTATTCTGAGAAGAAAATATGGCTTGGTTCTTCATATTCTTGCAAAAGCACTTGGTACAAGGATTTGCAATAAAAACTTTTTCAACTTTCAAGAGTTAAGATGTCAGAGTATAGGAAAACCCTATGCTTGCCTAGACCCTTGAACACTGCTAAATAAATATCAAATCATTCTGAACACCCAAGAAACTGATCTGAGAACTAACAAAACAAACTGCATGACTGAAGGGAGAGAAGAGGCAACATCACAGAGAGGAGGAGGTGTGAGGACATGATTTGGGGGAGAAAAGGATCATGGGTGCCGTGGATGGGAGGGAGCCCTGATTGAAGAGAGAGGAGAGAGAGAGAGAGAGAGAGAGAGAGAGAGAAAGAGAGGGAGGGAAAGGTGCATAGGGGATTGCACAAAGCCATTGACTGGGAAAACAAGAGGAGCTGATTACCTTGAGTGTTTACAACAGCAGAGCTCAAAGACTGGAGTTTTAGAAGTCCGCAGCTGGTATGGAGCCTAGTGGGCATACTGGTGCTCCTGTGGAGACGGAAGGCACAGGCCCAGGAGTGGAGCGCATGATTTGAGGATCCCTGGGATGCACTGGGAGAGACATTTCTCCTTTTTTGGAATGCATCTGGAAGAGGTGGATTTGCCTCTCAGGGGACAAAAGAGCCAGCAGGCACTATTGCACTCCCCCACCCCTTAAGCATAGGGGCAAGCATCTCCTGAGGGTGGCTAACCTGGACCCAAGCATTTTGTGGTGCTTTGCTCTAAACTCCAAGCTCCTGTGCATTGGTACAACTGCCCTTATGGGACAAACCAGCACCAGCCCAGGCATGACAAGACCCTCTGGTCCCCCAGAGGACCAGCATGGGTCTGCACAGCACCAGGTTTCTAAAGTTTGGAGTTTTGAAACTCAGCTAGCATGCATGAGATAAAACAGAGGTTCACTGTGCTGCTGGCTGGCAGACAGCCTGAACAAAGACATGGTAAAGACATGCACCATTTTTCTCCCCCACCCATCACCACAGACTGACTTTAGTGAGCAGCAGTGCCAACAGTGGAGGCCTGAGCAGCTTACACCAAGCCCCGCCCCACTGCACTCTGCAGGTGGTTCTTTACTAGGACAAGTGTGTCAGAGTACCAGAGAGGTGGGCCCCTCCCCCTAGAAGACCAGCACAAACCCCACATGTACACACCAAGTCTACTGACCAAAGAGTGCTACAAATTTTCAGCTCTAATGGAAATAGCATCAGGCTTTTTTTAACAAGCAGACCAGAGCACACCTAGTTAAAACTCATCATACTCTGGACAAGGTCCAAACACTCCCCACTGAAGGCAAGGAGAAACTCTGCAGAAGACTAACCTGAGGGAAAGAAGAGCCAAAACACAGTAGCAGCGTGCACACAGCCTACACCAGAGACACTTCCTGAAATGTCAGACCCTGGATAGTATTCCATCACTCTCGGGAGCAGAAAACACATAATAGGCTTTCCTAACACACAGAGGAAGACAGAGACCTAGACAAAATGCCAAGATGGAGGAATTCATCCCAAAAGGAAGAACAAGAAAAGTCACAGCCAAAGATCTAATCAAAACAATCATAAGAAATATGGCTGATCAATGGTTTAAAGCAAAAATCATGAGGATACTAGCTGGACTTGAGAAAAGCATAGAAGATGCCAGGGAATGCCTTTTCACACAGATAAAAGCCCTGAAAACTAGTCAGGCCAAAATAAAAAATGCTATAATCAAGATTCAAAACCCACTGGATGTAATGACCACAAGGATGGAAGACACAGAGAAATTAATAAGTGATACAGAAGATAAAATTATGGAAAATAATTAAGATGAAAAGAAAAGGGAAAGAAAAATATCAGATCACAAATGTGGACTTAGGGAACTCAGCAACTCCATAAAGCATAATAACATACCATAGGAGTCCCAGAAGAAGAGAGGGAAAAGGTGGATGAAGGTTTATTTCAGCAAATTATAGTTGAAAACGTCTCTAATCTCAGGAACGAAACAGAATCCAAATCCAGGAGGTACAGAGGATTCAATAAAAGCAGACCAACACCAAGATATATTGTAGTAATATTTGCAAAATATAGAGATACGGAAAAAAATCCTAAAAGCAGCAAGGGAAAAGAAATTCCTAACTTACAAGGGAAAACAAATAAGGTTAGCAGCAGGCCTCTCCACAGAAACTTGGCAGGCAAGAATGGAGTGGCACGATATATTCAATGTGCTGAATGGGAAAAACATGCAGCCAAGAATATTCTATCCAACAAGGCTGACATTCAGAATACAAAGAGAGATAAAGAGTTTCCTAGACAAACCAAAACTAAAGGAGTTTGTGACCACTAAACCAGCCCTGCAAAAATTTTAAAGAGGACTCTTTGAGTGGGAAAGAAGGATGAAAAGTGACAAAGACTAGAAAGGAATAGAAAAAATCTCTAGAAGAAGCAATGACTCAACAAGTAATACAATGGCACTGAATTCATATCTATGAATAATTACTCTGAATGTAAATGAACTAATAGCTCCAATCAAAAGAAATAGAGTAAAAAAAAGAAAAAAAGAAAAAAACCAAGATCTTTCCATATGCTGCCTACGAAAGATTCATTTTAGACCTAAAGATACTTGCAGATTGAAAATGAGGGAATGGAGAACCATTTATCATGCTAATGGATGTCAAAAGAAAGTTGAGTAGCTATACTTACATCAAACAAACTAGATTTTAAACCAAAGACTGTAACAAGAGATTAAGAAGGGCACTATACCATAGGGGCACCTGGGTGGCTCAGTCAGTTAAGCGTCCAACTTTGGCTCAGGTCAGATCTCGCAGTTTGCGGATTCAAGCCCCATGTTGCGCTCTATGCTGACAGTTTACAGCCTCAAGCTTGCTTCAGATTCCATGTCTCCCTCTCTCTCTGCCAATCCCCCACTCACACTCTTTCTCTCTATATAAAAAATAAACATTAAAAAAAAAAAAAGAATTAAAAAAAAAAAGAAGGGCACGACATCATAATAAAGGGATCTATCCAACAAGAAGATATATCAAATGTAAATATTTATGCCCCCAACTTGAAATACCCAAATATATAAAACAATTAATAAAAACATAAAGGAATTCATTGATGATAATAAAATAATAGCAGGGAACTTTAACACCCCTGTTACATTACAACAATGGACAGATCACCTAAGCAGAAAATCAACAAAAATCAATGGCTTTGAATGACACCCTGGACCAGATGGACTTGACAGACATATTCAGAACATTTCATCCTAAAGCAGCAGAATACACATTCTTTTCAAGTGCACATGGGACATTCTCCAGAACAGACCACATACTGTGTCACAAATCAGGCCTCAACAAATACAAAAAGGTTAAGATCATACAGTGCATATTTTCTAACCACAACTCTGTGAAACTTGAAATCAACCACAAGAAAAAATTTGGAAAGGCCACAAATAATGGAGGTTAAAGAACATCCTACTAAAGAATGAATGAGTTAACCAGGAAATTAAAGAAGAAAGAAAAAATACATGGAAGCCAATGGAAATGAAAATACCACAGTTCAAAATCTTTGAGATACAATAAAGGTGGTGCTAAAAGGGAACTAGATTGCAATTCAGGCCTACCTCAAGAACAAGAAAAGTCTCAAATACACAACCTAATCTTACACCTTGAGGAGCTAGAAAAAGAACAGCCAGTGAAGTCTAAAGCCAGCAGAAGAAGGGAAATAATAAAGATTAGAGCAGAAATAAGTGACATAGAAACAACAACCAAAAAAAAAAAAAAAAAAGCAAACAAACAAAAACAGTAAAACAGATCAATGAAACCAGGAGCTGGTTCTTTGAAAGAATTAATAAAATTGATAAACTCCTAGCCAGATTTATCAAAAAGAACACAGAAAGGACCCAAATAAATAAAATCACAAATGACAGAAGAGAGATCACAATCAACACCACAGAAATACAAAAAAATTTATATTATATAAAAAAAAATATAATGAAAAATTGTGTTTCAACAAATTGGGCAATCTGGAAGAAATGGATAAATTCCTAGAAACATATAAGATACAAAAACTGAAACAGGAAGAAATAAAATTTGAATAGACAACCAGCAAATAATTGAATCAGTAATCAAAAATATCCCAACAAACAGAAGCCCCAGACTAGCTGGCTTCCCAGGTGAATTCTACCAGACTTAATTTAAAGAAGAGTTAATACCTATTCTTCTCAAACTGTTTCAAAAAACAGAAATGGAAGGAAAACTTCCAAATTCATTCTATGAAGCCAGCATTACTTTGATTCCAAAACCAGACAAAGAATTATAGGCTAAACAGAATTATAGGCTAATATCCCTGATGAACATGGATGCAAAAATTCTCAACAAGATACTAACAAATTGAATCCAACAGTACATTAAAATAATTATTCACCACAATCACGTGAGATTTATTCCTGGGCTGCAGGGATGGTTCAATATTGGCAAATCAATGAATGTGATAACATTAGTTAAAGAAAGGATAAGAGCGACATCATCCTCTCAGTAAATGCAGGAAAAGCATTTGACAAAATACTTTCCTGACTTTCTTGTCACCCATTCTTGACAAAAACTCTCAACAAAGTAGAGATATAGAGAACATATCTCAACATAATCAAGTCCACATATGAAAGACCCACAGCTAATATCCTCTTCAATGGGGAAAAACTGAGAGCTTTTCCTCTATGATTAGGAACAACACAGGGATGTCCACTCTCACCATTGTTATTTAACATAGTATTAGAAGTCTAAGCCTTCAGCAATCAGAAAACAAAAAGAAATAAAACACATCCAAATCAGCAAGGGAGAAATCAAACTTTCACAATTCTCAAACAACATGATACTCTGTGGAAAAAACCCAAAAGACTCCACCAAAAAAAAAATCGGTAGAACTAATGCACAAATTCAGTCAAGTCACAGGATAAAAAATCAATATACAGAAATATGTTGCATTTTTATACACCAATAATGAAGCAGCAGAAAGAGAAATCAAAATTATTGATCCCACTTACAGCTGCAACAAAAACGTAGGAATAACCTAACCAAAGGGGTAAAAGATCTGTACTTTGAAAACTATAGAACACTTATGAAAGAAATTGAAGAGGACATAAAGAAATGGAAAGACATTCCATGCTCATAGTTCGGAAGAACAAGTATTGTTAAAATGTCCATACTACCCAAACCAATCTACACATTTAATGCAATCTCTATCAAAATACCACCAGCATTTTTCACAGAGCTGGAACAACCAATCCTAAAATTTGTGTGGAATCACAAAAGACCCTGTATAGCCAAAGCAATCTAGAAAAAGAAAAGCAAACCCAGAGGCATCACAATGCCAGACTTCAAGTTATATTACAAAGCTGTAGTCATCAAAACAGTATGGCACCGGCACAAAAACAGACACATAGATCAACAGAACAGAATAGAAAACCCATAAATGGACCCACAACTATATGGTCAACTAATCTTCAACAAAGTAGGAAAGAATATCCAATGGAAAAAAGAGTCTCTTCAACAAATCGTCTTGGGAAAATCAGATAGCAACATGCAGAAGAATAAAACTCAACCATTTTCTTATACCATACACAAAAATAACTTCAAAATGGATGAAAGACCTAAATGTGAAACAGGAAATCATCCAAATCCTCAAAGAGAAGATAGGCAGCAACCTCTTTGACCTCAGCCATAGCAACTTACTAGACATGTCTCCAAAGGCAAGGGAAACAAAAGCAAAAATGAACTATTGGGACTTCATCAAGATAAAAACTTCTGCACAATGAAGGAAACAATCAACAAAACTGAAAGGCAGCCTTTGTAATGGAAGAAGATATTTGCAAATGACATATCAGGAAAGAGTTGGTATTTAAAATCTATAAAGAACTTCTCAAACTCAACACCCAAAAAGCAAAATATCCAGTAAAGAAATGGTCAAAAGACATGAGTAGATGCTTTTCCAAAGAAGATATCCAGATGGTTAACAGACACATGAAAAGATGTTCAACATCACTCGTAATCAGGAAAAGAAATCAAAACTACAATGAGACACCACCTCATACCTGTCAAAATGGCTAAAAGTAGCAACAAAGGAAACCACAGATGTTGGTGAGGATGCGGGGAAAAGGGAACCTTCTTACACTTTTGATGGAAATATATAATGGTGTAGCCACTCTAGAAAACAGTATGGAGTTTCCTCAAAAAGTTAAAAATAGAACTACCCTGTGACCCAGTAAGTGCACTATTAGGTATTTACCCAAAGGATACAAAAATACTGATTCAAAGAGGCACATACACCCTGATGTGTATTGCAGCATTATCAACAATAGCCAAATTATGGAAAGAGCCCCAAATGTCCATTGAATGATGAATGAATAAAGAAGGTGTGGTATATATATATACAATAGAATATTACTCAGCCATCAAAATGAATGAAATCTTCCCATTTGCAATGATTAGATGGAACTAGAATATATTATGCTAAGCAAAATAACTCAGTCAGAGAAAGATAAATGTGTATGTGGAATTTAAGAAGCAAAACAGATTAACATAGGGGAAAGAAAAAAAGAGAGAGAGAGAGAGAGAGAGAGAGAGAGAGAGAGGCAAACCATAAAGGAGACTCAACGATAGAGAACAAACTGAAGGTTGATGGAGAAAAGTGTCAGGGGATGGGCTAGATGGGTGATGGGTATTTAGGAGGGCACTTGTTGTGACGATGTGTTATATGTAAGTGATAAATCACTAAATTCTACTCCTGAAACTAATATTACACTATATGTTAACTAGAATTAAAAAAAGTTTTTTTTAATGTTTATTTATTTTTGAGAGAGAGAGAGAGAGATACAAAGTCTGAGTGGGGGAGGGGCAGAGAGAGAGGGAGACACAATGTGAAGCAGGCTTCAGGCTCGGAGCTGTCAGCACAGATTGATGTGGGTCTCGAACTCACGACCTGAGTTGAAGTCGGACGCTTAACTGACTGAGCCACCCAGGTGCCCCTACTAACTAAAATTTAAATAAAAACTTGAAACTTGAAGAAAAACTTCTTCAACTTTAAATGCATCAGACACAATTAAGTTCACACATAATTTGTATGTTTGTTGAGTTTCCTCATAAGAGATCACTGAAACTCCAGAACTTCCTAAACAGTAGCAATGGGTTTCATATGCCATTTTCAAGATTTTTAAATGTCTAAAGGAAATCACATAGTTGGTTACCATATAACAGTCTACGATATCTATAACAAATTCATTTTGGTTTGAGTGCGAATTACAGCAATTCAGTGTTGAAAATCCATTGTTTCACATTCATCGCAATAGTTAACTGGTAGCTACATTTGTCTTTGCTTCTTAAAATAGAAAAACTCATAATTACTTAATAAATACAATTGGATAGGGAAAAAGTCTTTCAAAATTTGCAGATCATGGGGCAGGTGGATGATAGGACTTTTGCTATTAACAATGTTGGAACCCACTACTTCTATGATTTCACTTCAGTCCTGAAACAATGCATTAAGTAAAACAGCTGTTTTCTGGCTTAGTAGTCATATAAGCAGGCGGTCTTCTGCTGACAAATTTGTGTTTTGTTTTCTGTGTTTGTGTTTACATTTGAAAACATTTCTTCCCTTGCATCTACAAGGTTATAATTATTAGGTGTTCCAATTAAAGCCATGTAAGCACTCAGCTATTGTTGCATGATTTTTAAAACATGCTATCTCTTTTGATGACTATCATATTATTAATCAGCTAATTATCATCATTGGAAAAAATATGTGTCCAACTAGTTTTAAAAACACCTTCTGAAAACAAAGTAATTTAAACTCTTAAAATGTGTATGTTATTTACAGATACGATGCATTTGTGTAATTGCTCAGCTCCAAGCAATGGGAAAAATAAGTATGGAACCCCACAGGGATTGTGTCACCTTGTTGACTTCTGTTGTTTTTGTGACATTCCCTCCAAGCTCAGCACAAGGTATTTGTCTGTCAGCAATGGTCAACTAGATGATTAGCTGACACAGCTCTTCACTCTATGGGTCACTGGCAGAACAGACAGGTTCAAATATACAAGATGTTGGCTCTAGCTCTTCCTGAATGCCTTTCCTACTTCATTAAGCTTTAAGCCTAGCTGTTTGCTTAAGCAGAGGAAAATAGCACACATTGGCTCTCAAAAATAGAAACCCACTCCTAAATGCAATAGATCAATCTATGTAGGAATAGTCTAACAAACTGATTCTAAAGAAAGGTTTTCTTATAAGGCTAAGATGAGAAAAGATTTCAACTGTTTTATTTTGGACTACATTTATCCATACAGCTGTATAATTATGACACAGCAGTAAGACCCAAATGAGGTCACAATATTTGTTCTCCCTCCTTAAATCACACCCATCAATGCAGGTGATATCAACCACAATTCATCAAAACAAATTATGAACAACAAAATATATTTGGCATTATCTCAATACACCTTAAAAGACAAGTGTTTCTTTCTTTAATTTTTTTTAATGTTTATTCACTTTATAAACAGAGCACGAGCAGGGGAAGGGCAGAGAGAGAGGGAGACACAGAATCCGAAGCAGGCTCCAGGCTCTGAGCTGTCAGCACAGAGCCCAACGTGGGGCTCGAACTCACAGACCACAAGATCATGACCTGAGCCAACATTGGACACTTAACCAACTGAGCCGCCCAGGCACCCCAAGACAAGTGTTTGATTTAAGGCCATGGTATTGTATTCCTCTGGGAATGATTGAGGAAGACCAACAAGTAGAAAAAAGACATAAGAAGCATGACTTGAAATAAGATGGGAGCATCCAAAGGCTAATGTTAACCTAAAATCCTTATTAAATGTAATTGGCAATCTTCTTTCCAAAAACAATCTGTTAAATATGAGACTACCCCCTGAGATCTGGGATGCGGGAGACTCCATCTCCCTGGTTTATCACTTCATCCCTAGTGCCTAGAACTTAGTAAGTACTCATAAATGTTTGTTGACAAATAAGTGGAGCTTGAAACAATCTTAGAAAATCTCTACACAAACACTTTATTTCACACAGGGGGAAATTGAAACCCAGAGTAGCAAAATGATTTCCCAAAATCACAAGTATCTGGTGATCTAACCACAGTGCTTCCACAACATCTTGCTGGTGTTTCTTGGAGGAAGGCCTGATTCTCCACCCTTAAAGGAAAATCTTTAATCTTTATACCAGGATTCTAACTCCTATGGAAGTTAAAAGAGTTAAAATTGGTTACCCCTAATCTGGGACATGCTTCAATCTTATTCCACATTGCTGTGACACCAAAATAGTTTCTCAGAGAGACTCCTTTGTACTCAGATTATCCCAACTTATGCTCCTCTCGAAGTGATAATATTTGTTGATGAAAGCTGAGGGATGGGCTCAAGGTGATCCTGCCAACCCAAAATAAAGGAAAATGGTGTGAACATGGAAGAATTTTAAAAGCCATTGTGGTGAAATAGAAAATATAATTGAAGGCCAAGAATATATTTAGACAAAAAAGATCCTCTCCCAATGCCTAGTTTCCATGATTAAATGTAAGCTAAAATCTTTATTATATAAAGGGAGGCATTTCCTTTCTCGTTTTGAATATGCTTAAGTGGTCATGGTGGCAGATTTTGTCATTAGATAGAACAGCAGAATATTACCATTTGTACAGGTGTTTGCAGTGGAATAATACCATTTTACATATCCAAAATTGAATGTTAGAGACATAAACCAATGCATAAATTCCATAGACTGTAAAAAGGTACTTGATAACCTGCTATTGTGTTGGACCAAAATAGATACACCCACAAATCTATGGGGCTGGACTTCAGCCTTCTAGGACAATGCAAGTCAGACCTTAAGGCAGAATGCTCTTCCTCCCATCATTATAAAGCACCCAGCTGCATGTGGACTTAGCTGAGCAATATTCAGGCCAAGTAGAACACACATCCTGAACTCCAAGTCCTTACAATCAAAGACAACTCTAACACAACTAAGCCAAATGGCACAGAAACAATTAGACACACATAAACCAAAGAAATTAACACATATGTCCCCATTAATTCCGTTTACACATGGCATAGTATATTTCACAAGGAAGTGGTGGAGAGGGGAGAAAAGTCATGGGGTTTATTCATACAGACAGCTTGGGGCCTGAAAGAGCCTGTGACTTGTTGCAAGTGTATTCAGGATGATATCATGCCAGTATTGGGCATTCCAGAAGACCCTGACTACGATGATTTGATGAGTAGTATAAACAGGAAACCACAGCCTAGGAGACCTCTTGAGGATGAGATTGAGATGATTTGACAGGTTGCTGGACAAATTTGCTTGAGAGGTCTGGGGGTCTGAGGCTGTAGGGAAGCAAATGGAGATGGGAAAAAGAAGAGAACAGCATACATGGAGAGGACTGAAGCCTCCAATGTAAAAAGATTAGTCCTGACCCTACAGAGAACATCTACTGGACTCCTAGTTTATGAGTAGATGTATTTGAGGATTTGAGGATATTTTGTACTTTGATAGGCTTGGTCCCCTCCTAGGTTATAAGCATTTTGGAAGCAAGAACAACAAGCTCTTGTTTCACTTGCATTTATACATATTGGAAGAAAATGGAAAATAAGAAACTTTGTCACCTGGTTAGACCTCCTGAGAACCTAGGAAAATTAAACCACTAGGCTCAGGGAGTTACAAGGTCTGAACTAGAAGGCCACTCCAGAAGCTCTAGCAGTCAGGCTTTTTTTTACATTTTTATTTAAATTCTAGTTAATTAACATACAGTGTACTATCAGTCTCAGGTGTACAATAGAGTGATTCAGCACTTCCATATAATACCCAGTGCTCATCACAGGAGTCCCTGGTCCCTTAATCTATTGTTTAGTTACAGAGTTGTAATCAAATGTATCTCCAAAGAAATTTTTACTTTCTCCAATAATATTTGCAAAATACCAATCACAAAGACATTTGCCATCCCTGAAATGGCCAATATGCATGTTTACCTGCCTGTTCTGACTCACAGGGCTCTCCATGATTTCTCCAGTGTGTGCCCTGCCATACTGTTGGAGTAGACAGTATCATGTCTCCCTCCCCAACTCCCACCCCCACCTCCCATAACTCTGTGGCTATAGAGTCCATGGTACTTCCTCTACATGGTCGGGAGTCCCCCACTGACAACCTCAAGGGCCCTATTAAGGCTCATTAGTCTATAAGTACATACTCAGTTATTTTTCATTAAGTGTGATATTACACTATTTTACATATGAAAACTAGATTTTGACAAAAAAAAAATGTCAATGGCTGAATTATCTTCTTTCCCTTCCCTTCTTTCCCTTTTACTGCTAGTGAAAGAATATGTTTCCATTAAAAGTCCTCTGGATACCTAAAAGGTATGCTACTTTAAGCAAAGGAAAATGAATTTAGAAAGTAGTAACAGGACAAAAGCCAATTTTTTAAATTAATTCAGAGATAAAACAAGTGTATAATATTTGAGATTCTAGATGTTAAACTCTATTCTTTTTTCCAGCCCCAAATTTATTTTTCTCTAGGACCAAATCTCACAAAGAGAAGGCTTTGATGTACATCTTTCCTTCATTGGGGTCTAGTTATTTCATAACACTCTATGTACTGGTGTATACCTAGCAAGTGCCCAATGAGAATACCATAAGGATACATAAATAACAGAGTCTTGTTATTCCTGTTGTGGAAACCAGTCAGTAGAAGTAAAAATGAAAGCATTTAACTCCATATTAAATTTTAAAAGACCATGATAATTGTTTCTGTACAGGAGGGTTAGATGTGAATAATTTGGTACCAGCCCACATTTCACTTAGATAATTCACTCACAATTTTTGCCTTGACCTTATCACTTGACTTCATATATATACTAGCTTTCAATTTCAAGAAAAACAGATCAACATGAAGATTAGCCTAAATACTGAGGTAATGTCTAATGTAAGTTAAAATATAAAATTACAAAATACAGTACCACTCACTGAATAGTTTATTTTCTTTTTGAGTCTTAATTGTACCATTCTCGATTTCCTGTTAATTAACCATTTACCACTACAAAGAAAATCTTCCTGTCTTCTTAATTAAATTGAACATTGAAAAACCTCTTGAATTAGAGCTGTGCCTCTCAAACTTGACTAAGCAGCAGAATAAGCTGGCAGATTTGTTACAACACAGATTGCTGGGCCCCCCGCCCGGTGTTTCTGATTTAAGAGTTCTAGCGTAGGACCAGAGAATGTGTGTTTCTAACAAGTTCTCAGTTGATGTTGATGCTGCTGGCCCAGGAATGACACATTGAAAGCCAGTGGATTAGAGGACATTATTGTTGACTATAGCTTTAATAGACAAAAGAAAATCCACCTCTCAGAACTACCATGATCTATGGTTTTATAGGGATATTTCCATAATGTTCTTGGCATCTTCAGCAGCAGGTTGGTAGACCAGATCTAAGCAAATGCTCAATCTGCTGTGGGGTTAGGGAGTGGCAGCT
This sequence comes from Felis catus, assembly GCF_018350175.1. Taxonomy (NCBI): domain Eukaryota; kingdom Metazoa; phylum Chordata; class Mammalia; order Carnivora; family Felidae; genus Felis; species Felis catus. The sequence goes on along the minus strand of NC_058376.1, from coordinate 84,385,425 downwards.
GATAATTCCAGCAGAGTAAAGAAAGGAATCTAAGAGAAATTAACAGGATCAAATCAACACTATAACTTAAGGTGTTAGAGGATCTCATAGCCAAAAGACCAGATCTAAACTATACCTAACTCTTAATGTCTGAAATACCTGACTCTGTCAAGATACAGATTGGATGTCGGTCCAGGGAGCTATGAGACAACGGGGAATGGGAATCAGGTTAGGGAGACAGTTCCTAGAGAACAGTATGGAAGTACTGCAAGTACCAGTCCCAGGCCAAATTGTTGCAAGAATTTCACTAGAATGAATACAGAAATGTGGTTTCTCCATGCATTGTAGGTAGTTATGATGTGATGCTTGGAGATGGATAAAACTGAATATAAAAGTATGTATCCTATACTGCCTGGATAAGTTTTCAAAAATACCACTGTCCAGGCCCCACTCCAGGCCTTAAATAGAATCCCTAGTGGTGGAGCCTGAATATTAATATTTTTAAAAATCTCCCAGGCAATTCTAATTGATAGAGGATTAAAAATCACTGGGATAGAATAACAATATTGCATGCATAGCGCTATATAAGGGACCAAAACAAAAAAATAGAAACAAAAGAAAGATGGAAACAAACTCAAACATATCAATAATTAAAAAATAAACACATCAGTAGACCAAACTTACCAACTTAAAAACAATAAAATAGATATTGATATATTGGACGAAAATACAAAAATCCAGATATACATTGTTTAGAAGAGACACCCTAAAAACAAAGTAGAAATCTATTGTCCCTGGAAAACAGAAACCTGGAGTTGCTATATTATTAACCAAAACAGAATCTGACAAACATAATTAGAGATCAGAGGTTGCTACATAGTGAAACACTCAAGTGTTCAGAATAATATAACAATTTTAAACTTCTATGCACCCAATAAAATAGCTTCAAAATATACAGAAAAAATATTAGTAGCACTGCATGGAGAAATTAACCAACTCATGGTATATTTAGAAGTACAATTGACCCTCTAACAACACAGGTTTTAAATTACACAAGTCCACATATATGAGTATTTTTTATAGTACAGTCTTATAAATGTATTTTCCATGACTTTTTTATAAGATTTTTTTAAGTAATCTCTATACTCAACATAGAGTTCAAACAAACAACCCTGAGATTGAAAGTCACATGTTTTCCTGACTGATCCAGCCAGGCACCTCCCTTACGACTTTCTTAATAACATTTTCTTTTATCTCCTTTCTTCCCTCCTTTTCTTTCTTATTGTAAGACTATAGTATATAATACGTATAACATATAAAATATGTGTTAATCAACTGTTTATGCTATTGATAAGGCAACAGTAGGCTATTAGTAGTTAAATTGGGGGAAAGTCAAGTTATACATGGATTTTTGACTGTGCAGTGTACCCCTAACCCTTGTTCAAGAGTCAGCTGTAATTGCCAGTTCAAGAGATTCTGTAAAAAACAAAAATAAACAACAACAACAACAAAAACTGTCCTATACAAATGGTCAATATTATTAGTTACTCTGGAGAGGACAAGCACACTGGTTTATTATCATATAGTGGCACAGTATGTCAGAAAAGCAGTATACATTTTTCCAATATGGACACAGAATGCCAAACATATCCAAAACTGGGATGAAAATTTAAAATATAAATAACCTGGAGGAGCCAAGATGGCGGAACAGCATGGAAGTTTTTTTGTGTCTCACATCCATGAAATACAGCCAGATCACTAAACCATCCTGTATACCCAGAAAACTGATTTTAGGATCAACACAACAATCTGTACAACCTGAACCACAGAACTCAGCAGGTACATGGGGTGGAGAGGTGAACTGGGGGAGAGAGAAGCTGTAGAAGGCAGGGAGCTGTTTTTGTGTGCAGAGAAAGAATGGAGATGGGGGGAGAGTACAGGAAAAGCACCCCCCCCCCCAAAAAAAAGCAGGTGGAGAGAAAGTGGCAAAGCGGAAACAGCTTCAGGGACTGAACTAAAAAGGGAGAAAGGAGAAAAGAGAGGGTTTAAATTCCACTAAGACTCTATAAACAGGGGGAATGCAGAGTCTGAAACTCCACAGCTCAATACCTGGTGGTGCTCTGGTGGGAAGGGTGAATCCCCAGGAGCAGAGTGAGGTCCAGGGGTCCTTGGGGCAAACAGGGAGAGGCGGTTCCCCTGTTGGGAGGATGTTTGGTAGAGGCTGTGCAGCCACCCCACAGGCAAAGTTCCCAGTGGACCCTGGAGAACAACCACATTCACTGGTGCTGGAACAAGGTCATTAAGGGTGAAGCCTGGTGCCAGATATGTGTTGTGATTTTCCATAATCCTTGAGACGCTGCTGCTACACAATCTCATGAATGCTTTCTAAGGTAGGTTGGTGCCCAGCCACAGTCTCTGGGCATCAGCAGCAGCACAGTCCCAAGAATGTTCCTGGGTGTGGCCAGCACCCAGCCATTGCTCAGTGAGAGCCTCCTGCAGAGGATCAGAACAGTTCAAAGCTGCAGTCCCTCAGGACTGAGGGGCCAGAAAACACAGCCACATCCGAGATAAAACTCAGCAGGGAGATGCCACCTGGAAACCTGACGGCTTGGTCACAGACAGTGTAAGTGGACGGAAGCCAGAGACACAGAATGGGTGCACAATTGCTGATCAGGGAGAACAGAGTTACAATTCTAGAGACTGGGTAGCTGGGTGATGCCATTTTCACCCCTCCCACACATGTGCATACACACCTACAAGCGCCACAACAATCCACCCCAGTAAGCTAACCAGCACCATCTAGTGAGGAACAGAGCTGTTACACTAAGCCCACTCAACTGAGCCAACCTCACTCTTCAGGAACACCACAAGTCTCTCTGCCTGCTTAGTTTGCAGACTATAAAGTGCTTCATAGTTTGACTTCTAGAGGAAAATGATGTAATTTCAATCGTATTTCAGTCTGTTCACTAGTCCATCTATTCAATTTCCTTTTCTTTCTTTTTCTTTTCTTTTCATTTTCTTAAATGCAGAAAGAGAAAAAATTTATTTTTATGTTCAATTTTTATTAAAAATTATTTTCCTTAATTTTTTTTACCATTTTTTTACTTTTTATAAATTTTTCAAAATCTATTTTACTTCCATCATTTCACTTTATTTTATTTCATTGTATTCATTTTTTCAAATTTTCAAACCTTTTCCTTTTTTCCCCCCATTTTCTTCTCTAATGTATCAAGCTCCTTTAAATGAGACCAAAGCACACTTAGGATCTAGCATCATTTATTTGATTTGTGTGTGTGTGTGTGTGTGTGTGTGTGTGTTGTTTTTAATTTTTTAATTTTAAGATTTTTGACCTTGTTAATTCTTTCCTTCCTTCAAAATGATGAAATGAAGGAATTCACCCCAAAAGAAAGAGCAGGAAGAAATATCACCCAAGGACTTAACAGAGGTACATACAAGATGTCTGAACCAGAATTTAGAATCACGATAAGAAGAATACTAGCTGGGTATGAAAATAGATGAGAATCCCTTTCTGTGGAGATAAGAGAAACAAAGATAGGATGAAATAAAAAATGCCATAACTGAGCTGCAGTCTCAAATGGTGCCATGGAGGCAAATATGGATGAGGCAGAGCAGCAAATAAGGTATATAGTGGACAAACTAAGGTACATAGAGGGATCCTAGGCAAAAGAGCACGATTTAAGAATTAGGGAAAGCAGTGACTCATTATAAAGAAACAACATCAGAATCATAGGGGTCCCAGAAGATGAAGACAGGGAAAAAGAGGTAGAAGTATTATGTGAGCAAATCATAGTGGAAAACTTTTCTAGTCTGGGGAAAGATACAGACATCAAAATCCAGGAAGCTCAGAGGACTCCCATAAGATTCAACAAAAACCGACCATCCACAAGGCATATCATAGTCAAATTCACAAAATACTCAGGCAAGGAGAAAATCATGAAATCAGCAAGGGAAAAAAAAAGTCCTTAACCTATAAAGGAAGACAGATCAGGATTGGAGCAGACCTATCCACAGAAACTTGGCAAGCCAGAAAGGAGTGGCAGGATATATTCAAAGTGCTGAATCAGAAAAACATGCAGCCAAGAATTCTTTATCCAGCAAGGCTGTCATTCAAAATAGGAGGAAAGATTAAAAGTTTCCCAGACAAACAAAAATTAAAGGAGTTTGTGACCACTAAACCAGCTGTGTGAGAAATTTTAAGGGGGACTCTCTGAGGGGAGAAAAGATGAAAAAAAAAAAAGACCAAAAGCAAAGACTAGAAACGACCAGAAAACACCAACAGGAACTCCAATTCTGCAAGACACATAATGGCAATAAACTCATATCTTTCAGTACTCACTCTAAACATCAATGGACTAAATGCTCTAATCAAAAGACATAGGGTAACAGAATGGATAAGAAAACAAGATCCATCTATATGCTTTTTACAAAAGACCCTTAGGTCTTTAGACCTAAAGACACCTTCAGATTGAAAGTAAGGGGATGGAGAACAATCTATCATGCTAATGGTTGACAAAAGAAAGCCGTAGTAGCCATACTTATATCAGACAATCTAGATTTTAAAATAAAGACTGTAAAAAAAATAAAAAAATTAAAAAAATTAAAAATAAATTAAAAATAAATAAAATAAAGACTGTAACAAGAGATGAAAAAGGTCATTATATCATATTTAAGGGATCTATCCACCAAGAAGACCTAACAATTATAAACATTTATGTGCCAAATTTGGAAGCTCCCAAATATATAAATCAATTAATCACAAACATAAAGAAACTCACTGACAATAATACCATACTAGTAGGGGACTTCAACACCCCACTTACAACAATGGACAGATCATCTAAACAGAAAATCAACAAGGAAACAATGGCTTTGAATGACACACTGGACCAGATGGACTTAACAGATATATTCAGAACATTTCATCCTAAAGTGGTGGAATATACATTCTTCTCCAGTGCACATGGAACGTTCCCAGAATAGACCACATACTGGGACACAAATCAGCCCTCAACAAATACAAAAAGACCAAGATCATACCGTGCATATCTTCAGACCACAACACTATGAAACTCGAAATCAACCACAAGAAAAAATTTGGAAAGGTAACAAACACTTGGGGACTAAAGAACATCCTACTAAAGAATTAATGGGCTAATAAAGAAGTTAAATAGGAAGTTAAAAAGCACATGGGAGCCAAAGAAAATGATAACACCACAGCCAAAACCTATGGGACGCAGCAAAGGTGGTCATAAGAGGAAAGTATATACCAATCCAGGCCTTCCTTAAAAAGGAAGAAAGGTCTCAGATACACAACCTAAACTTACACCTTAAAGAGCTGGAAAAAGAACAGCAAATAAAACTCAAAAACAGCAGAAGATGGGAAATAATAAAGATTAGAGCAGAAATTAATGCTATTGAAACCAAAAAAGCAGTGGAACAGATCAATGAAACCAGAAGGTGGTTGTTTAAAAGAATTAACAAAATTGATAAACCACTAACCAGTTTGATCAAAAAGAAAAATATAAGGACCCAATAAATAAAATCAAGAATGAAAGAGGAGAGATCACAACCAATACAGCAGAAATAAAAACAATAAGAGAACATTACGAGCAATTATATGCCAATAAAGTGGGCAATCTGGAAGAAATGGACAAATTCCTAGAAACATATACACTACCAAAACTGAAACAGAAAGAAATAGAAAATTTGAACAGATCCATAACCAGTAAAGAAATCGAATAAGTAATCAAAAATCTGCCAAAAAACAAGAGTCCAGGGCCAGATGGCTTTCCAGGGGGAATTCTACCAAACATTTAAGGAAGAGTTAACACCTATTCTCTTGAAGGTGTTCCAAAAAATAGAAATGGAAGGAAAACTTCCAAACTCTTTCTATGAGGCCAGCATTACCTTAATTCCAAAAACAGACACCCCACTAAAAAGGAGAATGATAGATCTATTTCCCTGATGAGCATGGATGCAAAAATGCTGAACAAGATATTAGCCAACTGTATCCAACAATACATTAAAAAATCATTCACCACAACCAAGTGGGATTTATACCTGGGATACAGGGTGGTTCAATATCCATAACAATCAGTGTGATTCATCACATCAATGAAAGAAAGGACAAGAACCATACGATCCTCTCAATAGATGCAGAGAAAGCATTTGACAAAATACAGCATTTTTTCTTGATAAAAACTCTCAAGAAAGTAGGGATAGAAGGATCATACCTCAAGATCATAAAAGTCATATATGAAAGACCCAACGGTAATATCTCCTCAATAGGGAAAAACTGAGAGCTTTCTGCCTAAGGTCAGGTAAACAAGACAGGGACATTCACTCTTGCCATTGTTATTCAACATAATATTGGAACTCTTAGCCTCAGCAATCAGACAACACAGACATAAAAGGCATCCAAATCAGCCAGGAGGAGGTCCAACTTCCACTCTTCGCAGATGACACGATACTGCATATGGAAAACCCAAAAGATTCCAACAAAAAACTGCTAGAACTGATTCATGAATTTAGCAAAGTCGCAAAACATAAAATCAACGTACAGGAATCGGTTGCATTCCTATACACCAAGAATGAAGCAACAGAGAGAGAAATCAAGGAATTGATCCCATTTACAATTGCACCAAAAACCATAAAATACCTAGGAATAAATCTAACCAAAGAGGTGAAAATCTATACACTGAAAACTGTAGAAAGCTTATGAAAGAAATTGAGGAAAACACAAAAAAATAGAAAAAGATTCCATGCTCCTGGATAGGAAGAACAAATGTTGTTAAAATGTCGATACTACCCAAAGCAATCTACATATTCAATGCAATTCCTATCAAAATAATACCAGCATTCTTCACAGAGCTAGAAGAGACAATCCTAAAATTTGTATGAAACCACAAAAGACTCCGAATAGCCAAAGCGATCTTAAAAAAGAAAACCAAAGCAGGAGGCATCACAATTCCGGACTTCAAGCTGTATTACAAAGCTGTAATCATCAAGACAGTATGATACTGGCACAAGAACAGACACTCAGATCAATGGAACAGAATAGAGAACCCAGAAATGGACCTGCAAACGTATGGCCAACTAATCTTTGACAAAGCAGGAAAGAATATCCAATGGAATAAGGACAGTCTCTTCAGCAAGTGGTGCTGGGAAAACTGGACAGCAACATACAGAAGAATGAACTTGGACCACTTCCTTACACCATACACAAAAATAAACTCAAAATGGATGAAAGACCTAATTCTAAGTCAGGAAGCCATCAAAATCCTTGAGGAGAAAACAGGTAAAAACCTCTTTGACCTTGGCCACAGCAACTTCTTACTCAACACGTCTCCAGAGGCAAGGGAAACAAAAGCAAAAATGAACTATTGGGACCTCATCAAAATAAAAATCTTCTGCACAGTGAAGGAAACAATCAGCAAAACTAAAAGGCCATCAACAAAATGGGAGAAGATATTTGCAAACAATATATCAGAAATGGTTAGTATCCAAAATCTATAAAGAACTTATCAAACTCAACACTCAAAAAACAAATAATCTAGTGAAGAAATGGGAAAAAGATATGAACACTTCTCCAAAGAAGACATCCAGGTGGCCAACCGACACATGAAAAAATGCTCAACATCACTCATCATCAGGGAAATACAAATCAAAACCACCATGAGATACCACCTCACACCTGTCAGAATGGCTAATATTAACTCAGGCAACAACAGATGTTGGTGAGGATGCTGAGAAAGAGGATCTCTTTTACACTGCTGGTGGGAATGCAAACTGGTGCAGCCATTCTGGAAAACACTGTGAAGTTTCCTCAAAAAATTAAAACTAGAACTACCCTACTACCCAGCAATTGCATCACTAGACATTTATCCAAGGGATACAGGTATGCTGTTTCGAAGGGATATATGCACCCCCATTTTTATAGCAGCACTATCAACAATAGCAAAGTATGGAAAAAGCCCAAATGTCCATCGATGGTTGAATGGATAAAGAAGATGTGGTATAAATATACATATATATATATATATATATATATATATATATACACACACACACACACACACACACACACACACATACATACATACACAATGGAGTATTACTCGGCAATCAAAAAGAATGAAATCTTGCCATTTGCAACTATGTGGATGGAACTAGAGGGTATTATGCTAAGCAAAATTAGTCAGTCAGAGAAAGACAAATATCATATGACTTCACTCATACGAGGACTTTTAAGACACAGAACAAACACAAGGGAAGGGAAGCAAAAATAATATAAAAACTTGGAGGGGGACAAATCATAAGAGACTCTTAAGTATGGAGAACTAACAGAGGGTTGCTGGAGGGGTTGAAAGATGGGGGATGAGTAACTGGGTAAGGGGCATTAAGGAATCTACTCCTGAAATCATTGTTGCACTATATGCTAACTAACATGGATGTAAATTAAAAAATAAAAATACCAAATAAATAAATAAATAAAATGTAAATAACCTACTCCATCTTGCAACAGCAGTTTAGATTACTAACCTGAAATGTTGCCATACCATCCTAACTGAACTTTCCGTGTCTCTCACTGTTGATCTATGATTCAGGGCTTTAGATTGGACCTTGTTTTCTTTCATATGCTTTATATAATTGTGTGTATGATTTATAGTATTCATAATTCTTTATAATTGTATGTTAATTTCTGTACCCCTTAACCTACTATCTCTCTCTCCCGTAAACTATAAGTCCATGAAGACCAGGACCAAGTCCATTTTTTTTTTTTTAATGCCACATGCCTAGCCCTTAACAGAGTATCTGGCACATGGAAATCATCCAATAAATGTTTCTTAATGGTTACATTCAGAGCATTCAGAGCAAGTGAGAGACAAAGAAGCTAGCCCCTACTAACTAACTAAAGGTTAGTCATCAACTAACAGAAAACAATCATCAACTCAGGCAGGTTTTGTTTCAAAACCATGAATAAATGACAGTACAGTAAATTTCAATAATGGACAAAGGGAAAAAAACTCTTTTTTTATTCTCTGCCAGATCAAAATACACTTTTGAAACACACTAGAATGAAAACACAGAGATCTCTTCAACTAGCTCAGCAGGTGAAAGCTCTGGAGAGGATAGAGATCATGTATTTCAGCGAAGCCATCACCCACTCTTTGACTCCAACTTAGTCCTTCAAAACAAACAGGTCTTAGTGAATAGGCAAATCTATTTATAAGCTTTGTCGTGGCAACCAAGCAATCATAGTAACAACACAACTGTGATTCAGTAAGGTGATTCTATGAGCTATAAGATAACGAGAATATTTAAAATTGTTCTTCTTTCTTTCTTCCGGAGAAAGCATTTATATTTTGTTAAAAAAAAAAAAATACAGGAGTTAAAAGAAAGAAAAAAGAAAGTCAAGACAGCCTTGCACAAGATGGGGTCAACTGAGTTACATGAAGGAAGGGTAAACTGAAATTTGCATTATTCCACTTGGGAAGCTTTGGAAACAGATGGACCAGTTTTGTAATTCTGTTCTTGGTTGGGAAAGGTCTTCCTAACTGGATACATTATATTAAAAAAGATACTTATTCTTCCATTCACAAACAAAAAGGGATCATCACACTAATATATGGTATTTTTCTTCAATTTTTCTGCTGGGAGCTATTTACAAAAATAATGTTTCTGTGTGGAAAATATAAAATAGTACTCTGGCTATCTCTATATTGTTCTCATAATTTTGGTTAATATACTATAATAAGATACAAAATGTCAATAATGGAAATAGTTTTGTGTTCAAAACTGAATTGTCAACTTCCCTTCAAAACCAGTTATTTGGAATTTCTATGTTGGAGTTCATTCTTGAAATTTAGAAACATAAGGACCATTTTTTATTTGTCTTAGTTGTGTGTGTGTGTGTGTGTGTGTGTGTGTGTAATGAATCCTATTACTGATCCTTGAAAATGTTTCTTTATCTAAAATGCATCTATACAATTTACTCAGTAATTCCTTTCTGCTAGAAGAAAATCAGAAATAAAGGCAACTGTATGAACAAAGACATTTATAGCAGCATTAGACATAATAGTAAAAATTCATAGAAAATGTCTGGTCCATATATCCATCAATAGCAAATGAATAATCAGATCTTTATGAAAGGAAGGACTTTTGTTTTTGCAAGGAATATTTAATATGTGACAATACTTATTAAATACATCAATTGATATATTGAAAAAAGCTGGAAAGCTATAAAATATAACTTACATTTCTACATTTTACAAATTTTTGATGATATCTATTTTTTTTAATAAAGGGGGAAAGCAAGTTATTAGGAAGGAAGGGGATGAGAAAGAAAAGGAAGAAGAGAAGAGTAAAGAAAGGGGGGGAGAGTATTGGAGATTTCTTCCTCTCTCCTCTCACTTGGACCACTGAAGTTCGGTAGCTTTCATGGCACCTCTGCATTGATACACGTCTCCAGCATCTCCTCTCCTCCCTCTGCCACCTACTATTGCCAGATTGTTCTTCTGACCAAGAACTCCACTAAGGCTAAATTTCTCTGCCAAGAATGGAATGAAATTCATGCCCTCATATTCTGCTAGTGAAAATAATATACTGCACAAGCTTTCAGTAATTTAACAATATATATCAGTAATGTAAAAATATTCATGTATGTTTTTCCAAGAAACCTCCCTTGCAGTAATTCCTCTTAAGGAGAAAAAAAAAATCAGAGTATTTTTAAAGTCATTCTCATGGCAGTATTACATATTAGCAGAGAACAAAATACAGCAACCTACAAGTCTAACAATAATCGACTCATAAAGCTACAGTAAGATCACAAAATGTGGTATTATTTGGCCATCATCAGAAATCATTCTTCAAAAAAATATGTAATGCCATGCAAAAGTGCAGATAATGCAATGTTAAAAGCAAGTTACAAAAGTTACAATAGTATTAAATGTTTTAATTACAGAAGAAAATTTTTACACAGGGAAAATTATTAGAAGGGAATATTGCAAAGTAGTTATCTCTAGGTGGTAGGATATTGTATTTTCTCTCCCCTGGGCATGTCTATCGCCCTCTTTGAAGAAGTATATTTGCTTAGACAACCTTGTCTTTTATGACCCACACCTGCAGTCAGATGGTCTCCTCGCTGTCCCTCCAAACTACCATGATAGTTCTCTCCTCCACACCTTTGCCTATGCTGATCCTCCTACTTCAAATTTTCATCTCTTTTTCCTCCAAGAGTAAGTTTCAATCTTTCCATCTCTATAAAGGCTTCCCTGAATGTGTTGATCTTTAGCCATCACATCTTCCTCTGGTCACTTCTCAGTTAGTGGCATTCTATGCCACTTATCAAGGGTGTGAATTATCCCCTTTAATCCTCAAACCTCCCTGGGAGTCTTACATTATTATATCCACCTCATTGATGAGGATACTGTGTGATCCAGAGTGATTATGTAACTTGTACAAGAGCAGTTTCATTACTCTTTAATTATTTCCTGTCTCTACATGCTTTGTCTCTTCACCAAGATTATAAGCACTTTGTGTTCAAGGATCTTATTTTATGCAATAGTACCTTACTTATCTGGTATCCAGGAATTAGTTTTTGCCATAATTGCATTTTCCAAACAATTGTTTGCTTTAATTATCAAAGAGTATTTTGTGTTAACCATGTTTAGTTATTTTAACAATTCCCTGCCTTTTAAAATGAAGATTATGAGCATAATTAACTTTTCTCTAATGTGTATTATCAGTTGAATATCAGGTGTGATACAGGGCTGTAACATAGTCTTGTTCTCAGAGAATATTGCGGAATAGAAGAATTTTCCCTTAAACCCAATGTCAGCCACAGAATACTAGTGTGTCTTACACTAAGTATTACAGTGAGACTCAGGTATCTAATTTCTTTTCTGTCCTCCCCCATATTAAAATGGACAGGTGAGTTCATTTTAATAAGTATGAGTATCATGTCTATGCATTTCCAGCTGTATCTGTTGTTTGATGACAGGAGCTGGGTACTGAAACCCTGCAACTGAGCTTACTATAGTTGAAGCTGTAATAAAAATTTAGTAATTTAATGAATGGGTCAGATAACAAAATTATGTTCTATTTCAAGAATCCTTACATAGGATTTATACTGAAAATTTCCAGTTAAACTCTCAGGGAGGCACAGATAGATGATAGATAGATAGATAGATAGATAGATAATGCATTGCATTTTTATATACACTCAGACACATAAACTGCAAAGTTTACTGCTACTAAGAGTCTATTTACATTCATTTATTGTAAGATCAGACTCACTGAGTTTTCCAAACTTGTTTTATTTTTTTAATGTTTATTTATTTTGAGAGGAGAGCATGCACACACACGTGCACAAGCAGGAGAGGGGAAGAGAGAGAATCCCAAGCAGGCTCCATGCTGTTAACGCGGAACCTTACGTGGGGCTCTATCTCATGACCATGAGATCACTACTCAAGCTGATATCAAGAGTTAGTCACTTAATGACTGAGCCACCCAGGTGGCCCCAAACTTGTCTTACTATAATAATTACATAAGACCCTTCAGAAATATTTAACAGTTTGAAATATTCAGATTCCAGGTCTTTCCCCCAGGAAATAGTGATTCTGTTGATCTGGGTTGGGGCCTGAAAATCTACTTTTTTTACTGTTATTTATTTTATTTATTTATTTATTTATTTAATTTATTTATTCATTTATTTATTTATTTATTTAGAGAGACAGAGAAAGAGAGCAGGGGAGAGGTAATGAGAGAGGGGAAGAGAGAGAGAGCATCCCAAGCAGGCTCTGCACTGTCAGCACAGGGCCTGACACAGGGCTCAAACTCACAAACCAGACAGAGATATGACCTGAGCCAAAACCAAGAGTCAGACACTTAACCAACTGAGCCGCCCACATGCCCAGAGAATCTACTCTTCTTTACCAGGCATGCTAGGTGATTCCAAGGTCTCTTTCAAGAATTGGTGTTTGCTAGCAATCTGGTCCCTGAGTCCCTGCATATCAACAAATGTCTCTTTCTTCTTCATGAAGGAGAATATGTTGGCTGGGTATAGGACCCTTTCCCTTCATAACACAAATAGAGAGAGCTTATAAGGTGGCATAGTGACATACAAATCCTCTCTCCTTGTGGTGCGCATAGTGGGAGAAAAGATACAATAAACAAATACACAGCAAAGCAGATAACGATGAGTGCTATGTAGGAAATAAAGCACAGTAAGAAAGACAGAGAATGATGGAAGGGGGGAGGGTCTATTTCATTAAAATACAGGAATCAGAGAAGATTTCCTCAATAGGAGAATAATTGAACAAAGGCCTGAAGGAAGGGAGGGAGACATATGGGAGTTTGGTGAAGTGAATTCCAGGCCAACTCCAAGGAGGCCATTGTGGCCAGTGAGGTGTGGGCAAGGGGAAAGGGGTCATAGATGAAATGAGAGAAGGACAGGGCTGTTACATTGGGAACCATTAAAAAGTTTCAGCACAAAAGTGATGCAGGGGCACCTGGGTGGCCCAGTCAGCTGACCTTCCGGCTCAGGTCATGATCTTGCAGTTGGTGATTTCAAGCCCTGCATCAGGCTCACTGCTGTCAGCACAGATCCTGCTTTAGATCCTCTGTCCCCCTCTCTCTCTGCCCTTCCCCTGCTCGTGCTCTCTATCAAAAAGAAATAAACATTAAAAAAAAAAAGTGATGCAATCTGACCAATCTTTTAAAAAGGATCATTCTGACTGTTGTGTGGAGAGTAACTTGTTAGTAAGCTATTGGCAATAATCCAGGTAGGAGACCTGAGTGGCTGAAACCAGTTGTTTGGGACAAACTTTCACCGATTTGTTTCTTTTTTTCTCTCATATAAATTAGATTACAGTAATGTAACTCAGTCTTCTGTAAATGCTATATTATAGTGTCTTTTAACTTTTGTGTTTCAAAGGGAAAGAACAAGGCCAGTGGGAGTCTGTTTACTCTTTTACATAACTTGTTCTGTTTGGAAGTTTGTAAGACTTTCCTGTTTATCCTTGAACTAAGATTTCCAATGAAGCAGACAAAAGACATATTAAGTGGTGTACCAAAGGATAGAGTTGAGCTGTCAAATCAAGGTCGGAAAAACACAAAATTGAGGACAAGGAAACTATTGGTAGGCCTGGGCCTTAGCACATAGGCAAATGGGTTAAGAGCAGAAAGTCAGCTTTCAGAGAAAGTCCTCCCCGGGGCCTTCCTTACCTGGGTGCAGGGTGGAGGCCCTTCTCCCACCAGCCTCCGCTCAAACCAATTAACCTTGGATTCCTGTGGCCAAGCTGAACTAACATCCATTCCCATGCTTTTACTATCACTTTCCTTTGCCGAAAGAAAAAAACATGGTCAGAATTATATTCAGAAATATTTTGTTGGCCACATATGTTGCCAACATTTAATTTCTATATGTCTACTTTCATCTCTATTCATAAGCATCTGCTCTAGATACTTACTTAGTACTTAGATAGATCTAAGTATCTATTCACACATATCTGTGGCCTTAAAAGAACTGGGATATTTATTCAAATGTATAAGTAGAAATTCTGCTTTATTTAGATGCATTTCTTGATTTTTTTTAATTTCATATTTGGCTAAAAGCTGAGTTCATATCTATAAAAAGCTAGTCTCATTTTGGATGTAGGCAGGGAAGAGCCTTGAAGAAAGTATTTCTGCCTTGGGCTATTTGGTGGGAGGAGTGGAGCAGATGAGCAGGGAAGCCTGATTGAATACAGGGTGAGACAAGGCTCCTCCATCTACTCTGCAGGGTGAGTTCGATTTTAGGAACAATACCAAGAAATGGGAAGAAATGTACCTAAGGGGAAGATCACTGCAGGGAAGCAAATAATAATATTTGACATTTGCTAATGACTCACAGAAAAATTAAAAGTGCGATAAAGACAAAGAACTTCTTAGTTTATTCTCTGTGTCCTTCCCTCCTCTGTCTCCTCAGCTATTGAGATCTGCCTTGCTCCCACTCCTTCCTTGTCACCCACAATCACCACATTTTCTCTCTCATTCGTTCTACAAACATCTTCATCTGCTATTTCTGTGTTTTCAGATGAAGAAACGCTTTGGTGCATGTGATGTGCAGCCTAGAGGATGCGTGTGCAATTGTGGATGAAGCTAACTGACCAAGAGACATCAGGAGGGACACAAAGACCTAGACAACTAAGTAGGCAAGATGCCCAGACGGTGGACAGAAGACGAAGATGAACAAAATCCAAAGAGCCACCTGGAGAACAGATGGGAACCAGGGACCAGAGTGCTCTTCCCAAATCACAGGGAAAACAGGAAGGCTGTCCAAAGATTGGGGGGAGGGGGGGAGGGGAGGGGCAGGGAGAGTAAACAATGCAGAGGGAATCATGATCAATGAGCTCCTTTCCTAGAGAATGTATCTAAAGCAAGTTCAGACACAAAGGGGGGTTCCCATTAAATGGTAATAGTATGCTCAACCACTTCCAGTGGGAAATCTCAAAGGAAGCCACAGTTCTCAACCTTAAAATAACCCTTTTTCTTCAATGGGTGTATTTGTTTTTAAGAAGCTAAGTATAATAAAATATTCATCATGGAGTTTGGTTTTTTTTATGGTAAAAGGGTATCCCAGGGGATATCTTCTGGTGCTGCATTGTCACTTTGTGTGGAACTTTCTCTCCCTCGCTTCATTCTTCATTAGGTTGGAATTGGGATAAAAGAGCAGAATGGGTCATAAGGTCCTGTTCCAAGTAATTAGAGAGTTTCTTCTTTTATCTAAATGTGCCTTGTTAAAGTATATCAGTGTCAGCCAGGTTAATTGGAACTTTAATACATAATTGATGTTAATTTATGGCCCTTTTTGTTCCAGGATGCTACTGCAGACCTTAAAGTCAGGATACAGTTTTCTTGTTATTAATTATATACAGAAAGCCAATATCCCCTTTGAGAAGAGACCCAATCATCTGTAGCTTATTAAAGATACAGTGTGTCAGCCATAGGTCACCTTTACTCCATAAGTCCTCCCTGAATTCCATGTCACTCCATAATAACATCATACACTAATCACAGTGAGTGAAAATTAAAGTTTTAAGCTGGGGCTCATGCATACTGTGTGTTAAAATGTTTAATATACAATGTTAAATGTATTATAGTCCCATGGAGTCACCATATTCCACAGGGCCATGGAATCCTTATTTCATTTTGGAAATCAGTGCACCATCTTGGAACCAGAAATGTCCCCCAAAATACAAAGGTGATAATACTGCCATGACTGAGGCTGCCATGAATAAAGAATGCCAAATGAAGACTATGAACTTTTTATTTGCTTGCAGTTTCCATTTCCATTCTAGTTCTTGTTAATCAGTTTTCTTTTTTCAAGAAAGAGAAGGGAAAATGGTGTGTACTAAATCTAATAAAAAGTTCTGTGTTCTAAACGTCTTCTTCTGTGAAAACTAATGCTGACTTAAGAATTTGGTAGACAAAAGTATAGGATTATTCAAGGACTGTAAACTACATAAGCCCACATGTTGTCCAAAGTGCCTTAACCAAAATCTCAAGGTAGAAATTGAGGGAAGGGCTAAGTTCAGTGTACTTACCTGATGAACAGAGCCCTAAATTGGTTGATGGTTAAAAGATGCCATTTGCCAGTTTTGCCCAGTGACTATACCATTTTGTAAGAGTGAAGACTGGATGGCTTTATATAAACTTAATGTACTGGAATTTTTTTCTAATATGTCAGCATGTTTTGTTCAACTTATTACCACCACATGATCAGATGTGACATAATGTGATAAACAGCAGTGGAGTCTCACAATGGAACATGACACAACATGATGTGTCAAGTTTCTTTTGAACTTTTCTTGGGATCCAATATCAGCCAAAAGGAGGTCATTTTAATTATCAGATGATTAATTAATTAGATAGTTAATTGTCAGAGGTAGATGAATCCAAAGACAATGAGGTTCTGTACATGCATGTTTGTATACAGAGGGAAATGTGACATTTTAAAATGTACCTACTAAGTGAAAAGAAATTCAAGTTCAAGGATTTCAATTATTTTTTATTCAAGTAACATTCATGAATAGCTACTATGTATTATGTTGTGTGAAGCATGCTTAGAAGTAGAGAATCTTTCCTGCCCTCAAAGGGCTGACACTCAAATTGCAAACACAAAACCTTCCTAGAAACAATCTGGACATTTAGAAAATGCTTAATTTTAAGTAAACAGTGAAGGAACAAGCTCTAAGGCAATGAATAAAAAAAAAATATGAACCATACTATACTATAGTACTTTGCTACTGTTTGCCTTTTACAGGAAGCCACCATATTTCAGAACAAGGGTGACTGGTATAGCAAAAGTTTTTGGATTTTTAAAAATTTTTTTAATTAGTTTTTTTTTTATTTTATTTTTGAGAGGTAGAGAGAGAGCACATGTGGGGGAGGGGCAGAGAGAGAGGGAGACACAAAATAGGAAGCAGGCTCCAGGCTCTGAGCTGTCTGCACAGAGCCCAATGTGGGCCCGAACCCATGAACCGCGAGATCATGACCTGAGCCAAAGTTGGATGCTCAACCAACTGAGCCACCCAGGTGCCCCTTGGTTTTTTCTTTTAACATCATAATGAAATCCTTGTATTAAACACTCTTAGGTATAAACTAAAAACAAAAATAAGATCCTATGTAAAACTTCAATAAATTAGTGTTTTAAAGTTCTTGCCTCCTTTTTCTGCTAAATGCAGAGATTCAGGATATGACAAATATCAGTTTCACATTTTTTTTTAAAATTTTTAATGTTTATTTATATTTGAGAAAGAGAGAGTGAGAGAGAACATGAGCAGGGAAGGGCAGAGAGGGAGGGAGACACAGAATCCAAAGCAGGCTCCAGGCTCTGAGCTGTCAGCACAGAGTCCAATGGGCGGCTCGAACCCATGAACTGTGAGATCATGACCTGAGCCAAAGTCAGACGCTTAACCAGCTGAGCCACCCAAATGCCCCTAGTTTCACATTTTTATCTAATGAAGAATATTTTACCTATAGGACCTAAGTTCCCATCTCTTGCTTCCAGAAGACCTGGAGTATCATAACCCTAATGCAAGAGGCTGCTGATATTTTGAGTTCCTTTATACATATTTAGAAGGGTCTTTTAGCAATTGATGGCAATTAATGCATCATGCAGAATCATTGTCAAATTCATTTCTTAAACATTTATTTGCATGAGATTCTGTCCTAGGCCTTATACAAAACAAAATAAGCATGTAGTTAATGATCTGCAATCTTAAATGTAAAGTACTTCTCATTATTTTAAATTAACAAAAAGGTTTTGCTTGATGTTTTTCCCCCAACATCTCTAAATACCTCCATTGACCTTTCTGGGCCTTGGTCTCATCATCTGCAAAGTGAGGATATATTACCCACTCACAGAGCCCAATGATTGCCAACAACTTCTCTAAATCACATGTGCTGATTTTTAACCATACTTTGTTAAAAATCAAAGATTACCAGAATGTCAGGACAAGTTTTTAGACAAGAAAGAAGCTCTGGTGTACTCCATTTGTGTCAGCCAAGATAGTAGGAGTTCCCAGGCCCTCATTTCCATACAGCTGAAGCCATTGTAATTTATTACCTTTTTAGGATATTTTTCAAAACTGTATTATGTTTGATCCCTCCTCCTTTTCCCTCACACCTACTCCCAATCCATCAGCAATTTCTGCATGCCCTATCTCCAAAACATATGTGATATTTATGCTTTCTCTCCATCTCTAGGATCCCCTCCCTACCCAGGTTCTTGGCATCTCTTGCTGAGAATGACTGCAACAGTCTCCTCAGGTAGGCATTGCCCCATCCCGCCTGTCTCCCACACTGCCACAAGAATGATATGCATTAAATACACCACAGTGAGTCTGTCCAACACCCTTCATTCTCAGGGGATAAACTTCTTATTTCCCTGAGAAAATAGAAGCAAACCAAAGAGAACTTCCACAAAGTTCTGTCGTCACATCTAGCCACATACCTGTGTCCACACTCACCCATTCTGGCTTTTTTTCTTGCTATTTCACATGAATTTCTTCTGTTCCTATGTAAAGCCAGCCCTCCCACTTGTCTCCCAGATCCCATTCCTTCTTACGTATTTGATGACATTGTTCCAGTGACTCCTCTCCAACATCATCAGTTTTTCCTTTTCTACTGGGTCATCCCCATCAACAATACACTGTAGTCTATCACACAATGAAAATAAAATTCTCTTTAAACCTCACCCATCCACTCACTATTCCCTCCACTACTCCCTCCACACTGAACTTCTCCCTGAACTTCAGATTCATGTATTCGACGCCCCATGTAACTCCTCTACATGGATGTGGAGTCTGAAAACCACCTCAAACTGAGCTCCAGCTCTTTCCCCAAACCGGTGCTTTGTGGTGTCTTCTTCATCTTGGTGAATGATAACTCCATCCTTCCAGCTTCTCAGATCAAAAACCTTGATTCCTCCCTTTCTCTCATCAGCAAATCCTGTTATTTCCCTGAACTTACTTTTGGACTTCTTTTCACCAACTATACCGCTGGTTTAAGCTACCATCTCTCATCTTATAAATTATTGCAATAGTCTCCTAATCAGCCTCTCCCACTCCTTCTGCCCTTGCCTCCTTTCAGTCTTCTCAACACAGAAGCTGGAGTCATCCTTTTAAACATGAGCTTAGATGATACCTCTCCTCTGCTCGAAACTTTTCAGGACTCCCCATCTCATGCAGAGTGAAAGTTGAAGTCCTTACAATGGTGTAATATTCCCTACACGATCTGAGAGCATTTCTCTCTCTGACCCCGTTACCTTCTGTTCTCCTTTGTATCCATCTCATTCCAGCTATACTGGTCTCCCTGATATTTCTTAAACATGCCCAGAATGGTTCTGCCTCAGGATTTTTACACTTACTCTTCCCTCAGCACGGAAATTTCACCCCTAGATACCTTCAAGGATCACTTTCTCACCTCTTAAGTTCTGCCAAAATTCATCTTCTCAGTGGGACCTTCCATGATGCCCTATATTAAAATGTATTTCTCGAGCATGGAAATGTTTTGTGTATCTCGCGTCCATGAAATACTGCCAAACCAACACTAAACCATCCTACACACCTAGAAAACTGATTGGAGGATTAACGCAACAATCTGCACAAACTGAACCACAGAATTCAGCAGGTACGTGGCGCGGAGAGGTGAACTTGGGGAGACAGAAGCCGGCGCTGGGCAGAGAGCCACTTTTGCAGGTGGAGAGAGGACAGAAACTCGGGGTGGGGGGGGGGGAGAATTCTCCTGCAGAGAATACGGGAAAAGCACCCTTCCCAAAAGCAGCTGGAGAGAAAGTGGAAAATCGGAAACAGCCGCAGGGACTAAACTAAAAAGGGAGAAAGCAGAAAGGAGAGGGTTTAAATTCCATTAAGACTGTAAACAAGGGGAGCGCAAAGGCTGCAACTCTGCAGCTCCATACCTGGCGGTGTTCTGGTGGGAAGGGCGAATCCCCAGGAACAGAGTGGGGTCCAGGAGGTTCTCGGGCCACGCAGGGAAAAGCGGTTCCACTGCTGGAAGGACATTTGGTAGAGACTGTTGAAGCCACCTGGTCCCAGCAGACCCCAGAAGGCGGCCACATTCGCTAGTGCTGGAACAAGGTCATTAAGGGTGAAGCCTGGTGCCAGATGTGTGTTGTGATTTTCCACAGTCCTTGAAAAGCTGCTGCTACACTATCTTGCGAACTTTTTCTGGGGCGGGCTGGCACCTGGCTGCAGTCTCGGGGCAACGGCAGCAGCAGAGTCCAGCAGGCGTTCCTGGGTGCAGCCGGCATTCGGCCATTGCTCGGTGAGACCCTCCCGCAGAGGGGCAGAACGGGTCAAAGCCGCAGTCCTTCAGAAGTATGGGGCCGGGGAAAACAGCCGCATCTGAGACAAAACTCTGGAGAGAGGTACTGCCTGGGGCTTGGTCACGGACAGTGAAGAAGCGAGGAGCGGACGAAAGCTGAAGACAAAGGATGGGTGTGCGATTGCTGATCTGAGAGAAAAATTCCCATACTAGAGACTGGGTATCTGGATGACGCCATTTAACCGCTCCCGCGCATGCTCATACATATCTACGAGCCCTGCAACAATCCACCCCACTAGGCTAGCAGCGCCATCTAGTGGAGAACGGAGCTGTTTCACTGAGCCCCGCCCAACTGGGCCAACCTCGCTCTTCAAGAACACAAGTCTCACCACCGGCTTAGTTTATGGACTATAAAGCGCTACATAGACTGACTTCTAGGGGAAAACAAAGTATTTTCAGTCCTATTTCAATCTGTTAGCAGGTCCATCTATTCAATTTTCTTTCTTTTTTTTTTCTTTTTTCTTCTTTTCTCTTTTACATTATTCTTTTTTTTGAATACAGAAAGAGAAAAAATTCATTTTTAGTTTCAATTTTAATTAAAAATATTTTTGTTTAATTTTTTTACTATATTTTTTACTTCTGTGTAAATTTTTTCAAATTCTATCTTACTTCCATCATTTTATTTTAGTCTACTTCAGTGTATTCACCTTTTCAAATTTTCAAACGATTTCCGTTTTTTCTTTTTCTTTTTTCTTTTTTGTTCCTTTTCTTTTTCTTCAATGCGGAAAGAGAAAAACTTCATTTTTACTTTCAATTACTATTAAAAATATTTTTCTTTAATTTCTTTTACTATATTTTTTGATTTTATGTAAATTTTTTCAGATTCTATTTTACTTCCATCATCTTATTTTAGTCTACTACAGTGTATTCACTTTTTCAAATTTTCAAAAGATTTCTTTTTTCTTTTTTCTCTTTTTCATTTTTTTCTTTCTCCTGAATACAGAAAGAGAAAAAACTCATTTTTATTTTTAATTTTTATTTAAAATATTTTTCTTTAGGGGCGCCTGGGTGGCGCAGTCGGTTAAGCGTCCGACTTCAGCCAGGTCACGATCTCGCGGTCCGGGAGTTCGAGCCCCGCGTCGGGCTCTGGGCTGATGGCTCAGAGCCTGGAGCCTGTTTCTGATTCTGTGTCTCCCTGTCTCTCTGCCCCTCCCCCGTTCATGCTCTGTCTCTCTCTGTCCCAAAAATAAATAAACGTTGAAAAAAAAATTTTAAAAAAAAAAAAAAAATAAATAAATAAAATAAAATATTTTTCTTTAATTTCTTTTCTACTATATTCTTTACTTTCGTGTAATTTTTTTCAAATTCTATTTTACTCCCATAATCTCATTTTAGTCTAATTCAGTGTATTCATTTTTTCAAATTCTCCAACAATTTCCCTCCCCGCCCCTTTTTTTTCTATAATCTGTAAAACCACTTTCAACACCCAGACCAAAACACACCTAGGATCCAGCATCATTTATTAGATTGTGTGTGTGTGTGTGTTTAATTTTTTAATTTTAATTTGTTTAATTTTAGTTTTTTTAATTTTAATTTCTCTACCTCATTAATTCATTTTCTCCCTTCAAAATGATAAAATGAAGGACTTCACCTCAAAAGAAAGAGCATGAAGAAACGACAGCCAGGGATTTAACCAACACAGATACAAGCAAGATGTCTGAACCAGAATTTAGAATCACGATAATAAGAATACTAGCTGGAGTCAAAAATAGATTAGAATCCCTTTCTGCAGAGATAAAAGAAGTAAAAAATAGTCAGAATGAAATTTAAAATGATGTAACTGACCTGCAATCACGGACGGATGCAGTGGTGGCAAGGATGGATGAGGCAGAACAGAGGATCAGCAATATAGAGGACAAACTTATAGAGAATAATGAAGCATACAAAAAGAGGCAGATTAAGGCAAAAGAGCATGATTTAAGAATTAGAGAAAGCAGTGACTCATTATAAAGGAACAACATAAGAATCATAGGGGTCCCAGAAGAGGAAGAGAGAGAAATAGGGGTAGAAGGGTTATGTGAGCAAATCATAACAGAAAACTTTCCTAACCTGGGGAAAGACACAGACATCAAAATCCAGGAAGCACAGAGGACCCCCATTAGATTCAACAAACACCGACCATCAACAAGGCATATCATAATCAAATTCCCAAAATACTCAGACAAGGAGAGAATCATGAAAGCAAGGGAAAAAAAGTCCCTAACCTACAAGGGAAGACAGATCAAGTTTGTAACAGACCTATCCACAGAAACTTGGCAAGCCAGAAAGGAGTGGCAGGATATACTCAATGTGGTGAATCAGAAAAATATGCAGCCAAGAATTCTTTATCCAGCAAGGCTGTCATTCAAAATAGAAGGAGAAATAAAAAGTGTCCCAGACAAACAAAAATTAAAGGAGTTTGGACCACTAAACCAGCCCTGCAAGAAATTTTAAGGGGGACTCTCTGAGGGGAGAAAAGATGAAAAAAATTATATATATATATATATATATATATATATATATATATATATATATATATCTCAAAAGCAACAAAGATTAGAAAGGACCAGAGAACACCACCAGAAAATCCAACTCTACAAGCATCATCATGGCTATAAATTCATATGTTTCAGTACTCACTTTAAAAGTCAATGCACTCAATGCTCCAATCAAAAGACATAGGGTAACAGAATGGATAAGAAAACAAGATGCATCTATAAGCTGTTTTCAAGAGACCCACTTTAGACCTAAAGACACCCTCAGATTGAAAAGTAAGGGGATGGAGAACAATCTATCACAAAGGAAAGCTGGAGTAGCCATACTTATATCAGACAATCTAGACTTTAAAATAAAGACTGTATCAAGAGATGAAGAAGGGCATTATATCATAAATAAGAGGTCTATCCACCAAGAAGACCTAACAATTGTAAACATTTATGCACCAAATGTGGAGCACCCAAATATATAAATCAATTAATCACAAACATAAAGAAACTCATCTATAGTAATATCATAATAGTAGGAGACTTCAACACCCCACTCACAGCAATGGACAGATCATCTAATCAAAAACTCAGTAAGGAAACAATGGCTTTGAATGACACACTGGACCAGATGGACTTAACAGATATATTCAGAACATTTCATCCTAAAGCAGCGGAATATACATTCTTCTTAGGTGCACATGGAATGTTCTCCAGAATAGACCATATACTGGGACACAAATCAGCACTCAACAAGTACAGAAAGATCGAGACCATACCGTGCATATTTTCAGACCACAACACTATGAAACTCGAAATCAACCACAAGAAAAAATTTGGAAAGGTAACAAATACTTGGAGACTGAAGAACATCCAACTAAAGAATGAATGAGCTAACCAAGAAGTTAAAGAGGAAATTAAAAAGTATATGGAAGTCAATGAAAATGATAACACCACAACCCAAAACCTCTGGACGCAGCAAAGGTGGTCATAAGAGGAAAGTATATAGCACTCCAGGCCTTCCTTAAAAACGAAGAAAGGTCTCAGATACACAACCTAAACTTACACCTTAAAGAGCTGGAAAAAGAACCATCAGAAGACAGGAAATAATAAAGATTAGAGCAGGAATTAATGCTGTCTAAACCAAATAAAACATTAAAACACATTAATGAAACCAGAAGCTGATTCTTTGAAAGATTTAACAAAATTGATAAACCACTAGCCGGTTCGATCAAAAAGAAAAAGGAAAGGACCCAAGAATAAAATAAAAGAATGAAAGAGGAGAGATCACAACCAATACAGCAGAAGTAAAAACTATAATAAGAGAATATTATGAGGAATTATATGCCAATAAAATGGGCAATCTGGAAGAAATGGACAAATTCCTAGACACATATACACCACCAAAACTGAAACAGGAAGAAACAGAAAATTTGAACAGATCCATAACCAGTAAAGAAATCGAATTAGTAATCAAAAATCTGCCAAAAAACAAGAGTCCAGGGCCAGATGGCTTTCCAGGGGGAATTCTACCAAACATTTAAGGAAGAGTTAACACCTATTCTCTTGAAGGTGTTACAAAAAATAGAAATGGAAGGAAAACTTCCAAACTCTTTCTATGAGGCCAGCATTACCTTGATTCCAAAAACAGACAGACACCCCACTAAAAAGGAGAATGATAGACCTTTTCCCTGGTGAACCATGGATGCAAAAATCAACAGGATATTAGCCAACCAGATCCAACAATACATTAAAAAAATTATCCACCACGACCAAGTGGGATTTATACCTGGGATACAGGGTGGTTCAATATCCATAACAATCAGTGTGATTCATCACATCAATGAAAGAAAGGACAAGAACCATACCATCCTCTCAATAGATGCAGAGAAAGCATTTGACAAAGTACAGCATCCTTTCTTGACAAAAACCCTCAAGAAAGTAGCAATAGAAGGAGCATACATCGAGATCATAAAAGCCATATATGAATGACCCAACGCTAGTATCATCCTCAATCAGGAAAAACTGAGAGCTTTCCCCCTAAGGTCAGGAACAAGATGGGGATGTCCACTCTTGCCCACTGTTATTCAATGTAGTATTGCAAGTCTTAGCCTCAGCCATCAGACAACACAAAGACATAAAAGGCATCCAAACCAGCCAGAAGGAGGTCAAACTTTCACTCTTCACAGATGACATGTTATTGCATATGGAAAACTCAAAAGATTCCACCAAAACACTGCTAGAACTGATTCATGAGTCAGCAAAGTTGCAAGATATAAAATCAATGCACAGAAATCAGTTGCATTCCTATACACCAAGAATGAAGCAACAGAGAGAGAAATCAAGGAATCGATCCCATTTACAATTGCACCAAAAACCATAAAATACCTAGGAATAAATCTTACCAAAGAGGTGAAAAATCTATACACTGAAAAGTGTAGAAAGCTTATGAAAGAAATTGAAGAAGACACAAATAAATAGAAAGAGATCCCATGCTCCTGGATAGGAAGAACAAATGTTGTTAAAATGTCGATACTATCCAAAGCAATCTGCATATTCAATTCAATCCCTATCAAAATAACACCAGCATTCTTCACAGAGCTAGAACAGACAATCCTGAAATTTGTATGGAACCACAAAAGACTCCGAATAGCCAAAGTGATCTTGAAAAAGAAAACCAAAACAGAAGGCATCACAATCCCAGACTTCAAGCTTTACTACAAAGTTGTAATCATCAAGACAATATGGTATTGGCACAAGAACAGACACTCTGATCAATAGAACAGAATAGAGAACCCAGAAACGTTTGGCCAACTAATCTTTGACAAAGCAGGAAAGAATATCCAATGGAATAAGGATAGTCTCTTCAGCAAGTGGTGCTGGGAAAACTGGACAGCGACATGCAGAAAAATGAACTTGGACCACTTTCTTACACCATACACAAAAATAAACTCAAAATGGATGAAAGACCTAAATGTAAGACAGGAAGCCATCAATATCCTCAAGGAGAAAGCAGGCAAAAACTTCTTTGACCTCAGTCACAGCAACTTCTTACTCAACATATCTCCAGAGGTGAGGGAAACAAAAGCAAAAATGAACTATTGGGACCTCATCAAAATAAAAAGCTTCTGCACAGTGAAGGAAACGATCAGCAAAACTAAAAGGCAACCGACAGAATGGGAAAAGATATTTGTAAATGACCTATCAAATAAAGGGTTAGTATCCAAAATCTATAAAGAACGTATCAAACTCAACACCCAAAAAACGAAGAATCCAGTGAAGAAATGGGCAAAAGACATGAATGGACACTTCTCCAAAGAAGACATCCAGATGGCCAACTGACACATGAAAAAATGCTGAACATCACTCATCATCAGAGAAATACAAATCAAAGCCACAATGAGATACCACCTTACACATGTCAGAATGGCTAACATTAACAACTTGCAACAACAGATGTTGTTGAGGATGCGGAGAAAAAGGATCTCTTTTGCATTTTTGGTGGGAATGCAAGCTGGTTCATCCACTCTGGAAAACAGTATGGAGGTTCCTCAAAAAATTAAAACTAGAACTACCCTACGACCCAGCAATTGCACTACTAGGCATTTATCCACAGGATACAGGTGTGCTGTTTCAAAGGGACACATGCACCCCCATGTTTATAGCAGCACTATCAACAATAGCCAAAGTATGGAAAGAACCCAAATGTCCATCAATGGATGAATGGATAAAGAAGATGTGGTATATATACACAATGGAGTATTACTCGGCAATCAAAAAGAATGAAATCTTGCCATTTGCAACTACGTGGATGGAACTGGAGGGTATTATGCTAAGTGAAATTAGTCAGTCAGAGAAAGACAAAAATCATATGACTTCACTCATATAAGGACTTTAAGAGACAAAACAGATGAACATAAGTGAAGGGAAACAAAAATAATATAAAAACAGGGAGGGGGACAAAACAGAAGAGACTCATAAATATGGAGAACAAACTGAGGGTTACTGGAGGGATTGTAGGAGTGGGGGATGGGCTAAATGGGTAAGGGGCATTAAGCAATCTACTCTTGAAATCATTGTTGCACTCTATGCTAACTAATTTGGATGTAAATTTTAAAAAATAAAACAATAAAACATGTTTAAAAAAATGTACTTCTCCCTACCCCACAAACCAGACACTCTGTATCTTCCTGCCCTGCTTTATTTTCCTCCATAGCAACTGCATCATTTAGCATACTCTATTTTAGCTCTATAAGCAGGGAGATTTTTATCTGTTTTGTTTATTGTTATATCCTCATGCCTAGAATAGTGCCTGATCTACAGTATGCACTCAAAAAATTTTAGGGGAATTAGTGAAAATTTTCTTCAAAAGCTAATGTCTGGTGTCAGTGAGGGGAAAGGGGAAAGGTTACTCTCATATTCTGCTGATTAAAATACAAATGTTAACAACTTTCTGGTGGTTAATTGGTCAGTAAGTATCCAAAACTCCAAAAACATTGCTATTATTCAATCCAGTAACTATACTTTTATAACTGAGCCAAAGAAAATGTTTGTATAAAAATGTTTATTGCAGCACTCACTGCAATAGCAAAAAGTTGTAAACAATAATGTCAAACAAAAAAGGTTTGGTAGGATAATCTATAGTATAGAACACCTATACAATGGAATTACATTTATCTTGTCATGATAATATTTAAGAAGATTATATAATGATGTACAAAGCTATTAATAGATATTATATAATAAAATTAAATTTGTAAGATAAGATATGCAGAGAAAATGATTGGGAGTAGATATCTCTGTTTATCTCTGGATGAAGGAATTGTGCATGATTTTATTTCCTTTTGTTTGACTTTATTTTCTTAATTGCTTGTAAAGAATGGGTATCACTGCTATAGTAAGAAAGTGTTGCTAATGACAATAGTTAACATCTACTGAGCATTTACACTATGCCAAATGCTTCGTATGCATCATCTTATATAATTCTCAAAGAGGCACTATGAGGTATTGTCTTAGTCAGTTTTGGTTACTATAACAAAAATATCATAGACTTGGTGGCTTATAAATGAAATTTATTTCTCACAGGTCTGGAGGTTGCAAAGTCCAAGATTAAGGTAGCAGCAGATTTTGTGTCTGTGAGAACATGCTTCCTGCTTAATAGACACCATCTTCTCACTGTATTGTCACATAAATGAAGGGGAGAGGGAGCTCTCTGGGGTCCCTTTTATAAGAACATGAACCCTATTCATGAGCTGCATCCTCATGACCTAATCACCTCCCCAAGGCCCCACCTCCAAATGCCAACACATTGGAAGTCAGGTTTCAACATATGTATTTTGAGGGAACACAAACATTCAATCCATAGTAGGTATGTACTATGATTAACCCATATTTATGCTTTGGAAATTGAGGCTTAATGAGCTTAAGAATTTGTTCAAAGTCCCACAGTAAATGGCAAAGCCCTGACTGTAACCCAGTTATCTCTAAGACCAAAACCTGTGTTCTTAGTTATTATAGGTAGGAAAGATAAGAGGTGAAATATTTTCCTTTCTTTTATGACCCAAAGAAGACACTCAAAGCCAACCAGAACAGGTATGAGAAATTTCTGATTCTGATTTCCATGTGACTGCTCTCCTTCAACTCTGTTAGCAGCTACTATAAGTCCCTAATCTCCCTCTTTCATCCCCTTCCAAAGCAACAGCTTCTTCCATTATCCTTGGCCTTCACTTAGTATTAGCTGGGGCCAAATATCGTAAGCAATTACTTTGAACATCTCAAGATCTACCCAAGCACCTCTGTGTTTGAGGCTAATGAATTAGGAGACTCCAGAATTACAACCATATAATTATAATATGCAAAAATGGAGGTTATTTATAGTGTACCAACTAAAGATACATTTTCTTTATGGAGAGCTCTGTCATCACCCAGTAGAAACTTAACAAAAGTGCGTAATTGGTTTGAGTAAGCAAATCTACTGAAGAGTGAAGGAAAGTTCACAAAATGAAATGACTAATCTGTTTTTATATAACTACAAAAGGTCTCCAACATTTCAATTACTATATTAAGTAAGCAACAATGACTAGTTTCAAAAAGGACAAAATATCCATTGTAGTGAATTCATGTTAAGAAAACTTTGAGGGAGGAACCAAGATAGTGACATAGGAGGCTCCTGAACTTCCCTCCTCCCACAGATACCTTCAATATACAGTCATACACAGAGCACTTCTCTGAGAGAATTCCAGAAACTAATAGACTCTGACATATCATGTGAATAAAACAATAACTACATCAAAATAAGTAAGAAATACTGAGATATACTCTTATCATAAATCTCACTCCCAGTACAGCACCATACAATCAGAAGGGAACTCACAACTCCCAGATTCTCCCTGAAGAACAAAGGTATTGGACTGCACATCCAGCACCCTATCTTTTAAGGATCCTGCCTGAGGGATGGACCATCAAAGTGCCTAGCTCTGAGAGCCAACAGGGCTTGGGTTCATGAGACCTATAGGACTATAGCAAACAAAGAAACAGTTCTTAACAAGATCACAAGCACTCACCACATGTACACCACCCCTCACCACAGCCCAGACCTCAGTGCAGAGGAAGTAGGAAAAATGCTTTTTTCTGTTTTTTTCCTGGAATTTTTCCCAGGAAAAATACATTTTTTCCCAGCTGCTGCTTTGGGGTCTGGCATCTAATCGGCCTGCTTCTAGGCATTGACTACAATCATCTCCTTTGGGACACTGATGGATCTTGGCACATCCTCAAATATTGGGAACCACAAAAAACAAAGATGGTGACTGGACAATCACAAAAGTTTCAGAAACAGCCAGGAGCTTAGGCTAGGCTAATTGAAAAGGCTTATCTCCTACATGAGACCAGTCTGTTAAGAATGGGAGAGGTGATGGTTTATATAATGCAGAGAAACCAACACAGAGAGTCAAGGAAAATAAAGAAACAGGGGAATGTGTTCCAAACAAAAGAACAAGATAATTCTTTAGAACTGATCTTAATGAAATGAAGGTAAGTGATTTACCCAATAGAGAGTTCAAATAATGGTCATAAATATGTTCATGGTCAGGAGAGAAATGCATGAACAAAGAGAGAATTTCAATAAAGAAATAGAAAATATTTTAAAGTGCCAAATAGAAATCACAGAGCTGAAGAAAGTAATAGCCAAACTGTAAAATTCAATCAAAGGGTTCAACAACAAACTAGATCAGTTGGAAGAAAGTATTAGTGAATTCAAAGACAGGGCAATAGAATTCATCCAATTAGAGGAACAAAAAGAAAAAGAATAAAAAACTGTGGAGATAGTACAAGGGACCTATAAGACAACATCAAACAGATCTATATATCCATTATAGAAGTCTCAGAAGGAAGAGAGAGAGAGAGAAAGAGGCAGTAAGTTTATTGTGAAAAATAATTGCTGAAAATTTTTCTAATGTGAGGAAAGAAACAGAAATCCAGATTCAGGAAGCATGAAGAGTACTAAAGAAAATAAACCTATAGAGATCCACACTTACTACTTAAAAGGGACCCCCCCCCCCATAAGACTATGAGCAGATTTTCAGCAGAAACTATGCAGGCTAGAAGGAAGTGAGATGATACATTTAAAGTGCTGAAATTAAAAAGCTACCAACCAAGAATGCCTTAATTGGCAAAGTTGTCCTTCACCTCAGAATTAAAGGAATGATAAAGAATTTTCCAGACAAACAAAAGCTGAAGAAGTTCATCAACACTAGACCATCTTTACAAGAAATGTAAAAGGGAGCTCTTAAAGCTGAAATGAAAGCATGTTAATTAGTAACATGAAAACATGTGAAAGTATAAACCTAACTGGTAAAGGTAAATACATAGTTAAATCCATTATACACTAATATTATCATGGTGACGGGTAAATTACTTTGTAATCAAGTATGAAAATTAAAATATAAAAGCATTAAAAGTAACTATAACTATAATAACTGGTAATGGAAACACAACACTAAAAGATGTAAATTGTAACCCTAAAAACATAAAATGGGGAGTGGGGTGAGTGTAAAAATCTAGAGCTTTCTTATTCACTTGAAGTTAAGTTGTTATTAGTTTAAAATAGACTGTTATAACTATAAATGTTTTGTGTAAGTCTCATGGTACCCACAAAGCAAAACCTGTAGCAGAAATACAAAATAAAGAGAAAGGAATCAAAACATACTATTACAGAAATACATTTTTTTCAATATATGAGACTTATTGTCAAATTGGCTTCCATACAACACCCAGTGCTCATCCCAAAAGGTGCCCTCCTCAATACCCATCACCCACCCTCCCCTCCCTCCCACCCCCTATCTACAGAAATACATTAAATCATAAAGGAAGAGAACAAGAGAGGGGGAAAATGAACAAAGAAATTACAAAATAGCCAGAAAATACTTCACCAAATGTCAATAGTAAGTCTATACTTATCAATATTTATGTTAAACGTAAATGGATAAATTCTCCAATTAAAAGATATAGAGTAGCTAAAGTGATTTTAAAAACAAACAAACAAAAAAAGACCCAATTATATGTTGCCTACAAGAGACTCACTTCAGCTTTAAAGACACACACACACTGAAAATGAAGAGATAGGAAAAGGTATTCTATGCAAATTGAAATTAAAAAAAGAGAAAAGGTAGCAGCTATACCTACATCACATAGAATAGATTTTAAATCAAAAACTAACAAGAGGCAGGGCACCTGGGTGGCTCAGTCAGTTAAGCCTCCGACTTTGGCTCAGGTCATGATCTCACAGTTCGTGGGCTTGAGCCCCGCATCAGGTTCTGTGCTGACAGCTCAGAGCCTGGAGCCTGCTTCGGATTCTGTGTCTCCCTCTCTCTCTGCCCCTCCCCCACTTATACTTTGTTTCTCTCTCTCCTTCAAAAAAAAATAAACATTAAAAAACAAAATTGTTTTTAAAACTATAATAAGAGGCAAAGAAGATCATTATATAATTATAAAGAAGTTGATTCTTTGAGAGGATATAACAGTTATATTTATGCCCCTAAATATATAAAGTAAATATTAACAAATCTGAAGGGAGAAATACACAGCAATACAATAATAATAGGAAATGTCAATACCCCGTTTTCATCAATGGATAGATAATCCAGACAGAAAATGAATAAGGAAACATTGGACTTAAATAGCACATAGCCAAATGGACCTAAATGACACACACAGAACATTTCATCCAACAGCAACAAAATACACATTCTTCTCCAATATACATGGAAGATTCTTCAGGATAGATGATGTGCTAAGACACAAACTAAGTCTTAATATACTTAAGTTTGAAATCACAACAAGCATCTTTTTCAACCACAGTAGTATAAAACCAGAAATCAAGAAGAAAAATTAGAAAAAGAAGAAAGATTTTCTTCTACAAGAAGAAAATTAGAAAATTCACAAATATGTGGAGATTAAACAACTTGCTCCTGAACAACTATGAGTCAAAGAAGAAATAAAAATGGAAATCAGTGGGGTGCCTGGGTGACTCAGTCGGTTAAGTGTCCAACTTCCACTCAGGTCATGACCTCACAGTTTGTGGGTTCAAGCCCTGCATCAGGTTCTGTGCTGACAGCTCAGAGCCTGGAACCTGCTTCAGATTCTGTGTTTCCCTTTCTTTCTGCCCTTCGCTGCTCACACTCTGTCTCTCTTTGTCTCTCAAAAATGAATAAACATTTTAAAAAAGATTTTAATGGATATCAGTAAATATCTTGGGGCATCTGGGTGGTTTAGTCGCTTAAGCGTCTGACTTCGGCTCAAGTCATAATTTCATGGTCCATGAGTCCAAGCCCTACGTCGGGCTCTGTGCTGGCAACTCAGATCCTGGAGCCTGCTTCAGATTCTGTGTTTCCCTCTCTCTCTGACTATTCCCCACTCACACTCTGTCTCTGTCTCTCTCTCTCAAAATAAATAAATATTTTTAAAAAAAACATTTAAAAAAAGAAAGAAAATATCTTGAAACAAACAAAAGTGGGAACATAACATACCAAAACTCATGGCATGCAGCAAAAAAGTAGTTCTAAGAGGGACGTTTATAATGATAAGTGCCTATATTAAGAAAAAAGAATGATCTCAAATAAACAACTTAATTTTACAGCTCAAAGAACTAGAAAAAGAACAAACTAACCCCACAGTTAGTAGAAGTAGATAATAAAAAAAGATCATAGTGGAAATAAATGAAAAAGAAAATAAAAAGATAAGAGGAAAGAGTGATGCCTGGATGCTTCAATTGGTTAAGCATCCAACTCTTGATTTGGGCTCGGGTCATGATCTAATGGTTCATGAGATTGAGCTCCACATCAAGCTCTGTGCTGACAGCATGGAGCCAGTTTAGGATTCTCTCTCTCCCTCTCGCTCTGCCCCTCCCCTGCTTACTCTCTCTCTCAAAATAAATAAATATTTTTTTGTAAAAAGAGGAAAGATAATAAAACTAAGAACTGGTTCTCTGAAAAGATAAACAAAATGGACAAACCTTTAGCTAGACTAAGCAGAAAAGGCTCAACTGGGTAAAATCAGAAATGAGAGGAAACATTACAACTGAAAACACAGAAATAGTAAGGATCGTAAGAAACTACTATGAACAATCAGATGCCAAAAAATTAGATAACCTATAAAGTGAATAAATTCCTACAAACATACAATTTACCAAAACTACATCATAAAGAAATAGAACATCTAAACAAACCAATTACTAGTAAGGAGATTGAATAAGTAATCAAAAATCTCCCAATACAGAAAAGTCTAAGACCAGATGGCTTCACTGGTGAATTCTACCAAACATTTAAAGAATTACTATCAATCCTTCTCAAACTCCAAAAAATAGAAGATCAGAGAACATTCACAAACTGATTTTATGAGGCCAGAATTACCCTGAAAATAAAGCCAGAGAAGGACAGTACACAGAAAGAAAATTACAGGCCAAGGGCACCTGGGTGGCTCAGTGGGTTAAGAATCTGACTTCATTTCAGCTTATGATCTCATAGTTTGTGAGTTCAAGCCCTGAGTAGGGCTCTGTGCTGACAGCTCAGAGCCTGGAGCCTGCTTTGGATTCTGTGTCTCCCTTTCTTTCTGCCCCTCCCCTGCTCACACTCAGTCTGTCCTTCTTTCTCAAAAATAAATAAAAGTTTAAAAAGAAATGAAAGAAGATTACAGGTCAATAACTCTGGTGAACATAGATGCAAAATATGAGCAAAATGAATTCAATAGTACATTAAAAAGATCTTACACTATGATCAAATGGGATTTATTCTAGGAATGCAAGCATGGTTCAACATTTGAAAATCAATAAACGTGATATACCACATTAACAAAATGAAGGATAAAAATCATATGATCATCTCAACAGATGCATAAGAAGCATTTGACAAAATTAACATCTTTTTATGATAAAAACTTTTAATAAACTGGGTACAGAAAAAAAGTGTATCAACAAAATAAAGGCTCTATATGACAAGCCCATAGCTAACATCATACCCAATGATGAAAACTGAAAGCTTTTCCTCTAAGAGCAAGAATAAGATAAGGATGCCTACTCTTGCCATTTTTATTGAGCATAGTGTTGGAAGTCCTAGCCAGAACAATTAAGTAAGAAAAAAGAAATAAAAAGTATCCAAATCAGAAGGGAAGGAGTAAAATTGGCTCATGTTTGTAATATCATGAAGACATGATATTACATATAGAAAATTCTAAAGACTCTATCAAAAAAACTGCTAGAATAAACAAATTCAGTAAAGTTGCAGGATACAAACTCAATATACAAAAATCAGTTACATTTCTATACACTAACAACAAACTATCAGAAAGAGAAATTAAGAACGTAATCCTATTTATGATTGCATCAAAAGGAATAAAATGCCTAGGAATAAATTTAACCAAAGAGATGAAAGGCACTGAAAACTATTAAGACATTAATGAAACAGTTGAAGACAACACAAATAAATGGAGAGATATATCATACTCATAGATTGGAAGAATTAATACTGCTAAAATGTCCATACTACCCAAAGCAATCTACAGATTTGATACAATCCCTATCAAAACTCCAATGACAGTTTTCACAGAAATAGAATATCCTAACATTTGTATGGAACCACAAAAACCCACAAATAGCCAAAGCAATCTTAAGAAGAACAAAGTTGGATGCATCACATTTCCTATTTTCAAATGATATTACAAAGCTACCGTAATCAAAACAGTATATGCATAGATCATTAAAACAGAATAGATCAATGTAACAGAATAGGAAACCAGAAATAAATTCATGCATATATAGCCAATTAATTTTTGACAAAGGAAGCAAGACTATACAAGGGGGGAAAAGATAGTCTCTTCAATAAATGGTGCTGAGAAAACTGAACATTCACATAAAAAATAATGAAACTGGACTCCTATCTTATACCATATACACCAAAATCAACCAAAAATATATTAAAGACTTAAAAATAAGACCTGAAACCATAAAAGTCCTAGAAGAAAACATAGGGAATAAGATCCTTAACATCAGTCTTGGCAATGATTCTTTGGGATTTGATACCAAAAACAAAAGCAATAAAAGCGAAGTAAACAAGTAGGATTACCTCAGACTAAAAAGCTTTTGCACAGCAAAGGAAGCCATCAACAAAATGAAAAAGCAACCTATGGAATGGGAGACAATATTTTCAAACTACATATCCTACACAACTACATATCATACAATATTTCTAACTGTAATACTACTACAAATTACATTTTTATTAATTTACAAAATACAGAAGGACTTCATATGACTCAATAGCAAAAAAGCAAATAACCCAATTTAAAAGTGGTCAAAAGACTTGAACAGGCATTTTTCCAAAGAAGATATACAAATGGCCCACAGGTATAGGGTAAGGTGCTCAGCACCACAATCATCAGGGAAATGTATAGCAAAACCACAGTGAGATATCACCTAACACTTGTTAGGATATCTATTATCAAAAAGACAAGATAACAAATGCTGGCAAGGATATGCAGAAAAGGAAACCTTTGCACACTGTTGGGAATATAAACTGGTACAGCCACTATGTAAAACAATATAGAGTTTCCTCAGGAAACTAAAAATATAACTACCATACGATTCAGCAATCCTGTATCTGGGTATATAGTCAAAGGAATTGAAATCACTAGCTAGAAAAAATGTCTGTTCATTGCAGCATTATTGACAATAGCCAAGCTATGGAAACAATTTAAGTTTCCATCAACAAATGAATGGATAAAGAAAATGTGATACACACACATACACACAAATGGAATATTTGTTCGGCCTTTTAAAAAAGAAGGAAATTCCGCTATTTGCGACAACACAGATTAACTTAGAGGGCATTATGCTAAGTAAAATAAGCCAGACAGAGAAAGGCAAATATTGCATGGTATCACTTATATGAGGAATTAAAAATAAGTTGAATTCATAGAAACAGAGAGTAGATAGGTGCTTGCCAGGGGTTGGAAAGTGGGGGAAATAGGGAGAGGCTGGTAAAAGGGTACAAACTTTCAGAAAAGTTCTGAGGATCTAATGTATTACATGATAACTATAGTTGCTAATACTGTATGGTATAATTGAAATTTGTAAAGAGAGTAGAATTTAAGTGTTCTCACCAAAAAAGAAAAAAGGTAATATGTAAGGTAGGAATCCTTTCACAGTGTATACTCGTATCAAACCACCATGTTGTACACTTTAAATATATTACAATTTTGTGTCAATTATACCTCAATAAAACTGAAGAA
This sequence comes from Felis catus, assembly GCF_018350175.1. Lineage (NCBI taxonomy): Eukaryota > Metazoa > Chordata > Mammalia > Carnivora > Felidae > Felis > Felis catus. The sequence continues at coordinate 84,348,298 of NC_058376.1, read as the reverse complement.
AAATTAAAAGAAAACACCACCTCTTCATTATGGAGTAACCTTCTCCCAAGGAAGTGAAATCACTAAAAGAAGTTGATTCCATTTATTCAAAGCAAATGGCAAATATGCTGGGCCAATTCTACATCCAAAAATTTGCAGAGGGTTCTCCAAGTAACTGCAAGTTTTAATTGAGCCCACTATGATGCCAACAGCGTTAGAGCCTGTAGGAGTGTAACAGAGAAAACAAAGGAAGAGAGGAAGGACAGGAGAAAGTAGAGGAGAAGACAGCACGTTCCTGTCCTAAAGGTGCTTGTAACCCAGAGCCTCAGAGCCTTAGTTTGGAAATGGGCAAGTGCCAAGGTCTTAATTGGTCCCTCTGTCTCCAGCCCTCACTGTTCTCTGTCCATTCTTCAGATAGCAATCTCAGTGATTGCTTGCAAACACAAATCAGAGCTTGTGTTGTGAAGTTTAAAATATTCTCATGGCTTCTTGTTTCACTTACCAAGGAAAAAAAAGCACACTCCTCGCCAAAGTTCCACAGAAGCTTAAATGTCCTAGGCCCTGCCGACCTCTGAGACCCCATCTCATACCCCCCACATCTTCACTCTGATCAGCATCAGACACACTGCCAAGCTGCCACCTGCCATAGGGCCTCTGTACCAGCTAGTCCCTTCCATGATACAGCTGATTGTTTGTTTTCAGTAGGATCTCGGGTCCTGTGTTAACTCCTGAGAAAAGTCTTCCCTAACCAGCCAGCATCAGCCAGCACCTCACCCCACCTGCAACACTCCCGAGCATGCTTTTTCTTCACAGCACTTATCACCATCTGAAATTGTCCTATTGACTTATGCCCTTACTTATTTGTTTCCTCCTACTAGAAAGTCAACTCCATGAAAGCACAAACTATGCCTGTATTGTCCACTACATGTACTCGGCTTCAATAAATAGTTATGGAAGGTGTAAATGAGTGAAAGGTAGGCAGAAGGAGCATGCCAGTGTTGACTAGACTTATCTAAGAAGACTCCAGAAATTCAATGGGCCTTGAAGGACAAATAGTGGTAATCCACAGAATCTGAATGGGCTAACTCTCCTTCACTGTTTTTCTCACCGGTAACACCTACTCCCTCAGCTTCTGCAAAAGTCAAGCAAATAACCAGAAAGCAATGCTAAAGTCTTATTGAACTGAATGATTTTATTTTTAAACAATTCCATGTGATGTGTTTCACTTCTTAACAGAAGCAGTAAGGGCCGGTGTAGAGTTCACAGAGGCTTTTCTAGTTCAGACCATCAGTGTCCCAGTTAGAGGCTGTTCTAGGTCTAGAGTAAAGACAAAATGAAGCAGGGCTGCAGGTTACCCAAACTGGTGTTGGGGTAAGAAGAAAAAAATAATCTACTCCACACAGGCTCCTTTTCCATCTCTGAGCCTCAAGCCTAACCTAACAAAAGTACATGGAATGTGGCATCTTGTCAGCTTTCGGGACTTAAAACGCTCTAGTGTTTGCCTCAGACAAGTTTTTGGCTTCTGTATCATGCTTTTATTTCTGGGGATACTTACACAAAGAAAAGAAATTTAAGGCTTACTCTCTCTCTCCATTAGATATCCATGCTCCCAAACTTTTAAAGCATTACGACTTGAAATAATGGCACTCCATTTCCATCCCATGGTCCCTAACACCATGTCATTTCAACCAGGTGGGATACTAAAAGGGATTATATGTTCAGTGGGGATGAGATACCTGTGGAAAACCCTTTAAGAAGCAAAGATCCTTCTTCTATTCATGTCTTTAATAATAATGAACAAGAAAAGAAAAAGACAAATAAAAGAGCAGCAAGAAGCATTTACTGGATAGTTGTTTGGGAACTAAGGAGTTGACAGATCTTTCCCTAGTATGACAACACGTCTTGAGCCTGGTGTTTGTCAGGCTAAGACTAAGATTGTGATACCTTTTTACCTGGCACATTCTGTCCTGAAAAAAAACTTCAAGGCCAAGAAAAAAACTTGGTGAATAGGAAGGAAAATGAGCTGTCTAAAATATGTAAAACTACCTCAAATCTTAGACTGCATAGTAATTAGCTATAGCAAATTAATTTGTGTGTGTGATAGAGTCACAAATGCATACTTATGAAATGATTTTTTTAACTTCTGGAAATCAAAAAGTACTCACACACACATCAACACACACACTTATACGTAAAGGGGGGTTTGCCACATGTGACAAAAAGTTTAAGTCCTTATTATGTAAAGCAGTTTACAAATTAATAGGAAAGACAACTGTCACAATAATAGATAAATGAACAGTACAAAAAAACCAACTGGTGAAACAAGAAATTCAAATATCTTACTAACATTTATTCATTCTTTTATTCATTCAATCAGCAAATATTTATTGAGGGCCTGGCGTTATACAAAAGGTATATATGGTGATGAGCTAAAAATGGCCCTGCTCTGGAAGAGCTCTTAGTGTAATATTAAACACAGCTCATAATCAAAGAAATTCAAGTGAAAATAATGTTTTACCTATTGAATGCCTTCAATTTACATTCTATAAATTTGGCAAGATACACTAAGAACCTTAAAATTTTTCACAGGCTTTGTCCTGGCAATTCCACACCTGGGAATTTTGTATCAGAAACATGTAAAAAGATTTTTGCACAAGGATGTTAAGTGTGCTTTTTATAATAGTGGAAGCTGAAAATCACCTCAATCCTCCACAACTGAAAACTTTTTCTGAAAATATTTAATACCATTGGAAAATGTTCACCAAAAAAGTGTGATTGAAAAAAAAAATCATGATACAGAACTGGAGATAGTGAGAGCATGATATGGGTGTGCAGATATATATATATATTCTACATTTTCTACAGTAAACTGTCTAATGATTAAGAAAAAAGCTTTTTCAATAACCAACGTTAATGCTTTTGACAACCATGCCATCATGTAATTTAACTGCCCAATAACCCGTCTCAATATGCTCCTTGGAAGGCTCACAATTTGGATACATTTTGGAACATACTCAGGCTAAGAAAATCTTCCTGAAGTTCCAAGCAACACGAATCAGTCCTCTTTATTACTTGAGAAATAAAATGCTACGTTATTGTTTAAAATCTTTTTAAAGTCAGGTTCAAAGTTTAGCGTGACGTTCACCTCGGCCTTTGCAAGGGAAACACAGCCTATAAAATCACTTAAAACCCCAGACCACGGAGTCTGATTCAGGCCTGGGATGTTCTCGGTTTTGCCCAGATTCACAAAGGTCCCCAGCCGACCTGCTGTCTGCAGAAGGCAGCCTCCGGCGGGAAGCCCCGCAACTCCACTTCCTGCCTGGGGGAGGCACTTCGGGCCCTCGCCGGGATTTCAGAAACCTGTTCGAGCCATTCCTTTATGGCTGAACGTTCTTATTTAGTAAATATTTATTTAGTTCTCTGAGGATTCAGAACTAATCACAGCCACTTCTCTTTAATAATAAATGGTGAACTTCAAGTGCGGCACAAGTCAACCGACTAATCAGTGCTCGCCTGGAGGTGCAAAACCAACATGAAAGACCGAACATTTCCTGTTCCAGCTCGCCGCGGCCGGGAATAAACTTGAACCAGGTGGGAAGATGTTGCTGCGGCCGCCCCCCGCGCGCCGGCTGCGGGAGCCCGCATCCATCTGTCCACCGCCGGGCGGGCGGCCCTTTCCCCTCTCGCCCCGGGGACCCTCAAAGCTCTGCCTGCTCCACAATCTGGACTGTGATCCCTTGGGCTTTCCGTGCTTCCTTTTAAACTCGCTGCTCAGTTGCAAAGCAATTAGCCCTTTCCGTACACCCGGGCGACTGGTGGAGAGCGGCAAGCCGCCCGCGCGCCCCTCGCCCGCGGAAACGCGTGGGCCCCCAGCGCTGCGCTCCCCGCCGCCGCGCCTCTGCTAGGAGGACGCGGGCCAGAGCGCTTGGCGGCACCTGCGCCGGCGTTCCCGGCTTTGGTCTTCAAAGTCTTTCTTTTTCTTACTAGGAAAGGTAAGCGTCGCCCCTTTGAAGATTCCATTGAAGAAAGTGAAAAACAAATATAAGGGCCACCCCCATCCACTTATATCTGCATCATCAGAGCCACCAGTCCCACCCTCATCCACTGCTGATTTGGAAATGCTATCGGGCCTTTGGAAATGTTAAAAGATTTTTGTCCCAGACACAGGGTTAAAGGTATTGACTATGTGCTGGGACTTAAGTTATATCTAAAATTCGGTTTATTCAAGATGTAATTTGAATTCTGTGTTGCCCATTCTGATGAAGGGTGAGCGTTTGAGGTAGAGTTGCCTAGAGTTTTCTGATAAGCCATGCTGTAGCTTTAACTGAGAATTCTATTGCCCCCCAAATGATACCATCTTTTGTATAATTATTTCATCTGTGTATAGTGGAGACCAAAACAGATCTTAAATGAAATTTAGCACACTTCTGTTCCATTTTTCATTGTGACTCAATTTAGAGTAGGTTAGGTTGCTAACACCATAAGGATTGAAACTCAAATAGCTTTGCCTCATTCACACAGCTCTGCCACTGCACTTTTAATTCCACTCGCTAATAATCCCTAGGTGTGGAGAAAAGCTCGCCAGCGCTGGTTCTCCAACCGCTCTCTGAAACAGCGCAGCGGGCGTTTTCAGTGATGAGCTTGGAGTGCCCCTCTGTGGAAGAAGATGAATGCTACAGTTGCTTCCTTACAGGTGAGTACGTGCTTGCTGCTGCTTGCTGTCTCGGGAACCTCGTGGTCCTTTACCTCTCTCTGCACACCATGAGGTCTGATGCTACTTTGCCATTAACAAACATCCGTGAGATGAATCTCATCCCTTTTCTTCCATGGAAACAAATATTTATTGAAAATAATGAATGAATGAATTCTTTTGTCTCCTCACAAAGCTTTCCAGCTGATAAAACTCGAGATCGTTTGTTTTCTCGCAAAACCCATAGCTGTGTTAGTCCCCACTCTGACATTCAGGAGCAGATAGAATGATGTGACAAGCACAAATAAGTGTTATCTCATGTGCCAGCTCTCACAGTTGGCAGCGGCTGCCACAGAAGGATATGGGGCCAGGTTGGGGTTCAGAAGGTAAGGTTGATGTGAGGAGTGAGCAAGATGCAGGAGGGAAGCTAATCACTCAGTACCGGAGGAGCAGAAACCTGTATTATTGATATATAACAGCACTAGCCATTGGCTAGTTGTCAGTGAGTTTGTTTAATTTATTTCAGTCTTTGTTTTCATCTCAAAAGTCAAAACAGTGTACTCATCCTATCCCATTCACTGGGCCTAACAATAAATCCCATTCTTATCTATGTGATAATAAATTATTGCTGTAGCCTCTGCCCTGTTTCTCTAAATGCTGACCCATTCCATCCTTAGGCTGTCCTATTCCTCAAACTTCCTTTTGATCTGTGTACCTCTATCTGCTCGTGCTCCCCCAATATGCAGCTTATAAGTAGAAACTAACAGAGGGGGGTGTTAATAATTATGGTGGCATAAACTGGGGTTCTCCTGAGCCAACTGGGACATGTGGTCACCCTACTTGTAAACCCTAAAGTTTAAGGGCAGGGTCACCGTGCACTCCTAGAATATAATGAGCAACTGAGTAACCACATACCTGCTAAACTCACATCTCCCTGAATTCCCCTCAACAAACGTCCTTCACAAACAGTGTGTGTTCAATTCACCCTTGTTTGCTTGACAACAGATATGTCTAACTACAAATCCCAGACTGTGCAAGCTTCCCACTAACTCCTGGAGGAAACTTAGATAACTGCTACATTAGGTTGCCTACCACTGGACCCTCTGAAGTTGAGCACAGAGGGACATTTAAGTACCCAGGAGCCCAGAATAGGTGTGCTTCCATTTTATGTAAATGATATGTCCCTGAAAAAGTATATATATCTCATGAGCCACATTTTGGGTTCATTGGAGAAACTGGCTAAATAATGAAACCTTGTAGTAAAACCTCCATAAATTTTTTTTAAACTCCTTTTAAGATGCAAGTAATATACTGTTTCATAAATCTGGGTTTTTGTAGAATTGGTTTTCTTAACGCAGGAAGTGTGACCTAGAACATTGGTTTCCCTCAAGTTATACTCTAAATGGAGGTATTTTCATTGGGATACCTCTAACTGCTAGTAACCAAAATCTGTTATCTGTCTTATACAGACAGTCCCCAGCTTATGATGGCTCAAAATGACTTTTCAACTTTATGATGGTGTGAAAGTGATATATGTTCAATAGGAACAAAACTTAAGATTTTGAATTTTGATTTTGATCTTTTCCTGGGCTAGCAACAGTTGGTATGATACTCTCACGATGCTAAACAATGGCAGCAAACCACAGTTTTGAGGGCCAGCCACACTGTCATGACGGTGAACTGATACACTCACACCCATTCTGTACCCTTACAACCTTCCTGTTTTTCAACCCACGGCACAGTATTCAATAAATTACATGAGATATTCAACACTTTATTACAAAATAGGCTTTGTGTTGCCGAACTGTAAGCTAATGTAACTGTTCTGGGCACATTTAAGGTAGGCTAGGCTAATCTATGATATTTGGTAGGTTAGGTGTATTAAATGCATCATCAAGTTATGATATTTTCAACTTTCATTGGGTTTATCAGGACGTAACATCATCGTAAATCAAGGAAGGCTATACAATGAAGATATTGCAGTGCCTTATATAACTGAAGATTCCGACTAAAGCTTCAAGCAGAGGTTGATCTAGAGGCTCCAATAGAGTCACCAAAAGTGTTAGTTTCTTCCCATTTCTCTACTCTATCTTTCCAGGCATTGGCTTCACCCTAGGGGTGAATGAATAAAATCACCAAGACTGTCTTAGCTGTATGAAGAAGCTGTATGAACTGAATGTTCTCTAAGAAGGAATAACAGATGAAAGTGACTGAGTCATTTGAATCAAGATATTTCTTCATGACATAATCTGTAGATTAAGCAGTCTTTAAAGAAAAAAATACTTTCCTTATTGGGAGCCTGTTGAGGTTCACAGTGGAGGGACCTGTTTTCTCTTTTGGTTTGTTATAGTAATTAGCGTGGTAGTAAGAAGAGGCCGTGGTGAATGCCAACACATTGCCCAAGACTCACATTTTGCACAAGACTAATGTGTTAGGAGAAACCTTAAAGACGAGTTGATCCTGCCTCTGTGGGGTACTGAGAAGTAACCAAGGCCAAAGATGGGAGTGAACATACACTTCATTTCTTGAGAACTAACTAGACACTTTAAAATGTGAAGGGGACTCAAGACTCTGCCTGCCCAGACTTGTTTATTTGTCAAAAAACAATACCTGCCAATCAGCGTCTTGCACAGAGCTTCAATCACTCCAGACCAGCCAGGCCTCCCAATGAGGACTCTGTGGTGCAATTTCAGAAAGTAAGCTCACTTTGTTCTGATACCCACAGCTTCCCCTTGCCTGAATATGGTATTTTCTGAACTGAGATACACTATGGCAAAGGATACATAGAATATTGTAGGAAAAAATAACTAGTATATCAAGCTCATGGTTTCACAAAGATTATTGTTTAGGATGAGACTACAGCTGATGTATCCATGGTATTCCACCTTATACTATCCGTTTTTAACTTTAAGTATAGGATTCGGAAATGCCTATGAATCTTCTACAGTCAACCTTACACTTGAAAACAAATTTACACATTGCTGCATTCACAGAAAATCTTTGAATACACAGGATATGTATGATGGTTTAGGAGAAAATTTTTATAAATTAAAAAAAAAAATGTAGTGCTTGTTTTTGGAGAAAGAGAGAGAGAGAGCAAACAGGTAGGGGCAGAGAGAGAGGAGACAGAGAATCTGAAGCAGGCTCCACGCTCGGAGCTCTCAGCACAGAGCCTGACGCAGGGCTCTAACTCATGCACCGCAAGATCATGACCTGAGCTGAAGTCGGACGCTTAAGCGACTGAGCCACCCAGGCACCCCGAAAATTTTTATAAATTTTTAAAGACTGTCAATCTCATTAATGTCAAGCTAATGAATTGTAAAAATAAATAAATAAATAAATAAAAAGTTTTATTTAACTTTCCAAAGAGATGGAGCTCATTGGCTTTCACTTAATGTTCTCACTCCTCTATTTGTTTTGAAAGAAACTTCAAGTCTCTTCTGTATGTAATCTTCAATCTGCCAAATTGTATGCATGACTGGTGTTGGTGTTAAAAGATAATTGCTCATTTGAACATTCTAAATCTAGCCTTCTGTGGCAAGTTTACATTCCACATGCAAGATAAAGTAAGTGGGAAGATCATAAAACTGGAACTCTGAGGAACACGGCTTGATCGTGATGAGTAAGATAGGTTTTGTTGTCTGACACCTTTTTAAAACTCAGCTGAAGAACTAGTTGTAAATATGTTAAACCTTATTAAAGAGGCACTTGAACAAAAATGGCCTCAGAGTTCCACTTCTGGCAGCAAAAAGAACTAAATATTCTGTGAGGTCTTCTGACAATAAATAAATTAGACCCTAGACAAACCATCCTGTATTGCACTTCTGTATTTGTAAACAAGAGGAAAAATCTTCGAGATACCCTCTCCAAAAATAATTTTTTTTCCAAAAATAAATTTTAAAAATGCAGGGTGGTAAGCAGTAGTAGAAAGAGAAAGGCAGACTGTCTTGAAGGCAAAAGCCAGTATCGAAGCTTTTAGAAAGAAGACACTGCTATTACAAATTGTCAGTAGTTACAAACAGATTCAAGTCCCCAAGGAACTCATACTTTGGAATTGTCAGATACAGAATAGAAAATTGCTGTGTATACACTTTTTAAATAAAGATATTCAAAAATTGAATAAGGGACTGTCAAAACTATTCTGCAGATTTGAAAAATAAAAACAAAAACCTCTTGGAAACAAAAATGTATGACTATTGAGAAAGAAAACGGATACTTTAAATTGAAGATCAGAAAAAAATGATTGCAGGGTAGATGTTAATAAAGGAAGAATTGGTGAATTGGACAATATATCTGAAAGATATAACTGAAAGAAATAGCTAGGATCCAGTATAAAGAAAAAAAAAAGGATGGACATTAAGATAGATATTGAAAAATGTGGAAAATAAAATAAAAGACTTTAATATACACCCAGAGTCCTAGACAAGAGAATAGAGAGAATGGAGGAACTGCAGTATTTGAGGACAAAAGGACCAAGAACTTTCCAGGATTGATAAGATACATAAAATCACAGGTGAAGGAAGTCAATATATAATAAGAAAGGTAAAAAGAAATCCACAAAGATACACATTGCCATGAAATTGCAGGCCACAAAAGACACAAAAATATTTTAAAAGCAACGTAAGAGAAAAGGAATGATGTTTAGACTCTCAACAGTGAAAATAGAGAGCAAAAGAAAGGCAATAATAACTTCCAAATGTTGAGAGAAATTAACTATCAACTTAAAATTATATGTTTATCAAAACTATCTTTTCAAAAATAATAAAAATATAAAGACATTTTTAGTTGAGCAAAAGCCTAGAGAGTTTGCCACCAACAGATCTTCACCATAGGAACTTCTAAAGAATGTGCTTCAGTAAAAAAAAAAAAATGATTGCTAAGGGAAAATTTGAAATGCAAAAGAGTAGTGAATGAATTGGTTAAGATATAGATAAATTTAAAATGATATCATATGTATGAAAAAAAGAACGAAAAGTACAAGAAGAGGAAAAGGAGAAAGAAAGGGAGGAGAGGAGATCTAATTTACAGTGTTTAGAAAATAGAGCATAAAACTAGAATTCTAGCTTCCAGTAATATCTATTTTTTTTTTAATTTTTTGTTTTTCAACGTTTATTTATTTTTGGGACAGAGAGAGACAGAGCATGAATGGGGGAGGGGCAGAGAGAGAGGGAGACACAGAATCGGAAACAGGCTCCAGGCTCTGAGCCATCAGCCCAGAGCCCGAGGCGGGGCTCGAACTCATGGACCGCGAGATCATGACCTGGCTGAAGTCGGACGCTTAACCGACTGCGCCACCCAGGCACCCCTCCAGTAATATCTAAATCAGAAGTGAGTAGCTGATGGAAAGTGTTCTAAGATCCTTGTATTTTTCAGGAGCACATTTAATATGTTAGTTTCAAGTAAACTTACTTAAATTTAATCTATATGATAGAATTTCAGTGTTAGTTACTAAAAGAAAGTAATGTGTTATTTTAACTAGTAGAGGAGGAAGTTTGGTTTTTAAAAAACTAAAAAACTGAATTAACTTTAGACAGGCAAGGGGAACAGAGGGCTTCTGGGTGGCTCAGTCAGTTAAGCATCCAATCTTGGTTTCTGCTCAGATCCTGATCTCACAGTTCATGGGTTTGAGCCCTGCATCTGACTCTGCATTGGCCGTGCAGAGCTGCTTGGGATTCTCTCCCTCTCTCTCTCTCTCTCTCTCTCTCTCTCTCTCTCTCTCTCTTTCTCTCTGCCCCTCCCCTGCTCATGCACGCTCACACACTTTCTGTCAACATAAATAAGCATTTTTTAAAAATAAACAAAAATTGGGGCACCTGGGTGGCGCAGTCAGTTGAGGTCCGACTTCAGCCAGGTCATGATCTCGCGGTCCGTGAGTTCGAGCCCCGCGTCGGGCTCTGGGCTGATGGCTCAGAGCCTGGAGCCTGTTTCCGATTCTGTGTCTCCCTCTCTCTCTGCCCCTCCCCCATTCATGCTCTGTCTCTCTCTGTCCCAAAAATAAATAAACATTGAAAAAAAATTTTTTTTTAAATAAACAAAAATTAAGAAGGCAAGGGAAGGAAATAAGCAAGAGTGAAGTGAGAAATTTCACATTGATAGAAACAAGTTCAAATATAACAATAATAACAGTAAATATAGATGAATTAAGCACAAGTTAAAAGAAAAATATTGTTTATACTATTTATAATAGTCACATCTAAAATACAAAGATATAGAATGTATAAAAATATAAAGATTAAAAATAAATACCAGACAAATACCTAAATAATGCAGAGATCACTATGTTAATATTAGTTAAATAGAATGTAATACAAAAAACCATTACTGGGAATAGAAAAAGTCACTACATAATGATAAAAGTTTTCAATTCAAAAAAAAAAAGTTTTCAATTCACTATGTGATTATAACAACTTTAAACTTGGAGGCAGGTAATAAAATTGCCTCAGAATCATCATAGGATATTTTAGCACACCTCTAGTAGTTATTGATGTTCTAAAAGAAAACAAAATTAATATAGATAAAGAATATTTAAAGAATATATATCACAAAATTGCAATAATTAACATATTTAAAATTACATACCTAACAACTCATCTCAAGCCCACAAGCAACATTTTTAAAACTCAACCACTCGGGGTGCCTGGGTGGCGCAGTTGGTTGAGCGCCCGACTTCAGCCAGGTCACGATCTCCCGGTCTGGGAGTTCGAGCCCCGTGTCAGGCTCTGGGCTGATGGCTCAGAGCCTGGAGCCTGTTTCCGATTCTGTGTCTCCCTCTCTCTCTGCCCCTCCCCCGTTCATGCTCTGTCTCTCTCTGTCCCAAAAATAAATAAACGTTGAAAAAAAAAAATTTTTTTTTTAAATAAAACTCAACCACTTGGCCATAAATCAAGTATCAACACATCTCAAAGAATCAGTATCATAAAGACTGTATTCTTTGGCAACAGTACAGTGGGGAAGTCAAGGGACAATGATAGAAACTTGATGGAAGACTTCAAGCCACACATTTAAGGAGTCCTATGACTCCTAATCAGGATAAATACAAAGAAAAGCATAACCAGCACATCAGAGTAAAAGAGCTGAAAACCAAAGACAAGGGGCAAATTTTAAAAGCAGCCAGAAAGAAAAGATAATATCTTCAAAGGGACAAGAGTAAGATGAATAGCCATCTTCTCAACAGGAATTATGAACGTCAGAAGATAATGTGCTGAAAGAGAATAATTGGAATCCAAAGTATCATATCCATCAAAAATATTCTCCAAAGATATAAGCAAAATAACAATAGATTCAGACAAAAAAAGTGGGTGAATTCATCCCTAGCAGACCTGCATTAAAGGAAATACTGAAAGATGTTCTTCAGGCAGAAAGGCAGATAATCCCAGATGAAAGTTCAAAGGTGCAAGAAAAAATGAGGAACAATAGAGAGGATAATATGGGGGTAAATATAAATGAATATTTATTATATAAACAAGAAGACTATTGCCTTACAGGGTGTTAAATATATACATTATAGTGATGACACAGAAGTCAAGACAGAAATAAGTAGATCCAAAGTGTCCTAAAACTAAGACAGTGACTCTCCAGGTGTAGTCCCCAGGTCAGCAATATTAGCATCACTTAATAAATTGTTAGAAATGCAAATTCTCAGGCCTGACCTCAAAACTCCTAAGTAAAAACCTAGGACCTAGCAATCTGTGTTTTAACAAACCCTCAAGGTAATTCTTATGTATGCTTAAATTTGAGAATCAATTTTAAATAGGAAATAGCAAAAATCCTAATTTACATAGAAACTTAATGATTCAAGTAACACACTGTTACCTCTTGAGTAAGCACTGTGAGCTTGGTAGTTATATTCCCTTTTCACCCCTGACATTGGTAACTTATGTCTTGTCTCTTCTCTTCTTGGTCTAACTGGAGGTGTATCAATTTTACAAATCTCTCCAAATAGCCAGTTTTTTTTTTTTATTTCATTGACTTTATTATTTTCTGTTTCCTACTTCACTGATTTCTGCTATCTTTATTTTTCCCCCTATTCTGCTCACTTTGGGCTTGACTCTTTTTCTTCTTTTTCTAGTTTCTTAAGGTGGAAATCAATAAAGGACGTCTACAACAAAACTTACATTTAAGGGGCGCCTGGACGGCTCAGTCAGTTGGGTGTCCGACTTCAGCTCAGGTCATGATCTCGCAGTCTGTGAATTCCAGCCCCGCGTCCGCTCTGTGCTGACAACTCAGACCCTGGAGCCTGCTTTGGATTCTGTGTCTCCCCTCTCTCTGCCCCTTCCCTGCTCAGGCTCTGTGTCTCTCTGTCTCTCAATAATAAATAAATGTTAAAAAAAAAAAAAACTTACATTTAATATCATATTTAATAATAAAAGACTAAATGCTTTCCCCCTAAGATTAGGAACACGACAAAGATGTCCATTCTCAGTGCTGCTATTCTACATCATCATGGAGATCCAATGGAATAAAATAAGAAAAAAAAAATAAAAGGAATACATATTGGAAATAGAGAAACAAGCCTGCTTCTATTTGTAGAAGACCTAATTTTCTATGTAGAAAATCCCAAAGAATATCTTTTTAAAAAGACTAACCTATAAGTTTAGCAAGATTGCAGAATGTAAGATCAATATAAAAATATCAGTTGTAATTCTATATACTATTAGCGAATAATTAGAAATTGAAATTGAAAAGCAGAATTATTTGCAATAGCATCAAAAAACATGAAAGGCTTGGGGATAAGTCTAACAAAATAATGCAAAAGCTGTACACTGAAAAGTATAAAGCAGTGCTAAGAAAAACTAAAGAATTAAATAAATGTACTGAATTCCAAAGAATCAGAATATTCACTATTGTGAGATATCAGTTCTTGCCCAAGAGAGCTACAGATTCAATACGTTCCCAATCAATATCTCAGCATACTTTTTTATAGGAATAATCAAGCTGATTCCAAAATTTATATGGAAAAGAAAAAGACCTAGAAAAACCTATTTCCCCATCAGCCACCATCAGAGTTCCTATACCCATCTTATGGGTTAGAGTTTTCCCTAACCAAATCTGTTTGTCCCATATATCGAGTGCTGTATCTATTGCATATTGAAGGGCTGTCCATTCCTTAAACAATATACGATCACATTTTATTAAGAGCAGTGGTCGACATAAATACATTCTGTTAAAATAAGTTTCCCATTTTGATTGACTTTTTGGAAAGAATCAAGAAATTCATATATCAATGTGTGAATTTACCATATAACCCTTTTTCTAGAAAATAAAAGGATGCATCTATACTTTCTCACTCATAAGCAATGGAAGTAATGAGTGTATTCTTTTCTATATTTTTCCCAGCAGTTTCTATCACTGACATTTGCTGCTTGTCATATGATGTTTCCATGAAGATAGATACATCAGTTATTGTAAGCTCTATCAAAAAGGAAGATAGGTGTGAACAAAAACCTTAAAATGTGAATAGCAAGACGTTTTAAAAGCACTGTCTATGTCATTTTCTGTTATGGACTGAGCTGCATTCCCCCAAAATTCACATATTGAAACCTCAGTGTGACTATTCTGAAAGATAGATAGGTAAGGTTAAATTTAATTGAGGTCATAAGGTGGGGTTGAAATTTAATATGACTGGTGTCATAAGAAGAAGAAAAGACACCAAGGGGTCTGGTGAGAAAAGTCCATGTAAGGACAGAGTGAGGAGGTGTCCATCTGTGAACCAAGGAGAGAGGTTGACCTGGTGAAACCAAGCCTGGTGACACCTTGATCTTGGACTTCCAACCTCCAGAACTGTGAGGTAATAAACTCCTGTTGTTTAAGTCCATCGGGTCTGTGGTATTTTGTTATGGCAGCGCTGGTGGACTGAGACATGATCCATCAAGCATTTGCCTCTAGTTCTTGCTTACCCTATTTCTTTAAAAAAAATTTTTTTTTAATGTTTATTTATTTTTGAGAGAGAGAGACAGAGCGTGAGCAGAGAAGCGGCAGAGAGAGAGGGAGACGCATAATCCGAAGCAGGTTCCAGGCTCTGAGCTGTCAGCACAGAGCCTGTCGCAGGGCTCAAACCCACAAACTGCGAGATCATGACCTGAGCCGAAGTCAGACACTTAACCCACTGAACCACCCAGGTGCCCGTTGCTTACCCTATTTCTATGAATGTTTCTGTAAAATAATTAACAAAAATTCCTGTTGGTTGGCCTCCTCATCCCTTACATGTCTACCACCATTTATTTGACCCAATATTGTCTCCACCTCCTATGTATGGCACCTGTCCGAAGCATCCTAGAAATCCAGGGTTGGTTTCTGCTGCACCTATTTGATTAGCTCATTTTGCAAGTTTCTGGGTCGGTGCAGACTATCACACAGCCCGCTTGGCCAAGGGACAGAAATCAATAAGGAGGGAGACAGCAGGAACAACAGGGGTTGGGTTCAGAAACCTCGCCACACAGTGCGCTGGCTTTGTTGAGCTTCATGGCACAGGCCCATGTGCTGTAAACTTTTCATCTGCGCACAAATTGCATTTCACAGCAATCCTAAAAGGGTGGGCTACTGATGCTGCATGTGGGAGGTATGTGCACAAATCCTGTTATCAGATAATAGGATTACCATGCATGCCTCCTGAGCATGCTTTGAAAGTTTACTCCTAACTCTACATATACAGCCACAGGCCAGCCATTTCATTGCACAACAAATAAAATTGCTGCCAAATCATTTTTAAAGCCACTCTTATTTTCCTCATGATTTCTATCACTTTTTCTGAGTTGAGCTGCGGCAACATCCGTGTCAAGGCGAGCACGTTCTTCTTTGCTTTCACGTCTACACCATCCACCACCATCCACCCACCCAGGTAACACCAAATTATTTCTTACTGTCATTTTGAGGCCCACAGCAAAGTATAGGCCTTCACTTAATCTTAGGTTATAAACAGCACAGTTGCAGGTTCCAAAATTTCGTGTGCATGAACTTCCGCCCCTTTGCGGCTGTGAAGACCTGACATACCCCAGCTTCACCACCCACGCTGAGGAAATTGCTCTGTATGAGGAGACCAGAGTCTTGATACTCAGAGCTGTGGTGACAGTTAATCAAAGTCCCTGCACCAACCATCAAATGCCTGGTCTCTGAAAAAAAACTTCCTCGGGGGGCACCTGGATGGCTCAGTCGGTTAAGCGTCTGGCTCTCAGTTTCAGCTCAGGCCATGATCTCACAGGTTTGTGAGTTTGAGCCCCACATCAGGCTCTGTGCTGACAGTGCAGAGCCTGTTTGGGATTCTCTCTCTTCGCCCTGTCTCTCTCCCCCTCCCCGCTCATGCTGTCTCTGTCTCTTTCTAAATAAATGAATAAACTTAAAAAAAAAAATGTCCTCTCAAGTGCGAATTGATTTATTTGGAAACTATTTAAAAGATACACATAAATCTCACTTATGTACACATTTCATGAATCATTTTTTATTATACATCATATGAAGAGAAATACAAAATATGTATAAACAAAATAAATACAGTTAAACCTTGAGCAACAGGGCATTAGGGGTGCCAAACTGCTACCCACTAGTGCAATCGAAAATTCCCATATAACTTTTGACTCTTCAAAAATTTAGCCTACTGTTGACCAGAGGCCTCACCATTAACACAAACCGTTGATTAATACATCTTTTATGCTATCTGTATTATATAATGTACTCTTACAATAAAGCAAGCAAGAGAAGAAAATGCAATTAGGAAAATCCTAAGAGAAAATATACTTACGGCACTGTACTATATTTATCGGTAAAAAAAAAAAAAAAAAAATCCATGTATAAGTGGACCCCCACAATTCAATCCCACGTTGTCGAGGGTCACGTGTACATAATTCAGTGAGCAATATATCTGTTACGGGTAACACATGCGCATTTGGAATGTAGAGTCTCCTGAAATATCTAGGTTGTACAACTAACTCCTGTGCAAGATGAGTCTGAGAACAAATTGTGAAATGTTTTACTCAGTACCAACACAGTAACCCCATTCTTGTTATCCATTCAAGACCCTCATGGGATTCTTGATTGGACAGGGCCTCTTCAGCTGCCCTCTGCCCTTCCAAGAGGAATCCTGCCTGTACCACATTATTCCTATTCATCCTTCTTGCCTCACCTGTCCGGAATCTCATTGCCTCAAAGTTTTACTTCAAATCTACATAGCAAAAGAGAATTCCATCCCACACCATTTAGAGATGTTGAATTGTTTGGATTCAGCTCACTACCCTCTTGACCTGGGACAAACCCTAAGAATGCCCCCAGCCCTCCCCAAACAATTTGCTGCCTGCTTTACTTTATAGTTTACTACCTAAGTACAGTTTCCTAACCAATATAATTTAGTTTTGACCACTTCTGAACCTTGTTTAAATAGAATATTTATGAAGTATGTATTGTTTCCCATCTAGCTTCTTTTACTCAAAATTGTATGCATAAAATTCATCCAGGTGCTTGTGTGTTGTTGTTCCTTCATGTTTTTCTTACTGTATGGTATTTCATTTTGTGATACTATGATTTATTTAACCCTTCTGTTGTTAATGGGTTTTGAGTTGTTTCCAGTTTAAAGCTATTTCAATGAATGCTGCTATGATTAGGGAAAGGTAGAATAAATAGGCAGAGAGGGAAAGATTAGGACCTGAGGTCTCTGGGTGAGGAAACACATATTTTAAAACAATGCTAAGAGCATCTGACCAGGAGCAAACTCCCTCAGGCATAAGGCCCCTTTCAAGAATGTAACAGACAACTAAATAAACTTTTTTTTTTTTTTTTTTTTTTTTTTTTTTTTAATGTGGCTCAGTTGGTTCAGCATCTGACTTCAGCTCAGGTCATGTTCTCTTGGTTTGTGAGTTCGAGCCCCTGTCAGGCTATGTCAGGCTCAGTGCCTGGAGCCTGCTTTGGATTCTGTGTCTCCTCTCTCTGCCCCTCACCTGCTCGTGCTCTGTTTCTCTCTCTCTCAAAAATAGACATTAAAGAGAAAAAAAATTTTTTAATGTAACAGACACAGATGAGGTTTTGGGATGATGGGGGGGGGGGTTGTGGGGTCTGGAACGGACCGCCAAGAAAGAATTCTTGAAGATGTCTTTGGTGCAAAAAAGTGATTTTATTAAAGCACAGGGACAGGACCCGTGGGCAGAAATTGCTGCAGTGTGGTTGTGAAGAATGGCTGGTTTTATACTATGGAGTTGAAGGAGGTAGAGTCATAAGGGAGGCCTCCAGAAGGACTTTGATATGCTAAAGAGGACTCCTAAAATGCCTGAGGCCTTGCTATTGTCAAGCTAAGGTTGTTTTCCCTCTAGTAAGGCATTAACATTAGGAAGGTAGGGAGTTCCTGGAGAAATGTTATACTCTATATTTGCCTCAAGTATTTGTCGCTGGGCTGCAGGTTATGAGGAAATTTAATTTTACCTACCATTTCCCTCTGCCTTTGTTCCCCATATCATTGTGGAGGGGTGATGTTGGGGCTCCAGGAAATGGAGTCTTTTGGTTTCTGGAGATTAGGCTATTGATAAGATTGCCTTTT
The DNA here is from genome assembly GCF_018350175.1 of Felis catus. Lineage (NCBI taxonomy): Eukaryota > Metazoa > Chordata > Mammalia > Carnivora > Felidae > Felis > Felis catus. The sequence continues at coordinate 84,330,113 of NC_058376.1, read as the reverse complement.
TCTTGTAATTTACTAAGATATTTGTAAACTGAAGGAGACCCAAGTCCTGTATTACTGTGATCTCTATCAGTTGGCCATTTGTGTTCTTTCCTTTCCTTTGTCCTTGGGCAGCCAGGAGTGCCTGAGGAATATCACACACATCCCCCTGGGAGGGGGGTGGTGCGCTAGCTTGCGCTTTGTTCACAGCCCACCCCAAGCTCCCCCAGACACCACCTCCTCTCACCACCTCAGGTTCCCCTCAGGAATTTGACAATCAAGATACCTAACTAAAACAAGTAAGTCATAAAACTCATGTCGTATGAGGGAGAGTATGACATAGTCTGACTATGAGCCAATCAAGAATGAACAACCCAACACCTAGAGTTATCAAGCCAATAAGGGTAGAATCTAAGAAGGACCAAGGGGGAAAAGATAGGGTCTGACCAAACCCTATAAAACAAAGTCCCTCCTATAGTCATGGGCATTCACTTTTCAATGACCCCTCTCTCTTTAGAGAGCTTTCATAGTATTCTTACTTTCTGATCTTACACTAGTAAACTTTGCCTGTTGCTCATTTGATTCCGTGTCCACCTCTTCATTCTTCGAAGCGGTGAGACAACAAACCCCAGGCGTTGAGGTAAAAAATCCTGCAACACTGCTGTGCTGCTATAAACATTCATGGGCATGTATCCTGATGAACATCAGCACACATTTCTTTAGCATATACACTTAGGAGAGGAATTTTTGGGTTATAAGCTATGCAAATCTACAACTTTACAGAATGGTGTCTAATAGTTTTCCGGAATGGTTGAGTCAGTTTACTACCCTCCATAATACCAACAGTGTCTGAAAGTTGCTATTGTTCCACATCTTTGCCAACATTTCTTAGGGTTAGAATTTTAATTTCACGTAATCTGATGGGTATGTAGTTGCACCTCACTGTAGTTTTAACTTGCATGATCTCATTTGTGAGTCTCAATGCCTTTACATAATATTTATTGGCCATTTGGACATCCTCTTTTGCAAATTGTCTGTTCAAGTCTTTTATATTTTTCTGTTGGGCTGTTTGGGTTTTTTCCTTAGAAGGAAATTGAAGGAATTGTAGATGATTTTTATGGATACATGTGAACCCTCTGTCTGTTAGGTGTGTTGCAAGTGTTTTCTCTTCTCAGTGACTTTCCTTTCCTTCTCTTAATGTGTCTTCTGACACATGTAGTAAAATTTAGCAATCCTTTTCCATGCCTTATTTAAAAATATCTTTTCCTAGCCCATTAGCATGAACATATTCTCCTAGATTACCTTCAAAACACTTTGTTTTGCATTTGACATTGAGATCTACTGTCCACCTAAAAGTTACTTTTGTCACGGTGTTAATTATGAGTCCAGTTTCTTTCTTTTCTCATTCTTTTTGCATTTATGGCTCATTTGTCCCAGCACATTTTGTTGAAAAGATATTCCTTTCTCTACTATTCTGTATTGCCTTCCTTGAAATAAATAATGTAACCAATCCATAAACATATGTATGGGTTTTAAACTATTATGTTTATTCTATCATTTGTCTATTTGTCTATCCTTGAACCAAAATGATGCTTCTTAATTACTAATGGTTTTAAGTCTCACTATCAGGTAGAGCAAGTTTACTCATGTTGGTTTTCTTCCTCTAGATTTTCCTATTTTTTACCGTCTGCATTTCCGTATAAATTTTGGAATTAGCCTGTCAAGTTTTACACACACACACACACACACACACACACACACACGCACGCACAGGAGAGCAATGTTGATTGGGATGATACTAAATCTGTAGATTAATTTGAAAAACTGAACATTTTTTAAAATTTGAGTCATCAAATTTGTAAACATGGTACATTTATTTAAGTTGCATTTATTTTCTTTTCTTAGTTTTGTAGTTTTCTTCACAAAAGTCTTGCACGCTTTTTTTCAGAGTTATACCTAGGTACACAACCACTTATGCTTTTTGAGTGGCATTTTTTATTTCCTCTCTATCGATTACTGGTATATAGAAATGCAATTAATTTTTATAATGATTGTATACACACTGCTCAATTTGGTAATAAATTTAATAATGTATATTTATTATTAATAATAATTTATAGTTTTGCAATAAGTTTAATTTTAATAATGTATTCATAGGTCCTTTTGGATTTTCTATGTCATAATCATATCATCTTAGAATAATGACAATTTGTTTCTTCCTTTCCAATCCGTATAATTCTTATTCCCTTTTCTCATCTACCTGCTCTAACTGGGACTGAGCTAAAATTCTAAATGGAAATAGTAATAGCAGGAGTCCTTTTACTTTTCCTAATTCTCTCATTTGTACCTGCAGGATGTGAATTTATGGAGGTACCAAGTGATGACATAAAGAGGTTAATGCCATCGAAAAAAGAACTTAGTACAGTAAAGCCTTGGATTGTGAGTAACTTGGTCTGCGAGTGTTCCACAAGATGAGCAAACATTTCTTTGACTTGATAAACGAGCCATGTCGTGCAAGACAAGGCCAAACGTCACAGTGATCACAACTGAGCCAATGGTTCTTCTCTCTCTCGCTCTCTGCGGGATTGTGGGTGATCGTCTCCCATTGCTCAGATGCTCAGTCTCAGGCCATGGTGTTTGGCAGAAATGTGTGATTTTTCAGAACAGTGGAAGGTCCCCACAACTGACATCTGACTGTTGGCGTCGCAAGCAAAGACAAGAGGTTATGGAGGAGATCTTGGCTGCAGAGGAGGAGGAGAAAAAGGCAGAGGAAACCCTCAGTTCAAATGAGATTAGGGAGATGTGTAAAATGTGGGAAACAGTGCAAAATTTTGTAGAAAAGCACCACCCAAATAAGGCTGTAGCATTGTGAGCAATGAATCTATTTAATGACAATGCAATGTCACATTTCTGTGAAATCCTCAAAAGAAGGCAAAAGCAAGCATCATTGGATAAGTTCCTTGTTAAAGCTGCAGGAAAAGAAAAGGATTCCACTGAGTCAATAGATATCAGTGATTCCATTGGTGATACTGAAAGTGGTCCTGCACAGTAACCCTCCTCTCTCGTCTCTCTCACACCAGCCATAAAGGTTTTCAAAGGTAAGTGCAGGTTAATTTGTTTATTTTTCTTTATATTTTGAATTTTCTTTATTATTTTGTATTATGTCGCAATATTGTAATCATTTTTATATGAATATTTTTGGAATGAATCATCTGAGTTTCCATTATTTCTTATGGAGAAATTTGCTTTGATATACAAGTGCTTTGGATTACAAGCATGTTTCTGGAACAAATTATATTCGCAAATCAAGGTTTTACCATACTTACACTTCCTACATGGGGACCACCAGGGACCCCATGGGGACCACCAGGTATGGTCAGGAGGCAGATAGAAAGGAGGGAAAAGCCCAGGAGGTTCTGGGAAAAGGCCCAGAACCTTTATTGGAGTTCCCGGTGAAAAAGACAGGGCAGAAAAAACAGTTTAGGATTGGCTAGTTTGAATACTAAACAGTGGGCTTTGGGATCCAGGGGTAGTCTCTAGCTTCCTGGTACTTGGCCCAGGGATGGTTTCAGCCAGGAGAAATATTGGCTTAGTGTTAGGTAAAGGAGGTGGTTAGCTTGCACACGAGAGGCTGTCTCCCATGTAAATTATTTACTAATTTTAGGAATCAGCTGGCTCTGGGAGGCCAGCCTTTCTTTGACCAGAAAGATGTCAAAACATCATAAGATATAGAAAATTTTAAACATGATCAATACACTGGTCTTAAAGAGAAAAATTCCAACATTTGACTAGTTCTGTCTTTGTTTTGTTTTAGATATTCTTTAGCCTTTATACTTAAAAAGTTCTTTTCTATTCCTGGTTTGCCAACACGACTTTTTCCTAATTATAAATAGACATTGAATTTTATCAAATGTTTTTCTTAAATCAATTGAGATGGTTATATGACTTCCCTCGTATAATCTGCCAATATAAACATTTACATTTATTGAACTTTTGATGCTAAGCTACATTTTATTTCCTAGAATAAACCCAATTTGGTCATGATGTATTCTTTTTTATGTATTTTTGGATTTAGTGTTTTAACACTTGGCTAAAATTTTTGCAACTATATTCGTAAGTGAAATTGGTCTATATTTTGTTCTTTTTGTGTGTGAAGGTTCTATTGGATATTAGCATAGAATTATGTTAGCTAGCTTCCTGAAATTAGCTGAAAAGTATAACTTTTTCTTCTATACCAAGAAACTATCCATGGAATGTTGACATTTTTCCCTTTGTTAGGTAGAACTCTCCAGTTAAGCCAATCAGACATAGGATCTTCTTTGCAGGATGAACTTTAATTAGAGACTTTATTTTCTTACTAATTATAGAAGTATTTCAGTTTTCTATGTTTTCTTGTGTCAGTTTTAGTAAATTGGTAAGCTTATGTCAGTTTTGTTAAGTTTGCTGCTTTTCTAGGAATCAACATTTTATCTGAATTTTCTTTTTTTTTTTTTTTTTGGCATAAGGTTGTTCATACCCTCATATAATCTTTTTATATATTAATCATTGATGGATTTATTCCTTCTCTCTTTCTTTCTTGATCAGTTCCACCAGAAGTTAATAGATTTTATTAGTCTTTTCAATATTTCAATATTTCAGTATTTGTTTTCTATTTCATTAGTTCATATTCTCATCTGTTTTATTTCCTACCTTCTAATTCTTGTGGATTTACTTTTCTGTTATTTTCTAACTTCTTGAGATTGATGTATGGCTAAGTAGTTTTCAGCCCTTTTTTATCCTTCTTAGTATATACATTTAAGGCCATAAGTTTTCTGCTGAGTACGGATCTAACCCTATCTTAAAATATTGAACATGTACAGGCACCTGGGTGGCTTGGATCATGATCTCATGATCTCATGCCTCGTGAGTTTGAACCCCTCATCAGGTTCTGCCTGGGATTCTCTCTCCCTCTCTCTGCCCCTTTTCTACTTGTGTACACGTCCACTCTCTCTCTAAATATAAAAATAAGTAAACTTGAAAAAATATTGAATTTGTAGCACCTTCACTATTATTCAGGTAAAAAATATGTTCTAATCTCCGTTGTGATTTCTTTTCAGACCTGTGGGTTGTTTAGATGCACAATGATGAAATTCTGAACATATGAGGATTTTTATTTCCATTTGTTATTGATTTCTAGCATAAATACACTGTGTTAGAGAACATGTTTTGCATGATTTCAGTTCTTTTGTTTCATTTTATTAGTGTTTATTGATTTTTGAGAGGGAGAGAGAGAACACAAGAGCGAGCACAAGCAGGGTAGGGGCAGGGGGGACACAGAATTCAAAGCAGGCTCCAGACTCTGATCTGTCAGTACAGACCCTGATGTGATGTTCAAACCTATGAACTGTGAGATCCTGACCTGAGCTGAAGTCAGACACTTAACTGACTGAGTCACCCAGGTGCCCCCAGATTTCAGCTCTTTTAACTATGGTAAGACTTTCTTTACAGCTCAGTATAGTGTCAGTTTTTGTAAATATCCTGTATGACTTTGGAAAGTGTGCAGCATGCAGTTATTGTTGCAATGCTCTCGGAATATATTTGGTCAAATGTGTTTATCATATTGTTCAAGTCATTTGTATCCTTCCTGATTTTTTATCTCCCTGCTTTATCAATAAGTGAAAAAGATGTCTTCAAATCTTTGCTGTGATGGTGAATTTGTTTCTCCTTGTAGTTATACCTGGATTTGCTCTACATATGTTGATGTTATCATATTCAGAGCATGCAAATATAGAATTGCTGTATCTCCCTCATGAGGTGGAACTTTCATCATTATGAAGCAATGTCCTTTAATTCTAGTAATGCTTTTTCCCTAACTTCAACCTCGGTTTTGTCTGATATTTATGTAGTTGTTTCCGTTTTGAAATAAACTGGGCAAGGGGGTTGAATATTTGACTTCCTGTCTTACTTTATCATCTTTATCATTGAGTTATATTGTTTGAAAAAAAGTTTGTCATACACATAATTCTTTAACTGGAGCATTTAGTTGATTTACATTCAGCGTAATTCCTGTTGTCTTTGGGGTCATATTTACTGTCTCACTGTGTGTGTTCTGTTTGCCTACCAGCAATATGTTCCTTTTTCTTTCTCTCCTCTCTTACCTTCTTGTGTAGTGGTTTTTCTGTGTGTGCTATTTTCCCTATTAGTTTCAATTTTGCTTTGTTTTTTACTTTGTGTTTTAGTCATTTTACTTTGTTTTTTAGTGAGTCCTCTAGAACTTACAAAGATTAAACTTATAAAGATAGGTGTACTTTGAAAAATCATCTGTAGAAATAATTTTAAGGCCAAAAGTAAAATTATAATCTTCCAGGTTGTGGGAAATAAGTTTAAGAATTCTTTACGCCTGCACCAATGGGTTAACAAGGCTTAGGGCGGAAAACTGCCACAGGGTGAAAGCACCCAAGGTTAGTCATTAAGTAAAACAAGTCTTAGGGCAGAAAGCCTCCTCCACAGGAGGAAAGCATCTGAGAACAGTTAGAGGCAGAAAGCCGCTACAGGGCAAAAGCGCCCAAGGTTAGCTAGTGAAAAGGGTGCCTTGTTAGCCTTGAGGCAGCATGCTCCAGCAATCTTCGACTTTGGAGATAACAGCTACTTGGCTGTATCCCCCACAGAGAAACACTGTCCACCTGGCATCTGGTGCCAATATATCATTGTGCTTCAATCTCAACTTCTAAAGCCCCTCACCCCCAAACCTTTTGCTTCTTACACACACAAATTAATGGGCACTATATTATTGTTTTATTCTGCACGTTCACCACATATGTAAAACCTTGAGAGCTCAATAAATAGACAAAACGCCTGTTTGGGGCTCTTGTCTCCTCCCAGACATTAGCCTCTGTCATATTCAATTCTACATCCACTCTCTTGCTGGACAAGAAAGAACTCCAGACTCAAAGTCTGCTATAGCAGGTGTTGTTTTTATTTGCTTCATTCACATACCTGGAGGCAGTAGTGGGAGTTAGGCAGTTAGGATCACCTTGCCGGGGGTCATCTGGGCTGCCTATGTGACTGGAGGGGTGTAGACCATACAAGATCTGACTTATTCCAGTTCATTTTTAGTGTTATCTTCCCAGTCCAAGGAGAGAGGGGAGGGTGTTATTTATCAGGACACACACTCTGCATGCCCTGGATTATAGTTCCACAAGTCCTGGCTCAGTGAGACCTTGGCTCAGCCCCATGGCTGCCTCTTCTGAATCAGCAGCAAAAGTGATCAAGTAATGTATTCACATTCTGAGCTCCCAACTTCTGCTATACTGCATTACTCAGTCAAGTAGTGGTTCACACTATATTGTTTGCTCCTCAATGCTTTTTAGAAAAAAGTTTAGTGTATTCCATTCAGTTCTTTCATTCCTGTGCCTCAGAGATTACCCCTTCAATTCTTGCCACTGAGGGTTCTAGAGCTATTTATAACCTGGTTACCCATTTAACCAGTACTTATGGAGAGCCTCCTATGTGACTGAAAATTCAAGAGTAAAGCCTTGTTCTGGAAATTTAGCAGTAAAGACTTGTTCTCATAGAGTTGACATTCTAATTGGGGAAAGAAACAATAAACAAGTAAATATAATTGAATACAGTGAAGAGGTGAAATATATAAAATCCTGGGGAAGTTTCTTCAGCAGTTGAAACAAGTTCAAAGGCCCTGAAGCAGAAGAGAGCTTGGTACTCAGAACAGCAGGGGGTGGGGTGGGGGGGATACCTAGAGCAGACTGAGTAACATGAGGGTAGCAGAGATGATGTCAGGGTAGCCAAAGCAAAAGCGAGATGGCATAGGGCCTGGTAAGGTTTTATTCTAGATGTCATGAAAAGCTCTTGGTGTGTTTTGAGTAAGAGAGAAGCTTGAAATGACTTGTATTAAATTGCTCTGGAAGCTGTATGGAAAAGCCGTAGATCTTTTTCTCTGATTCTGATTTAACACACTTCAATAAATTCCTTTTCCCTCTGAAATTTGCTACAGTCATAAAACAAAACCAAACGTAAGTAACATAACCAGAGAGGGGCTGCAGAGCAACGTGAGCGATTTCATTAGACTTAGCAAAAGATGGGGGAAGACCCGTATTCAGTTCCAGGCTAGGAATCTAACTATGCTTGGTAGGTAGGACTCAAGTCCAGCTCTCCTGGGTCTGGCCTCCCCAGGGGACTGCTTCTTCCATGATACAGCCACACCTACTGCAAGAGAGCTGAGAAAAGTGCTGCAGCCCCAGCCCCATGCTGTTCTAAGAACCACATCCTCCCCTGAAACAATCAAGGTCCTGTTTTCAACCTAGATCACCAATCCTGATTTCTCCCTGCTTCATCCTCTTAGGGGGAGGCCACCCACTGCTTCACTTGAGGTCACCTCTGTCACTCGAGGTGTTCACAGAATGGAAAGGGATCAAGCAACGATAAAACAATTACAGATCGCACAAAATAGGTAACCACTGGATAGTAGCTGGATACCTGGTCAATCCTTCTGCCATGGAGACAGCAAACTAATAGATGGCACAAATCTCACAGACAAGTTTTCTGGCCACTTTTGAAAAATGAAGTAGGAGGAAAGCAACGATGGCATAGATAGGTAGGAAAGCAAATGCTCACGGTAACAATTCTAAAGAAAGTGGTTTCCCATTCCCAGATTATGTGCATGAACAAGTATTAAATATAGCATATCCAAATGGACCATGAAGTCAAACTAGCCATTTTATTCTCATGTCGGGTAACATTTCATCTCTTCAGATTCCAGCTATCTAGCTACATCAGCTATCCAGCATGCAGATAAGAAAGGTAGTAGACCAAAATGACCCAAAGAACTCAAATAGATTTGGGGCGCCTGGGTGGCTCAGTCGGCTAAGCGTCCGACTTCAGCTCAGGTCATGATCTCACGGTTCTTAACTTTCAGCCCTGCGTCGGGCTGTGTGCTGACAGCTCAGAGCCTGGAGGCTGCTTCAGATTCTGTGTCTCCCTCTCTCTTTGCCCCTCCCCTGCTCACACTTTTTCTGTCTCTCAAAAATAAGTGAACATTAAAACAAAATTAAAAAAAAAAAGAACTCAAATAGATTTAACAGGGTCTTTTCACTAAGAGCCACATCTTTTCTTCATGGGCAAGCCCCAGCACCCTCTATTAGTGTTTCTTTTCTCCTAGTTTGTTCATATTTCTCTTGATTCTCTTTTCTCTTTATTCTTTTTATTTCATACTTACATACAACATACTGACATTAGGAGTGAAAAATGGACTACCATATGAAATACATAGGAAATAACCAGAAACAACGGTCTGACATCAAGAGACCAGAGTAAAAATTTGAAAATACAGATGTAATATCTCAAAAAAATATGGCAGCTTGGTTTCATGTTGTTTATGGGCAAATGGCACTACGGTTTTCAATTATGCCATGACCACGATATACAACAGCTGAAGTGCATAATGATTTCCCTTAAAGATGAAGAAAAATTAAATTGTTTTCTTAAAAAGGGCAGGAAACGTGTAGTACACTATAAAAAGAGTCCCACTAAAACATAGTCAAGATTCATGTTGAAAACTGAGGGCATGAGGGAGTGTATCTCACCTATTCCAAACCACTATTTTATTGTAGTAATTTTTTTCATCTCTGCACATTGTGATTAGATAGCACTCTAAGAAGCCATGTAGTTGTGTAGTTAAGAACTGGAGCTCTAAATCAGATGGATCTGGACTCATTTAAGAGCTGGATGACTTTGGACGAGTTACTTAGCTAGGCCAGGCTTAGGTCCCAAATCTCTAAAATGAGATGAGAAGTACCTCATAGGGTTAGCACAAGGATGAAATAAGTTTAAGCAGGTGGGGCACTTAGCCACACAGTAATTGTTCAATAAATGGAAACTGTTACTTCTGCTATCTTAATGCTGGAGGCAGTATTGCTTAATGACTATGGACTCTGGAGCCAAAATGCATGGGTTCAAACTTCAAATCTTGGTTTGGCTACTTACTGTCTGAGTTACCTTGAGTAAATTACTAAATCTCCCTGTGCCTCCATTTCCAGGTCTTTAAAATGGAGATAGTGATTGTTATCTCCTTCATAGGGTTGTTGAGAGGATTAAATGCATTAATGCATAAAAAGTGCTTAGATCAGGCCTGGCACATAATAAGCACCATATAAATGTCAACTGTCGTTGTTATTAATGACTGGTCATACCATTATTATAAAGCACTTTCCGGGGCTCCTTGGTGGCTCATTTGGTTGATTGCCTGACTCTTGGTTTCTGCTTAGGTCATGATTCCAGCGTCAGACTCCACACTAAGCATGGGCCTGCTTAAGATTGTCTCTCTCTCCCTCTGCCCCTCTCCTCCACTCACTCTTTCTTTCTCTAAAATACATAGAATGAAAACATTTCTTAACAAATAAAAATAAAGCACTTTCTTCCTTCAATTTGGCCATGACTCCCTAGCTCTGTCTTCTGGAGATCATGCCATATTCAAAGGGTTGTCAGGTGCATCATCCCAAGCAAGTCTTAGGACATCCTTGTGGCACAACAACAACAACAACAACAACAACAAAAACCTGATACAAATATATATGAATTCCACACAAATGTTTGTCCAAACAAGTGTTTAACTGAATCATGATTCTCTATAATCAAACAATTCAAGTATAACATTATGTAATAGTAAATTTTTTAAAAGGAAAGAAATTAACAGTGTATAATTACAAACATAGGTTCCTTACCTCTCTAATCCATGGAGAATTATAACTAAATCTAACTAGAATGAAACCACACGAGGTAGGTGCAATTCATTTGATTAGCATAAGGTGGCGCCAAAGGATATTTTAATCTGTGGTTCTACACATGGGACAAGGTGTTCCATTCCAGCTAGAAAGTCGAGCTATTTGGCTGTATAGCTAGTCTAGTATACAGAAAGAGCTTCCAAGTTAATTTGGGCATCCCCCAAAGGAAACTCAGCTTTCAGCAGCTTCCTTGAATTTTCTGTGCCCAAAGTTCTGAAATTGCTTAATCTTGGGTGAGACCAGGAAAGTTGCTCTACAAGTTTGCTTAAAAGCAACCTTTGGTTGTACTGATAGTATTAAACTAGGGCACACATGTTTGACACCTGCTAGGAAGCTGTGCTGTTTTCCCTTTGTTTCTTTGGTTTCATTTCTAGTAAACAAAAATAGTACATACACAATGTAGGGAAGCCATCAAATTTTAAATACTAAAAGAAGATGATCATCCATAATGCCACAACCCAGAGATAACCATTAACCCCTCCCAATATGTCAACCTCCCAAATTCCCTCTTTCTGTCAGAAGTACCAATATTGTACCAATATTGGCAGAAGTACCAACGTTGGCAACATTCACAGCATTTGGGTATTTTATTCTTCTCTAACAAAACAATGATATCCACCAGAGCTTCATTTTTTCAACAGTGTTTAGCTATTGGAGATATGTTGCATAACAATGTGAATATACTTAACAGTACTAAACTATACATTTAAAAAATGGTTAAAATGGTAAATTTTATGTTTTGTGTATTTTTTTAATATGAAATTTATTGTCAAATTAGTTGTCATACAACACCCAAGGCTCATCCCAACAGGTGCCCTCCTCAAAGCCCATCACCCACTTTCCCCTCCCTCCCACCGCCCCATCAACCCTCAGTTTATTCTCAGTTTTTAGAAGTCTCTCATGGTTTGCCTCCTTCCCTCTCTATAACTCTTTTTTTCCCCCTCCCCCTCCCCCATGGTCTTCTGTTAAGTTTCTCAGGATCCACATAGGAGTGAAAACATATGGTATCTGTCTTTCTATGTATGACTTATTTCACTTAGCATAACACTCTCCAGTTCCATCCACGTTGCTACAAAAGGCCATATTTCATTCTTTCTCATTGCCACATAGTATTCCATTGTGTATATAAACCACAATTTCTTTATCCATTCATCAGTTGATGGACATTTAGGCTCTTTCCATAATTTGGCTATTGTTGAGAGTGCTGCTATGAACATTGGGGTACAAGTGCCCCTATGCATCAGCACTCCTGTATCCCTTGGGTAAATTCCTAGCAGTGCTATTGCTGGGTCATAGGGTAGATCTATTTTTCATTTTTTGAGGAACCTCCACACTGTTTTCCAGAGCGGCTGCACCAGTTTGCATTCCCACCAACAGTGCAAGAGGGTTCCCATTTCTCCACATCCTCGCCAGCATCTATAGTCTCCTGATTTGTTCATTTTAGCCACCCTGACTGGCGTGAGGTGATATCTCAGTGTGGTTTTGATTTGTATTTCTCCGATGAGGAGTGACATTGAGCATCTTTTCATGTGTCTGTTGGTCATCTGGATGTCTTCTTCAGAGAAGTGTCTATTCATGTCTCCTGCCCATTTCTTCACTGGATTATTTGTTTTTCAGGTGTGGAGTTTGGTGAGTTCTTTACAAATTTTGGATACTAGCCCTTTGTCCAATATGTCATTTGCAAAAATCTTTTCCCATTCCTTCGGTTGCCTTATAGTTTTGTTGATTGTTTCCTTTGCAGTGCAGAAGCTTTTTATCTTCATGAGGTCCCAATAGTTCATTTTTTCTTTTGTTCCCTTGCCTTTGGAGATGTGTCAAGTAATAAATCACTGCGGCCGAGGTCAGAGAGGTTTTTTCCTGCTTTCTCCTCTAGGGTTTTGATAGTTTCCTGTCTCACATTCAGATCCTTCATCCATTTTGAGTTTATTTTTGTGAATGGTGTAAGAAAGTGGTCCAGTTTCATTCTTCTGCATGTTGCTGTCCAGTTCTCCCAGCACCATTTGCTAAAGAGACTGTCTTTTTTCCATTGGATATTCTTTCCTGCTCAAAGATTAGTTGGTCATACTTTTGTGGGTTCAATTCTGGAGTCTATTCTATTCCATTGGTCTATGTGTCTGTTTTTGTGCCAATATCAAGCTGTCTTGATGATTACAGCTTTGTAGTAGAGGCTAAAGTCTGGGATTGTGATGCCTCCCGCTTTGGTCTTCTTCTTCAATATTAGTTTGGCTATTCGGGGTCTTTTGTGGTTCCATACAAATTTTAGGATTGCTTGTTCTAGATTTGAGAAGAATGCTGGTGCAATTTTGATTGGGATTGCAATGAATGTGTAGATAGTTTTCAGTAGTATTGACATTTTAACAATATTTATTCTTCCAGTCCATGAGCATGGAATGTTTTTCCATTTCTTTATATCTTCTTCAATTTCCTTCATAAGCTTTCTATAGTTTTCAGCATACAGATCTTTTGCATCTTTGGCTAGGTTTATTCCTAGGTATTTTATAATCCTTAATGCAATTGTGAATGGGATCAGTTTCTTTATTTGTCTTTCTGTTGCTTCATTATTAGTGTATAAGAATGCAACTGATTTCTGTACATTAAATTTGTATCCCGCGACTTTGCTGAATTCATGTATCAGTTCTAGCAGACTTTTGGTGGATTCTGTTGGGTTTTCTATGTATAATATCATGTCATCTGCAAAAAGTGAAAGCTTAACTTCATCTTTGCCTATTTTGATGCCTTTGATTTCCTTTTGTTGTCTGATTGCTGATGCTAGCACTTCCAACACTATGTTAAACAACAGCGGTGAGAGTGGACATCCCTGTCGTGTTCCTGATCTCAGGGGGAAAGCTCTCAGTCTTTCCCCATTGAGGATGATATTAGCTGTGGGCTTTTCATAAATGGCTTTTATGATGTTTAAGTATGTTCCATCTATCCCTACTTTCTCGAGGGCTTTTATTAAGAAAAGATGCTGAATTTTGTCAAATGCTTTTTCTGCATCGATTGACAGGATCATATGGTTCTTATCTTTTCTTTTATTAATGTGATGTATCACATTGATTGATTTGTGAATATTGAACCAGCCCTGCAGCCCAGGAATGAATCCCACTCGATCATGGTGAATCATTCTTTTTATATGCTGTTGAATTCGATTTGCTAGAATCTTGTTGAGAATTTTTGCATCCATATTCATTAGAGATATTGGCCTGTAGTTCTTTTTTTTTTTTTTTTTTTTTTTTTTTTTTTTGCTGGGTTTCTGTCTGGTTTGGGAATCAAAGTAATGCTTGCTTCATAGAATGAGTCTGGAAGTTTTCTTTCCCTTTCTATGTTTTGGAACAGCTTGAGAAGGGTAGGTATTATCTCTGCTCTAAATACCTGGTAGAATTCCCCAGGGAAGCCATCTGGTCCTGGACTCTTATTTGTTGGGAGATTTTTGATAACTGATTCAATTTCTTCGCTGGTTATGAGTGTGTTCAAATTTTCTATTTCTTCCTGTTTGAGTTTGGGAAGTGTGTGGGTGCTTAGGAATTTGTCCATTTCTTCCAGGTTGTCCAGTTTGTTGGCAAATAATTTTTCATAGTATTTCCTGATAATTGCTTGTATTTTTGAGGGATTGGTTGTAATAATTCCATTTTCATTCATGATTTTATCTCTTTGTGTCCTCTCCCTTTTCTTTTTGAGAAGCCTAGCTAAAGGTTTATCAATTTTGTTTATTTTTTCAAAAAACAAACTCTTGGTTTCATTGATCTGCTCTACTGTTTTTTTAGATTCTATATTGTTTATTTCTGCTCTGATCTTTATTATTTCTCTTCTGCTGGCCTTAGGGTGTCTTTGCTGTTCTGCTTCTATTTCCTTTAGGTCTGCTGTTAGATTTCATATTTGGGATTTTTCTTGTTTCTTGAGATAGGCCTGGATTGCAATGTATTTTCCTCTCAGGACTGCCTTTGCTGCATCCCAAAGCGTTTGGATGGTTGCATTTTCATTTTCATTTGTTTCCATATATTTTTTAATTTCTTCTCTAATTGCCTGGTTGACCCATTCATTCTTTAGTAGGGTGTTCTTTAACCTCCATGCTTTTGGAGGTTTTCCAGACTTTTTCCTGTGGTTGATTTTAAGTTTCATAGCATTGTGGTCTGAAAGTGTGCATGGTTTTATCTCAATTCTTTTATACTTATTAAAGGCTGTTTTGTGACCCAGTATGTGATCTATCCTGGAGAATGTTCCATGTGCACTCGAGAAGAAAGTATATTCTGTTGCTTTGGGATGCAGAGTTCTAACTATATCTGTCAAGTCCATCTGATCCAATGTATCATCCAGGGCCCTTGTTTCTTTATTGATTCTGTGTCTAGATGATCTATCTATTGTTGTAAATGGAGTATTAAAGTCCCCTGCAATTCTTATCAACAAGGTTGCTTATGTTTGTGATTGTTTTATATATTTGGGGGCTTCCGTATTCAGTGCATAGACATTTATAATTGTTAGCTCTTCCAGATGGATAGACCCTGTAATTATTATATAATGCCCTTCTTCATCTCTTGTTACAACCTTTAAAGTCTAGTTTGTCTGATGTAAGTATGGCTACTCCAGCTTTCTTTTGACTTCCAGTAGCATGACAGATATTTCTTCATCCCCTCACTTTCAATCTGAAGGTGTCCTCAGGTCTAAAATGAGTCTCTTGTAGACAGCAAATAGATGGGTCTTGTTTTTTTTTTTTTTATCTATTCTGATACCCTATGCCTTTTGGTTGGCACATTTAGTCCATTTACGTTCAGTATTATTATTGAAAGATATGGGTTTGGAGTCATTGTGATATCTGTAGGTTTCATGCTTGTAGTGATGTCTCTGGTACTTTGTGGTCCTTGCAACATTTCACTCACAGAGTCCCCTTAGGATCTCTTGCAGGCCTGGTTTAGTGGTGATGAATTCCTTCAGTTTTTGTTTGTTTGGGAAAACCTTTATCTCTCTTTCTATTCTGAATGACCGACTTGCTGGATAAAGGATTCTTGACTGCACATTTTTTCTGTTCATCACATTGAAGATTTCCTGTCATTCCTCTCTAGCCTGCCAAGTTTCAATAGATAGGTCTGCTACTACCCTTATGTGTCTACCTTTGTTTGTTATGGCCCGTTTATCCCTAGCTGCTTTCAGAATTTTCTCTTTATCCTTGTATTTTGCCAGTTTCACTATGATATGTCGTGCAGATCAATTCAAGTTACATTTGAAGGGAGTTCTCTGTGCCTCTTGGATTTCAATGCCTGTTTCCTTCCCCAGATCAGGGAAGTTCTCAGCTATGATTTGTTCAAGTACACCTTCAGCCCCTTTCTCTCTCTCTTCTTCTTCTGGAATTCCTATGATACGGCTATTGTTCCATTTGATTGCATCACTTAGTTCTCTAATTCTCCCCTCATACTCTTGGATTTCTTTTATCTCTCTTTTTCTCAGCTTCCTTTTTCCATAATTTTGTCTTCTAATTCACCTATTCTCTCCTCCGCCTCTTCAATCCATGCTATGGCCACCTCCATTTTGTTTTGCACCTCATTTATAGCATTTTTTAAGTCCTCATGACTATTTTTTAGTCCCTTGATCTCTGTAGCAATACATTCTCTGCTGTCGTCTAAGCTTTTTTCAAGCCCAGCAATTAATTTTATAACTATTATTCTAAACTCTTGTTCCATTATATTGCTTAAGTTGGTTTTGATCAATCCATTAGCTGTTGCTACTTCCTGGAGTTTCTCTTGAGGAGAATTCTTCCATTTCATCGTTTTGGCTAATCCCTGCAGTAGCTCCAAACTGCAGGGCACTTCCCCTGTGCTGTCTGGAGTAACTTGTGTTGGTGGGTGGGGCCACAGTCAGACTTGATGTCTGCCCCCAGTCCACCGCTGGGGCCACAGTCAGACTGGTGTGTACCTTATCTTCCCCCTCTCCCAGGGGCAGGACTCACTGTGGAGTGGTGTGGCCCATCTGGGCTGCTTGCACACTGCCAGGCTTGTGGTGCTGCTTCAATGGGATCTGGCCAAGGGCGTATTAGCTGGGGTGGATCCACAAGGTGCACAGGGGTGGGAGGGGTAGGCTTAGCTCGCTTTGCCATTGGTGGTCCCCTGAAGGAGGGGCCCTGCAGCACTGGGAGGGAGGCAGACCCATCGGAGGGATGGATCCACAGGAGCACAGTGCTGGGCGTTTGCATGGTGCAAGCAAGTTCAGTGACAGGAACTTGTTCCCTTTGGAATTTCAACTGGGGGATGGGAGAGGGAGATGGCATTTGCCAGCACCTTTGTTCCCCCAATGAACTGAGCCCTGTCTTCCCAGGTTCAACAACTCTCCCTCCCAGCATCCTCTCGCCCAACAGATGCGAGCAGAGCTGTTGACTTTTAACATTCCAGGTGTTAAGTCCCACTGGCTGTCAGAACTCACGCAGTCTGGCCCCTCCACTTTTGCAAGCCAGACTTGGGGGCTCTCCCTTGCCCAGCGGGCTGCCCCTCCACTGCCCAGCTCCCTCCCACCAGTCCGCAGAGCACGCACCGCCTCTCCACCCTTCCTACCCTCTTCCATGGGCCTCTTGTCTACACTTGGCTCCAGAGAATCCATTCTGCTAGACTTCCGGCGGTTTTCTGGGTTATTTAGGCTGATATGAGTGGAATCTAAGTGATCAGCAGGATGTGGTGAGCCCTGCGGCCTCCTACACCGCCATCTTCTTTGGCTATTCTCTTATGTGTAATTTTATTGTTAGGGAAAAATCTGTTATGTGATGGCCAACTGGACTGAGAAGGGAATTTCAGTCCCTGCCTGAAGACTTCCCTTCCAAATTTTTGTTCCCACCCTGCTTGCCTCAGGCGCCAAATTACTACTGTTGGGAAAATAAGTAAAGTTCTGCACCATAAGATGACCAACGGAACTAAAACAAGCTCTAGTTCCCAGCGTAGAGACTCATCTTCCAGGTTCTTCCTGCCCTTTTTGCCATGCACGCAAAAGCTGTCACGAATGCGGAAGATGACGCTATAAATTACCTCTCCCACCTGCATTCGGCACTCAGATCTCTGGAGAATGATCTACTCTGAGCTCACCAGTGTAAAATAAACCCCCTTCCTTCCAAGATCTCCGAGTGCTGCTTGGTTCTTCTGGCAGGTGATCCAGACCAGTTTTCGTAATAATACCACAATTTAAAGTTTTTTAAGTTTTAAAAAGGAAAAGAAAAGAAACCGTCCAAAATTTAACCATTAGCACTTTGTTGCTTTTAGTTCAAGTTAATTTAAGAAGTCTTGTCCATTGTGTAGAAAGGCAGTACAGAATGGGCCAATAAGCAAGCTCATGCTAAGGAAATAAATAAAAGCCTTGTGACTTGGGGACTCACTGGGCATGTGTTCCAAGGAGAATATACCATGCCTTGTACCATGGGTAACAACAGGATAAGAGAGATGTGGACACTAGGAGTAGACCTTCAACTTCAATGTCAACTTCTCCAATGACTTGGCCACAAGGTCTAAGTGACTCTAAGCACTTCTTTAGGAGGCCAGATGGTGAGAAAAAAACTGAAAATGTCCTACATTTGTCTTTGGCACACACACAAATTATTGGATGTCTAAGATGTAGGCAAGTAATGAGAGAAAAACCAAGCTAGTTGCTTCTTTGTGATTCCATCTGGATTTTAGGATGGGGTGGAGATGGTGGTGGGTGTTGTATGATGGATTTTAACAGGTAGAGTCATACCAACATGAGATGGAACCTGCAAAGTTCCAGAGGCAGACTGCATGGGTTCACACCCTGGCTCTGCCACTCACTAGGTATGTGGCTAGCTTTGCATCTGTCCCCCTTTATAAAGTGGGACTGATCGCAGTAATAGTAGTGTGTATAGAGTTGGTAAGTATATCAAATGAATTAATATGTATAAAGCTCTTGCTGTGGCACTTGACAAACAGAAAGTACCTGCTAAACTGTAGCTGTTAGTATAGATTTTGGAGGGTTTGAAAGTCATTCCAAAAAGTTTAAGTAGTTAGCAGCAAGGAGACATAGTCTGGAAGGCAGGATGAAACAAAAGCATGATAGAAGATCAATGTGTGGACTGGAGTAAAACAGGAGAAACAGACATGCTCAGCAAATTGGGCTTAAGGTTTCAAATGTTTGGCCTTCAGTGTTGTGGCAGGGAGCAATGTGTGTGAGAAATTAATTTATTATCATGAGGAACAGATGTTAGAGGGTTTAGAAGTGGAAAGAGCACTCTATTAGGAGCTGAGTGACAGGTATTGGCTGTGGATCTCCAAAAGAGGTTTTAATGTTTTCTTTCCATATTCAGATGGGTCAGTTTGCAATTATTGCATCATTGTAGGAACTCAAGTACACCTAGAAAACTACTGTCATGCACATTACTATTGAGATACAAAGCCACTGCTATAGACCAAGACTTATTCATTGACATCTAAGAAACCACAGCAATGGTTAGAAATGCCTTAAGGTAGTTAAAGATTACTACTTCTGTAGCTAGGAATCTCAGGTGACTCTATAAAATCTTCCAGGTGGCTAAACAGAACCCTCCCAGATCCCATGCCCATGCCACTCCCTGGTCCCAGGGCACATTTGCCTAGCTCCTTCCTAAATGTTCTGATTTCCATAGTTAATATGTGTTAAAAAAGATCCTGAACTGAGGAATAAACTATAGAATAAACTTTGGTCATGAAGAACATGCCCTGAAGCTGGGGTGGGGATTAGGTCAAATCTTTATTTCTATATTGTATAGAATTATTCAGTCACAAAATAGCATCCACTGTCTACCCTCATTGAGTCTAATTGATGTTTTCTGTCAGAAACAAGCAGCTCCTGGGTTTGTCTGGCTTTTGGGATGTCCCAAGCCTTCCTCCCTGAGTGACAAGGTTCTCTGTAATGTCTTTGTAAGTTACCCTTTCTCCATGGCTTGTCTGAGCTAAAGAGAGAAGCTGGTTCTCACAGCATGACCCCACTAACAAGACTGTTTTTTCTCCTGGACCACAAATGGGTCAGAAGTTGCAACAACCAAGAAAATTTAAAGACTTGAAAACAAAACGAGAAGCATTGAGTTGATAGTGAACACACTATTTGATTTAACTGCACACATGACCATGATATTGGCATTCCTTCCCACCCAATGCCCCTGTATTTTGTGGTAGTTATTATTGAGATATTTGTTTGGCTATTTATATGTGTTGTGACTCCTTTATAGAAGTCTATTGAAATGTGTGTTATGTTGTTATTTGCTTTGTGCCCATTTTTATTGAAATATTTAATCTGTCTGTATAAACTATGCAGGAAGTTATTATAATGTATTTTGTATCGTAATTCTCTTTTTAGTACTAGGATTTACTAAATTTAATAAAATATAGCCTCATTATTTGCTTTTACAATATAACACATGGGGTAGGGGACTTAATTTACTAGTTTGTGATGTTTTATTCTCTTCTAGGTACCAATATTCAATGATAATTAATATATTTATTTAGAACTGTGTATTTTATATTTTTACAAGTTTATCAGAATATTATATATTGTACATTGTCTTATATTTAAAAAGCATATTTCCCCTATATTTCATATTTACAAAAGCCACTTTAGATTTTTTTTAATGTTTATTTATTTTTGAGAGAGACAGACAGAAAGACAAACAGAGTACGAATAGGGGAGAGGCAGAGAGAGAGGGAGACACAGAATCCAAAGCAGGCTCCAGGCTCTGAGCTGTCAGCACAGAGCTTGACACGGGGCTGGAACTCACAAACTGTGAGATCATGACCTGAGCCAAAGTTGGACGCTTAACCTTCTGAGCCACCCAGGTGCCCCTTACAAAAGCCACTTGAAAACCACTTTTTGGGGAGCACCTGGATGGCTCAGTTCGTTAAGCAACTGACTTTGGCTCAGGTCATGATCTCAAGGTTCATGAGTTCGAGCCCCACATCAGACTCTGCTGACAGCTCAGAGCCTGGAGCCTGCTTCAGATTCTGTGTCTCCCTCTCTCTCTGCCCCTCCCCTGATCGCACTCTGTCTCTCTCAGAAATAAATAAACGTTAAAAAGGGGCGCCTGGGTGGCTCAATTGGTTAAGCATCAGACTTTAGCCTAGGTCATGATCTCGTTCCTGAGTTGGGGCCCCACATTGGGCCTTGTGCTGACAGCTCAGAGCCTGGAACCTGTTTCAGATTCTGTCTGTCTGTCTCTCTGCCCTTCCCCCGCTCATGCTCTGTCTCTCTCTCTCAAAAATAAATGAAACATTAAAAAAAATTTTTTAAAGAGATTTTTATTCACTTTTTTAATGTTTGAGTGTACTTGACACAAAATGTTACATTTGTTTCAGGTGTAAGACATAGTGATTTGATAAGTTTGTATATTATGCTATGCTACTATTTGTCACCATACAATGTAGCTACCATTTGTCACCATACAATGCTATCATAATATCATTGACCATTTTCTTTATGTTTGCCTTTTACTCCCATGACTTATTCATTCCATCATTGGAAACATGTATCTTTCACTCCCCTTCAACCATTTTGCCCATCCTCCCACCTCCTTCCCCTCTGAAAACCACCAGTTTGTTCTCTATTTATATGTCTGGTTCTGTGTTTTGACTCCACCCTGGCTCCACCACTGATGTGACCTTGGCAAGTACAGATACTCTGTAAAATATACTTGTAAAATAAGATTGAGAATATTTTCTTTGCCTGTCTCACAGAACTGTTAGGAAAATCAAATTTATTCATCCATTTGTTTTACCATTGAACAAATACTTGTGGAATGTCTAATGTGTGAAAGGGACTGTTCTGAATGCCAGTAATAAAATGGTGAACAAAATAGGTAAGACCCTGCCTTCACAAAGCTTATATTCTAATGGAAGAAAACAAACGACAAAAATGTGAACAAATAAACAAGATAATTTCAGGTTGAGATAAGTATTGTGTCTGCAGTAAACAAGAGTAAGCGACTCAAGGAGGGAGGCTATTTTAGATGAGAGTGGGGGGCGGGAGGACCAGGAAGGAATCTGGAAAAGGTGACATTCAATCAGAGACTTAAAGTATGAGAAGCAGGCATCCATTTAAGCTTTCCAGGAAAAGGGAACAGGTCCCAAGGTAGAAATGAGCTGAGCATGTCCAAGGAAGCAAAGGAAGGTCAGTGTGGCTGGAGAACAGTGAGCAAGCGTCAAGAGATAGAAATGAGGAAGGAGTGATGCATGTAAAGTGGTTGTTTTTACTTTAAATCCAAAGGAGGGGGGTATTAGAGGGTTTTGAGCTAAGGTTGACATGATCTGAATAATTTTTAAAAGTCTTTATGGCTGGTTTGTGGAGAATGGATCAGGGTGGAGGAAAGAGGCAGCAGGAACCCAGGAGACTAGATTGAAGGCTCTTGCTGACTTCAACAGAGAGATAATGATGGCTGAGCCTTGGTTGAGGCTGGATGGTGAAGGACAGGTCATGCACAAAGGGAAGGGAGGAATCAAAGATGATGAATGAGACAGTAGAAGTGCAAAGGATTGCTCTACTATAACACACTGTACCAGGCTAAGAATTATGGCAGAGAAGATTCCTCCTGGTCAAGAGGCTGATGCTCAGGACCCTAAATACAAACTTCTCCTACTCCTTGACTTGCCTGCATCTCACCCTTCTAGATGGAAGTTTTGTCTCAAAGGTTTAAAATGAGGGGTCTGAGAAATTCCCAAGCCATTTATATCTTTTTCCTTACTATTTTGCTGATGTTCTTTTTTTTTATGGTAAAAAAATAATAACATTAAATTTACCATCTTAACCTTTTTTAAGTTCAGTAGTGCTAAGTATATTCATGCTGTTATGCCACAGGTCTCTAGAACTTTTTATCTTACAAAATTGAACTCTATACCCAATTAACACTAATTCCCCACCCCTCGTTCCATTTATAGCTTATTTTGAAGATGCAAACAACTTTATTCATTCTCCATCAACTGAGGGTCCATCCCTTGGTACCCATCCTTTATATTTGAAAATGCCATTGAAATTAATCAATGTCTAAAACACCCAACTTAATTGGATTCTGTTTTCAAAGAACTGATCCATTAAATTAAAAGCTGTGAAGTCTAATGCCATGAATGAGCATTCTCTGGTATCCATGACTCAGTGTTTCAACAGGGTGATATCAGAATGTTTGGTGAGATCATTTTTTGTGCTGTGCAATCTGTACAGTCAGTACAGGACATCGGTATCCCTGCCCCCTACCCCCACTAAACACCAGGGGAACCCCCAATAATTGTGACAACCAAAAACACCCCCTCACATTTTCAAACACCCATTTGAAAATGTTGTCTCGTCCTACCAAAGAGCCACAAGTTGTACACTTATTAGGTTCCCTTGATTCTGGGGAATCTCATCTGTCATAGTCATATAATCTAACTCCATTATGTCATCAATAGTCTATAATACTGACATGGTTCCAGCTACTTATTTTGCAAGAAAAAAATGTGTTCCCACACCCTTTTGCCCTACAAGCATCAGCTTGGACTTTCTAGCCAATTTCCTTGGGCTCACACTTCTTTGAATTAAGTGTCATTAAGTTAGCAAGTCTTAATAAGAGAGTCCTGTCCCACTTCACTCACCTGCCCTCCCAGTTCTGCCACCAACTTGTGCTTTTTATATTCTTACATAGCCAGAAGGAGGGATGTGTCCAGGAGCACAGTGCCAGGAAGGGACAGGGTTAGAGGGGCTTGTATGACAAATGATTGGTTCTAAAAAAGGAGAATTTGGGTAGGGGCTATCACCACCATTACATTATCGGCACAAGCTACTTTTTCAGGGCAGAGGGCGTTGGCTTGAAGAAAAGCCTGGTTTTGTCAGGGAGAGATGGGGTGGGGGTGGGGGGTATGGGAATGCAGTAACTTTTATCAGACAAGGCACGATGACTGGCTCCTGCCCAGCAGGTTTCACCAGCTCTTCTGGTGTTGGGTAGTTTGATCTGATAGTAAGAAAGAACCAAGGATGGATTACCTCCTGGCTCTGCCTCTGATTCATAGCAAGTCTTCCGTCTTGTTGTCATGAATTATTACTCACCAAAGTAAGCCATAGCCACCAAACTTGATAATTGGCTTCTCTGGGATCCTCCCAGAAAAAGGAGTCCATATTTCACAGCACACAGTTATGAAATGTATGTCACCTCCAATTACATCTGCACTTTTGCTTTACATAAGTGACGACAAGTGGTTATGTATCATGGCATGATGAGATTGCATTGTCTGCTTCTTGTCATGACAAGACAGACAATTGCCCCATTTTCACTGAAAGCTACAAAGCTAAAGTATGTGGCAGACTGTGTTTCCTTTTATTTTTTATTTTTTTCCTAGCTCAAACATCGGTTTACAGTAACATAATCTTCTGTGAAGTCTCATGGGGAGAGAAACAATTTGGACATCCCCACTGTAACTCGACTCACAGCCCCTGTTGAATGCAGCAGACACCTCATGTTACTGTCTTATCGATCCTGGAAACACAGGATAGATGCCTCGTCTCCTCTCCATTCTGCCTGCAAGCATCTCTCTTTACACCCTTTCTTTCATCCTCTCCACCAGGCTCAGATGGGGGACGTCTTGCTTCCTTTCCCATTTGTTCTTTCTGCCACTGTCATTCTTGCCTCCTCCTTATTCAGCAGAACCCTCTCTCTCTGGCATCTTCACTCCCCTCCAATTCCCTGGCCCTTCGCTTCCGTCTACCCTCTGAAACAAGCCTCCTCTGTCCTAGTCATAAAACAAAGCAAACAAAAGACCTTGACTAAGCTGTTCCATTAGTAAACTACTCTGTTCCTGATCTTCCTTTCTCTGCCAAACTTCTGGTTTCCAGCTGCTGTTTCCACTTGGGTATCAACCACTCAATTTAATCTAGTTCCACCTCCGGAGTTCCGTGAATCTACATTCTCCAGTGATGTTCACCTTGTCTCTGCCATTCTCCACTGCTAACCATCCCCTTTTTCAAAGGTTCTCTTTGAATTCCAAGACAGTTTTCTAATCAGTGCTCTTGTCTCTGTTTTCCTTGTACTCACCATTTTCTTACCACACTCCCAGAAATCTCCTCCATACCCTCAGGTCTTCAACTGCTTGATTCTAGCCTTGCGGGGCACTCGTAAGCAGCTGTGCCTACCCAAGTGGCATGTCCCTGTTTCACAAACTTCACTTCTTCAACAGCTGCAGGTGGAGACTAGATGTCCAGCAGGGAGAAAAGGCATCATTTGTTCCTAGCGCTGTTGCCCTTGACATCGCTGTCCATCAGCCCATTGCTGATTCTACTGTTTCAGACTTCCCTATCCCTGCAGCTCATCACATGGTTCCACTTTAGCAGCACATTCACTTTTTATACCGTGGATCCTGAGGTTTCTCCCTAGGTTTAATTCTACGTTTTAACTATCTCCTAAATATTTCCACTTGATTTTCCTATCATCAGCTCAAACTTAAAGCTAATAATAAGTGTATTTACCCCTGAGGGAATATGGTATTCTTTCTGACTCACAAATTTCTGCCCATGGTACCCTTATTCACTTAGTCTCAAATTTCCAGTCATTTTTGCTTCCTCTTCCTGTTCTAGTTACCAAGCCCTCTTCTTATTTATTTATTTATTTATTTATTTATTTATTTTAAGAGAAAGAGAGTGCGTGCAAGCAGGGGAGAGGCACAGAGAGAGGGAGAAAGAGAATCCCAGGAAACTCCACACTGTCAGCACAGAGCCTGACACAGGGCTCAATCCCACAAACCAGGAGATCTCATAACCTGAGCCAAAACCAAGAGTCAGATGTTTAAATGACTGAGCCACCTTTTATTCCTCCATACTTTTCTTTTCTTCCCTTTCTATTTCTACTACCAGCATCTTTGATTTCTGTACCCTGTCTGCTACTAATCTTCATAAACCCTGCTCACGAACATTTGTTGCCTTTCAATTGCAAGTTAAAAACTCAGTTCAAACTGACAAATTAAAAAGAAATGTATTGGAAAAAAGAAAAAAGAAATGTATTGGCACACATCCAACCAAAAAAGGCCAAGGGTGCCTACTTTCAAACATGCTTGGATCTAAGATACTCAAGCATCGTCATTAGGAATCTTTCTACCTCCATGTCTTGGCTATAGGTTGGCTGTGTTGTCAAGCACACTCTTCTTAAGTTGGACAAAATAGCCACCACCTTCTGCAGGTTTCTACCGAAGAAATGTAGAATGACTAGCAGAAAGGGAATATGCTTTCTCAGTTCTCCAACAGAAGTCCTAACACTGAGAGCAACCTTAGAGCCCAGGGTGTTGTCAATCCAGCCAGCCTCCATAGATTCAGAACGGGAAAAGCACGGTTCCTTTAGAAAATAAGGTACTATGCAAGATGAGGGGGTGGGCAAAGGCAACAGATGTGCAATACACTCTCTCATGACTGTGTAATATGGTAAAATTCCCTTAGTCTGACATTCTAGACTCTTGTCCCCTAATGTGGTCTAAAACTTCCTTTCCTATTTTTTCATCTCTTATTCAGTACAAGGCTTTCCCTTGAGCCAATCTTTTTTCCCAGCTTTACTGAGATATAATTGACATATAATAAATACTGTTTAAGTTTAAGACGTACAGCATAGTGATTTTATACAGGTATGTAGTGCAAAATGATTACCGCAAAAGGTTAGTTAACATATCTGTTACCTCATATAGTTATGATTTTTTGAACCTATCTTAGCTATTTGTTATCCTCTGATAACTCCATAGTCTTCCTGTGTCTCCATTTTTGCTAATGCCACTACCCCATCACTCTTTCACATTCTATCTATCTTCCAAAACCAAGATTAGCCCAACCTTTTTTTGATCCACTTAACCATCCAGATTGCAGCCATTTATTATTTTATTCACTCAATTAACACTTATTGACTATAAGCCTGACCAAATAGATATCACTCAAAAATCAGAGGTAAGAGATAATGTCTATTGTCAGATTATGGGAATTACCCAAAAGATTGGTGAAGACAGAAAAATTAGGTACAAATATACATATATATTTAGAATGAGAAGATAAATTACAACTAATTACAAATTTTGAAAAGTTGACATGTTGCAACATCACAAGATCCAATAAATTACGACTAATTACAAATTTTGAAAAGTTGACATGTCACAAAATCACAAGATCCAAAAAGCAACAATATTTTAATTAATTAACTGCCTGGAACATCTCTATAATACCTGCGTGGTACATTTTGGGCCGTGTACTCTTTGGTCAGCTCTTCATTTGATGATTATTTTGTAGTACTTTTACTAAAAAACAGAAAGATAATGTAGTATTTCTTCTATCCTGAGGCTTTTTGCTTTTTATCACAGATACATTACAAGACTTATTTCAGCTTCACAGCTTATATTTGGTAATGTCATATAAATACTTCAGATGCTGCCAAATTTGGGGAAAGCCCTATCATCAAACGTTTTTCTATTTATGACGTATAGTACTTAGAAATTTTTTTCCACAGACTAGCTTCTGGCTCTTTATATTTTAAAACTTGTTGGTCCTCCACAACACACAGCCTATGGTACTGTTGTCTGTGGAGCACACACATCTCATGATAAGAATCTGGCCTTGGACTTCTGCGTGGAGAGTTCAGGGAGTGAGTCATCACAGAGGTTGACAGGAATATTCTTAGAAGCTACTTCATTTCCTAAACTGGTATGGCTAGCAATAACTTTACCCATGGAAGTGACAGTGAACCATCTAAATACATCTTGTATCTTCACTAAATACATTTCCAGCTCTGCTTCTGGCTCTGACATTTTGTGAACAGAGGTAAACTTGGGTGCCTTGGAAGGCAGCTGAATGCACTCTATGTCAGGCTGAAGTTTTAAGGTAGAAGCCAAAGAGAAAAGCAGGAGTTGGGGAACTGACACAGTCATATTCAGGGTAAGAAAACTTCCAACTCCTCTTGAGATTGGGGTGGGGCAGGCAGTGTGACACCCAGAAACCAAATCCTACATCTCCTTCTAGCCAGTTTCTTCTTATACTCCCTAAATCTGCCCAGGCACTCTTCACTGCAGAGCACCTCCCTTCCCAAAGGGGAGAATTCCAGATCAGCAGCCACAGGTGTCCCAACTGCCAAGGTTTGTCTAACCACCTACACCAGTTCCATGAGCCCTTCCCAGTTCAAAGAAGTGTGAATCCAAGGAGATTGGCCAGAATATCCGAGCTGTTGCTTGTAGAGCAAAAGAGTAATGGTGTGTTAAGATATAGTATCCTATGCTTACATTAACCAGTTCTCAGGCTATGATGACAGCTGACACCAGCCACCCCACACCTGATCACCAAGGGCATCAACTCCCCTTCTGGTTCACTGAGCTGAAAAAAGGAGGGGGGGCTTTTTTCCCCAAAATGAATTTTAATATATGAAAAGGAAACTAGAGCTATGTTTCTAGTGTTCTCCTATGAGAGCTGAAACTCAACTTTTAGGTGCCTTTCTCCGTGTGTGGGAGAGTGTGCTCCTCCTACAGAAGAAACAGAACTCAACTGTGTAAATGAAATCCTGGCCCAGAATAACCTGAAGTTTTTGAAAACTGCAGACTTCCATCCTTGATCCTTGATCATCCTTTTGAACAACTTTAAGAACCAAAATATGTGGTTAATACAAAGCTGGGAGAAATAGTGAACTAATAAAAGGAGCCAAAATGCTTCCTCAGGTTAATTCTTTCAGGTTTAAATGCAAAAAAAAAAAAAAAAAAAAAAGGAAAAAAGATAAATGTAGAACACTGTAGTTGAGTCAAAAGTTCTCCAGATGCTTGCAGAAGTACAAGAAGATAAAAACAGGTAACATTTATAGAATGTTACTATGTGTCAACCACTATTATAAGGGCTTGTGTCTATCATACCTAGATGAGTTGATGATAAAGGCTGTGTGAGTATTAGCTATCATTAACTCACCTGACAAGGTTGAAAGGATTAGAAATGTGTTGTACCTGGCACATAGTAGGCACTCAATAAATTTTAGCTAAAATTGGCTTCTAAAGAATGCTTGAAGGGGTCTATCCACTTTAATATAAAGAATTATATTATATTAAATTAAATTAAATTAATTATATTAATTAAATTCTTTAATCTTGGGTGGAAGGATGTGAATAAAGGTAATCATTGCCTCTAGTTAGTTGTATGACTATCGGGTTGAGGGGATGGATTTGTTTCGAGTATCCCTGAAGGAAGAATAAAAAAACAGTGGATATGGGGCACCTGGGTGGCTCAGTCCATTAAGCATCCAACTCTTGATCTCTGCTCAGGTCATGACCTCATGGTTTTTGAGATGGAGCCCCGTGGGATTCTCTCTCCCTCTCTCTGCTCTTCCCCTGCTCAAGTGCGCTCTCTCTCTCTCTCTCTCTCTCTCTCCCCCCCACTTCAAAATAAAAACAACAACAACAACAACAACAACAACAACAACAACAACAATGGGTGGACATTATAAGGCATGAGTAAAAAGAAAGAGGGAAGAAATGAGGAGGAAATGGAGAAAGAAAAGAACAGAGGAAGGATTTGGGGGCTGCCTTGAGAAGCAATGAGCATCCACGTGTCAGTGGAGCTATTCTAGAAAGGACAGGACAGGAGTACAGATCTCTGATAAGGATAATTGAAAGGGGAATTCAAGCATCAAATAGATGTTTTAACCATTTTGAGTCTACATAGATGGCTTGAGATATCAAAGTGAGCACCTTAAAGACTTTTCAACAGGGCTCAGCTTCACAGGACAAAGTTTTCCACCAAATGGAGCTCTGATTAATGAAACAAAGGATGAGACTAATCCCAGTAAGTAACACCTACACCATTGGTTTTTAAAAACTCCTTGAAATTAACAAGAGAATAAACTCTTCCCTATCAGCCGACCATTCCTGAAGCCAGTAACAGTGACATATTTTTTCCCCTTTTACTGCTAGAGGAGAGTGCATAGTATTTGTGAAACTTCTGGGAATTCATTAGTTAAATGAATGTGATAATGTAATTCTTAGAAAATGCTGGATCTTTTTGCAAAGTAAAGAATTGCTCCTCCTGTAATAGCAAAGCCAACACCTATGAACATTTTAAAAATAAAACACTAGACAAATATAAAGTGCCATTTTTATTATTTTCACAGTCTCATTCAGCACATTCCTTGACAAAGTAAATTTCATTATAGAACCTTTTTTTTTTTTCATTTTAAATAACCAACTTAGAACCTAAAGAACAAAATCTATGCTAACTGGATAAGGTATATTGCTATATAAAATATTCTGTTAAAATGTTATAAAAGTTCATTGTAACATCGTCCCAGAGTAACACTTATGATTTTCACTTGATTTAAAGTCAACCCCATGGCAAATGCAAACCCTACTCCAGCACTTTGTAGAATGTTATACATTTAATTTGCAAATACATACCTTAGTGTGTTTACAGTATGGGATAGCGGTAAAGTGTGTTGGTGCTAGAGCCAACTGTATGGTTCAAGTCCTGGCTCCCCCACTTGCTAGCTGTTAACTTTATGCAAGTTAGTTACTCAAACTTTTGTGCCTCATCTCTAAAATAGGAATGATGAGGGGGCACCTGGGCGGCTCAGTTGGTTAAGCGGTGGACTCTTGGTTTTGGCTCAGGTCATAATCTCACAGTTCATGAGTTCAAAGCCCCTCATTGGGCTCTGTGCTTCCAGGGCAGAGCCTGCTTGGGATTCTCTCTCTCTCCCCTCCCTCACTCATTTTCTCTCTCTCTCAAAATAAATAAACTTAAAAAAATAGGAATAACAAGTATCCAGCTCATCGGGTTGTTGCCGGTTAAAACAAAGAAAGCACAGGCATGTGGTAGTCAGTCAAATAGTACTTAATTAGCAGTTAGGTACCATTGATACTAGTACAAATATTAAAGAAGGAAGAAAATACATCACAAAGATTGATGCAGAGTTAAAATATAGTACCTTCAGTAACCAATTGTAAAATTCTAATGCCTGCTTACCAAATGATGTTCCCCAAAACAATAAGTACCTATATTGGCAATAAAAAGTTAACATTTTATTTTGGAGACACAGATTTCTTGTTCTTGCATGCAATCATTCGGGCAAGTAGTAACTTTGAGTTTATGTGAGTATATGTGAGTGTGTAGGTGTTTAGGAGGTAGATGTGTGTCAGAAAGTCTCGTAGCAGAGTTCCATGTGATTTGTAGTAAAGCTTTTCCACTCGGATGACTGAGATCACACTTAATAGCTCTTCAAGGCAATCACATTGGATAACACGTGGGGAATTTTCCAAGAAATAAAGATGTCAACTGTATCATATACAATACTTTTTAACTAAAGAATAAGTAACAGTGACCCATCAGTAATTGGTAGGATCGATTACATACCATAATCATTTACAGTGGCACCTCCTCATTCTATATAAAATAGTAATAATAGCTAATGTTTACAAAGTACTAAATATGTCAGGCATAGTTCTAAGTACTTTACTTGTATTTTTTCACTTTTTCATTCTTAACCCTGTTAAGTAGATACTATTATTACCGACTTTTTATGGAGGTTTATGGAGGTTCTGAGAGATTGAGTAATTTGCTCAACTCTCCACAGAAGTTGTGAAGGCAGGATTCAAAACACTGCAGTATGATTTCTGACCCCATATTATTAACCATCTCAGCATGGTGCAAAGAGATAAATTCTCAGTCAACTCTTCACTCCAAAATGAGTTTCCAAGGATGGTTTTACCAACATATCCTAATATTTTTAAAATAAGATATAACTTATAAAATCCTTTATCACACATCTCAGGAGCACATAATTTGCATAAAATTGTTATTTGTTTGTTCACTCTGGAAAAATAACATATTATTCTCCTTTTAAAATGATTTTTACCTTTAAGTTATCTAGTTAAATACCTTTAAATCAATCTATATGTTGATATTTAGTTAATATACCTGAAACACAAAACTAAAATATAATTTAAAATATAATCACCTATTTGGAGATGCATATATGTAAAACATAGTTTCCTGTGCTAGAGAATGCTACAGGGTAAAAATAAATTTCAAAAAGACTACGATTTGCATCTTCAAAGGAAAAAGATAAACTATTGACTCCATGAAACAAAAAACAAGATGACATATGTATGTGTATATATAAAGTTTGAAATGCCTCCATGAGATGAAGTAAAAGAGGAAATGCCACAAAGGAACACATAGCAGACCTAAATCCGGTCTACAAATAGCTCCAGGAGGCACTGGAAATCTATACCAGAATTGTATATTATCTTTAATGGACTTTACAATAAAGTGTATAGAGTTTTCATTCCAGAGTAGATTTAATCAAACATAAATACCTTTATTGTCTTCATGGAATCACCAAGGTAAAAACCTCTTTGAGGGACTGGTATAGATCTGTGTCATGATAATTTTGTTTTTCTAGTTTTCCCCGTTGCTCCTGTTTTCTCTTCTTCCAGTCTCACGTAAGAAGGAAAATCCTTTGTAACTTGCTGCTCAGGAATTTTTACCAGGCTGAAAACACGTACATAGAGAGTCAGAAGGTCTTCCGGTCTTTTGAAAAAAAACTAAGTCCACAGAAGACATAACCTTGGATGTCTTGGAGGGGAAGAAGAGAGAGGAAAGCATTTTTAAAATCAGAAAAGAGAGAGTGAGCTGAGATTCTGGGAGATTAGATAGGGGACAGAAGTCAGTGGTTTCTGTGGAGCTCCTGAGACCTGTGGCACAGCTTGATAGCTGGGTCCACAGGACTAGGCAAGACCTCCGAAGGAAAGATTTATAGTGCTCCTAAGGAGGACAGGCCCTGTGCCCAGAGGACCAAAGACTCCCCCAAGATTCTGCTTCTCCAGGAATGGTCCAGAAGCAGCTAAGCCCTCAGACCAGGCTGATGGGACACAGGCATGCCAGCAGAAACCAGGGTGGGCCATTATCACTGATCAGACCAGTCAGTATCTCCCCAGAACCTTTGCACTGTCCTGTAGCCAGAGACAATCAAGACAGTGAGTGAATTCTCTGCCTGTTCTACAGGATGTGGGCTAAGAGTCAGATTTCAGTTGGTTGAGGGAAAATAAAGAAATGTGATATTTCCTGCATAGCTGTTTGTGACTTGAAATTCATTCTCACAATAGATAGGTATCTGGAGTGGATGGATAGCATCACCTGACTTTCACAGACACAGTTTTGGTGACCAAAGGAAATAAATTCAGATAATCATTCCCTCTTACAGAATTATATTTCAACAAGTTTAAATAAATAAGTGGAGTGGAGAGGTTTTTTAAAATTACTGGGAGCAATTATCATCCCACTTCTGAATGGTTAGGGAATGCTCTCTAGTGAATTAGAATTCAAAGTATGGAAAAAATGGTAATTTGATACAGTTTAGATAGCTCAAATATGGAATATGTCTATACTTACAGTATGTATCATGGGCTCTTCAAGAGACTTGTTTAAAAACATTATAAAGGTAAAATATTGGCTTCTAAGAAAGATCCTTCCAAAAGATTAAAAATCCAGTTTCTGTTTTCACCATACCTCTTATTGCTAAATAACTTTACAAAGGAATGTAAGGTATATGCTACATCGGTCAAGTTTTATTTTTTTATTTTATTTAATTTTTTTTAATGTTTATTTACTCTTCAGAGAGAGGGAGAGACAGAGGCATGAGCAGGGGAGGGGCAGGGAGAGGGAGACACAGAATCTGAAGCAGGTTCCAGGCTCTGAGCTGTCAGCACAGAGCCCGAAACAGGGCTCGAACTCACAAACCGTGAGATCATGACCTGAGCCAAAGCCAGACGCTTAACCGATTGAGCCACCCAGGCGCCCCTATTTTTTTATTTTTGTTGAGAGAAGGGGGGAGAAGGGGCAGAAGGAGAGAGAGAGAATCTCAAGCGGCTCCAGGCTCAATGCAGAGCCTGATGCAGAGCTCGATCCCACAACCCTGGGATGATGACCTGAGCTGTAATCAAGAGTCAGACACTCAACCAACTGAGCCATCAGGCACCTTCATGGGTCAATTTTTATATTTTATTTATTTTGGTCCATATGGATTCATTGGTGTAATTATTAAAATCTATATTGGAAAATAAAATATTTCAATTAGTTAATTTTTTCATGCCTTTTTATTTTCAGAAATCATAGTAAGGGAGTTTATTAACATAACAAGAAATTTAAGATATTGAGATTAGTGCAAAAGACAAGATATAAGTTACCATCTCTTGGTCTAAAATGATACTGATCAGCATGGATTCCTTGCTCAAATCAGGAGAATCATTAATAATAACATGTAATCTGTTAATTGCAGATGAACTAAAATTATTTAAAAACCTGATATTGAATTTCATCTCACATTCTGGAAACATAAATACTATGGTATTTTCTCCATTAAGAATAAAGAAAGAAAGGAAAGAAGGAAAGATGGAAGTGAGGGAGGGAAGGGTAAAAGGAGGGAAGGGTAAAAAGAGGGAAGGGAGGGAGAAAGGAAAGAAGGGGCAGGTTGTCTTACCTTCACAATCTTATAATCTATTTGAGATAAAAAAAAAAAAAAAACACACCTGAAAATAAAAATCAGGAACAAAGCAACACAGTCACATGCCACAATCAGCTGATATGTTATTTCACTAAACAGGCTGAAAAGTAAATAACCATTTCGTGTTTGTGGAATTGTTTATCAGCTCTTATCAGGTGCCAAAATGTATGTCAATATCAAATAAAGAGCAAGGAACCTGGAGAAAGAATTGAGGACAGCTGGAACCAGTCATCGGAAAGTGGTTCTCTACTGATTTCAATGAAACTCAAGGTTATCTTTAATGTCTTCAGGTCTCTCTTTTTGTTTTGTTTTGTGTACCTTTTCTACTTTTTTCCCACTTTAGTCTTCTTCTCCAGCAATAAAAGCCAGTAGGCCTGTGTGGTTTTGATGTAGCACAAAAAAAGACAAAAAAATTTTGAGTTTGAATCTCACCTGTGCCATTCCTAGTTGCTCTTGGGCTGGACAGTTAACTTCCTTTCATCTCCATTTCCTCACAGGTCAGAGGACATGACAGTGCCAACCTCACAGAGTGACAATGAGGGAAACAGCAGTCAAGAAACCAGCACCGGACACAGGGTAGGCACGAAACCAGTGGTGCCCATTGTTCTTTCCCTTTACAAAAAGGATAAAGACAGTAGCCTTTGCTTTAAAGCAGTGCTGCTCAAACTTTGACATGTATACAAAGCATCTAAGGATTCTGATTCAGTATGTCTGGGGTGGGGCCTGAGATTCGGCATTTCCAATATTGCTGGTCCTGGGACTGCGTTTTTGAGAAGTAAAGTTTTAGAGGTAAAAACATGGACACGGTCAAAGGAGAAAGATCAATGTGTAACCAACATTTACAAAATCCCTACCATATGCTTAGAAATGTATCCAGTAGTGGGGCGCCTGGGTGGCTCAGTCAGTCAAGCATCTGACTTTGGCTCAGGTCCTGATCTCCTGGTTTGTGAGTTTGAGCCCCACATCGAGCTCTCTGCTGTCAGTGCAGAGCCCACCTCAGATCCTCTGTCTCTCTCTTTCTGCCTCTCCCAAACTCCCTCTCTGTCTGTCTGTCTCTCTCTCAAAAATAAATAAATAAACTTAAAAAAAAAAACTAAAAAAAAGAAATACATGCAGTGGATATATATGTTTAATCCTCAAAATAACTCTGAGAAGTAGGTTTTATTACTATTTGACAGAGCCGGAAGTTGAGGATCAGGTACACTAGCTCATAGGAGATCTTTGTAATTCTAAAGCTCACATTGACTATACACCTTGAGAGAGGACAGAAGATCAGACAGATCAACAGAAGGAGGTAAGGACACATGAGTCTAAGTGGGAGAGAACAGCCAAACAGGGGTGGGCAGCAGTGACCTGTAGAGGGAAAAATGAAGGGACTTCTGGGACTTGTGAGTGTATTTAATGGTGAGAGCAGAGATAAGAGTGCAAGTTCAGTACCCTTTACTGTCCCTCTGTCTCCCATACTCCTTCAAAAGCCAGCATAGCTGCTGTTCAAGATTCAACCCTTCACCTTTTCTGTCAAATCATCATTGACAAAACACTAGTGCAACGATCACCTTCCACGTGGTGCAGGGGTGGATCTGGACCAACTTCACCTCTCCTAGTTCTTTCTTTCTTTTTTTTTTTTTTTAACATTTTTTTTTCTTTTTAAAATATTTGTTTATTTTTGGGTAAAACACAAGTGGGGGAGGGGCAGAGAGAGGGGGAGAGAGGATCTGAAGCGGGCTTTGCGCTGACCGGCTGACAGCAGCGAGCCTGGTGTGGGGCTGGAACTCAAGAACAGTGAGATCATGACCGGAGCTGAAGTCGGAAGTTCAACCGACTGGGCCACCCAGGTGCCCCTCTCCTAGTTATTTCTATGGTTACCAAGATAAGAAAGAAAATTCAAAGAGAAGGTCAAAAGGAGGACAATCAAGTACTGCACTTCTGAAGGGACCTTTCCAACCACCAAGTTTAGCGAACAGTTCATATCTAATCTAAAGTTCAACATTGCCCTAGCAAACACAAGCTGGAGCCAGAGGAATGAGTCTATGAATATAACGAGGTCTAGCAGGTGACATTCATATGACAAGAAAAACGTACTGCCATAAATGTCTTATTGTAAGGCAGCAAGTGTTGAAGTGTTTAGGTTCCATAAAGTGCGGACTCTATCTAGGGCAGACCCCCAAAATAGAACTATTTCAATAAACTCTAACCTAAATTGACCTAAACTGGTAAATTTCTTTAAAAGTTTTCATGACACCTATAATCATTAAATGCCAAGAACTAAAATGATGTGTTTTAGTACAGTACCAGCTCCCTTCATTGAGGGTGTTGGACTGGAGAGGAATTGCATTGAATGAGTCTGCCGCCTTGTCTTCAATGGATAAGATCTGGGTAAATGATCCCCAGGCCAATCTTGATCAAGAGACCAAAATAATACCAGGAAAATGGTAAAAGGAAATGGTCGAGAGAAAAGCAGAACCAGCTTTCTGACAAGGGAAACTAACATGTATTTAGTACCATCTACATATGTTAACTTTATTTCATCTTCACAAACCTGTGAACTAGGTAGTGATATGCCCATTTTATAGATACTAGGATTGAGGTGGAGATAAATTCACTAACTTGCTCTTGGTCATACTACTGGCAAGTGGTATAGTCCAGATTTTAAAAGAAAAAAGACAGTGCTCTCACAGAGGGTATGGAGATTGTGGTAGAAAGTGGTGATTTGCCTCCCTATATCGATTCTCTTCTCCCTTCACAGAATCCCAATTTTTACCTGAGAGCACTGTTACTTGGAATAAAAGTCTGTTTCCGAAACTTTTGCAGCTAATTGTGGCTGTATGTCTAAAGTCTGGACAGTGAGAGGTAAGTGGAAAGGTTACATGGGACTTTGGGAAGTATTAACAGCCATCTCTCCAGTGTGGTCAGCCTGACTCATTGGCCTCTCTTCCGAGTCCCTGATTCATAGTGGTCAGGACACTCCCAGTTGGACCGAACTCTAGCTGTGAACTCCATCATCACTAGCTGAAACCTTTACCCTTCCTCAGCCCCAACTTAATTCTTGCCTGCCCACCCCTCCCACCACCACCCACCCTGCTGGGGATAATGCTCATCTGCTCCTCTGAGCTCCCCACTGTGAAAAGCCAGTAGTGGATGCCACATGCATACCAAGGACCCTTATTCCTATCTAGCTTCGCTGAAACTCACCAGGGTTCACAGCTGGTTCTTGATGCCCGATCACACCTCCCTCCTAAACCTCTATAGGATTGGAGCCCAGCTCTGGATCCCAATGAGCTGGCTTGGGTGTTCATTGTCTCCTGGCTGCTGCGGGCTCAGTTTCCAGGGCCAGCCCATGGTATGCCTCACCTCCTCACAAACACACCTCTCTGCTTTACAGTCTTGGGCCTGAGAACGTCTAGAACTAGTGATTCCTGCTTTTCCCCTTCAAATCAGATCCCCTTTAGCCACTGATGCCTGCATGAAATAAACTGAACTTTGTTTCATGCCACCAATCCACCCTCAACAAGATATTATCAAGCTGTATGCCTTCCACTGAGCAAAACACCACATATGCTTCCTAGTTGGTATATTCCCGGCCAGGAAGTCAAAATCCGTCTCAGCTCAAAATGTTCCCTCGTTTCTTAGTGTTATCATTCAGAATGCCATTCTGTGAGGGAAAGAGGGAGCAGGGACAGAAACCCTTCTATGATAATTAAATATACCTAGCCTCTCTATATTTTATATTATATATATATATATGTATGTAATATATACTTACAACTGATTTAATTATGTAATAACTATTATATAATTATGTTAATATATAATATATTACAATTAATTACATATAATTATATCTATAATTAACATATATAATAATAATACTAAAGTCAGTTTTAAATAATAGAAGTTTGCCTAAAATCTGACCATTATTTTCTAGTCTCTTGTCAATGGATGTGAAAATGTATTCTAATGTAAAGATTCCAATTAGCTCAAGAAAGTCACTAGGAGACACAAGCTGGCAAAAGATCTAATTTAAGAGCATTGTCTAAGTTGCAGCATGCAATGCCATACTTAAATTTGTTTTCAATTAAACAAGGAGGCATAAAGGGCCGCTTGAAAGGTAATCTTTGTCTCATCACCATCAACAAAGATCTGGCTCTCAAGTACAAGTTTCCAGGGATGGCTCACAAGGAAAACTAATACAGGGAAGGAAGGATATTAGTAGAGTTTACTGTTAATTATTTTAAACAATTTCAAAATCCTTAATTGCATTTGAGAGTAGAAAACCAACGGGGAAATGAATCTTTCTTTCCACCGGTCTACTAGTGGAGTCAGAAGGTGACATTATTGATCTGGAGTATACAAGAGAAAAAGGGTTGCAACTCCATTTTGGACATGCATAATTTCATTTAGCATAATGTTGCTCTGAAACTCATCTTCCAGGACTCTCTAGAAGACAGAAAGAGAAAAAAAATGAAATTGACTAGGGAAGCATAACTCCCCTGTGGATATTAAGGTAGACCCTTATTAACTGTAGAACTAGGTACAGAAGGACATTCTGTAAGAAATTTTCAGCAAGAAAAAAGTAGGACCAGGATTTCTTTTATGTTGATATAATACAGATCTTGCCTTAAATGAGGATCTTAAAGGAGAATCAGTCTGTGATGACCTAACAAAATACATTTTTTTAGTTACTAAAATGATTACTCTGGGAAATTTTCTTGAGTCTCTTGAACATTTAGGCACTGCTTCATTGCAGCCATTGCTGTTGGGACGCACCTCTGATATAGCAGGTATCATCACAGTGTAATGATTTTAGCTTATCTGGCTCCTAACTAAGATTATAAACTACTTGGGGTCAGGGACTATTTTATCTTTGGATTTTCAGTATGTGGAATGGGGCCTGCCAGTGTATATTGAATTAATTAGTAAGTTTATTCCATAAATTAGTAGTACAAGACAAATATAAGGTCAACACTTCTACCAATGGGATGATTTGGAAAGAAATGATGATGAGAAAACTAAAACCTGTCTCCTTTAGTATTTTCTCTAAGAGAGAATCAAACATAGCAAGTGGGATCATCTGTTCATGACTTTTAAAGGCACATTTTCAGGAACACAATTCACTGGAAGAAAAGACCACTTTCACATATAATCATGGTGTCAGTTTTGCAAAGTCTGTTGGTAATTTAAACACTGCTTCTTGCTATTTGGGTTTTTTGAAATACATCAGTAATAGGACTCTCCAGAGAGAAAGAGACTTCTAAGGAAATGGCTCATGTGATTATGGAGACTGGCAAGTCCAAATCTGCAGTGTGGACTGACAGGCAGAGAAACCTAGGAGGACTTTCTGTGCAGATAAATTCCAAAGACAGTCTGCTGAAGAATTCCCTCTTATTTGTGGAAGGGTCAGTCTTTTTGCTCTATTCAGGTCTTCAACAAATTGGATGAGGCCCACTCACATTACAAAGAACAATCTTCTTTACTGATTAAAAATATTAATCTCATCCAAAAACACCTTCAAGAAACACACAGAATAATGTTTGACCAAGTATCTGGTCACCCCACAGCCCAGTCAATTTGACAGAGAAGATTTACCATCATAACAGGAATGTGGCAGTGTTCACTGTTTATTAGTCTGCATATTGTAGGTTTGGCGTAAATGTCAACTGAATAGACTATTGCTAGTTTTGTGTAATTGTGCATAGCATAGGCTTTTGCTTCATAGAGACCTGAGTTTCAGCCCCTTTTACGCTAATCTATCTGGGTGACACTTAGTATGTTATCTCAAGATTGCACACTTCAATTTCCTCGTTTGTATTTTAGAAATAAAAAAATAAATAATAATAGTAATGATTAGTACCTACTTCATGAAGTCATTATAAGGATTAAAATCAAATGCATGTAAAGCACTTAGTTCAGTACTAAGCATAGAGTAAGAGGTCAATAAATGTTCACTATTGTTCCAGTTATTTCCACATGATTTTCTCCCCTAATTGAATGATCAATTTCTCTAGACAGAGAATTTAGTTTTAATCTCTCTCAATCACCCTCCATGCCTAATCCATCATATACATCTGATAAGTATTAATGGGTTTAATTGGTCTCAGATTCTATGACTTGCCTTTTATGAAGAGAATGCTAGGGGCAAGACTACATTTTAATAACAGAATTTGTGTTCCTGTTTTTTTAAAGAAACAAATGTGGAAAATATTTCATATGCTATTGAAGTAGCAGGGGAAGCTAGACAAAATCCATGAAGCAGAAATAAGCTCTCAACAGGCTCTGGTGAAAAAAGATAAGGTCCTTCAAAGGAATAAATGTATTTATAAATGGAAAGTTCTGGAGCACACGTGTAGCATTCCACAGGCACATAAGTAAATTGGTGTGAGTTCTATTTGAAGAAACTCCAGATTATTTTGAAGCAAATTCAAGATATCATATCATTTCTTCTACATATATTTCAATATGCATCTTTGGGGGGGGGGGAAGGACTTCCTGTTTAAAATCACCTCAGTACTATCAGTCTCTCCCAAATCAGGAAAAATTCCCTAATACTATAAATGCCTAGTGCTCACATTTTCCTTGTTTAAAACATTTTAAAAAATGGTTTGTTCAAATCTAGATACAGACAAGGTCCATATATTGTTATTAATTGCATTTTATTGGGGTTTTTTCCTTTTATTTTATGTTGAAGAAAAATGTCACAGTCCCACAAACGGCCTCACTGTCTCGATTTTGCTAATTGAATATCCATGGACTCATTGAACACATTCCTTTAGCCTGTGTATTTTCTGTAAATTAAACTCTAAGATGGTCATTTTTTAAGATTTTTTTCGCCTTTCTTTCTTTCTTTCTTTCTTTCTTTCTTTCTTTCTTTCTTTCTTTCTTTTTGCTAGGGGACAAACTACCTCCTAGATATTAGTATACTTCCATCAGAATGTATACATCTGGTTGTCTCCCTGGGATGCGAGCGGGCATTATTGAGGTATGCCTCTATAATGACATTCTCATTCTATCATTTCTTCCTAACTTTTTGGCTATAATATTATAAAAGAGAAACCTTCCTTCATTACTATTAGGTCATTGTGAGGTACAGGTCATAATTGGGCCGTCAATGATTGAAACTATAGTTTCATTACAATTTTAATAATTAAATGTTATAAGTTTGACATTATATTGCAGAATCAATCATTTCTCACCACTGTCAGCTGCTGGATTGTGTCTGTAGTCTGTGTAGTACACATTTATATCATGAAATAAACACTCATTTTCAATTAAGGTTGATGAAAAAATGTGGTACCTCGTTTTTAAAGATGATCCACCAAAATTTAATCTATACCCCTAAAATTGATTATTTACTTTACAATAATGTTTTACTCTGAATAAAGACATAATGAATGTACTCATCTTTTTATTTCTCAAAAGAACAAAGGACTTGATTATGTCTATTGTTCTTTATTGCCACATTCCTTTCTAAAGATTGTAGTAACTTACAGTGCCATTAAGAATGAGTTCATAATTTCACTTCGATGTTGACAATTGTTATAATAAAAAGTTAAACTTTTTGGGGGTGTTAACTTTATAATAAAATTAACTTTATAATAAAAAGTTAAACTTTCTGGGTGGCTCAGTCCATTAAGCATCAGACCCTTGATTTTAGCTCAGGTCATGATCTCAGTTCGTGAATTCAAGCCCTGCATCCAGCTCCGTACTGGCATTGCAGAGCCTGCTGGGATTGCCTCTCTCTCCCTCTCTCTCTGATCCTCCCCCACTCATGCTCCTGCTCTCTCTCTCTCCCTCTCTCTCTCTCTCAAAAATAAATAAATAAGCTTAAAAAAATGTTCTAAGTTAAACTTTTTTGCTATATTAGTTGATATAAAATGCTATCTTAAAGTTGCTTTCACTGGCATTTTTCTTTTATTACTATCAAGGATGAATGTTAGTTCCCATGTAGTTTCCATGTTGCTTACTAACTGTAGTTCCTCTTAGGTAGAAGGGATATTTTTCTCGAATTTTTAAAAGACATGTCTGAATAACATAACTATACAATAGGAGCACGGAATTGCAGAATCTGGTGAATTCTTTTCACAATTTGGCTTCCTAGGAATAGATATAAATATTTCTGATTTTTACTTTTTTGGAAAGTTGGGCTGATTATACTTTAACTGCAAAAGAAGGTTGTTCAGTGAGTTTATATACTTCAAATGTTATGAAAAAGAGAGTATCGGGGTGCCTGGGTGGCTCAGTCAGTAAAGCGTCCAACTTCGGCTCAGGTCATGATCTCACGGTTTGTGATTTCGAGCCCCGCATTGGGCTCTGTGGTGACAGCTCAGAGCCTGAAGCCTGCTTTGGATTCTGTATCTTCTCCTCTCTCTGCCCCTCCCATGCTCCTGCTCTGTGTCCGTCTCTCAATAATAAATAAACGTTAAAAAAAATTTTTTTTAAAGTAGAGTATCTAGTCATTATTTTAAATATTTTTTAAAGTATGACTTTAAAATATAAAGGTAGCATTACAAAAAGAAACGTTACTCCAAAAGCAATCCTGAATCTTATTACACTCAGTTATATCACTGAACTTGGGATCAGGAATTTTCTCTGAATAACAGAACTATTTGCCTCTTATATTCCTATTGGCGCGGGGGGTGGGGGGGTGGGGGGTGGAAGAGAATAGATATAAGTTAAAAGTTCCTTAAAAACCAATTCTTATGAAAAAAATCTATTTATTTAGCAAATAGTAATTAGTACATTGGGTTTCTTGACGATGGAAGCAGGGAGTACTGTTTTGAGAAAGAAGCTTCCCTGAGGGTTTGAATAAATGATGACATATTCTCCTGTTTTTTTGTTTTTTGTTTTGTTTTTTTGTTTTCTTTTTTTTGTTATTGTTGTTTGATTTTTGTTTGTTTGTTTGTTTTTTCCATCAGAAAACCCAGAGGATTTAACAACCAATCGTGTGAACACCCAGATACAAGTCAGCGTGGTGTCTGCTTTCCTGAGAAACTGACTTTCCAAGCTGGACCCTGGTCCTGGCCTAATTCAGAGAAGCAAGAAGAGGAGAAGGCTCTGAAGAAGACGTGCACAGAGTAGCTGGCTGGACTTGGCTGCAGGTTAGATAGACCTCGTGTACTCAAATTAACTATTTAAATTATTTAACTTAACTATTAAATTATATTAAATATTAAATTAAACTATAAATTATAAACTTAACTAATTTAAATTATTTAAATTAACTATTAAATTATTTAAAACTGACAGGGATTTTTGCTTAAACATTTTGGTTTCGCAATCTCCTTGAACCGGAGACAAAATCACAGTGAGAGAATGCCCAGGTGACAATGATTTTGCAGAATATTTTATATCTCTAATGGATTTTACTTCTAGGAAATTTACGTCAATTGTTTTCCCTAGTTTATGGTGGACTTTTCTTCTTTTAATTGGCACCTTAGTGCCCGATTAAATAATGAGCAATTAGAATAGCAATAACATATAATTAACTTTTGAAAACTAGTGAATGTATCAAAGGGTTAGGCATTAGGAAATCCTAATTTTAAACCTAGCTTGTCAATGATGCCCTCTATCTCCATGCTTACTATTTCTTCCATTTCTGAAACTAATGTAAACCTGGAAATTATGTCAAAATAAATAGTAGCCAGAAGTTCCATAATCACTCTTTTAAGTAGCACATGGATAAGGAGATATTCTCAAAGAATGGGAAATAAATTTGTCCTCTGGGTGTTAAACTGAAAATTAACCCTGAGATGCACCTTTCAGAAATGAAATAGCCTGCCACATAATTAACATAGTAAAGGTAAGAAAGGTAGAGAAACATGGTCTGCCACAAAA
Organism: Felis catus; assembly: GCF_018350175.1. Lineage (NCBI taxonomy): Eukaryota > Metazoa > Chordata > Mammalia > Carnivora > Felidae > Felis > Felis catus. Next base: position 84,286,073 of record NC_058376.1, on the reverse strand, counting down.
TACAGGAAAACGAGATTCACCGTGTAATGTTTGCAGAGCCCAGTTAATTTGTCTTGAAGAAAGGAAACCAAGCCAGCTTCTAAGTATCGGGTCTGCCTGGTAGGTTTTTCCTTAGAGCAGAAATGCGTGCTTGGGCTCTCTTAACGTAATGCCATTAAATTTAAGTCCCTTACAAGTACCTCATCTTCTAAGCTTATGCCCCTCAAGGTATAAGCTAATAGTTTAGATTCTTCTGGGGTTTCAGTTCAGAGAATAAACGGAAAAAAAATTAAACAGTAGGTTCCCTGATCCCTAAAGGTTTGATTTCTCATTGTAAATTAATAAAGTACCTTTCTGGTTTCATATGTCAGTCCTCTGGGAGGTTTGCAAAATTGAGCATCCCCATTTTGATCAATTTCAAAATTAAAACTATATATATTTCTTTCTTTTTGAGAGGGTACAAGCAGGAGAAGGGCAGAAGGAGAGGGGGACAGAAGATCCCAAGGGGGCTCTGCCCTGATAGCAGTGAGTCTGACTGGGGCTTGAACTCATGAACTGTGAGATCATGACCTGAGCTGAAACCAAGAGTCGGTCACCTAACCCACTGAGCCACCCAGGCTGATCAATTTCAACTATTGATGAAACATTTTCCAATCTGTGGTATTTGGAGCAGGCTCTATGGTAAGTTAGTTCTCTAAGTCTTCACCAAGTAATCCCCTCCACATCGATGAATATCAAGCAAACCTTTTCTTTTCCAAAATGTCTACACCCCTACTAGTGAGCATGGTGCACTCCAGGTCACACTTCAGCTACAGAATGTAAACATAATGGCGGATGCATAGGGATGACATCCAGAAGTTAGCTTTTCTTTCTCCTTCAGGTGAAACAGATCTCACTTGCTCCATCTCCTTTGAACTATACAGTGGCAAATAGAGCTCCTTCCACATCTGAGGACCTCCATAACAGGTGTTAAAATGATGGCTACTCTTGTGCATGGTTGATTCTCTCACAAAGGATAAGAGAAAGCTTGCCATTCTTGGAGTATTTTCATGACTGTGTGCATGGAACATTTAGTCTCAGAGTATGGCCCTAAAGACAGTAGAACTGCCCACAACTTGGGTGACTTGTTTCTTAATAGACACTCCTCAGATTCCGGCGGGGGTGGGGTGGGGGAATCAAAGCAAAGAAATGAAGATAACACCATCATCACCAGTTAAGGCCCTCTCCAGGGTACCCACTAGAGATTCGGCCCTCCCCTTCCAGGTCCCTTCTGTCTTCCATCAGGGTCCCAGGGGATCCCCACGGCCTCCTTTCTCCGGCCCTCGGCAACCACGATAGCTCCTCCCTTAGCTGCTCCCCACCAATCCCAATCTCCCTGCGTAGTGAAGAATAACTCCAGGTTTAGGTGTGTTCCTACAACTCCTGAGCTCAGATTCTGCCCACAGCCACCTTAAACCTGTGGAAAGGAGACCATGTGGTCGGCTGCATCCCTTCCTAAATGCTACTGAAAGTCCCAGAATTAACCATCACCGTAGAGCTGTGTGTCCACAGCCTTAAGGCTCCAGGTGTTGCTCAGGGCCCAGGAGAGATAATATCTTATTCCTGCTGCTGCTTTGGGGTGAGGTTGTTTGGTGCTGCTACAGGATACTTCTCTATTGGTCCCAGGGGTTTCAAATAGAGCCAGAGCCCCACTGTGAACTGGAACGTTACAGCAAGAGATAGGCACAGGCTGCTGTCCCAAAAAGCCAGAGTGAGGCCTCCACTGAGAAAACTTCTTGGCCCCGCCCCTGGTGCCGAACATACCTGCCAGAGTTCTTCCTGCTTATTCCCTGAGTGCCACATAGGGATGAAATGTACTATTTCTCCACATCATTTCTGCTTTCCTCTAGTCAGATTTTCTTGTTTGGGTGTGTGGATGTGGCATATCCAATTCTGGAAGGCTTGTCACGTTTTGTTAAATAAAAGCGAACTTTGTAGTTGGCAGATTTGTTGATTTATGTGTCGGTGCTGAGTAACTGCCTTTAAAAGATACATAGCGCTGTTATAACAGCATTCAACTTTTCTTTAATACTAAGGATGGGGGTTGTTTAAGTGACATGGACATTTTTGTATGCTAAATTGGAGGCTACATTTTTATCAGAAATGGAGAAAGACACATGACACAGAAGTAGAGAAGCAGAGTCTAATGCCAGTGGTTTTCAGCCTTTGGTATTAGGACTTTGGACACTAAAATAATATCAGAATAAAGTATACAGTTTAAAAGTTTATAAAAATGTTACTTTTGTAACTTTCAATTTTTGGTTACGCTGAATACCAAGGTTGCTATAATTGGGAAGCCAGTAATAAAATGAATAAAATAACTTTTACCTCTAGAGAGATGACTGCAAATACAACATTGGCTAAATCAGTGAATATATTCACTTGTTTGCAGAATGATGCAAAGTAATACCCATCATCCTGGTACTTACATGCTTATTATTATTGCTGGGACTCAGGAGAACAATATTCTCACAGCTTCAAGGTAAATATTAAAAATATTGTGAAATTTAAAATTCACCGTACAAGTTGTCAGACATAGAGCACAGAATTCCAAAGCTATTCACACTGGAAAGTTAACATCAAAAGTCAGCTGGAGGGGCACTTGGGTGGCTCAGTCGGTTTAAGTGTCCAACTCTTGATTTTGTCTCAGGTCAGGATCTTGCAGTTTGTGGGATCAAGCCCCGTGTTGGGCTGTGTGCTCGCAGCACAGAGTCTGCTTGGGATTCTCTCTCTCTCTCTCTCTCTCTCTCTCTCTCTCTCTCTCTCTGCCCTCACCCTGCTCACACTCTCTCTCTTTCAAAATAAATAAATAAACTTTAAAAATCAGCTGGATTTCTCCATTTGTGTGTGTGTGTACACTGTAGAAATTAAGAGCAGGACTTTTAGCTTGAGGGGGACCTGGGTTTGAATCCTGACTCTGATACTCCCTAGGTGGGTGATCTTGGGCCAGTAGCTTAACTTTCATGGACTTATGTGAATTTTCCAACCTACAAAATGAGAACGATAATACATACATGTCTGCTAAGAGTCAAAATATTTAACTAACTGGTACAGCTTGGGAACAACTGGTACAGCTTGAGCACCAACTGGTCAGATAGACTTTGGCCTTGGCCCTGGAGCAAGGTCCTGAAGAGCTCCTACTGTGCCCAGTGTTACCTCTTCAGTTTCTACATTTAAAAAGGGCAAGGCTGAGTGACCCCAGAAGAGCTGGGCAACCACAGAAACATGGTTGAGAGGGCATTTGGGGAATTTAGGGCACAACTCTTCACAGTCCACTATGGAAGTATTTCATATGTCTGTATGAAATATGTTTTAAGGACCAGTTAAAGGACAAGTTTGGCCATCTGGCTGTGTATCCTCATTATGCAGAATTAATGTGAGGATTAAATGATATAATATAGGTAAAATACTCAGCATGTATTAAGTTCAATAAATGGTAGCTATAAAATAATAATAATAATAATAATAATAATAATAGTGCCATAATGGGAATAAAATAATACCAAACTCAGGATTACAGTGAGAATTAAATAAGAAAACATGTTATTTAGTTCAAGGCTTGGCTCTTAGTAAGTTCTTAACATATAGTAGGCATTGTTACTGTTGTTCTTATTTCTTTTACTATTAGTGTTATTATGTAATGTGTGGTGTGGGGGCTAAACTGGGTGCAGTGGATTAAAAGACCCACAGGATCAAGCAAATATTGCACATATCAAAGCTTTAAATGATGACTGCACTCAGGTTATAAGGTTGTGGGAAATAATATGAAAAAACTGGTGAATAATTTTAGGAAAAAAAAGAGTAACTCTTACAAAACATCTTCTGAGAATATATGTAGTTTGTCAAACAGGACAAAAGAAAATTAAATTCATAAATATAATTGCATTTGACAAATTGTTTACTATAAACCCAGACAGCAACATGTAAAAGGAAGTAACAAAATGATTGAATCAATTCTAACATACTAGAAGCAACTTAAATTTTTTTTTTAATTTTTTTTTCAACGTTTATTTATTTTTTGGGGGACAGAGAGAGACAGAGCATGAACGGGGGAGGGGCAGAGAGAGAGGGAGACACAGAATCGGAAACAGGCTCCAGGCTCCGAGCCATCAGCCCAGAGCCTGACGCGGGGCTTGAACTCACGGACCGCAAGATCATGACCTGGCTGAAGTCGGACGCTTAACCAACTTTGCCACCCAGGCGCCCCAAAGCAACTTAAATTTTAATTTTTATTGGTAATTTAAAATTTGATGGTATATTGTTTCCATTTCTGGAAGTTTATATCAGACATAAATCATATTTTTGGCTAAATTAGCAAACAGGTAATGATTTTTTCCTTAAATACACCAGCTCAAATCTTGAGAGCCTTCTGAAAGCTTTCTCAGACTATGTGATTTAATAGTTTCTCAGACGGTGGTTATGCAAAATGAAATAGCTACTTTAAAATCATCTGCCTGTTCTTCCTAAAATCGACATTCAAAACAGGGTAATTTAATAGATTTTGGGTTTGTGGGTTTTGAGCCTCAATTGTGTCTTGGCACTCAATAGTAAATCAATTAATTACCAAATTGCTATCTCATTTTACAATGATCTTAAAGACTCCAGTGAACAGTTAGTGGTCTAGCGGTTTGGAAAATGTGGGTGAGATGAAGTGAAACTCTATTGAACTTACTGACAACTGAAATTAACAGTATTTTCTTCTTAGTGACTATTTCAGGATGATACAAAGGTCAACCAAATTATTTTTTGTTACTCCATAAGGTAACAATATTCACCATTGTTCTACAGGAGGTTTGTCTGAGAACATCAACCACCTAATGAAGCCCAGAGCCGAACTGAGGGTCTTACTCTCAATTGTGATTCAAAGTTATGTTTTTCTCATTTTGATGATAAGCTCAAAGCTAATTATTATTAGTCAATATCATACCACAAGTTCTGCTACAGCCTTAAAGGGATTTTTCCACTCAAACAATCTTTTTAAAAAAAGCTTTTTAATGTTTATTTATTTTTATAAAGAGACAGAGTGTGAGTGGGGGAGGGGCAGAGAGAGGGAGACACCGAATCTGAAACAGGCTCCAGGCTCTGAGCTGTCAGCATAGAGCCCGAGGCGGGGCTCGAACTCATGAACCGTGAGATCATGACCTGAGCCAAAGTCAGACGATTGACTGACCCACCCAGGCACCCCTCAAGCAATCTTGAGAGAACCGAGGTTGCTACCACCTAAACTCTGTTTAAACAGAATTTTTTTTTTAATTGTACTCGCAGTAATCAGACTGTACTTCATTATTAAATAAACAGTGTGCATATGTAATTTTCTGGCTTCTGCTGATTCACTAGCTTTCAAAAGGTTCACTCTATGTGGAGGACGAAATAAAGGCAATTGCTTGCAGAGGATGCTGAAACCAATTGGGGCTATAGAGAAAAAAAGGTGAGAGCAAGATATTGAAGAGCTACTCTTATCCACAAAGATGATATCGTTGAAGGCAAAAGTATAGAGAAGTAACACTGACTTTGAACACTCCCCCACACACACTGTGTATCCACAAAGGATATATCTTTTACGCCATAATTATTTTCTCTGCTTATTGGGGGGAAAACCTGCTATTTATTAATAATTAATTGGTTATGAAGAAAACTTCCATATTAGTTGCAAGAATGTATAATGTTTAATAGTGTGATTATTGCATCACAGGTAAATTGCATATTTCTGTAAGTAGCCAAATGTAATTTAATTAAATATACTTTAACTCTTCGTCTAACATTTAATCAATAGAAATTCAAGCCAGGTGAATAAAGAGGAATTAAAGAGCAGGCTATACTTGCTCAGCTCTGATAATTATTCTTAATAATGTTAAATAAAATATTAATATTTAAAAATCATCCAAGTTATATTAGAACAGGTGACTGATAGCAGCAAATGCCCCACTTTGAAGAATGCAAGTACTTTTTGACATTCTCCCAGGTTGGATTCAATGATGCATCTCCTTCGACTCTGATCTGAGGGCCAGGGAGAAGTTGGGAACTAGGTTTCTGAGGAAGGGCTGAGGGACAAGAGGAAGAATGGAAATCCAGGAAGAAGAGAATTCCAGGTTTCAACTGGAGACAAATCCCATCTATATGTTCTACAAAGAGCCCCAATGAGAACTGTTAAGATTCTGAGACACTCGTATGTCCATGATCTGGCCTCAAATAAGAACAGGTTCTTTTTGGTACTGACCCACTGCACCTACTCTGCTGCTGAGAAGCATAAGATCTTGTTTAGGAGTTGGTAATAGAGTAATCATTTTAGGGAAGCTATAGGACAATATTAAAACTACAACCTAAGTACCGCATCAGAGTTTAAATAGCAACTTGATAAAACCCAAGAGATGGAGCAAAATTGAGTGCAACCTAAAAACTGGCATTTCTCCCAGTATACCATTTAATTAATTAACATGGAGAAAATTTTGCATTTTCTTGTCTGACATATCAAAACAACTCAATAAAGTAAAAACAAGATGCTATTCAGAATTCTAATGCAATTTTGTGGAGCTCTCACATTCATTAATTACGGAGTTGGATGAAGGCCCATTAATTAGAATTCAGATTCACATTTTCAAGGTTAAGTTGTATTTGCATCTTCCTATACAGGTACATAAATAAAAACAACATATATAAAATAATAATGAGGGGTGCCTGGGTGGCTCAGTCAGTTAAGCCTCTGACTTTGGCTCAGGTCATAATCTCACAGATGGTGGGTTTGAGCCCTGCATTGGGCTCTGTGCTGACAGCTCAGAGCTTGGAGCCTGCTTCAGATTCTGTGTTTCCCTCTCTCTCTCTGCACCTCCCCTGCTCATACTCTGTCTCTCTCTCAAAAACAAATAAACATTAAAAATAAAATAAAAAATTAATAATACTGAGTAGGGGCACCTGGGTGGCTCAGTCAGTTGAGCATCTGACTTCAGCTCAGATCATGATCTCACAGTTCATGGGTTCGAACCCAATGTCAGGCTTTTCACTGACAACTCAGAGCCTGGAGCCTGCCTCGGATCCTCTGTCCCCCTCTCTCTCTGCCCATTAGTTCATGCTCTCTCTCCCTCTTTCTCTGCCCCTCCCCTGCACATGCTTGCCCACTCTTAAAAATAAACATTAAAAAAATAATATAAGTAAAATATGCACATATATGTATGTGTTTGAAAAGTTGTTTATCTTCCCTGTTTTGATTGTGAGTGTTTTTTTTCCTCTTTTTTCCCACACTACAGTGGAAAGTCACAGACTGGTGTATTTAACAGTAATCTCCTCTTTGTTTACAGTGATAATATTGACCCACCATTAGATGTTTGAATTGAATTTCTGGTCATTTCATGCTCATGATTCCACTGAGTTACCTGCTCTTTCTTGTCCTACTTTGGAGCTGAAAGTGCAAGCTATGGTCATGGGACAAGTTTTCCTGTGTGTAAAGCTAACAACCACTTCTGAGGTTTGAGACTACAATTTTACATTCATTAATAATTCTGGATAAAAATCAAGTGAGCTAGTAGAACATACACACATCACCTTCCCATGTCTTCATATGCATGCATAAACACACACACACACACACACACACACACACACACACACACGGACAACAACATTACTCCTGCTTTGTACAGATAAGCTGCAATCTTCTTTTCTGCAGACAGGATGTTTCTTCATGCAAGGTCACTAAGTGTACATATGTTGATTGGCAAGAAATATTGCTCCATCTAGAAAAGTGACCACTGACTCAGAGGATCTGGTCAGTGAACAAGCAGGTCTTAAGTTGGAGGTGACAGAACTAAGAAATTTCTAAACTTTAACTTCCTATGGACCTTCTTTACTCTATTTACCTGTAATGTCCTACATAGGTACAGTCAGTAAATCTCTGAATACTCTCAACATATATTATTTTCATATTATATTCAAGATGACAAATATAAAAGTGTGCCACTTTTAACAACTTAATTCTAAGACAGTACCCCAGGTCTTAAACTATGAACTCCTTGAGGGCGAGTATGTGGAACTGTTAGCCCACAGGCACCTTGCACAACAGCTAACATTCCCTGAATGTTCAACAAATATTTGTTGAATAACTGAATGGTGACAGAAGAGGTGAGGGTGGAGGAAGAGAGCCAGAATCTAGCCTCTGGATCAGAATAGCAAAGCCACTGGTATAATTTTGTGAATGGACCTTCTAAAACTGTCAACAGACTGATTGTAATGACAGATTTACAATAGCTTAGTCTAGGAATTCTCTAGAGGAAATCAATTTATTTCACTGGAATAGCAACAATAGTCTGTGAAGTCTTTGATTAAATCAATATTGTGCAGGATAACACCACTTAATTCATTTTTTCTTCTCTCCTAGTGAGTCATCTTAGTTTATCTCCCTTGAACTCATAAAAATTCAATTTACTATTCTAGAACATTCCCTGATTTCTTCACTGGTCACTTAAAAGTTAACATTTTACAGGCTAGGTGGTCAAGCAAATGAATATTTGAGTTCTTCAACTTCACAAACTGTGTCCCTGCCCTACAGAAGAATACTGTGTCACAGGGAGGACAGACATTAAGCAGATTGCAGTAAAAACTTACATGGTTACCAGCGTGCAAAGTATTTGCACAGGTATGGGACACTGTGGGAATATTTAATGAGGACTGTGCAGAATTACCTGGACAGCTGACTTGGCACTTGTTTGAGGCACCAGCAAAGGCTCAAGAAAGACAGAGGGAGAGAGAGAAAGAGAGGGAGCACAAGCACATATAAGGCAGCATGTGTGAGAGAAAGAGGGAGATAATCTGAATCAGAAGAAAATCTAGAAAGAAGTTATTCTGAATATGTATACATTGTGTTGTATGTCATTTCAAAAAAAAAGTACATGTTTCACACTTTTATTTTGTGTTTGAATTCATATTTAGGTGTTTTGGGGGAGGAGTCAACAAAATCTTTTAAGTGCTTAGCGTTTATAAATGTCCCCTCTCTGCAAGGGAACCTAACCTCTGAAGGGTAACTTTTAAGCTGAGACTTAAACAACGAAGAATTAGCCAAGTAAGAAGAAAGTAGAGGATATCAGAAGAGATTTCCAAATAGAAGGTATGTGTAGAATGTGAAATGATCCAGGGTGCCTGAGACACAGTCTTGGCTGCATTCATCTATCTCCTCTCTTCTGTAGGGAGCCATTGGAAGGCCTCCTTGCCATGAGAACCATGTTGGGACATTAACCACAGGTAAATGTGCAATCACAGTAACATAGATACAGGGTTTAATTTGTCCAGCTTTATTTATATGACAAAACATTTTTTAAATGTTTATTTATTTATTTTGAGAGAGAGAGAGAGAGAGAATGCACGCACAAGCAGGGGAGGGGCAGAGAGAGAGGAAGAGAGAGAATCCCAAGCAGGCTCTGAGCTGAGCATGAAGCTCGATCTGGGCCCGATTTCACAACAATGAGATTATGACCTGAGCCAAAACCAAGAGTTGGACGCTCAACTGACTGAGCCACCCAGGTGCCCCTACAAAAAAAAATTTGAATACATATTGTGTCCCAGGCCTTAGGTTAAATGCTGGGGACACCCAAGGATTTCTGCTGCTCTAGGTTATTGTGGATCCATTGCCAGACTTCAGTTATTTCCAGCTGAGATCTTCCTCTCACTTGACTCCCTGAGAAGTATGGTTTCTGCTGGTTATGTTTTGTTTCTGCCCCAGCAGCCTATCTACTATAATCCCAAACCAACGCAGACTCTGTCTTAGTTCATCCCAGAGTCCTTCTCCACTAAGGAAGTAACAGGCTTTTTGCCTTTGTGTGAATCTCTTATACCCTTCCTTAGTGGTAAACTATTACCAAAATCAGCTGGTCAAGCTAGCCCCTCAACGAGTAGCTACTCTCATCCTGTTTCCCATACAGATGTCTCTTTGAACTAGCATTTCTCAATACTCAACTTCCAACCCATTCTAGTTGTTGCAATCTTAACAAACATTGTTCTTAATTTCTCTTTGACTCAGCATGTTTTATTCTCGCTCACATTTTTTTTTCTCCTTTCATATATTGCCTTACCTAGCTTCAGCTTTTACTCACTGAATGTTTACTCATTGCTTCCAGTCAACCTGCTACACACACAAGTTAGCATTGATAGTCACTTGTAAAGTAGTGAAAATACATATGTAATTGCTGTGGAGGTAAAGGAAATCCCATAATCTTCAGATTAGATTACAGTAAAACCTTGGATTTTGAGTAATTTGTTCTGCAAGTGTTCTGCAAGACAAGAAAACATTTCTAATAAATTTTAACTTAATTAACTTCAGTTAATTAATTAACTTAATTAATAAATAAGCGATGTCTTGCAATAGGAGTAGTATGTGATGCTGAACATCACATGATCACACCTGAGCCAATGGTTCTCTCTCTTACTCACTGCAGGATTGTGGGTGATCGTCTCCCATGCTCAGATGCTTAGTCTCAGGCCATGGTGTTTGGCAGAAATCAGTGATTTTTCAGAAGGTTGGAAGGTGCCCACAAATGACACTAGTGTATTTTTTTTGTCACTTCAAAGCACCTACAGACAGTCCTTTGCTTTTCCATACGAGAGTAAGCTTAGGAATGCTTTGCTTCATTCTAGGTCAGGCTGACTGCAGACATAGACCCCTTCTTCTGCTTCCTTATTGCCAGTTACATTAAATACAGTATATGACAAGAGCTTATTAATACTATAGTCAACATCTGTGCAAATGTATACAATGACTCCTGTGCAGAAAAAGATTCCATTGAGCCAATAGACAGCAGTAATTCGGTTGGTGATAGTGAAAGTCATCCTACACAATAATCCTCCTCTCTCTTGTCTCCCTCACACCAACCATGAAGATTTTCAAAGGTAAGTGCAGGTTAATTTGTTTATTTTTCTTTATATTTTGTATTTTCTTTATTATTTTGTATTATAGTACTGTAATCATTTTTATATGAGTATTTTGGGGCTGTGGAATGAATCATCTAAGTTTCCATTATTTCTTTTTTTTTTTTTAACATTTATTTATTTTTGAGTCAGAGAGAGCATGAACAGGGGAGGGTCAGAGAAAGAGGGAGACACAGAATCCGAAACAGGCTCCAGGCTCTGAGCTGTCAGCACAGAGCCCGACCTGGAGCTCGAAGCCACGGACCGCGAGATCATGACCTGAGCCGAAGTCAGACGCTCAACCGACTGAGCCACCCAGGCACCCCTCCATTATTTCTTATGGAGAAATTCGCTTTGATATACAAGTGCTTTGGATTACAAGCACGTTTCTGGAAAGAAATTTCTTGCAAATAAAGGTTTTACTGTATCTGGGATTCATTGTCTCATCTTAAAACTAATCTTTATGAAAACAAAAAACAAAAAAAATAATCTAATCTTTATAATGAATGGTTATGTCATACTTTCCTTTATTCCTTTTATTCAGAAAAGATTGAAATTACAATCTTTTGTCTTATGAAATACATGTATTACAGTAAGATGTTAGGGAAGTGAACTAACCAACCAACGGGAAACTAAGAGTAGACAAGTAAAAACTCTGGATAAAAGTAATTCACAAAATGTATAGTGTAGTCTGGGTACTTGCCATAAGGAAGCCTCTGAATTTTTAAAGTATGAATACATGATGGAAGGAAACACATTCATTACATAATTCAAAATGCCCAGAAGATTATAAAACAAACTGTTGCTCAAGAGAAGCACAGTCATTTGTGGTAATGAATTTCTGCTGGTTCTTGTTAAGAGAACATGATGAACAGCATTCTCACCTGCACCTCCACAGTAAGAACAGTTGTGGGATTCCTCAGGCTGCTTCTCTATGGTCCCCAGACTCCAGCTGTTCATATCTCCCTAAACTTCAGTAAAAATAATCACTGGACAAGCTAAAACAAGACTTTCCAAACAGATTTCTGATCACTTTTCTTTAATCTAAAGATAAAATTTAGATCACCCAAATAGAGTGAATGGTCTTCAGGAAATCTTCCATTAACACTATTGCTCCCAACTGAGCATTTCTGATATCCGCAAAGCAGACAGATATGTTGGCAGTTTAGGGCATATTCATTTCCATTAGCGCTCAGCAGAACTGGGGCTAGGGCTAATATTGTTTTATAAAAGTTTAAGGAAACAGAGGGGACCTAAGGAAATATTTGTGAACTAAGCCAAGATTTTCCTCAGAAAACAATTGTGGATCCATTCTAATACAGATAATGCAGTCATTTACCCCCATTTTTCAGTTGTGGTAAAACAGACATAAAATTTATGGTCTTAACCATTTTTAAGTGTATATTTCAGTGGTAGTAAATATATTCATAATGTTGGGCAACCATCACCAACATCCATCTCCATAACTCTTTCCACCTCTTTGAAAATTTATTTTATTATTATTTTTTTTTTTACTCCTTTCATCTTGTAACAGTAAAACTCTGTACCCATTAAACTCCCTATTTTCCCCTCTCTCCAGCCCCTGGCAACCACCATTCTATCTTCTCTGAATTCAACCTAATGCAGTCATTTAAAAATAATTTTTAAAAAATATTTATTTGTTTTTCAGAGAGAGAGAGATACAGAGACAGAGACAGAGCCGCGGAAGGGCAGAGAAAGAGGGAGATGCAGAATTCGAAGCAGGCTCCAACTCTGAGCTGTCAGCACAGAGCCCAACACAGGACTCGAACTCAGGTACCATGAGATGGTCACCTGAGCTGAAGTTAGAAGCTTAACCAACTGAGCCACTCAGGTGCCCCTAATGCAGTCATCTTAATCAGAAAGAAAAATACTCATAAAATATCTTACACCAAGCAATGAAATTTCCTCATGAAGCTCACAACTTAAAATATGACAAAACTAATGCCTCTAGATGGCTAAATAATTTAATCTATTGTGTAGCGCAACTAAACAAAACTTGGCTAGGTTTAGAGACTGTCAATTAACAACGGTGGCTTTGGTTTTGCTGCAGCTGACCTGAGGCTATCACTCTTTCTGTTGGTAATTCAATCACAGACTCTTGTCTATTTGAGTGTCTCCCCTCTTATGACAAGTAAAACTAAGTGAAAAAAAGTATACAGGTTCATTTTTCTATGTTTTACAAGAGAGGTGATAGAATGCTGCATCTTGTTCATGCAAAAGTAGTATTACTGAGTTATTAAAGGGCAACTTAAAAATAAGCAAGAAGGAAGGTGCTGACCATATTTATGTTCGCATACTTTAGCTCTTCAAGAAAGAGGTCAATTTTTTTTTTTAATTTTAGAGAGAGAATGGAGAAGAGTGGCAGAGAGGGAGGGTAGAGAGGGAGAGAGAGAGAAAGAGAGAGAGGGAGAGAGAGAATCTTAAGTGTGTGGGACACACTCAGCACAGAGGCCCACACAGAGCTCCATCCCACAATTCTGGGATCATGACCTGAGCCAAAATCAAGAGTAAAACACTCAACTGACCGAGTCACCCAGGTGCCCCAAGAAAGAGTCATTTTTCTGTATTCTAACCTTCATAGTGGTTTTAAGTTTCAGTTCTATATAAGCATAAATAGCCAAAAATTAAAACTGTTTATGTAACTTAGTCCACAATTGATACTTGTTTGGGAAATTTTCAAGAAAATCTGCAAATATGTAATGTGATATTGTTCTTAATGAATTTCTTCACAAGGTGATAAATATATAATCCTGGTCAGTGCTGGAAAAGGTTGTTTGAAGTCTGTTTTCTCTCTGCCTGAAAGCTGATCTAGAAATTCTGGAATGATAATTAATCAGAAAATTACCAGAAGTGATAATTAATCACTTTTTAAGTGGAATAATGTATAATCTACTAGATTTATGATTTTGAGAAGGTAGAAAGTTGTCCTTTTAAAAAATGAGAAACAGCAGATTCTAGGGGGCATCTAATGGCTCCCATTGCTGAAGAAATAATTAAGGCATTAAGGCCAAACACTGGTAAGACTCTGTGTCCTCCAATCAGACTGACCCTTGAAGAGTTCTAAGAGGCACACAACAGAGAGTGGCCTGAGTCCAATGGATGATGACCACTGGTCTTACTGCATAGCCTGGGATCTACTGAAATCATTCAGTATGCTTTGCTTTATATTACTTTGATATTCCTGCACTAGGTATTTTTTCCTTAACTACTCATTTACATATAAGTAAACTGATATGTAAATGATATCAGATTAACTGATTTATTTAACAAACATTTATTGAGTACCCTATAGACACTATGGGTACCGAAATGAATGAGCCAGAAATTTTGACCTTAACAAGCACATACCCTGTGCTTTCTATTGATCGTCCAAGACAATCAAGAAAAATATCCTTCTTCGTTTTGTTCTTTGTTATACCTGTCACACTAAACCAAGAGATGTATTTTTTCCCCCTGGGATTAAACACATCTCACAAGTGTAACTAGCACAGAATTATATTAACAAGTTTACTCAAGAAAAAGAACCATTTCTCATGAATTCAGTGGCTGTTATGATGCTGGTAAACTTTTTCTCTTGGAAGGTCTGTCACCTCACTGGGAATGGCTTAAGTTTCAGGTTTCCTTGTCTGTCACCAAACACAGCTTCCTACAACATGCTTTATTTACTTCTGGCCCTTTGCCAGTCTAGCACTTTTGAACTCAGTGCTTCACTCTAGCAGTAATTTCATATCTGACCTTTCTTCTCTCTCCTACCTATCACGTATAGTGTCTATGGAATAGCATTCTGATTTCATCCCGTCATTTCCTTGTTCAGAAAATTCCAGGGATTGCCCATCTCCTGTAAACTCTTGTGACTAGCTGGAAACTCCCCCAGCGCTATGCTTATCCTTACCCACCCCCACCTCTTATTACTATTTATTACTCTTATTAGCCGTAACTCAAACACCTTGAGCTTTCTCCACTCTTTGAGTATTTGTTCCTGCAGTTATTTAACTGATACGTCTCTGTAACTTCTCTTTCCAAGTAGGTTGTGAACTCCACCCTGAAAGAAGGGGTCACCTTAAAAGTTGCATTTGTGTCTTCTCCTAGTTTTAGGCCATTGTTATGCATACATTTGGTGCTCACTACTTAAGAAATAGCTGTGAAATGAATAAATTACTACGGACTCCAAACACATTTTTTAATTTTTTTTTTTTAATTTTTGGGAGAGAGAGACAGACAGACAGAGCATGAGTGGGGGAGGTGTAGAGAGAGAGGGAGACAGAATCTGAAGCAGGCTCCAGGCTCCAAGCTGTCAGCACACAGCCCTACTCGAGGCTCAAACTCATGAACCGTAAGATCATGACCTGAGCCCAAGTCGGACACTTAACCAACTGAGCCACCCAGGCGCCCCTCTCTCTTTTACAGCTGGTGCCTGCCTTACGTCCTGTGTATTCCCCTGTCACTGTTTTTTAAACCTTTCCAACTAAACCAATAGGAAGAAATTCTTTTTATATTGTGGCCTTAATATTATGCATGTGTCTACAAGCACACACACAGACCTGAAACAAAAGTTTCACAAAACAATACATATTACACTAGGCAATATATTCTGATTTTTCTGTTTCTATTTTTTTTAATGCCGATCATGACATATTAAGTTGATTTCATTACCACTAATGGGTTATACTCTACAGTATAAAAATACTCTATGCTTTTTCGATTAATATGAGGTATATAATATTGCTCTTGAAAAGTGATTTGAGAACAAAATACTGCTTTGAGGGTTCATTCTATTCCTGACAGTCTGAGCTACAATTATGATCTTTATAGTTATCTTAAGATCACTCCTCACCACATCCCACCATAGCATTTAGAATCAAGTCCTCTTCCCACTTCTACCTTTTGAAATTTAGGACACTGTTAAATAATGCACAAAGTATCCTCTAGATTTCTACTTCTAACATAAGAAGAATCAATACAACATTGTCTTGATAAGTGTTAGTGGCATATATATAAAAATTTCCAGGCCTAATTTTAATCAGACCACTTGCAGATGAAAAGTAGGTATGCTAAGCAGGTATGGTCATATTTTTGTTTCTCTACATATCTTTAGCACACAAAGTTTTGTTGCTTGACCATCCAGAGTCTGAATCCCAGCTTTGCCAAGTTCCTTACTCTGAGCAAATTTTTAACCTGAGCCTCCATTTCTGCATCCATACAATGGAAATAATAATATCAACTTCAAAGGATAGAGGAGAGTTAAATTAGACCATGCAAGTAAAGAGCATAGTATGGGGCCTGTGACACACAAGTGCTCCATGCATGGTAGTAATATTTTATTAGTATAACAACAAGTAAATGTATCTCAAACTTCCTTTTAGGGTCAAAAAGCAAGGTTCAATCATAAGAACAAAAGTGAGATTATTTTTTCCTTTAAATATCTAGCTAATTTCTATAGTTGGATTACTTATAATATTCCGCTGCTGGTTTTATACGTCATAAACATCCCTAAGGAAAGGCTCTATCTGTGGCGCGGGATACTCATTATATAGTAAGGAATGTTTATAGAAAGGAAAATATTATGTACATATGCAATAGCTTGCCTGGTCATTTACTCTCATTTCTGTTTTCTCTCAAAAAGAAAAGAAAAGGGAAGGAAAGAATTGTTTTAACCGCAAACACCTGTACGTTCGTGAAGTGTGCTTTAATTCAGCAAAAATACTGCGCACAATAAATGTATATAACACTCAAGATGTATATGCGGCTACTTTTGAAGAAAACGAGACCTGGCACTTCATTTCAGTCTTCCAAGTCAAAGCCTTGGCTTTTCTAGTGGCTTTTATATTCTTCCTTACCTTTATCCATACCCTTATCTTACCTGGGTCTTGCTACTTCTGAGTGTTTTTGATTACAGGAGTTATAGGAAAAAAACTACCTTCCCATAGAAAATATTCTTCCCCTAACCTGTTCAATTTGGCAAGGCAAAACAGAGTATCTCTTCCATTCTCCCGGAAACAGTGGTCTAGAGTGGACCAGGCACAGGGGAGTTGCAACTCTTCTCAACATTACTTAAAGGCAGTGATCAAGATTCCCCTAGCCCCAGCTCAGTCATTTGTTTAAGAAGGGAGCTGCTTTATGCATTAAGACAAAGACTTTGACAATTTAATTAAACCTAAACTTGAGACCTCTGGGAATTAACCTTCAGTCGTTACACCCGAGATTGTGTGTATGCGTTTTGGGGGACGGGGGTACCAGAGAAGGCAGACAGCCACAGGAGGTAGAAAGAGGAGTCGGCAAGAAGCTGCAGACTCTGGGGAGAGACAGGCGCGATTTAATCCTACCCCTGGGATGGGGGCCAGGGAGACAGAGGGCAGAAGCTGCACCTGGCCACACTCGCGGCTGGCCCCGCCCACCGGCTGACTCTAGTTCCCGAACGCTGCCGGGCGCGCCGGGCCCCAGGGTCCGCACAGCCCCTTTCGTCACGTCCGGGGGCGGGCCCGGGAGCCGGGGGCGGGCCCGGGTGCGGCTGGGGGGCCGGGCAGGGAGGGTGGGGTGGTGGTGGTGCTCCGGGTGACAGCGGTCAATAATGAAGGTGGTTGCGGCGTGGCGGCCGGCTCAGCTGCGCCGGGCGGGGGCGGCGCCGGGGCCGCGCCTGTAGGACCTCAGGGCCGGCGCGGCGAGATGGGGACCCGGCGCGGGGAGTGAGGTGGCGGCGGCGGCGAGCGGAACTTCAGCCAGAGGGGCACTCCCGCTTCCCCCTCTGGCTCGTCAGCTTCCACCTGCAGCCCCTCGGCCCCCGCGTGCCGCGGGACCGGGACGGCGACGGCGGGGGCATGTGGCGCTGGGTTCGGCAGCAGCTGGTAAGTGCCTCTTCCCCTCCCGGACGTCCGCCGCCGCGCGGCCTCTTGGGCCCTGATGGCGGGGTAGGGCTGGCGGCGCGGAGCCGCGAGGCCGGGGCTCGGGCGCCGGGCTAGGCCGCGACGGAGACGCGCGCGGGGCCGGAGCCGGAAAGCCCCTCACGGCCCCCGCACGCGTCTCGCCTCCGAGCCCCGGACTTCGCGGCCGGCCGGAGGCGGCTGCTTCCTCCCCGCGCTTCTGATTTCCTCCCTTCTCGCTGCTCCTGGCGCCGCGGCCGCGAGCCGGGGTCCGGAGCGGGTTCTGCGTCCCCCCCCCCCCCCCCCCGAGGAAACAGGGCGAGGGTACGGAGAGAGACTGAGTGTTGGGGAGAGCCAAGAGGCTTGTGTTTCCTGCCCTTAACGATTTGGGACACATTTGAGCGAAGGGGAGGGGAAGGACTTAATCTTCAGCCCCGTCTTGTCACTGTTTGCAGTTGGGGTGTCACGATTCAGTGTTGGAGTTGGTTATCGAGGAGGAGTTACCGTATCTCATGTAACCACCTCGCCTCGAAAGAAATTTTACTCAAGGCCTGGGTGAGGGAAAGAAAATATTCCAACACCCCGTCTACTTTCGGAAAAGATTTGGACGAAAGTTAAGAAGAACTATGTTTTCCTTCTTACCCTGTCCTCACCCCACCTCAAGTCAAACTTTTGGAATGTGAACCTTACTTTTTTCCACTCTCTCAAGGCAGTTTGAACGAGACAGGTTTGGAACCAATGGTTAACTTTGCAGTTTTACTGCAACATCTGGAGAAAAAAAAAAAAAATCTTAGAAAAGGGTGATTTAAAGCATATAAAAAGCGCCACCTTTCTCAGAATTAATTCAGAGAGAAAAATCTTTCCTGCCTCTTGGCAACTACAGCCCAGAAAATACAGCACTAAGGCAACAGTGACAATGAGGACAGAAATTGGTCCTGGCTGAAGAAGTCTAATCTTATCTCTAGGTTGAGGTCTTTTGCTGGCTGCTGCCTAATTTCTAAGTCGCATTAATTAATGCTGCTACAACTCAGTCTTTTCATTTACTACTTCAAAAGGCAGTGCAGCAAAAACGATTTTTGTGGCACTATAAAGATTTTGTGGGACTAAAGCATTGATACCTCTTTTTCCCTGCTCTAGAACAGCATTTTAATATTAAATCTGTTTTCAGAGCCAGCCGTCTCTTAATTCATTTTGCAAAAGGCATCGTGAAATATATTACTAGAAAAATATCTTACAAATTAACTGGAACTGCCAGCCACTTAAGTGTTGGCTTCCTATTTTTAGCTAATTGTAGATTCATATATATGCCTTGTTAGGAAACTAAGCTAATGATGTCATTATAACACGGTATTGTTGTAATACCCTGGCTTTATTGCAATAAGCCATAGCACAACTTGACTCTGGAAGTTAATGATTACAGATCTGATCTCATGCTTTTGATTTGCCAGTCTTTGTATTTAGAAGATTTATTTAGCTGATGCTGTTTTTGTGTGGTAGGAAGATCATTATAAAGTGGTTTTCTTAAAGCTTTTCTAATAGATTAAGACACTGCACCTAAATGTTAGGTATTTCTGTTAACCTGAATAAAATCTTGGTTGTATAACCACTCTCATCTTCAAGACAGGCAATCTGGTAATGTTTTTTAAAATGGCTTCAGAGGAACACAACTAAAAGGAAAGGCAGGAAGTTGTGTAGTTAATCTACAAGACAACTGCCTTACCGGGTAGTTAACAAGTTGAACAAGTTGCTGTGCATAAAAAATGCTATCTCTGACATCTAGTTGCACACCTCACTGGTTTTACTCTTAAGTTATCAGATCTAAGTATGTAATCAGATCTGTTCCAGTGTGGGAGTTTGTATCTCTGATTAAGTGTATGCAGTCACTTAAATTATACATAATGGATCGTGGATACACAGAGTCATAAAAGTTCATTTTACTATCCCAGGCCTAAACAGCTATTTTAGTTATTATGCCAGAAATTATTCAACTCAAAGTCTAGTGTAGATTATACTTCCATTCACTCTGTGGATTGAATGTCTTTTAGCAGTAGGTTCACTTTAAAAATTCAGGTAAGTGGGACAAACTTGGGGACATTAATAAGCAAATCACAAGAATGGGTTTTTTTGAGTTATAAACAATTCATTATATGAATCCTGATCTTAACAACTTATGTTGTCTTGCCAAAAAAGTTTCTTGTTATTTCATTACAAAAATAATTCCTATGCTCTAATAATTCCTAATTTAAGAAATCTTTGACTCTTTGTCTCCACACAGTATTTTCACTACTTGACACAATGAGAAAACTCAAGTTGATGTTTTCCTCTTGAGGAAGTAGAGTGAAAAGAAAAAATTGGCATATCTTTTTTCTTTTTCTTTTGTTCTTTTCTGGCTCACAGTGCTGAAGTTATTTTATACAAAGAGAATTCTAAGTAGAATATCTTATGATATTTTTCTGATACAATTAGTATTATAGTATACTCATTTCTAACAGCATATTATGTGTATTAACCCTTTAGAGATGACAGCACCTTGATTACAATAGTGAAAATGCCATTAGCTACTCACTGTATTCTAATATTTGGATTTGGATGGTAGCCATTAACCACATACGCTATTAAAATTAAAATCCAATTAATTAAATTAAAAACTCATGTGCTTATTAGCTACCATATTGGACATTTCGGAGTAGAACATTTTCATTATCACAGAAAATTCTATTGAACAGCGCTTCCTTAGACTTTTAAGTTAAAGTCTTTGCTAATACATATTTTAGTTGATATGTAATATTTCTTTACAGAACAATATAATGCTATGTTTTTAAAGCACATACTGTGTGCAGACATTATAATATGCTAAATATTGGGGATGCAAATGTAAGTCTTATTCATCTTTGTATGTTCAGTGACTCACTGTACTTGACATGAAGTAGACATTGGCTACATGTATGCTGAGTAATGAATAGGTAAGGAAAGAATCAGTCCAGAGTTATTGCTTCTGTGTTTAGAGATAAAATGACAAAATTCAAGATTGACCACTCCAGAAGAAAACTAGAAAACTACTGTAATTTTACAAAAATCCAACTTAATCTTGTCATGCCAGGATACTATTTCTTAAATTGTTCTGCCTTCAGATTTTGGCTGTAGTAAAAGGCCTGGTGAGATGGTCTTCTGATTTGCTGAGAAAAATGGGAAGCTAAACTAAACTCTTTCAACTTTCTGTTCTCTCACACTTACCAAACTTGTTTATACCTGTATTTAATTCTTCCCTTTCCACCTGTCACAAAGAAAGGTGTGACTGTCCTCCTTTCCAAACTAACTGATCTACTTGTGCTCTAGATCCTGTCTTTGATCTTGCTCTCCACATGCCCTATCAATTATCTATACTATGTTTAGTCTTAACTCTTTTCCTTTAACCAGTAAACATGTTGAAGTCTCCCTCTATTTTACTTTGTCGTGTACTTGTGGCTGTCAAATTATTTCCAATTTTCTAGAAAATAGATCTATATAATTGTGCTGTCCAGTACACTTGAAATGTAGCTAGAATTGAGATATTCTTAAGTATAAATACAGGATTTTGAAAACAGTAAAAAAAAAAAAAAAAAAAAAGTAAAATGTCCCAATTTTTTATGTTGGTTACATGTTGAAATAATGGTATTTTTGATATATTGGGTGAAGTAAAATATATTATTTCAATTAATTTTACCTGTTTCTTTTTATTTATTTTTCTAATGTGGTTACTAGAAATTTAAAAATTGTATATGTAGCTTGCATTTGTGGCTTATGTTATAGTGTTTCTGTTAGTGTTGCTGTATAACACGAAAAGTGTGTTTGTGTTTCTGTATAGCACATGATATAAGCCTGGATAACTCACTAGACTGTAAATATCTTAGGGTAGGGGCATATCTTATTCATCTTTATATCCCTTGGACTCAAGACAACAGCTGGCCCATTCATAATAGATACTCACCAACCAAATGTTGGTTGAATAAATGATTATCAGATTTATTTCAGCATCAGTTTAGAAGTAGCTGTGTTCTTTGCCTTTCTCTTAAGAGTAGAAAAGGAGGCACAGGCTATGGTAGTATCATTTTGGTATGGCTAAGTAAGTTTTAATCTCAGGAATTAGTGTTTAAGAACCTAGATCTTTGAATATTTGCTTCTTTTATCTCTGTGTTTAGACCTATATTCTTAGACACCCAGTTTTTCATTTGATTAGGGAGGTCAAGCATTAGAGGAATACGAAATATCCCAGCAGCACTGAAGTAGGGACCTTGCTTAGATCCTCCAAAAGAACCTTATGATTGCCGTTACTGTCATTAAATATCCCTTCAATCCCTGCAGTCTGTTTTCAATCTAGCAGCCGGAATGATTTTATTAAAACACACATTAGATCATGTAATTCAGTGTTTAAAACCTTATAAGGACTTGCTTTCTTATAAGGACTTATAAGGTCCTTATAAGGTCCTTATAAGGTTTAAAACCTTATAAGGACTGCTTGATCTGTATCCCTCTGTGCAACCTCCCCCTTCTTTGACCCCCCCCCCAAACTGCTTCTCAAATCCCATGTCACTTTTCCCTCACTTTGCTTTATCCACACTGGCTGCCTTGCAATTTATCAGAAGGGTCAGACATACTTCAATCTCAAGATCATTGTCCTGGCTATTACCTCTTCTAGGAATGCCAATCCCCCACACTGCCATCCGCTGGCTCCCTTATTCCCTTCAAGTCTTTATTCAATTGTTACTTATCAGGCTTCTTCTGGACATTCACTATAAAACTGTAAACCTTCCCAATACTTCCCTATTCCCCAGCCCTTTTTTTATTTCTCTAAGCACTTAACACTATTTAACATACTCTGTAATTTATTTATTTGTCTCATTTATCTCATGAAGGCAAGGATTTTTGTCTATTTTTAGTTCTCCACATAGCAAAAATTTTCTCAACTCTTTATCTACTTTTCAGTAACACCATTTCTTTCTCATTTAGTTATTTATTCACTTGAACATTTTCTGAACACCTAATCTGTGATAGCTTGTTGCTAGGCTCTCATACTACAAAATAAAGCAACCTTGGCCCTACCCAGTCTTTTAGGAGGCTCTTCTTCTAAAATGGATATTTGGATTGTTGTCATTTTTTCCTATTACAAAAATGTTGCAGTGATCATATTTATGTTTTTGTGGGGTTTTTTTCAATTGGAATACTTAGAAGTGGAATTGTTGGGTAATGGGGTGTATACATTATAACTATTAGCATGTATTGCCAAATTATTTTCCAAAATATGTGAGTTCCTCTTTCCCTATATCTTCATCAGCACTTTGTACTGTCAGACATGAAAAAATTTACCAATTTGATGGATGTGAATTGTATTTTATTTTCTAATTTGCATTTCTCTGATTGCTAGTGAGATTCAAGTGTCCTGTATTTCATTCATATGAATATATTGCTTGTTTTTCTATTGGATAGTTTGTCTTTTCCTTATTAGTTCTTTCAATAATCTGTATTCTAATTCTTTATTGTGTTTGTTGTAAATATTTTCTTCCAGTTCATCCTCCCTTGTATGTATTTAACTTTGTCGATGGTGTCTTTTTTTTGACACAGAAATTTTAAAGCTATTTGTAGGTAAACGTATTAGGACTAATGATTTTATTTATAATAAACAAGTTTATTACTTGTTCAGATATTCCTTTCATACACCAGGATCATAAAGCTGTTTTTCTAGTGTTTTCTTCAAATTGTCTTAAGATTTAGTTTTTCAACATTTAGGAATTGATTTTTGTGTATGAAATAGAGAATTTATTTTCTCCCATATGGAGTTATTTGTCCCAGTACTTTTTATTGAATGAGCCATCTTTTCCCCCACTAATCAGTGTTGTTTGACTTCTCTGTCATATACCAGCATTCTCTTTCATGCATCTTGTTCTCTTCCTAAGTTCTATCTTCAGTTTAATTCATCTGTTGATCTGGTGCGCCAGTAATGCACTTTTTTATTGTTTTTCATTTAATTCCAGTGTAGTTAACGTGCAGTGTTATATTAGTTTCAGGTGTACAATCTGGTGAGTCAGTGATTCTATACATTACTCAGTGCTCATCATTATAAGTGTACTCTTAATCCCCTTTACTTATTTCACCCATCCCCACTCTGGTAACCATCAGTTTGTTGTCTATAGATAAGAGTCTGTTTCTTGGTTAATTTTTCTCTCCTCTTTTTCCCTTTGCTTATTTGTTTTGTTTCTTAAATTCCACACATAAGTGAAATCATATGGTATTTGTCTTTCTGTGACTGGCTTATTTTGCTTAGCATTCTATGCGCTAATACTGTATTTTCATTATACTTGTGAATGGCAAGATTTCATTCCTTTTTATGGCTGAGTAACATTCCATATATACATTTTCCTATCCATTTATCTATTGATAAAATGAGTTGCTTCCATAATTTGGCTATTGTAAATAATGCTGCTCTAAACATGAGGGTGTATGTATCCCTTTGAATTAGTGTTTTTGTATTTTTGGAGTAAGTACCCAGTAGTGTGATTACTGAATCATAGGGTAGTTCCATTTTTAACTTTTTGAACTGCTTGTTATCCACAGCGGCTACACCAGTTTGCTCTCCCACCAGCAGGACACAAAGGTTCCTACTTTTCCACATCCTAACACCTTTTGTTTCTTGTGTTGTTTTTTAAAAAAAATTTTTTTAACGTTTATTTATTATTAAGAGACAGAGCATGAGCATGGGAGGGGCAGAGAGAGGGGGAGACACAGAATCTAAAGCAGGCTCCAGGCTCTCAGCTGTCAGCACAGAGCCTGATGCAGGGCTCAAACTCATGAACTGCGAGATCATGGCCGGAGCCGAAGTCGGATGCTTAACTGACTGAGCCACCCAGGTATCCCTCTTGTGTTTTTTATTTTAGCCATTCTGATAGGTGTGGGGTAATGTCTCATTGTAGTTTTGATTTGCAGTTCTTTGATGATGAATTATGTTGAGCGTCTGTAATTCTTCTTCGGAGAAATGTCTACTCGTGTCTTCTGCCCATTTTTTAATTGGATCATTTGTTTTATGGGTGTTGAGACGTATAAGTTCTTTATTTTGGATACTAACCTTTTATGGATATGTCACTTGCAAGTATCTTCTCCCATTCAGCAGGTTGTCTTTTTTAGTTTTGTCGATTGTTTCCTTCACTGTGCAGAAGCTTTATATTTTGATGTAGTCCCAATAGTTTATTTTTGCTTTTATTTCCCTTGCCTTCAGAGACATACCTAGAAAAAAGTTGCTATGTCCAAAGTCAGAGAAATACTGCCTGTGCTCTCCTCTAGGATTTTTATAGTTTCAGGGGTCACATTTAGATCCTTAATCCATTTTGACTTTATCTTTTTGTATGGTGTAAGCCAGCGGTCCAGTTTCATTCTTTTGCATGTAGCCATCCAGTTCTTACAGCACCATTTGTTGAAGAGGCTATCTTTTCCTTATTGCATATTCTTTCCTCCTTTGTCAAAGATTGACCATATAAATGTGGGTTTATTTCTGGGCTTCTGTTCCATTGAACAATGGGCCTATTTTTGTGCCAGTATGATAGATAGCATTTTGATTACTGCAGCTTTGTAGTGCAACTTGAAGTCTGGGATTGTTATACCTCCAGCTTTGTTTTTCTTTTCCAGATTGTTTTGGCTATTTGGGGTCTTCTGTGGTTCCATACAGATTTTAGGATTGCTTGTTCTAGTTCTGTGAAAAATGTTGGTATTTTGATGGGAGTGCATTAAATCTGTAGATTTATATATGGCCTTTATTATGTTGAGGTATGTTCCTTCTGATCCTACTTTGTTGAGGGCTTTTATCATGAATGGATGTCGTACTGTGTCAAATGCTTTTTCTGCATCTATTGAAATGATCATATGGTTTTTATCTCTTTTATTGGTGTGATGTATCACATTGATTGACTTGCAAATATTGAGCCACGCTTGCAAATATTGAGCCACGCTTGCATCTCAGGGATAAATCCCACTGATCATGATGAATGATTTTTTTTTAATGTATCATTAGATTCAGTTTGCTAATATTTTGTTGAGGATTTTTGCATCTGTGTTCATCAGAGATATGGCCTGTAGTTTTCTTTTTTTCTTTCTTTCTATCTTTTTTTTTTTTTTTTTTTTTTTGTAGTTTCTGTATCTGGTTTTGGTATCAGGATAATGCTGGCTTCATAGAATGAATCAGGAAGTTTTCCATCCTCTTCTATTTGTTGGAATAGTTTGAGAAGAATGGATATCATGTCTTCTTTAATGTTTGTTTATTTATTTGTTTATTTTGAGAGAGAGAGAGAAGGAGGGCAAGAGGATGTGCGAAGGGGAGGGACAGAGAGAAAAGACAGAGGATCCCTGGCAGGCTGTGTTGTCAGCGTGGAACTGGACACGGGGCTCGATCTCACAAACCATGAGATCATGACCTGAGCCAAAACCAAAAGGTGGATGCTTAACTGACTGATTCACCCAGGTGCCCCTTTATCTTCTTTAGGTCATTTTGTTCAGTAGAATTTACCTATGAAGCCATCTGGTCCTGGACTTGTTTGTTAAGAGTTTTTTGATTACTGATTCAGTTTCATCACTGGTAATCAGTCTGTTCAAATTTTGTATTTCTTCCAGATTCAGTTTTGGGAGATTGTATGTTTCTATGAATTTATCTATTTCTTCTAGGTTATCCCAATTTGTTGGCGTATAATTTTTCATAATATTCTGTTACAATCTTTTGTAGTTTGTGGTGTCAGTTGTTATTTCTCTCCTTTCCTTTTTCTTTCTGATTTTATTTGAGTGTGTTCCCTCCCTCCCTCTCCCTTTAATGAGTCTGGCTAAAGGTTTATCAATTTTGTTGATATTTTCAAAGAACCAACTCCTGGTTTTATTATCTGTTCTATTTTTTAGTTTCTATTTTATTTATTTCCGCTGTAATCTTTATTATTTCCTTCTACTAGTTTTGGGTTTCATTTGTTTTTCTTTTTCCGGATGCTTTAGGTAGAAGGTTAGGCTGTTTATTTGGGTTTTTTCTTCTTTAGGTAGGCCTGTATTGCTATAAACTTCCCTCTTAGAACAACTTTTGCTGTATCCTAAAGATTTTGGACTGATGTGTTTTCATTTTCATTTGTCTCTGTGTATTTTTTTTTATTTTGTCTTTGATTTCTTGGTTGACCCGTTCATTGTCTGGTAGCATTTATTTAACCTCCATGTATTTGTGAGCTTTCCAGGCTTTTTCTTGTGGTTGATTTCTAGTTTCATAGCATGTGGTCAGAAAAGATGGTATGACTTTGATCTTTTTGAATTTGTTGAGACTTATTTTGTGGCCTGATATGTGATTGTTGATTTTCTGTTTAGATCATCTATTCATTAATGTAACTGGGGTGTTATGCACTGTGTTAATTATAGTATTTTTTTTATAAAGTCTTGATATCTGGCTGAACAGACCCCCCAATCCTTTTTTTCTTTCAGAATTGCATTGATCTTTACCCTTCCATATGCTATTTTTAATCAGTTTACCTACTTCTGTGGAGAATCATTCTAGGAATTTGATTGACTTTGCATTTAATTTGTTAAGTTTCTTTTCATATTTTTCTCTTGATGAGGTAGACGCTATGGATTGTATTTTATTATTTTCTAGCTATACCTATATATTGAGTATCTCTATCTGCCTACAAATAATATAGGGATTTACATTTTAACTCAAGTATTTCCACTCTCACTTTTCACTTTACTATTACATAATAGTTTAGCTCTACTTTTTTCCCTTTTACCAGCCTTATTGAGATTTAACTCACATACCATACAATTTACCCATTTAAAGTTTCAATTTTTTTAGTATATTCATAGAATTGTGCAGCCAACACCATACTCCAATGTTAGGACATTTTTATACCCCTAAAAGAGACTATGTTCCCAGTAATTCTCACTTTCCATTCCTCCAAACCTGTAGCCCCCAGCCCTAATCAGTCACTAATCTACTTTCTGTCTCTATCGATTTGCCTGCTGTGGACATTTCATATAAATAGCATCATACAGTATTTGGTATTTTATGACTGTTTTCTTTCACCTGGCATAATATTTTCAAGGTTCATTGATATCATAGCACATATTAGTAATTCATTCCTTTGTCAAATAACATTTCATTGTATGGATATAGTACATTTTGTTTATCTATTCATCAGTTGGTGGACATTTAGTTTGTTTCCACCTTTTGGCTAGAAATAACACTACTTTGACCTCTAATGGACAGGTCTTTGCATCCATATATATTTTCATTTCTCTTGGGTATATACCTAAAGTGTGGAGTTACTGGATCATATGGTAACTCTATTTTTAACTTTGTGAGGAATTGCCAAACTATTTTCCAAAGTGGCTGCACCATTTTACATTCCCACCAGCAGTATTTAAGTGTTCCAGTGTCTTCATATCCTTGTCAACTCTTGGTTTTGTCTTTGTAATTATAGCCATCATGGTGGGAATGATACCTCATTGTGGTTTTGATTTACATTTTGCTAATAACTAATGATTTCAAACATCTTCTCATGTCCCTGTTAGCCATTTGCACCTTTTCTGGAGAAATGCCTATTCAAATCTTTTTGTCCATTAAAAAATTTTTGAAGGGGGCACCTGGGTAGCTCAGTTGGTTGATCATCTGACCCTTGACTTCAGCCCAGGTCATAATCCTAGGGTCATGAGATCGAGCCCCACGTTGGGCTCTGTACTGAGTTGAGCCTACTTAAAATTCTTTCTCTCTCTGCCTCTCTCCCCCATTTGTGCGTTCTCTCTCTCTCTCTCTCTCTCTCTCTCTCTCTCTCTCATAAAATTAGAATACTTTTAATTGAGTTCTAAGAGTTTTTTTTACTCTAGATACAAGACCCTTAGCAAATAAATAATTTGCAAATATTTCCCCCATAATGTGTGTTCTAGTTCTGCTTGTTTTTAAACTCAAACATTTTCCAACTTTTTAGCAGTTACTCATTTTTATTTTCTACTAAAATTTAATGATTTCTTTTACTTACCATTGTTTCTTGCATACCACCTCTTCCCTTTGGATTTACTTTTATTTTTAATGAAATACATTCTTTTGTAGGGGTGATCTGTTTCAGTTTTTATGTCTTTATTTCATAATTATTATTGAACACTAATTTAGGTACAGAATTCTAGATTAACATTTACTTTCACTCAATATTGAAGATACTACTTATTCCATTGCTTTCTGACATTTATAATTCCTGGTATAAAGTATGTTTTTAATCTAATTGCCATTACTTTGTTAGTAATCTGTGTTACATGGATTTTAGGGTTATCTCTTTGTCCTTGATATTTTGTAATTTTATTGTGCTGTATCTATAATATTTTTTCATGTTTTTCCTACTCTGCACTTGTGTGTGCTTTCAGGCTGAAGGCTCTTATTAATATGGTTCAGAAATTTTTTCAGCTTTTTTTTTCTTTAAATATTGCTTCTCAAAGAATAAAATCATTCCATTTGCAGTAACATGGATGGAACTGGAGGGTATTATGGTAAGTGAAATAAGTCAGTCAGAAAAAGATAGGTATCATATGTTTTCACTCATATGTAGATCTTGAGACACTTAACAGAAGACCGTGGGAGAAGGGAAGGGGAAAAATAGTGACAGAGAGGGAGGCAAACCATAAGAGACTCTTAAATACAGAGAACAAACAGAGGGTTGATGAGGGGTGGGGGAGAGGGGAAAGTGGGTGATGGGCATCGAGGAGGGCACTTGTTGGGATGAGTACTAGGTGTTGTGTGTAAGCCAATTTGACAATAAATTATATTAAAAATACATACATACACATATACATACATACGTACGTACGTACATACATACATACATACATACATACATACATACATACTGCTTCTCAGCCTCTAATAGTCTCAGTCTAGAACTCTTGCTTGATACTACTCTGTCTTCTATGGCTTTTAAACTTCTTTTTCATATTTCTCATGTATTTTCTCTCTGTGTTGCTTTCACTGTGAATACCTTAGTTCTAGCTTCCAGTTCACTAATTCTCACACCTGTGTCCAATCTAGAGTTCATACTGTCTTCTGAATATTTAATTTAACTGATTTTTTAATTTCCATATTTATTGGACCTCTTTCAGTTTTGTCTGTTTTTGATGCATATCTGTGTGGTTTTTCTCATAATATTTTCTTTTAAAAAAAGAGATATTATTGTTATCTCTTTGGAGGTTTTATACATATTTAAAGGTACACAAGTTTTTTTCAGCTTCCTTTAAGTTGAACCTGACTCTAGGACCCAGATACAAAGGGATGCTATTAATCCTTATCATGTCAAAGGATTTGAACTTCAGACTGCCTGTTTCTAGACATGGAGTCCCAAAGGCTCAACCCCTGATTACAGAAATGATTATCTTATTTTAAACTTAGCTAAGTCTTTTCTTTTTAATTTTTAAATGTTTTTATTTTCGAGAGAGACTGAGCACAAGTAGGGGAGGGGCAGAGAGAGAGAGGGAGACAGAATTGGAAGCAGGCTCCAAGCTCAGAGCTGTCAGCACAGAGCCTGATGCAGGACTTGAACCCGTGAACCTGGAGATCATGACCTGAGCTGAAGTTGGATGCTTGACTGACTGAATCACCTGGGCAGCCCAAGTCTTCTTAATTAAAGAAAAACAGGTATTTTATACATCTTTGCTTTTGTGAAGCAAAGGGAAGAGCTCACAGTATGGACTTTTCCAAGGCCAATAACTAATATCAGCAGCAAGACTTGAACCTAGAGAGTTTTTCCAGAGAGTTTAGCAGTGTAGGAGAGAATTAGCAGTAGCAGCAGTTTTCCCTGTATCTCTCTTTCCCAATCCTGCCACCTTAAATCTGCTCAAGAGTGAGGCAACACTAGGGAATGAGTTAGGAGAAGAAATTTCTAGGCAACGGTGGTACTCTGGAGACACAGTGACAGGTTTGTAGAGGAAGAGGAGAGAAGTGGTGGAGAGTTCCTGTAGTTATTCAGCTATAGCCATTCTCAAGTTGACACAATATTTTAGGTACCAGAAGTTGTTAGAATTTGCTTGTACCTTAGTGTATATCCTCTTGAAAATGTTATCTACTATAAAATGCAATATATATAAATTGATTTTGAACAGCATGGCAATTTTTTTTTTTTTACAGTTTTCATGTTTTTAATTTCCTTTTTGTCTTGAACCTGGCGAGATCAAAAATTTATTTTGAAGTTTGACAAGTTTGTGATGTTGAAATAGATATTAGAAATGATGAAAAGAGATAGGATGGTTGTCCATTTTAATTAATAACTCTTATTACACCTGTAATGGAATTATGTCACATTTAACTCTATTAAGAAGGATGTATTTGATAATCTTCTAAAGGGAAAAAAGTGAGTCATCTAAGGAGTTACTGCTATTTCAGTTAAAATTTTACTCACTTTACTTGATATTTTGTTTTTTTGTGTGTTTAAGAGGCCTTATTTTTTCTAAATGAAGTTTTATGTAGAACAGAGGCCCTTGGGGCATCTGGGTGGCTCAGTCAGTTGGGTGTCTGACTTCGGCTCAGGTCATGATATCACAGCTCGTGAGTTCAAACCCCACATCGGGCTCTGTGCTGACAGCTCAGAGCCCGGAGACTGCTTGGGATTCTGTGTCTCCCTCTCTGCCCCTCCCCTGCTCATACTCTGTGTCTCTCTCTCTCTCTCAAAAGTAAATAAACATTAAAATAAATAAATAAATAAAGAGAACAGAGACCCTGACTTCTCATTTTGGTATTTCCACAGTACCAAGCATACTACCTAGTATATAGTCTGTGCTCATAATATTTATAAATTGTATTTTTTAAAAATTAATAGGATAATTTAATAAAGGACATACTAAGTAGTTTGATATTTCAGAATGCTCAGATGTCTTTACTCACATTTGGTACAGTGCCTCACATTGTATCAAGCACATCTTTTCCAATAAATACTTGTGTTACTTATTGGTATTCTAAGATTTTGCTTTGAAGAAAGAGTCCTTTGCAATGAGTGCAGTTGGCAGATAAAGCGTAAGTAGTTGTAGTCAGTTCATCTTAATCATATGTACATAGGAAATTGTTTCTTCACTCTTATATCTCCTGAGCTACAAAGGGAATATAGATATATTTGCTTATCTCAGTTCTCCACTGTGCTCTTTAATATACAAGTTTGAAAAATGCTAACAAAGGTATAAGGGTGGACTTGATTCTTTACTATTGAAAAACTGGCAAATGGTTCTCTAATGTGTTTTCCTGTTGAAATTTAAATGTGAAGGCACAGGCCTCTAACTTAGATATGCAGGAGACTCCTCCCCTCCCGCCCTTTGTGGTTCCAATTCTTTATGCAACTTTAAAGGAAATTGGTACATTGCTTACCTGCTAGTGTTGTCAACCTTTTTTCCAGCATATATTTGCAGAATTTGAAAACAAAACAAAAAAATTTAAAAACTTAGGTATTTATTAGGGGACAGTGAAAGTCAAAATTCTTAAAATTTTTTTTAATGTTTATTCTATTTTTTTTAATGTTTCTTTTTTGAGAGAGAGAGAGAGAGAGAGAGAGAGAGAGAGAGAGAGAGAGAGAATGAGCTGGGGAAGGGCAGAGAGAGAGGGAGACAGAATCTGAAGCAAGCACCAGGCTCTGAGCTGTCAGCACAGAGCCCAGCATGGGACTCGAACTCATGAACTGTGAGATCATGACCTGAGCCGAAGTCGGAGGCTTAACTGACCGAGCCACCCAGATGCCCCTAAAATGTTTATTCTTAGAGGAGTGGGTGCAGACAGAGAGAGAGAGAGAGCGAGAGAGCGAGAGAGAGACAGAACCTGAAGCAGGCTGCATGCTTCGAGCTGTCAGCATAGAGCCCAATGCAGGGCTTGAACTCATGAACCCTGAGATCATGACCTGAGCTGAAGTCGGACAGTTAACTGACTGAGTCACCCAGGTGCCCCTGAAAGTCAAAATTCTTAAGTAATCATAGATGGTTTTGATAATCTTTATACTGTCTCCTAGACCATGAGTTCCCTAATGATGATGTTTCCCATAGATTGAGATAAAGTTTTCAGTTACTCTATGCAAAATAAGAAAAACTAGGTCAATGTAATGCCCGTGTGTGTGTGTGTGTGTGTGTGTGTGTTTGCTTCAGTTTGTAGATGTGCTTGTTTTTAAGGACTATTTTTTTAACTTTTAAAAAATAAACTTTTTATCTTAGAATAGTTTCAGATTTACAGAGAAGTTGGAAAGATAATACAAAGAATTCGTGTATATTCCCTTCACCCAGTTTCTCTTACTAATATTTTACATTACTAGGTTAAACTTGTTACACTGTGAACTAATATTAATACATTATTATTAGTTAAACACTATACTTTATTCAGATATTAGTTTTTCACCAGTGTTCTTTCTTCTGCTTCAAAACTCCATCTGGCATAACACATTACATTTAATGATTCCTTGATCCTTCAATAATTTTGTCTTTCTCATAACTTGATTTTTCTCCCTCTTTACCAGGTGCTTCATTTCAAACCTAAAAATATGATTCGCTTACACTAAAAAATACATATATTTTATTTGATTCAGCTGTAATTACT
Organism: Felis catus; assembly: GCF_018350175.1. Lineage (NCBI taxonomy): Eukaryota > Metazoa > Chordata > Mammalia > Carnivora > Felidae > Felis > Felis catus. The sequence goes on along the minus strand of NC_058376.1, from coordinate 84,252,707 downwards.
ATCCCTACTTCCCCGCTCTCTTCTTTACCCCTATTTAATCAATCCATTATAGCCTTTTTAATTTTATTCAAACTGTGTTGATCAAAGTCACCAGTGATTTCCTAATTATTAAATTCGGTACTCTTTTTTTCAGTTTTCATCTTTCTCTACAGCATATGAAATAATTCTTTTTTGCAACTTCTTCCTGTGTTTCTGCCACACCTCTCCTCTCTTTTCCTTCTCTCTGGTGATCTTTCTCCTTTGCTTATTCCTTTTCTCCCACATGTATCTTAAATGATAGCCTTGAGAATTCCTTCTCTTGCCCTTTTTCTCTTCTTCCACTGTGCGCTCATAACAGGCAGTCTTATACATTCTTTGATTTTAACTATCATCTTTATGCTTGCTGGGTTCCTATCCCAAGTCCAACCCTCTTTCCTAACATCTAAACAAAAATACCCACTTGCTTTCTAAATATCTATGCTGGGTGTCCCACATTGAAATGAGAAAATAATTGTAGTTTGATCTTAAATATGTGAGTGGAAATAGGAAATTAGGTGATATGTAAGGTAAATAAGGCCTAAATCACTGAAGTTTTATCAACTCCAGGTGGGCAGGGATTAAGTCATCTATTTCTTTATATCACCACTAGTCCTTAGCTTATTACAAAGCACGTAGAAAGTACTCAGTAAATACCCTTTGATTGATTGCTAAAGGAAATTCTTTTCATTACATGTAGAAGTCAAGAACTAGATCAGCCGTACAATTTTAATAGTCATTATGCAGTGTAAATGAACAACTTGCTTCCTGGAAGAAGTGGAAATAGTCGTCTGTCTCTTTTAAAAATACATTTTTAGAATTATGTCAGTTTGACCCAATGTTGCTAAATAATAATTTTTCTGCTTGAGGTTTAATTTTCAATTTTTTGTACCAGTAGTTTAGGATTTGCTGGGTCCTATTTGTTTAACCTTGTACATATATGTTTTATTTTCTTCCAAAGCATGTTTTTTAGATTCCCAGTGCATAAAATTTATAAGACAATTATCATTTTTCCACCCTGCTGTTTTCTACTTTTTGTTTCAGTTCTTGCCTAAATAACTAAATAGGATTCACTCAGCATGTCTGTTCTTTAATTTCAATATATTTTTATGTTGTTTTTATAATTTTTTACCTAATACATTAGCTTGTTTAAATCTAGACTTGAAAATATTTGTTGTGGTTTCCTGGTTTGAATACTGGCAGTACTGCTTATGGTAAAAGCAGCAGCTTCTTCCTTGAGGGATTCTGTTATAGACCCAAGACAGTGAGTATTTGTAACTTATATTTTGGTCTTCCAGGTATCTAGTTGCTTTTCAGCCCTGTCAGACCCTAACAAATATTTTATGAACGCTACATCCCTTCTTATCCAGTGATAAAATTTAAATCTGCAACCTGCCTACACTAATAACTTCTTTAAAAAATCAACATCAAAACTGAAGTTGTTACATGAAGAATAGAGAAATACAGTTATATTAAGTAATTTCTATTTCAGAAGGTAAGTGTGCAGTCATAACTTCAGTAGACATAAAGATCAGATATTATAATCATTGTGAATCCGTGGCCACTAATGCAGACTGCTGAAAGTATAGTGTATACTTCCAAGGCATACCTTGGAAATATTGTGGGTTCAGTTCCAGAGCGCTGCATGCAATAAAGTGAGTAACACAACAAAGCAAGTCAAATGAATTTTTTGATTTCCTAGGGCATATAAAATTTATGTTTACACTATATTAAATTTGCAACATTATTATGTCTAAAAAAGCAATGCACATACCTCAGTTTAAAAACGCTTTATTGCTAAAAAATGCTGACCATAATGTCAGCTTTCAGCAAGTCATAATCTTTTCCTGGTGGAGGGTCTTGCGTGGATATTGATGGCTGCTTACTGATCAGGGTGATGGTTACTAAAAGTTAGGGTGGCTGTGCCAGTTTCTTAAAATAAGGCATCAAGGAACTTTGCTCCATCAGTTGACTCTTTCTTTCATGAAGGTATAGTTTCTCTGTAGCATGTGATACTGCTTGATGACATTTTACTCATACTAAAACTCCTTTCAAAATTGGAGTCAATCCTCTCAAACTCTGCCACTGCTTTATCAACTACGTTTATGTAATAGTCTAAATCCTTTGTTGTCATTTCAACAGTCTCCACAGCATCTTCACTAGGAGTAGATTCTCTTTCAAGAAACCACTTTCTCTGTTCATCCATAAGAAGCAACTCCTCATCCATTAGAGTTTTATCATAAGATTGCAGCAATCCAGCCACATCTTCAGGCTTCACTTTCTAATTCTATCTAGTTTTCTTGCTATTTCCACCTCGTCTGCAGTTGTTTTCTCCACTGAAATCTTAAACCCCTCAAAGTCATCCAGGAGTGTTGGAATCAATGTCTTCCAAACTCCTGCAAATACTGAGATTTTGACCTCTTCCCATGGATCACAGATGTTCTTAATGGTATCCAGAATAGTGAATTCTTTCCAGAAGGTTTTCAGTTTACTTTTCTCAGATGCATCAGAGGAATCCTTCTCTATGGCAGCAATAGCTTTATGAAAAGTTTTTTTTTTCTCACTGATTCAAGTTTTTATTTCAATTTTAGTTAACTATGGTAAAATTGGTTTCAGGTGTAGAATTTAGTGATTCATCACTTACATATAACACCAAGTGCTCATCACGACAAGTACCCTCCTTAATGCCCACCACCCATTTAGCCCATCCCCTGCCCACCTCTCTCCATCGACCCTATTTGTTCTCTATAGTTAAGAGTCTCTTATGGTTTGTTTCCCTGTCTGTCTCTTTTTCCCCCTTCCCTATGTTCATCCACTTTGTTTCTTAAATTCCACATATGAGTGAAATCATATGGTATTTGTCTTTCTGTGTTTTATTTTGCTTAGCATAATACACTTTAACTCCATCCATGCCATTGCAATAGCACAATTTCATTCTTTTTGATGGCTGAGTAATACTCTATTGTATACATATACCCCATCTTCTTTATCCACTCATCAATTGAAGCACTCTTTCCGTAGTTTGGTTGTTTGTTGATGGTGCTGCTATAAACACCGGGGTGCATGTGCCGCATTGAATCAGTAGTTTTGTACCCTTTGGGTAAATACCTCATAGTGCAATTGCTAGGTCATAGAGTAGTTACACTTTTTAACTTTTTGAGGAATGTCCATACTGTTTTCTAGAGTAGCTATACCAGTTGCATTCCTACCAACAGTGTAATAGCATTCCCCTTTTTCCACATCGTCACCAATATCTGTTGTTTCCTGTGTTGTTAATTTTAGCCATTCTGACAGGTGTGAGGTGGTATATCATTGTGGTTTTGATTTGTATTTCCCTGATGATGAGTCATGTTGAGCATCTTTTCATGTGTCTGTTGGCCATCTGGATGTCTTCTTTGGAAAAATGTCTATTCGTGTCTTCTGCCCATTTCTTAACTGGATTATTTATTTTGGGAGTGGTGAGTTTGAGAAGTTCTTTATAGTTTATGGATACTAACCCTTTATAAGATACATCACTTGCAAATATCATCTCCCATTCCAAAGATTGTCTTTTAGTTTTGTTGATTGTTTGCTGTACAGAAGCTTTTTATCCTGATCAAGTCCCAGGGTTCATTTTTGCTTTTGTTTCCCTTGCCTCTAATGACATGTCTAGAAAGAAGTTGCTATGACCAATATCAAAGAGGTTGTTGCCTGTGTTCTCCTCTAGGATTTTGATGGTTTTCTGTTTCACATTTAGGTCTTGAATCCATTTGGAATTGTGTGTGTGTGTGTGTATGGTGTAAGAAAGTGGTCCAGTTTCATTCTTCTGCATGTTGCTGTCTAGTTTTCCCAACAGCATTTGTCTTGAAGGTCAAAATTACTCCTTTATCTGTGGGCTACAGAATGGATGTTGTGTTAGCAGACATGAAAATAACATTAATCTTGTTGTACATCTCCATCAGAGCTCTAGTTGCATTGTCAATAAGCAGCAGTATTTTATAAGAAAGCTTTTTGTCTGAACAGTAAAGTTTCAACAGTGGGCTTTAAAAAAATTCAATAAACCATTTTTGTAAACAGATGTGCCATCATCCAGGCCTTGTTTTACTTCTAGAGCACAGGCAGAGTAGATTTAGCATAATTCTTAAAGGACTTAGGATTTTTAGAATGGTAAATTAGCATATTGGCTTCAACTTAAAGTGGCTACAGCTGCATTAGCCCCCTACTAACAAGAGAGTCAGCCTGTCCTTTGAAACTTTGAAGCCAGGTATTGACTTCTCCTCTCTAGCTATGAAAGTCCTAGATGGCATTTTCTTCTAATACAAGACTGTTTAGTCTATATGGAAGATCTGTTGTTTAGTGTGGCCACCATGATTAATTATCCTAGCTCTGTCTTCTGGATAATTTGCTGCAGCTTCTACATCAGTACTTGCTGCTTCATCTTGAACACTTGTGTTACGGAGGTGGCTTTTTTCCCCCTAAACCTCATGAACCAATCTGCTCTAGGTTCAGACTATTCTTTTGCACCTTCCTTTCCTCTCAGTCTTCATGGATTAAAGAGGGTGAGGGCCTTGTTCTGGCTAAGGCTTTGGTTGAAGGGAATGTTATAACTGGTTTGATTTTCTGTCTAAGCCATTCTAAAACTTTCTCCATGTAAGAAATAAGGCTGTTTTGTTTTCTTATCATTGGTGTGTTCACTGGAGCAACACTTTTAATTTCCTTCAAGAAAAAAGGAAAAAAAAATTTTTTTCATTCACAGCTTGAATAACTGGTACAAGAGGCCTAGCTTTTGGCCCATATCAGCTTTTGACATGCCTTCACTAAGCTTAATCATTTCTAGATTTGATTTAAAGTAAGAGACATGTGACCCTTTCTTTCACTTGAACACTTAGAGGTCCTTGTGGGGTTATTAACTTCAATATTGTTGTGTCTCAGGGAATAGGGAGGCCTAAGGAGAGAAAGAGATGGGGAATGAAGCAGTCAGAGCACACATAGCATTTATTGATGAACTTCACCATCTTTAGGTAGAGTCATGGTGCCCGGTAAAATTACACTAGTAACATCAAAGATCACTGATCACAGATCATTATAACAAATACAACAATAATGAAGATGTTTGAAATAGTGCAAGAATTACCAAAATGTGACACAGAGATGTGAAGTAAGCAAGTGCTGTTGGAAGAATGGTACCAACAGACTTGTTGACACAGGGTTGCCACAAACTCCATTTGTGAAGAACACAGTATCTGCAAAATGCAATAAAATAGGTATGCCTGTATTGGTGACTCAAATTCAAGTGACGTTTCCTTTGGTGATATAATTTCCTGAAACAGTGAACCAACTGTTTACAAAGTTCTGAGAAATCAAACTATTATCTTCCTTCAGTATATGTGGTAGTTGCATTCTTGAAAAATTAATAAATCCATGCAAGGTATTTTTTAAATAGAGATTCCTATTATTCTAAAGAGATTTTCTATCAGTGCAGATATCAAGCAGGGCATTTGAAAGTTGTCTCACGGGACATTCCTTTGTTGGCAGGACTCTATAATGCGCTGTAGAATGTCTGATATCTCTGCCCCACCCACCCATCTGTCCATCCACCTACTAATTCAGTAGACCCTCCCCCAATCATTGTGAAAATCAATACCAATACTTACTTCTGAAATGCTTCCTGGAAGTTTTCCTTCCTTTTCTTAGGCTCGTTCCCCAAGAGGAGTTTTGACTTTGAGTCATATAATCTTTTAGCAGTAATAGAGAGCTACTACATATAGTTCTTTGAGTAAGAATAAGAAGCACACTTAAACAGTCAATCAGAAAAAAATAGATGAGTAGAAAAGTATATGGTCATTGGGAAACATTATTTCAGTAACAGTATTATTTTGGTTGATTTACTAAATGTTAATGCTTGGTATTACATTGTATCTATCTGATAACAGGGACAGCATATGCTTTCATTCTGTGTAAGAGCAAGAGTGTTACAGATTTTGAGCAATATTAAAATTTTTTGTAATTAGGGCAAGTGAAAGGTAAATTATCTAGATTAAGGAAAGTGGGACTGGTAGGAAGTACAGGATTGTTGGGTTTTCTTATTGTTGCTTCTGCTCTTGTTGTTTATTTGGTAGCAGTTTCTTGGTTCTGGCATTCCTGAAATCAGGTTTCTATATATAAAATTAATGAGGCAATTGTGTATCTTTCTTCCACCCTACTTTTTTTTCCGACTTTTTGTGTCAGTTTTTGCCAAAGTAACTGAATAGGATTCACCCTCTGTCTCTGTCCTTTGACTTGAAGATGCTTTTTCATGCTATTATTTAGAATTTTGTGGTTGTGTCTTTGTTCTTGGTATTTTTAAATATTAAACCTTGTATATACTGTGTAAAAGATACGGTTTTTGATTGACTACATGTCTCTAGCCTTCCTCAGAGTTGTAATCCATTGCTTCTGTTATTCTAATTAGGACCTACAAAACCATCTTCATTGCCATTGCTGTGTACGATTGTGAGGGGAGAAGGTAAAGGTTCAAAAGTATTTGAAAAACTGGGTAGAAATTTTTTACGTAGTTACCTCTAATTTGGATACCACAGTTAGAAGATTTACCAGTTTCACTTCTTGTCCAGCCAGTGTTCAACCTGATAGGCAGAACAACAGCAATAAATAAATAAATAAATAAATAAATAAATAAATAAATAAATAAATAAATAAATAAAAATTTAGCGTTCTTTGTGATTTTTAAACTTGATCTAAACTAAAACAGCCTCACACATTTATTTTTTTGTCATAAATGTCTCTGTTGCCATACATGGAAAACACCAGCGTGACAAACAAAAGAAATTAAATATTATGGTTGAATTGTGATCGAATAGGACTCTTCTAATCCAGAAAACCCATGGGAAATTTTCAAATGGCTAAAATTGATATTTTTAATGGTGGTAAAATATATGTAACATAAAATTTACCATTTTAACCATTTTCAAGTTTACTGTTCTGTGGCATTAAGTACATTCACACTGTTGTGCATATCACCACCGTCCATCTCCTGAACTTTTTCATCTTCCAAAACTGAAACTTTGTACCCATTAAACACAGACTCCCTGTTCCCCTGTTCACTAAACATCTGGCAAACTGAATTTGGCTGTCTCTTGATAAAGAATCATACAGCATTTGTTCTTGGCATGTCTTCCGGGTATATCCATATTGTAGCATGTGTCAGAATTTCCTTTTTTAAGGCTGAGTAATAGCTCATTGTGTGTATATACCATATTTTGCTTATCCATTCATCTGTCGATGAACATTTGTGTTGCTTCCACCTTTTGGCTATTGTGAATAATACTCGTATTATTCAATATATCTGTGTACAAATATCTGTTCAAGTCTCTGCTTTTACATTTTTTGTGTGTACCCAGAGGTGGAATTGATGGATCATATGATCATTGTGTTTACTTCTTTTGAAGAGTCTCCATAATATTTCCACAGAGGCTGTACCACTTTACATTTCCACTGGCAGTATACAAGGATTCTAATGTCTCCATATCCTTGCCAATACTAATTATTTTGTTTTGGTTTGTTTTGATAGTAGCCATCCCAGTGGGTGGCTAAGTGGTACCTCATGGTTTTGATTTGCATATCCCTAATAGAACTTGGTTTCTTTGACATCCAGAAATGAACCCCAACCAACTGTAAAGTTATAATAAATGGTTTTGATGAGAATAAGATAAATCTAAGAACAGCAGAATGAAAAGCTTCTTATTAGCCTCTCTTTCATTGGTAATGATGGGTTTCACTCTACAGGATCACTTTTAAAGTTTTTCCTTTTTCTTTTAAATATCATTGAATTTAAACTCAATTTGGTAGAAAAGTTATTGTTAAAAATATTTAAAAACTAAACTTAGAACCTCAAAACTACAGAATTTATTGTATCCAGTAAATTATTCATTAATTTCAGTAATTATTCATTAAATAATTAGCACATACTATCTTTAAGGATCTTGTAGTCTGGGGACACCTGGGTGGCTCAGTTAATTAAGCATCTGACTGTTGATTTTGGCTCAGGTCGTGATCTCACTGGTTCCTGAGTTTAAGCCCCACATCGGGCTCCATGCTGACAGTGCAGAGCCTGCTTGGGATTCTCTCTCTCCCCCTCCCCTGCTTGCACAATCTTTCTCTCAAAATAAATAAATAAACTTAAAAAAAAAAATCTTACAGTCTGGAGGGGGAGCTGGATATACAGATGAGTAATTACTAATCTGTGTAATAAAATCTATAATGAGAGTATATAAAAGGTTTGTTGGGCATAATAACAAATGCCTTCCTTTGTTTCTGGGGAAAAAGAAGTGTCAGGGAAAGCTCTATTGAGAAGGAACCTCCTAAGCTGAAACTTGAAGGATGAAGAGGCTTTTGCTGGAGGTAAATGTTGGCACAGAAAAATCAAGTTTGGGAAGTAATATAATCTATCAGAGATGAGCTTCCTGTAATAAAGCATTGACAGATGATTTAAGAATTTTGGAGTCACTTAAAAACTGAGAACAAACTGAGGGTTGATGGGGGGTGGGAGGGAGGAGAGGGTGGGTGATGGGTATTGAGGAGGGCATCTTTTGGGATGAGCACTGGGTGTTGTATGGAAACCAATTTGTCAATAAATTTCATATAAAAAAAACAAAAAAACAACAAAAAAAAGAATTTTGGAGTCAAAGGTCACTCTAAATTTTATATCCTGTAGTTAGTCAGTCCTAACCTACCCCTGCATTTAAGCCAACTTCCTGGAAGCCCAGACTGGTTTGATAGATGGAGAACAACCTTAAGTCCTAAAATGAAAATTATGTAATAGGAAACAAAAATGTTTAATTATTGTGTTTGTTTACAAGTATTTTAATTTATTCTCTATCACCTTCCTTTGTTAACAGTGTAAAATTATCTTGCCCTTACAGTACCTTCATATAGGTATATTTTATTTAAAGTCTATGTCCAGGAAATAATAATTCACAATTAAGTTTATAGATTTGGTAAAATACACTAAATCATTCTTCCCCAGAATCATCATATTTTTACTAGGCCATTTTCATGTGCCTGTGTACATTGGAGCATACAGCCAACAAAAATTACTTTCTGTCATATGAAGCATGTGATTAAAGCTTTTGTTCATTTATTTTAATAACAGTGGTATTGCAGTGTTGACTCTGCAGCTTTTTGGTTTTTTTTGAGTTTGGATGGGTTTTTTGGTGTATGGTTTGTCTTGAAGCTTTTTCTTTATGTTTTAGAGGGAATAGATCACATATAAGAATAAGAAGCACAGATTTACTTTGATCACTGTGAACTCCAAAGATGATATTTTCTTAGTTATTGTAAAGAAGTGTAACAGTTTTAATTATAGGACTACAGTTTTAGCCATTGTTAGCGTTTTATTTGTAATATTTGTAATTTTCCTAAAATCTTTGGGATTTTAAGATTACGGAGAGGCTGGTATATTTGGTATGAAAATGTAAAACGTAGTGATTCATTTCCAAGTACTGCTGTGTGCCAGAGACCAACTTCTAAAAATTATAAAGCTATTTAGTGGTTTGGTTTCCCTAGATCTCATCAGTTTTTGGTTACAAAAGGAATCTCTTTTAAAACCATTCCTATGTGTTGTCAGTTTGTTCCCAAGATGCCGTCATGAGATTTTTTCTACCTTACCTGCTTTTTCTTTTTAAATACCTATGAATTTAACGTATGCTCACAAATCCAGACTGAAAAGAGGTTTTGAATTTCATACTTTTATAGAATATGAGAGTTTTTTATTTTTAAATTATTTACAGTTGTGTGTTTCCAAAGCTTGTATCCTACTTTTTAGCAGGAATTAAAATAAAATTAGGATGGCTAGAATAGTATTAATCTATCTAAATTCCTTTCCCTAGGGCAAGGTGAATCAGAGGAAAAAGGAGCAGGCTAGCATCAAGGGGTTGAAGGTGTGAATGGGTAGTTTGAGATGACAGCAGAAAATGTGATGTGTGCCAACCTTGGCATGTAGCCTTGACCAAGTGATTAGGAAGTTCAGACTGTATTTCTTTCTTAGTGCCATGACTTGCTATTAATGCTTGCTAGAAAAGTGTGAAACTGTACTTGAACTTCACACTAACAGTATAGTTATACACTTAATTTTGGTCACATGTTTGTTTTGGCTCCTGTTAAAGAGTAGAGGTGTTATTGAAACATAAAGATTCTCTTGTGTTGTTTTTAAAACCTGCAATGTTGAGATGAAGAACTGATTACAAAAGCAAGACTTTAGATAAGTGGTTTTAAGCTTCTTTACATCATGAGAAACCGATGAAACCTATGCTCACTCTCATTGGAAAAATACACATGTTAAGTGAATCTGCATACAGTTTCAGAGATTCACAGACCTGAAGTCCATTTATGGATCCTGCCCTAAGTCACTTTCTTTATTTTTGGACAGTGTTATTCTTTTATTTAGTTGTGGCTGGCTTAATTTGTTGCAGAGAAGGCAATGCTAATGAACTGAAGTTAGAGGTTTGATTTCGATAAGGGACAGCTAGGTGTACTTATACTGCAGTCACAAATATAAAATTTAACCGTTTTTGTGGAAAAAATAACATCCACACATATATACATGCCATTGATTATAAAATGATTGAATGAGATCATGTGAATTAATTACAACTGAAAAAAACTCAAAATACCTAGGTGGATTTTGTAGCATCTTTGGGAATTAAGGAAAAACTTCTCAACCTCCTTTTGGAATTATCTAATGTTAAATTACTATATTTTGGAATATACTGATTTTGCACTTAAAATTCAGTTTAAAATTGGTTTTATTTTTGGAACATTTCAATATATCCCCTTGAAATAATTGTAGGAATCTAAGGAGTTTCAAACTTTAGTATGTGATTACTGGTACAGTCAGTAGAGATGAATGGAGAAGGATGTTTGCATCCTGGGAAGTCATGAATGAGATGTTGCAATAGTAACATATATAAATAACATACATATTGTAGGGGAGTCTTTGTTTTTCACTTTGTTTCTTTAGATGTACTTAGTAATAAATTCCAGTCTTGGTGGAATTTAGTAAAAAATAAAATTCTGTATCACTGGTTCTTAGTCTCAATTGTCTTGACATCTTCCTAAAGATTTATGTATTCTTTCAGACCCACAAATGTACTTTCTTTTTTCTTTAATTTATTCCAGAAGCTTACATACATGGTATGTAACTTACTGTTATTTTTACATGGTTTCAAAGTGGATGTGGAATAAATATGCTTCATGTAGTCTAATGTTTCAGTTACCAGTGTGTCCCTCTTATATAACTTTATGAACTTTATTTTCAAACTTCCTGTGAACCCCCTTTGAGAAATACAGGCATGGACTATAGCAGTAGCATGCAAACTCTTTATTCATTTATTTGTTGAGTTAGGGCATATTATGATTTGCTTGAGTAATTAACAAATCACATAATCCTACATGGATTAGCATAGTACTTAACCTCAATACATATTTGTTGAATGAATAAATAGCACATATCTTTAAGGTGATTGCAGTATTCTAGATAGAGCAGTAAGTTCCAACTCTGATTATGAGGCCTGCCTTTCCCCCCCTCCATAAGTTATTATAGGGAAAAATTGTGAAATGTTTAAAGGAAAATTTAGGAAGAAGATAAATATGCATGCCATATTTTATCCTTGAAGAAACTGATTTTGAAATCAGACACATAATGGCACATTCACATCCACAAAATGTGGTCATCACTATAAATAGCATAAGCAAATAAAATGAAACTTCATGGTTTTTTTATGGAGCATACAAATGCATTTAATTTTCACAGTCTTGTAGTAGCTGTTTCTAAGATCACAGAATAAAAATTTTTAAACCAAGAATGACAGCAGTTGAAATCTATACATAGCACTGTTAATATTCTGATGTGCTAAACAAAATATACCTCTAGGTAATATGGGAATTTCCACTATCTGTGTATGTATGTACTTAATGGAAATTTTACAAGGATGCCAAGCATCAAATGGCAGCCACATTACTTACTTAGTAGATTACTAAATTAGAGTCCTTAATGGCTACAAGTAGATCATTGTAATTACAAATACCAGCTTTAGTTAACTTTTTCATAACTTAGTAGCAATAGTAGAGCCACAAACAAAGGTCTTGCTTTTGTTGGTTGCTTTCATCCTGTCATAGGATCGCCAAGATCTGCCAAAAGAGTATTGAAGACTCACTTGCCACCTAGGAAAATAGTAAAATACTGTGGGAATAAAGTATCAGCATTCTTGTCCCAGTGAAAACTTTTACATTAGAGATCATTGATAAATGTACCTTGAGAAATGGTTTCCTAAATTTGAGGCCAGAATTACATCTCCACATTTCAGGGACTCAATTGATAATAAGACTACCACAAAGAGATGATTATGTGGAGTGAATCTGGGCAGGACCCTACCAGTGCATTGTGAGTCTCGTGGGATCAAAGTTCTTTGAAACCAAGTTGATCTGGGTGTGGAAGAAGTAAAATATAAACCTCTGTCATCAGATGTAGTAGGTGCTGATTAGGCTATAGGTACACAGAATTTCCACATCACTGAGTAGGAATCCATCTTAAGAGAAAGGCAAGGAACCCCTAGGAATGAAAGGGAAGGAAAGAAATACTGTCCTCAAATGCTTCTGTAGATCTTCTACATGATTTTCCCCCCTTACAGTAGCATTTCTAACAGTATGGATTATTTTTCATTATCAGAGGTATTACCTAAGTGTTTATTTGAAGATAATATGTTAGTTTACCTGGGAAAGAAAAATGTATATGCCTTAACTCTGCTAGTAATTAGATTGAGCCTATATGCAGTTCAAGGCCAGTAATAATATGTGCAATCTGGTCAGTTAAATAAAACCAGCAATAAAGAATCATAACAACTAACCTTCTTAGTCATTATTTTTCTTTTGCTTGGTCTTAGGGTTTTGACCCACCTCATCAAAGTGACACAAGAACTATTTACATAGCCAACAGGTTTCCTCAGAATGGCCTTTACACACCTCAGAAATTTATAGATAACCGGATCATTTCATCTAAGGTAAGGATTAACACTTATTAAAACTATAGATATGTTCCATTTTGTTTTGAAAAGTAATTTATTTATTCCAGTATACATTTATATCCTTAAAAATTCAAGGAAATGGTGTTTGGTAAATAGATCTTACCCAAAATTGTGAACTGTAAAATAAAAGGAGTTGCCAGTTGCTAATACCAGGTAACTAACATGCCAAAAATTATCCCTAGTTGCAATTAAACTGAGGAACTAAATATTTATACGGTGTGCCAGGTACTATGTTAGGTACATCTCATATCATTTAATTCATACAGCAACTCTGAGATCGCTTTTACAAAGTGTTATACTCATTTTATATTTGTGTCTTTAATTAAAGTGTTGGGAAATAATTTACCCAGGGTTGCACACTAAATGACAAGATTGGAGTTTGAACTCAGTTCTGTGTGACTTTAAAGCCTGACTTCCTCTAATTTTATCACTCTTCTGTAAACAAGAAATTTACATATATAGTACCAAGGTACTGCTTCACTCACGTATTCTTCCTTGTTTCATTTTTTTCTATAACATTTTTAAGATGTCTTTGTTTATTTTGAAACTGAAGATTACAGGTTAATGCTGTCCCAGTAAACTTTTCTCATGATGAAGGAAACGTTTTCTGTGCTACTATGATAACCAGTAGCTGTTTAGGGCTAGTTAGGCCTTATAATATGGCTAATGCCACTGAAAAACACAATTTTTAATTAAATCTTAATTTATTTTCGATTAAGTGTCAGGAGCCATATGCAACTACTGGTTACCTATTGGAAAGTGCAGTTAGGATGTGAATCAGACTAAGAGTAAAGTTTTCCTTAGATCATTGCTATTGTTTGATAGACCACTTTAAGAAGCGTCTTTGTACTGCTCCTTCTCTGCCTTCCAGAGTAACTAATTGTATCTCTGTCATCCTGATCTCCTCTTTCCCAAGAGTATTGTCTTAGGTCAGTGGTTTCTTTGTTCTGCCCCTTTTCTCATCCTTCACATTATTTACAGATGCAACATACCCATTAGTGAGATCTGTCATTTTGGACAGTGGTTCTAAAGCAGGGGGCAGGAAGGGAAAATGTTAGAATCTAGGGTAATAGAAGAGCTTTAGATTAATGACACAGTTCTTAGTAAATCATGCAAGAAATAAAAGTCCTTGAAAATTTTAAGTTTTTTTTAACTTTGTGTATAATTTATATATAGTAAAATTTCACCAATTTTAAGTGTGCAATTTGATGAGTTTTGACAAATGTATAGCATCATGGGACCACCACAACCAAGATAAAGAGTATATACAGAAGTAAAAAGTTAGCAGCCAGTCCCCCTCCTCCTCATCTCTAGCACTAGCAACCACTGATCTGTTTTCTATAACTATAGTTTCACCTTTTCTAGAATATCACATAAATATAGTCATGTAGTATGAGTCTTCTCTGACTTCATTTCATGTAACAGTAATCTTGAGATTGATCTTTGTTGTTGCATATATCAGTAGTTCACTCCTTTTTGGTGTAGAGTTTAGCTATCATCCTGGGTTTGGATAGTTTACATTCTGAATTTGGGTCATTTTCCTTGCCTGGTTCTTTCACTACCAGTATTTTCTCCCCCTTAAATTTCCATCTAGTTTTCCAGCCCTGAATTCAAATCTGTCATATTTTGTGATAAGGGTATAATTTTTCTCCCTACTGTTTGCTGCCATAGCTGTGAGAGTTGGATAGTGTCTCCAGGTTAAGAAGCCATAGTTTACAATTCATATTCATATTCCTTTCATTTGCACTTTTTAAAAATTAAACTCTCTTCTAGTTTCTATCTAAATTTTGGATACTTTCCAGGATCCATTTTAAAATCTAGTTTTTGTAATCTCATCTGCTGTGAGTAACAGGACCACTTTAGTCCTCTGCCAGTATTGAAAGCTGAGTGTCCTGGAAAATTTGAGAGATTAAATATCTTTATATGATCGTATTTATATGCAGCAGTATTACGGTTCATGTTTTTGACCACAGTTTTAAAAATATAGATATTTAAATAAACATTGCTTTTTTAAAAGCATATAAGGACTGTCTCTCTCATTATTCCCTTATTTATTCTACTAGTAATTTCTCACATCCCTTCCAAACCAGATTACCTGCTATTCCATAAACCCATGTTGAACTTCCCTACTACTGTGCCTTTGCTGTGATTTCATGTGATTAACCACTTCTTTTTAAATATAGATTATATTTTTTGCAGAGGTTATAAATTTCATGTTTTTATGGAAATAGAAAATTCATGTTCTTGACCACAGATTCAGGAATGTGGGTATTTATATACAATGTCCATTTTTTTCTTGACCATAAATGAGGCTTTTTAAAAAATTCCCTTTGTACTACCTTTCTGCTCCCTTTTTATTCCCTTAAACTCTTCTGGACTGTATTATTTTCTGTCCCACAAAGTCATGATGAACTTTGCTCTTCTCTGCCTGTGTTCATGCTGTCCTTTTTTCCTGAAATGGTCTCCCTCTCTTTGCCCCCTATTTTCAGCCTGTTGAATGTTGCCCTGTTAAAGCCCATGTTGAATATGACCTTCCTCATTAAATTTTTCTCTCACTGACTGCTTTTCATTTTAATTCTTTGTATATTCCTTCATTTACTTTACCTTTCAATATAGCTATTGATATTTATTCTGAATTTCTTCTAATATGAAAGCTTCTTTGTTCCTCTTACAGCACAAGAGTCTTATACATTGTAGGTGCATGATACATCTTTGTTTAATTTACCATAGTAACTACCTTATTTAAACTTTACGAAAGATGTAATTTCATAATTATGATTTGGTTTTCTTACTAATATCAGAACTTGAAGAAAAAAGATCAGTTGTATAGTCATATACATAGCTAAAAAAGAAGTTATACTTCTAATTTAATTTTATTGACCATTATTACATAATAATAAAATAACTTTAAAGCATAATTATTATTTTTCTTAAAATATTTTTATATTATTTAACATTTATCCTATAGTTTCTCTTCTACATATGATAGGATAAGCACAGACTATAGACTTGTTCAGTCTATTAATGTATTTTGTATTTTAGAAAACCTGGAAAAAACAATTCCTAATATTTGTAAGCTGGTTTTCATAAGAAATTTTTATTTATTCTGAGTTTTTCCATGTATTATTGAACTAGCCAAAGAAAATATCCTGAAACCAGTTACCTTATTGCCAATTTATGTAATTGTTCTTTTCAAGATTTTGGAAGACAAAAATACATTCTGTTATGATTTTAAAAGATTGATGTGAAGTTAGGACATTGCCAACTTGATTCTTAAAAAGTTTTACACATTTAATTTGGTAACTAAGGGACTCCAGTTAAGATCACCTGAAGATGATATGACCCAAAGTTACCATCTCAGAGATACACATTGAGCAGTGACTGGAAAGCATCTACCTCTCTTCTCTCCAGAGCCCTGAACATAGTCCCCAGTCCCAGATTCTGGAGCCACTAGTGCTACCACTACCACAAGAAAATGTGTTTCAGGTATCAGATTAGAACTGAAATTATAATTTGACCTGAAAGAAATGTTGTTAGGTATTGTACTATTTATATATCCTTGGGTCATAGAGACTGTTGTGGGCTTTCCTGGGAACTTAACCCTAATTGTTTATGTGGGGAAGGACATTTCAGATCTCAGCTGATTAAGAAGTGAATTTTTGAAGTAAGAAAATTCAGAAATTAGAACCATCTTACATTGCACCAGAGAAAATTAAGTAAACTGCCTCTTTAGAAATTTTGAATAGGATCAGTAACCACTAAGACTTCATTTGCCTGACATCCGAATAATCATCTGAAAAAAATTCATTTCTACCTAATGTATGTATGTATGTATTTCTTTATTTATTCATCTATTCTTCTAAAGTTTTGGTCTCCACCTATGTGCTGAGTAGTAGTGGTAAGTGCTGGAGATTGAGCAGTAAGTAAAACAATGTCCCTAGCCTCAGGGATCTTACATTCTACTGAGAGAGTATATAGGGTGAAGTAACAGTGCTATAATGTTTGGCATATTATTACCCTTATAATATAGCATTATAGGCTTATATGCTGATTAATAATATAATAGACACATGGCAATTAGTATGAGCCAGTTTCTGTCCTAAGTGCATCATAAATATATTAGCTTATTTAAGCCTTATAACAACCCTATAAAATAGGGCTATTATTGTCTTCATTTTATAGAGGCACAAAGTAGGGTGCAGAGAGATTAGTCCAAGGTCATTTAGTGACAGTCTTACTTTAAAAATTGACATTGTGACAGATTTTCGTGTCCTTTATGAGATTGTCTTGGTGGTTATACCACCACTTATGTAAAGTGTTTTTTAATCTTTTTCACATTCTTGGTTATTTTTCCATATTTTGTACTTAACAAAGAATAATAAAATAGTTACACCATTTCCTTTGCTTCTGATACTGAGCTAAATAAAATGGAAAATAAATTGTGTCTGGGATCAGCATTTGTATCAGCTCTTGTTTATTTTTACACTTAGTTTTGTGTAACCAAAGACCAAAATAAATTATTAAATGTTGTTTTAGATTTGCCTTCTCCAACTTCTAAAAAATCAAGAATTTAATAACAAAATTGGTAGATTCCAATTTATCTCATCTTTTTAAATTACACTAAAATTGCCAATAAATAGTATAAGAAAAAAAGAATAGAATAAAAGTTCTGAAACTCTTAAAAACGATATAGTTTTTATAGCATCAAGAGTTACATAAATTTGTCTAAGGATTTCATAAGTCTTATTTTGCTTTCCTTATTATTACATTGATATCGTATATATTATTTTAAGTGTTAATTTATCCTTCTCTCTCTGTTTTTTTAGTATACTGTGTGGAATTTTGTTCCAAAAAATTTATTTGAACAATTCAGAAGAGTGGCAAACTTTTATTTTCTTATTATATTTTTGGTTCAGGTAAGCTTTATCACTCAATGGATTAAATTTATATAATGACTTCTATGTTTAGGGAAAAGTTATATTGCATTCTAAATCATTTGACTATGGGATCAGTTTTTTCCTGCATAGCTTCCCCATTGTAATCAGTGAATGTAGTTATTTAAACCACATGCAGATTTCTAAAAAATAGCTTGTGAATTTTAAGATTAATTTTATATTGTTTCATTACTGATGTGCTATGGTGCTGATAATTATAATCAAAGCCAATTTTACATTTCACTTGCTCTGCATCAGAACATAAATATTTTGACTTATATAGCACATGTTTTTGGCACATTTCTGCCTACGGAATGATCTTTGTCCAAGTAAATCTTTCTTTGACTTTTCCTTTGTTTTGAATTTAAATTTTACTTTTATTTAAAAATTTTTTCTAATTTTAAGAATCCCCATGAATATAGATTTTTATTATGGGAACCATTTTCTTAAGTCTATTCATGATAAACTCTTTGATAGTTTCTTAATTTTCACATTGTGCTTTTTTTTCTCTAATATCAAAGTATCAAGAGAATAGCTTATAAAATTTGAGTATAAGTCAAAATTTAAAAATAGTGATTGCCATTTTCTTTTAAAGGGGTTATTTTCTTCTGATAATACACGAGCAGTATCTTTCAGTGTGGCATTGGGTTTTTGTATAAACTCTGAACTTTACTCTCATAGAACCTGGAATTCCAGTGAAAAAAAAAACTTGTTAAGTAGTCACTTTAAAGCTTGAAGAAACACTTATATTTTAAAGAAATTGCTTTCTTTCATGAACAGAGAAGAAACTTCTGAGTTTTTATCAATAGAACATCAGCTTGGTTTTCTTGGAAAAGTGAGAAATTTATACTAACCATGTCCACATCACATGCATTTGTGAAATTACTAGCTAAGGTCAGGAATTCAGCTGGTCTGTGGAATAAAACAAATTTGATTGGCCTATCCAGGGTAAAGGAACATTAATAAACCATTGGGTCCATGTTTTAACTAACCAAACATAATTACTGCAAAAATTACTTCCCCAATTTGTTGAAACCTCAGTTGTATGATTTAGATCATAATTACAGCATCGTTTTCTAAGCTGTACCCCTCTGGCTCTGTAGATGTAACAAAATCCCTGTAGAAAAAAAAAATCCTTTTCCTAGCCCTATTCCTTATTCTCTTAAGTGATGAAATTATTCCAAATTCTAGGGTTAAAATTGCTGACAGACTTTTCAGCATTTACCAGGATGGGCAAAGAAATGTAAAATGAGATTCTGAGCAGCTGTAGGTCTGCTTCTAACAAATACTGAGGAGGAAGACCTTATGTACGCTGTGTTAAAAGGTGAAGTGACTGAGTTCACTCTAGCAATATTTGTGGATATGCAATAGATTTAGATATTCTACTCACTTCATATAATGGCCAACAAAATGAACTTGGTGAAACTGTGAACTAAACTACATGCATGATTATTTTTTACTCTGGACAATCATATACACTTTATATAGTGTTCTCAGAATTCCCAATAAATACGAGATTTTAGATGTTAATAGTGTGACGTGTACAATATAAAAATATAATACTCGGTTCTTTTTGTTGTTGTAAATCTAGCTTATGATTGATACACCTACCAGTCCAATTACCAGTGGACTTCCATTATTCTTTGTGATAACAGTAACCGCCATAAAGCAGGTATGAAAATACTTTCTATTGTCTTCTCCCCAGGTCATTTAGAAGTTGCTAAATATTTACACTTCACACTAACATTTATTGTTGTGAAAGTAATTTCCATAAGAAATCAGCAAATTTGTTTGATACTGCATATGGTAAAATTAAACTGAGTTAAGTCACTCTATTATATTTCAGGTACCTAGGGACTCACAGAATATAGTTAAAATATGTTGTTCTCTTGACACTCCTAGGAAGCATCCAAAAACAAGCATTTTAGATCTACAAACTAATTTATATATGAAGTACATTATTATAATCATCTTTGTAGGTTTTACAATATTTAAAGGAAATATAATTCAAAAGGGATATATTTATAGGGAGTGGAACACATACTTCTGACATTTCCATTTTGAATAAGAATTGTATGGTCTTTTCTTACTTTCTACAACTTTCTCTGGTGATGTTGATTTTTATATAAAGTAATACCATAGGGGAAATAGCTTCAACCAAATCTTGAATTGATATTAAAATGTAGGTATATAAAAAACGTTGAAAAAAAAATTAAAAAAAAAAATAAAATGTAGGTATAGAAAAGTAAGATTATTACTAGATACACATGCTGAGTAAGAAATAAAAGAAATTCATAGAAATGTCATGTCTGTATAGCTATCACTTCTCAAAAAATCTTGCCAGGGGCCCAGTTAAATAGATGATTCCTTCTACCTGAAAGAGAGTTAATTGAATTTTCTTGTGTAAATATGATAAATTTCCACTTTATAAGATTTAGGGATAAGATTCAAATTGACATGGAAATAAAATTGACAAACGTTCTGTAATTCTGAGATGTAGTATATTATTTATTACAGAGAAGGATAAGAGGAAACTATAGTAGTTACGTTATATATCTAGGGTGTCAGAATATCATGGTGCTACTTTCACTAAGTGTGAGTTCCTTTCACTGTTCTATTGGAGGCTAGAATTTGTGCAACTCATTGAGCATCCAAATCACTTCATACAGATACATATTTACTTGGTTTTGTAGATGCCATTTATTTCATCAAAGTAACATGTATTTGTCCCTAGGACATCTTTTCTATATATATTTTCCTTTTAGGTGATTTCTTTTGGTCTAGTGGTTTATAGTACCATTTATATGTTGATGGTTCTCAAATTGATATGTATCCTGAAACTATTCCCTGAAGTCCAGCTACACATATACAAATGCTCATGCAACATTTCCACTTGGAGATCTTAGGCTTTTCGTGACCACCATGTCACTCTCTCATTTTCTGGTCTGGTCTTTTTTCTTCATATCATTTGTTGCTACCTGTTGTTCTGTTGAATAAATATTTATTACTTTATCTGTTGGCCCTCATTTGAATGTTTAGCTCTGTGAGTGCATAGACTTTGTTTTATATACCAGATTATTTCCAAAGACCAGAACAAAGTCATGTACGTATTAGACCTTCAAAAAGCATTTGTTTGATAGATGAATAAATGAATGAATAAACCTATTGAATTTTTTTTTAATGTTTATTTTGAGAGAGAGAGAGAGAGAGAGCGCGCACGCATGTGTACACACGCAAGCTGGTGGAGGGACAGAGAGAGAATCCTAAGCAGGCTTCATGCTAACAGCATGGAGCCTGACACGAGGCTCAATCTCTTGAGCCAAAATCAAGAGTCAGATGCCTAACAGACTGAGCCATCCAGACTCCCCCCCCCCCCCCCGCCTCATTGAACATTTTTTAAAGCAGTGTAAAATGTTGTGATACTTATGGCCCTGATTTTCCAGTATATTTGACCAAATAGAGACTGGGTTTAATTGAAATGTGATACCACTAACTGAGTTGAGAATGCTGGTGAATTTATATCTGCAAATTAAGAGAGTTTACTATAATAATAATTGACAACCAGCCTTCTTCCAAAAATGAGTTAACTAAAAACACATGAAATCTAAAGATAGAAAGTAGGAAGACTACCTCAAACCTGTGTGAGTATGGTTATTGCAGTTAAGTTCTTGACACATCTTGACAACTAAGGCAAAAGAGGAAATATGAAAGGTCATAATTTTCAAAGAGAAAATTTGATCTGTAAAGATTTTCTCCGTTTTTCAGAAACGATTTCAGAACTCAAGAGTTTTTTCTGTTCCTAAGTTTTGTTCATTTAAGAAACACACTCATACCAGAGTGTATCGTTCAGGTTTATATATCCATCACTATAGATTAGTAGAACAAATTTTGGAAAAATTATAAAAGTGAAAGTTACTATGTTCTTACCTTCCTTACTTCTCCCCCTTTTAGTCTGCGTTTGTACTTTTATCAAAATAGGAAAAGCTTTATTATCAGTTATTTACACTTTAATATGGATTAAATTGTTACTTTGTTTTTTTTAACTTCTTCCAAACATATTTACATATTAAGTCTTCTCTCTAGTTGTATAATGCAAGATATAGTGCTATGGTAGGTGTCATAGTCTTTGTCCTCTATGAACTTAAAATCTATGAAGTAGGGAAGGTAGGACCAAACACAACAACAATTACAGTTTAATAAGGTACTAGTAAGAGCTAATGAGCGGTAGGTGTTCAGAGAAAGGATGGAACCCTTCATTTAGATAATCAAGGAAGGTTTTGTGGAATAAATAGAAATGAGACTTGGAATATTAGTAAAATAACAGTTGGTGAAGAAGGTGAAATAGAAACAAACAATTTAAACAAAGGCCCAAATGGAAGAAAAGCCAAGACCTATTTTGGGGAATGACATGTCTGAATAAATGTTTGACCCTGTAGAGGAAAGTATTAAAAGATAATACTGGAAATGTAGGCTGGAAGATTCCTTCCTGTAAGCATTGAGAGTTATTGAGGGGGTTTTGAACAAGGTAGTGAATTAAAATGATGTTTTGGAAAGAATCTGGCTGTAATATGTGGGATGAATTAGAATTTGTGAACTTGTGTTTTAAAAGATAATGTTTTTATCATTGTTGCTCAGCTATTAATGTCATCTGACTGTAAAAGGAATTTTGCTTTTTGACAGTTTCAGAAAAGATATTTTGACCCTCAGTTAAATTTCCCTGTAATTGACATACCACATCTTAACTGGGGTCAGTGTAATTTGAGTAGCTTAAAAATGCTTTTCCAAAAGGTTTCTTCCTGGGAAAAAAAATAGACCTTCAAAGCAATCTTTAATATTTGCTTTATATTTTATACTGTTATAATATTTTTAGGTAATTGATGTGTATATATTTTTAAAAAACGGAAACAGTACAAAATTGCATATAGTAAAAGCCTCTTATATTCCTAACCCCCCACCCTCCTAGTTTTCCTCCCTTGATGTATTTGTACATTAGTCTCAATATCCATGCAGAGTGTTCACATAGGCATTTTTTTAAACAAATAATAGCATAGAACACAACACATTCTATATCTTATTTTGATCACTTAATCCTCCTATCTCTTGGATATCATTCCATTATCTGTACTTATGCTACACCGTTGAGTTCTTAAATTTTCTCCGAAATAGCACAAGAAGTCTTTTCCACTTAAAAAAAAAATTACCACTCCTGGCACAAAAAATGGCCACTCAGATCAATGGAGCAGAATAGAGAACCCAGAAATGGACCCACAAATGTATGGCCAACTAATCTTTAACAAAGCAGGAAACAATATCCAATGGAATAAAGACAGTCTCTTCAGCAAGTGGTGCTGGGAAAACTGGACAACAACATGCAGAAAAATGAACCTGGACCATTTCCTTTTACCATACACAAAAATTAACTCAAAATGGAAAGAAGACCTAAATGTAAGACAGGAAGCCATCAAAGTCCTTGAGGAGAAAGCAGGCAAAAACCTCTTTGATCTTGGCCACAGCAACTTCTTACTCAACATGTCTCCAGAGGCAAGGGAAACAAAAGCAAAAATGAACTATTGGGACCTCATCAAAATAAAAAGCTTCTGCACAGCGAAGGAAACAATCAGCAAAACTAAAAGGCAACCAACGGAATGGGAGAAGACATTTGCAAATGACCTATCAGATAAAGGGTTAGCATCCAAAATCTATAAAGAACTTATTCAGACTCAACACCCAAAAAACAAATAACCAATGAAGAAATGGGCAAAAGACCTAAATAGATACTTCTCCAAAGAAGACATCCAGATGGCCAACGAACACATGAAAACATGCTCCACATCAGTCGTCACCAGGGAAATACAAATCAAAACCACAATGAGATACCACCTCACACCTGTCAGAATGGTTAACATTAACAACTCAGGCAACAACAGATGTTGGTGAGGATGCGAAGAAAGAGGATATCTTTGGCACTGCTGGTGGGAATACAAACTGGTGCAGCCACTCTGGAAAACAGTATGGAGCTTCCTTAAAAAATTAAAACTAGAACTACCCTACAACCCAGCAATTGCACTACTAGGTATTTATCCCAGGGATACAGGTATGCTGTTTTGAAGGGGCACACACCCCCAATGTTTATAGCAGCACTATCAACAATAGCCAGAGTATGGAGAGAGCCCAAATGTCCATCGATGGATGAATAGATAAAGAAGATGTGTGTACACACACACACACACACACACACACACACACACACACATAATGGAGTATTACTTGGCAATCTAAAAGAGTGAAATCTTGCCATTTGCAACTACGTGGATGGAACTAGAGGGCATTATGCTAAGTGAAATTAGAGAAAGACAAATATCATATGACTCACTCATATGAGGACTTTAAGACACAGATCAGATGACCCAACGGAAGGGAAGCAATAATAATATAAAAACAGGGAGGGGGACAAAACATTAGAGACTCTTAAATATGGAGAACAAACAGAGGGTTACTGGAGGGGCTGTGGGAGAGGGGATGGGCTAAATGGGTAAGGGGCATTAAGGAATCTACTCCTGAAATCATTGTTGCACTATTTGCTAAATAACTTGGATATAAATTAAAAAAATAAAGTAAAAAAAAATTACCACTCCTTAAATATTTAATCAAAGGATTCTTTCTGAAATGCTTATGTCTGTGTCCCTTTTTTTTTTTAATTTTTTTTTTCAACGTTTATTTATTTTTGGGACAGAGAGAGACAGAGCATGAACGAGAGAGGGGCAGAGAGAGAGGGAGACACAGAATCGGAAACAGGCTCCAGGCTCCGAGCCATCAGCCCAGAGCCTGACGCGGGGCTCGAACTCCCGGAGTGCGAGATCGTGACCTGGCTGAAGTCGGACGCTTAACCGACTGCACCACCCAGGCGCCCCTGTCTGTGTCCCTTTTTAATGATGATGCATGTAGCCTACCATATTTTTTTTTGAGAGAGAGCAAGCCCATGAGCATGCACATGTTTCTGTGGGAGAGAGGGGGAGAGAGAGAGTCTTAATCAGGCTCCAAACCCAGCACAAAGCCCACAGGGCTCAATCTCACAACAGTGAGATCACAACCAGAGTAAAAATCAAGAGTTGGACGCTCTACCAACTGAGCTACCCAGGTACCCCTAGCCTACCATATTTTTTTTGAAATACATATTATAATTCTGTTGGCTTGTTGGTTAAGAAGGTGAAAGAACTCAACCTCAGTTTCAAAATCTATTCATTTTTTTTTTGTTGCTGTTGTATATAATAATGCTCTGTGAATTTATATTTTATGATTTAAAAATATCATTTTTAGGGGTGCCTGGGTGGCTCAGTCAGTTAAGTGACTCTTGATTTCGGCTCAGGTCATTATCTCATGGTTTATGGGTTTGAGCCCCATGTTGGGCTCCATGCTGACATCGCAGAACCTGCCTGGGATTCTCTCTCTTGCTCTCTCTCCCTGCCCTTTCGCCGCTTACACCCACACTTTCTTTCCCCAAATAAATAAATAAATAAATTTTAAAATATCATTTTTACATAGAAGCCATGGAAACTCTAAACTGAATAGGTGTTAGGAAAAGGTAAGAATCAAGAATTACTCCTCAGATTTCTTCTTAGAGCAACTTGGTAGATGGTGATGCCATTTATCAAGATTGGAAACATTGGAAATGCAACAGATTTGGGGGATGACATCATCAATTTAGTTTCGAAATGCTTATTATGGCATCAAAATGGAGATACTAAGAATGCAGATATTCAAGTTTAGAGTCCAGAAAAGAGATATAGGCTAGAGAGACAAATTTCAGGATTTTTTGGAAGACACAGAGATAGAAGAAATCTTGTAGTAGAAAGAGAAGGGTGAAAAAGGGATCCATAAAGGTGACATAGAAGGAGCCTCCTGTAAGGAAATTGAGGAGTAACTAGAGAGGTACTATGAAAACCAGGAATATGTGTAATGACACCAAGGAAAAAGAATGTTTCTAGTAAGAATGAATGTCAAATACCTATGAGTATATGCATCAGATTAGCCTAATATAATTCTGGTGAATAAAATGTTTTGGATAAGTTTTTATGTTTTGTTTTCTCATTTGATAAGAGTATCTTCTAATTATATTAAAAAGGGTATTTTTTTGTTCTTTAATATTTAATAGGGATATGAAGATTGGTTACGACATAACTCAGATAATGAAGTAAATGGAGCTCCTGTTTATGTTGTTCGAAGTGGTGGCCTTGTAAAAACTAGATCAAAAAACATTCGGGTATGCCTTTAGTAAATAATAGAAATCAATTATATATATTGGTATCACACATTCTAATCTATTATATTTTAGTTAAAAGCTTGCTTTCCTGTATTAAAATATTGATAGGCCATCTGTTTAGAAATCAGTAAAAATAAGTCTTTGCCTTTTAAAATCTATATATTCACTTTTCCCCCATAATTCCTTATAGGTGGGTGATATTGTTCGAATAGCCAAAGATGAAATTTTCCCTGCAGATTTGGTGCTTCTGTCCTCAGATCGGCTTGATGGTTCTTGTCACGTTACAACTGCTAGTTTGGATGGAGAAACTAACCTGAAGGTTTGTACATTCTTATGTTTGAGTGTTGCCCTGGGTGAACAGAATGTTTTTGGGTTATAGTGATATTTTCCTTTGTTTAACCTGCTAAGGGAAAAATTTTTTAAATCACTGAAACTTTAAAAATGGTAACTTTTTAAAAAAGAAATAATAGTATGTATTTATTTCAAGGGTAGCCTCATTTGGTTTTAGGCAAGTTAAAGAAAAGTGGAAAGTGTTTTTAGGAAAAATGTAATCCTTTAATATTCTGGTACTTTTTTAGATAAGGGATGTGCTCACTTCGGCAGCACATATACTAAAATTAGATAAGGGACACATTTCAATTTTTCTGTTTTCAGAGTATAAAAGTGAAAATTCACATTTTTCCCTATTGCTTCATAATAAACTTTGAGCGATAATGACTTAACACATTTAATTTTTTTTTAATTTTTTTTAAATGTTTATTCATTTTTAAGAGAAAGAGAGTGTGAGCAGGGGAGGGGCAGAGAAGGAAGGGGACAGAGGATCCAAAGCAGGCTCTGTCTGTGCCGACAGTAGAGATCCCAACGCAGGGCTCAAACCCATGAACCATGAGATCATGGCCCAAGCTGCAGTTGTATGCTTAACCAGCTGAGCCACCCAAGCACCCCCACACTTAATTTTTTTATATCCAAATGGCTTCTCTAGATAGGTAACCTCAGTAGCTCCTTTTGCTACTTACTATTTTACAATCTTCTTTCTCCTAAGTGATCTCAAGTGCAGTATGCTACAATTTCATCTGAAAAGAGATTTGACATAGATGATATCTAAGTTCCTATTTGGATCCTGAAACTGTAGTGTAATCCTTTTTGGTTTTTTTATTTTCCCAGACACACGTGGCAGTTCCAGAAACAGCAGTATTACAAACAGTTGCCAGTTTGGACACTCTTGTAGCTGTGATAGAATGTCAGCAACCAGAAGCAGACTTGTACAGGTATGGCATAGTACTGGATTATTCCCTAAGAAAAGACAGAGCTGCAAAAGTAGAATTATTGGATTAAAGCCCTAATAGGATTTGACCTTTCAGACATTACAAAAGCATTGGACTAATTTTTATTGTCATGAGCAAAGTAGACATTTATGACTGGACCACTGTTATACCATACACAAAAATAAACTCAAAATGGATTAAAGACCTAACTGTGAGACTTGAAGCCATAAAACTCCTAAAAGAATACTTAAGCAGTAATCTCTTGGACATCCTCTCTATCAACATATTTATGGATATGTCTCCTCAGGCAAGGGAAATAAAAAGGCAAGGATAAACTATTGGGACTACACCAAAATAAAGAGCTTTTGCACAGCAAAGGAAGCCATCAACAAAACAAAAAGGCAATCTAATGAATGGGAGAAGATATTTGCAAATAATATATACAGTAAGCAGTTGTGTATATATATGCACAATATATCCAAATATATAAAGAACTTAAAAAATGGGCAGAGGACCTGAATAGACCTTTTTCCAGAGAAGACCTATAGATGGTCAACAGGCACATGAAAAAAATGTTCAGCATCACTGATCATTAGGGAAATGCAAACCAAAACCATAATGAGGTATCACCTCACACCAGGCAGAATGGCTAGTATCAAAAAGGCAAGAAGTAACAAATGTTGGGAAGGATATAAAGAGAAGAGAACCCCCTCATGTACTGTTGGTAGGAATGTATATTGGCACAACCACTGTGGAAAGACAGTATAGAAATTCCTCAGAAAGTTAAAAATATAAATACTGTATGATCCAGTAATTCCACTCCTGGGTATTTAAAGAAAATGAAAACACTAATTTGGAAAAATGTATGCACCCCTATGTTTATGGCAGCATTATTTACAGTGGCCAAGACATGGAAGCAACCCAAGTATCTGTTGATAGATCAATGAATAAATAAGATGTAGTGTGTATACACACACACACACACACACACACACACGGGAATATTACTCAGCTATCAGAAAGATTGAAATCTTGCCATTTGCAATGACATGAATGGAACTAGAGTGTATAATGCTAAGCAAAATAAGTCAGTCAGAGAAAGACAAATACCATATGATTTCACTCATATGTGGGATTTCAGAAACAAAACAGGTGAACATATGAGAAGGGCAAAAAAAAGAAAGGGAAGCAAACCATAAGAGACTCTTAATGATAGAGAACAAACTGAGAGTTGATGGATGGAAGATGAGCTAAATGGGTGATGGGTGTTAAGGAGGGTA
Source organism: Felis catus (assembly GCF_018350175.1). NCBI lineage: Eukaryota > Metazoa > Chordata > Mammalia > Carnivora > Felidae > Felis > Felis catus. Next base: position 84,223,898 of record NC_058376.1, on the reverse strand, counting down.
CTTGTTATGATGAGCACTGGGTATTGTGTGTAAGTGATGAATCACTAAATTCTACTCCTGAAACCAATATTACATTATATATTAACTGACTACAATTTAAATACAAAATTGGAAGAAATGAAAATCATTATGTAGATCTATGTTTTTGACAGGACGTATTAAGTGGTAGGAAATGTTACCAGCAGTACTTATGGCATGATACCATTTTGTTTTTAAAATATATATATGTGTCTATATACGGATGAAAAAAAAGTGGAAAACATACTCCAAAACATTAACAGTGTTTATATTTGAGTAGTGGGATTACCAGTCATTGTTGTTTCCCTATTGATGTCTTTTTAAATTGTCTGAATCATTTTATAAAATGTGTGTGTTTCAATGTATGTAGTCTTTATAATCAGAAAAGAGAGTAATGCAGCTATTTCTATGTTGAATCAAATTTAAGTGTGGGTTTGGAGAAATGGCTAAGGAAAGTGCAAAATGAGTTAATCCAGTATGTAACTGGCATAAATAGATAGGAGTACCTTAGAATCAAGGATAACAGGACAAATGAAATTAAGGAAAATAGGTCTGTTGTTGGAATTTAACGCAGCAAAATTGAGCTCATCACACATCATCTCTGAAAGATGCCCAGGGAAATGGCAGCTGAATTGGTTCTTTGAATCTAAATCCAAAATTAAGGCTGAAATCAGGACTACATAAAATTCCAGTAAGTGGAGATTAAAAAAAAAAAAAAAAAAAAACTCCCTGATACAGGGTGCTGAAGGAAGTAGATAGAAGTAGGAGATTAGCAAGAAACAATAAAGCCAAAGTCTGCAAGCATCTGTGACTTGGAAGTGGGTGGGGGGGGGGGGGGGTGGAGGCAGTAATAATAGGGACATTTAGAAAGGACTGCCAATTTCTTTGTTTAAACGATTAACATGAAAGCTCTGTCTACAGTTTGTTTCAACTTAGAATTTGCCTCACTATAGTAGAAAGTGATTGCATCCTTGAATTGACTATGCTGTGGAGCTTTTCTGGTTGTGGAAGTTGGAACTGAAAAGCCAAGCTGTGAAAATCCATTATGATAACAGACCAGGCCACTCACTCTAGATTTCAGGCAACCAAAAGTTAAAGAAGGTCTGGAGTGCACGGATAGGTTTTTGCTTACTACTCTATCCCCACCACTTAACTCACACAGTGTCATTGTTCAGTGACTATTCAGTGATGCATGAGTCAGTGAGTGAGTGAATGAATGATTCTAATCACAGTAGACTTATTTAATAAACTGTGATAAAATGTGTGAGCATTCATTGTGGGCTAGATAATACATTCATCTTTGTATAGAAATTATAAATTCTCATGATGACTAAACTAGTAATATGTGAAATTTGCATTATCATTTTGAAAACTGTTTTTCATTTACCTTATTCATAGCTGGAGTAGAGATGGCAAGATATTCAGTTTTTTAAAGCTTAATGACTGATAAGTATTTACTTATGTAATCTCTAACAGAAATAATGGACCATTCCTATATACAAAAGGTTAGTTTTATGTGTAAGAATAATGCCAAAACTGTCAAAAACGCTTCACCCATTGGTGTCATAGGTAATATATCATTGGCTTTTTTGTAACATGTTGAATTCTTTGATAGATTCATGGGAAGAATGATAATAACTCAGCAAATGGAAGAAATTGTAAGGTAAGAATACATTTGCATTATCCAGTTACTTTTATGTGACAGTGTGTTGGGAGGGACTAAAATCAAATTAAAAGGAGAATAGGTAATTGGGCAGCATATCATGGAAAAGGATTAATTTAGAAGCCTGACTGGCTCAGTCCAAACAGCACGCAACTCGTGTTCTCAGCTTCATGAATTCAAACCTCACATTAGGTGTAGAGATTACTTAAATAATTTTTTTTTAATTAAAAATAAAAATAAATAAAAACATTTAGCATTTCATCTAATAATTTGTAGCAGAAAAAGTAAGGATAAAACAAATCCCATGAAATGATGTAAAAATAGTTTAGCAAGATTATTTGTGTACTTGTATTTCTTTTTCTTACAGTGTTAGGTAGTAACATAAAAGGAAATAGCCGTTCTTATTCAAATTTTTACACCTTTAAACCCACCACACTGGAAGTCTAGAGTACAAAAAATGTTTTATATAATGTTTGACAAGTATAAATATTGTCTTCTTCACTTCAGAATTATTCAGCAAGAACTACAGTATTTAGTGGCCAATATAAATCTTCTTATTTACTCTTTTGATTGGTATTTTTTTTAGTTGGTTGTGTTGGTGTGTTTGCCCTCAATATTCAGGTTAATTTCTGGCCCCTACATGAAAGGCTTTTAAGTTATTTCAGAAATGTGCTGATACATTGAGATTACATTGTTACTCATGACCACAAAGCCAAATTTAGAATAAATCTTGGAATCAGCCCTTGAACTTCTAATCCAATTAGCATTGTACCTCTTTTCTAAAGACATGTTCAGTTAATACTGGCTGCATGAAATAAGTTGCTGACATGAAAAGGTAAGCATTTTTTAAATGAAATCCTCAAGACAAGCCACCAAAAAGTATCATGATGCCTGGGCACCAGTTCACATTTTTAATAAACATTAACATAGTAGCACATTCAGTAAACTCCTTAACAAGGTCTTTGTAAATGTAGGATCCCCTGCTGGATAACTATAACTAGCTTTTATTTTGATTTCTAGAGTGACATAGTGGGATATATATGTGGATACATATCTGAATTGCATTAAGATATTGTGGCTGGTAAAGCAAAAGATCAGTTATATTACCCAGCCCTTAAAATGGTTAAAAAGATTAGCCATGTTCTTTGCTGAAGCAGCCTGAGTGAGTTGATGGAATTATCTTTTAATTTGAAGCTTTTTATCATTATATTCCAATTTTATATGCCAGTGTGAGCTCAAAGTTTTTCTGTTCATTGTTGGAACCAGTACCAAGTGGGAAAAGGCTATTTTATGCCTCCTTAATAATTGATTTTGGAATATCCATGGAGTGTGCTCCAAATATGACTATCTAATAAAATCATACTTGTTAACCATGTCCCAAAATGTGAACCTCTTTGGTTCATTAGATTTTTTAGAGTGTTTGGATTTGCAGACATCTTCAGAATTGGTTCAGATTCTGTTTGATTTGGGTAACTGGATATGTATGTTTCAGAAAAACATAAGGAATATCAACAAAAATAAGGCTTTTTTACTTATCCATAACAGTCTTATCATTTTTCTATCACTAAGAAAATACAATTTCCTTTCTAGTTATTCCTTCTCGTTTTATTTCTCCTTTATGGAGAGAAATTCAAACAGCAAGAAGACCTGTGCTCCAAGAAGTATGCAATGCAAGTAGTCAAGTTATAGTTAATCTTGTCTAGAAAAAGTACTAACTCACTTACTACTTTGTTTTATAATCCAGTATAATTTTAATTATGCAGAATTGATGCATTTATACACAAATCATACTATAATTCATGTTTATATTGCCTTTTAGAACCTTTAATTTTGTTCATAAATTTAAAATTTCATCATGTTAAACATTTTTAATCATTGGTTAATCTTTTGCTGTGTTTTATGTTTAAAAATCTTGAAACTGATGGCTTTGTGAGTTTATTTACAGGGGTAATCTTATTTCTGAGCCACTGATCTTAAAGTGACTGAAATGCTAAAGCAGGTATTTGTTGTTATGGTCACTAACATCATAATTGACCTAAACTGCTTTATAGTAACTGAGATTTTGGTTTTATATGAAAGCAGAGTTATAACTGTGTTCAGGTATTTTCTGCTAAAGATGGCCATTTTAGAATGTAATTGAATTTTTAATATATTCAACTTTTTTTTTTTTTAATCCCCCTTAGGCCTCTGGGGCCAGAGAGTCTCTTGCTTCGTGGAGCCAGGTTAAAAAATACAAAGGAAATTTTTGGTTTGTATATATTGAAAATTTCTAATTATGGATTCGTGTTGATGCTTTATATAAAATATTTTTTAAAACATAGCTTTTGTGGTCTTTTGGTTGGATAATTTACTTAATCAAATATTGTCTATGATAATTTTCTTACAAAGATTGTGTAAAAATAATTTTGTATATTTTTGTTGTTGATTCCTATTTTTGAATAACAGACTAGAACCTGGCTCTGTTGTTTGTGGATACTTGTGAAACACTGCTAAGAAGATAATTCTGGCAGTTCTGTTAATGGTGGTTGAGAACCAATGTAATCTGACATCATGGTTCAGTAAACCACCTGTATAATTCCATTATTATTCTTAGATTGTATTCAACTGCTGACTCATTCTTTCATCCATTCAACAAATTTTTATTGACCTGTGACCATATGGCAGGTATTATTGGAATGTATACTGACTGAATCAAAAGGCCAAATAAATAGTGCTCTGGTGTTGGAGATCTAAATTAATTCACATGTTCTGAGTCAACTCTAGGCAAATCGTGAAGTCTTGATAATCTTTAGCTGTCAACTATCTCCTCCCATTTTGGGAATGGCCCTTCATATACTGCCCAGCCTGTGTTATTCACTGAATGTTTACAGCTTTTGAGGTTCTCTTCTTCACTCCCTTCTTTCCTATTAACTGTGTTATATCTTATCACTCAGTATGAGGCTCTCTGATAAAGAAATGCATATAGTTATGAAAACAGAAAATAGGGGCCCCTGGGTGGCTCAGTCGGTTAAGCATCCAACTCTTGATTTCAGCTCAGGTCATTATTTCACAGTTCAAGAGTTCAAACTGCACGTTGGGCTCTGTGCTGACAGTGCAGAGCCTGCTTGGGATTCTTTCCCTCTTCCTCTCTCTCTGTCCCTCTCTGCCTGTCTTTCTAAAATAAGTAAGCTTTAAAACTTAAAAAGAAAAGAAAACGGAAAATAGAAAGTGTTGGTGAGGATGTAGAGTACTTGGAACTCTCATTTGAGTGCTGGTGGGAATATAAAATGTCACAGCCAGTGAACAATAGTGTGGCAGTTCCTCAGTAAACTGTTAAACTTAGAATTATCATATGACCCAGCAATTCTACATATAACCCAGCAGTTCTTCTCCTAGATATGTATCCAGAAGAATTGAAAGTAATTGTTCAAAGACTTGTCCAAGATATTCATAGCAGCAATATTCAACAGCCAGAGGGTAGAAACCGCACAAATATCCATCAACTAATGAATGGATAAACAAAGTGTAGGATACTCATATAATGAAATATTATTCACTCATAAAAAATGAATTCTACTGATGAATGCTATAATATGGATAAACCTTGAAAACATGCTTAGTAAAAGTAGCCAGACACAAAAGGCGTATATGATTCCATTTACTTGAAATAATCAGAATAGGCAAATTCACAGACACAGAGAATAGATTTGTGGTTCCCAGGGGCTGAGGAGTGGAGGGGAATGGGGCATGATTGCTTAATGGGTACAGGGTTTTCTTTGAGGGTAATAAAAGTGTTTTCAAGTTAGTGAGGGTTGCACAACATTGTGATTGTGCTGAGTGCCACCGAATTGTACACTTTAAGATGATTAAAACGGTAAACTGTATGTTATGTATATTTTTACCACAGTTAAAAACAAACAAACAAACACCATAATGATGTTCTGATGGCCAAAGCCAGAGAAAACCTTCAGGGCTTTTAGGCCCTCTCATGTAATGCTGTATTTTAACACATCTCCCTGGCAGGAACGCCTTTCACATTCTTAAAATGTGTGTTTGCCTTTAGTTGGGTCTACTGGTATCTGCTGCAGCACCACCTCTCTCTCTTACATCATTCTGGCTGATTTCTCACATTTCTGTAATTTCAGTACCCTTTGTCATCTGCGTTATAATCCCTGCCTTTAAAGAATGGTGAAAATTCCAGGACAAATATTTAGGAAAAAGGCATGATGAATCCTATACTACTTCTCAGCTTTCACTATATAAGGATGGGTGTGAATATTGATCATCTCTCTGCTTCTAGGCATTTTCCTATTTTGTCATACAAATATCACAACGATTCTGTGAGGTATATTTTCCTGTTTAAAGATGGGGAGGGAAACAGACTCAGATCAAATAACTTGCCCAAGGACACAGAGCTAGTAAGTGGCAGAGGCAGCACTCAAATCAAGGTCTAACTACAAAGTTTGTTATAAAACTGGTCTTACCTAATTTCATCTACTTCCCAATTTTAGGCTGTTAATACTATCATTTTTGCTCATCCCAGTCATTCACATAGGCACACATTTTTATTTTATTTTATTTTTAAACATTTATTTATTTTCGAGAGACACAGAGTGCGAGTGGGGCAAGGCAGAGAGAGAGGGAGACACAGAATCCAAAATGGGCTCCAGGCTCTGAGCTGTCATTACAGAGCCCGACGGGCTCGAACTCAGTAACCATGAGATCATGACCTGAGCCAACGTCAGCTGCTTAACCGACCGAGCCACCCAGGTGCCCCAGTAGGCACACGTTTTTAAAATAGTACTTTCCTTTTGTTTACTTAACTTCTTCTGACAGATTTCCGTATTATTTCTCTAGTGGTAGAAAATTATGTCTAGACTTCACAGATTCCGGCATTCAGAGCCTTTCGAACTCTGACCTCATTCCATTGTTCATGAAAACCTAACAGAAAGCACTTTTCCATTTCTGTCTTTGTTAACACTTTTTGCTCTATCTATAATGGCCTTTCCTGCCATCTTTACGTTTTCAAATCCTTTTCTTCCATCGGTTCCAGCTCTAATAATATCTCTCATTCAGATATATTAATTATAACTCAGAAATGGAATCCCTGTGCCTTCCCCTTCCAGCAGGTTAAGTGACTGGAGTTCTTCAAAATTGGACTTGGAAAGCCTTTTAAAAACTCCAGAAAGACTTAAAGAAAGCCAAATTGTAACAACAATTAGACAGTACACTACACTCCCTTTCATGCTAGTGAGTACATCTGTTTGGTGAAATATGCTAGATTATTTTTAAAGAGTGTTTTGTTTTGCAGGTGTTGCTATATACACTGGAATGGAAACAAAGATGGCATTAAATTACAAGAGCAAGTCACAGAAACGATCTGCAGTAGAAAAGTAAGAAAGTTGTCTATTTTCATTTATTTACACATGAATATGTCTATGTATTCATATATGTATAAAATACTATGTATATAAAAATACATGTCAGTCAACAAAAGATGGTATTCTTGAGGATAGGGATGTATACATGTAGCATTTTGCACAATGTTTGGCATATAGTAGGTGCTAGATTATGACTTTAAATTAACAGCTTTAAAATAATACTATTGGATAATAATGGAATCACTTGATCAGACTAATCCTCCTGCAGATAGCAAGTATGAAATCTGGACAAAAATTTTTTTACATAAACAAGTATCTGAAAATACAGGAGAGTATTTTCCCGTAACTTCTTGCCTAAAGGCACTCCCTAATTCATGTGCTGCATAGGGCATCAGAGAGCCTGAGCTTTACAAGATTTAAGTGTTGGAGGACAAGGTTTAAAGCTAGAAAAACAACTAGACAGAGGTAAAACTGTGTAGGGGAGGGAGCCACAGAAGGGAATGAACTCTGTACGTAAATTATGCCCAAATCTTTGACTATTAGACCTATATATGTGCAAGAGAGACCCTGGTGGGCTTAGCAGAAAAACAGTATCAGGAGGCGGGAAGAACAGAACATAGAATTTTGCTGTTGTCTATCGCAGTGGAAACAGAGTTTGATGTTTGAGCCTAGCCAAGTTAACTTCCTGCTGGAATGAAAATCAGCATTCTTGTGAAGAACATAAAAGAGTACAGTCTTTACAACCTGTTATTTATAAGATTTAGTATGTAATCAAAAATAAGTAGACATATGAAGAAAATGTAATTTATATTCAAGAGAAGAAGCATTCAATAGAAATTGTCTTCATAATGTTCTGTATCTTGCAGTTAACAGACAAGGTCTTTAGAGCAAATACTTATAAAAATACAAGTATTTTTAAGGGCCTAAAAAAAGATGTGACTAAACACATGTAAAATATCAGCAAATAAATGGAAACTACAGAAAACAGTATGGAGGTTCCTCAAAAAGTTAAAAGTAGAACTGCCCTGTGATTCAGCAATTACACTACTAGGTGTTTACCCAAAGGATACAAAAACACTGATTTGAAGGGATACATGCCCCCTGATATTTATGCTGGCACTATCACCAATAACCAAATTATGGAAAGAGCCCAAATGTGCACCAACTGATGATTGGATAAAGATATGGAGTGTGTATGTATGTATGTATGTATGGTATATACACACACTGGAATATTACTCAGCCATCAAAAAGAATGAACCTTGCCATTTGTAACATGGATGGAGCTATGGAGTATTATGCTAAGTGAAATAAGTCAGAGAAAGACAAATACCATACCATATTATTTCACTCACGTGTAGAATTTAAGAAACAAGTGAACATAGGGGGGAACAAAAAGAGGCAGACCAAGAAACAGATTCTTAACTATGGAGAACAAACTGATGGTTGTCAGAGGGGAAGTGAGGTGGGGGATGGGTTAAAAGGTGATGGTTATTAAAGAGAGCACTTGTGAAGAACACCAGGTGTTGTATGTGATTGATGAATCACTAAATTCTATACCTGAAACTAGTGTGGCACTGTATGTTAACTAACTGGAATTTAAATAAGAATTTGAGGGGAAAAAAAAAGAAATGGAAACTATAAAGAGAATTCAGCAGATATTCTTGAGTTGAAAATCTAATTACTGAAATGTAAATGTCATTAGATGGGCTCAATACCAGATTGAGGAAGGCAGCAGAAATTGTCGGTGAATTTTAAAAAGCAATAGAAATTATTCAGTCTGAAGAACAGGGAGAAAAAAGATTGAAGAAAAAAGGAACAGAATTTCAGAACCATGTGACTACACAATATTAAGCTATTTAGCATAATTCTACTTGAGTCCTTCCCCAAAGAGGAGAGAACAGTAGGGGCAGAATAAAAATATCTGAAAAAATAATAATGGCAAATTTCTTGAATTTGAAAAAACACAGTGGTAATTTAAATCCAGCAAATCAAAATTTGTGGACTCAAGGCAAAGCCTAAATTAAAGAGAAATTTCGAGCTATAAGTGTTTACATAAGAGAGGAAGAAAAGCTTAAAATAGTCATCTAAGTTTCTACCTTAGGAAGCAAGATAAAGAGAGTAATTATACCCAATCAGAGAAGAAAGAGAACAGATATTAAAGATGTGAGCTGGGGTGCCTGGGTGGCTCAGTCGGTTAAGCGTCTGACTTCAGCTCAGGTCACGATCTCGCGGTCTGTGAGTTCGAGCCCTGCATCGGGCTCTGGGCTGATGGCTCAGAGCCTGGTGCCTGCTTCTGATTCTGTGTCTCCCTCTCTCTCTGACCCTCCCTGTTCATGCTCTGTCTCTCTCTGTCTCAAAAATAAATAAAAACGTTAAAAAAAAAATTTTTTTTTAAAAGATGTGAGCTAAAACCAATAGAAGAGAAAACAAATAATAGACAAAATTAACAAAGCTGAAACTGGTTCTTTGGAAATAATAACAAAATTAATAAATCTCTACTTTCGCAATCTAGATTGAGGGATTAAAGGGGAAAAAAGAAGTATTAGGAGAGAGAAAACTAAAAAATTACCAACATCAAGAATGAAAAACAATACAGTACAGATCCTACCTACTGTGGTCACTTTATCCACAGATAAAGAAATATGATGAATATATATATATTTTATATATATTATATATTTTAAATATAATATATATAAAATATATAATATATATTTATATAAAAATATATAAAAATAAAAAAAATATGTCCACACAAAGGGATAGTCTTTTCAACACACAATTCTGGAACAGTTAGACATCCATATGCCAGAAACCAAATTTTCACCCTTCTCTTCACCACATACAAAAACTAACTCAAAATAAAACCTATACATAAGAACTTAATCTGTAAAACATGGGAGAAAATACTTGTGACTTTGGGTTAAGGAAACATTTGTTTGATGGGAAACATACAAAAAAGGAACCGAAAACCAAACCAAAAATTGATAAATTTCATCAAAATTAAAAACTTCAGCATATCTGAAGCTGATATGACATTGTATGTCAATGTTAAAAGAAATTAATGCTTGTATTTCAAAAGACACTGCTGAAAAAATGAAAACACAAGCCACAGACTAGGAAAAATACTTACAAAGCACATATTTTGTAAAGGACTCCTATCCAGAATATGCATTTTCACAACTTCTTTTCAACATTATTCTAGAAGCCTTATTCAGTGTCACCAAAGAAATAAAAGGCATCAGTATTAGAAAGTAAGAACTAAAATTGTCCTTACTGGAGGACACATGATTTGTCACATAGCTGTATGCATTCAAAATTAAAACTATTGGAACTAATAAGTGAGTTTTAGCAAGGTCAAAACATGGTGAGAGATATTAAAGATTTATCCATTAAATAAATGACGAAATCACACTAATAGATTGGCAGGCTGAGTATTGTTAAGCTGTCAGGTGATGTCTTGATTGTTTCAATCCTAGTTAAAATCCCTGCAAACTTTTTTGTGGTAATTGACAAGATGATTCTAAAATGAATATTGAAATACACTGGCTAAAATGCATACATAGAATACATAAAGAAAATAGTCCCTTGAAAGAAAGCTGTAGGGGATGCCTAGGTGCCTCAGTCAGTTGAATGTCTGGCTCTTGACTTTGTCTCAGGTCATGGTCTCAAAGTTGGTGAATTCAAGTCCCATATTATGCTCTGTGCTGACAGCATGGAGCCTGCTTGGGATTCCCTCTCTCCCCCTCTCTCTCTGCCCCTGCCCTGTTCGTGTGCTCTATTTCTCTCTCTCTCTCAAAATAAATAAATAAACTTTAAAAATTGAAAAGAAAAGAAAGCTGTAGGATTTATATTCCCTGACTTTAAGACTTATTATAAAGCTGGTGAAGGGACCAGGGTTGAAGGGGTGGAAGGCAGATGGGATATGGAAAATGAGTTCAGATTAAGGGAACTAATACCTTACCGGAAGACAGGCACAGTAGATGTCTATCTGTCTGGAGTGAGAGCTCAATGGGAATTAGAGGATGTCGAGAAGGAGGATCCAGGTTTTAGTAAAGAAGATTTTGGCGTTTAGTCTGAAAAACTGTTGATTGAAAGTATACAGTAGAGGGGGATATCCAACATGGCAGAGAAGTAGGGGAACCTGAAGTTCCCTCTCAAACACAGCAGTGTTGAGGGCAAGGGACTTTGAATTCCAAGAGTCTGGGCTGTAGAGTGACAGAGACATGTCCGTGGGGACAACCTGGCAGGCCATACGTGCGTGATTGCAAACTGGGAGAGATAAAATGTGCAGTGTAGGCACGGAGGGGAGAGATCCCCTTCTGCAGACAAAGGGAAGAAAAAGAGAGGCTGTGGAAGTGCAGGACTGTATTTGGACAAGAGAAAAAACAATGGACTGGGGACGGAGAAAGAGCCAGTCGCTAACTGTGGGGCTTTCTTTGGACTGGGGCTGGCTGCCCAGTTCACGCACCTGGGGAGGAAGGGAGCTAGCCCCAGGCTCAGTAACTAGTTCAGAGGCGCAGTCTGCAGTGGGAGAAAGCGATTCCCTCCCTCGAGTGCTGTGGGAAGAAGGTATATAACCATTCAAAGGACAAGAGACCCTGCCTGTGCTCACCAGCCAGAGGCCATTTATCAACGGTGTGGAGCGGCACTTCCCTGGAACCAGGACACACGGAGTGGGACCCTTTAAGACATTGGGGTTTAAATCCCAGCTGAGCACCAGGGAGGTGCAGGAGTTGGCAGAGCAGGACAAACCACCTAGTCCATGCCAGTGCGTCACTGGGAGGAGGCCCTCCATCCGTGGAGTGGAGTGGCACATCCCTGGAACTGGGGTGTGCAGAGCAGGACCCTTTAAGACATCTGGGTTTGAATCCCAGACAAGCCCCAGGGAGGCGTGGGAGACTGTGGAGTGGAAAAAAAACAAGGCCCACTTGTGCCAGCATAGTACTATGAGGCACTCTGTGAACAGAGTGGTTTGAGACACCCAGTTTTTGCATTTTCTGATTTAATTCATGGGCAGTTTTCTTCCTTTTCTCCTTCTTATTTCGTCCCTCCTCTAGTCTGGTTGTTCTGGTTGTTGGTTTGTTTAAGCAGACATATTTATTCCATTCTACTTATACCTGTTCTATATCTCTTTCTTTATTTTCCTTTCTCTCTCTAGATTAAGCCATATAGTTTTTCTGCCTGGTCAATTTTTTTTCCCTGCCCCTGTCATTTTTCTCTTTGTATGGGATAAGGCCTTCCACCAACACTGCCCTATCCCCCAACACTGTTGTTTGTTGTTGTGATGGTGGTAGGTTTGTTTTTTGTTTTTCTTTCCCAGAGCTACTTCAACGAACAAATCAAAGCACATCTGGTGGAGGGTCCAAAACATCACTACGAGTAGGGAGGTAAAACAACCAGAGTCACAACAACAAAGAGCAAGTAACACACTCCAAAAAACACTTCCTGAAGGGCCAGGTCCTGGACAGTGCTCACAGGTGCAGGACACATAATAGCTTTTAAAACACATAAGAGACAGAAAACTAGCCAAAATGATGAAACAGAAGAATTCTTCTCAAAAAAAAAAATTCCAGGAAGAAATGACAACTAAAGACTTGATCAAAACGGATATAAACAATATATCTGATCAAGAATTTAGAATAATAGTCATAAGATTAATCGCTGGGCTTGACAAAAGCATAGAAGACAGGAAAGAATCTATTGCTGCGAGATCAAGGAATAAAAAATAGTCATGACAAATTTAAAAAATGCTGTAAATGAGGTGCAAAATAAACTGGATGTGCTGACAGGATTGAAGAGGCAAAGGGGAGAATAAGTGAAATAGAAGATAAAATTATGGAAAAAGATGAAGCTGAGAAAAAGAAAAAAAATTCTAGACAACGAGGGGAGAATTTGAGAACTAAATGATGAAATGAAATGTAATAATATCCATATCATAGGAGGTCCAGAAGAAGAAGAGAGAGAGAGAAAGAGAGAAGGTGTACTTGGACAACTCATAGCTGAGAACTTCACAATTTGGGGAAGGAAACAGATATTGAAATCCAGGAGGCACACAACTCTCTTCAGACGTAATAGGAATCTATCTTCTACACGATATATCATAGTGAAACTGGCAAAACACAAAGATGAAAAGAGAATTCTTTTTTTTTTTTTTTAATTTTTTTTTCAACGTTTATTTATTTTTGGGACAGAGAGAGACAGAACATGAACGGGGGAGGGGCAGAGAGAGAGGGAGACACAGACTCGGAAACAGGCTCCCGGCTCTGAGCCATCAGCCCAGAGCCCGATGCGGGGCTCAAACTCACGGACCGCGAGATCGTGACCTGGCTGAAGTCGGACGCTTAACCGACTGCGCCACCCAGGCGCCCCGAAAAGAGAATTCTGAAAGCAGGTAGGGACAAACGGGCCTTAACCTACAAGGGTAGACACATAAGAGTAGTAGCAGACCTATCTACTGAAACATGGCAGGCCAGAAGGAAGTGGCAGGAAATATCAATGTGCTGAATGGGAAAAATATGCAACCAAGAATCCTTTATCCAACAAGGCTGCTGTTGTTCAGAATAGAAGGAGGGATAAAGGTTTTCCCAGCCAAACAAAAACTGAAGGAATTCATCACCACTAAACCAGCCTTCTAAGAGATCCTAAGGGAGACTGTTGGAATGTTGCAAAGGACCAGAGACATCATTATAAGCATGAAACCTACAGATAATACAATGACACTAAGTCCATATCTTTCAATAATAACACTGAATGTAAATGGACTAAATGCTCCAATCAAAAGACATATGGTATCAGAATGGATTAAAAAACAGAAGACCCATCTATTTGCTGTCTACAAGAGACCCGTTTTAAACGTGAGGACACCTTCAGATTGAAAGTGAGGGGATGGAGAACCATCTATCATGCTACTGGAAGTCAAAACAAAGCTGGAGTACCCATACTTACATCAGACAAACTAGATTTTAAACTAAAGGTTGTAATGAGATGAAGAAGGGCTTTATATCATAATTGTGGGGTCTATCCATCAAGAAGAGCTAACAATTACAAATGTTCATGCACCCAGTTTGGAAGCACCCAAATATATAAAATAATTCACAAACATTAGCAACCTTATTGATAAAAATGTGGTAATTGCAGGGGACTTTAATACTCCACTTACAGCAGAGGACAGATTTTGTAGACAGAAAATCAATAAAGAAACAATGGCCCTGAATGATACACTGGACCAGATGGACTTGACAGATGTATTCAGAACTTTTCATCCAAAAGCAGCAGAATACACATTCTTCTCAACTGCACACGGAATATTCTCCAAGATAGATCACATACTAGGTCACAAAACAGCCCTCAATAAATATAAAAGAATTGAGATCATACTGTACACATTTTCAGATCACAATGCTATGAAACTTGAAATCAACCACAGGAAAAAGTTTGGAAAACCTCCAAATGCATGGAAGTTAAAGAACATCCTACTAAATAATGAATGGGTCAACCAGGCAATTAAAGAAGAAATTTAAAAATATATGGAAACAAATGAAAATGAAAACATGACAGTCCAAACCTTTTGGGATGCAGCAAGGGCAGTCCTAAGAGGAAAATACATTGCAATCCAGACCTATCTCAAGAAATAAGAAAAATCCCAAATACAAAATCTAACAGCACACCTAAAGGAACTAGAAGCAGAACAGCAAAGAAACCCCAAGGCCAGGAGAAGAAGAGAAATAATAAAGATTAGAGCAGAAATAAACAATATAGAATCAAAAAAAAAAAAAGAGTAGAACAGACCAATGAAACTAAGAGTTGTTTTTTTGAAAAAATAAAATTGATAAACTCCTAGCCAGACTTCTCAAAAAGAAAAGATATTGTACCCAAATAGGTAAAATCACGAATCAAATTGGACTTATCACAACCAACCCCTCAGAAATACAAACAATTATCTGAGAATACTATGAAAAATTATATAACAGCAAACTGGACAACCTGGAAGAAATGGACAAATTCCTAGACACCCACACACTACCAAAACTCAAATTGGAAGAGATAGAAAATTTGAACAGACCCATAACTAGTGAAGAAATTGAATCAGTTATCAAAAATCTCCCAACAAATTAGAGTCCTGGGCTGGATGGCTTCCCAGGGGAATTCTACCAGCCATTTAAAGCAGAGTTCATACCTATCTTTCTCAAGCTGTTCCAAAAAACAGAAACAAAAGCGGACTCATTTTATGAAGCCAGCATTACCTTTGTTCCCAAACCAGACAGAAACCCAGCAAAAAAAAAGAATTATAGGCCAATGTCCCTGATGAACATGGATACAAAAATTCTCAACAAGATACTAGCAAATTGAATTCAACAGCATATAAAAAGAATTATTCACTATGATCAAGTGGGATTCATTCCTGGGCTGCAGGGCTGGTTCAGTATTCACAAATCAATCAATGTGATACATCACATTAATAAAAGAAAAGATAAAAACCACATGATCCTGTCAATAGATGCAGAAAAAGCATTTGACAAAATAACAGCATCCTTTCTTAATAAAGCCCTCAAGAAAGTCGGAATAGAAAGAACATACCCAAACATCATAAAAGCAATATATGAAAAGCCCACAGCTAATATCCTCAATGGGGAGAAACTGAGAGCTTTCCCCCTGAGATCAGGAACACGACAGGAATGTCCACTCTCATGACTGTTGTTTAACATAGTGTTGGAAGACCTAGCATCAGCAGTCAGACAGCAAATGAAATAAAAGGCATCAAAATTGGCAAAGAAGAAGTCAGACTTTCACTTTTTGCAGATGACATGATACTCTACATGAAAAACCTGAAAGACTCTACCAAAAAGCTGCTAGAACTGAAACATTAATCCAGCAAAGTCACAGGATACAAAATCAATGTACAGAAGTTGGTTGCACTTCTATACACCAATAATGAAGAAACAGAAAGAGAAAAAAAAAGACGTCGATCCCAATTACAGTTGCACCAAGAACCATAAAATACCTAGGAATAAACCTAACCAAAGATGTAAAAGACCTGCATGCTGAAAACTACAGAAAACTTACGAAGGAAATTGAAGAAGACACAAAGAAATGGAAAAACATTCCATGCTCATGGATTGGAAGAGTAATATTGTTAAAATGTCATTACTACCCAAAGCAATCTACATATTCAATGCAGTCCCAAGCAAAATTGCACTAGCATTCTTCTCAAAGCTAGAAAAAACAATCCTAAAATTTGTATGGAACCACAAAAGACCCAGAATAACGAAAGTAATGTTGAAAAAGGAAACTAAAGCAGGAGGCATCACAATACCAGACTTTAGCCTCTATTACAAAGCTGTAATCATCAAGACAGTATGGTATTGGCCCCAAAACAGACACACAGACCAATGAAATAGAATACATAACCCAGAATTGGACCCACAAATGCATGGCCAACTAATCTTTGACAAAGCTAGAAAGAGTATCCAATGGAAAAAGAGTCTCTTTAGCAAATGGTGCTGGGAGAACTGGGCAGCAACATGTAGAAGAATGAAACTAGATACCTTTGTTACACCATAAACAAAAATAAACCCAAAATGGATGAAAGACCTGAATGTGAGACAGGAAACCATCAAAGCCCTAGAGGAGAAAACAGGAAACAACCTCTTTGACCTCAGCCACAGCAATTTCTTGGTCAACACGTCTCTAAAGGCAATGGAATTAAAAGCAAAAATGAATTATTGGGATCTCATCAAGATAAAAAGCTTCTGCACTACAAAGGAAACAGTCAATAAAACTAAAAGGCAACTGACGGAATGGGAAAAGATATTTGCAAATGACAGATAAAGGGTTAGCATCCAAAATCTATAAAGAACTTATCAAACTCAACACCCAAAAAACAAATAATCCAGTGAAGAAATGGGCAGAAGACATGAATAGACAGTATTCCAAAGAAGACATCCAGATGCCCAACAGACACATGAAAAGATGCTCAACGTAACTCATCATCAGGGAAAGACCAATCAAAACCAAACTGAGATACCACCTCATACCTGTCAGAGTGGCTAAAATTAACAAATCAGGAAACCACAGATGCTGGTGCGGATGTGGAGAAACGGGAGCCCTCTTGCACTGTTGGTGGGATGCAAACTGGTGCAGCTGCTCTGGAAAACAGTGTGGAGGTTCCTCAAAAAATTAAAAATAGAATTACCCTATAGCCCAGCAATAGCACTACTAGGAATTTATCCAAGGGATACAGGAGTGCTGATTCATGGGGGCACATGTACCCCAATGTTTATAGCAGTGCTTTCAAGAATAGCTAAATTATGGAAAGAACCTAAATGTCTGTCAACTGATGAATGGATAAAGGTGTGGTTTATATATACAATGGAATACTACGTGGCAATGAGAAAGAATGAAATCCTGCCATTTGCAGCAACGTGGATGGAACGTTTATGCTAAGTGAAATAAGTCAGAGAAAGGCAGATATCATATGTTTTCATTCATATGTGAATCTTGAGAAAATTAACAGAAGACCATGGAGGAAGAGAAGGGTAAAAAAAATAGTTACAAACAGAGAGGGAGGGAGGCAAACCATAAGAGACTCTTAAATACAGAGAACAAACTGAGGGTTGATGGGGGGGGTAGAGGGGAAAATGAGTGATGGGCATTGAGGAGGGCAGTTGGGATGAGCACTGGATGTTGTATGTAAGTGATGAATCACGGGAATCTGCCCACAAAAGCAAGAGCACACTGTACACACTGTATGTTAGCCAATTTGACAACAAATTATATTTAAAAAATAATAATAATAAAGAATTTCAGGTTGTAAATAAAAAGTATACAATAGAGAGTGGGTGCAAAGCTATAGTAAATATAATATGGTATTAGCAAAAAAAGACATTTCATTGGAATAAACTAGAGTTGAGAAATAGACCCATTCATATATGGTCAATTGATTTTCAACCAAAGCATCAAGTAAATTCAGTGAGGAAAATGATAGTCTTTTCATTAAAAGATGCCACAATAATTGGATATCCATATGGGAAAAAAATAATAAACCTCAATTCCTATATTACCTCATACTCCAGAAAGTTTTTGAAGGTGGGTCATATACCTAAATGGAAAGGCTAAAAGTATAAAACTTTTAATTTTTTTTAATGTTTGTTTATTTTTGAGAGAGAGACAGCTCAAGCCGGGGAGGGACAGAAAGAGAGGGAGACAGAATCCAAAGCAGGCTCCAGGCTCCAAGCTGTCCGAACAGAGCCCTATGCAGGGCTCGAACTTGCAAACTGTGAGATCATGATCTGAGCCAAAATCGGATGCTTAGTGACTAAGCCACCCTGGCACCCGAAACTATAAAACTTTTAGAAGAAAACTTAGGAAGGTTTCTTCACAACCTGGGGATAGGTAAATATTTTGTAGGATAAATAAACAATACCACAAAAGAAAAAATTGGCTAGCTCTACTTCCGCAAAATTAAAAACTTCTTAGACTACACAATTAAGGAAATGATCAAGGAAGCCACAAACTGGGTGATGGTATCATAAAACATTTATCTGACAAAGGATTTGTATCCAGAATATATAATGATACATTAAAAGCTCCTCTCAGTCTATAATAAAAACAATGCAATGAAAAAAATGGATATAAGACTGGAGCAGAGAAATTTTTACAAAGAAATGTACAAAAGGCTAGTAAACATACAAAAAAGTGTACAATGTTATTAGTCATGAGAAAGATGCAAATTAAAACTGTAAAGAGGTACATACCAATATACACTTAGAGGAATGACAAAAATTAAAAATCTAAAGGTTCCAAATATTGGCTAGGACATGGAGCAGCTAGAACTCTTACTTTTAAATATTCTATGGGTCACAGAGAAAATTTTAAAGAACTTTTTTTTTTAATATCCAGAAGTTAATGAAAATACAGTGTATCAAATTTTGAAGGATGAAGCTAAAGCAGTGCTGAGAGAGAAATTTATAGCACTTGTATTAGTGTTCTCCGGAGAAACAGAACCAGTAGGAATATACGTAGATGTATGTAAGAGATTTATTATAGGAGTTGGCTCATGTGGTTGTGAAGGCCACAAAATCCCACAGTCTGCAGTCTGCAAACTGGAGAAACAGGAAAGCCGATGGTATGATGCAGTCAGTATCCAAAGGCCTGAGGATGGCCCCTGATACGAACCTGGAGCTCTGACATCCCAACTTAAGAAAAGAAAAAAATTCGTCCTTTGCCTTTTTTATTTCATTTGGGCCCTCAGTTATGATACCCACCTACATTGGTAAGGGCATATTTCTGTACTGAGACTGTTTTATCAAATACTAATCTCTGGAAGATATAGTATTTATAGTATCAAATAGTAGTATCAAATATTAATCTCTGGAAGAGATAAATACCCTCACAGACACACCCCAAAATAATGTTTTACCAGCTGTCATCTCTTAGCCCAGTCAAGTTTAGATTAACCATCACAGCACTAGATAGTTAACATTAGTAAAGAAAACACCGACAGAAACTGAAATTAGTGCTGATTAAAGAATCAAAGATGTGATATTAAGCTTGCTTCGTGAAATATTGTAATGTCAATCTTGCCTGGAGAAAAGAACAGGGATTCTAAAGTTAATTCCTGACTTATGTGATTTTTGTAAATTTACAGGATAATTTTTATTTAGGCTTTGGTCTTAATCCTTAAAAAGGGTGTGATCTCCTCCCAGAGGTTTTACGAAGATTTGACAAGCTAGTGGATGTGACAAAGTTTTATAAAACTTTTAATGCTATATAAATGTTAGTTATATTTATACTTAACACTAGATGCTAAAAATGTAAAAAATCTTAGAATAGCTACTTATGGTGAGAGTAATTGGCCAAAACTGTCATTTACTGTAAGCATTTGAACAGTAATATAACCAATTCAAATAGGCTTATAATCTTCTGTATTAGCTATTTTATCCCTTGGTAAACAGATTCTATTGAATGGTCATTTCTTAAAATACAAAGATTGTTTCCTTTAAATAGCTACATGATATCTCATATATTTTTATATTTTATTTAATACCAGTATAAAATTTTCAGGCATTTGAATATAGTAACACATAATTGATATGTTTCATATGCTTTTTTTTCTCATTCCAGGTCAATGAATACATTTTTGATAATTTATCTAATAATCCTTATTTCTGAAGCCATCATCAGTACTATCTTGAAATATACATGGCAAGCTGAAGAAAAATGGGATGAACCTTGGTATAACCAAAAAACAGAACATCAAAGAAATAGTAGTAAGGTATTTTATGGTGTTCTTGACTCTGCTATAAAGGAAACTATTCTTTGGCACAGTTGATGATTTGGTAATGACTTCTGATAGGAGTGACCACTGTGATCTCCTAAAACCATTACTATTGAAGGGTGACAGAAAGACACTGCAAGTCAGAGTGGCCATTATGTTTATACTGGTATACTTTTTGCATTTTAAGGCATAAGCAATTGTATTTCCTAAGACAAGACTTGAATAATTATAAGAGATCACAAAAATTTAAATCATCTGTGTTGGCATTCCCCTTCACTACTACAAATTCAGTTTTTTATTTTATTTACTGTATGCTGTAAGTGAATTAAAGAGTTAGTTGACTTATTTTCAATTCTGTCAGAATAATTCAAGGAGTCTTACTGTCAGTCCATTGATAAGATGAAGTATTGATACAAAATTTGTCATATAATGTTTTAAACAATAAATATGGACTACCAAGACAATTTAATCGGCAATTTTGGTAACTTTGTCTCCAGATTTCACATTAGATTAAAATACAACTATTGCAAGACAGATGTGGATCTCAAGAAACCACAAAGCAGATCACAGGAACATATTTTCCATATCATTCATAATTAGTATTTCACCTTTCACAGAATGCATGTCAAAATGTGATAACTGCTGTGCCATTGAAGTAGGCTATTACTATATCATCTGTAAGTAAGAGTTTTAATTTACAGCAGTTCTAGTCTACCAATTTTTAAATAAATTTTAAATTATAGTCAATTTTTAGTTATCTTTGATTTTGAAAGGTAGAAGTAGAAGAGTAAGTATACTTCAGGGATTATTTATTAAATATTTTGCTAAAGGTTATTTGAGTCACATCAGGCCTTTTGGTAGCTTCTAAAAAGTAACAAGTAGTTTGAATTTAACCTTTTCTTTTTTCGTTTTGTTCAAGATTCTAATGAGCAATAAAACAACCAAAAGAAATGTATTAAAAAAATGATTCAACAAATGAATTTCAATTCATGAAACTTCTGCTTCAGAATATAGTTGATGGTCTGTTTAGACATGAAACTTCCTGATAATTTTTCTCCAGTCATACTGAGGAAATTCTCATATGTATTCTTGTATCAATCATTTTTTTGCCTAGATTCTGAGATTCATTTCAGACTTCCTTGCCTTTTTGGTACTCTACAATTTCATCATTCCAATTTCATTATATGTGACAGTCGAAATGCAAAAATTTCTTGGATCATTTTTTATTGGCTGGGATCTTGATCTCTATCATGAAGAATCAGACCAGAAAGCTCAAGTCAATACTTCTGATCTGAATGAAGAGCTTGGACAGGTAAAAAAGATCGTTTTATTTTGTTTTGCTAATATTTTATTTTTATCAAAACAATACATATACAAAGAAAAATACTGTGAGGCTTATACCAAAAAATAGCCCTACTTTGCTCCACACCTAACTCTTGTTTCTCATTTTTAAATCTGAAATCGTTTTTCCCATTATTTAGCACTACTGTATATAGTGTTCTTTCTTGATTTTTAAATTTTAGACATTATTTATTACGGAATATAAAGATAGACTCTTATGCTGCTGTTTATACACACATACTCAGATACATACCCACTTTGCCTCCCTATAGCCCTCTAATATTGTTATATCACAATTAGGGATTCAGTAAATGTTATTGACATTATGTTGACTCTTAGTATTGCTCACTAATTCTTAGTTCTTTATGTGTATCCTATGATACTATAATTACACTTTCTTTTTTATATGTTATTTTCCCTAGAGTTCATTGCTCTGTTTTTTCATTTGCTTAATTTCTGTATGCCACAAACAAGTCTCTGATTAATATGATTAATATTTGAAATATCTCTCTACATACTCAAACATATCAAGTAATCTAGGATTTCCTTTCTCTTTCTTTTTATGGTGGCAGCTTTTTTGAAGACTTTTGTCTTTCTGCTTCAATTTGGACTTATTTCTGGGCCTGCTTCTTAGCTGTCACCCAGGACTTCCCTTTACCATTACTCTAGAAATTCCTTTGCCTCTCTCCTGTTTTGGATCTTCTGTCTCCTGGATCCCGTGTCACCCCACATGTGTCTTTTTCTCTCATTTTGGTGGAACACATCTTCTAATAACTTCCTGAAAAAGGATGCATGAGAGGAGAATATTTTGAGACTTTGGATGTGTGAAAATTCTTTATTCCTTTTTTACACTTGATTAGTAATTTAGTTGTGTAATGCATCCCAGGTTGGAAATTATCATTCTTCCATATTTTAAAAGCATTTCTCCATTTTTTTCTGGCTTCCAATGTTGCTGTTAAGAAATGCAATGCCATTCTGATTCCGAGTTCTTTGTGTGTGATCTGTTATTTTATCTCTGGAAGTCTTTAGGATCTTCTCTTAATGTGATGATTCTGAAATTTCATGATGAGGTACCTTGGTGTCAGTCTTTTTTTTTTTTTTTTTTTTTTTTATGCTTTCATTGGACAGTGAGCTCTGTGAGCCCTTTCGGTCTGGAAATACATGTACTTCAATTCTAGAATTTTTCTTACATAATTTCTTTGATAACATGTCTTTTTTAATTTAGTATTTAGATATCAGACCATTTATCTTGATTCTCTAATTCTCTTTCTTTGACTTTCAGTTTTCCTTTACTTGTTTGTTTTTATAATTCTGGAAGAATTTGTCAACTCTGTCTTTCTACCTATCTTTTCATTTCTTTTATTTCTGTTATAATATTTTTAATTTCTAATATTCTAGTATAGTTGAATAATCTTTTGTAATTGCATCATATTCCTTTTCTTGAATATAATCTATTCTTTTAGCTCTCTGAAGATATTAATGATGGCTATTTAGCCTTGTGCTCCTTGCATTTTCTCTTTGCCCCTAGTTACTTTCTCAGTAGTCTGTTCTACTACAATATGGCATATGCATTCCTAAAACTTATTGTGCTACTTAAAATTACTTAGTAAAAGCCACAGGACTAATGGGATTAGGAGTACAACAAAAACTTTGTCAATGACACATTTAAAATAGATTGTTAAGAAATGCATAAGTACTGTAATGTATGTGGCATTTTATCTTGAAATAGACCAGAAGGTTTCTTGTAGAAGTGACCATCATCGAAGTATTGCTACCTGTGTGTCATTGTAAAGTATAAAAAGGAAGGTTATCTGAAAACAGAAGTGGATGGGTGTGGCTTATAACACCCATGGTGACCTGAGGTAACTGGTACCTGTTTGAGGCTTGCACATTTCACGTGTTCCTTCTGGGCTTGGCAGTTTGCTGGTGTTTCTCACAAAGGAAATTGTGCATAACCAAATGCAAAGTGCACGTTATGTTCAAATTGTTCCCTTATATATCAGTCATATTGTTATAAGTTCATGTTTTCATGACCTTGTTGTAGCAAACTGTCTAATTTGTCTTAGACTCTACCTTTCTTTTAAGGAGTGATCCTCAAATGAATGCTAATCTTTGGTTTTCTTCACAAGCTTAAAAGTTTTCCATAGAAAACCCTAGCAGCCCAGCTATTTTTTGGCACATCCCCAGACATCAGTGTTGGTCTTTTCTCAGTTTCCCCAGAGAGAATTACTCCAGTTAGTATTTCTGCTGCTTGTGATTGTTAGGGCCATCCAGTAGAAATCTCCGTTTTTAGTGTACTGCCGCACTCCTGTTTTTAGCTGCCTCACACCTGTTTTCAGCTTTCCACAGGGTTCAGATTCTCTCTGGTTCAGGCTCCTCCTTAGACAATAAACCTTCCAGCTGTTGCTCAGATAGATGTAAGGCAATCTCAGGTTTGCAAATTATGAGGTGATTTCAGGTTCCAGACTGTTCCTGATACCTCCATTTTCTGCGAGTTTCTGGGAAAGGATTGCCCCCATTGCTTAGGTTTCATATTCTGTGTTCTCTTAAGTCACTTGCCACTCATTCAGCTCCTTTCCATCTTCCAAACTGGTTATATCTCCCTTCTCATGTTGTCTCATCTACCATTATTTTTGTTCTTTTTTTATTCCTCTATTCTTACTTAAGTGAAGTTTCAAGAGGAGCAGAGATAATTGTACTTGCTCAGCCTGCCATTTTTAACCAGAAGTTGATCCATTTATTTTTAACATTTAGGAGGCTGTAGTAACTTATGCTAAATATTAATTTATGTCACATTTCTTTAATTATGTATCACATATTCAGGACCTAAAAACAGAGCCTGCTTTTACTTCTCCAAACACATTTTTTCCCATTTTTTCTTTCCTTTGACCTTTTCTATCCCAATTTTCTTCTCTTCCTCTTTCCTTCATGTTAGAATGTTGTTTTTCTGAAACTTCACACTATGCATATCCATATCTGTTTTCTTTTTAATAAACTTTAAGTGATAACTTTGTAAAATTTCTAATTCATCTCAGCCTTTCTTTTTACTTTTAAGCCTGCAAGTATTTCATAATATCTTTATTGCCTATATTCCTTTACCTATTTTTATACCAGTGAAATCTACTTTATTTCACACTCTCCTATGTCCTTAAATTTCCATACTGTTAAAGAAACTACTCTTAGGGTGGTGTACAGTGCCCTCTTTATCACTAAAGTTAAAACTTCTTGATTTTATACAAATTTTTAAAAATCAAAATTGATTTATTTTATTCATCTCTATCTAATCTTTTAATTCTAAAAAGTCCTCCATGACTGACAGATCTCTGTCTATTCTAATCACTTTTGGAGTATTAGTTCTGTTTGCTGGTATATTTTGTATCATAAAATAAAAGTGGCAAGACATTTTTGCTTTATTCCTGAACTTAGTTTAAGGGAAAGCATTCAGTCTTTCTTCATCAAATGCTAATTATGGGGTTTTGTAGACATATTTTATCAGGTTGAGGAAATAGCCTGTCCCTAATTTGTTGAATGTTTTTATCATGAAAGGGTATTGGATTCTGTTAAATACTTTTTCTGCATCTGTTGAGATGATCATTTTAATAATAGAATAAAGAACAAGTGCCAACTTATTATTATGGTGGGTTTCATTGATTAATTGATGTTGAACCAGTTTTGCATTCCAGGGATGAATCCCACATGTTCATGGTGTGTATTTTTTATATTGTTGTAGATTTGGTTTGTGTTTATGTTCATAAGGGATATTGGTCTGTGGTTATTGTTTTTCCTTATGATGTCTACCTCGCTTTTTAAATGATGACTTTCTCAAATCATCATTGCATTAATTAAATCCTCACCGTGATCCTAGTTTGTATCAAGATTTAACTATTTTAATCTTCTCTTTTTGGACCTACCTTCTTTTAGGGTTAATTTTCCAAAATTAGTCTCCAAGAGTAATACAATTATTTGTCTTACCTTTTTAAAATATTTTCATTTAGGGGTGCCTGGGTGGCTCAGTCGGTTGAGCGTCTGGCTTCGGCTCAGGTCATGATCTCGCGGTTTGTGAGTTTGAGCCCCGCATCGGGCCCTGTGCTGACAGCTCAGAGCCTGGCGCCTGTTTCGGATTCTGTGTCTCCCTCTCTCTCTGTTCCTCCCCAGCTCTGTCTCTCTCTGTCTCTCTCAAAAATAAATAAACATTAAAAAATTTTTTTAAATAAATAAAAATTAAAAATTAAAAAAATAAAATATTTTCACTTAAACATTTTCCTTTTCCCTGAGTTTGTCTCCTACCCTTGGTTTCAATTTCCCCCGTCTATCTATGTTAGATAACTTTCTATCTCTGACTTCTTGTGTTGCTATGACTTTGTGTTCCTGTTCCCAGCTCTGTACCATTTCTTCTGGATCACATACCCTTTCACATTCTAGGTTATTAAGCATCCCTTCCACCCTTGCTCAAAGATCATTCTTAATCCTACTACTTCAAAATACCTTATCCAGGAGAGGAAAAAGAACTATTAATACCACATTATCAGTCAGCTCTATAGATGAGCATGCATGTAAAAATGCCACAAACTTCAAAGTGTATGTGTATATAGACTGAAATTATTTTATGTTACCCTGTTTTGTTTCTGGGTATCTTTAATTATTGTGCTTGGATTAAAGGAATCTCAGCATCAGTATGCCAATGTTAATAGGTAAGCTTGACTTTAGGAGGTGGCCGACAAGGTTTTTTTGTTTAACATAGGACCATAAACACAAAAGTTTTTTTTTTCTTTTATCTTTCATCTCTAGGTGGAATATGTGTTTACAGATAAAACTGGCACATTGACAGAAAATGAGATGCAGTTTCGGGAGTGTTCAATTAATGGCATAAAATACCAAGAAATCAATGGTAGACTTGTCTCTGAAGGACCAACACCAGACTCTTCAGATGGAAACTTATCCTATCTTAATAGTTTATCCCATCTTAACAACTTATCCCATCTTCCAACTAGTTCTTCTTTTAGGACCAGTCCTGAAAATGAAACTGAACTAGTAAGTAACTTTTAAGTTAATAAATTGGAATTTCGTTTGAAATAATTCTCTCTGGTAGTTGCTCGATTGATTGAAGGAGAAAAAGTTTAAGTGTTAGTGGGACAAAAAATATATATTTGAAATGTATATCCTTTGATTCAACACGGAGAATTTGTGGTGATAACCCAGTTTAACTTGTCAATTAATGTGTGTCTGCCTTAGTTCTCTGGGTAGATGAGACTAAATTAAGAAGAACCCTATGCCTTGAAGTAAAGAAGTAAAGAGACTTTGCTAAGAAATAGAGCTTACATTTATTTAATGCTTCTTGAGACCTCACTTTTTAAGAGGTCTTACAATTTGGCGGTGCCTCCCAAAAGATACTCCTATGTTGAAAGGTCATAAGCAAATGTAACATTTTACTTTTTGGAGTCAGAAGCAACCAGCTAGTATTCAGGCAGTTCAAGATTATAGCACTCTTGTTGTAAATCTAAGATAACCAATTATTAACAGTATTTATTGTCATTTTTTAGAATTCTGCTTATGGTTTTCTAAATGTTGTTTGGGGATGGTATTTTTATTGTGAATATTATTTTTCTACAGATTAAAGAACATGATCTCTTCTTTAAAGCAGTCAGTCTCTGTCACACTGTACAGATAAGCAACGTTCAGACTGATGGCATTGGTGATGGTCCCTGGCAATCCAACCTTGCACCCTCCCAGTTGGAGTACTATGCATCTTCACCAGATGAAAAAGCTCTAGTGGAAGCTGCTGCAAGGTATAGTTTAGTCTAATTTTCAAATCTTCAGAAAAACATCTTTTAAATAAACAACTACAAATACTAGAAAATTATTTTAAATTGTCAGACAAAATTCATAAATGCATAAAGGTAGAATTCATAAACACATAAAGGAGAATTTTATATGTGTCATTAATTTTGTTGACAAGCTTGCATTGAATCATATTTTGAAGAGATTTTTAAAAATCTGGTTACTGTAAAATATGAATAATATAATTTGTGAGAAATACTTGTGAATGTATTGTTTTGGACCTACTCTGATCCTTCAAGTTCTTAAAAATAATGCCATATTCAAATTAATTTTTTTTATTTATTTTTCGGAGAGAAAGAGAGCACATGCAAGCAGGGAAGGGGCAGAGAGAGGAAGAGAGAGAATCCCAAGCAGGCTCCATGCTGTCAGTGCAGAGCCCAACTGGGGCTCCATCGCACAAAGAACCATGAGATCATGACCTGAGCCGAAATCAAGAGTTAGACACTTAACTGAGCCACCCAGGTGCCCCTCAAAGAAATATTTTTAAATGCATCTTAAGTGTGTATTTTAAATGTTTTTATTCAGGCTAAGTTATAATGACATATTGTGAAACATGAAATAGCGTCTCTAAATCTTACATTTCTTAGGGTTCCTGGGTGGCTCAGTCAGTTAAGCATCTGACTTAGGCTCAGGTTATGGTCTCATGATTCATGAGTTCAAGCCCCCCACATCGGGCTCTGCTGTCAGCACAGAGCCCACTTCAGATATTCTGTCCCCCTCTCTTTGCCCCCACCCTGCTCTCATGTGCTCTTTCACTCAAAAATAAATAAACATTTGAAAAAAAATTTTTTAATCCTGTATTTCTTCTCTTTTAATCCCTAGAATTGGCATTGTATTTATTGGCAATTCTGAAGAAACTATGGAAGTTAAAACACTTGGAAAACTGGAACGGTAATTTTTTTTCTATATTGTAATCTTCTGTGTGTTTAGTATAGAATAGGAATCTGTAAACTGTGGCCCATAGGCCATATCTGGTCTATGGCTTGGTTTGTACAGTCTACAAGCTATATTACGCTTTTAAAGGATTGTTGTTTTAAAAAAAAAATGCAACAGAAACCATATATAGCCTGCAAAGCTTAAAATATGTACTGTCTGGACCTTTACAGAAAAAGTTTACTGACCCCTGCTCTAGAATGATGTTAATACTCCATTGTACTTTTTCACAGTAATAATAACATTCTGTGAATCTTTCATTTGTATTTTAGCTTAATGGTTCTTGAATTTACTCATATGTTTATTTTTATACACTCCTGGGGTAATGAGTTCCATAAGTTCTTACTGAATAAAGAAAACCTTCCTTATATTTACACTGCTTTATAAATTAGTCCATTCCTGTTCTAGTCATATCTTCCATTGTTTTATCAATTCCAATTATATCTCAACTGTAGCTGTCCCTTGCCAAACTATGGTTTTCCAAACTAAAATAGAGCCATTTTTTGGCTAATTTCATGTAGAAGCCTATGTAGCTCATTTCATCAACTTACAAACCATCATCCCACTCAGTGTTTTTCTTTGAGATGTACAAAACGTTTCATATAAACATCATTATATAAATCCATCCCCAAAACTTCAAGCCACACCTGACCCATCCACACAAATTCTTTTACTGCTCCCTATAAAGGCATTTGTTTCCCTACCTGTACTCACGTACACTGTCCTAGGTTCAGAATCACTGCTGTAATGATCCTCTGTTACTAATGTCAGTGTGTTGTATTTCTCAGGTGTGTTTGGGCAGAGAAAAGGGTTGAGAATCAATTACCTTTTTTAGAAAAACGTGGAGCTGGGCAGATCTGGATTCCAATCCTTGCTGTGCCACTCACAAACTTATTTGACTTTAGGAAAATTACTTAATCTTTCTGAGTTTAATAGTCCTCATCTGTAAAATGAGATAAGACCTACCTTCTTTGGTTCTCATGGGTATTAAATGACATAAGGTAGGTAAAGTACATGGCATTTGGTAAGTACTCAATAAATGTCAGTTCCTTCTATTTCTATCTTGTGTTATTATTAGTGATTCATAACCCATCATCTTGAAAATGTACTTGAGATTAATTTCTTATTCTAAATCAACCATTTTATCTTTTATAGGGGTTCTTGTCAAAGATTCACTTACTATTCAAAAAAAGTAGACTTTTTATCTTATTTTTTTTTTTCCTTAGGTACAAACTGCTTCATATTCTCGAATTTGACTCAGATCGTAGGAGAATGAGTGTGATTGTTCAGGCACCTTCAGGTAACCTGTCTAAATTTTTATGAATTTTTATTTATCTAATATTAAGAATCTGATAACTGATTTTTCTCTTTAGGTGAGAAGTTTTTATTTGCTAAAGGAGCTGAATCATCAATTCTTCCTAATTGTGTAGGTGGAGAAATAGAAAAAACCAGAATTCATGTAGATGAATTTGCTTTGGTGAGTGGAGATTTCTAAAATATATAAAACTAGAAGATATACATATGAAAGATTTAAGGCTTCATTTTTGCATTAGTAATTTATAAAAAAAATTGTAGACATTCTGCAGTTCTGTTACAGTATGTGTTGTCTTCCACATTCTTTGGTTATAAAATGACTTTTAACCTGCTAAAATTCAAGTCTTCTCTTTGAACCTATTACAATCAGGGTATTTCTGGCTACAAAGACCATTCAAATTAATACATTAAAAAGAGGAGTTTACTAAAAGAATATAGGGGAATCCCAAGGATGTGGAGAAACTGGCACCTTCATTGCTGGTGAGAATATAAATGGTACAAACACTTTAGAAAATAGTTTGACAGTTTCTCACAGAACATAGAGTAATAAAGGTAACTGTATAACCCATTCACTGCTAGTTATACACCCAAGAGAACTGAACACATGTTCACACAAAAACTTAGTAGCTTTTTTGCTAAATAGCCAAAAGGTGGAAACATTCAAATTCCATCAGCTGATGCATGGATTAAACAATGCGTCATCTCCCTATAATGGAATGTTATTTGGCCATTAAAAGGAATGAAATACTTATATGCTACAACATGGATGAATCTTGGAAAGGTTATGCCTAGTAAAAGAAGCTAGTCATAAATGGTCACATGTTCCATTTATATGAAATATCCAGATTAATGGAATTCATAGAGACAAAAAGCACGTTACTAGTTGCCAGGGTCTGGAAGAAGGGGTAAAAAGGAAGTGTCTGCTAATGAATATGGGATTCCTTTTAGGGATGATGAAAATGTTCTGTAATTAGATAGTAGTCATGATTGTACAACTCTGTGAATACACTAAAAACCACTAAATTGTACTCTTTAAAGGAATGAATGTTATGGTTTGTGAATTAGGTCTCTTACTAGAAGAGTGTAGGAGAATCTTACAAAAACAAAGTGCCACACTTCATCTGAAGAGGAAGATTTTTAAGCAGCTCTCTTTCAGTCTTAGGAACTCATGATCTCTTATTTCTGCATTTCTATAAATGTATGCTCCATACTCATCTCTGCTCAACTGCCTCCCTTTTATGGTTTATTTTCTCCCATTGCTTGTTTCCTAATTGTTTATGATGTAGTTCACCTACCACACTGTAACATCCATGAGAACAAAGACATTCTTCTGCTTAACATTCATTTTAATATCCAGAACAATGCTGGCACATAGTTAGCATTTCAATAAGTATTTGTTGTAAAGTGAATTACTTTCATATACTAGTAACTCTCATGGCCTCTTAACTATTATTTAAGAAAAACATTTATAGGTGTGGGTCATTTGGTTTTTTTGGTTGTTGTCTTTTTTAATGCTTGTTTATTTTTGAGAGAGAGAGAGGAAATCCCAAGCAGGCTCTGCACTGTCAGCACAGAGCCTTGATGCAGGCCTTGAACTCACAAACCATGAGATCATGACCTGAGCCGAAATCAAGAGTTGGATGACTGAGCCACCCAGGCACCCCTAAGTGTTGGTCATTTGTAAATCAAGAACATGAGTATTTAGAAATCTAAATAATGTCATATAGTATTTTAAAATGTACCCTTTCCAAGTTCTGTTATTAGAATATTTGGGTTTTTCTGAGGAAAATGTACGGCAAGAACTTTTATAAGCTTTTGGATATAGGTACCAACTTTTAAATAGTAACACCATAGGAAAAATTTGTGCCCAGGAGAATCGGATAATCAAATATGTATTCCTAAGTATTGTGTAACTCCGTTTCACCAATGAAGATGTATAATGATACAGTTTAAAATCATTCGGTGGCTCTAGAAAGAATTGTTTATTGGATGAGGGCCACCTTACCGACTTCGTTATTTGAACTGTAAATTCGTCATACTGTGCACCTTCAGGAAATTATGGTCTTCTTTGCTTAAAAAGAATTCTTATAAAATGGATTTGTAATGGTTAAAACAGGAGAATAGAACCCGGGCTGCCTGTCTCTTGACAGCCTGAAGATACCCTTATAGAAGTGTCTGGCTTTCCAGGTAAAACAGTTTTAAAACCACAGTAAGATCATCTTTATGATCCTGTCTAGGCTCTGATATTAAAAACCTTAAGTATTTTGAGCAACTTTTTAAGAACTCATCAAAAATTATAAAAGCTCTGATAATGTGTGTCCCATAACTCAGATCACTAGGGCTTTGTGACACTTCATGTATATCCTGTTACTAGATGATAGTACTTTTAAGTTGTTTGTAATTGACTTTTGGTAAGGCATCCTCAGTTTATTTCAGTGACTTCTTGATTTCCCATTAGTTATTTTGGTTCGATTTTTGTCTTTAATTTTTCTGTTTTAGAAAGGGCTAAGAACTCTGTGTATGGCCTATAAACAGTTGACATCTAAAGAGTATGAGGAAATAGATAGACGTCTCTTTGAAGCCAGAACTGCCTTGCAACAACGGGAAGAGAAATTGGCAGATGTCTTCCAGTTCATAGAGAAAAATCTGATATTACTTGGAGCTACAGCAGTGGAAGACAGGTAAATATCAGACAAATAGGCAATATCCGTTTTTACTCATAAGAATTTTCCTAGCCAAGTGTTTCTAATTTATGACATAAATTCCATTTATTAACATCCTATAATAATATATTTAAAATCAAAATAAATGGGTAATTTTTCCCATTCAGCGGATACAACACTTATTCTAGCCAAATACCTTAAATAGATGAATGAACTCAGCTATGTAGCTTTCCCTATAGGCTTGAATTTGTAGACTACTACTCAGTATGGCATACAAAAGCTTTAAGCACCTGTTTAATGCTCCAGCTTCACTTCCCACCACTGCCTGCTTCCACATTATGCTTCAACAGTACCAAACCGTCTGTACTTCTCTGAACAACAGCTCTAGTTAAAACTATTCTATTTTGTGCCTTTGTTCTGTGGCAAGGCTGTACGTTGTGCCTGGATAATTTCCCCCTTACCCATTTGTGAATATCTTTATAAGATATAGCTCAGATGGTACCCCCACTCCAGTAAGACCTTTCTTTACCCCTAACCGGATTAAAAACCTCTCCTTTGTGAAGTATCCATTTTTTGTAGGTAGTTCTGTGTTGTTCTTGTGGCAGTAAAATTATTTCTTTAAAGACTTTCTCCTCTATTAGTTTGTGAATTCCTTGAGGCCTATTTAGTGTTTGTTCCTCATCACTTGTCTCTGTAAGTGTTTGCATTTTTTTAAATTTAGGTTTTCATTTACTTTTCAGTTGTCCTCATGAGATTTCTAAGACTCACCTGCGGTTATGTCATCCTTTGTTGTCCACAATTTGATTTTTGAACTACTGATGTGAGAAATTTTCTTATAAAAAAGAGAAAAATCTTCTAACTTCAAATTTAATATTTTCTAATAAATAGGAGTTTATGAAGACTGTATACTTAGTTTAGTTCTATAAAAATCAACTTTGAAGATATACTCGTAAGATATAAAGTTGTGGATGTTATGTTAACTAGATGATGGCTAATTTGGTTTTTCCTGTTTCTTCCCAAATGGGGGAAAAAATCAATTATATCACTGTACTATAACATTTTTAAGTCAGGGAGTCTAGAATTTACCTTATATGTACTAGGTGGTTTATAATTGAAATAGTCAAAAAGTATTCTTCTCACTACTAATGTTGTTTCTTTTATTTTCAGGCTACAAGATAGAGTTCGAGAAACTATTGAGGGATTAAGAATGGCTGGTATCAAAGTATGGGTACTAACCGGAGATAAACATGAAACAGCTGTTAGTGTGAGTTTATCATGTGGACATTTTCACAGAACCATGAACATCCTTGAACTTATAAACCAGAAATCAGACAGTCAATGTGCTGAACAATTGAGGCAGCTTGCCCGAAGGTAAGAATGTAATTATCTGGATCATGAGTTTAGGGGTCAGCAAACTATGGCTTCTGGGTCCAAGATGGCCCACTGCCTGTTTTTTATAGCCTGTGAGCTCAAAATAATTTTTATATTTTTAATGGGTGAAAAAGAATCCAAAGAAGAGAAATATTTTGATGTAAAAATTTATGAAATTCAAATTTAAATCCTATAAATAAAGTTTTATTGTAACAGTTCCACAGTCATTCATTTACATATCATCAATAAAAAGTTTTTGCACTTCAGGACAGTTAGGTAGTTGCGACAGAGCCATTAGGAAGCACTTTTATCATTTCTCACTGCTGCTTGATTTACTACAGATCACAGTGACACCATTGTAACTCAGTAGTGTTTTGAGTGCCACACATACTGCCCTATGATGTTTTACTATATTTTTATTAGTAGTATTTATCCATCGTGTCCAAACAAGAAAAGAAAAATGGACTTTTTTTTTTTTTTTTTTTTTTTTTCAACACTTATTTTATTTTTGGGACAGAGAGAGAGAGCATGAACGGGGGAGGGGCAGAGAGAGAGGGAGACACAGAATCGGAAACAGGCTCCAGGCTCTGAGCCATCAGCCCAGAGCCTGACACGGGGCTCGAACTCACGGACCATGAGATCGTGACCTGGCTGAAGTCGGACGCTTAACCGACTGCGCCACCCAGGCGCCCCAAGAAAAATGGACTTTTAATATCAAACTTTTCATGCACAATGTAGTGTTGATTATTTTATTACCAAATTAGGAGTCACAGCACTGTTTATTACTCAGTGACACTTTAATATGCTACCTGTTTGAAAAGACATATTCAAAGGTAAAATATAAAATCTCAATACAGATAGTTCTGTTGTGTTAAAATATAAAATCTCATTGCAGATCAGCATTAAAAGGTAGACTTTTGCAATTGATTTTGATGACGGGGAACGTTAAACCTGAATTAAGCAAAATGTTATCTCCCCTGCCTCCTCCCCCGAAAGAAAAGATTTCCATTTCTTCTCACTGGTAGACTTGTATTACTTGAAAAATTGTACTCAATTACTATTATTAAGTTTTTTTACTTAGTCCATAAAAATTTTTGTCAAAATCTGTCTCCTCTATTTTAATAAAGTACCTGCATTATATTCTCAGTTTAGCCTCTTGGCCCACAAAATCTAAAATCTAAAATTGAAGTATTTACTTCTTTCTGTCTCTTTACAGAAAACACTTGCCAAATCCAGATCTAGTTCATATGACTAAACTAGGAAATTAATATACATTTTATTGTTCAGAGATAATTTCATAAGTATTTATACTCTAAATTCATTCTTTTTTTTCTAAATCTGTTTTTTATAGACAGGTCAACTTTATTTAGGAGCCCCTTTAACGATCTCATTTTTCACAGTGATTTAAGGATTACTTCAATGTAAGCATTAGGGTTGTTCTGGTCTCCCACAGGTACCTGTCATTTGCAGCCTTCTGCTAATACAGAAAAACAGATGTGAAAAGATAGTGCCACAGTTTTCAGTGTACTTTCAGAGCTTTATTCATATTTGTTATACAGGCATTGATATAGTACTGAACTCTGGATTTCATCAAAGAAAAACTTAAGGGATGTTTTAAAGAGACAGTGCAACTCTCAGAAGGTTCCTTGCTTGAGTTCAAAAAAGCAATTGATCTAGGTAATTAGACTATAATTTGGGAGTAGTGACAACACCATTGTGGCTGCTTAAACATTTAAGTACCATAATATCAACGAGAACTCCCTAACCCGTAGAAATTAATTATTCAGAATCATTTACTTTATATATACTTTCTAAAATATTAATCCTGTAGAAAAGTAACAAGTGTCCATTTAAAAAATACTGAAAATGATGAATATATAATGGAATATACCATAATACAGCCATCTAAAGGTAATTATTATTTGTATTTTATTCTTCAAGTCTTCTATATATGTGCTCTTAGTGAATCTGTTAAGATTATGGATATTGTTTATCTTCCTTTTGTACAAAAGCTGTATTACAAAGTGAACATTCTGGTCTTTTTTAAGGCTTGCTATGTGAAATTTATATTTTATTTTAGAGATACCATCTTTTTGGTAGAATATGTTTTCTGAGATAACCATATAAGTCAATAGGGTTTTGATTTACAGACTTCCAGTTCATGTCTATTCTAAAAATTTTTGGTGGAGCAAAGAATTCCATTCCTTTGAAAGCTTTATTTTGTATACCCATTCCTTCACAAACCTACCATTCCTTCACATGTTGGTGGTCTGCTGTCTAGAATTTGGAACACAAGTCATGTAAGGTGTGTTGTTTACTCTCAGAATACTTTATTTTCTATGGGAAAAACAGAAATAAATATATTGTGATAGATCTATCACAACTGGATTGTAACAGGTAAGAACAGAAAGTTGTCGGTGGACACAAGAGGGAAGCTTAGCCTAGACAGCAGAGCTCTGTAGAAAAACTCAAGATTGTTGTCTCCTAAAAGAAATGTTAACTGGTCAGAGAGTAACCCCAGCAAACAAAAGGGGCAACATATGCAAATTTCCACAACTGAGAGATGGATTCATTCAAGGAGTTGACAGTAGTGAAGTATGGCCATAGAATGCAGTAGATGGGAAGAGGGTATAGGCGGTATTAAGACATGAGGCTACAGAGATGAGCAGATGCTACCTATGTGCCGGATCTGTGAGGTGCTTTCCCATATTCCATAAATATTATCTCATGGATTGTGAGATAATATGGTGACTTATAAAGAGGAAACTTAATTTAGTGTGCTTAAGAAGTTTCCAGAGGAAACCTGATCTCTCCCACTCTTGGCTGCTACCCTTTGTTCTGAGTCATGGGCTCAGGCGGTACTTAGACTGAACACATTGGAAGCAGCAAAGGTTGCTAAATAAAGTTTGGCCAATAGGGAGGAAAAACAGTCAGTGTGGTGTTGCTTTCAGGTACATGACAATTAATAAAGAAAAATACATTTTTGAAAAGTTTATGTTGTAAAAGATAATTGTTTACCACTTATTAGTTACAGTGCAACACAGTAGTGATTAGGCATACTGTGAAAGACATCATTTTGACTTATAAAAGCTTTTTTTGTAAGACTAAAATCTATCAATATATATTTAGTTTTTATAGTTTGCTGCTCATTTGATAGTTTTCTCACTTCTCACTTAAAAAGGGAGAGTACAGGGGCACCTGGGTGGCTCAGTCAGTTAAGCATCTGACTTCTGATCTCAGCTCAGGTGATGATATCACAGTTAGTGAGCTCTAGCCCCGTGTCCCTTGTGATAGTGTCTGCACTGATAGTGAGGAGCCTGCTTGGGATTTTCTCTCTGCCCCTCCCCCACTTGCACGTGTGCACCCACTCTCTCTCAAAATAAATGAACTAAAAAAAAAAAAAGGTAAAAATGGAGGGTTCAGTTACTGTGGAAAACAATATGGAGGTTCTTCAAAAACTAAAAATAGAACTACTGTGTGATCCAGCAATCCCACTTCTGAATATATTCAAGGAAAATGCAGTCACTATCTGAAATTTACACCCCCCCCCCCACCATGTTCATTGCAGCATTATTCACAATAGCCAAGAATGGAAACAACCTAAATGTCTGTTGTCGGATGAATGGATAAAGAAAATGTGTGTCTATGTAAACTCATGTAAATACGCACACAGGAATATTATTCAGCTATAAAAAAGAAGGAAATATTTTTGTGACACATGGATGGACCTTGAGAGCAGTATGCTAAGTGAAATAAGTCGGGCAGAGACAGACAAATACAAATGGAATCTAAAAAAGGTGAACTCA
Organism: Felis catus; assembly: GCF_018350175.1. Taxonomy (NCBI): domain Eukaryota; kingdom Metazoa; phylum Chordata; class Mammalia; order Carnivora; family Felidae; genus Felis; species Felis catus. Next base: position 84,186,309 of record NC_058376.1, on the reverse strand, counting down.
TAGAAACAGAGTAGAATGGTGGTTTCCAAAGCTAGGGTGTAGGGAAAATGGGTAGATGATGGTCAAAGGGTACAAACTTCTAGCTTACATATAAGATGAATGAGTTCTGGAATTCTAATATAAGGCATGGTAACTATAATTAACAGTACTGTATTATATACTTAAGAATTGTTAAGAGAGTAGATCTTAAATTTGTCACCACACAAAAAGATGATAATTAGGGGCGCCTGGGTGGCTCAGTCGGTTAAGTGGCCGACTCCGGCTCAGGTCATGATCTCACGGTCTGTGAGTTCGAGCCCGCGTCGGACTCTGTGCTGACAGCTCAGAGCCTGGAGCCTGTTTCAGATTCTGGTCTCCCTCTCTCTGACCCTCCCCCGTTCATGCTCTGTCTCTCTCTGTCTCAAAAATAAATAAACATTAAAAAAAATTTTTTTAAACAAAAAAACAAAAAGATAATTACATGAGGGGATGGAGATGTACTCATACAGCATATGCTCACAGGGTGATGCTATCCATGTTCCACCATAGTACTATCTGGCATTACGTAGAATCCAATGTATGGGTTAATATCAAAAGACAGTTATGATTCCTTTATTCCTTCTTGCTCACATGGTAAATCTATCTCATGAATTTTCCTGAACATTGTTGATTTCATTTACTTTTTTAAATTAGGACTTCCTAAATGTATAACTAATAATTTTATATTTTTGTAAGATTTTTCTACACTTCAGGAAAATATCCTAAGAATTATATGCTTTATAATTCCCATTTTAGAAAATATACTCTATCAGGTCATTGTAAAATTGAATATCATATGTTTTATTCATCATATCAGTCACTCTCAGTTTTGCTTAATCTCAGCTTTCAGGTAATATAACTCCATTTCTTCCCTGACATATCAGTTTTGTAACAATAAAGTCTGCGGGTAAATGGTCCATCTTTTCGTAAGAATTTTTTGTTTACTAGATGTATATAAATAATATGGTTTCAAAGTATTTTACAGAGAATATAATTATTTTCTTGTAGAATTAAAGAGGATCATGTGATTCAGCATGGGCTGGTGGTAGATGGGACTAGCCTGTCTCTTGCACTCAGGGAGCATGAAAAACTATTTATGGAAGTTTGCAGAAATTGTTCAGCTGTACTGTGCTGTCGTATGGCACCACTGCAAAAAGCAAAGGTATGTTTGTATTGTAAAACGTTCCATAAAGATACTGAGATCTAAAAGTACTCTTTAAGGTTAATGCCTTATCTAGTCCTATTTGGTAGTATGCAGCATATGACTCTTAGTCACTTCTCACATTATGAATTTTAACCATGTACGTTAGACCTTTGAAATTTTCAAAGTGAATATTAGTTTCAGCTATTCATAGTGACCTACAGAGTCTTCTATGGGTGGCAGTTTGTGATTTTGCTGAGACACAAACTGAACTTTGATAACTACAGTTTCATAAGTTAGTTACTTAGCTGGTGAGGAGGTCTGGAAGACTTCTGTTCTGCAACTTCAGGTTGTTCTATGGAGCGCGGCTTATTCTTGCACTCTCCCAAAGTGATAATTTTCTGTTCAAAGTGGCTATTAAGTGATAAAACTTTAGTGAAAAGTTTAAAAGCCAATTATCTTATGATTTGAAGCTATATACAGGAAATATTAAAATGTTAGCTAACAAATGAAAGGCTATACAAATATTTTTTATAACTTGATTCAAAATTTGGTTTTTATACTATATCTTTCACAAATATCTTCTGAATTGCACACCTACACACTGATTGTTCCTCATATGGGTCTAATGACATCCAGCATTGTTTTACTTAATGGAATTTTATTAAAATGCCTATATTATTGTAGTTCACATACCCAGCCTGTGGAGACTACAGTTGGAGACCAAATAGAGCTAATGCCTAGGTTCTTTATAAATGTGTGTTCAAGAATTCCAAAGAAACCTTTCTTTTAATTTTATTGAATTTAATCTTGATTGCCTTTTTAAATTTCTTAAATTTTATGACAAGAGAAAATAATTACCTTCCCTCTATCAAATAAAAAGAATAGTTACTTGAGAAAGAGAAAATTTTGCCTGACAAAGTTCAATTAAGTGTAATTATTTTTTAACACAATTAAGTTTTTTATACTTTTAAGCTGTATTTAGAAGAGACTTGCTTCCCCTCAAAAAATCCAAAGATAATATTCTCTTTTGCTATGTAATTTCTAAAAGACATTCCTAACATCTCCTCAAAAAATGAACTCCATTGAAAATTACTGTCTAATACAAAATTGACTTTTTTCATTATTCAACTGTTCTTGTAACAGTCATTTCAGCTAAATGACTATATAAATACAAGAAAATTGAAATTTTATAATAACTAATTAGTTATATGTCTTTCAGGTAATAAGACTGATAAAAATCTCACCTGAGAAACCTATAACATTGGCTGTTGGTGATGGTGCTAATGATGTAAGCATGATACAAGAAGCACATGTTGGCATAGGTGATTGCTTTTTTTTTCCCTGAATTTTTAAAATTGGTATAATTATTTGGTGATTTTGAATTTTCCTTTTGTAGGCTAAAATGCAGTATCAAATATATGAATGCAATGTGGTAATGTATCACTGTATCTGCATCAGAAGAAGCCCATTATAATTAAGCCCAATATTTAGGATATTTTAATTACAAAGTTTCAAGGACATAAATACCATGTTGGTGGATTTTATCTTTGCCAGTTCTCCTTCATAATAAAGTAGCCTTATTTTGCCGTGTTGTACCTTTTAAAGTACTTTCTCACATTATTCTATAATTTTTAAGCTCTAAATTTGTAATTTATGTAGTTGCCCTCATGGTTGCAATTCTTTTAGAGTGTTGTTATTATTTCCTGTCTTTTCCAGTCTAAAGATTCTGTAACTCATTCTAATGACAATTTTAGAAATAATAAATTATATCAAACCATTATAATATATATTTTCAAGTAGTTTTCCTTTTTATTTAAATGTTTATTTATTTTTGAGAGAGAGGACGAGTGAGGGAGGGACAGAGAGAGGGAGACAGGATCCAAAGCAGGCTCCACACTGACAGCAGAGGCCCATGTGGGGCTCAAATTCACAAACTGTGAGATCATGACCTGAGCCAAAGTTGGACCGTAACTGACAGAGCCACCTAGGCACCCCTCAAATAATTTTCTAACTTAATAAACTTTGTTCTAATTTCTTTTCTATTTTTGCCTAAAAGTTTTGTTTTATTTAGACTAATACCATTTTATTATATTTAAATTATCATTTACTGTTTAAACCATATTCTGAGCTGCCTTCCTAAATAACTTTATTATGCAAATACAAAAGCAAAGGAGAAAAGTATGGAGGTTTTTTTAATGAAGGATAAAATTTTAGAGTTAGAAAAAAGGCTAATTCCTCTTCTGGAATAACCTCTGTAATGTCCTGTGATAGGTAGTTCTCAGGTCTAATATTTCCAGTTAGCTCTCAAATCAATTCTTCACTTTTCATTTTGAAAACTCAATTTTCTTTCTAGTTTGTGTACTGTTGTTTACCATAAATTTCCATAACAATTTGATGATAACTTCCTATACCTTCCTATTAAAGGCATAAAAAGCTACAGTAGTTACAACAATTTGATTCTAGTATGATAACAGAAAGACCAGTGAGTAGGATAGATGCAAACATCTGGAAATTTAGTTTTTTAAAAAAAGGAGATGTTTCACATAAGTAGGGGAAACAAGTTATTTGATAAAAAAAAAATACTAATATAACTGATTTGGTTATTTGGGAGGAAAAAAAAGTTGGGTCTCTTTCTGTTGCTTAGAGCCAAACAAATACCAGAATGATTATATATTTAAAAAATTTTAAAGACCACAAAAAGGAATGGAAGAAAAAAATTTAATGAATAATCTTGTAATTTGAGGTATGGAAGGATCTAATTTTTAGGAAAGAAAAAGAAAGAAAGAACAAAAAAGAAAAAGAAAGAAAGAAAGATCTAATTTTTAGGAAAGAAAGAAAAAAAGAACAAAAGAGAAAGAGAAAGAAAGAAAGAAAGAAAGAAAGAAAGAAAGAAAGAAAGAAAGAAAGAAAGAAAGAAAAAGAAAGAAAGGGAAAGAAAGAAAAAGAAAGAAAGAAAGAAAAGAAAAAAGAAAAGAAAGGCATTGTAAAGGGAATGATCAGTATGTCTGGCAGAAGTAAATATACCCAAATTCAAATTTGAAACATGAAACTAATAAAGAACATTTGCATGGGTGCCTGGGTAGCTCAGTCAGTTAAGCTTCTGACTCTTGATTTCGACTCAGGTTATGATCCCATGGTTTGTGGGATCTAGACCTGCATCAGACCTTGTGCTAACAGTGCAGAGCCTGCTTGGGATTTGATTTCTCTCTCTCCTTCTCTCTCTCTCTCTCTCTCTCTCTTTCTCTCCCTCCCCAACTCTCATGCACACGTGCTCTGTCTCTCTCAAAATAAAATAAACATTTTTTTTAAAATTAAGATGAGTATTAAATGCATGAAAAAAAGTGTTCAGCTCACTCAAAAAAAATCCAAGTTTTAAAATTACCTATCAGATTGGCAAAATTACAAAGTTGGGTAAAACTTGGAATTGGCAAAGGTTAGAATTAGCAAATCCTCATGTACAGTATTAGGGGGAGTGTAAATTGGTATACCCTGCATTATTATGTATAATAGAATTTTAAATGTGTGCCTATTGACCTAGCAGTTATGCATCTAGGAATTTCTTTTAAGAAAATGAATAAAGGGACGCCTGGGTGGTTCAGTTGGTTAAGCGTCCAACTCTTGATTTCAGTTCAGGTCATGATCTTGAGGTTCTTGAGATCAAGCCCCACGTGGGGCTCCACACTGTGTGGAGCCTGCTTGGTTTTCTCTCTGCCCTTCACCCACACACACGAACTCTCTCTCTCAAAATAAATTAAAAACATTTTTAACAAATGAATAGTTAACATAGTTAGATGTTATAAAAAACAATGTCCATAATGTATTAAGTGACAATAACAGATTATAAAACAAATAATCTCGTTTTGTACATTTGTTTGTGTATATATTAAATACACACAAAAAGTGCAGAAGGAAAAATTCTTAAAGGATATAGACCAAAAATAGTGGTCTTCTCTAGATGTTATAAATGTAAGTGATTATCTATACCTAGCCATTTTGGAAATTTTTTTTTTATTACAAAAATAAAAAATTATAATTTTGAAAAATGATTTTTCAAAGCTGTTTCCAGATTGAAAAAACAAACTTGGCAAGAACTCTTTTGAAACCTAAAGGATTACTGTAACCTTAAAAATGTACTCATATTTATCAGATAAAATTATGTACTGATTTCAAGTGATATTGTGGACACTTATTTTAAAAAGCACATTTTGTCCAGCCTAGATTAGATAAATTAACAAAGGGAGCAAGATTGTCACATTAAACATTTAAAATATTTATATACTTGGCATTTGTTCAAAATGTGCACATAGATAATCTGGTGAATTGCTATTTCATGCGTAACTTTTATCTAGATGCAGTAGTAGAAAGGTAAGAAGTTGTGAGTGTGCTAGCTTTTTTTTCTCACTATTAATTACCTTTGCAAGAATTTTCAGCAAACAGTGCATACAGTTGTTTTTTTTTTTTTAAGTTTATTTTGAGAGAGAAAGACAGCGTGTATGTGGGGAAGGGGCACAGAGAAAGGGAAAGAAAGAATCCCAAGTAGGCTCTGCGCTATCAGCATGGAGCCTGACAAGGGGCTTGATTCCAGGAACTGTGAGATCATGACCTGAGCCAAAATCAGGAGTCTGATGCTTACTCACTGAGCCTACCAGATGCCCTCAATGCATACAACTTTTTTAAGTCTTCATTTGCTCTGTGTAATGTTTGTTAGTTATATTTATTGAAATATTTCATGCCATTTGAATCCAGTAATAAAATCAGGGCTTCCATTTTAAATAATCAAGTTCAATCAATAACTAAAGAGCACATTTTGTTTGACTTATGTGCGAAAGTTTTAAAACCATTAAACTTAATGCTCATTTTTGCTAGGTTCTAATCTTTCAATTTGGATTTTTTTTTTGTTCATTGGAAATTAACAAAGTTAAAGCTGTTTTATAGCACTTTCTCCATTAGAAATCTGTTAACTAGTACTTTGTGTCTATTAGTGTAAAACTTGATGTTCTTATTAGATCGTTAACTTTCAGTATTATTTTTATATTCATTGTATTTTATTCTGTTTTGAGTCTTTGACACTTGATGTTACATACCTGGTATGTATTGTAGATTTGTTTTAATTATGTATTTGATTTAAGTGGAGCAACCTTTTGGGAATCTTCTATCCACTCTATATTGGGAAATAGTGCTCCCAAGCCCAGGTTCAACTGCTATAGATAATTAAGATATTTGTAGTTAAATTATCAAAATCGCACTTCTCAGTTATCAATGAACTTGCCTTTTTGTCTTCTTTATTACAGGAATCATGGGTAAAGAAGGAAGACAAGCTGCAAGAAACAGTGACTATGCAATAGCTAGATTTAAATTCCTCTCCAAATTGCTTTTTGTTCATGGTCATTTTTATTATATTAGAATAGCTACCCTTGTACAGTATTTTTTTTATAAGGTGAGTTTCATGGAGATATATATATAACCATTTACTGACAGTAATTTGAGGTTTTAATTTAAGGTATGTGATTGCCATTCAAATTATTCTTAAAAATTGTTTCTATAAGTAGAAGTAACAGTTTATGGGATATACTTTGATTATTTTGTCATAAATCTAATGTGTACTACAGAAAGAAAATCAGCGGTTGCCTGAGGCCAGGGGTGCAGGTGATAGCACTGACTGGAAAGGGATATAAGAGAACTTTGCATGATAGAAAAAGCTCTCTAATTTGATTGTGGTGGTGGTTACTTGGGTGCATAAATTTGTTAGCATCAAAATTCACACTTAAAATTGATACATTTTATCCTCTGCAAATTGAAACATACTTAATTTGATTTCTTTCATGTTATTTTTTCCTGAGCAAGTAATAAGTTTTAATTTAGGTCCAGTACAGTGGTTTCAAGCAGAGGTTCTTCATCCTTTTTGTGGCAAAAATGACCTTTTGGTAGTCTAGTAAGATGTATAAACTACTCATTAGAGGGGTTTTATTTGCATAAAATAAGATACATTTTCGGATTACAAGGAAACTAATTATGTTGAAATACCATTCTCTCTCTTAACCCTTTTTGGGAAGGTATACTTCAAGGGAACCCATGTTAGGAGCTCCTGAATACCAAGATATTTAATACAATATATAGTGTTCTATATTGCATATATTCTATAAATAATATCTATAAGCCAATGAAAGAACACAGGTAGATTGCATATTGCTAATAAATGATGGCTACCTTATTATAGCTTTTCTATCTTATCATAGCTTTTGCTATGATATAAGTGCAATAAAACCTTGGTTTGTGAGCATAATTCATTCCAGAAACAGGCTTGTAATCCAGAGCACTTTATCAAAGCAAATTTCAAAAACCATTGGCAGAGTTGTGATCATATGACATTCAGTATCGCATACTACTCATATTGCAAGACATTGCTCATTTATCAAGTTAGAATTTATTAGAAATGAGGGGCGCCTGGGTGGCGCAGTCGGTTAAGCATCCGACTTCAGCCAGGTCACGATCTCGCGGTCGGTGAGTTCGAGCCCCGCGTCGGGCTCTGGGCTGATGGCTCAGAGCCTGGAGTCTGTTTCCGATTCTGTGTCTCCCTCTCTCTCTCTGCCCCTCCCCCGTTCATGCTCTGTCTCTCTCTGTCCCAAAAATAAATAAACGCTGAAAGAAAAAAATTAAAAAAAAAAAGAATTTATTAGAAATGTTTCCTCATCTTGCAGAACACTCGCAGACCAAGTTACTCACAATCCAAGGTTTTATACTGTATATTGAAATGGAAAGATGTTTTCATAATTCCATTTATTATTTTAAATATTTTTATTTTAAAGCTATTAAGCCCTAAGGTTTAAATGTTTATTTTATTTATTTTTGAGAGAGAGTGTGTGAGCAGGGAAGGGGCAGAGAGAGAGAGAGGGAGAGAGAATCCAAAGCAGGCTCTGTGCTGTCAGCACAGAGCCTGATATGGGGTTGGAACTCCCAAACCATTGAGATCATGACCTGGGATGAAATCAAGAGTTGCATGCTTAACTGACTGAGCCACCAAGGTGCCCCATAACCCTATAGTTTAAATAAACTGTACTTATTGTATTATATATGAAAAGTATTGAATAATAGCTGGAAGGCTGTAAATTCAAAATTATGGCATTGTTTAGCAATAAGAGCCCAAGGGATTTTCATTCTGACATTTGAAGTACTGCTTAGAATTCTTTTAGAAATTTTAAATAAGGGAACAAGTTCCTATGAGTAGATCTTCCACTTACCATTTCAGAAATTGTGTTCTGGACTCTTTAATAACCATTCTTAGAAATCATTTCCCTTTTAGACCCAAATATTTTAATTATTTCCATTTAATCTTGTTTTTCAGAATGTGTGCTTTATCACACCCCAATTTTTATATCAGTTCTACTGTTTGTTTTCTCAACAAGTAAGTAAATAGAAGCTTTTGATTTATCCTTTTAGAATAAGGTGTGTGTATTCAGTTTTTGATAGTTGGAGGGACTTTTTACATTTTTCCTAGTCCTATGAATAAATAGACAAAACTTCCCTAATTAGTGTATTTGATCAGTATAAAATTGATAATATTTATTCTGATTTTCAGTTTGAAGTGAATGTTAATACCAAAATATATTTTAATTCTAGATGTTTTCTAAAAAATAAGTATTAAGTCTTAACAGCTTATGAGAGAATTTTGGTAACTTTTTCAATTTACATGTAATATTTCTGTAAGCTCTATATTAAGCCATGTTAGAGTAACTATTGGGGGATTACCTCATTATTTATTTTTTGACTCACAGAGTTTTTTTGGATTGGGAAGGAAGTTTAGTGATTGAGTCCAGGAATGACATATAGACTTTATCTCAGTAATGAACTGTAAATAATTGATAGAGCCACCAGGAATGCTACTTTGAAAAGTGTTCTGAAGCTATAGGCTCAAAGAGAAACCCTGTAATCAGGTAGTATTAGCTATAATGAGCACATGTGGGTCTTTGGTTGTACACACGTCACATATTTGCCATCTACTCTGTTTTATTTTATGGAAAATGAAATTGAAATCCACAGAAATTAAGTAACTTGCCATGATCACATAGCTACGAAGTTAATAACTAAACCATACTAGGATCTACTGCTTTTGACTAATTGAGCACCCTTTTTACATACCACATTACACATCTCTAATTAAGATATTTGTTCTAATTTATTGAAATAATAAGAGCCTGATTATCTTAGGTTTTTCTTTAGCTGTCTCTATCCTTAATCCTGTTTTTGCTTCCATTTACAACCTGTAGCTCTAAATTTCAAATATCTGCTTGGGCATCGATTGCCAGTAATAATGTTTGCTTACTTGAATGAATTAGAGAATGCTGTAAGAGCATATGATAAGTAGACCTAATCTATTTTGATTAGGTTTTCAGGGAATTTACAGTATAATTTGAGACAGTATTAATAACAATAAAAACAATAAATGAAGTGTAGGCAAAGTGCGAGGCATTTAGTACCAATAGTAGCACAGACAGCTGTTTACAAGAGGACGTTTGATCATCAAGAACTTGAGCCAATGTTTAAAGTTTCATGGATCATACCTTAAAGGAAATGTAGGACTTAGATGGGAAGACAGAGTCATAAAAGCAAAACTGTATGTTTTCCCTACCAAAGGAATAGTAAAAAGCCTAAGATGCATGCAGGAGAATTGTGTAAAAACGACATCTCAATGACCAAGTTGTGGAGAATCTTGAAGTGTAGCTCCAATTCACTGTAATTCCAGATCACTTGACATAACAAAATGTTCCAATTCCCACAAAGAATATAAATCTAGGAATATTATGTGTTTGTGTCTATATAAGAAACAAATTGGAATTACTAAATTGGATTTTTGTGTAAATTGAGAAAGCTATATAATTTTTATGCTTATTTCTAGTAGGCTTCTTTGTGATCATATACATAACTAATACACAGTTTAGAATCTCAAAATTCCCACCAATTTCTCTTTCTAGACACTGTATGACAGCGTGTACCTGACTTTATACAATATTTGTTTTACTTCCCTACCTATACTGATATATAGTCTGTTGGAACAGCATATAGACCCTCACGTATTACAGAACAAGCCTACCCTCTATCGGTAAGTATTTTCCGGTATTAAATGTCCATAACACTTCTGAGTATAAAAAGTGTGTTACATAGTTACCAATTTTTGAAAGCATCCTATAAATAAGCAAATATATTAGGCAGTATCTCGGTGATTAATATTTTACTAAGGAAGTATTTTAGTTTATGGTTTATAGTTATTGGATATCAAAGAAAAACTTAATAACTTTTCCAGTGTTTTTAGAAATGAACACTTTTGTACTAGGAATGCATTGGGCAGTTGTTTAATTTGCATTTACTGCTGCAAACCAGTAATACTCCATTTTATGTGCACAAAAGAAGTTATTTAGTAATTGGTTGTCTCCAGAGTTTCTAAAAAATTAGTTTATTTTCTAGCATTGACAAATTAATAAGTCATAATCAATGCAAAATGCAGGGTTGAGGACATTAATTCCTATTCCAGATCTTCTGGGTTGTCCCTGTTTGCCCAGAACCAAGTAAGTAATCACAGAGATGTGGAACTATTCCTGAAGACCAGTTTATGGTTCCCAAGTTAACCTGATGTCCACTCTTACAGAGGTATTCAGTCATCCAGAAATGGCAATAACTCACTTTGATTTCCCAGGATATCTAGGACTGGGCTTGACCTAAGATTACCACAAACTGCTCTTCCTTCCAGCCTTTGGTGGATATGAAATCGATTAGGAGCCTCAATGCTGAACCAAACTCAAATGACTCCACTAAAAACAGATAGTCATAGCAGAGTGACTGTTCACAACAGAATATACTGCAGATAGATCAACTTTTAACAATTAAGCTGAATTATTATGCCTATATCATGTTTTTTTTTCTAAATGAGAAAATGTTTTTAAATATATTACATGAACTATAAGCTGCTACACAGATGTGTATTATAAACAGTGATTTGTAAATTCAGGTGTATACTTTCTGCTAATATTTTTAAGCAATTTTAAATTAAATATCCGTCTTGTTTTTTCATTGTGAATTTGTAACAATAATTTAGTATGGAAATAATAAACATGAATCCTACCATGTTCCTTTTTCTCTCTTTTTTTTTTTTTTTTAAATATACAGAGACATTAGTAAAAACCGTCAACTAAGCATTAAAACATTTCTTTATTGGACCATCCTGGGTTTCAGTCATGCCTTTATTTTCTTTTTTGGATCCTATTTTCTAATTGGAAAAGATATATCTCTGCTTGGAAATGGCCAGGTAAAATATATCATTTTTTAAAGAATATTTGTTAATAATTTCATTTAGTCTGATCTCTGATAACTTTCTCTCATAAAAAATAAAAGTAAAATTCAATTCAAATTATAAAATTGTAGGTATTAAGTTAAAATGCAATTGTATAAAGATTTCAAAAGTTAAAAGCATTACACTATAGTCTTAATATGAAACTCAAGTTAGTAGGCAGTTTTGCTATTAAATTAATTCACGCAAGGGGATATATCCTTGCATGCTGTTCACTTTAGGATTGTGTCTTAATAATAATTGCTGTCTATTTAGTGCTTACTATTTTGCTAAGAGTTTTACATGTTCCATCTCCATTAATTGTCACGATAATCCTATTGGAGAGATACTGTGACCTGCATTTTTCATATGAGAAATGAGGACTTGGTGTTTAGTTTTTTGCTTTTAATCATGTGAATTTTTCTTTTTCTTTTTTTTTTTTTTTTTTTTTTTTTGGTATGCTTAGGAAGTGGCCATTGTTACTGTGTCCTGATTGGAGAGCTTATTTGACTTCTGGCTGAATTAGGCCTCTCTTTGTAGGCTTAGCTAAATGAGTTATGAGGAAAGGAAGTGACAGCAGTGGTACTGTGGTAAATTGGAAATGCTTGTCGCCTTTAGTTTCCCTTTCCCACTGGCAGTACTTAATTAAGCATTGCAGAATATATTTTGAGACACAGTGATACAAGATTCGCAATTGGGAGAATATGAAGTTTTATCTGTTTGGCAAATATTTATTAAGGACCAAGCATACTGTGTACTCTACTAGGTTCTGGATATGTGAGATTAACTAAACATGCTTGGTCATGGAGCATAGAGTCGTGTGAGATACAAAAAATATGCAAATAAAATATCCAAGTGCAATGAAGGAAATGGATTTCAATTGTAGAGAGGTTTTTTTTAGCCATTCCTTTAAGATGTAGTGCAGGAACATACATACATTCACTTTTGAGGACATGTTTAGCCTGATTTGGACAAAAATATGATCTTATTTTGTACAGTATAAAGATTACAGCACTTCCCAAATACTACCTTTTATTGAGTTATTTCTTTGTGCCAACTGTGTGTGGTAGCTTATTAAATTATAATAACTCTGTGAGGAAAATATCATTACTTTTTGCATATTAGAAAATTAACCTTGGAGAGGTTAAGAAATTTGCCTCAGGTCACAAATTACAAGAACAGAATTCAGACTCAGATCTCTGTGACTTCAAAGGCTGTGTGCTTAGCCATGATCCTAAGTTCCTTTGAGAAACAAGTTATTAGCCCAGTGCCTTTGTGCATAATAGTGCCACCTGTGCAAGGACCATCAAACTTACAGATAGTATGCCCATTGCTACCTGAAATATTAGGGTGAAAACTGGACAGAAGGTTTGAAAAGTAGAAGGAACATGTCATCCATAAAAGGAAATTAATTTTTTTGTTGCTGGTTAGTACTTTGTTCCTGATTTTAAAAGTTGTATGTGTCCATTAAATTTGAAATACATAGGAAAAAATATAAAGAAAATAAATCACCAGGGCCCCTGGCTGAGTCTGTCAGAGGGTGTGCTAGTCTTGATCTTGGGGTTGTAAGTTTGAGCCCCACAGTAGGTGTAGAGGTTACTAAAATAATTGTTTTAATCTTTAAAAAAAAAAAAAAATCACCTGTTGTCCTTTTACCTAAGTATAATTACTTCTATGATTTTAACATGTTTTCACCCATTCCTTTTTATTTTTTGCTATTTTCCATTAACCTCATAATTTATATCCCCCTATGTCTCAATGATAGCTTTTTGTTTAATTTTTTTTTTTTTTAACGTTTATTTATTTTTGAGACAGGGAGAGACAGAGCATGAACAGGGGAGGGGCAGAGAGAGAGGGAGACACAGAATCGGAAACAGGCTCCAGGCTCTGAGCTGTCAGCACAGAGCCCGACGCGGGGCTCGAACTCACGGACCGTGAGATCATGACCTGAGCCAAAGTCGGACGCTTAACTGACCAAGCCACCCAGGCGCCCCAATGATAGCTTTATTATAGTTCTTCCCTTATTATAGCCTAAGTGATTTTCCATGTTATTAAAAATGCTTCAAAAATATTTTTTCATGGCTACATAGTATTTTATTACATGTCAGAATTTAAGTATTCCCTTGATAATTTAAATTTGTTTCTTATGTTTAGTGACTCTTAAAATTAAATTTTAAGCATGCTGTATACAAAGATAAAATCTTAATGAAGATTTTTTCATTACCATGTATGAATTGTTGGTTTCCCTTTTTTTGGTAACTCAATTTGTAAATCATTAACTTCTTTCCTCTTTTAGCCTAATTGTTCTATCACTCAGATATATACCATTAGAAACTAATCTACTACTCCCTGCCACCAATACTAGGTATGGTGGGAAAGAAGCACCCATTGGGATCAGGTGAAATGACTCCACAACCTGACACCTGAAGTTACCATTTGAGTGATTTGGGATGAGTTAGTTAACCTCTCTAAGACTCAGTTTCCTCACCCACAAAATTATATATAGGAGCAGAATCCCTACCTTCTAGGTTTGCAGTGAGGATTATTATATATAAAGAGCATTAGGCATAGTGGCTAGCATGTACAAGTACTCAATCAGTCTTAGCAGAGTTGTTATTTTTACCATCCAATAAGTATTTTGAAGACCCTGCCTTCCCAATCCCATCTGATCAACTTCTCCTCTTTAAATCTCTCTCCTCTTTAAATGTGTATGTTAAACTGTCCTTGCTGACTGTCTCAGAATGTGCTCATTTTAGTTCCAAGCCATTGTTATATTTCATCTCTTGACTCTTTTTTCCCCAAAGTCTTAGAACCATCTGTTCCTTAGGGTTAAGCCCACAGACCTCTGTCCTTTACTCCAGCCCTCTCTTACGTCTTCCTATACTGAAAATCTTTTTAGACATCTAGCTCATGTCCCATTGTTCAACACTGGATATGTTGAATGGTTTCTGTTTTCCAGTTAGTTATTCTTGTGTGCCCAACAAATCTACCAACAGTTGAAAGCCTGAAGTAGAAAACATTATTAGGGGGAAGTACTGGGAAGAGGAATAGCTGGAGATAAGGATGAAGTTGATGCAAATCAGTGACCCTGACAGAGGAGCAGGAGAAAGAGTTGAAATAGTTTGGGGTCCAGGTAGAGCAGGACAGTTCAGGAGAAGATTCCACTCCCATTTTTTGTATAAGGGTCTAGCAGTATCATGAATATTATAAGTATGAATTTTCGACAAATATTTTTGAAGTATTCACTCATTCTTAATTTCTCTTTAACTTAGGAAAGAATTACTCATTTTTCATTTTTCTCAGATCTTTTTAACAGGACTTCCTTTCTTTAGTAAATACAAGCACCCTGATAAAATTTTCTCTGAGATTTGGAAAGAGTAATGTATATAACATGGCTGAATGCTTGTTTGTGTGTGTGTGTCTAAAAACTGCTTTCCTGTGGGCAGATCTTTACCTTCACAGCACCATTTAAAAATGACATAGTGACTAATTTTTAATTATTTTTCTCCAAAGTAGTAGAAGAATTAAATTCATGTAAAATTTGCCTAGCCTTATGCAGGCTTAAGATACTCCTAGTGCTTGGAGTTACAACCTGGAGCTTATCTTACAGTGCAGTGGTATCATCACAAACATTTGTCCAGAAGTCACAGATTAGTAATTTGGTGGCTATATTGCATGGGTAATCTTTTCATTTTATTTTCAAAGCTAAAAATGAGCTTAACATAAAACTTTAAAGTATTGCTGTAATCCAACAGAATCAACTTTTTTGGTGTTTTTAAACATGCTTCATGGAAAAGCACAATCACCATTTCTTTTATGTTTAAAGAGTTTTGACAAAAGTTAAAATGGTTATAGAATATTTGTTAGAGATCTTGATGTAACTTTATGTTTGACAAAAACTTTAGTTTTATTTTTTTAAGATTTTGTTTTGATTCCAGTTAGTTAACATGCAGTGTTATATTAGTTTCTAGGGTACAATATAGTGATTCACCAATTCCATACATCACCCAGTACTCATCACAACAAGTGCCCTCCTTAATCCCCATCATCTATTCAGCCCATCTCCCCACTCCCCTCTCTTCTGGTAATCATCAGTTTGTCCTCTATAGTTAAGCATCCATTTCTTAATTTGTCTCCCTCTCTTTTTCCCTTTGCTTGTTTGTTTTCTTTCTTAAATTACATGTATGAGTGAAATTACAATGCTAAGCGAAATAAGTCAGTCAGATCTTAATATAAATTAAAATTTTTTTAAGCCCTCCAGGGGAACCTGGCTGGCTTATTAGTCAGTAAAGCATGCAACTCTGGATCTCAGTGTTGTGAGTCTGAGCCTCACGTTGGGTGTACAGGTTACTGAGAAATATAAAAAAATGAATTAAAAAAATTTTTAAGTCCTCCAAAAATAATGAAAACTGATTTCCATTAAATCATTTTTTAAAAACACCTTGAGTTGTATTTGATATACAGTAAACTGCACATATTTAAAAATAGATAATTTGATACTTTTTAGAAAGTCTTTATTTTAATTCCAGTTAGTTGACATACAGTGTTCTATTAGTTTCAGGTGTGCCATACAGTGATTCAATTCCTTATGTCACCCAGTGCTCATCACAAGTGTATTCCTTAATCTTCATCACCTATTTAACCCATCCTTCCACCCACCTCCCCTCTGGTAATCATCACTTTGTTCTCTGTAATTAAGAGTCTGTTTTTTGGTTTTTCTCTCTCTCTCTCTCTCTGTCTCTCTCTGTCTCTCTCTCTCTCTCTCTCTCTCTCTCTCTCTCTCTCTCTCTCTTCCCTTTGCTGGTTTGTTTTGTTTCTTAAATTCCCCATGAGTGAAATCATATGGTATTTGTCTTTCCCTAACTTATTTCACTTAGCATTATACTCTCTAGCTCCATCTGTATCGTTGCAAATGACAAGATTTCATTCTCCTTTAATGGCTGAATAATATTTCATTGTGTATATATACCACCTCTTGTTTATTTTTCAATCAGTGGACACTTGGGCTGCTTCCATACTTTGTAAGTAATGCTGCTGTAAACATACATGTATCCATTTGAATTAGTGTTTTTGTACTCTTTGTAAATATCCAGTAGTGCAAATTGCTGGATTACAGGGTGGTTCTGTTTTTAACCTTTTGAGGAACCTCCATACTGTTTTCCACGGTGGCTGCACCAGTTTACATTCCCACCAACAGTGCTCAAGTGTTCTCTTCTGCACATACCCGCCAACACCTGATTTTAGCCATTCTGATAGGTGTGAGGTGATACTTTACTGTAGTTTTGATTTGCATTTCCCTGATGGTAAGTGATGGTGAGCATCTTTTCTTGAGTCAGCCCTCAGGATGTCTTCTTTGGAGAAATGTCTGTCCGTGTCTTCTGCCCAATTTTTAATTGGATTATTTGTTTTTGGGGTGTTGAGTTTTACAAGTTCTTTATATGTTTTGGATACTGACCGTTTATTGGCTTTGTCATTTGCAAATATTTTCTCCCATACCATAGATTGCCTTTTTGTTTTGTTGATTGTTTCCTTCATTGTGCAGAAGTTTTATTTTGATGCAGCCCCAGTAGTTTATTTTTGCATTTGTTTTCCCTTGCCTCAGGAGACACATGTAGAAAAAAAGCTCCTGAGGCTGTTGTCAAAGAAGTTCTTGACTGTGTTCTCTTCTAGGATTTTTATGGTTTCAGGTTTCACATTTAGGTCTTAATCCATTTTGAATTTATTTTTGTGTATGGTGTAAGAAAGCGGTCCAGTTTCTTTTGCATGTTGCTGTCCATTTTTCCCAACACCATTTGTTGAAGAGATAGTCTTTTTCCCATTGGATATTCTTTCCTGCTTTGTAAAAGAATGTGATGCTTTTTTTTTTAACCACCTTAACATTTTTAAGAGTACAGTTCAGTATATTCATATTGTTGTACAATAAAATCGTCAGAACTTTTTCAACTTGGAAAACCAAAACTCTATAAACTACTACCCATTTCTCCCTCTTCTCAGCCCTTGGAAATCAATTCTGCTTTCTGTTTCTAAGAACATGACTATCTATGAAATCATTTTTTTTTTTTGAAAAGCTAAATAATTGGGAGGTAAACACCAATGAAGAATGTTTATTTCAGTAAAGTATGAGGTACTAAAAACAAATGACTGTCTTTTTGAAAAAAGAAGAATTTATCTCCCCCTCTCTTGATCTCTGCAGAGTAAGTAATCTCATCTTAGAACACACTTATTCTGACAATGTTGCTGTTTGGAATATTTTTGGAAATAGCTTGTATTGTCTTCCTATGATCTCAGCAAGGTAACATTCTCAGGGAAAAAGCTATTTAAAATCATAGATGGGGAAGATGCTACTTAAGATTATAGATAAGAAAGAAGGTAGAAAAGCAATTCAGATTTGAAGAGTTCACCTCCAATAAAGTGGACTTCTGTAGGATGCAAAGGCAAAGGCATGTCAGCTTGGGTAAGAGTACATTAGAAGACTAAAACACTACAATGAAGGAAACAGAAAGGAGGGAATTTTAGTCATATGGTGAGAATGGAAAACCAAGATGATATAGGGAGGAAAATAATCAGGAGAAGAGTTTTAGAGGTAGCTGAGTTCCCATCATAAGCCTACATGACATTTTGCTTGTTGGGTGGTTTCAGCCAAAGGCTTCATAAGAAAGAAGATTAAAGAAAAACAGCTCCTGTTAACTCAGGAATTCAAATGCTAATACCTACTCCACTCATTCTCAATGGTCTGATATGAAAATGACAAACTAGGCAACTATTTAAAATGAGATCTGGCCCAAATAAGGGTTTTTTTAAATTTGCTTGTTTTGGTTTTGTTCTATTGAAGTGTGCAAGAACTAAAAGGAAAATGTCTACCATTAATGATTTGTGTCCTTATGAAATTGTACCCAGTTTTAAAAACTAAAATAACTGAAATTACAAAAATATATATAGGATTGGGAAAAAAAGGGAAAAGTTTTTAGAGTATTCTAATTCTAGTTAGACTTCTCCAGTGGAGATTTTGGAATTATCAGAGCCACAGTACCATTCTAAGATACATTTTGTACACTATTCCACCACATTAAAAATTTAATGAGATATAACATATTAAGGAAGAAAAAGTAATTCACCCTCATCAAACCTTCTAGGTCTGGACCATTTGCCAGATTAATTAGCAACTCAAGGTAGACTAAAGAGATGAAATTTCAGGTTGTAATTCTGAAAGAGAAAAATAAACTTTTTTATACTGTTCACTATTTTTTCTTGAAATTATAATGATTTCTCCCCTTATTTCCTATCCTTAATTAATTTCTCTTTCATGCTATACATGTCATCAGCTGTTGAAACCTAACCACCAAATGGTAAGAGCTCTGTGTTAAGACTAGAAATATGTCATTTTGTATCTGTATTCCACAGTGAATACAGTATCTTTTATTTCAATTTAAATGATTTAACCACTGTAATTACCAGTCAGGTCATTCAAGAACACATATGCAATTAATTCCTATAAGTAGATACAGATTTCTTTGAATAAAGCATTTTATGATTAATACAACTTTGATTATCTAGTTCATTAAAGAATTTCCCTGTATGTTCACTTATTCATGAGACAAATATTGAAAGCACTGGTAATACTCCAGGCAATTGATAGAAAATGAAATTTAGTGTACATTAGAAGAGAACAGAAAAATACACTTTGCAGGGCACCTGGGTGACTCAGTCAGTTAAGCATCCGACTTCAGCTCAGGTCATGATCTCACAGTTCATGTGTTAGAGCCCTGCATCGGACTGTGTGGGTTCAAACCCCAGGACGGGGTCTGTGCTGACAGCTCAGAGCCTGGAGCCTGCTTCAGATTCTGTGTCTCCCTCTCTCTCTGACCCTCCGCTGCTTGCACTCTGTCTCTCAAAGATAAATAAACATTAAAAAAAATTTTTTTTTAAGAAAAATATACTTCGCTTCTTATCATATCACCCAACAATTGATCAAATGTTTAAAATCTATACTAAAGAGAGTTTGTATTGGAGAACTAAACAACTGATTAGGGAAGGTAATTCATTTATAGATCTCTGTATAGTTAAACCTAATACAAAAAGTTTTCATCTTTTGTTTATTCTTAAACCCCTTCTTGCCTAACCTGGGACTTTACTCCTGCAATTATCTTTTCACCTTCCTTCTCATCAATCTGTCATCCTCTATTAGATCATACTAGTCACCATACAAACATGTTCTAATATTTCCCATCTTCTAATGAAAACCACAGTTCCTTGAGCTACAGATTGCGTTTGCTGTATTTTTTGTGTATTTTCAGAGCAAAATTTGAAGAAGTTATCTTTTTTTGCTGTTTCTACTTCCTGTTTCCTCTTCTCCCTTGAACATACTCCTGTGGGGCTTTTGCTCCCAGCACTCTGTCAAAACCGTGTTCTTTATGGTCACCAGCCACCCCTACATTGTTAAATCCAAGAGCATTTCCCAGCCCTTATGAACTCAACCACTGGGCACAATTTACAAAGCCTTCCTACCTGCCGTTATCTTCTCTCAGCTTCTGTAACTTACTTTGGCTTCTTTACTGACTATTCCTCTTCAGTCTTCTCTTCCTACCCTCAGAATCAGGGCTTCCCACCTTCTGCACTAATGATATTTTGAGCCAGATAATTTTAATTGTAGGGGTTCATCCTAGGAGTTGTAGGATGTTAAGCAGCATGCCTAGCCTCTACCCACTAGATACCAGTAGCATACTGGTAACATATCTAGCATACTAGATCCCTTTCTTACACCACACACAAAAATAAACCCAAAATGGATGAAAGACCTAAATGTGAGACAGGAAACCATCAAAACCCTAGAGGAGAAAACAGGAAACAACCTCTTTGACCTCAGCCACAGCAATTTCTTGCTCAATGCGTCTCTAAAGGCAATGGAATTAAAAGCAAAAATGAACTATTGGGACCTCATCAAGATAAAAAGCTACTGCACCGCAAAGGAAACAATCAACAAAACTAAAAGGCAACTGACGGAATGGGAGAAGATATTTGTAAATGACATATCGGATAAAGAGTTAGTGTCCAAAAACTGTAAAGAACTTGCCAAACTCAACACCCAAAAAACAAATAATCCAATGAAGAAATGGGCAGAAGACATAAATAGACACTTTTCCAAAGACATACAGATGGCTAAAAGACACATGAAAAGATGTTCAACATTGCTCATCATCAGGGAAAGACGAATCAAAACCCCATTGAGATACCACCTTACACCAGTCAGAGTGGCTAAAATTAACAACCCCGGAAACAACAGATGTGCGGATGTGGAGAAACGGGAACCCTCTTGCACTGTTAGTGGGAAGGCAAACTGGTGCAGCCACTCTGGAAAACAATGTGGTGTTTCCTCAAAAACTTAAAAATAGAATTACCCTATGAGCCTGCTCACCTACGCTGTGTCCAGAAATACAGTGTCAAGTGATCTGCCATAACCTCTGGTTGGAATGGTTTCAGAAGACAGTTGTGATTGAAGAGTTATCATTTTTATTGTGTGACGTGAATAGTCACTAATAACTATCATTCTAACTAAAAACATCCTGTGTCACACAATCTCAAAGCCATCTTTGGGTTTCTAATCTGATAATGTTACCCAAAGGATCATTTTTACATGGCGGTAATAAACATAATAATGCTTTGTTTTTTTCATAACCTTTAACCTTTAACCTTTCATAACCTGCTTTAACCTTACAAATGTAGTCACAGATTTCAAATGTACCTGGCCTACATAATGCAAGTGATTTTTAGTAAAGAATGAAGTTATGTGGCTTTTTTCTTTTTCCTTATATCTGATTTAGCATCCTATTAATACTTAATGGAGTAATGGTTCTGGTTTTTGTTGTTTTGTTTTCTGTTTAGATGTTTGGAAACTGGACATTTGGCACCTTGGTTTTCACAGTCATGGTTATTACAGTCACAGTCAAGGTATGGTGCAGAAATTAGAAACATGGACACATTTTGTATCTGTATAATTCAAAGTTAATTGTCTTTTTTTTTTTAACTGTAGGTTGATATGTTTCCCTTTTAACTTCTCCTTTTTTTAGTCAGGAATAATTTCACTGATTGCTATTTTAATATTTCATTTTAATTTTTATTAAAAAACATTTAAGTTTGTTATTTTGGAAAGCCTCAGCTGATTTTTATGGTCAAATAAAGGTTAACCTCACAATATTCACCTCTGAAATTTCACTTCCCTATATATAATGTTAAATAACCCAGGTTGTTTTAGTCCATGGAGTAGAGAATAAAGTATTCAATAAATTTCAGTGCTACTTCCTCATAGAAGAAAAACATTATAAACTTGAAATTATTCAATTTCATATGGACCCTTTCATTAATATTTATCTTCTGAGGGACTTGCCGTAGGAACCTTAGGCATTTTATTCTTGAATTTCATCTATGAGGTTTAATTTAAGTAAGTATTATTTTGTATTAAAGATTAAAAAAAATTTTTTTTAGATGGCTTTGGAAACTCATTTTTGGACCTGGATCAACCATCTTGTTACCTGGGGATCTATTATATTCTATTTTGTATTTTCTTTGTTTTATGGAGGGATTCTCTGGTAAGTAACTGTATTATATTTTAATTATATTGCTTCAACTCTATTTATTATGATAGGTTATATTATGAACAAATTCTGCTCAGAGTAATTTTGAGACCCTATTCGGTAATAAATTTGCTTCTTTCAGTTGATCTTACTGATAGGGAGAAGCAAATTTAACAATTACTGAATATATACTATGTTCTAGTGGTTTTAACTTAAGATATTATTATCTCTGTTCTTTCAAGATGGAAACTGAAAGCCAAGATAACAAAGGTTAAGAAGTAGCAAAGCTAGGGTTTAAACCACAGTTGTTTTACTGTACACTTAGTGTTCAAATTACACTAACCATATTACCTCTAAATTATCAGTGTACATAATATAAGTCACATAGAACCATTATTTTTATGAATGAGTTAACTTCTTTTTCAAAAGTAAATAATATGCTTCGTCTTTATTGGTAAAATCAGATATTCTGTCACTCTGATAGATTGAAAATTAATGCCTCTCCTAAGATTCTTTAGTGAGTGAGAATCTAAAATCTCTCCTTTGGAGAAAATTAATGCCTCTCCTAAGACTCTTTAGTGAGTGAGAATCTAAAATCTCTCCTTTGGAGAATTACATTTGCCCGCTGTGTCTTTGATGCCAGTGTCAGGCAGAAAACTACACAAAGTAGCCAAAACATCTTGGATTAAATATTAACCTCCATTTAGGATCATACAAGGATACCCTTATTATCATCTAGAATGTTTAATTTTAATCCTCTTTATTTTTCCATTTCTTTCTGTATTTCCCCATATTCTTTTGAAGTGATCTATACAAAAATTCCAAAAAGAGTATGTCGACTATACCTATTACTATGTAGAATTTGTAATTGTGAGTGTATTTATTGTAAAATACATTTTTAGAGAAGAACTTCTAAGAAGAGCTTTTCAGCCTAGGATTTGAGTAATCAGTATGTAGTTGCTTAGTGGAAAGTATTTTGTTACATACTTTTCCTTGCTATTCTTGGTCTCATAAGTCTGTATTACTGCATAATTCTTTCGATATCCTACTGCTCAGGTAGAGTTACCTAGTCAGCTACTTGTCACCCTCCTAATAATAAAAACTATAGTTGTCATTGAAAGTAATTAAATTGGATTTCATTTTTAACAATTAAAGTCTCTCTTGTTTTATTAGATATGCAGCTAATTATACTAATTCCAAATTTTGACCATTTTCCTGGAGTAATCTTAAAATTATGATGTTCACATATAGCGGATTTACATGATGCTTTGATTTAAGAAATTGTCTTACCAGTTTTCTACTTAAATGTTTATATTTATTTTTGAAAGAGAGAGAGAGGCAGAGTATGAACAGGGGAGGGGCAGAGAGAGAGACACACAGAATCTGAAGCAGGCTCCAGGCTCTGAGCTGTCAGAACAGAGGCTGACACAGCGTATGAACTCATGAACTATGAGATCATGACCTGAGCTGAAGTTGGATGCTTAACCAACTGAGCCACCCAGGTACCCAGTTTTCTATTTCTATTAAGCCTACCTTCTTTCTTTGCAGGCCATTTTTGGGCTCCCAGAATATGTACTTTGTATTTATTCAGCTCCTATCAAGTGGTTCTGCTTGGTTTGCCATAATACTTATGGTTGTTACATGTCTACTACTTGATATTGTGAAGAAAGTATTTGAACGACAGCTCCATCCTACAAATACTGAAAAGGCACAGGTAACCACTTTTTATATACAATACCTTTTTAATTAGAGGTCTGTAATGATGAATAGCTGTCATTATAATTTGCTTATATCACAGAATAGGAAATTATCCATTCTTGTGTCAAGTATTTCGCAAAATAAATATTATTATATGTGATATTTTTTAGTTGTTTCTTATTTCTATTAATTTTGACTCCTGGCAAATTAAAATTTTCTTAAATTATACTGTTTATTAACAGAGCTCTAGATTTAAATAGAAGACTATCAAGTTATGTCCAGATAAACATAATAAATATGTTTTAAATAACATTACGGCATTCTATCAGAGATCTATAATTGGGATAAATCCATGTCTTTAGATACACATTAGAATTCTAGTATCAGTTTTTCACATTACTTTGTTTTCAACAAGAGTCTGAAATAAGTTCTTT
The DNA here is from genome assembly GCF_018350175.1 of Felis catus. NCBI lineage: Eukaryota > Metazoa > Chordata > Mammalia > Carnivora > Felidae > Felis > Felis catus. Next base: position 84,162,129 of record NC_058376.1, on the reverse strand, counting down.
AACCTAAATAATTTTTACAGAATGGATTTTTATAAAATATATTTTCTTACTAAATGCATATTAATAAATATTAACAATGTGTTACATGATGTTTAAGAATATAGTCTTTAGAGCCTGATAATTCTCAGTTCAGAACTCAGTTCTACCACTCGGTAGCTCTGTAACTTTAAGTCTCCCTTTCCTCATGAGTAGTAAAATTATGATAGAACTATCTATTTCATTACCTTTATAATGAGGATTAAGTGAAATAATCAATAACATAGTAGATGCTCAGGAAATAATAGCTATTTGGTTGAATGTGCCATTTTGTATATTTGACTTGTACATGGTTGAGACTTTTTCTGCATATTTGCTACCCACTAAGCAAATTTTGTTTAAATTTTGAAAATTTAGTTGTGTATTCAAAAATAGAATAATTGCTCCCTAAGTATATAGTGATCTGAGGTGGGTTCCTAAATGATGTATTAGCTTTAATTTCAGTTGATCATATCAACATTTCTTTAGCATTTCTTTGCTTTGGTAACTAAGTCATAGCCAATATACATTTTAACTCCATTGAAACAGCATAGGCCTCTGAAGCCTGACAGACTTAATTCAAATACCATCTTAACCATTTATAAAATGTGTGTCCCTAATCAAGTCACATCCCTAAGCCTCAATTTCCTCCTCTGTAAAATCAGAATAATAATTACTACCTTACATGATTGTCGAGATAATATAAAACACCTAACCCTGGGCCTGTACATAGTGAGTCCTCAGTAAAAGCATCACAATTATCAGGACAGTGAAGCTGTTGCTCTGTGATACTAATTTCCAAATGGGGCTGGAGAAATTTGCATAATTGATTACTCTGTGCTCACATAGTTACATCAGCATGGAGAAACTTTTCTATTCTGCAGTATATTCCTTAAATATATATCAAAAAGGTTTGTGTATCTTTTTTCTAATCTTCAGACATAAATATTTATAGTAAGAAAGTATTAAATGTATTAAGTGTATTAAATACATTGTCTATTACACTTTTTCTAGACCTTTATGGATAACACATTTGTCTTCCCCTCTTGGCCTATATAAAGTTATATTTCACCAAAATATATTAACGACACCACTTTTAAAACTTAATTCTTTATAAAAGTAATCAGATTTATTTACATTTATCTTTAGATACATGAGAATATGTGTATTTATAGAGATTTCTTATGATAATAAAAAGTGATATTCTTGCTACCTTTTCTATGGCCTCTTTTTAAAGGATTATATAGGAAATATTTGTCACCTATAAGTAGACCTTTACACTAGAAAAAGCTAGAAGTATTTTATATATATTTTGGTTCTTTTACCATAGGTTAAAATCGATTAAAAATGGAACGTAGGGTAAACTAAACTTATTTTAAATGGGTGTGTAATCTAGTACAATCTCCCTTTTGCATCGCTAAACTTAATTTTAAATGACTTGACCCGATGTTCTATTGGGGTCCAACCCAAAGAGGAAATGCTTACTTCCATTCAGAGGTCTTCTAACCTGCTGGGGGGTTTTGTGTTTTTTTTGTTTTGTTTTGTTTTGTTTTTGCTGAAACAGTATATGGTTATTCACATCCTATGTGTGACATTATTCCTTTGCTACAAGCAGTAATCTTTATTATTTCAGACTTATACCATTACCACTGATTTCAAATGATGAAGAAATGGTTAGAAAATTGTCAGACACTTCATTGTTTGCCAAAAGTAGCAAGAAGAAAAAAACCATAAAAAAAAAAAAAAGAAAAGAGTTGTCAGCATTTATTTTGAGCTTTGTTTTTCTCCAGAATAACCATGTGGTATTAAGAATGAAGAATAAATTCTCTTGATTGCAGAGCCAACAGCCCTACAAATGTCAGTCATGTATGTGTACCATGTATATTTCCTATTCTTGGAGGAACAGATGTCTTTACAAAGTTTGTCCTGTGTCTGTCTCTTAGGTGATGATTACAGCTCACTGACTTGTTGTATGTACCATCCCTTTTCTGTCCACTTATAGATGTACTCCAACACAGTTGCTTTAAGTGACGAGTTCATCGCACTGCAGCCATTGTCGAGGGCCAGGAATCAGCTGAGCAAACTTAGGTAGAGTAGGAGGAGTAGAACCTTGTTAACTCTTCTGCATGCTAAAGGTCAATTAAACAATATTCAAAAGATGGGCAGAGGCATGAAATAAGAGTGGGGCATTTTTGTTAGCACAGCTCTGTCTCTAATTTGACCTTTATTAATATGTATATTAAAACTTAAAATATATATCCATTTCTTCTTTGAACTGAAAATTCAGATGAAAATTCAGCATAACAGGACAGAGATCTGTACCTTGTTATCTATTGTACACCTTAACTACCTTTTATAGTACAATTCTGATGCTTCTGCTTGTCATATTATTTTCATAATTAAGGATGCTCCTGCATGTTGAGTAATTTAAGCTACAGAAATTCATCATAAAGTTTAAAGTTTTTTTAAGTTTCAGTTACTTGGAACTGAGAGTTGCCCATTTTTTATCTTGCCTTAATTTGTGCTGTAAATACATGTGTGTGTTTGTCTTTGTACACTGTAATGGCTGCTGAAACATTTCATATCCTTGCTACTGTTTAGTGCATCTATAAATTGCACAATATATTTTGTATCTCATATATATATATATGAGATACATATATTTATCTCCACAGACAGATCCATTCTGTCCATTACCACAAAAATAATAATATAGATGTCTTTTTATAGAAGAGAATGAAAGTTTTAAATCCTGAAACTTTTGATAATTAAGTCACCAGAACTATTTATTAACTTTAACTCCAGTCTGATTTGAAGAGAAAAAGTAATATAACTAATAACTAAAACAAAAATTTTTTTTTTACTTTTGGCACTTTTCAGTTTCTCGCCGTCAGTATCTTGTGTATTCTTAATATGTTTTTTTAATTGTTTTTTATTCTCAAAGTTTCTAATCGATGTTCATTTGATCAAGCAAATGGCTTTGACAAAGCAATGCTTAAGTAATGGCTTTTATAACTCTGAGTTCATAATTTTGAGCTGTTCTAAAGTTTTATCAAACTTTTTGATTTTATTTTTATTATCTTCCAGATTTTGATATATTCTACTTTGAATTACAAAGGTGTAATAATTGTACATGAACATAAAAATGGGTGTTTAAGTGGTAGTCACCTAAATTTTATGTTTAAAACAAGAACTAAAATCAAAACAAACTTGAAGATTTGCCTTCACCTTTGGTTGAGTCAAATATGTATAACACATGTTATCCATATGTGCCTTTCTGAAAACAGTGGGTATTTATCACATTTTTGAACATCTAATTATTTAACTCTAAGGCAGTAGGAGAGCTTGTTACTTAAAAGAACACTCTGACAAACTCTTTTGTTAAGTAAAGATAAGTTTTGTTTTGTAAATAATCTTGCCATTTTTATGAAATCGTATTTTCACATATCATGTTGGCTTAAATCAAGCCATGTTTTTGTTTGTTTGTTTGTTTTTGAGCAATAATAGACTTAAAAACAATTGGTTAAGGATATCATAAATTAGAGAGATCCCAGGTTCTGTAACAATGTGCCAGGGTAGTCAACTTAACATTCATCTATGAAAAGAACACAGTGAGAGCAGGTATATGATCAGGTAGCCTTTGCTGCAAGCCACTCTCCAGTCAGATGGTGTAGCAAAAGGAAGAGCCCTGTTGGGAAGACAGCAGCCCTGGATGTTAGTGATGCCCTTGGCACTGCGGCTTATGTGTCCTAACCTAATTAGTTCATCTCTGAGTCTCCAGGTCCTTTACCTGTCAGATGATCATTTTATGTACTGTGGTCTGTTTACTTATTGTCAGCATCAGAAAACAAAAAGAAATACTATGCTCAACCAAAGGCCAGGCAGAAATACCAGGTGTTTAAATGAGCAGTGAGTGACCACTACGTGGGCATTCGCTCCTAGCTGCATGAAGAACAAGTGTTCATATATATCTATCTGCTGCTGCATCCTGTGAATTTTGAATGCATCTTGTTCTTGAACTGCATTAAATAGTTTTTCTGGGTGTGATCCATGGTAGCTTAATTGTTTACTGTTGTGACAGAAAAGTTGTGCAGATATAAAATATCTTTAAGAGCCTTCAAATCTTTAATCAAGTTAGTACTTCTTAAGAACCATTAATACGAAACTATTAACTTTTTTTAATGAAAGAAAACTCATTTTGAGTATTTTCCCATCCCTTATATTATAGCCAAAGCTATAATAATAATAATAAGCCGTCTTTACGTAAGCTTATTGTACTCTTGAAACCAAGGACTTCTGCTTCATTTTTTATATATGTAAGACATTCACCATAGCATTTTTTTTTCACAGAAATAATTATTGGTCAGTCCTAAGACTGAGAAAACACATAGAAATAAGGAAAATTTTGTTTTTTATTCATTGAGGACATCTTGTAATTTAAAAAAGAATAAAATTAGCATGGCTATAGGCACATACTCCTGAGAAGAATATAGAAACAGCAAAGAATAAAAATTTGTGTAAATTAGTTAGCACTCACTAAAAAATATATATTTCAAATTAAAGATTAAATTAATTTTGTTAAAAAATTAAATCAAGCCCCCTGCCCCTTACCCACACGTCTGACATTTGAAGGCCATGTGAATGAGCCTTCTACTCTGCTGACGTTCACTTGGAGTAGAAAAGTCTTTTAAGAAGGGAGCATAAGGGTTGTGAAAGTGGGCATACATACCTTTGCAATAAGAACCCTAAATCTTGGTGACAAGGAATTTAATAGAAGGAGTTGAATTTCAGTGAAGGAAATCTGGTTTTAAATTAATTTTGTGCACTGGAAAATCATGGCTTAATTTTGTGTGCTTTGTTGTATTCCCCTAAAGAAGCTGCCATTAGCTCTCTTTTGTGACGATAAATGAATGCGGTGTTGTATGAACATTCATTTGTGCCTCGCAGATTGCAGACCCCAACTTGCTGTTTTGATTCTAAACCTATTCTACAGTGAGAGTATTGTTCTGTAATATGAGACTTGTTGCTTTTCTGTCCTTCCAGATGGAAGAAGATAAGGGTTCAGTCAGCTCAGCATATGAATTTGCTGAAAGCAAGCACAGAGGGGAGGACAGTAGGCACCTGCTAGCTGAGGCTTGCAGCCAGCAGGACAGTTCTTGCGTGCACTAGGTAGTACTGCGCTGGACCTGCCTGGGGACATATCCGCTAAGTTCTCATGCTTGGGGCATGCTGTGGGAGAACTGGCCTGACTCCTAGTTTTTATTTCACTAATCCTTCATTGTTCCTCATGTGTTTACTGTTTTCGTTGACTTGTCTTCCTTTTTTGTGATCTTTACATTTTTTTATGTCCATCTCTGAATATTTTACTAGTCTCTCTTTGGAGTTACAGTGTTAAATCCTACTTCACCTCAGATTCTAACCTAGTAAGGTATTCTCACAACCTATTCAATAAACTATTCCTTTTTACTTCTTTTGAAAGTATGTCATGCTATTTCTGTTATTTCTGAAATCAGTTTTCCCATTTGAAGTGGTAGTTGTGCACCATTTTATGCATCTTAATATAGTTAGACACCAGATTACTTGTCTAGGTCTGGAGTTAAATGATCAGATGAGTGAGTGCTTAGAGGTACTGAATAATTTTCTGTTGACCGATAGTCCTCAGATTCTCACTTCTTTTCATAAACTTTCCTGGTTATATCTTTGTCCTAAAAAAGTATAAATTTATGAGGACTTGATTCATTCACCTCTTGAGGAGTAAATCCTGACAACCACTTCTAGACCTAATTAGGATATGCAGAATATTTTGATTGGTAGTAATTATGGAGGATAAAAATTCTCACTACTAATAATTATATTTTTACTTGGGTTATTTGCCTTTTATATATTATAATTATTGGTCAAGAAGGTACTATTGTCTCATTTGGGATAAAACCTCATAAATGGTGAAACTTTAAAACAAAGCTACTTGAAAATTATAAATCTTAACTGTACCATGGAATCAGACCATAGAACAAGTACGTAATTTCAAAAATCTGAATTATTCTGGGAGACATATTTTTAAAGTTAGATTAGTGAACTGCTCTAAATGAAAAATGTTGATTAATTATTTCATTGTTATTACTATTAATTGAAAAGAAATTCAAAACAATTCTCAACTTTTGTTTTGGGATGCTCTATATAATTATTTTTGGTATATATTTATCTGGTATTCTGCTTTGATAAATACAGAAAAATTCTTAACTTTTAAAATATGCCCTGATTGAGCCACAAGGAAAACTCAGCTGATGAGGTCTCTGGGTAAAGAGGTGGAGCTGGCTTGGATTTATATTATGTCCTAGATAATCTACAAAACAGATAATCCACGAGGGACCTGATTAGACTAAAACTATAAAATTATTCCTGTCCTTTGTGATAAAAGTTCCCCAAAGGTTCAAGTTCAAGTGGATATTTCATGAGACATGGATCTAGTCTGCTTTGCTTTCATATGTCCATTAAAATGTATGATACAGTTGAGAGTTGAGTTCTTAGAATGCCCTAATAACAGGGGCCTTGTTATGATTTCTTTTACAAAGGGGTGATAAGTGAGTTTTCTCATCATCCTGTGATAGTTGGTCTTTCTTCCTGTAAACAAGATGATAGAAGAACCCTGTTTCAGTGAATAAACAAGATGATAGAAGAACACAGTTTCAGTGAATATGATTTTAGTAAAATTGCTGGGGGTATTACCCTGATCTGCAATTTTTATTTTTATTTTTATTTTTTTTGCATATCACTTTCATTGTTGAGTGAAATATACCTTGAATATTTTTCTTATATAGTTTTCTGCCTTTGGCACGTATTTTGAGATAAAAATCACTTCAAAAAAATAAGTATTATATAATATCCCTCTTCTGTTTTTTCTGCCTTGAAATAGCAGTTGTTTTCCTCTAATCAAAATTTGGTCAGCTTTGTCAGATCAGGCAGAGGATGATGCTGAGCCCTAAATGTTGTCATGGGCTAGGGCTTTCTAATCATCTCCCTCCCTTCCACTGTCACCTGCCTCCTTGGCTTCCATTGTTTTGTCATTTCTCTGTCACTGGATTCCTGGCCTGTTCTGGATGCTCTCTTTCCAGCTGTGCTGTAAGGATGTCAACAGGATGTTAGGACTATTGACCTTTCTCATTGTGCACCTGGATGCTTAAGCCCCTGCCTGAAACCTGCCACCACCCCAAACAAAAAAACATTTTAAATAGTTTCAGCCAACAAGTCACCTTCCTCTTCTGTGACAAAGATGCTTCTAGCACTGTCTCATTTAATTAACAAAGAAGTGAACTACAAAGGAACAGAAAACCTTAATGGCCTGTATTCAGTTGTTTGCCACTAAAAGCTACACTTTTCTGAGTAAAATTTCTGTGAGGAAATAGAATTGAACATTTTAAAAAACAAATAATACTAAGGCTGCCATGAGTAGCAGGACCTGGCTGCATACCTGATAAGTACAACACTTCACAAAATTAATGTTATTTTCAAATCTGTGCTGACTTATTCGAGCAACTTTTTCATCTGGAGGTTGAAATGAAGAAAAATATTAGCGTTGACATTATTTCTACCAAACAGTTATCCTCTGACATTCTCTGGATGATTGATACTTAGAAAACGGAATCCTTAACATCAGCTGTACCATGGCTTAGTTCATTAATTAGTGCTATTCTGATTTACCCTCTCCATGAAAATTGGTGATTTTTCCATTTTTTACAGATCCAGATACTCTTCTTCACTTAAATTTCAAATTCCTAGTCAGATACTGTTATTTATGTTGCAGCCACCTCATTAAAATAAAGGGGGCTCAGTCTTTTTGAAACTAGAATAAACCAAATTATTAAAATAAGCATACCTGATAGATGTAATTCTTACCGTATGCTTATTTTAATAGTTAAATTTAGGCAATACATACAGATGTAAATCTCCTTTCTGGAGATACCTAAAGGACAGTATGGAGGTATTTAAATTTATAACCACCCAAAGCTGTTTGTTTTACTTGAGGAAAAGGAAAAGAGGGAAGGGAGCATAGAGGAGTGAACGGGAGCTTGAGGCATGTTATGGAGAAACAGGCCTTGAGTAAGAGACAGCAGTCTTCCAAGTGCCATCACCAAACAGCTCTTGCAATTCTGAATAATGAGGTGAAGCCATTATTTGTTTTAGGGGTTTTATTATTCTTTTTTTTTTTTTAATTTTTTAATGTTTATTTATTTTTAAGACAGAGACAGAGCATGAACAGGGGCAGAGCAGAGAGAGAGGGAGACACAGAATCTGAAGCAGGCTCCAGGCTCTGAGCTGTCAGCACAGAGCCCGACACGGGGCTCGAACTCACGGACCGTGAGATCATGACCTGAGCCGAAGTCGGCCGCTTAACCGACCCAGCCACCCAGGCGCCCCATTAGGGGTTTTATTATTCTTAACCAAATTTGGAAATTAGTAATATTGGATGATTTTTGATTTCACATTAAAAAGAAAAACATTTCCTTGAACACAACCTTTTTTCTTTTCATAATTAGTTTCCAAGTATCTCCTTTAAGACTTTACAAGATTCTCACTTTGATTATATATTTATTATAAAACTGTTTTAAAGGCAACAGAACATATACGGTTAATAGTTTACTAATTCTTACTTAAACTTTAAAAAACTATTTGACTTGATAGGTAAGATAGCATAGAAATGACTAATTTAGAGATGTATGACAATTTTCTAACATTTAGAAGAGTCAAGAAAGAAAGAAGATATATAGAAACAGAAGCACTAAGAGAAACTTTTAAATGTTTACTATCACTGACATGAAAATAATGGAATAAGAGCAGTGAGTCAGAATTTATCTCAAAAGGCAAGTTCTGTAAAGATGAAAATTTTTCTTAATCGTACATAGTCATATTGAATGCCCATAGTTTTTTGCTGGGCAGCCTTCTAGCTTTAAGGTATGTGGCCATTCCTGGGAAGCAAGTGCAATAGAGAGTGTCTTACCAATAAATCAAAATTTCTAGTAAAATAAAATGCCACCAGGTAGAGTCTCACTCCCATTACTTTGCTTTTTTTTCTTTTCTTGTATTTATAAGCTGTCCGAAAAAAGAAATAATTGCCTGTCCTTACTTTGAATGAAATGAGATTTAAATGCTCCATCCTTTTCCTACCCCCCGTTAGTTATACTGGCAGCTGTGGCTGCATGTACTCTGGCTGGGCTCCCAGATCCTGAATATGAGATCAAAGATATATATATATATGGGAAAGTGGTAGAGCTTGGGAGTTTGCTAGAGAACAGTGTAGTTTTTTATATAGATAGCAGCTTTACACAACTAACCAGCATTCAGCATTTTTAAAGCAGCCAGGGTTTGTATATATTATACATATTATATATTATATATGTAATGTATATAAAATATATATATTTTAGCTTAGTTCAAAAGGTGATCTGAAGAAGTCATTTCTTTATAACATTTTTGATATTTCAAGATGTTTACTCTCTCTGGGATTGTCCATGTATTAATACCTTTTCTTAGATTTTAAAGTGAAAGGTTATGAGTACAAAATAAGATTATTACCTAAAGTTAGATCCTGGCTTAAGCAGTATTCTACACATATGGAGCACTCAAATGCTGCTGACATTATGGATGTCCTGTTCAGTGAATCCTTGTCAGTTGAATATCAGCTATATAAGCAAAACACAAGTTGTTATATTAAGAAATACCAGGCAGACTCCTCGTTTCTCTCTAGTTTCTAGTCTAGTTTGGTGTTCCCTAGCCAAATGTGAAAGACCGGTTTGTTTTCTTGCTTTGTTGTTTTTAATTTCCAATCTATCACGGACCAATACTTTCGTAAAATGCAATAAAAATTAGTTACAGTTGACCATTGAATAATGTGAGGGTTAAGGCTTACTGACCCCTCATGCAGTAAAAAATCCACATGTAACTTTTGACTCCTCAAAAACCTAACTAATAGCAAACTGTTGACTGGAAGCCTTATCAACAGCATGAAGTGCCAATTAACATATTGTATGTTGTAGATATTATGTATCACAATAATGTTTTCACAGTAAAGTAAGCTAGAGAAAAAAGTCACAAGGAAGAGAAAATAACATTTGCAGTACTGTACATGTACTTATTGAAAAAAAATTTATGTGTAAGTGGACCATGCAGTTCCAACCCATGTCGTTCAAAGTCAACTGTACTAGGAAATGAAATTTAAAAGATAAATAAAATAAGCCTTGATTTTAAAATTATTATTAGATTCAGCAGTTATAAAAGTATTCTGTCAAATTGCCATAAAATTTTTTAACCTCTTATTCTTACAGATCTGAAACACTTACCTCCTCATAGGCCAGTAAAAAATGTTTTCCCCAATCAACACTGATCCATGGATCACACTTTGAGTGGCACTGGTCTCTTTGCAAGGAAGCAGGCATAACAGCTACTTTCTTACACTGAGACTAAACATGTGCTGAATACACATCATACTTTTCTACCCACACATAGTTACTCATTCTCTTCACCTAACAGCTACTGAAATCCCGCCCAGTTTTCAAAATGTGTTCCAGATGCTATCTTTTCCATCAAATCTTTCATGCCCTCCCACCAATACCAGCAACGACAGCTTTCCTCCTCTTTTTTAGTATTTGTAGTTTGCCTCATACCATAATTATAAGAAGGCAGCATAAGAGCATGATAAAGAGTTGTGGGCTGTGGAATTAAAGAAACCAAGAATCAAGCCTCAGCAGGGTGGTCTTGAACAAATTCTTAGCTTCTCTGTTTCCTCATCTGTAAAATGTTTCTGAATATGGTGCTTATCCCTAAAGTTTCTTATAAGTTTTAAATGAGAATAATCCATGAGAAGCATCTTAATAGTGATTGGCACATGCACAGTAAGTATTCCATTAATGGAACTGCCATTATTATTTTTTCCTGACTTATCTCCCACCTTTTTCCCTTATTAACTTATTAACTCACTAGATTGCTGTCTCCTATAAGAACCAGTACAGTGCCTTGTTCAATAAGTAAAAGTTTAATTTAAGTGCTTATACTATTTAAATTACACAAGCAAGCAGTGGAATAGAATCCAGAAAGAGACTACTGATAGCTGGAGAGGTGAGGGAGGTTTCATGGAGATGATAATATTTAAACTGAACTGGGTGTAGGAGTCAGCATTCTGACTCTTTGGTGACCAGCCCTGACATACGCCCAGAGGCAAGGAACACTGCATAGGTTGGCTGTGTGAAGACTGTACAGGAGCATTGGCAAGTTGAGCAGGAAAGGTAGCCTGAGGTCAGGTTACAAAGGGCCTTAAGGCCTCCTTGTTGTATTGTAATTTTTTGAGCATGTGGGGGCTTTAGAATCCTGTTTCCTGTAGAGGGTGATTTTGAGATGGAGGAAAACAGAGCCCAAGGAGGAAACTGAGAGACTAATGAAATCTTATTACTTAAACCAACATTTCCTAAACTGTTCCTCTGAATATTAATATTCTTCCTAGTGTTGACTGATTCCCAGGGGCGGCGGGTGTGGGGGAAAGGTTTTACTTAAAAAAAAACAAGTTTGAGAATTCGCACTATGTCTGGCTCTCCCCCTGGAGATTGACCACACATCCTGACTTATTGACAACGCTTTGCTCAATAAGTCTATTTAGACCATCACTGAACTGTTTCCCAAACTTAATAGGCCATGGAACTTTTTTTCATGAAACATCTGTAAAACATCTCTCAAAACACAGGTTAAGAAACAATACCATAAACAGTCCTAAACCAAGGGTATTGTGATGAAAGAACAAGTAAAACTTGGCTACTTCTCAGTGCTTAGCAGATCCTAGGACATTGGTGCAATCAGGTAATTGCCAAACAGGAACTGTGTTGTCTCACAATGCCTGCTATCTGGCAGAATTACTCTGAGCAGCGAGTTTGCAGACCTCACCCACTGCTTATGGTCAGAGTGCCAGGTTATTTATGTTCCATCATATTTGTCTTCTGTCCATCGTGAGCGTCTGTCCCCTGTCTGTCCCCTGTTGCCATGCCTACCCTCAACACTTGGTGATTCCCAACCTTTGTGAATTGCAACACTCTAATAAATGTATTTTCATTGTTCTCCCTCCTCTATACTTTCCAAAGATTTGTTGTACAGTTTGTTATATATGTAAAGGAAAGTGAATGAAAATAAGTTTGTTTAAAATAATAACCCCTGAGAAATTTAGGAGTGTCCTTGTCTGTGTCAAAACCAGGGTTGGGATTCATTGGGCTATGTGGTCATACCATTTTTTCCCCTCATTTTAACAGGATTAAAATTAGTAGTAGTAATGGCTTTAAGTTATTTTGCTGGGTTATTTATGCCTGAATCAGTATAAATCTTGCATACCTTCAGAAATGAATAAAAGTCCTAATAGTAGTAAGTCACTTGTTTAAGAGATTTTAGTACATCTACCATTAATTTTTTTAAAGCAAGATAAGCTGATTAGGGGCATGATTGGCTCTTATTAGTTGCTTAGCAAATTTAAGGTAAATGATGCTTTCTTCAAGGATAATTATGGAGTGCATATATATAGAGTGCTTAGAATTTGGCACATAGTAAACACTACGTATTTTCTACTATTGTTGTTGTTGAAGATTGGGGTTAGGTCCTGCCTGGTTGTTATTTCCCAGTCTTCAAAATGGTTCACACTCCACTTTTCTCAATTGCTAGACATTTGTAATTGAAATTACAGGAGCATTTCACATAAACAAAAACTCAAAGAAGAATTCGAATTCATTCAATTTGAATGAGTGATGTAAATCATTTTGACTAAAATAAATAAGATATAAAATCCAAAATCTTTGCATATTTAAATAATATCCAGCCACTTATTTTTATATAATTATTTTGTTTGACTTCTAATTTAGATCACAGTGCCTTTTAAGCATTTTTGAATATTACTCTTAGAGCCCTTCATCCATTTCCATGTTATAGAAAACATATATGTATATACATTACATTTGGTTTTAAAGTGCTTGTTGTAATTTTTTAATGCTTTTTGGAAATCCAAATCTGTAAATAACTTAATTTTTTTCTGCTTCAACTCCTCCAGCTTATTAAAGCAAATTCAAGTATCAAGTGCTTGGACTCCATGTGCTGTTTCTCAGAAGGAGAAACAGCGTGCGCATCTGTTGGAAGAATGCTGGAACGAGTAGTAGGAAGATGTAGTCCGACCCATGTCAGCAGGTGTGAAATTTCTTTAAGTAGCCTTTGCTGCAGATGAGTATCCTATAAACTGGAACAGGATGAACCTGCATCTCTAGATACCTAATAAATCAGCCGCTGGTTTTACCAACTGAGGCGGGGAAGTGTGCTATTTATTAGCATTCTTTGATGGTAGATTTCACTTTGTGGCCTTGGGGTAGGGGGCTCTTTCGCTAACAAAGGAAGAGAAAGCACCTTTGAAGAGACTTCATCTAATGAACGAAACATTTTGCTTTACAATCTTTTTAAAATGTGCTGAATAGGTATGGTACTCTTATTTGGTTTTTATAACTTTCTTTTTTTTATTAGACCTTATATTACTGTTTTATTTCCTGTATTTGTTTTTTGTTTGTTTTTTGTATTTACAAAATAGTCTACATATAATAGTGAAATCGAAGGATTTTGCTTCTCTTACTCTTCATGTATATTTTCTGGTCAGTCATTTGAGACTTTGAGGTGTTTATAAACACAAAGGCTGTATTACTGCTCTCCTATACCATTCTCTTTCTGTGATGAGGTTTTTTAAATGAGTTGTGATTTGTTTTTGCTTTTTTTTTTTTTGCTTGGTATTCATGGTCTAACTAAAAGTTTAGATAAGTTAGGGATGCCGGGTGGCTCAGTTGGTTAAGCATCTGACTCTTAGTTTTGGCTCCGCTCATGATCTCACAGTTTATGCAATTGAGCCTTCAGCACGAGCCTGCTTAGAATTCTCTCATTCTCTCTCACTCTCTCTGCCCCTCTCCCACTCATGCTCGCTCTCTCACATGCTTTCTCTCTCTCAAAATAAATAAATAAATGTTAAAGAAAATTTTTTTAAGTTGATAAGTTAGACACTTTAAATTATGGTGTAGAAGAATCTTAGCATTTCTGTCCCCTCCCAAATCTGTTTCTTCAATTAGATTTATCAGTGCTCGCTTTTGTGGATCGTAACAAAAAATGCCATTTTTTTGGTAAGTGCCACTTAAATTTATTTAAAAGTGAAATGGATTCATAAATTTTCTTCATAAATTTTCCCGAGAGACACACTATTTAGGTGATATTAAAAAGTAGAAGTAACTTTTTTCACACTTAGGTATTCTTAATGTGAATTATATCATAGTCCTAAAATGAGAGTAGTAATGCACTTGTACGCATGAGGAGTTATAGATGGGCAGGGGTAGACAGACGGCGATTTCCATTGTCCAGCATGCACCACACGAATAATCACTTTCTACATGTGCCATGGCATGGAAAAGGTTGGAAAGTACCGCAGGAGCAGGGAATAAAGGATGGAGGAGGCCCTATAATCTAATAAAATAATTTTTCATATTTGCTTAGCCTTGTGTTTTAAAAATGAATAAATACCATTCATATGTCATAAAATTCAGGTAACATTTACTGGTGAACTTACTAGTTCCCATCTTGCCTTTAGTTAATGGCCATGTCTTTATGGTACAGTTGCATTTATAAATAGCATTCTTATGTTAATATAATGTCTGTGGTTTCAGTCTCCATTTATTGATTATAACATGTGATCAAAAATATTTCCACAATGCTGTGGTATCATTTTGTAGTCATTTTATTCCACATAAAAGAATTACTACGAAGAGTTAAATTTACTGGCACTTCTGTATTATGACTTCCACAATTGTATTGTAAAGTGCATTACAAGAAAGAAGCTCTGTTATGTACCCAAGCCACCAAGTTTTCCAAAAGAAGTTCCCGAAAGACCCACTTTACAATATTATTTTACTTATTAAGACAGCTTTACTATACAGAACTAAGGTGGGAGTTAGACTAAGAGACAACTATAGAACTTCCACATAATTTTTTAAATTTCTATTTCAGCAGGAAGTTCTCTTTAATGACAGTATACATCTTCACTATTGAAAAACTAAAATCAGGGGTGCCTGGATGGCTCAGTCAGTTAAGTGTCTGACTTTGGCTCAGGTCATGATCTCACAGTTTGTTGGGAGCCCCGCATCAGACTCTGTGCTGATGGCTCAGAGCCTGGAGCCTGCTTCAGATTCTGTGTTTCCCTCTCTCTCTCTCTGCCCCTCCTCTGCTTGTGCTATCTGTCAGAAATAAATAAATATTTTAAAACTATAATTAATTTTAAATAAGCCAAAAATATTTTTTTGCTCTATGTACTGACTTTTTTGTATACCAGTAATTCAGGTAATATGCCCCCATTTTTCTTTACGTAGCCATTTTTATACTGCATTATCCCTTTGAACCTGCCCTTGGAATTATGGGACTTATTTCGGCACATGAAGGTGACTGTTATCATCTGTACTTTTTCTCACTTAAAATTGTATCATAATATTTTCTTTTGTAAGACTATTTTTTTTACTTTCCTAATAAAATGTTTAACAGTAATATCTTATTTGACAGACTATAAATGCTTTTCCAAATACTTCCAAAATACTTTTGTCTAACATCTCAGGTTATGTTATTGGTTAGTACTGTCATTATCCCCCTTTTTTCTTCAAACAAATAATCTAAAAAGTCTTTTGAAATCTGTTTGTATTTTCTAGTGGATAAAAATCGATACAGTATGAGAAAACCACTTGGTGCTTTTCAAAGGACTATATGAAAATTGCCTTAGATCCATTAACATTAGATTTAAACTTTGAAAGTCATTTTGATATGTAGAGTTTTGTTTTTGTTTTACATAATTGTGTTAGTGAAATATGTTCGACATTTCTGTTTTGATTTTGGAATAGCCTCTATTCTACATTTCTATTTCATATCTAACTTAAAAGGTAAAGCAAGGCTGATACTTCTGTTACAAATTGTAGAATCCCTTGGATATTTGTTCCATTAACCTATTAAACATAAAAGGTAATGAGCATCACTTAAGAAATACAACTAGTGCTTTCATATGACATGTTATTCAGCTGATTAAACTTCTACCATCCAGGCACAGAAATTCTTACATTTTATTAGTTAATGTTTTCAAAGGAATATGCCATATTGCAAGCTTGGTTTCAAATGTAGCATCATGGTGCTCTACAAAGGATATACCATCTTGTACACTAAAGGGCTGTACTTCAGCAATAAATGATTTTCTGTATGCATTTTACCAAGTTACTTTACCCTAATCAAAACTATTTTCGGGGCGCCTGGGTGGCTCAGTCAGTTGAGCGTCCAACTTTGGCTCAGGTCATGATCTCACAGTCCGTGAGTTTGAGCCCCGTGTTAGGCTCTGTGCTGACAGCCTGGAGCCTGCTTTGGATTCTGTCTCCCTCTCTCTCTGCCCCTCCCCTGCTCATGCTCTGTCTCTCTCTGTCTCAAAAATAAATAAAAACATTTTTAAAAATAATTTTTTAAACTATTTTCTGAATAGAAAGGAGTTAATATGTAGCTCCAGTATTTAATGTTCTGTCAAATAGGATATTTAACATCTGAATGCACATGTGTGCTTTGAAAAGATCAAACAAAGGAAGCCTTACCTAATAAAATTCTTCTATGTAAGCAATGGTTGGGAAAGAGGAAAGCCTGATATAAAGTACTGGCAATTTGGGAATGGAATCTTGACTCCCGATAATTAGGGTGTTGGCAGTTATGTTTTGTCTTGTGTGTCTAAGTGTGCCTTTTCTTGGATAAATACTTACTCTAAGAAATGTTAATAATCTCATTTCATTCATTTATTTTACAAATACTGAGTGTCTACTATGTGCCAGGTGCAGTTTAGGTACTAGACAGAGGGTGGTGAACAAGCCCTTCCTTAAACTAAGGTGTTTAAGGTTTTCTGGAAACTAATAAAATTAGAGAACCTGTAAATTACCAGTATGGTTTTGTTGCTTATTTGTGTTCCTCTTTGGCAACTTTGTAAAATTTCTAGGTTCCAAACTTCATTATGACTGTACTTGCTTAATTGATTTAAATAACAGAATCTCTAGGAAACAGTGGATATTTGATAAGACTGAGTTTAATAGCCACTTTAAATGTTGGTCTCTTCCTCTAACATTTTTTTTTAAGGAAAGTGAGAACCCTGAAAAAAGTTACATAAAATGTATTGATTTATTGTTTAGTGCTTTTAGTCTTCTAAGAAGAGCCACCTTTGGCTTGGTAATCCTGGTACTGAACTTGAAATATAGGTTAGGCTATTTTAAGCCTAGAAGGCTAGTTTGGGTCTAGAGTTATTTTAGCTTAAATTAATAGAGCTGCAAATAAAGTAATTAATTGCTTTTAGGTTTTATCATTCAGACAGTAGTTCACTTTTCCAGACCACTACAGGTTTATTCTCAGTTAAGTGAAAACCCTACTGAGTTACAGCTGTCTTTGATATCTATTGAATAAACCATTTACTGCGTTCAAGCTAATTACACTAAAATCTTTAGAATAGGATTTATAGTTGAAAAGAAATTATGTAATATGAACATATTACTATTTCATTCCAAAGCTTTTGGTAAGTGGGATGTTTGTTTGCTTCTGTAATGTCAAAATATAACCTAGTTGCTTTTTAGTAAAACTGAATGTGCATAACTCTTAGTAACATACTTCTTTCTTATTGAATTGTGAAGATTTTAAGAGCATCTCATGCTTTACTACCTGTAGGAATTGTTTTAAGGCTAATGGATGTCTGAATTTTGGCTAATATTTTATATAATGACTAGAGCATTATTTTTTCCAAGTTTTTGTACAATATAAATAGACTGATTCGGTGCTAGTATGAATAATTTCTCTTTAACATTTAAAAACAAATCAATAAGTGATTATTTTAATATTCAAATTGCATTTTAGAGTAAATTTTTTTTCTCACTTAAAACATAGGTCCTGGTGAGCCAAACTTTTCTCTTATTGTTACTTTAGATCATGGAGTGCATCGGATCCTTTCTATACCAACGACAGGAGCATCTTGACTCTCTCCACAATGGACTCCTCTACTTGTTAAAGGGGCAGTAGTACTTTGTGGGAACCATTTCAACTCCTTTCCTAAAATTCAGTGTGATCACCGTGATAATGGCCACACTAGTTCTGCAGAATTACTTTCTGAAATTTCAAATATTTCATACTCATTCAGAGTTATAATGGCAAAGAAAAAGCATTAACACAAACCCCTTTCAGCTCCCCTAATTTAAATCTGAACATGTCACAATTCGTGAAACAGATATTTTCCATCTCTTTGGGTTGTTCCTCGTGCTTATGGGACTCCTAATGGCATTTCAGCCTCTTGCTAAGGCCACTATATTTTAATATCAAGGTAGAAAAGGGAGGTAATTCCTAGTCAATTGTATTTTTTAGTATTAGCTTGGTTATTGAGTCTTCTATTCAGATCTGCTTCTGTAAATTATGCTGAAAAGTTTGCCTTGAAAACTCTATTTTTTTATTAGAGTTATATTTGAAGCTTTTCATGCGAAAAGTTAATGTGAATAGAAAGGAATTTTGGTCGCTCAGTGACCCATGTTGTTAATTCATTAGTGCTTTCTAAGTTCACAGAGCAAATTAGGAGAATGCATTTCCCACCATTATTTACTGCATTATGGGTAGTAACTATATACCAGTACCAAACTTCTCTAAATACTGTAACACAACCAGTAAAATTAACCACATACATGCAAAGGGTATATTATATATATAAATCAGGAATCAAGTCCATTCACCAAATTTCAAATTGATGTTTACTATATTTTTGTGACAGAATACGAAGAACCTGTAGTGGGTAAATTACATACCATTAGCATATTATTTAATGTGTTTATCATTGGATCTTTTGCATGCTTTAATCTGGTTAATATATTTAAATTTGCTTTTTTTTCCCCTCTCTGAAGAAGGCTCTGTTTATAGTATTTTCTGACACTGTTGTAAAGTTCAACTATATCAATAAAAAACAAGTTTGGACAGTATTTAAATATTGCAACTATTTTTAATTATATAAATAAAAATATTAGGGTAATTAAATCAACAAAAAGATAAGAGCCTCTTTCTATGGCTAATTTAGAATTGCTCTTGACTTTCAGTAAGCTAGATTATAGAATAAAGGATTTCAGATAAGAATCCTGTTATTTGTAGGATAATATACGTTATCTAAGTTACGGTAGACTACCATGTAAAGTGAAATCTGTCCAGTGCCCCATTACAAGGTAAATTTTCAGGCATGGCTACAGAATGTAAGTAAAACAAAGTTTAAAATGCTAAATCTTAGGATGGAATGGCAGCGATAAATTAAAATACTAAGAATGGTTAATCAGGTACATACTGCTGAATTAACTCACTGTACTTCAGTACTTCATTTCCATCCAAGCTTATCATATGATCAGTGTTGTCATTTGTTTTGATAAAAAGTAATGTCATTTTAAAATTTGGAAATGATTATTGGTTAAAGAACTTACCCAGCTGTGAGCACATGATGTGTACATACACATTTAAAATTGTATGGAAATGGCTAAATAAGGTTTTCCAAAATTTTCTTTTGAGAATATAATAATTCCTTTTTGTAGATTCATTCTGCAACCTTCCACCACTTTCCCATTTCATGAATATCAGATTTCTGGAATTGGGCTGGTAGGGAAAGAATGGTAGAGTCAAGAATTAAGACTTTACCATGTTTGCTGATGAACTATTTTTTTTTTGAGTTTTTATTTTCTTGCTAATATAATGTTTGTTTCAGTAGTGCAAGATACGAGGTTATGAATTTCAGCTTAAATATTAATTTTCATAAATAGCCATTCTTTAAGTCAGATATTCCAAAACCGAGTTTAGCAATATACTGTTATTCCAAAAATACATTAAAGGGATAATACAGTGTACAGTATATACACTTTCCAATTCATGTTCCAGAAGAGGAAATATTGAGAAATATTCAGTGAGGGTAGTTTAATGGAAGATAACACAGAATTTTCTTTTTCTTAGAATGCCTTATAAAATATTTATATAACAAAATGACATTTAATAGTCCTGCATCGCATCTACCTTACAGTTTACAGTGTCTGTTTGCCGTCAGCCAAACTGCCGACACTAAACTGCCGACACTCGAGGACTACAAAGCCATCAAGCAGTCTGACCAACTGCAGCAATGCTGGAGGTCAGCTAGCCTATGTGGTGCTTAAGGTGTGAGTGAAGTAACTGTCTGCATTCCCCATTTGAAGTTATTTAAGAACTGTACATCAAAGAAACATAAATGGTATCCACTGATACGTTCATCCTACTCTGTTCAAAACCTCTGTTTAAAAGAAAATTATCTTGCAATTGTAAGAAAAGTTTTCTTCATTTATTTAAGAAAGTAACAGTGTTGCCTACAAGCTTTAAATAGTTTTCTAGTGCTATTACTCATATTTTAAAACAGTACATAGCTGGTAATCACAAAAAATTCCCCTTTGCATATTTCTTTAAAATTGTTTGGAAAGTACGATGTTGGCAATTAACTTCCTCTTAAACCTGCCAAAACCAGAATAAGATTCTGTGCGTGTTTTTGCTACTTGATGATCTCAGATCTGTTTGCCTCACTTTCTTACCTTTGCCTACCTAGTCTGAAGGCCATATCCCTGAAGATAGTAGCAGGCACCAAGACAGTTTTCAGAATTGCCCACCAGCTGCTCTAAAAGGTGACTCAGCACCCTGCTTCAGCTTTAGCAAGCAGTAGGTTCGTGGTAGGAATAAAGTATGGGCCAGGAGAACTACAGCTACCAAGCTTGCCGTGGAGTTGAGAAGAAAGAAGGGGAGAATTTACAGTCTGAATTTCTCTTAACTACCCTCCTCCTTGGGTCTCAGTCTCCATGATACCCAAAGACTTCCCAGACGTAATCGAAACTGGCACTGTCCTGAATAGGAGATTAAACTTAGGCAAATCACCATGTTAGGAAACTGCTTTGCTCTAACCAGATTGTTTCTGCTGTAAGATTGTGAAATTGGGCTTCTCAGAAAAACTTAAGATTCCTATTTGATAGGCAGGAGTCAAGGCCCCTAAAAACACGTACAGTTAATACCAAAAAAAATTTAAATATGCTACTCTGAAAAGTTGTCAGGAGCAGGGGAAATGGGAAAATCATCCATGTTTGTATTTTCCTGTAAAGATCATTTTGGGGGATGATATAAGCAGGTATTAAAAAAACAAACACAACAAAGAGTTGTGTAAAACATGTTTCATTAATTTTGGTCCCCCTTCAGAGACATTTTTATTTCTACCTTGAAATGAGTCATCTATTTTCATAAAAATAGAACATTATTAAAGTGCTGTTTATGTGAGAACACTTGAATGATTTTCCTACAAAAAAAAATAGATCACAACTAATGATACGTTTGTAGTAATGGCGATTGTTAGATTTTTATGGGGAATTAGTAGCTGGAAATACTGTAGCCACACTTTAGTTTAAAATTGAGGACCTCAGACACTGTGGCTGTCTAATAAAATCCTTTAAAATTTCTCTGCATTGCTAGGAAATGTAGTTACTTATTGTATAAGCTCTCAGTAATTTTTTAAAGTTCATGAAATTATATTTATTGAATAAAATTTTCCTACATAATTAAAAGTTTTTCCATTATTTGTGCATTTTAAGCCTCTCTCTGCTTATTACAACCAGCCAAAAATTTTTTCGATGAAATTTTATTACATTTACCCTCCATTATAGTACAGTAATGCTTTTATGCCTTTCACTGACTCCAGTTTTCAAAAATCCAGAAGTTTTTGGTTTACCCAGATTTTATAGATCATCACTACAGCTCCTGAAAAGTGGTGTGATAGAAATGTACCAGCTGTAAAGACCAACACACTTCGAACTAGAAATTGCACCACTCATGAAAAGCCAGCCAGTATGAATTTGGAAATGAAATATGTGTTTTTTAAAAATATATAACTGATGTAATGTGTATATATATACATATATATGTATGTATATATATTATATATGTGTATGTATATTGTGTATGTATGTATATTATATATGTATATATATTATATATGTGTGTGTGTGTGTGTGTGTATATATATATATAATCTAACCTAATGACAATAATTATTCCTTAAGCTTTCTCAGTTGCCAGTTAAAGCACATGTGAAGGTTTAATCTACATTTATTAAAAAGGTATGCTGTTGTATTTGCCCAAGTGTTAGCATATGCAGAGGGTGACAATGTATGATCTGTGTATTTTTATTTCTGAAATGAAATGAGAATACGACCCAGGGCAAGTCAAGTTATCTAGGCATGCATCTGTTTTTATTTAAAAAGTAGTTGAGGGTTTGGACTATCTTTAGGGTAACTTCAGACTGTAACTTCTGTGGTACAATATGATGAGTAATGTTCTTACTGAACTAGAAATTTTGGAAAAAAAAAATGAGCAGCATTTCACCAAAAAAATTAGTGAATCCAGAAACAATTCAAGTTTTCTCCTGAAGAGCTGACTCAAAGGACAAAGCTATTCTAAATGGAGAGAAGTAAACATGTCTCTGTTGAACAGCTCTTTTCAGAAGTGGTGGATGGCCCTCTGATGAGTCCGATTTTTTACTCTAAATTTTAAGGGAAAATGATTTGTCTTCAAGTAAAATTGGTGGACAGTGAAGTGCATAGATTTTAGAGTTAACATGCTGTCACCTTTGACAAATCTATACATGTGTAATCCTTACCCCAACCCAGATAAAGAACATTTCCACCATCTTAGAAAGTTCCCTCATGCCACTTTCCAATGAATTTATTCCTCCCTTTCTGCCCTTGTAACCATTTTTCTATTTTCTATTGCCATAGATGAATTTTACTTGTTCTTAAGTTTTATATAAATGAAATTTTACATGTTCACTTTTGCATCTGGCTTTGTTCCTCAAAAGACTGAGATTGATCAATGTTGTTGCATATATCCACAGTTTGTTTCTGTTAGCTACTCAGTAGTGTTCCATTTCACAAACATCTCACAATTTATCCTTTCTCTTGTTTATGGACCTTTGAGTTACTTACAGTTTGGTGTGATTATAAATAAAGCTACTATGAGCATTCTTTGTGAACATGTTTTCATTTCTCTTATGCAATAGCTGTAATTGCTGGATCACAAGGTAGGTTTATGTTTAATTTTATATGAAACTGCTAAAAAGTTTCCCAAAATTATTGTATATGCCATTTCATGAGCACTTGTATGCAATTATGAGAGTTCCAGTTCTATTAGATCTCATTTTAATTTGCATGATGACTAATGATGTTTAACTCCTTATATGCTTATTGGCAGTTTTTTGTTTTGGGTTTTTTTTTTTCATGAAATGTCTGTTCAAGTAGCCATTTTTTCATTAGACTGTCTCATTACAGAATGGTTGGAATCCTTTATAGAAGAATGTAAGTCCTTTGCCAGGTGAATGTATTACTAACATTTCCCTCCAGTCTGTAGCTTGCTTGTATAAAGTCGAACCTTGAAAAACATGGGTTTGAAATACATGAGTCAGCTTATATATGGATGTTTCACAGTACTATAAATGTATTTTCTCTTATGATTTTCTTAACATTGTAAGAATACAACATATTATATAACATATAAAATATGTGTTAATCAAGTTTATGTTATCAGTAAGGCTATCCTATCCAACAGTTAGGCTGTTAGTAGTTAAGTTTTAGGGAATCAAAAGTTATAAGTGGATTTTCAACTGTATAGGGGGCCAGTACCCCTAACCCCTATGTTTTTTCATGGATATTTTCTAAGTGGTGATTTTGGGTTGCAAAAGTGTTTTATTTTGATGAAGTCCAATTTTTTTTCTTTTTATGGTTTTGTGTTTTTTGTGTCTTATCTAAAATAGCCGATCAAACCCAAAGTCATGAAGATATTTTCCTGTGTTTTCTTCTGAAAGCATTATAGCTTTCACTTTTATGTTTGGGTTTGCAATCTGTCTCAAATTCATTTATGTGTATGGTGTGAGGCAAGGATTAAGCATCTTCCTCCTAACTCCCATAAGGCTGTTTGGTTTAGCTCCATTTGTTGAAAATATTCTGTCTCTATTAAATTCATTTGGTGCCCCTTTTTAAAATTAACAGACTCCATAAATGTGGATCTACTTCTGGACTCTCTGTTCTATTCATTTATCCTTAACACTAGTAACACACTATCTTGATTACTATAGTTTTATACTGTACTTTGAAATTAGGTAATGTAAGTTCTCCAACTTTGTTATCAAGATTATTATGGCTATCATAGGTCTTTTAATCTCCATATAAATTTTGAATCAGCTGATGATCAGTTTCTAGAAACAAAAAATCATGATATAATTTTGAGGTGCCTGGGTGGCTCAGTTGGTTAGGCATCTGACTCTTGATTTCAGCTCAAGTCATGCATGATCTCAGGGTCATGAGATCGAGCCCTGCATCAGGCTCTGTGCTGACAGAGTGGAGCCTACATGGGATTCTCTCCCTTTCTCTCTGCTGTCCCTCCCCCGCCACCCACCCACACACACACACACACACACACACACACACACACAAACACACACCCTCCCTCCCTGCCTCTCTCTCTCTAAGAAATAAACATTTTTAAAATGTTTATTTTAAAAATGATATGATTTTGATTTGGATTGTGCTGAATCTATAGATCATTTTGAAGACAAGTGACATCTTAATAATATTGGGTCTTCTAATCCATAAACATGATCTATCTCCATTTATTTTAGGTCTTTAATTTCTCTCAGGAACGTTCTATAGTCTTTGATGTAAACATCTGGCAAATCTTTGTTACATTAAAATTTGTATGTTATTTGATGTTATGGTAAGTGGAATTGTTTTTTCATTTTCAAATTATTCATTATTAAAATCCAAAAATGCAATTTTTGTACTTTCGACCTTGTAACCTACAACCTTGCTCAACATTCTAGTTTATGTTTTGAATTTTGTGTAGAATCTTTTAGTTTTCACATACACAGTCATATCGTTTGAGAATAGAAACAGTTTCAGTATTTTTTTTCCCAATCTTCATGCTTTATGTCTCTTGTTATTGCCTTACTGCACTGTCTAGAACTTCCTACACAATGTTAATTGAATAGGGATGGTGGGAACTGTGAATAGGTGTTGAATTTTTAAAATGCTTTTTCTCCATTTATCATGATCATTTTTTAAAATGTTTTAGTTTGGTAATATGGTAAGTTACCTCAGTTTATTTTCAAATAAACGTTAAGCCAGTTTTACATCCCTGAAATAAATCTAGTTATGAAATGTTATTCTTTATATATTGCTGTTTGGTATGGTAATCTTGTGTTAGGGACTTTTGTATCTGTGCTTATAAAGGATATAGGATATGTAATTTCATTTTTTTATGATGTCTTTATCAGGTTTTGGTGTTAGGGTTATACTGGCCTCATAAAACAATTTATGAAGTATTCCCTCTTGGCCTCTTTTTTGAAAGAGTTTATGTAAGGTTTATATCATTTCTTTTACTATTTTGAAGTCCCCATTCAAGTCATCCTGGTCTAGAATTTTTTTATTTGTGGGAATGTTCTTAATAGGCATTACCTTTTAGTATTGCTGCAACAGATTACCACAAACTTAGTAGCTTAAAATAACACAAATTTAGGCACACCTAGGTGGTCCAGTAGGTTGGGCTCAGGTCATGGTCTTGCAGTTTGTGGGTTCAAGCCTCGCATCAGGCTCTATGCTGACAGCTCAGAGTCTGGAGCCTGCTTCGGATTCTGTATCCCCATCTGTCTGCCCCTCCACTGCTTGTGCTTCTCTTTCTCCCTCAAAAATAAATAAACATTTTTTAATAAAAACCCACAAACTTATTCCAAATTCTGTAGGTTGGAAGTCTGACAGAAGTCTCACTGGAGTAAAATTAAGGTGTAAGAGTTTTGTGTGTGTGTGTGTTTTTTTGTTTTTTTTTTTTTTTAGTAGACACATTAGTTTCAGGTGTACAACTTAGTGATTTGACAAGTTTATATGTTGTGCTATATTCACAAGTATAGCTACCATCTGTTCCATTACATTGTATTCCTTATGCTGTCCCTTTCATTCACAAAATTTATTCATTCCATACCTGGAAGCCTGTTTCTGCCACTCCCCTTCACCCACTTGCCGTCTCACCCACCTCCCTCCTGGCATCCATCAGTTGTCTGTATTTATAGGTCTGCTTGTGCTTTTGTTTTTTCCTCTTTCTTTTTGTAGATTCCACTTATGAATGGAATCATATGGTATTTGGCTTACTACTTTTAACATAATATCCTCCAGAGGCATCCACGTGGTCTCAATTGGGACAAACCCTTTTTATGGCTGCATATATTCCGTGTGTGTGTGTGTGTGTGTGTGTGTATCAATCACATTTTTCTTATCCATTTGTCTATTGATGGACACTTAGGTTGTTTCAGTATCTTTGTTTTAGTAAATAATGGTTCAGTAAATACAGGGGATGCTATTTTTCAAATTAGTTGATTTTGTTTTCTTTGAGTAAATAGTAAAATTGTTGGATATGTTATTTCTATTTTTAATTTTTTGAGGAACCTCCATATTGTTTTCCATAGTGGATTCACCAATTTAAATTCCCACCAACAGTGCACAGGTTTTCCTTTTTCTCCACATCCTTGCTAACACTTGTTATTTCTTATCATTTTTATTTTAGCCATTCTAACTGGTGTAAGGTGGTGTAATGTAGGCATTGTGGTTTTGATTTGAATTTCCCTGACGACTAGTGATGTTGAGCATCTTTTCATGTGTCTTTGGCCATTTGTATGTCTTCTTTGGAAAAATGTTTATTCTGGCCATCTGCCCACTTTTTAATTGGATTGTTTGGGAGTTTTTTGTTTTCTTTGGTGGTTTTTGTTTTTATTTTTTATTTTTTGGTATTGTATAAGTTCTTGATGTATTTTGGATATTAACCCCTTTTCAGATATATCATTTGCAAATATCTTTTCCCATTCAGTAGGTTGTCTTTTAGTTTTATTGATTATTTTCTTTGCCATACAGGAGCTTTTTTGTTTTGATGTAGTCCCAATAATTTATTTTTGCCTTTGTTACTCTTGCCTCAGGAGACGTATCTAGAAAAATGTTATAGCCGATGTCGGAGAAATTACTGCCTGTGCTCACTTTCTCAAGAGTGCTTTGGCTGTTTGAGGGCTGTTTTTGTCCTGTGAAAAATGCTGTTGTTATCAAAATCTTAAAATTTTGATACCAACAGCATTTTATACTAACAGCAATCTTATTGGTGGAATTGTAAATGGTGGGCTTTTTTTTTTAATTCCTTTTTCTGATACTTCATTATTAGTATATGGAAATGCTATTAATTTCTGAGTATTAATTTTGTATCCTGCCACTACTGAATTTGGTTATTACTTCATGGTTATTTGGTAGAGTCTTTAGGATTTTCTGTGTGTAGTATTGTCCGTATCATTTTGAGTAAAAGTGGTAAGAGTAAACATCTCTGCCTTGCTCCTGACCTTAGAGGGAAACCTCTCAGTTTTTCACCATTGAGTATAATGTTAGCTGTGGGTTTTTTATATTACAGTCTTTATTATGTTGAGGGTCTCACTTTGGTGGGATTTTAATCATGAATGAATGCTGAACTTGTCAAATACTTTTTCTGCATCTATTGAGATGATTATATGATCGTTATCCTTCATTTTGTTGATGTGGTATATATGATGGTCATTGATTTAAGAGTATCAAAATGTCTGTGCATCCCCAGAATGAATCCCATCTGATCGAGGTGAATGATCTTTTTAATGTATTGTTGGATTCAGTTTGCTAATATTTTGTTGATTTTTGCATCTATGTTCATGAAGGATATTGGCCTGTAGTTTTCTTTTTGGTGGTATCTTTGGTTTTGGTATGATGGCTATGCTGGCCTTGTAGGATGTATTTGAAGCTTTCCTTCATCTTCTAATTTCTGGAATAGTTTGAGGAGAATAGACATGAACTCTTCTTTAAACGTCTGGTAAAATACCCCTGTGAATCCATTTAGTCCTGGATTTTTATTTTTTGGTAGTTTTTTGATTGCCGATTCAAATTCGTTGCTTGTAATCTGTTCAGATTTTCTATTTCTTTCTGGTTCAGTTTGGGAAAATAGTATGTTTGTAGAAAATTATCCATTTCTTCCAGGTTGTCCAGTTTGTTGTGGCTCAGCCAGTTTTTCTTCAGTCATCTGTAGTGACTCTCTTTGTTACGGGCAGTGTTTGGTCCCCATGCTGTTATTGGGCCAGTCTGGGGCTACCTTGGGCTTGAGTTGAGTCAGACTAGGCATTTGCAGAGATGCAGTAGCACAGAACTGCAGGGAACTTGGTGGGCAGAGCCTGCAGTACACTGCTGGGTCCACAGTCTGATTGTTGTGTGTGGTTTTCTTTTCCTCTCCCTGGGGGGCAGGAGTCACTTTGGAATGGTGCTGGCTCCCATCAGGGCTGCTTGCACACTATCAGGCTTGTGACTCTGCTTTGGATGGGCTCCAGCGAAGAGGGTGTTGGAGCAGATCCGCAGAAATGCACAGGGCCAGATGTGAGGTGTTAGCAAGTTCTGCATGGGTCAGCTGTGGGAGAAGACCTGCAGCAGAGGCCTGTCTGGAGGGGCCACGTCCACCGAGCACTTAGTTCTCACAGGTGGCTGTTTATGCTGATGAGTGGGAGAGAGAAATGGTGCCTGCCAGCTCCTTTGTTCCTGGAGAAGTCTCCCAGTGATCCCTTGCCCCTTTAGCAGGTGCTTTGACTAGTAAACAGATCTCCCTCCGGCATGGCATACCGCCGGCATTGTTCAGACTGCTGCTTCTATGCTGGATCTCCCTAAGACTGTTGTGCTGTCCCTTTAAGATCAGGGGTTCAGTTTCCTCCCTCCCTCTTGGCTCTCTCAGAGCCAAGGCCACTGATTTTTTAAAGTTCCAGGTTTTAAGTCCTATTGATTGTAAGAATTCATGAAATTGAGCCTCTTTGGTTTTCAGAGCCAAATGTTATAGGAATTCATCTTTCCTGTGTGGGCTTCCTGGTGTAAGAGTCTGTTTCACTCCCCTTCCCGAGCCCACAGCGCCCCTCCCTCCTGTGGACAGTCCCACAGGTCCATTTAGCTCCCAACTGCATCTCTGCCCTTTCTACCCTTTCATGCCACCTCTGCTCTATATTTAGCTTGAAGAGTTTGTTCTGCCAGTCTTCCAGTTGCTTTCGGGGTTATTTACACTGATGTGAATGTTATCTAGTTGAATCCGTGGGATGAGATGAGCTTAGGGTCCTCCTACTCTGCCATCTGCCCCAAAGTCAGTGTTTTTTGTTTTCTTCTGATAAATACCCTGAAGTGGACTGATGAAGTTTTGGGGTGATGGGGGGGTTCGTGGGGTCCGGAGCCGACAGCCAAGAAAGAATTCTTGAAGACGTCTTTGGTGCAAAAAGTCAATTTTGTTAAAGCATGGGGAAAGGACCCATGGGCAGGAAGAGCTGCATGGGGTTTGTAATGAGTTACATTATATACCCTCAGATTGGGAGGGGTCAGGGATAAAGTCTCTAAGGAATTTTGGAAGCATGGTTTCCAGGATCTTGAGAGGCTAGCTGTTGCTAGGGAAATAACCACTTATTACCATTTAATAAAACCCCAGACATGAGACCTTTCAGATGTATATCAGGGGTGGGGGGAGCCATAAGCTTGGAGTATGATTGCCAGCATATATCTTGGGGCAGTTGAGATAAAGTAAGTTGACTTATAGGATCATCGAGGTTGGGATAATGTTAAGCTAAGGTTCTCTTTTGCCCCTAGCAAAGTGTCAAGGAGACAGCTGATCTCCTAGAAGGTCACTCTGCATGTTTCAAGAACTTGTCAGTGGGCTATAGGCAGTAAGGGAATTTTTCATTTGCCTTAGTTTCCCACATTACCATGGCAAGCACTTAAACCCCTTTCCTTTGTTCTTGGGTAGCCAGGAGTGTCTGAGGAATATCACACATATTGCACCTGAGGGGAGGTGTGCCAGCCTGTATTTTGCCCTCAGCTTGCCCCACACTCCCTCATCAGGCTTGCTGGATCATATAGTTGTTCTATTTTTATTTTGTGAGGAACCTCTATATTGTTTTCCATGGAATCTGAACCAATTTATATTTTCATCAGCAGTGCACAAGGTTTCCCTTTCCTACACATCCTTACCAACACTTGTTATTTCTTGTCTTTTTGATAATGGCCATTCTCACAGGGGTGAGGTGACATTTCATTATAGTTTTCATTTCCCTGATTAGTGATGTTAAGCATCTTTTCATGTGTCTTTTCACCATGTGTATGTCTTCTTTGGAAAAATGTCTATTTAGATCCTCTGCCCCTTTTTAAATCAGATTGTTTGCTATTGAGTTGTAGAAGTTCCTTATATATTTTGGATATCAACCCTTTATCATATATATGATTTGCAAATATTTTCTCCCATTTGGTAGGTTGCTTTTTCATCTTGATGGTTTCTTTTGCTGTGCAGAAGTTTTTTAGTTTGATGTAGTCCCATTGTTTATTTTTGCCTTTGCTTTTGGTGTCAAATCCAAAACTGATTGATGTCAGGGAGGTTAACTGCCTTTTTTTTTTTCTTCTAAGAGTTTAACAGTTTAGGGTTTCACATTCAGGACTTTTATCCCTTTTGAGTTAGTTTTTATGTATGGTGTAAGATAGTTGTTCAGTTTTCCCAGCATCATTTTTTAAGAAACTATCCTTCCCCCATTGTATGTTCTTGGCTCCTTTGTTGTAAATTAAGTGACCATATATATATACATGGGTTTATTTCTGGGTGCTCTACTCTGTTGCCTTAATGCATACTGTTTTCATTACTATAGCTTTGTAATGTAGCTTGAAGTCAGAGAGTTTGATACCTCCAGCTTTGTTCTTTCGCAAGATTGCTTTGGTATATCAGGGTCTTTTGTGGTTCCATACAAATTTTAGGATTATTCTAGTTCTGTGAGAAATGTTATGGAATTTTAATGGTGATTGCATTGAAACTGTAGATTGCTTTGGGTAGTATGGACATTTTAACAATATCAATTCTTCTAATCCATAAGCATGAAATATCTTCCCATGTATTTGTGTCTTCAGTTTCATCAATATCATAGTTTTCAGTCTTTCACCTTCTTGCTTAAATTTACTTCTATTTTATTCTTTTTGATGCAATTGTAAATGGTATAGTTTTCTTAATTTCCTTTTTTGATGCTTTGTTATTAGAAATGCAACAATTTTTTTATATTGATTTTGTACCTGCAACTTTACTGAATTTATCAGTTGTAAGTTTTTGGGTAGAGTCTTTAGCACTTCTATATATATATTTTATATATAAATATAGATACAGTATGTCATCTGCAGATAGTTATTTTACTTCTTTCTTTCTGACTTGGATGGCTTTTATTTCTTTTTTGTGCCTGTTATAATGAGGACTTCTAATACTGTGTTGAATAAAAGTGGTGAGAGTGAACATCTTTGTCTTGTTCCTAATCTTCAAGGAAAAGCTTCCAGAATTTCAGTATTACATATGATGTCAGCTGTGGGCTTGTCATAAATGGCCTATATTATGTTGAAGTACATTCTCTCTATACCCACCTTGTTGAGAGTTTTTATTGTAAAAGGATGTTGAATTGTGTCAAATGTTTTTTCTCTATTGATACGATTTTTATCCTTAATTTTGTTAGTGTGGTGTATCGTGTAATTTGTAAATGTTGAACTGTCTTTGCATTTCTGGAATAAATTCTACTTGATTGTGGTGTGTGATCCTTTTAATATATTCTTGAATTTAGTTTGATAATTTAAGGATTTTTGCATCTATGTTCATCAAGGATATTGGCCTGTAATTATTTTCTTGTGGTGTCCTTATCTAATTTTGGTACCAGGCTAATGCCAACCTCATGAAAACAGTTCAGGAGCATTCCTTCCTCTTCTATTGTTGGAAGAATTTGAGAGGGATTGATACTCATTCTTCTTTAAATGTTTGGGAGAATTCACCAGTGTGAAGCTAGCTGCCTGGTTTTGGATTTTGTGTTCATTGGGAGGTATTTGATTACTGATTCAATATCTTTACTAGTAAATGGTCTGTTCAGATTTTCTGTGTTTTCCTGATTCAGTCTTGGTAGGTTTATACTTCAAGGAATTTATCCATTTCTTCCAGTTTGTCCGCATAGAATTGTTCTGAGTATCTTACGATCCTTTGTATTTTTGTGTTACCAATTGTAACATCTTTCATTTCTGATGTTGAGGGATTTTTTTCTTTGTTTTTTGGTGAGTCTAGCTAAAGGTTTGTCAGTTTTACCTTTTCATGGAAACTGCTCTTAGTTTCATTGATCTTTGGTCTTTTCTACTGTCTTTTTAGCCTTTGTTTCATTTATTTCTATGCTCATCTTTGTTATTTCCTTCCATCTACTAACTTTGGGCTTCGTTTTTTTTCTTTTTGTAGTGGAGGTGTAAAGTTAGGTTGCTTGTTTGAGATTTTTCTTGTTTCTTAACATAATTGTCAATATAAACTTCCCTCTTACAGCTGCTTTTGCTGTATCCCAAAGCTTTGGTATGTTGTATTTCCATTTTCATCCTACTGCAGGTAGTTTTGATTTCTTGATTTCTTCTTTGACCCCTTAGTTGTTCTGTAGCATGTTGTCTAATCTCCACATTTTCGTGATTGTTCCAGTTTTCTCTTTGTAGTTGATTTTCAGTTTAATACCATTGTGGTTGAAAAATATGCTTGATAGGATTTCAGTCTTAAATTTATTATGATCTGTTTTGTGGCCTAATATGTGATCTATCCTGGAGAATGTTCCATGTGCACTTAAGAAGAATTTTGTTGCTTTTAGATGAAATGTTCTGTATACCTCTACCAAGTCCATTTGGTTTAGTGGGTCACTTAAGGCCATTTGGTTTTCTGTCTTGATGATCTCCCCATTGACGAAAATGGGGTAATAAAGTCCCCTGTTACTGTACTACTGTAAATTGCTCCCTTTTGATCTGTTAATATTTGCTTTATATATTTAACTATACCTATATTGGGTGCATATTTACAAATGTGATGTCATCTTGGATTGACCCCTTCATAATTATGTTCTTATTTCTTATTAGTCTTTGCCTTAAAATCTATTTTATCT
The DNA here is from genome assembly GCF_018350175.1 of Felis catus. Lineage (NCBI taxonomy): Eukaryota > Metazoa > Chordata > Mammalia > Carnivora > Felidae > Felis > Felis catus. The sequence goes on along the minus strand of NC_058376.1, from coordinate 84,128,972 downwards.
AATAAGTACAGCTATCCTGGCTTTCATTTGGTTTCCATTTGCATGGACTAGCTTTTACTATCTCTTCACTTCAGTTTGTGTGTGTTCTTGTATCTGAAGTGAGTTTCTTGTAGGACTTATATAGATCTTGTTTTTTTAATCCATTCAGCCACTGTGTCTTTTGATTAGGGAATTTAGTCCATTTATATTAAAAGTAATTACTGATATAACTATGTACTCATGGTCATTTTGTAAATTATTCTCTGGCTGTTTTGTAGTTACTGTGTTCCTTTCTTGTACTCACTTGTGATTTGATGATTTTGTGTGTGTGGTATACTTAGATTCCTTTCTCTTTTACCTACTGTAGGTTTTTGTTTTGTGGTTATTGTGAGGCTTACATATAACGAGGTTGAATGAATTCTTAAAGCTCTACATTTTTACTCTCTTCCTACCCCATTCTGGTTTTGATGCCAATTTTTATATTTTATCGCATATTCCTTTTTACTACTTTTGCCTTTCAACCTTCATACTAGCTCTATAACTAGCTCTATTAACTTTTATAATAATTAAGCTTTAAATAAGCTTTGAATGTGTTTTAAACTGATTTTTAAGTATTTGGGGGACTTCTTTTTACCTGTTAAAATTCTTTTATAGTCAAAGAACATCCTCTGTATGACTTCAGTTCTTAAGAATATATAAAAAACCCAGCATTTGATCTGTCTTGGTGAGTATTCCAAGTGCACTGTAGAGTTTGTTTCTGGTTCCACATTTAAAGAGCTTGGAAGTCACCACCTCAAACTACCAACAAGTAAAAAGCTGAACAGATTGTAGGCAAAAATGCAGTAGCAGAAACCAATGTAGGGTGGGAAACCTGAATTGTGATTGGTAAATTGCTAGAGGCTCAGTGTGGACAAATCTGATAATTAAACTCCAAGGAGCCCTATCATAATGGGGCCCCATAAATATTGTGAGATTAACCTTCAGGAGCTTGAATAGCTTCTCACAGTAAATATCAGAGGAAAACTCCATTGTGCTTCCAGGATGTGCGTGTGATGGGGGAGAGATGGATGGAACAATTTTGAAATATGCCACAGTGTTCCGTTCTTAAGAAGGCCTGCCCTTAAATGAAACCAGTTATCCAGGACCTGTCACAGAGGAAGGGACATACCCAACTCTAACTCACTCTAGCCATCCTGTCCCACCTAAGCAGGGAGGGGGGTACTGAAAAACACTTGTAAAGTTCATAGTCTTGTGGTACAGGCTCACTAAAAGACTGAGTGAGACCTAATCATAGGACTATAGAACACTTCTCCCGCCACATCTTAGCACATTACTAATAGCCTATTTACAACAGCTTCTTTTATCCAGTACATCATGTCCAGCTGTCAAAAAATTACAAGCCATACTATAAGGCAAAAAATACACAATTTGAAGAGACAGAGCAACCCTCAGAACCTGACATGGCAGGGGTGTTGAAATTACACTGGGAATTTTAAATTATAATTAATATAGTAAGGGTTCTGATGGATGGACAGCATACAAGAAAAGGTAGGCAATATAAGCAGAAAGAAATCCTAGGGAAGAACTAAAAAGAAATTCTAGAGTTAATGTTAACAGAAATGAAAAATGCTTTTGATCAGCTTATTAGACTGGACCCTGCTGAAGAAAGCATCTCTGAGCCAGAGGACATATCAATAGAATACTCAAAAGCAAAGAGAATGAAGACTAAAAAAAAAAAAACCCAATATCCTAGGACTGTGGGACAACTGCAAAAGGGATGACACATGTAATCGGAATACCAAAATAAAAAAGGAAAAGAAATTTTAATAATGACTAAGATTTTCCCCCAATTAATGGCAGACAACAAATCAAGATCTAGGAAACTCAGGATACCAAGGAAGATAAATGAAAATCAAAGATAAAATCCTGAAAGAAGCCAGAGGGTAAAATATCTTAGCTACAAAGGAACAAAGATAAGGATTGCATCCAACTTTTCAGAAATTGTAACCAAGAAGAAAGTAGATTAGTGTTGAGAGGGAAAAAAAAGTCAACAACCTGGAACTCTGTACTCTGCAAAACTATCCTTCAAAAGTGAAGGAGAAATACTTTTTTTTTTTTTAAGTGAATAATCAGGGCACCTGGGTGGCTCAGTTAAGCGTGACTTCAGGTCACCATTTCACAGTTAGTGGGTTCAAGCCCTACATCAGGCTCTGTGCTGACAGCTCAGAGCCTGAAGCCTGCTTCAGATTCTGTGTCTCCCCCTCGCTCTTTCTCTGCCCCTCCCCCACTCATGCTGTGTCTCTCTCAAAAATATTAAAAAATTTTTTAAAACAAGACAGATTAAAAGCAAATGGATAGGGAAAAATATACCATCCTGATCAAAAGAAAACATGAGCAGCTATATGATTCTCAAAGGAACAGACTTCAAAGCAAGGAAAATTAGTGATAAAGAAGAGTATTACATAATGATAAAGGGGTCAATTCTCCAAGAAGATGTAACAATTTTAACAACAGAGCATCAAACTGTGTGATACAAAAATAGATAAATCCACCTATCAAATGGAGATATCCAGCAAGCTGAAAATCAGGAAGAATATAATTAAACACCATCAATCAACTGAATATAATGGAGATAACATGGAATGCTCTATCCCAACAGCAAAAAAAAAAAAAAAAAATTTCTTCTCAAGCTCACATAGAACATTCACCAAGAGAGACCACATTCTAGGCCCTAAACCACACCTTAACCAATTTTTTAAAATAGAAATCCTATAATGTCTGCTCTTGGACCACAATGTATTGAAACCAGAAATCAGTAACAGAGAACTGGAAAATCCTAAAATACAGGGAGATTAAACAACACTTATAAATAACACATGGGTCAAGAAAAAATCTTGAGAAATTTAAAAATATTTTTAGCTAAATTAAAAAAAGTTTATTAAAATTTGTGGGATGCAATGAAAGCAATGCTTAGAAGGAAATGTATACATTGCATATATTAAAAAGAAATACCTAAAATCAATCATCTAAGTTTCCACTTTAGGAAACTAGAAATAAAAGAGCAAACTAAATCCAAAGTAAGCAGAAGAAAAGAAATAATTAGAGCAGAAATCAACAGAGAAAAATTCAGGAAGCCAAAATTTGGTTCTTTGAAAAGATCAATGAAACTGGTAAGCTTCTAGCCTGGCTAAGGAGAAAAAAAAAAGACACAGATCACCAATATCAGAAAGGAAAGAGGCAATATCACTATAGATCCCAAGGACGTTGAAAGGATAATAAAGGAATATTACCAACTCTATGCCCACAAATTTGATAACCTTATGAAATTGGACCAATTCCATGAAAGACCCAATATGCCAAACCACACACAAGAAATAGACAATTGAAGAGACCTATATGAAACAAAGCAACAGGCCCAGGTGGGTGAATTAGAGCAAACATTTAAGGAAGAAATACCAATTTTCTATAATCTCTTCCAAAGGATAGAAGCAGAGGGAATAGTTCCTAACTCATACTGTGGAGCCCAGCACTACCCCAATACCACACCAAAGACATTACAGACATTATAGGAAAAAGGTTACGGAATATTTCGCGTGAACATATGTGTAAAAATCAAAAATTTTTTTTTCATGTTTGACAGACTGCGAGTAAGGGAAGGGCAGAGAGAGACACACAGAGCATAAGTGGAGGAGGAGCAGAGAGAGAGGGAGATAGAATCCGAGGCAGGCTCCAGGCTCCAAGCTGTCAGCACAAAGCCTGATGCGGGGCTCAAATCCACAAACCGTGAGATCATGACCGGAGCTATATAGTTGGACGCTCAACTGACTGAGCCACCCAGGAGCCCCTGTTTTTATTTATTTTTGAGAGAGCACGAGCTAGGGAAGGGCAGAGAGCCTGATGCAGGGCTCGAACTCACAAACTGTGAGATCATGACCTAGGCCAAAATCAGATGCTTAGCCAACTGAGCCACAGAGATGTCCTCTGATAAAATTTTAGCAAATCAGGAAGGGTAATGTCCACTTCATAGCAGCATGAGTCTTTCCTTTTTTCTTTCCCTGTCAATTTACAACTAATGACACACATCCATAACCAAAAAAAAAGGGGGGAGGGGTTAGTAGGGGGTCTGCACACACAGCAATAGACCAGTACAGCCTTTCTAGCAGATGTGGGAAGTGAAAGTGGTGAGTAGGGGGTCTACCAGGCCATACATGTTTCAGCTGGAGAAACTTGTCACTCTGAGAAGAGATTATGGTGACTGGGTTGGGAAGGGGAAAGGAAAGGGAGGATGACAAAGACAACTGAGAGAAATGTGTTTCCTGCTGTCTGCCCTGGAATTTATGGCAAGAGGACTGCCAGTGAGCCTCTGAGAATCCCCACTACTGGAAGATCCCCACAGGGGCTGTGGGCACACCCAAAGCCCCAAGTGTCAAACACACACCTCCCCTGATTCTGCTGCCACCCTTTTTCTTCCCTTTCTCCCCACCAGTTTGTTTTTTTTTTTTTTTTAAATACTTGCAGCTCCCAACCTTAGCAACAAGTCAGCTCTAGTAAGAGAAACTGAAAACTTGTGCTATCATGCCACCTTCTGGAAAACAAAGGGAAGGCTCCTAGTTGCCAACTAGTTGAACTGTTAGAATCAAAGCCTTACATAAGTATGAATGGTGTTTGCTATTTCAAATGTGGCAGCAGAGGAACTTTGCATCAAACACCATGAAAAACCACACTAATGGTATCACAAAAAGAAAATGACTTTTTCAGCACTGAACCCAAAAACATGGAATACTGTTATCTGATAAATAGCTGTTACCAAGAAATTCAGCAACATACAAGAAAATCCAGAAGGCAATACAATGATCTAAGGAATAAAATTAATGAGCTGAAGGAATACTTAACTAAAGAGATTGAAATGCTATTAAAAAAAATCCTGTAGCTAAATAACCCAGCACATGAGATGAAGAATGCATTACAAAGCATTGGAAACAGAGCAGATCAGTTGGACAAGAGAATAAGCCCAAGGATAGAATATAGAAATGTTTAGAGTGGCAGAGGAAAAAGATTTTTTTTTAATGAAGAAATCCTAGGAAAACTTTCAGACTCCATTAGAAGAGCCAACACAAGATTAATGGGTACACCAGAAGGAGAAAAGAGGCAACAAGGAGTAGAGCATATTTAAAGAAATAATAGCTGAGAACTTTTCAAACCTGGGGACAGAACTGGATATACGAGTCCATAAAGCTAATAGAAAACCTCATCTCAGTACAAAAAGACCTCTAAGATACATTAAATTAAAACTGTCAAAAGTCCACGATAAAGAATTTTAAAAGCAGGCAGGGGAATACAGACACTAAGCTAAAAGGAACCCACTGGGCTATCAGCAGATTTCTCAGCAGAAATTCTATAGGCCAGGCAAGAGTAGAATGATATATTCAAAGTATTGAAAACTAAAAATTTCCAGCCAAGAGTACTCTATCTGGTGAGTCATCTTCCATATCTGAAGAAGAAATAAAGGAATTCCCAAACAAAACCTAAGCGAGTTCACAACAACTAGTACCTGTCTTAAACAAATGTTGAAAGAAGCTCTTCAAGCTGAAATGAAAAAATAAAAGTACCCAAAACTCTGCTTAAGGTGATAGAATTATAAAGCCATAGTCCTTTTTTAGAATAGTATATTAAACAGTTATAACACAAAGGTAAAAGGAAAAGAGCATTTAAAATAACTATCACTGGGGCACCTGGGTGGCTTAGTCGGTTAGGCATCCGACTTAGGCTCGGGTCATGATCTTGTGGTCCGTGGGCTTGGCCCCACGTTGGGCTCTGTGCTGACAGCTCAGACCTCGAAGCCTTTTTTGGATTCTGTGTCTCCCTCTCTCTCTGTCCCTTCCCTGCTCACACACTCTCTCTCAAAAACATAAATATTAAAAAAAAATTTTAAATCACTACCACAACGTGGTAATAAAATCACACTATAAAAGAGATAATTTGTGGCAACAAAAATAAAAGGGAAAGAGTTAAAGGATGAAAAAAGGAAGTGAAGATAAATTGCTATCAGCCAAAAGAGGACTATTATATCTATGATGTGTTTTATATAAACCTCACAGTAGCCGCAAAGTGTAGAAACACTCGGTCTCGGGGAGACCGAGAAAATTACCATAGAAAGCCATAAACTTAACAAAAGTAGAAACAAGGGGGAAAATGGAGAAATAAAATAACCAGAAGGGAAAAGATAAAGTGGCAGTACTAAATCCTTACCTATCAATAAGCTCCCTAACTGTAAATGGATTGAACTCACCAGTCAAAAGGCACAGGGTGGCTGGATATATTTAAACTACATGCTGCCTAATGGACTCATTTTAGCTCTAAAACCACACATAGGCTCAAAATGAAAGGATAGAAGATGACATTCCACCAAAAGAAGGTAGGCATAGTCTTACTTAAACAAAATAGGCTTCCAGCCAAAAAGGGTAAAAACAAAGAAGGTCATTATATACTGATATATACTGATAAAGGGGTCAATACATATCAAGATATATCATAAATATATACATTCCCAACACCCAAACACCAATATATATTGAGCAAATACTAACCTATCTTAAAAGATAAATACACATTATAATAATAATTGGGTATTTCAATACCCCACTATCAGCAATGGATAAAGCAGACAAAATCAACAAAGAAATATTAGAATTGAACCACGCATTAGAACAAATGGACTTAACATATACATAACATTACATCCAACAGCAGCAGAATACACATTCTTCCCAAGTGCACATGGAATATTCTCTAGGATAGAAAGGACACAAAACGTTTCTTAGCAAATTTCAGAAGATTGAAACCATAGCAACTATCTTTTCTCATCACAGTGGTGTAAAACTAGAAATTAAGTGAGATCTACAAATATGTACAAACTAAGCAACACACTTCTAAACAGCCAATGAGTCAAAGAAATCAAAAGGGAAATAAGGGATGCCTGGCTGGCTCAGTAGGAGGCATGCTGACTCGATTTTGGAGTTGTGAGTTCAAGCCTCCACACTGGGTGTGGAGCCTGCTTAAAAAAAAAAAAAGAAAAAAGAAAAATCCATATCTAAACAAATGAAAATAGAAACACAGCATATCAAATATGGGGCACAGTAAAAATAGTTCTAAAATTTCACAACAATAAACACATATTAAGAAATTAGAAAGATCTCAACTTTACACCTCAAGGAACTATAAAAAGAACAAAGAAGGAAATTAAAGATCAGAGTAGAAATAAATGAAATAGAGACCAGAAAAATAATAAAAAGGATCAATGAAACTAAGAGCTAGTACTTTGAAAAGATAGATAAAATTGACAAACCTTTAGCTAGACTAAGAAAAAGAGAAGACTCAGAAATGAAAGAGGAGACATTACAACTGGTGCTAAAAAAGTACAAAGGATCATTACTAGCTACAATTATATGCCAACAAATTACATAATCTAGAAGAAATTGATATAATTCTCCAAATGTACAACCTACCAAGACTGAATCAGGAAGAAATAGAAAAACCAAACAGACCAATAGTAAAGCAATTGGATCTGTAATCAGAAAACTCCAGGATCGGATGGCTTCACCGGAGGATTCTACAAAGAATTACTGAAAGAATTAACACCAATGCTGCTCGAACACTTCCACAATATCAAGGAGGGAACATTTCCAAACTTATTCTATGAAGCCAGCATTACATTGATGCCAAAACTAGATAAAGATGCCACAAAAAAAGTACAGACCAATAGACCTGATGAATATAGATGCAAAAATTCTCAACGAAATATTAGCAAACCAAATTCAAGAATACATTAAAAGGATTACACACCATGACCAAGTGAGATTTATCCCTCGGATGCTAGGATGGTCCAAGATATGCAAATCTGTAAGTGTAATGTATCACATAAAAGAAAAAGAAAAATCACATGATCATTTCAATAGGTGCAGAAAAAGCATTTGACAAAATATAACATCCTTTCATGATAAAAACTCATAACAGATTGGGTATAGAAGGAACTTGCCTCAACATAATAAAGACTACATACAACACACCCACTGCTAACATTATACTCAATGGAGGAAAATTGAAAGCATTTCCTCTAAGATCAGGAACAAGACAAGGATGCCCACTCTCACCACTCCTATTCAATATAGTACTAGAAGTACTAGCTAGAACAACTAGGTAAGACAAAGAAATAAAAGACATACAAACCAAAAAGAAGGAGTAAAATTGTCATTATTTGCTGATAAGACCTTATATATAGAATATCCCAAGGAGTCAGTCCAAAAACTGTTGGATTTAATCGGTGATTTCAGTAAAGTGGACACAAAATCAACGTACAGAAATCAGTTGCATTTCATTACACTAATGATGAAACATCTGAAAAAGAAACAAAACTATCTCATTCACAATAGCATCAAAAACAATACAATACTTAGGAATAAGGTTAACCAAGGAAGTAAAAGATTTGTACAGTGAAAACTACAAGACTTTGCTGAAAGAAATGGAATACGACACAAACAAATGGAAAGTTACCCATGTTCGCAGATCAGAAGAATTGTTAAAATGGCTCTTCTATCCAGTGCAATCCCCATCAAAATACCAAAGGCTTTTTCACAGAAGTTAAAGAAATAACCCTAAATTTTGTATGGAACCTCAGAAGACCCCAAATAGGCAAAGCAACACTGAGAAAAATGAACAAAGTCCAAGGTAACACACTTCCAGATTTCAAGCCATACACAAAGCCATACTAATAAAAACAGTATGATGCTGCCACAATAAGAAACACTTCAACCAATGCAACAGAATAGAGAGCCCAGAATTAAATCCCAGCAGGTAAACTAATATTCAGCAAAGAAATCAAGAACACCCAGTGGTAAAATGATAGTCTGAAGTCTTCAAAAATGGTGCTGGGGAAAAGAAGTGTGAGTTGAACTTATGATGGCAGAGGAGGAGGGGGACCCTGAGCTTGCCTGGTCCCTCGAACACAGCTAGATAAATATCAAATCATTCTGAACACCCAAGAAATCAATCTGAGAACTGAAAGAACAAACTGCACATCTATAGGTACAAAAATGGCCACATCATGAATTTAAATAAAAATTTAAAAAAGAAACAAAAAATGGTGCTGGGAAAACTAGAGAAACACACGCAGAACAATGCAATTGAACATACCACTCATAAAAATTAACTTAAAATGAATCAAAGACTTAAACATAGGATGTAATACCATAAAACTCCTACTAAGAAAATATAAGGAAGCAGCTCACCAGTATTGGTCTTGGCAATGATTTTTTTGGACATGACACCACAAGCACAAACAACAAAAACAAAAATCAACAAATGGGACTATTTCAAACTCTAAAGCCTCTTCACAGTAAAAGATACAATTAACAAAAGGAAAAGACAACCTACAGAATGGGAGAACATTTTTGTAAACTATATATTAAAGGGTCTATGTCCAAAATATATAAAGAACTCATACAACTTAACAAAAAGCAATCTGATTAAAAATGGACATAAGAACTAAATAGATATTTTTCCAAAGAGGACATCAGAATTTTCAGCAGGCACATGAAAACATGCTCAGCATCACTAATCATCAGGGAAATGAACATCAAATCCCAATAGAAAAAGAAATAAAACGATCCAATGAGATGTCACCTCACACCTGTTAGAATGGCTATCATCAAGAAAACAAAGAGACAACAGGTGCAGGCAAGGACGCAGTAAAAAGGAAATCCTCGTGTTGTTGTTGGGCATGTCAATCAGTCCAATCACTAAGGAAAACAATATGAATGGTCCTCAAAAATTGTATAATAGATCTACCATATAATCCAGCAATTGCCAAAGGAAATGAAAACAGGATTTCAGCAAGATATACACACTCCTCTGTTTACCATAGCATTATTCACAATAGCCAAGATATGCAAATAACCAAAATGCCCATCAACAGATGAATAAAAAAGAGCAGTACATTTATGCAATGGATTATTATTCAACCATGAGAAAGGAGAGTAACATGCCATCAGCAGCAGCATGGATGGACCTTGAGAACATTATGCTAAGTGAGAGAAGTCAGAGAAAGACAACTACTGTGTATCACTTATATGTGGAATATAAAAAGAGTCAAACCTGTAAAAAAAAAAGGGGGGGGATAAGACTGATGGTGTTTAAGGGTACAAACTTGAAATGAGTAGTAAATAAGCCAGTACAGTATAATGAATATAGACATTAATATTGTGCTATAATTATATAATGTGATAATGATTGCTACAGTTACAATTATATTACAATATATACAAATGAATGTATCACCTTAAACTTATACAATGTTATATGTAAATATATTCAAATAAATGCTTATAAAAGTGGTTTTAAAAATAGCAAATTAAATATAATGTTTACCCCAAATATCAAAGCTTGTTCAACATTTGAAAATCAATTAATGAAGTTAAATCATTATGCTATACACCTTAAGCTTATACAGTGCTGTATGTCAGTTATATCTTAATAATTTTCTTTCTTTTCCCTTTAAGTTTCAACATAATCCATCATATCATCAGGCTAAAGAAGAAAAATCACGTGATCTTACCAACAGATGCAGAAAAAGCATTTGACAAAATCCAACATCCGTTCATGATAAAAACTTTCCTCAACTGGATAAGGGAATATCTATAAAAAACCTACAGCTAACACACTTAATGGTGAGAAACCAAAGTTTTCTTACTAAGATGAGGTACAAGACAAAGCCGTCCCTTCTCATCACTCCTTTTAACATTGCACTGAAGTTCCAGCTAATGCATTAAGAAAAGGAAGAAATAAAACTGTCTTTGTCCACAGGTGACATGATTATTTATGAAGAAAATCTGAAAGAATCGATCAAAAAACCTCTGGAACTAATAAGTGATTATAGAAAACTTGCAAAATATAACGTTAACATGCAAAAGTCAATTACTTTATTTACCAGCAATGAACACGTGGAATTTGAAATTAAAAACACACCATTTAGATGAACACAAATGGAGTATTTAGATGTAAATCTAACAAAATATGTACAAGATCTAAATGAGGAAACTACAAAACTCTAATGAACAAAACCAAAGAACTAAATAGATGGGATATATATTGCATGTTTATGAATGAGAATAATAAATATTGTCAAGATGTCCGTTCTTCCCAAACTGACGTACACATTCAATGCAATCCCAGTGAAAATCTTACCAAGTGCACTAGAAAATGTGTAGAAAATACCAGCTATAGAATATGTTTTCTACAGGTGTTGAATGTAATGTTCTATAAACATTGATTATGTTGATTTAATAGTGATTTTCAGTTCTATATTTATACTAGTTTTTTTGTTGTTTTGGTTGTTTGTTTTTGTGATTTGTTTTTGGTCAATTCTATCAATTACTGAATGATGAGTGATAAAATCTTCAACTGTAACTGTGGATTTGCCCATTTCTGCAATTTTCGCTACATACATTTTGAAGTTCTTTTATTAAATACATACACATTTAGGATTGTTATGGTTTGATAAATTGTTCCTTTTATCAATATGAAATGTCCTTTTTTACTTTATCTGATGTTAATATAGCCACACTAGTTTTGTTATGCTTATTCTTTGCATGGTTCATCTTTTTTTTTTATTTCTGAGAGACAGCGTGAGAGGAAGAGGCAGATAGAGAGGGAGACACAAAATCTGAAGCAGGCTCCAGGCTCTGAGCTGTCAGCACAGAGCCCAACATGGGGCTCAAACTCATGAACCATGAGATCATGACCTGAGCCGATGTTGGACGCTCAACCGACTGAGCCACCCAGGAGCCCCTGCATGGTTCATCTTTTACTATCCTCTTACTTTTAACCCATCTGTGTCTTTATATTAAAAGCGTGACTCTCAGATATAAGCATCTACTTGGGTCTTGCTTTTTATCTGCTCCAACAATCTCTTTGAATTAGTGTTTAGCCTTGATGTTCGGTATAAATATTGACATACTTGCCTTTAAACTTTCTACATTGCTCCTATTTTCTGTTTGTTCCATCTCTATGTTGGGTCTCTACGTTTCCTACCTTCATTTGGATTTATTATTTTTTACCATTCACTCTCCTCTTTTGCATTTTTAGCTCTACCTCTATTTTCAGAGGTTACTCCTAGGATTTATATACATCATCCTTACTTTGAACCAATCTATCTTGATTAATTATACCACTTCATCAATAATGTAAGAATTTTACAACAGTATAATTCCATTTACCTTTCTTCCAATCCTTTGTACTATTGTTATGTATTTACTTTTTTTTATAAACCCCAAAAAATTTTTTTTCTTTAAACAATTTAAGAAATCAATATTTTAAGAAGTTTTTTATATTTATTTACATTTATCATTTCTAGCAGTTTGAATTCCTTCCAAGTCTGTACTTGCAAAAAGACTAGCAAATGTCACTAGATTGTGATTTTTATATGGTACCTTTTCTAATATTTTAGGTGTCTTGTAATTGTGGACTCACAGTGGTGGTATAAGACAGATAATTAACAATGAGAATAATAGAATGAATTGGCTTGGACAAAGTGCCCATATGCATAATGCAAAATCTTTTATAAGAACTTTTATGTAAAAAAAAATTTACAGAACTTATAGTATAAGTTGTACTTTTAGTGTTCATTGCTTGAGAAAACACACACATAGGAATATAAAGACCACTTGCACTAACAAAGGTACACAAAAGGTACAACCTGGAATAGAACTACCCTGCCAAATGCATTTTAAAATATGTGTGCAAAGGAAACAATCAACAAAACTAAAAGGCAACTGATAGAGTGGGAAAAGATATATGCAAATGACATATCAGATAAAGGGCCAGTATCTAAAATCTATAAAAAACTCACCAAATTCCACACCCAAAAAATAAATAATCCAGTAAAGAAATGGGCAGAAGACATGAATAGACACTTTTCCAAAGAGGACATCTAGATGGCCAACAGACACATGAAACGATGCCCAACATCACTCATCAACAAGGAAATACAAATCTAAGCCACACTGAGATACCACCTCATGCCAGTCAGAGTGGCTAAAATTAACAAATCAGGAGACTGTAGATGCTGGCGAGGATGTGGAGAAACAGGAACCCTCTTGCACTGTTGGTAGGAATGCAAACTGGTGCAGCTGCTCTGGAAAACAGTGTGGAGGTTCCTCAAAAAATTAAAAATAGAACTACCCTATGACCAAGCAATAGAGCTACTAGGAATTTACCCAAGGGATACAGGAGTGCTGATGCATAGGGGCACTTGTACCCCAATGTTTATAGCAGCACTTTCAACAATAGCCAAATTATGGAAAGAGCCTAAATGTCCATCAACTGACGAATGGATAAAGAAGATGTGGTTTATATATACAATGGAATACTACTTGGCAATGAGAAAGAATGAAATCCTGCCATTTGCAGCAACATGGATGAAACTGGAGGGTATTATGTTAAGTGAAATAAGCCAGTCAGAGAAAGACAGATATCATATGTTTTCACTCATATGTGGATCTTGAAAAACTTAACAGAAGACCATGGGAGAAGGGAAGGGGGGAAAAAAGTTACAGAGAGGGAAGGAGGCAAACCATAAGAGACCCTTAAATACTGAGAACTGAGGGTTGATAGGGGGTGAGGGAGAAGGGAAAGTGGGTGATGCACATTGAGGAGGGCACCTGTTGGGATGAGCACTGGGTGTTTTATGGAAGCCAATTTGACAATAAATTATATTTTTAAAAAAAGGAAAAAAAATATGTGTGCATCTTGTGGGGTGCCTGGCCAGCTCAGTAGGTAGAGCACGTGATTCTCTATCTCAGTGTTGCAAGTTCAAGCCCCATGATGGGCACAGAGCTTGCTTTAAAAAAATAAAGTAAAATGTGTGCATTTTTGATTGTCACACTGGGGAGGAAGGAATCTACTGATAATTCACTTCCTGGGGTAAAATGTACAGATCCAGTACAGAATTGTCCTGCCCAAAAGTGCTCACAGAATCCAGACAAGAAACATGAAAAAGATCTGGCTATACTTTGAGGCATTACTTATTTTGACTTGTTTTGAGAGAATAAGAAATTTCATGTCTAACCCTAACAGAATTCTTGATTTTTTTCCCCATTTCTAATCCAGTTTTCTCCCATTACAGTTAATGACAGCATCATCCACACAACTGTTCCAATTAAAAATTTTTTTTCCTGGGGCACCTGGGTGACTCAGTTGGTTAAGCATCCAACTCTTGATTTCAGTTCAGATCATGATCTTATGGTTCATGAGTTTAAGCCCCGCTTCAGGCTCTGTGCTGACAGCATGGAGCCTGCTGGGGATTCTCTCTCTCCCTCTCTCTCTGTCCCTCACCTGCGAGTGTTCTCGCTCTCAAAATAAACAACAACAAAAACAACCACTTGAGAATGTCTTTCCTTCTCTCCCCTGACATAGTCAGTCATCTATCATTAAATTCTCTGATCCCACCTTCAAAATATATCCCTAATCTGCCCACCTCTCTTCTACCATTATCACATCAGTTCAAACCAGCATCACCTCAAGTCTAGACACTAATCTCTTATCAACCTGGGAACCATTCTCCACACAGGAAACAGAGTCCTCTTTTACTTTTCGTTAAGTAGGCTCTTTGACCAACATAGGGCTTGAATTCATGACCCTGAGATCAAGAGTCACACACTGTAGGGGACCCAGTCAGATGTCCCTAGAGTCATATTTTAAAAGCAAAACTCAAATGCTTCCCTTCCTTATTTTAAAATCTCAGAAGACATCCCGATGGACTTTGAAATTCAGACTCCTTGTGCTGGCTCACAAAATCATAATATGTGATGTGTATCCTGCCTGCCCCTCTGTTCTCATCTTACGTCACTCTCTCTTACCTAATGAGCTGCCACATTACTGCCTTCCCTTCTGTTCCTCAAACTTACCAAATCCATTCATCCCTCAAGGATTTTGCAGTCCTGTTCTCTCTGCATGGAATGTTCTTCTTTGCTAGGTCTTCATGTGGCTGGCTCCTTTTCTTTTGGAGCTCCAGCTCTGCCGAACAATTCAGAATCTCTAGAAGTAGGACTAAGCGGTTACATTAAAAATAAGCTAAAAAATTCAAATACAGCGAATCTGAGCCAGTGAACTAAGCATTCTTTTCCTCGTGTCTGTAAGCAAGTTACGGATTTGTTAATAAATCTAGAAATAAGCATATGAGTATCCAATTCAAAATTGTTTTTCCTTTAGGAAAATGTCTTTCACACTCAGTGCAGACAGTGGTTATATAAGGCCACTGGAGCGGCCACCAACAACAATAAAGAGGCTTAAAGAGAAGAGGTATAACATTCTGTGATTACAATCTGTGGAGACTTCCAGTCAGCAGCTAGCCCTGTTCCATGAAGTCATTCAGGGATCCACATTTTTCATCCTGTTGATCTGCCATCCTGGGACATTATCACCACCTGCATGGCTGAAGTTGAGTTGACATGGGTTCTAATTGACAGGAAGAGAAAATGTGGAAAAATAATGATGTTAAGGCACTAATCCAGAACTAAGACACATCATATCTGATTATTCTATTGGTAAGAAATTAGTTATGTATCTACACAAAGCAACGTCCCCAGACAGGTAACCATGAGCCAACTACAAGGAACTATGGAAGTAGGAAGAACAGATTTTGATGGACTTTGCCACAGTGTATGTGGAGCTAGGTTTTATTTAACACTTCAGGTTACTCAATAACATCTCTTCCACCAGAGAACGATCCAACAGATTGGAGATAGTTTGTTGCCTATGTTTCACATGAAGGCATTATGGAATCAGAGATTGTTGATATAGAAGGAACCCTCATTTGACAGATGTAAAAACAGATTGAATTGAAACACACTTACCCTCAAGTTTACAATGGTCAGTAGTGGAATCAAGGCCCTATCTGTTTTTCTGATACTTACCAGAATGCAACCGTGGAAATACAACCACATCTTCAGTTTCAACACTGCCACCTCTCTAAACTGATATTGAGATGTACACATTAAAAAACTGGCTATTCATAGAACCACCTCTAAAGCTGTTTATGGGACATAGTTGAAAGCATCCTGTGATATCTCTATTCTACATATCAAAAGCAGTGTGTTCTCACTGTGTTGAATTCATAAAAAATCTTAATGATAAGAAGTAAAATCCATCCATTCTTTTCCAATAATCTTGCTTTAAAAGTACTGAAGATTTAATAATTACACATAAAATGCAATATGAATTAGCTATTCTGCAGTAGAGTTCTAGTTCTTTCAATATTTTTAAGACTTCTCATTCAAGGGTTGATTGTAAAGATAGAAACCAGGTTCTACAAACTGAAAAACTGTAACTGTTTATGGTCTTGGAATTAATACCTGCATTTCATAGTGTTGTGAAGATTGGACAGTAAAGTATCAATAAAGTGCATGGCACAATATAAAGCTTAGTGAGTGCTCAAAAAATGGAGGCAAAACCCAAAAGAGGAGGGCTATTTCAACAACAAAAAAAAGCTACATTTTTAACACTTGGAATGTTTTTCAAAATCTCAGCAACAACACTAATTCTCTTTTTATGAGAAAATAATTACCAATTCATTTATCAAGCATAAAATGCCTCCAGATTTCTAGGGTCTGGGAAGCCAAAGGTAACCACAACTTATGGGCAACTGTACAGTCTTGGGAACATCTTAGGCACGAATGTCTGATCCACCTGTAAAAAGAGAACTTCATGGCTACCCAACCTATCTCCAGGATGATAGATCTCCTTGGAATTACTGTACTGTCTTTCCCACTCAGACCAAGTGGGGTAGCTTCAGACCAGATTTTCATAATAGGAAGTTATGAAAAAAAGTCATTTTGATTAGGCTTACTTTACAAATGACTAAATTCACCTACTTCCCATCTGTAGAAAGCAGTGGGAAGAATCTCACCAGCAACTTCAGAATGAGGCCACAGTGCAGTAAATTCTCATTCATAGTTATAAAGGTGCTGCAAATACTGAACCATTGTTCCTAGAGAAATCAGCCTCTGGTTACATTTTCATCAACCAATCAATATATAACCTTGCTTTTTGTGTGTTTCTCTTTAAAGACACTTTAACATATATATAATGTACATCTATATCTATATATATTCACTATATATATAAAGTGTATGTATATATACAAAGTATATATATATGTGTGTGTGTATATATATATATATATATATATATATTATATATAGTGTGTGTGTGTTTAATGTAAGCTCTACACCCATTTGAACTCATGATCCCGAGATCAAGAGTTGCATGCTTTACTAACTGAGCCAGCCAAGTGCCTCAATTTTTATTTTTAATATGTATCATTGATTCATTAACATTGAACTCACAACCAACAGAATTTATAACTCATGCCTGAATGAAGCTTAGCTAATGCATGCATCGTCTCCATAAGGCACATCACGGCCTCTTGCACTTAGAATACAAGACAGCACTTCAGCACTACACTTGTGGCCATTTTAAACAGCAAAATCACTACCCCCCCCCCCCAAAAAGCATAAAATATGAAAACCGTGGCACCATATATATCAAGAAAAGGACATTTGTATAAGGTATGAGAGCTAAAACATGAAAGCAGAGCATCGCCTTGTTTGACCTCAAGTAGGAATGTGCGTGACAGGCAACTCAAATTTTTGCCACTCTGTACATGGCCATAAAATGACTGCCTAGGTATTGCAAGTATGGATGTGGGGATTACAAATAGAGTTTAGTGAGTAGGCAAATTCACAAATACAGAATCCACAATCAGAACTATTAATGTTCTTCTTAATTGATTAATCAATATAATTTTCAAATCTAAGTAAACAATCTTGCATGTTAGAGCTTTTATCTACCACAAGAACTAAAGAAACTTAGAGGATTCTTAAATTTCTTCTTTCAAAGATTTAGTGTATATTCACTATGTGTGAAACACTTAAGTGCCAAGGATTCAGAGTCAAATAAGCCACAGTCCTTGTTATCAATATTGTTCTTGTGGTCTAATTGGAGATAGACAAGTAGTATCCATGTACTGTAGTAAGTGCTATAAAAAGAATAAATAGAAGGAAAGGGTACAGGAGCACAGAGGAAAACCATCTAAATCAGATTGAGGCATCAGAGAAAGCCTTCCAGGCTGATGACACCCAAGCTGTTCTGTTGTTATTTTTAAAACTACTAGGAATCATTTAAAGTAAAGGGTACAGAAAGTGGAAAATGCACACTAAGGAAAATACATGAAAAGCCTTCAAGGTGCAAAAACCCAATTACACAAAGGGTGCACATGAACTGGGATGCAGGCAGAGAGTAGTGTGTAGAGGGTGCTGGTTTAACTAAATTAAATGGTAAGAACTTTGTTTATTCAGGGACAACTCACCAGCAAATCCCTCTCCTATAGCATCCATCTTTCTGCCTACTGCATCTTTCTCATACAACCATTTTGTAATTTCTCCGATTTTTACAAAATCTACTCTTCCCCTTCCAGCTACTACACTGTTTCTTTGCTCCTCTTTGTTGCAAAACTACTTGAGTTGCCTGTCCTCACTATCCCAACTCCTCTTCTCCAATTCTCCCTTGAATGCACTTCAATCAAGCATTCTCTTTCCATTACTCCAGCGAAGCTGTTCATCAAGGTCAACAATGACTTTCATATTGCTAAACCCAATATTCAATTTGTAATTCTTGTTTTTCTTGAGCTATCTGCAGCCTTTGACAGTTTATCACTCCCTCCTCCTCAGAATAATCTCTCCACTTGGCTCCTACAACACTTAGCTGTTTTTCCTCCTACCTCACTGGTCGCTCATCTGTTTTCTGTGCTATTTCCTCCCCTACTAACCTGATCTCTTAACATTAGAGTTGTCTCAGGGCTCAGTCTTTGAACTTCTCTTTTCTGTCCACATTCATTTTTGGTGATCTCATCTACCTACTCAGAATTTCATTGGCTCATATAGGCATCATAAACACGTACCCTGAACTGAGCTCCTAATCTTTTTCTACAAAACCTGTTGCTCCCATATCTTCTAAATCTTGATGAATAGCAATTCCACCCGTCCAATTTCTCAGGCCAAAAACCTTGGAATAATCTTTGAGCTCTTTCTTGCTTCGCTAGGACAACCCCTCCTCCTCTATGACATCACTCCTCCCTTCATTTATACCTAGTTCCTCAGAAAATCCAGTTAGATCCACCTTTAAAATATATCTTTTTGTCAGCTCCACTGTTTCCACCCTGGCCTGAGTTACCATCGTCTCTCATCAGGATAATTGTATTAACTTCTTAGTTGACTTCTTATAAATGATCTATTGCTGTAACTAATTATCCCAAAACTTCAGCATCTTAAAATAACAAGCATTACCCCACAGTTTTGGGGGATCCAGAATCTAAATGCAGATTCAATGTGGGTACCTCACAAGGCCACAGTCAAGCTGTTAGTCAGAACTGTAGTCCCATCTGAAGGCTCATCTGAGAGAGGATCAGCTTCCAAGCTAATTGATGTGGTTGTTGGCAATATTTAGCTCTCTATGGGTTGTTGGACCAAGAGCCTCAGGTCCTCACTGGCCTGAGGTCACCTTCAGTTTGTCACGTGGGCCTCTTTTAAAGGCACGTCACAAAATGGCAGCCAGCTTCCAACAGTGAGCAAGTGAGAGAGCAAGAAAGAACATGCAAAATGGAGACCATAACAATCTCAGAAATGATATCCCATCACTTTGCCATACTCTATTCAGTAGAAGCAAGTCACTAGGTCCAGCCCACAGTCAAGTGGAAGGGATTACACATGGGTGTGAATCTCATGAGGCAGGGATCATTGGAGATGTTTTAGAGGCTGGCTACTACAACTCGTCTCCTGCTTTCACCTTATCCCTCCCACACACACATACACAGTCTTTCCCCAACCTATCAGGTAAGGCACTTTTGTTAAATCTCAGGTACAGAACTGATATTTCTCTGCTCAAACTCTCCAATGACTTCCCACCTCACTATAAAAACCAGAGCAGTAACAATGGCCCATAAGACCACACACAATTTGCTGTTAAGATTTTATTTTTTAAGTAATCTCTACACCCAACATGGGGCTCAAACTTACAACCCCGAGATCAAGAGTTGCATGCTATACTGACTGAGCCAGCCAGGCACCCTACTACCTGTTACCCTTGATCTCACTTCCTATTACTCTCCTCACTCCCTCATCTCCAGCCTGCTAGCCTCCTTGATGTTCCTCAAACATGCTGCCAACTCAGAGCCTTTATGGTTGCTATTTGCTATGCCTGCAAGCTTTCATCAGATGTATGCACAGCCTATTACTTCTTTAGGTACTCAACTATCTCAATGAAGCCCTCCTTGATTACCCTTTTTAAAATTGCACATTCTCCTGTCCCCTTCCCTGCTTTTCCCCTCTCCCTGGCACTTCTCATTATATATCACAATATATATTTTACTTATTACATCTCCCCACACTTGAGCTCCACGAGAGCATTTATTTTTTTGTTCACTGCTATATTCCTGGGATAATATCTGACACATTAAGGGATTAGAGACATTTGAATGAGTGAATTAATTCTGAAAGCTCTGAGAAGTCACTAAAGGATCTTAATTAAGCCTTTTAGATAAGACATCCAGGTAACAGCAAGAAAAAGTGGTTGGAAGAAAAGTAGACTAAAGGTATATAGGAAGCCACAGCAAGCACTTAGGCAATCCAGGATGAAAACTTAAAGGCAGTCAATATATCATATGGACACATAAAATAGTGATGCAAAACTTGTAAATATTCCAAAACTGATCTACAAATTCTATACAACCGTCAAAATCCCAGCGGCATTTTCTTGCAGAAATTGACAAGCTGATGCTAATATTTGTATGGAAATGTGAGGGACACCAAATAGCCAAAATTTTTTTGAAAAACAAGTCAGAGGAGTTACATTTCCTGATTTTAAAACTTAACTAACAAAGTTACAGCAATCAAGACTATGTGATTCTGGCATAAGGAAGGACATATAGACTGATGGGAATTAAGAATCCAGAAATACACCCATATATTTATGGGCAATTGGTTTTCAACAAGAGTACCAAGACCATTCAATGGAGGAAGGAATAGTCTTTTCAACAAATGGTAAGGGGACAGTTGGATATTCACAGGCAAAAGAATTAATTTGCCCCCTACTTCATGCAATATATAAAAATTAACTCAAAATAGGTCAAAGGAATAAAGGTAAGAGCTCAAACCATAAAACTCTTATAAGAAAACATTAAGTGTAAATTTTCTGACATCAGATTAGGCAATGGTTTCTTAGATTTGATATCTCAAGTATAAGCAAAAGAAAAAAAAATAAATTGGACTTTATTAAAATTAAACTTTGTGTCACAAGGAACTATCAAGAATGTGAAAAGACAATCCACAGAATAGAAAATATTTGTATAGGGGCGCCTGGGTGGTGCAGTCGGTTAAGCGTCCGACTTCAGCCAGGTCACGATCTCGCAGTCCGTGAGTTCGAGCCCCGCGTCGGGCTCTGGGCTGATGGCTCAGAGCCTGGAGCCTGTTTCTGATTCTGTGTCTCCCTCTCTCTCTGCCCCTCCCCCGTTCATGCTCTGTCTCTCTCTGTCCCAAAAATAAATAAACGTTGAAAAAAAAAATTAAAAAAAAAAAATATTTGTAGATCATATATCTGGTAAAGATCTAGTATTTAGAATATATAGAAAATACAGGTTAACAATGTAAAAAGTAACTCAATATAAAAATGGGCATACAACCTACTCAAATTAAATACTATAGAAATAGAAAAACTGAGCAGACCAATAACTAGTTAGAAAATTGAATCTGTAATTAAAAAAAAAAAAAAAAAAAAAAAAAAAAAAACCTTCCTAACAAGGAAAAGTCCAAGACCAGATGGCTTCACTGGAGAATTCTAGCAAACATTTAAATACTAATCCTCCTCAAACTCTTCCCAAAGATGGAAGAAAAGGGAATGCTTCTACACTTATTCTGTGAGGCCAGCAATGCTGATACTAAATTGGCCAGACAAGGAAACACTACAAGAAAACTACAGACCAATATTCCTGAAGAATATTGATACAAAAGTTCTCAACAAAATACTAGCAAACCAAATTCAACAGCACATTAAGGAATTCTACACCACACCAAAGTGGGAGTTATTCCCACAATGCAAGGATGGTTCAATATATGAAATTCAATCATTCTGATAAACCACATTAATTGAAGGACAAAGCCACATTATCTAGCTAATTGATGCAGAAAAGCAGTTGACAAGACTCAACACCCTTTCCTGACTTAAACTAAAAATAGAAGGAAACTATCTCAACATAATAAAGGCCATACATGAAAAGCCCACAACTACTATTATATTCAATGGTGAAAGATGTAAAACTTTTCGTCTAAGAAAAGGGACAAAACAAAGATGCCCACTCTTGCCACTTCTATTCGGTATGCCATTGGAAGTCCTAGCAGAGCAAGTAGGCAAAAATATGAGAAAAAAATGCAACTAAATTGAAAAGGAAGAAGTAAAATGATTGGTTTGCAATGAATAATCTTTTATGTAGAAAATCCAAAGATGCCACATGGAAAAAAAAAACCACTTAAAAAAAAAAAAAGCAAAGACAGAGGGAGAAATGGACAGCAGTACAATAGTAGGGAACTTTAATACCCCAATTTCACCAACGGGCAGATAACTCAGACAGGATATCAGTAAGGGAACATTGGACTTAACATGTTAAACCAGATGGTTAATACCTTGAATATCAAAAGAACTCCTTCAACAACAAAAAAATCCAGTAACTCAGTTCAAAAATGGGCAAAGAACTTGAATAGACATTTATCCAAAGATATACAAATGGCCAAGTAGTATATATGAAAAGATGCTCCACATCACTAATCAGAGAAATGCAAACCACAACCACAGATATCACCTCACACCATTAGAATAGCTAACATATAAGAAAAAACGTGTTGGTGAGGATGTGGAGAAATTGGAACTCTTGTGCATTGTTGGTAGGAATGTAAAATGGTAGAATTGCTATGGAAAACAGTATGGGGGGGTCCTCAAAAATTTAAAAATAAAACTACCATATGATCCAGCAATCCCACTTCTGTGTATATATCCTAAAGAATTAAAAGTAGATATGTGCACACGTAGGTTCAGAGCAGCACTATTCACAATAGCCAAATGTCCACTGACAAAAATGTTGTATATATCTACAATGAAATATTGTTGTCTTAAAAAGGAAGGAATTTCTGTCACATGCTGTAACGTGGATGACACTTGAGGACATTAAGTGAAAAAAAGCCAATCACAAAAAGATAATTACTGTGTTATTCTTATATGAAGAATCTAAAATAGTCAAATTCACAAAGTAAAAGGGTGTTTTCCAGGGGCTGGAGAGTGAATACATATTTTCAATTCTCTTACCTTCTTAGGAGTGGAACTGCTGGGTCATATGCTAACCTAGGTTTCATTTATTAACAGCCAAACTGTGTTCCAAACTGGCTGCACTGCTTTATATTCCCACCAATGTACAAGGTTCCAATTTGTTCACATCTTCATCAACACTTGCTATTGTCTTTTTGATTAAAACAATACTAGTGGCTATGAAGTGATAGGTCATTGTGGTTTTGATTTGCATTTCCCTAATGACTAATGATGTTGAACATCTTTTCATGTGCATAGTGGCCATTTGTATATCTTTTTAGGAGAAATGTCTATTCAAATTCTTCACTCATTTGTAAGATGGGCTGTCTTTTTATTGTTAAATTGTAAGAGCTCTTTATATATTCTGAATACAAGTCCCATTATATTTTTTAAATTAAGGAAACATATTATACTTTTTATACCACACTTCATTAACTTCCAAAATATTTTCAAGGTAAAATACATTCTTTAAGCACACCAAATGTCACCTTAAATATAAATTGCATGAATATTTACAAATTTAAAGCAACCACTGCTTTTTCAAATAAATGTTTTCCAAGCCAAGGGGGGTTACTATATATGGGGATGTATATGGGGATCCACAGCTGAAAAGATTTACAGAGATAAATGCAATGTATGGTGGACCTTATTTGAATTCTGACTTGAACTGGAAAAAAAAAAATTGAGACAATTTAAACTACTGACTGGATAATTACTAAGAACTTGTTAAGTGGGGTAATGGTATAGTGGTTATATTTAAGTGTCCTTACCTTTTACACATAAATACTGAGATACAAACAGGATTATTTGCTAAGTGGGACTTGCTTCAGAATAGGTCAGCATTGCAAAGGATGGGTGATATACAGATAAACCAAGATAGGCCATAAATTGATCATGCTGAAGTAGGTTAATTATTCTACTTTCGTGTAGGTCTGAAATTTTCTGTTAAAAAAAGAAAAAACACTAATGCCCATTATGTAGAAGAGCACAAGTAGCTGGCGGTGACTAAATTGTTACAAATTTAAGAAATTCCCAGTTATCTCAAAGCGAAAGAGCTCTGGGAAACTTAAAAGGACTGTAACACATCTGTGCAGAATGTTTCTACAATGTTTTAATTACCACCAAGTCACAGGCTAACTAGCTAGCTTTATCAACTATGATATGCACAACAGCACCAAACACCAGCCATCAGCACTACTCACCTATGCATTTCATCTCCTCAGCAGAGTTCTGAGGGACCAGAACTCCCACCGGAAGCTTGTAACTTTCCTCTGTGGCTACAGAAAATACTATCTTCAGCTAAGTACATGTCTATAGTAAGTAATTTTACAGCGATCCCTTAGGCCACCTTATACTCACCCAAATTGCATACCCAATCAATGGACACGAGTTAGGATGCTAGGTATAATTTACACAGTTAAAATACATACTCACCAGAATGACTATAATAATTAAAAAAAAAAAAGACAAGTATTCACAAGGATGTGAAGAAATTGCAACCCTTATGCATTGTGGTAGGAACATTTTTAAACAGTACAGTCACTCTGGAAAAGAGTTTGGCAATTTTTTAGAAAAGTAAACAAAAATTTTCCAACCAAACCAATAATTACACTCCTAGAAATCTACCTGAGAAATGAAAACATATGTCCACACAAAGATATATAGATGAATGTTCATGGCATTATTCATAATAACCAAAAAATATGAACAATCCAAACGTCCATCAACCGGTGAATAAACAAAATTAGTACAGCCATACAATGAAATATTATGTAGCAATTAAAGGAACTAAGTACGGCACAGTCTACAACATGAATGAACCTAAAAAAACATGCCAACAGGCTGGATACAAGACTTCCAAGTTGTATGATTCTACTTATGTGTAATCTGTAGATGAGGTAAATTTATGAAACAGATGCTAAGTGGCTACCGAGGACTGGGACAGAGAGGGAATCAATTGCAAAGGACAATGCGGGGAACTCTTATGGGCTAATGGAAATGTTCTAAAACTGTACTGCGATAACGGTTGCACAACTGTGTAAATTTACTGAATCCACGGAATTGTGTACTTACAATGGGTGAATTTTATCATGTGTAAATTATAGCTCAATAAAGCTATTTTTTTAAGTACCATTACACCAGTCTTAGAAGTGACTATTTTAAAGCTCTGGCTGACAGCCTAATTCATTTCATATAATTTCAAAACAATGAGTTCTGATCTATTACCAGGATTAAGAACACTTTTAGCATTTGCTTGAAGCCTCAACATGCTATTTTTAAAGGATTCCAAGTACATACATACATCTCTAAACCTTACTGATCAAGTATTTCTCTTGTAGCTATGTGTCATGTTAACTATAAGATAAAATCGTTGTCTACAGCCTACATTACCATTTTCTCTTAGCCATTTTTCCCCCTAAACTTACATCCTACACTATTCCCTTTTGTAAAAATCTTGCTATTGCCCAGTGTTCTATTAAATACAAAGTTTTCTTACAGTATTTCATAATTTGCAGGAAAATTTTAATATTTATATTGAACATGCTTTCTACATGTATACATTCTATTATCGTTTTCTTTTGTTTCATCATTAAGCCACTTACACATACTGCCTCTTCACTGTTTCAAACAATGAAATTTTTCAAACAAATCAAGCTTTGCTTTCACTATTTTGGTTCAAAATTCCTCCTTCCTTGCTTTAAAAGCTTAATTTGATGGGTTCTTCTTTCAAAGCAGTGCTGTCTTCTATGATCAGACCTGCTTTAACTTTGGTCTGACTCATCTCTTCCCATTCCACTGAAAAATCTGCCAAAGTGGTAATGTTTCTGATAAGCCAGACATTTTTTTTAAAAAAACTTCTCTTAACCATTTTTCTCCAAACCAAATTTCCTATGAAATGCCATTAACCTACAGGACACAAAGTAGAAAGTTGTGGATAAAGTGGAAGAGGCACCCTGCTGCCTGCTGTGACCCAACCTCATGGAACACAGCAGCCTCGAGATATGGCTTAAAACCAATGCTCTACATTACAAGTCATATTTCTGCATAGCACGAATACAAAAAAATTAAACTGAAAATATTTAAACAATACATATAAGAAAAACTTGGAAGTAAATTAAAAAATACTTTTTAGAATCTCAATTTTTTAAATGGATAACCATAAAATGATTCCCCAAATAATTTGTCTTTAAAACTCCGCAAATAAAGACATTACTTTTTAGGAATTCTACCTACTACAAAGGTTGTGTACTGTTTATCTTAATTTCCTTATTTATGACAAATTAAAAAAGATCAACCGCAGAAAAGCCCAAAGCCACTTAACACTATACATTGAGTTGTTAAATAAATGAATTGGTCAGCAGGAAATGCCAATTACCCAACAGGCAGTAAAGAAAATAAGATGGCAAGAATGCTCTGGTAAAACCATTTCTGTATCTGTATTATAAGTTAAAAACAAAACAAAACAAAAATCAACCAGCACTATCTGCCTCCAGAAATCAGATACAAATCAAGCAAATATTCAACCAAAATGGTGACAAATACTAAGGATAAACCTGGACAAGGGGATTAGTACTATTAAGAATTATCAAGATTGTATTAACTACAAAATATAAACCCCTTTCCCCTCAGAAATAAAAGGTAAAGGTATCATGATACGTAACTTCATCACATTTCTATAAAATAAAAATAGAAATTATTGCTATTATGACTGTAAAAATGGAGGCAAGTAAAGAGTTTAGAAATATACTTGTTTATAATCAATTAAATGATGAGCCATAATTTGAACCCTAGTTATCACATTAAGTAGAAATCACAATTCAGGTATTGTGTCCTCAGTTATTAAGATATATGTTAAATAGTTCACATTTTAAAAACATTTTATCATTACATAATCAAATTTGATAAAATTTTATCAAAACATCTATGTATTCAATATAAATCATATTGTTAAAAGTTTTATAAAGTAACATTTAAAGAAAACTGCTGAGGTGCCAAATGATTATTTTCTATTAAATATACAACTTAACATTTAGAACTACATAAATTAATTCTTGCTAAAAGTTGATTCAGGTTTACAAAGGCATACTCTGGGAACTATAATAAATTTCCCCAGCACCACTTTCCTTTTTCATTCCAAAATTCTTTCATTAGGTTGAACTTTCTTCTGTCATTCATAGATAAAAGTTACAGAAGGTTTACAATACGAAGTCTTAATAGTAACAGGTTTTAAAAAATCTAAGCAAAGTGCACATTAAACTAGCTACAACTACTCAATTTCTTGATTATCATCAAATAAAAAATAGATGAACACTTCATCACTTAAATCTTTCTGAGGGAAAAAAAAATAGTATAACCTTGCTTAAATAAGAATTCCCCAGTAGGATATTATATAAAAGATATCCCATGTTATTTTATTAAGTTCTTTCTCTCATTAAAACTTTTTAAAAGTCTAATGAACACACTTATAATGCCATATTACACAACTACAGTACTGTTAATTAAATAAAGCAGCCCAGTATAGTTGTAAACATTTTTAAAATGTAGCAAAAATGTAGTAAACAAGACTTGGCATGTCTTTTCTTCCCAAAACTTGCCATTACAATGCTCTTTCCATGAATAATTATTCTTCCTGGAAAAGTCTTAAGGTATATTTTAGTCTTTAAAAATATTACACTGAAATAATATGTGAAAAGATTTAGTCATGGCAATTTCACTGAAGCTTTTATTGCCTCTGTTGGTAATATGACAGGGATTGTAAGAAGCACATTTGAACTTACAGAGATATGCAGATGATAGTCACTAAAGATAATCTTGATCTCAAGTATTTTTTAGATGTGGGCACTTCTAATTTTATACACTTTACTATTTAAAAAGCAGTACATTTTAAAATGTGTACCTGTTTTGACATTTGGCAAAAAGGAAACTGTACCTATGGTTCAATTTAAAACAAAGAATCCGCCTGGGGAGTTTACCAAAATGAAGACTGAAACACTAATGAATTAAAGCATTTCAAGGTGTGTGTGTGTGTGTGTGTGTGTGTGTGTGTGTGTGTGTGTGTGTGTCAACATGTCTCTTTCAATCTCTCACTCTTGTCAATCTCTCTCACAAACGCACACACATGCACACACATACATGGCCATATGCATAAGCATTGTTTTAATATAAAATATTCCCTGTAACCAGGCATTTATCCTCAAAATAATCACACCACATTAAACCAGTCTTCTCTTTTCAGCCCTAGTAATAGTATTGTTTAATTCTAAGATGCCGTCATAGAGTGAACAACCTTAACTTTTATGCTACATAATTATATTCAAAGCTTTATGTATTTTTTGTTTATAATTACACAGTAATTATAAATGTTTAGTACCAAAATGATGACAAACACTATTTTGTTGAAAAAGGTCTTGCATTTAAAAGGAAAAGTCTGTAAACCCAAGGCACTAAGCCATGAACCAATATCAGACTTTGAAGAAAACAATTTTCTATTGGAAAAAAAAAAAAAGCTAATGGGATCTCATTTTAAAACACAGCATACTCAAATTAATCAATCTGAAAACAATACCATAACTCAAAATCTTCCAGACAAAAACAAAATAGTACATATATATATATCTTTTTAAATTTTTCATAATTGAAGTTCGTCTTTATATTTACAAACATGAAGTCAGGAAATACTGAAAGCAGCAGGATTCTTCTTTTTTTCTTTTTTTTTTTTTTTTTAATAACCAATTCCAGTAAACTGAATAGAAATTTTCAAAATATTCTTTTGGTAGAATTATATTCTTGAGTTAAAGTTATGATTGGAATATTAATATAATATCTATGGGGAAAGCTTTCTAGTCAGTTTCAGAACTGTGTAAATAAAAAGTAGTAGTAAGATGTCATTGTTTCTTAAAATCATTTCCACATCTACATAAAATGTACTGCTGTTCTGAAGTACATTCCTTTGATAATTTCAACACTGGACCTTATAGAGTTGCCTGGATATACCAAGCAAAATCTTTTCCTGCTAGAGACCAAAGTCATCCAACATATGAAGTTTTCCATTTTTTTACTTGCCTTACAGAAATGTTTAAGAAAGCAATAAACCCTTCACATGTCAGGAAGTGAACAGAGAAATGAGCATCTTCAGCATGAAAGCAGTTCACGGGTCTTGTAATGAAAAAAATACACACAAGAGAGAATTCTGTTTTGACGTGAAAACTGAGCTTATTTGAATAAAACAAAAAAAGGTGAAGAAACTAATTTATGAAAATAAAAGCCAGATTGGTATTTTGCATCAAGTACATGCTTGCTTGAAAATTTTTGCTCCTGAAGTATTTGGCAACCACAGTGATCAGCAGTTAAAGGAATTTCAACAAAATAAGAAGTCATCAAAAATGGACTATTTGTCTGAAAGCAGTACCTATAAGGATTGAACTTCATGGCTCATCACAACCATTTTCAAAATTTAATTCCTACTATCTTCTTATAAATTAAGAGAATTTCATTTGTGTTCCATAGTGCGCTGACAAAAAAACCAAAAAACAAAACAAAAAATAAAACCCTCATGCCTAAATTTAGAATATTGTATTGTGTAGCACTCTAAAACATTCAAAACAAATTAAATAGTTTAACTTATTCGACAGGCATATAAGCATTTCAAAATCATAATGAAATCCAATTATGTAGTGCATAATGTAGACAGGAGTAGAATCTAACATTATGCAGACATTTTCTAAATAAAAGCTCCCTGTTAAGACAACTATATATAAACATGGGTAAGGTAAGTGCAGACTAGTTCTGTGGAACCTTTTGAAATCGAGGGTCTGAAACACAATAAATTTTTCAGGTAGGCACACCAAGTTATCCTAAAAATTTTTCACATTGGTTATTTTGACATCAGTTACTCTACTCACATCAACAATACATGTGATTTGCCCGGGAAAAAAAAAATCCCCCCAAACCAAAACACCATTCCAGATCCGGTACACTTAAATATATCACTCTCATTGGAAGTGCTATCAGCATAGTCTTTGCAACTAGCCCAAAGCATATATTTAAGAAGTTTTTATAAATTGTTTGTGATGTTCATATGTTTAATTCTTATGCCAAACTGTTTTCTGATGAAGACAGCATTGTGCTTTATGCAAGAATGGAAACCTCAAAATAATCACCATAAAGCTCCTAAGACTTATGGGAGAATAAACTAGGATGGTCCACAGATATAAGATGAAATCCACAATGTTGGAATTATAAATGTTTAGAGCGGCCCAGACTAGAAGACAAGCCCAAACCACCATTAGAAGAATGAAATACGATATGGTCCAAGATGTATCCTTAAAGTTTTGACACAACCCTCAGTCTGAATTGTGAGGATTGATCTTCAGTTCAGTCCAGCCAGCAGAAATTGACTGTGCAATTTTCCGTTGTATTTATTGTACAGACTATGTACATTCTAGAAGGTTCCTTTAGTGCTACACTGTTGTACTTTTTGTCCCAGCAATTTGAGGGCGTGCAAATTCCACAAAGTCATCAATAAGAACAGGCCATGCTCCTGGAAAAAGAAAAAAAAGTATGGGAAAGGGAAAGAAAGAAAAGCAGAAATAGGGCTAACATTTTAAGAGAATCCTTTACTTTTAAAATGCCTTCCCTATAACAGTTAAAGCGTGTCATTACAAATATTCCCACTGAGAAGACTCCCAAAATTCTAGCTTTTTAGAGTTCCTACCTAACATACTTCTTGTATTCTCTCTGCTCTATTATTCCAACACTTGATCAGCCCCTGAATAATAAATGATAACTCTCCTAGTAATCAATGAATAATATGGTTTTCTGAAGGCCCCCAAACTGGCAGCCTAAGAAATGGCCATGCTATAATGGCATGCTGCCAGCACTGAGAGCTCAGTTAGGTAGGAAGAAAAAAGTTTCCAGGCATTTTGTGGCAAACTTACAAGGGAAATTAACAGCAAGTCTCAAACTCTATCCTATTTCAGGACAATAAATTGCTAAGAGATTTTAAATTGCAGATATGCATGCCTCTACACATCCACATGCCAACCTCCAAATCAGAAAGTTCTCCAGTTTTGTGTAAGGCCTAACAGAAAGCACAATTATCACCAGATTAGACATTTCTCACTTATTAGTAAAAACTAGACATCATAATGAAAACAAAGAGAAAAAATAATATTATCTCTGGTTAGACTACATAGTTCCAGGACACTTTTAAGGAGGCCAAGGTCACTGGAGATTTCTCAAAGACTACCTCTATTTAACAGTCTCAAAAACACATCCTGCTAATTCTCAAGGGAGGCTACATAAGTATATGTGAAGAAATCAGATCACTGCCACCTCTCAAAAGACAAAAGCACATCACTTGTAGTAGATGGTAACACCATCTTTTATACACATGACAAAATATCAGAAAAGCATTCAATTGATAGGATTCAAATATCACATTTACTGAATGTCAATAGTACTATGGTAGACAGCTGAAGTGCATTGCAAATTAGACAAAGTCACTAAACTTGAGTTTACAATCAAATTCAAAGACAAGACAGATAATAAAAAACACAAAAATAGAAAGGACAGTAAGAAGAGTAATGAGTAAACTGAAAATCTAAAACATGCATGAAAACTACTCTGCCTTTCTGGA
The DNA here is from genome assembly GCF_018350175.1 of Felis catus. Lineage (NCBI taxonomy): Eukaryota > Metazoa > Chordata > Mammalia > Carnivora > Felidae > Felis > Felis catus. Next base: position 84,096,898 of record NC_058376.1, on the reverse strand, counting down.
AGACAGGAGTACTGAGTTGGTATTTAAAGAAATAGAATAGAGATTGGTAAAGAGGACAAAGGCATTTTATATGTTCATAAGAGCACAAAAAATCAGAAGACAGAAATCCCAACTCTAAGAAAAACAGATGTAGACAAGAAGGTCAAGAGTGTGTGATAAAAGAAATTAAAAAAAAAAAATTAAGGAAAAACTTTCATTACCTTCTTCATCATAATTAGACATGTCATCTGCAATCATTGTACTGAAGTCTAAAAGAAGATTCCAAGTATCTTTTGGTATTGATCGTTTATGATGTTCCTATTTTTAAAAAAAATAAGCAAATAACATCCAAATCACCAAAAAGTTTCAAAACATCAGTCTAAACAATGCTAAATTCAAGAATGCAGAACCACCTGTGTAATCAAGCTATGATAATCAAATTTCTCATTCTGTGTCTACTACATGCTCTGAGTTAGTCATGCTTTAAAAAACATTTTAATTTAGGGGAGCCTAGGTGGCTCAGTCAGTTAAGCATCCAACTTCGGCTCAGGACATGATCTCACGGTCGTGAGTTTGAGCCCCGTGTCAGGCTCTGTGTTGACAGCTCAGAGCCTGGAACCTACTTTGGATTCTGTGTCTCTCTCTCTCTCTGCCCCACCCCCGCTCATACTCCGTCTCTCTCAAAAATAAATAAATATTAAAAACAAATAAATAATATTAATTATCTTCAAAGTAAAAATGCAGAGAAAAGATGAGCTGCAGAAAACATGAACTTACCAACAAAAATTTATTCCATAAGTCTAAGAATTTAAATCTTCCATTAAGCACTAAATTCCAGTAGGCAATGGCCATTTCTAGATCTGTAATATTAAAAATAAATTATGTATTTCAAATTCCATGAATATTTATCCCTGCAAAAAAAAAACAGGTAAGACCAAAGATAGCCAAATAAATAAATAAAAAATAAATAAATAAAATGAATGAATGAATGAATAAATAGCTTTTTTCCTAAATACTTAGGTTTTCAAATTTTCATACAGAGATAAGATTAAGGTTTGTATCCTGTGTCCCTCACCAATGAACAACCCTTCAGGGCAAAAAGAATGCCACTTACCTCATGGGGGTGGGGGGTGGGGTTCTGAAGTTTAAATTAGATAATGTAGAGAAGCATACTTGACTAGATTGTAAGTATTAAAATGTTAACGTACATCGATGTTTCTCAACCTCAGCATTTTTGACATTTGGGACCAAATAATTTTTTGATGTGGGGGACTGTCCTATATGACATTAGCAGCATCCCTGGCCTCTACCCAAAGCTCCACCCTACTCCCAGTGGTGACAACCAAAACTGTCTCCAGACATTGCCAAAGCTACCCTGGGGTGCAAAACTGCTCCCAGTTGAGAACCACTGATGTACATCTTCAGGCTGTAATGCAAAGGACTGCTATCTACAATGACTGATCCTGGATTTCAGAGACCATTAAGAATATTGATTTAAAAATTAATCAACTAAGATTTGCTTTTTTAAAAGTTTGATGAAGATGATATAAATGGCTATTTAACTGCATGTGGAACAGAGTGAAACCATACTGCCACATGAAAGTACCATACCTGTCATGACAGAAAGACCTATGATCACTTTCAAGGAATTACACCAATTAAGATAAAGTATCAAGCTTTTTATGAGTAAATTTACATCTCTGGGTCAGAAAAAATCATATCCCAAGTAAAAGTCCTTTTAGATAATGATCTCTAAAACACTCCTGATAATCGGAAGAACCATGAGACTAGTAAAGACTCCAAAGAGGTTCACATTTTACCTCAAAAAACAATATAAAGACCATAAAGCAAAAAATTCCCCTTCTTCACTGGACCTTCACTTCTTCAAGGATAGGGACAAAATATCCCCAAACTAGTAGACTGAAACACACAGTAGGCATTCAGAAACCGCTGAAAGAATGAACTTCCTACAGTTCCATGTGCAAATATACTACTTACCTTCAAATCCATCATTATGTCTTCCTTCAAACTCAGTGGAAAAGGTGGCACTTTTTTCTCCTATCCAAGGATAAGCCCCTAACACCACTGTTCTTAATACATCCTGCCTCTTCAATAATCCTGTCTACTGATTAGTTTTACTCTCTCCCTACATCTTCAACTTTGCTTTGTCTTCTGCCTTTTCCTGCTTCACAAAGAAACAGCTCAGGTTGTAGCTCCTCCCTTTAAAAAGAACTTTCTTGGGGACTCTCATCCCCTTAACTAGCTACCCTCTTTCTCCCTCCCTTCACAGAAAATCTTGAAACAGTAGAGTCTTCTACTCTTATATACATAATGTGCTTCTGAATGCATGTCTAAAAGTCAAATTCAGATCCCCAGGTATTAAGAAAACTAGAAACATGCCACCAATTCCTAACCATAATACCTTTTTAATCTCTGCAGACTTCAAAGCTCTATAGACAATATTCTTTCCAGGGTCTTTAATTTTGTTCTTTTCTCTACCAACTAAACATGTAATTGTCTGCTTCAGGTGCAGTAAAATGGCTATTAGCATGCTTAATGCTTTCCTTCTTCACTTCAAATGCACTAAATTTATGAGAACTAAGCTTATTACTAGTACTAGCATTTTTTTCCTTTTCAACAAATTTTCACAAAATAAGGATAAGAAACAACAGACATAATCAAATAACTACAAACCATGAGACACCCTATAAATGCCCATTTGTCAGGTGATACACTAAGGAAAGAATCTGCCAAGGGTAGAAGTGTATGTGTATCATGTATGAAGGTTTAGGTTAACTTTTTGTAATCTACATTCATTGCCCATTTCCTAACCTCCCACACACTTTTTAATTCCATAAACTAGATTGAAAGTAATCTCTACCAAATAAACACTTTTATTCCTTGATTTGGCTGTCTGCCATATTAGACAAAATTGAATATGCCTCCTAGATGGAAAGGTCACTTCTTTCAGCTTTAATGATAGCACTCTATTATTTCCCTCTGTCCTGTCTTTCTCATTCTCTTTTACTGGGTCCCCTTCTTCCATTCATCCACTTGATGTTGGTGTTCTGTGATACCGTGTGTCAGCAAGAACCACTTATAATCCCTGTAGATTTTTCAAACCCTTGCCTTTTTTCACATTAGACACTTAATTGTCTTTAACAACTCCTAAATCTTGAAACTTGTATCTCTATATTTTAGATCCATATATCTAATTGCCTATGGACAACTTCAACTGGGTATCCATAAACAGCTCAAATTCAACAGAGCTCAAACTGAACTCATTATCTTCCTCTACAGACCTGCTTATTTCTTCTCTCAATGTCATCACCCTACAGTGTTTCTCAATGAAACACAATTTCGCATTGTCAAGAACTGCCCTATACACTGAAGAACATTTAGCACCCATCTAATGCCAGAAGAAACCCTCAGTCATTATGACAACCAAAAAACACCCCTACACAGTTCCAAATGTCCCCTAAAGGTGTTCGGAATTGATAAACTACTTTCTTCCTCATCACACACTTCCAGTCAGAGTTCTTTCATTTTGGCTTCTAAGTACCTTTTAAATCTCTCTCTTCCCCATCCCTACTGGCAGGGCCAACGTGAGGGTCCTCTTCGTGTCTTAGCTAAATCACCACACAGCTTCATAACCAATCATTCTTGTTCTGCCTCCACTCCTTTTATTTTTTTTTTATTTTTTTATTTTTTTTTAATTTTTGGGACAGAGAGAGACAGAGCATGAACGGGGGAGGGGCAGAGAGAGAGGGAGACACAGAATCGGAAACAGGCTCCAGGCTCTGAGCCATCAGCCCAGAGCCTGACGCGGGGCTCGAACTCACGGGCCGCGAGATCGTGACCTAGCTGAAGTCGGACGCTTAACCGACTGCGCCACCCAGGCGCCCCTGCCTCCACTCCTTTTAAAGAACCACAGTGTTTTCATATGGACCTTTAGACATACAAATTTGTGGTGTAACTTCCATGTTAAAATTCTTCAATGTTTAAAACAATGAGATACCACTACACACCTTCTGAAATGGCCAAAATCCAAAACACTGACAGCACCAAGTGCTCGCGAGGATGTGAAGCAACAGGAACTCTCATTCATTGCTGGTGGGAATGCAAAATAGCACAGCTATTTTGGAAGACAGCTTGGCAGTTTCTTACAAAACTAAACCATACTCTTACCATACGACTCAGCAATAGCCACTCCTTGGTATTTACCCAAATGAACTCAAAACTTATGTCCACACAAAAACCTGCACATGGAAGTTTACAGCAGCTTTATTTGTAATTGCCAAAACTTGAAGCGATCAAGATGTCCTTGAGTAGACAGATTATATAAACTCTGGTGCACCCAGGCACAGGAATATTATTCAATGCTAAAACAAAATAAGACATGAAGCCATGAAAAGACATGGAGGAAAACAAATGCATATTAATATCGCTAAGTGAAAGAAGCTAGTCTGGAAAGGCTATACACTACATGATTCCAACCATAGGACATACCGGAAAAGGGAAACTATGGAGACACTAAAAAGATCAGTGGTTGCCAGGGGTTAAGAGGGAGGAAAGGATGAACAGGCAAAGCAGAGGACTTTTTGGGCAGTGAAACTTCTCTGCATGATGCTATAATCATGGATACAGGTCATCCTATGTTTGTCCAAACCCACAGAATGTAGAACATCAAGGGTGAACCCTGATGTAAACTTGAACTTTGGGTGATAATGGTGTGTCAAAATAGGTACCACTGTAACAAATGTACCACTTTGGTGAGGGATGTTGATAATGGGAGAAGCTATATAATGTGTGGGGGCAGAGGGTATATAGAAAAATCTCTGTACCTTCTACTGAATTTTGCTGTAAACCTAAAGCAGCTAAAAAAATAAAGTCTATTAAAATTTTTTTAAACTCTGTGATTATTTTTCTATTGCCTTTAGATAAAATCTACAACTTCCAGTTAAATGAATTTACTTGCAGTTCCTCAAAGGTGCTATGTCGCTCACCTCTGAACAACTGAAGTTGCCCATCTCTCCACAACAGACGTGGCTTCTTTTTCTTTTGGCCTTGGAAACATACACTCATTCTTCAAGACTCAAAAATTAATCATTTTTGTGAACTTCTTACAAACTCACCCAGACAGACTTAAAATGCTCCTGACTTCATGCTCACAGACTAACAAGTCGATAAAAATATTTTCCAATGAAAAGGGAATACCTGAAAAGATTTAGTAAGTTTGGGGCGCCTGGGTGGCTCAGTTAGGCATCCAACTCTCGATTTCAGCTCAGGTGGTTATCTCACAGTTCGTGAGTTCAAGTCCCACATCAGGCTCTGAGCTGACAGTACGGAGCCAGTTTAGGATTCTCTCTGCCCCTCCCCCACTTGCTCTCTCTCAAAAAAAAGAAAAGAAAAAAAAGAAAAAGATTGTACAGGGATAAAATGTCAGTTGCCACAAGTATAGGAAAAACTGTCCTTCAGATAGAATTGCCTGAGTGACAAAGAGAACAGCCTAGCTAAAGAGAAGTGGTTTAAAATAGGAGTTTACAGTTGAGCCTCTTAAATCCCAACTCTACCACTAGCTAAGGCAACTTGGGTAACTGAGTTCACCTCTCTACAATTCAGTTTAAAATAAAGGGTACGGGCGCCTGGGTGGCTCAGTCAGTTAAGCATCTGACTTCAGCTCAAGTCATGATCTCGCAGTTTGTGAGTTCGAGCCCCGCGTCGGGCTCTGTGCTGACAGCTCAGAGCCTGGAGCCTGCTTTGGATTCTGTGTCTCCCTCTCCCTCTGCCCGCCCCTGCTCACACTCTGACTCTTTCAATAATAAATAAACGTTAAAAAAAGAAATTTTTCTTTTAAAAAAAGGGTAATAGGGGGCCCATGGGAGGCTCAGTTGGTTAAGCGTTTGATTTCGGCTCAGATCATGATCTCACAGTTTGTGAGTTTGAGCCCCATGTCAGGCTCTGTGCTCACAGCTTGGAGCCTGGAATCTGCTTCAGATTCTGTCTCTCTGTCTCTCTGCCCCTCCCCTGCTCTCTCATTTTCTCACTCTCTCGAAAACAAACATTAAAAAAATTGTTTTTAAATAAAGGTAATAGTACCTATTCTCACAGGGCTGCTGTAAGGATTACACGAGTTAATATGAGTTAATTAAATGAGAACAGTGCCTGGGAAATAAATATAGGAATCCTTACTATCACTATTATTTATTTTTAATAATTTTTAAAAGTAGTCTTATAGATTCTGAAGCAGTATAGGAAAAGAGCAAAGTGTGCAATTAGGTAATAAGCAACAACAATAGTTAGAAGGAAAAGACAGAGAAAAAGAGACAAGCAAATAACAGCATTGCCTAAAACTGAGATATTGCAGAATGAATTCTTAAGCCCTTTAAAGTAAAATTAAAATTGCAAACAGAGGTAATCCCAGTGTCAAGCAAAATCCACAAGGGCAATGTGGAATTTCATGAAAGGTGATGAACTGAGTCTGAATGAACATGGAAATGAACTGAGACTGGATCCAAACATTGTCTGTAAAGGAAACAAAATGTTGCCAACTCATGAGAGGATGGAATGGTGATTAGCAATCCTATTCACAATGTCTTTGTTTACTTAGAAATATCTTCAGGTAGCACAACATAATATAAAAGAATATAGAATATGGAGTCAGAAGATCAGAGACTGAGTCCCAGTTCTACCAACTCTAAAGTTAAGTGACCTTAACTTAATAAGTCAGCCTCTCTGACCATGAATTTCTCCATCTTTACAATGAAAAGGATAATAGGTTTTCAGTTAGCTCAAACGGCTTTTACAAGAACTAAATGGGATTATATAGATGAAAATGTGCTTTAAAAATACTCTATAAAAGTATTTCTAAATAATAAAGTAAATGTCTAGCAAATAATCTTAAAATGTTTTAAATCAACTGCACAGGTATAAGATTCTAGCTGAACCACAGTTCACAAGAAAATAACCTATGAACTTTAGTCTAATAAAAGTTCAGGAGTGTCCTAAACATGACATGGTTGCTAAAGAACAAATGTAATTTCTGACTAAACAGAATGGACAGTCTCACAAAAAAGAACAGAGTCCTGGTGCTCTCTATTACAAACAACCTCCTTCAAGAGTATTACTTACGTTCAGCTTTAAGTAAGAGTCTATTTTGAGAGAAACTGACAAATTGGAAATGTGCCTGAGAGGGGATAGTAACATGAATAACAAAGCTCTTCTCAAATGAAGAACAGTTAAAGTAATTGGAATGTTGACCCGGAAGAAAAAGAAGGGGTAAGTGACAGCAATCTTTCGATGGTCAGACTTCCTCGTACTGCAGGGGAGGACAAATAAGCGCAGTGGAAGAAAGATGTTCACTTCATAAGGAAGAACTGTGTGGTAAGAAGTAGGAGTATTCTGTGACAAGAATGGACCACTTCCTAAAACAATGTGTGTCCAAAGTAGAAACTAAATGAGCATCAGCTATGGATGCAACTTTGGATAGGTTTGAAAGGTATTTCATAAATTGTCTAATTTAAGATTCAGAAGACTACCAGAAATGGCAGGTGACTGAAGCAGACGGTGACAGAGGAAGCACCCTATCCTGGTGTCAAAGGAAATCAGGTGTCAAGGAAAATGAGGAAATATGGAAAACACCAGCTCTCATTATAACTAGCACAGCTATTTATAAATAAACCACAGTGCTGTCACTGTCACTCTGCCAATTTGTTTTGGGCCTCACCTCCTCTCCTATGATCTTCTAATTCTTCCCTGCCAAGTACTGTAATTTAAGAGTCCTGTGAGCCCTTAGAAAGGCTGTCAAGAAAACTGTTTTCTTTTTAATTAAGTTCTTCAACTAAGCAAGTCATTACATTTCCTGACACACAACACCAATGCAAAACAAAGGGAGAAATTACGATTTGTCTATTACATTTTTTTCTCTTTTACATTAAGAATTTTTTAGTTATGGGCTTACAGAAAAAAATTGAGCAGAAAGTACAGACAGTTCCCGTATACCTCCACACCCCCCGTTTTCCACTATTTTTAACATCTTGCTTTAGTGTGGTATATTTCTTACAACTGATGAGCCAATGTGGATATACAAGTATTAACTAAAGTCCATATTTTGCATGGACTCACTCTGTGTTATATATTCTATTTTTTCTTTAAATTCTAAATGTGGGATTAAACACACATAACAAAATTTACCATCTCAACCATTTCTAAGCGTATGGTTCAGGAGTGTTGGGTGCCTTCACATTGTTGTGCAACCAATTAATGGAACTCTTTTTTCTGCAGAATGAAACTCCACACCCATTAAACAATTAATACAATTTTCTTAAGCTCAATACTTATTGGGTAATAAAATAAATTTTTAAATCTCATTCTGTACAGTCTTTTTTGCAATTTTCCCTAGAATCCAAAATTCCAATTTACTACCATGTTAATATATCCAATATCTAGTAAAAAATTTTTTTGCTTTATTTTTACCACATACAATAAAAACTAAGATTCAGTATCAAAACTATATATTCACTCCAAAATATCATTATTTCCGTGCTCCAATAAGGGTTGGGGACATAACTAACGAAATAGATTCAGCCCATTTAAGTCAACATTTTATATTTGTAACATTTTGTTTAATCTTATCAAAATATTATGCTACCTTTCTAAACACAACAAAAATAATTATTTTAGTGTATACATGTAAATTCAAAACCTGTAATCAGTTTTGATTTGTGGGAAGGAAGGAAGGAGGAAACTAGAAAAAAACAGCCCGGTTAACTGATGGTCACAGATAATAAAGAAACTAACCCTACATATTAACCATCCAGCTTATTTTGCCTACAAAATTAGGTAGTTTCCTGCAAGAAGAAAATTCAACCTAAACTGAAGAATCAGTTGGAAATGAGGCTCATTATCTGTCATTTTGCTTTACAGATATTTTGTAAATCTTCAATCAATTCAATCATGTTCAGTCACTCTTCAGGCCAATTCTCCAACACTAATGTTGCACATTTATCCCTTCTTCGCTAGCTTTCAACCACTTCCTCGGTATAATCCCTATTCACATAGTCCTTTTCTCAATGCTTTTTCCCTCTAACTTAAAATATAAAGAAGGATTAGTACAAGAGGCCCCTATTAGCCTCTCCAACTACTGTATCTTCAAAATCAAAAGGAAACTCACTTCCATCCCTGGGTAAGTAATTTAACCTTCCTGTGCCTGTTTCCTCATCTGTAAAACAAGGATAAAAAAATGGCTTGCACTCCATGAGTATGTATCTGGCAGGCACATGCCAGGTGGTGAATTACTGAATGAAAGAATAACTCTTAAAACCGCTAAACATGAAATGAAGAAGCGTGTGTACTTAGCACACTGCCAGGCACACTGCAAGTGCACATTCAATGGAAGATACTGCCATCGTCAAAATCTTCAGTGCATCCTCATTGTCCACAAATTCCAATTTAAACATTTCTGTCCTGTTTATAAAAGAAGCCTCTGGTTATCGAGCCTTACATCTCACCAACTTAATCTCCAAATAAGCATTCCCACTAACATCACATCAGTGTTTTCTCTCTTCTACAAAGAGGCCAAGCTTATTTCTCAAGTTTGAGACATTCATTCTTAACCATCCTCTCAAGCACCTTTTATCTTCCCTTGCCTAGCCAAATACCATATCCTTTAGTTTAACATCCCATCTTGCCCAGGAAGCACTTCCCAACCATTCCTCCTTTTACTCATTTCTTCTTTTACCTAACACACTCTCACACACGTTTATTATTGTGTCTTACCTATCATTAAATCTTTCTAGGTAAACTGTAAATTACACTGTAGCTTTTACTTCCATACCCCCTAGCCATCCCCAAAGCAAGTGTATGGATATTACATACAGCATAAATTGATTGACCTAAACTGTTAACAGTGGAAGATTATGGATAAGATTTCTGGATAAGATTATAAATGATAATCATCACTTTTATTCTTTCTTATAGCTTCTAAATAAGTCCTAACCAAAAAGAATAGATTTCTCTGGCACTCTATGACTCAGAAATCTTACAATGCCATTTCTACAGATCCACGCTGAAATAACTTATGATCCTATGATCCTATAAGATCTTCTAGATAATATATAAAATATATATAAGTAGATAAATGTACAAATGTATATCAGAATTTTAACAATTATTTTCTATATTGCAGTTCTTAAAAAAAAAAAAAATCAGTAGTTCAGATATGGTATCCAGGGTAACTTATTATTGAATGTCCATGGTATTTTCTGATTAACTAGAAGTTCATTGTTTCTGTTTTCCAATAATTGGTATTTTCACAATGACTTTATGCTCAAAACACAAAACTTTCTACTACAAATCAAAAGTGACACCATCAATGTATTTGAATATATTTGAGACACCAATATAATTCTTAAAAATTCTTACCTAATCCTTTTTGTCCTGGATTCTTTGCAAAATTAAAGGTAAACTGGTAAAAATCCTTAAATCGTCCTGGTTCTTTCAATTCTTGTTCCATCTTGGGTATCTGGGCCTTTAGTTTTTCTATGCTGTCACATCTACATTGTAAAATTAAGAGTACAAAAGATAAGCTTTTTCACTATAAATTAAGGACTAAATTTACTCCTATGACAGCTTATATTTCACAGAACTTTTTAAAAAAATCAGTTAGTTGAAGTTTCATCCTTTTACATTACATAAACAAGAATGGGGTTAGCTAGAGGAAGAAAAGGTCCGGAGTGATTCAATATCAGAATTACTATTTTTAAAAGAAATGAGCTATTACTTCCAATTATGTAATTCACTGGACTACCAACACACCCAAACTGTAGGAGTCAGCTGCAGTGAACAAATGAGAATGTACGGTAATCACCGTAACAATCATTAGATTAAACTGTAGCGGATACTCTTTACATGGTAACAGGTCACGAGTCCAAGTCCTCACCACTTGCTTAAGTGAGGAAGGAAGCATTCCTTTGAAAATGCGTTGTTATACAAAGCCTAATAGTAAGTATCAGCTGAGCCCCCTTCCATCTCCAACTGGTTATCTCAAATCGGTATTAAGCTTTTTCTACACTTGCGTTCAATTTCTAAGGAATTGAAAGGGTCTCTGTACCCATCTTACTTTCCATAAAATAGCCTGAGGGCAAAAATACTCTGTATGAATTCCACCAACCCATCATCCCATTTTCCTTCTAATCATTTCTGCTTTTATTTCCCTTCTATGTTCTTTAGAACACCTTCCAGCTCATTAGTTTGTAGATGACAATTCTGATTTGGAAGTTCATTACATTTTATGTGAATTCAGTTTCAAATGGAAAAGGAGTTCTAATGAAACCTGTCCTAGCATAGAAAATTCCAACAAGTTCAGGATAGGACTGGCTTGGGAGGTAGAACACAGTGTCTAGGCCAGCTATTAATTTATTGCTCCTCAGCTTTAAACCTACCCTTCTTTGCCCTATTTCATGACTATCTGCAGTCGACTACTAATCGTTAAGACAGTTTTTCTTAGAGCTGGCTCACTGGTAGGTTCTACCAATAGAGGGCGATGAATGGATGGAAGAAGAAGAAGGACCTTTTCCTATCCCAGCTTGTTTTCTGCAGAGAGCAAGGGTTTGAGTGTGCTCGGAGCTCCCAGCAGTGTTCCCCAATGGTGGCAACTCACAGGGCTCCGCAGCAAGTGGCCTCTAGCCAGTTTCTTCTCTACCAGAGTGGCAGGCAAAGCAAGCATCACAGGCACCGTGTTCCTGCAGCAGCCACACCCTCTCCTCTGGAGGTCTGAACCTCAGCCTTGCAGGGATTTCTAGGTTCCTTCCTAGTTCACTTCCCTCAGCCACAAGGATGGCAGCAGCTTCTTGCAACTGCCACCGCTGTTATTACTTTGAGTTTTCTTTTTACCCCTTTTACACAATACAATGATTTAAAAAAATTTTTCTGTTCAAATTACTGCCATGGTTTTTGTGTTGTCTGGACCCCTGACTGATTGCAATGTCCCTCAGGCTCAAGAATCAGAATGCCTGGGTTCAAATCCTGACTCTAATCTTTAATTAGATCCTTACCTAATTCTATAATTTCTCTGTACCTCACTTTCCTCATCTCTAAAATGGGTCTATAAACACAACTTCTCTAACAAAATTGTTGTGAGGAGGCAGGTGAAATACTAAACTTAGCATTAGTTCCTGAAATAAAATGAATGTTCAACAAATGTTAGCCATTATTACTCATCATCCACTAAAAACAGAAAGGGCAGCCTGTTACCCATCCATAGACTGAATACTTTTTCATATTCTCATTAAATAGAGACAACTAGACACCGTAAGTAAAATCTCTACCCAAGACCTTTTAATGTATTGGTCCCAAGACATTTAGCTAATCAGCTGTCAAGGTATAAGTGGAACAAAAAGTGATTATAACTCCCAAGATTTTACATTCTAGGAGTTTGTTTATAAATTCAGAGTTCACAGAACCTCACATTGAGAAATGAATTATAGCTTGCTCATTTCACTTATGAATGTTAAATATTAAAGCATAGTGATTTATTTTAATGCTAATGAACCTCCCCCTTACAAACAAATGATAAAAGTATAATGCAAGTGGAATAGGCTGAACTACACAGATAACTTGACAAACCCAGAAAACTATGTAACATGGAAAGGAACTAGTATATTTATACCAATGTTTGTAGGCTGGTAAATTTTAAAACTGACATTTAAAAATTCACAACACAATTCAATTCTACATAGTAATTCTCATAGTAATATACCTAATTTCCTGTGGTAATAATATACTCACCCTAACTCTGTCATGCCATCCATGAACTCCTGTTTGGAGAACTCGCACTGTGTTGCTGCTCTGAACTTCCACGCAATGATCAACACACTAATACTGGCTGGATCGAGTGCCAGGTCATCACAGAACTGCTGTATACCATCTATTCCAATTTTATTTTCATCTTGAGGATCTTTAAAAATAACAGTGCAATAGTAAATTAGTGTTATGCCTATAACCAGAAAAAGTAATGCTTTTTATTCCATTAAAAAAAATCACAATAGATCAGAGATATGAAATGATAATATTCTAACAGATATTTTCCCCCTATATTATTTAAAGCCAGTTTGTCCCTTAATTAGCAATCTTAAGATGAACAGGAGGATGGATACACACACACACACACACACGGGCATTTGATATTTAAAAGTTCCACTTATTCACTGATTCATTTAATCATGTGAAAGAATGTCCCTCCCATACTCACACACATTCAGAAAATCAGATGCTCCTGTACAGGAAAAAAGGATTTTTTTCTGAACATATTCATATTTTGTTTAAGTAGGCATTCTAAGTTTACACTTATGGGGGCACCTGGGTGGCTCAGTTGGTTAAGCATCTCTGACCTTGGTCTCGGCTCAGATCATGATCTCACAGTTCGTGGGTTCGAGCCCTGCATAGAGCTCTGTGCAGACGGCATGGAGCCTACTTGGGATTTTGTCTCCCTTTCTCTCTGCCCCTCCCCTGCTCGCTTGCTCATTTGCAAAAATAAACATTAACAAAAATTGTTTCAATAAATTAACACTGTCATGTACAGAATTTGTTTTCTTAGAGCAAAGTTCATTTACTATGACAATCATTTCTTAAGAGAAAATCAGAAAAACCGTAAACTCTGCAATTCAATCCCAATCTCAACAATATACGCATCTGTTGTCCAAATTAAAGAAAAAATTCAATTATCGATATTTACTCATCAGACAGCAAAAATTTTTAACGTAATAAAAGGAGAAAGAGGCACTCATATAGTGTGTAGTTGTATGTGATTTTATAACATCTCTAGGAATAAAAAACACGCATATCTTTTGACTCTGGGGGGTGAGTTAAGGATAAAACATAATCCCACTTTTGGAAAATTTTTGAAAGAAACTGTACACTATTTCTGTATAAACATAAAAGACGTGGAAGGACCTACACCAGGCTATTAAATATTGGTTCCCTGAGGAAAATAAAGAAGGGGAAACTATTAACTTTTTCTTTATTCATTATATGTTGTTTAACTTTTTAAAAGTGAATATAATTCTTCAAAGGTTGTTAAAATTATTATGCAGGTTTTCTTAAAATTGGTTCAGCTGAGTTTTATAAAAATGAGGGGGAAAATCCAGGCCCCCAGTCACTATTTTCAAATTGGATCATGGGGGATAAAAAAAGAGGGAAGATAAGGGAAGAAGAAATAAAGAGGCTAAGAAGAAATTTTAGTGAAAAGAAGAAAGTAATTTCTCTCAGATCTCTTGAAGTAATTCTAAGATCTACAGAGCTCTGTAGAACACATCCACCCAATTTATATTCTATGTATGTCTGATTCCTCACAAGAAGCATGCAACTGTGGAAAACCTGGTTCAAAACATTTAGTCATAAGCACTCACCTTTGTATCTATTGTATAGTTGTTCTAACTTCTTCCTGTCCAATGATCCTTTTACACTCTCTCGTATATAAAGTTCAGGATTTTGGAAAAAATTGTCTGTTGCAACATCTAACTTCCAGTCATTTTGAGACAGACAACTTACTGCTGTTTTTTCACTAGATTGTGTGAAGATCATAAACTGACGAACTTTATCCTTCTGCGATGATTTCAACTTGTTCTATTGAAACCAGAAAATAAATTGAAACTCTACGTAAAATCACAGATGACTAAATATTTCTATATGGCTGACCATTCTTAGTAATACTTTTCCTCATAAAATATTAAAATATTTTGAGATTTATTTTTGATCTGTCAATCAAAAAGACAAATTTTTTAATGTGAAATGCAAAATTTGGTATTATTTTACAGAAAAAATTAAAAAGTAAAGGAAATTCAACCACCTACATTTCTCCTAAAGGTGGATCCTGATCACACATATAAAGGCTCTAGAAGGGAAGTACAGCTAACTCTCACAATCTTGACCAAGCACAAAGCTCTAAAGGGATACAGAAGGAGTGTTGGGGAAGAAAGTGACATTATCTAGCCAGCCAGAACAGTCACTGACCCCAGGGAACAATGAGATTAACAGGTGTTAGCTGCAGTCCTAAAACCCATTATAAAGGATAGAGGGTACAATTCTCCCAACCCCGCCCCCTTGTTTTCTTGCTATTTTACCAAATGTGAAAAAGCAACGAAATATGAGTACCCTACATTTCTCCTGGCGGTGTTCAGGAACCAAGATAATTATCAAGAGAATTTCCTCATATTTGCATTCAAATAGAAAGCAGTGAAATATGAACAAGTACCCTGGATCCTTCCAACGAAGGTAATTTTTAACAGAATTCTTCCTTTTTGCCCCTGAAAGAATCACCTCTTTCCTTCCGCCTGAGCCTAGCAGAGGCACTCTCCAAAAAGCCTCTATACTGTAATAACCTCTTCTCACTTGCCTTATGTTGACACAGATTCATTTCTCATCTGACCTGAACCCTAAGCAAAATAAAGCAGGGCAATTAGACCCACTACTCTCCCAGTATCAAGAACTATGTTCTCCCTCCCTTCCCACCCCAATCTGGTCTACTCCTGTGCAATTTTAGCCTCCTCACTATTATTCTCCCCCCTACCAAGTCCTTAACACCATCTCTCAGCAAAATACTTGGGTTCCTGCCGAGCTACTACTGGAAGGGGAAAAAAGCACATGAGTAGGACACACATTAATAGATAGAAACTGTTCTGTAGATGAAGCAACACATCTGAGAACCCCAGAATCTTTGATCTAGCCCAAACTGATAGATCACAAACCTCAATCCCCTGATTGTACAGATGAGAAAAGAGACCCAGAAAGTTAAGGAATTTGTTCAAAAATCACCCAGGTTATTATTAGTAGAAATGGGACATGAACAGAAAGATGTCATGAATCTGAGTCTTGGTAATCTTTCCATAAACCACACTGCATGCTGTACATATTTATAAGCCCTTTGAGATTTTCAAGAAAAAGACTACCAAAGTCTAAACCCAGGATAGGTTCCTGATAGGCCAAGAAGTAATAAGCAATTCCATTCCTGCAAAATATTTCCACCTATTACAGAGTAAAAATAAGAATATGTAAAATCAAATATGAAAACCAACCCCATGTCTTGCAGTATTAAAACTGTTTATGCCCTGGAGTCTGATTTGTCAGCCACACTCTTCTCTCTCTGTAAATATGTTATTGTTTAGGATTACAGATTAAAATTTCAACCTCTGTTCTCCATTAAAGAAACTACAATTCACTAACTTCCTGTTACTTTAGTAATAACTCTAATAAATAACTTTAGTATAACTTTAGTAGTAACTCTGGAGATCAGATAATTTGTACCACATTATACAACCCATCTCTCAGATGTCTAGGATTCTTTGCTTTTGAAAAATGTCTCCTCGTGATCTATTATTCAATTGCAACAAACCCACAATGAAATCAAATGCCAAGGAAGATACCAGTCTTATAGGAAACCACGTTGATTTGTTATTAAAAACTATTTTTAAAATGAGTATGCTTTTTTCCCTTGAGAGATATACTATACTGACATATGTTTTAATCCTTCTTTGAAGAACAGAGAAGTATCTGACGGTCACTACGATCATCAGTGACCACTGTATAATGTTGTACAAAGTGTTGGGAAATTAACCTGGAAGTACACAGGCCACATCCAGGAAATTGCTTTTTAATTAAGCCTGAATTAACCTCTCTGTATTAACTTTTTCCCATTCTCCTAAAAGTTGGAGGCAGAAAAATAATCAGGATTACTTGGAGTTTCATCATACAGTATTAAATTCAGTGTTCTGCTCTCTGAAATTTGAAACATTTTTGTTGAAGAGAGCAAGGAGAACTATAGCTTAAGTCACTTCTGCAAGCCAAAAAGAACTGTTCAGCTTATAATGACTTCCTGCCATAGTGCCAGATATTAGAAAATTGGGGGAACAAAGATAAAACATCATCTTACCCACACAAACTAGTAACAAAATTATACAAATGAATCATTTAACTGCATATCTTATTTGAAAAAAAAGTATATGTAATAAATTATGCCTACATGTAAATTAAACTATTTTAACTGGTTTAAATTTCTAGTATGTGGGGCAATATCAATACATTTTAAGAAAAAGGGCTGCAGCTATCCACTTTCAACACCATAAAGGCTAATGAATGATACCTGGTGTAGAACTGACTGGATGGGTTCCTGATAGGCCAAGAAGCAATAAGCAATTCCATTCCTGCAAAGTCTGGTAAGTACCCTCCCTTTTTGTACTTAAAATGTACTCTTACCATTTTTCTCTCAGTTCTCTGTGCCTAGAATCAATCTTAAGCATGTGTTTCCCCTCTACTAGGGAAGATCCACTCAATTCCGTAATCTCAAAGGCTGTCTTAGAGTAAAGCTAAAGTGTACTACATACAGCTGCCCCTTCCCACATCTCTAGAGCCCTCTAACACTCCTACTTTTTTTCCCAGGCTACATGGGAGTACCAGGCAAAGTTTTCTGATTTTGAGTATGGCATCAAAGATTTAAATTTCTATCAACTTAAGGAAGAGAAAAAGGGTATTTAGCCAGCAAAAAGAAAATTATTTCATAGGGGATAAGAGGGTGGACAGAAAACTGAAAAAGAAAAAAACAGATGGATTTTCTCTGTTTCTACTACAAATGCAGTGGGGATCTTCCTAAGAGCAAAAACATGTGACAACTACAATGATTCAGCACTCATAAGTATATGTCATTCACTTTAAGATTTATTTAAAAGGAACACACTAGATAAAGCATTAAATAAGATGAGACAATACAATCTTCAGTACTCAAATATGAAAATTATCTAAATATTGTCAAATTTTCAAGGAAATTCAAGATTGAAATAAGTAAAATGTATGAAATATAGGATATATTCTGATTATTTTTAATTCTAGCAAAAAAAGAGAGAGAATGGAGGCAGGGAGGAGAAAGGGGAGGGGAATAGAAAAAAAGAAGTGTTGTCTTTTGTAACAGAAAGTTAATTACAATTGTATGTGGTTACCAAAGTTAGAAATATTACTATAATCTGGACAGTAAAAAGCACTTATTTGCTCATCTTTCCAAAATAAAAAATGTGGTAATCAACACATATTGTTTAATACTTAAATCCAGCACGTCTGCAATTTTTTTCACTCAATGTATGAAAAAAATTTTTTAAGAAATTTATGAATCACATTTAAAATAACAGTTTATCTGGAAAACAATAAACACAATACTCTGGACGTAGCCAAGTTATCATGTAGTCAAGTACATCTTACCACTGATCCTATAAAGTCTATAGTGATAGAAGAATGGAGACAGAAATGCTCCACAAATAAAAATAACAATGATCACGAATTTCCACGAATAAAAATTTTTATTTCCACGAATTTTTATTATTATTTCCACGAATAAAAATAATGAACATGTAGAAGTATTTCCTAGTCAACTAAGTCCTAACAATTCCAAAATGGAAATGCTTTTAAGCAATATTTTTTAAGCAAAAAATTAAAACACATTTATATCTATTATTCTGAATTTTCAACTTCTCACCCTTAAAGTTTCAAATTCAGTCTGAACTCCAAAAAGAAAAATACCAAGGTCTTTATATTTTAAATGAATTAGTTTTCTAACTCAATTCTAGTTCTCTCAGGATTTGATGAACCTAGCTCCCAAAGACCATGCTTTAAAAAATCAAAACACTGTAATGATCACCCATAGTTCTAACAGCTGTGTATAGCTTCTCATGGGTTTACTATCTGATTAACAATTTAACTTCACCTGAAACTTAGAAGAGCTACTTTAAGTCCAGAAAAACCATACCTTCCATGTATGATACACAGTATTCAGCAGATATAACCAAACGTTACCCATATCCCAAACCATTCATCTATGAAAGACTTTTCCATAAAATTACAGGTCTGAAGTCAAAAGTGCAAGGAAAAAAATCAATTCAACTTATGAGACTACCTACTCCTGGAGAAGACTTTCACCTAGGGGCAAAGTTCTGCAGGAAAGCCAGACTAAGAATCTAGGTAGGAGAAGCTAGAAATCCTCTTCCCCTCTACCTGCACAGAGAGGCAACATATGATTAGTGTAGAGTAGTGCAGACTCTCAAACCAGACTGGCAGGATTTTAATCCCACCTATGCCTCTTAATTGCTGTGTGACTTTGGGAAAATTACTTAACCTCTCTCTGTGTGCTTCAATTTCCTCATCTGTAAACAGGGTGTGAAGGTTACATAAATTCAGGCTAAACTCTTAGAACTGTACCTGGCACATATATGGTAAGGAGTCCTTTCAAGTCCATGAAGAATACTCCAGAGAAAAAATAATAATTGTATGCAAATAGAAAAATATGA
Organism: Felis catus; assembly: GCF_018350175.1. NCBI lineage: Eukaryota > Metazoa > Chordata > Mammalia > Carnivora > Felidae > Felis > Felis catus. The sequence continues at coordinate 84,077,597 of NC_058376.1, read as the reverse complement.
TTAACAATCATAATCAGAAAACTAGCAACTAACATTTGAGTTCCTAGTGGGTGCCAACACTGTGCTAGGCATTTAAATTACTAACAATCCTTCAAGGTCGTTATCACTGATTCCATTTTACCAATGAGAATACTAAGCCTCAGAGTTCAATTTATCTAAGGACAGACTTCTATAAAAAGTAGTGGAGCCAGGAATGAAACCATGGTGCCTGGCTTCAAAGGCTTGCAGTCTTTCCATTTACTCTATATTATCATCAAGTGAAAGAGAAAACAAAAAGTGCAAAAGTGCAACCACTGACTAATTATGTGTGAACTGGAAGGAGGAAGGGAATTGTGAGCTGGATTTCTTCACCTATTTTTATGGAAAAGTTAAATAAGTAATCAATTGACCTTTCCCCATTCTAATGTAAACAATTTGCATTCTGACTAAAAAACTGTCCATTAAGTATTCCCTCACAACCTAACTAAAAGGCTAATTTAGGGATGAAACTTCCCTTTTAGAAGTTTTTAAGGAGAGGAGAAGAGGGTGATGGGTTATTTTTTAAATGAATTAGTTAATGAAAAAGTTAATTTTTTTAAAAAAGTAATTCAACAGGAAGAAAAATGTTTATTGTCATGTCATAGTCTATTTTTAAAGATAACCACAATCTACAGCTTTAAATGTACAAAGATGGAAAAATGGGGGGGGGGGGGCACTGAAACTCAGGATTTCCTTTTCCAATGACAAGGCTTGAAACCCAGAGAAAATACAAATACACGTATAGGTTATGCCCCCAAAATATAAGCAAATGAGTACAATTTCAAATATTCAGCAAAACAAAAACCAGTATTATTTTAAATTATAATCTGCTGTTTAGAATAATTATTTATGGTTAGGCCTATGCCTCTTACCATTCATCCAAAAACCTTCCTGTACTTTCAATGACAAACTCTTCTCTAAGAGGTGCTTATACCAATGCTAAATCAAACATGGAATAATATACTATGTAATACTGTAGTCAATGATGTTTCAAATAATAGCAAGTCACTGTAAAGAGTATTTCAGAAAGTACATTTGTAAGATTCAAACTGGTTTTGTATGTTGCTAAATTTTGTTTGGTTCTATATGATTTTCCTCATAGGTTTTTAGAAAGTATTCTGGGGTGCCTGGGTGGCTCAGTTGGTTGGGTGTCCAACTTCAGCTCAGGTCATGATCTCGCAGTTAGTGGGTTCAAGCCCCGCATCAGGCTCTGTGCAGACAGCTTGGAGCCTGGAGCCTGCTTTGGATTCTGTGTCTCCCTCTCTCTCTGTCCCTCCCCTGGTCACACACTGTCTCTATCAAAAATTAAAAAAAAAAAAAAAAGTTAAAAAAATTAAAAAAAAAAAAAAAAAGTATTCTGGGGGCTCCTGGTTAGTTCATTCAGTCAAGCATGCAACCCCTGATCTCAGGATTGTGAGTTCAAGGTCCACACTGGGGGTGGAGCCTACTTAAAATTAAAAAAAAAAAAAATTATTTTTTAATATATAAATTTAAAGGATTTTCTCCTCCTCACCTAAGAATTAATAGATTATTCAAAAGATGACTTCCACTGTAAATGGAATAAATGTTTTGATTTTAGCAACTGTTTTGACTATTAAAAAGTTATTTTTGTTAAATCCTGATTATCTAGAACAGGATAGAAATAACACCCTTAAAATACTTGTGTTAGCCATCATATTTCAATTGATTCTCCCAATCTTATTACTGGAATTTCTAACAAGCAGTCAAGGTAGCTAATTTAAACTTACTTCTCCTCTCCATAAACATCTTCTCTAAAGAAATCTCGAATTAACAAAAAGATTACTCAGGCAAAAACAAAACAAAAGAACAAAGAATGAATTAAATAAGATTTTAAAAGTTCCACAGTTAAATAACTTATAATAATGACTAGCATTAAAAAGTCATGTGATATTTGTTTCATAAAGAGAATAAATGATCCTTGAAAAATGAAATCTCCTAATTCTAAGATCTGGTATCTATTCAAATCCTAAATCCAAAAATATTAGAATCCTATGAATAATAAATGAGCACTCTAAATGTTTACTGAAATGAAAATACACTAATATAACAAAGATATGGGCCATGAGCTTCAGCAATTTATCTGCTGCTGAATGCCATGTTCAGTGTTGAGGGATTCAAAAGTGTAATGCAACAGAATTCTTTAAAGAACTCTAAAAGTAGATCTCTCTTAAAATTTTACAATACAAACAAGCAGTCTAAGCACTGTTAGTGATTAGGTATCAACTACTTAAAAATGGATTCAATAAAATGATGAAAAATGCTTTACTGGCACTTTTCTCTTCTGTTTTTGCTTTTTCTTAGGTGGGGTGTGTACACCTAAAATGAGTAGGTAAACTAGACAGTCAGCAGGTTATTCAAGAGCTTATTTGTGTCCACAAAGCAACTGAATCCTATTTGGAACTATGTCTCTTCATCAAATGTCATGGCTAATGCTATCACAACTTGAACACCACACACTGAAATTTAAAAGGAAGTTTTCTCACAGATTTTCATTATGCCTGACCCAACCTATAAGGCAATAATGGAAACAGCCACTTGACTAAAATAAGCTCAGCTTTTTTAAAACTTACAACAAAAAACCACCACCACGAGAGTTAATTTTACTTTCAACTTTTTTACTGTATGTACCAAAAGAGTGAATTTTTCAATTACTTAGATGTTTACATCAGATCATTTCATTTGATACAGAAAAAAACTAGGTCACTACAAAATATGATAGGGAAGAAACAAGAATGAAACTAATCAAAAATTTCACAACTATACTGAAAGAGTGCCTGCTAAGTTTAAAAAAAGAAAAGAAAGAAAAAAAAAAAAAAAAAGGAGGGTTAAACAAAGTATGTTAATCAGAGACCAGGCGTCTAAACCATGCTCTGCCACATACTAGCTCTTTACCTTGGTCAAATAATTTAGAACCAGTAAACCTCCATTTCCAGATACATTAAAAGGAGGTAAGAGTATCCACCTCATAGACTGGAGATTAATAAGTTGTAAATTGTCTGATTAGCAGACACAATGTTCTTAATAAATGTTAATGTCCTTTCTGCCCAAAGGTCCAATTTTCTGCATATAGTTATTAAACTTCGTACAAACTACTAGAACACATTCTAAAACAATCTACGGAAGAGGTTTCGTTTTTATTAACTAGCATGGTTAGGTAAACTCAATGGTCAACTAGTTTTTATTAAAGATGAGACAGTCATCTTAAACAGAATTCAAAACCCTCTACACAGAAGCTACATGGTAAAGAAAACTATAATAAGGGTTATTTTTTAAAGGGTTGTTTTAAAAAAATAAGGGTTGCTTTAAAAAATAATTATCTACAATATTGTAATCCGACACTATGGGAGAACAGAAATAGTCTATCATACCACTCAAAATCTCTCAGCGGTTTCCCATTTCTCTTGGAGTAAAAACCCAATATCCTTACAATTCCCAACCATGCCCATTTCCACCCCTTCCTGCTCAGATCGCATCAGCTCCAATGCCCAATATGCCCTTTTCCTCCATACACAATGCTCCAGTCACTGGTCTCACTGTTCCTCAAATTCTCTCTACCACATTTCTTCATGGCTTAATCCTTCCTCTCCTAGTCTGCTCAAAATTCACCTCATCACTGGTGCAGACACCACTACCCCTGTGCCCCCAATTCCCCTCCTTAACACTGCTTTTCTCCCATAGCACTTAACACCCTCTAACATAGAAGAAAAAGATATACTATGTTTATTATTTGTGTCTTCCTACTAAAATGTAGCCCTCTCAAGAGGTGGGATTTTCATCTTTTCAGTGAAAGACACACACACACACACACACACACACACACACACACACACACACTCTCTCTCTCTCTCTCTCTCTCTCTCTCTCTCTCTCTCTCTCTCTCTCTCTCCCAGTTCCCAGAACAGTGGTTGGCACACAGTGTTTCAATAAATAATTACTGAAATGAATTAAGACCCTCCTTTACTTGTGCCTATGCAAAACAATGCGAAACAAGTTCTAAACAGACACCTTAACCAGGGCTACATTCATTTGGACTCATAAACTCTGTATTTATTGAAAATATAATCTTAAATTTCAAAGTCCACACATTTTTTAGAAAGCCATTAAAAGCACTGTAATTAACATCCATTAGTCATCCATTTGAATTTTGTTATTTAACATATTCATTAATAATACATGGATTTTCCTCTGCTTAAATGAATAATGTAATTTAATTTCAAATCCAGTTTTCACAATTTCTCTAGATTTCATGTGAGTTAAAAGATTACATATACTACAAATACTGGGGGAAACAGTAAACCAGGAACAAAGTTTCAGTTCTGCAACAAACAAACAAAAAAATCAAAACCTCCTTGATCCTCAATTTCTTCTTCTGTAGAAGGGAAAAGGAGTAAAACAGATGATCTCTGGAACCAGTTCTGACTCCTACTATGATGCCGTGAATCTATAAAAATTTAGTAGGTTACAAAGTACATACTTTTTACACATCTAACAGAAATTAGAATAAAAATTTTTAGCTGAACAGAACTTTAGAAATCATCAAATTCAATCCTGTCATCTTACAAATAAGAAAACAACCTAGAAGTTTTGAATACTTTTAAAAATATTTTCAGGAGTAATAGAATATTGTCTAGTTTTGGGGTTATTTTTGGTCTAAGTAGTCAGGTTAACTGAACAATTTTTTTATACAAAATATTTCAGATATCCCATCATTTAAGCTGCCCTAGAACTGACGATATGCCTTCTAGAAATAAGCCTAGCTAAATACACAGAAAAACAATAGCCCAAAAACTATTAAGAAACAATTATATATTTATGATGAAAACTTAACTACAAAATTCTTACGGCCTAACTTCTATTAGAGAACATGGTGATTTCGTTTCTAACTAACAAGAGCATACCAAGACAACTCTAGTGACATGATCGGAGTTCAGCCACAGAAAGTGTTTTAAATTAGTGATACGTTGCCACTACTGGTATAATTAGATGAGTTATGGCTAAGTTCCAAAACTAGCTAATTTAATATTAACAAAAGGAGAGAAGCTTAAGAGCTCCAATCCAAGCTGAACTCTTGCATGAACCACATGAATCCTGAATTCCTGAACAGGTGATGAGCATTATCAAGAGCTGTTTCCAGAGGATGCTGATGATTTACAGAGTATTATGAACAGAGCACATGTCAGTGCTCTCTCAGAGTGTTTACCGGGCAATTACACTTCATTACTTCAAACTTACTACTCATCTACATGCCAAGAGCCTGGAAACTTCAGGAGTAACGTCTGTGACCATCAAAATACTTTAAAAATCTTAGAAACTGTTCAGATGCCCCAGCAGATCTTTCAACACTGCAGTATCACTCTAAACGTTAACCTGGACTTCACGGCAAAGTTTTCTTACAAATACAAATGGCAAATTTTCATGAAACTTACCTCTGAATATATGACAAACTATAACCACATATCCGTACATGATACCAAAATTCTGCTAAGTTGGAGGCTGGGGCTAGATAAGTGTCATTCAAAAGAAATAAGACCAACTAAAAGCAAAGATACTGGGGCATTCCCTTAACACAGACACACACATACGCCCTCCTCAAAGAGGCCTTTATGTTCCCCAGGAGCAAAAGGACAACAATATCATTTTTACTGTCTATTCATACAGTAACCTGCATGGAATTCGACTCATGCTCAGACTATAATGCCAAACCTCACTTCTAAAAAACAGAGAACGAGACAGAGTTATTTACATGATTACCAAAATGTAAACAGATAACTTGACTACCACTTCTTCAAGCTAAGACGATTTTTTCTCCAAACAAAAAAAGAAGAGGGGGAATAACTTGACAAACTGTTTTTTAAAAAATCACAAATGTCTTTAACTGGCATAATAAAGCAATTACTCCTCCCACCCCAAGCAAATAAAACATGTGCTCAAAAGGTAGCAAGTCTGTTTCTCCTAATTTCATGAAACGAGAACAGGTTGCACTTCCGTACTCCCCGCCCCCCCCCCCCACGTCCCCTAAGCTCAGCGGTTTCTCATGTTCTCAGCGGAGAGGCGCCTATAACCTCTACCAACTGGCCAGTTAAACTCTCCTTTTCCAAAAGCACGGGGCGCATCAAGAGGTGATGCAGAAAGGAAAAGGGCTAATACCCCGCCCCAAGCGAAACTGCCTGGAGACTTGAGGGGTGTTGGAGCTGGGAGCGGAGGAGGGAGAGGAGCGCCGGGAAAGTCTTTCCTTCTCGCCGGCGGGGCGGAGGGGGAAGCCCCGGCTTCGGGGCGGGGGGAGGCTCCTCACCCGGAACCCCGGACCCCGGTCAGACACAATAGAGCCGGCGAGGGGGCCCGGCAAGGGCAGGGCCGTTGCCCCATCCCCTCCCCCCGCCCCAACGCCTCCCTCACCCGCGCCGGGCCGGCGAGGGGCACTGGGGGCCTCTCCCCGCGCCCCAAACTCCCGGGGCTCCCGACTAGGCCCAGCTCCGCTCCGCCTCCTCGGCTCTCGCGTAGCGGCGGCGCCCGGGCGGGAAGGGGCGAAGGAGGAAGGGAGAGGAGGGGAGGAGAGCCCCGCCGGAGAGCGGACGGAGGCCGCGGGCCGGAGGCTCGGGGCGGCGGGGTCGCCACGGGGCGGAGGGCGGCGGGGCGGGGGTGCGCAGCTGCGCCGGCCCCCAGCCGGCGGGGCGGGCGGGCGGGCGGCCGCAGTGCCTCACCATGTTGGTGTCCTCCAGGCCTCTCCCCTCCTCCTCCGGCTCCGCAGCGAATGGACGGCGGCGGCAGCGGCGGCTCCTCTCACGGGCTTGCCGGGCTCCCGCTCATGCGCAGTGCGGGACGGCCCCGGCGCGGCCCGAGGAGGCAGCCCCGGGCTTCGGGGAGGCGGAGGGACTGGGGCGGGCGTCCGGCACCCCGCGCGGGGCTTCCCCGGGGCGCGGGGTCCCCCGGGGCGGGGGGCGCGGGCGGGGCAGGGGGGCGACGCACGCCCTCCGCGCGCCGACATCCTCCCGCCGCGCCTGGCGGTCTCCGGCGGGGTGGGGGGCCGCAGGACACCCACCTCCGCTTCCTACGCGCTCCTTCCGCCGTCGGACGGCGCCGGTACACCAACTCGAGGAGAGGATGAGCGCTGCTCAGTAACTTGAGCAGATGGGGGAGACTGGAAGGGATAGGACTGAGGGGCTAGGCTAGATCCATCCCAAACCACCGCTTCCCATCAAGACCACCCCTCAAAAGGGAAGAAAATAGTGAAAACACCTCCACCTCGTATTTTCCTGTTTGCCCCACAGTTGCCCCTGGACTGTATCAGGTCCCCCATGTGGACATACGAGAGGAGAGGAGCACTTAGTCTAGCCTCATGGGAGCGGTAATGTCCTTTATGACAGAGGTTCTTCCCAGACCTAAGTGTCCGCTGAGAAACCAGTGGAGTGGCCTTGGAGCTCTCAGCCAGAAGGGCTGAGAAGGCCCCATGCATGCAACTAGTGGCAGAAGTTGCAGTATCAACATCTACTGCTTGCTCTAAATATTCCCTCAGTTCGACCTTACTAGGATAAATTTTGGGAGGTAACTGTGGAACTTTTTTTTTTTTTTTTTTTTGACGGGGGGCGGGGAGGGGATTGACGTCACTCCAGGTGGACTGTCCAGGTTTGACCTATTCTTGGCACTAAGTCAGGTGAGGCTGAGAATACCAGGGTTCTGAGTTGGGGGTCAAATACGGGAATGTGCTTGAAGGGAGTTCAAAACACTCTTTGGAGTGTGGTCCCTGCCCTTAAGAATTTGACTGTCCAGTTGGAGAGATGAGACACTTTCACACATGAAGGAAGGAAATAAGAAAACAGGTAATGAAACAAACATAATCAGAAAATCACATCTAAGACTGAGCCAAGAGTTTGGATGTGTTTCAGAAAAGAACCAACTCGAATCAACCTGTTATCACTATCCTCACCAACACCCCTGTCCCCCCAACACAGGCATAAGCTACCAGATCAACCCTGCAACTTCACAGTTTTGAAGTTCTTATCAAAGCATCAGAACTTCTTTGGCAACTTCCCAGGGCCACTTAACACTTCCTGGAGCCAGCCATGTATCAGGAGCTCCCAGAACTCTTACCAAAGCAGATCTTTGGCCACCACAGCTCCTTGCTAGGTTTTGGGTAAACAGCTTGGTGAAGACAGGCCAGATCTGCCTCATGCACCAAGCCTGAAGCCGGACCACACCCAAGGGTGTTCTCCAGGTATTCACCTAGATTGGAGGAAATATTAACATCTAGGGTCTTAATGAAGAGGAGTCACTGTATCTCTTTCCTATGCTGTTATACTTCACTATGATAATAGCTCACAGGTTTTCTTCAGTTTTTCCTATTTGCCAAGTCTGAAGTACAATTCTCAGTTCTCATTCTGACTCCTCCCATGCAATTGAACATTTCTTCCTTGAATTCCTTCTCCGTCATTTTCCATGTTTCCACTTTCTTCTACATTTCCTCTTTCTGTGACCGCTCTTCTTTGCTGGCTCAGCTTTCTTTGGCTGTACAATGTTCCAGAACCATCCCTGAATCTCTTCCTGTGTATAACCTGTGTCATGCACTCACTCACATTCCCACATGTCAACTGCTACCTAGATCTTCAGGATTCAGGAGTACTGAATCTTGACTTCCAGCTCCTGAGTGGCAGGCCTAAACACTAAATTTTGGTCACATCATAGGCCCATCCATCTTGACAAATCCAAAACCTTATCCCCAAGCCTGCTTTTCTTCCAGTCTTTCTACCAGATCACCCAAACTAGAAGTCCAAGAGTCATCCACAACTCCTTCTACTTCATCTCCCTTAATCTAATCGGTTAACAACTCTCATCAATTTTACCTCAAAAATATAACTTAGAATCTCCACTCTATCCTCCACCCCTCAGCAGAGCCGTTATTGTATCTTTTCTCATCAATAATCTCTTAGCTAATCTGACCTCTATACATTCCCCATTGCTCCAGAGTTATCTCTTTATAATACAAAACCTAATTTGTTCCTTAAAATTCTCTACTGGCTCCATGAACGTGAGCCTCGTTGGTGTGACATAGGAGGCTCTCTCCCCTTAATCTGTCCACCTATCTTGTCATTTCCCACCTCCTTCCACACAAATACACCTCATATTTCAGTTTTAACAAGCCAAGCCTGCCATACTACTTTGTGTCTCCTTGCTTTCTCTTATTCTGCTATCCCTGGCATAGGGGCTAACACTGATTAAGGGCTTTCCATGTTCTGCCATGTTCTGACTTTCCAAGTCATGCCTTGCACTGTTCTAAGCCCATGGCACATAACTAACTCACATAATCCTCACTTTTGTCCTATGAGCTATGCTCAGTGATTATGCCCATTCTACAGAGGAGAAAACTGAAGCACAGAAAGGTTAAATAACATGCCTAAGTTTCCTTGGCTGGTAAGTAGTAAAGCTGGAGTTTAAACCCATATAGTCTAGCCACAGACTATTCTCTTAACTACCACTCTGTATTTCCTACCAAGACCTCATACTCAATTCAAAAACCATCTTCTCTGTGATTATCTCCTGACCTCATTCCTGGATTCCAGCAGTTAGGCATTGTTTTTTTTCATTCTGCACTTCTATGACACCTTGTATACACTTCTTTTACACTTAGGACATCTTGACATCATATGATAATCATTTATCTGCATGACCACCACCCCTGACTCCTCCAGGTGAGAGACCCAGTTGCATACATCTTTTTCAGTGTCAAAGCAAGTGCCTGACACATATGACAGATGTATGTGCTACATAACAGTTAAAAGAAAGAAGATATCTGATATCTGTTGATTTGCCTTAAGACTATGCCTATGTTGTTTATTATTGTAATGGAATGTCTGTCCTCCTTGGCAGATGTATGTTATAGCATACGGTCAGATGGTAAATGTAGTAGCAACTGTACCCATTACTGCACTTACAAGCTACAGTACTGAATGTGAAATGGAGGATTATTACTCAGTCATCATTACTGAGAAAAACATATTTGTTAAACTTGTCCTGATTATTTTTAAAATGGAAATGTCCTGAAGATAAAGTATAAATTACAATATTTGATCATATTCATTAACATGTTTGTATTACTTTTTTGTCATGAGCTTTCAAATTTTTAAGATTTTGAGGGTTTTTGTTAAGAACAGAATTTGTAAAGATTTTTTTCAAAGTGACAATCTCAATACAAATAAGATGGAACCATCTAGCTGAAATCCACTATCCTCCTTCCCTGTGTGTGTGTGTATGTGTATACACACATCTATATATATAACACACATATATGGTGTGTATGTGTATATATATGTATACATCCATACACACAGAGAAAGTATACGCACAATATATATTCACTGTACATCTATAGCTACGTAGACTAATATAGAATATCTGTAGATGGTATAATTTTTCAAGGTAAAACATGCAAGTATTTGAAAATGAATTGCCTCAGATGTTTAAAAATTCACGTTAAGATATATATATATATTCGCTGATAAAAATTGTTACAGTTCTGTTTAAAGAAACATGTGAAACCAGGGTTCCATACTTTAAAAATCTGTCTTTTAGCAAAGAGAAAGAGCAAAAGTAATCTGAAAAGACAGATTGCTAACATTTCTGGTAGTTCATCCAGCTAAAATTAAGCCTGCAGGGTAACTATGTATACATAGTTACAGTTCAAAGGCACTAGTCTGGGACGCACAGCCACCACCCTCCCACACTTAACTTGGGTGGACTCAATTTTGCCCAACATTTACATAAATGTGCTTATTGAATTCAAGCTCGCCTATTTATAAATATGTAAGAGTAAATGAGACTGACCAATACAACCTATTTGAGTAAAACGTGGCCTTTAGGTCTTATTGATCCAGAATTATAATATTTTAAAGGGTGAAGCAGACAAGATGAGGCCTCAGGGGCAGGGATGGGCCCTGGTTGTAGTTGCAAAGAGTCTAATATAAGAGCCATGGTTGCAAATTAACGCCTAACTCATCAGAGTGGGGGAAGAGATGGAAGCCTTTTGACTCTCCCTCCCTGGTAAGCATTTTCAGAGCAGCCAAAGAGATGACCGACTGCCTAGGACTTTTCCCCCACATTCTGAACTATTTAAAAATGAATCCTTAATCAGAACAAAAGGAGGAAACTTAAGGACTGTCCCTAGAAAAATGAACACCACTGACCCCTTCACACAAAAGAGCCAACAAAAGGGTCACCTCTAAATTTACAAAAGGGGGTATTCACCAGAGCCAGTCTGTCACCTCAAGGTACATGTGGATCTGTTGATTTGAGCTGCTCCACACTCATGGTAGAGGAATGGACTTGTAGTAACAGCTGAGACTGGAGGGCCAGTGATGGGAAACTATCTGAGACCATCACTGATGATGTCACAATGTCCCACTGTCCTGAGGTGTCCATCTTGCACCTCCCTGCCCAGCCCCGCTTGGTCCCTCCTACATGAGACCGCAGCTCAGCCTGGGTGTCTGTCTTGGACAGCTCTGGTCAGTTGCAGAGAGTAAATTTGTTAAAATCATAAAGACTGAAACAATTCTACAGGTAGTACAGTAGATGGTCCTCTAGAATCCAGAGTGTTTATCCCTTGATACTTTTGGTATCCTCACAAAGGCGTGTGCCTTAGTGGAAATGCTGGTGTGGAACCAACACCTTGCTTTCCTGTCTTTATTCAGTGGATAGTACGGAAGGCATACACATTTCCCTGGGACTTGGTATTCTCAATTACAAAATAAAAAGATTGGGTTGAATTGTAAAAAGTTTCAATCAAACCCTATGCTTGTTTGATTCCTTCCTGGTCCGCTATTATGAGCTGTCCACAAAGCCTGTCTCATTCATTCACTCATTCATTCATTTCTAAGTGTATGAAATACCTACAATAACACTGTATGGCAGGTATAATGCATGCTGCAAATATGAGGCACGTATGAAATTTAAAATTTTCTAGTAGTGGGGCACCTGGGTGGCTCAGTTGGTTAAGCATCTGACTCTTGGTTTCAGCTCAGGGCATGATCTCACAGTTTGTTAGTTCGAGCCCCACATCGGGCTCCACACTTGACAATATGGAGACTGCTTTGGATTCTCTCTCTCTCTCTCTCTCTCTCTCTCTCTCTCTCTCTTCTCTCTCTCCCCCTCTCCCCTCTCTACCCCTCCCCTGCTCACGCTGTTTCTGTCTCTCTCAAAACAAATAAATAAACTTTAATTAGAAAAAATAAAAAATAAAATTTTCTAGTAGTGACATTTAAAAGCCTGAAACAGGCTTCACCTATTTTGTTTTTAACATCTAACCTAAGATATCCAAAATATCAGCATTTTAACATGTACTCAATATAAAACACTGAGGTAGTTTACGTTCTTTTTTTTTCATGGCAAGTCTTTAAAATCTGATATGTATTTTATACTTAAAGTGCATCTGAATTTGGACTAGTCACATTTCAAGTGTTCAGTTGCCACATATGGCTACTATATTGGCCAGCACAGGCCCACACAGTGTCTGGCCACTGGAAATAGATGCTTCACAAGTGGGAGAAATAAGCACTCTTACTTCCAGGAAATAAATAAAAACCAAAGTAAACCTGAAATATCTATATATATCCAATAGTAGTACAAAAATATTTAGTATTAGGGAAGCTAAGGTAGTTCAATTGGGAAAAAAAATTGGCAAGAGGGCAATATGAAGCCTGTAAATATATAAAAATAATAAATATATGAATAATAAGTGAATTAATAATATACATGATTATATATATGTAACATTTTCAGTATATATAGCAAACTAGGAAAGTCACCTGTACAAATTTGCAAATGTCTACCATACACCCATATCTGCCTGACTCTCACCGTGTCATCCTGTTAAACGTGATTTGTGTACAAGGTTTTTTCAGTCAAAATAAGACATATGAAACACTAAAACACATCACAGCCACTTTAGAGTTTTCAGGGCTTTTTTCAGGGCTGTCCAGCAAAACAGTATCTAGTAAGTTAATGCCATTTTCTCCATTTCCATTAAGATAGGTCACCCTTTTCAAAGAAATTATTTGGGATGGATGAAGAGAGAAGAGTTGGTGAAAGGGAAGATTTGTGTGCAAATAGTGTAAAGTTTTTTAAATATTAGTATCAGGGTCAGAGTAGCCTAAAGCGCTGCAAAACAGAAAACATACAAATAACAAAAAGCTAAGTTGTGAGATTATCATTTTGAAAATAAATATACAGAAAGAGGAAGTCAATGAAGGAGTCTACAAGTGAAGCCCAAATGAGTTAATGTGCTGTGAGAGACCAGGGAGAACCCCCTTCAGGACATTTGGGAAAGTAGATGATTAGGCAAAATTCTTTAGAGAGAAAATGCGACGTGGCCACTCTCAACCGACAGAAAGGAAAACGTTGTGGTGGCATATCAGCACTTTGAAACAAAATAATGAATTTTAGAGAATTTGAAGAGGTCCCTCAATTTTTGTCGACAGCCTGACCTGATAGAGGGGTGTGGGGAAGGGGGGAGGGGGTTGAGTGGGGAGGCAGGGAGCACGAGGGCTTAGGGTCAGGCCTGGTGGGCTAGCGCTGGTGACAGCACAATGGGCAGATCAGGTCTGGCTGGAAAGAACAGCCAGTGGGAGGGGTTAGGAGAGAGGCAGGGATTATCTTCATTCCTGATCGATAGGATACAGCCCTACAGAGTAACAACATAGCTGTGAAACGTGTAAGAGAATACCTCCCCTAGGCTGGGCATATGTGACATACCTCGGGTGAAGTGTATGGCTCAGAGCCCAGGTCTTAGTCCACCAGCCCAGAGCCAGGTGTTTCATTTGATTTTTTATCTGAGAAGAGTCTAAGATTTGTTTCTAATGCCTTCAGCTGGATGATTTCTCAAAAGAAGTAATGAATATTGTTAAGTCCTTTATGAAGTCACGGCAGTCAGAATTTTTTTCCGGCAATGTTATCTTTACATTATTTAAAATTCAGATCCCTTGTTATTATTGCTTACATTTGTATTTCTTTTGTGTAAGTTACAAACTGAGGAGTGGCATCAGCTTTGAAACTTTGGAAATAGGCCTAGGGGTTATATGAGAGACTCATGGCCTAAGACAACTGTGTTCTAAATTGTCTATCTCCATATGACTGGGCAAATCACACCTGTCTTCTTGGAGCCTCAACTCCTCTGACTGGCGAGTTTAGATTCGATAAATCCTTAATTTCCTTCCAGCTTCAAATCTGAGCTTCCTTCAAAAGTCTAGGAAGTATAATTGTTCTCATTCAGTCATGTATTTCAACATTCATTGAACACCTACGTATCAGCCACAGTAAGAGGTACTAGAAATACAAAGAACAAGCCGAACGGTCCGGGCATCCCTGCGCACCTACCTAGGAAATCAGAATCAGGTGATATGGAAACTATGGGAGGTGGGAAAAGAGTCTCTGAGATGGTTGTGTAAGTACTGCATCTGAGAAGCCCAGCAGGACTATGGGCAGAGGGGAGGCTGTGTGTAGCAGGAGAGGATGGGCTTCATGTTACCTAGATCTGTGCTGCAACCAGACTCTACCATTTATTATAAAGGTGATGTTGGGGGCGCCTGGGTGGCGCAGTCGGTTAAGCGTCCGACTTCAGCCAGGTCACGATCTCGCGGTCCGTGAGTTTGAGCCCCGCATCAGGCTTTGGGCTGATGGCTCGGAGCCTGGAGCCTGTTTCCGATTCTGTGTCTCCCTCTCTCTCTGCCCCTCCCCCGTTCATGCTCTGTCTCTCTCTGTCCCAAAAATAAATAAACGTTGAAAAAAAATTAAAAAAAAAAAGGTGATGTTGGCATATTTCTTAGCATTTTCATCCATAAAATACCTACTTCAGAGTACTGTGCAGAGAGTAAATGAGACAGCATATGTAATGCTGTGGTAGGCACTTGCTCAATCTAGAAGAGGTAACATATGAATGGACTTCTACAGAATGAATAGCAGTGAGTCTCAAGCTGAGGCGACCTGGTTTGTTTTAAGGAGAGAGTCATTTAAAGTGATGTTTGGTAGAAAGCAGTTCTTTCCTGTGACATTTGGATGCCTCTTTGACCAAAAGGCACCCTCAAGGAGGGCACTGTGATTGTTCTTTATGTTTCAAACACTGAAAAATAACCCAAATCAGCCATGATCGTAACAAATATTAAGGTTACATGATGAGGGAAACACTGGCTGGATATTTCCTTCCAATCACTGTATCAACACACAGATTCTTCTGACACTTGTTGTGGCTCTGGCATCTAGAAACACTGACCAGTGCAGCCAGCTTGATTGGTTATGTATACAAAATTATCACATTTCTTCCCCAAATATCAAGGGGCTATAAGAAGTTACAACAATGGTCAATGGATATTCAGGAGACATTTTTCTATCCCTCTACACCACAGGGGAGAAAAATAAGGTGGCAACTTCCTCTTCTGTCTGTGATCAGTTGGGAAATTTGACTTTGAGGTACTTAGGTCCTGGAATGCCATCTGTCTCTGTCCATGTCTGCAACAAACAGTCTGAATAGAGGGCCCCGCACAGGTTCTCAGATGAAACATTGATTAAGTTTTAGTAATCTTACCAGTAGGTAAGATCTAGTTTCTGTTTTAAAAATAACCTATACGACTTGTTTCTCAGAAGGAAAAAGAAACAAATAAATGCAAAAATTACAATAAATTCTATTTATGTGTCTGTAGAAGCAATGCAGATATATCAATTCCATGAGGCCCGTATTTTCCTGATTCAAAACTAAAAACAGGTATCAAAGAAAATAAAACTACAGACTAATATATAAATGCAAAAACATAAATGCAAAAGCCTTTTAATATATTAGCAAACCAAATTCAATCATGTATGAAAAATTTACCCAGAAATGCAGCGTTGGTTTAATAGTTGAAAATCAGTTAATATAGCACACCATATTAATAGGATGAAGACAGGAGAACACAATCATCTCAGTAAATGCAAAAAAAGCATTTAACAAAACCTAACATCCACTCACAGTAAAAATTCTCAACAAACTAGGAATATAAGGGAAGTTTCTTACCTGATAAAGTGCATCTACAAAAAAAAAAAAAGCAAAACAAAATAAACTAGTGCTAATATCATACTTAATGGTGAAAGACTGGATGCTTCTCCCTAAGACAGGAACAAGGCAAAGATAGCTGCTCTTGCCACCTCTAATTAACCTTGAACTGAGGTTGTAGCCAGTTCGATAAGAAAAAAATTTTAAGGTACCAGATTAGAAAAAAGAAGTAAAACTCTCTTTATTCTCAGATGATATTGTCCTATACATAGAAAACTCTAAGGAGTCCCCTGCCCCCTGCCCAAAACTGCTAGAAGTAAAAAATGAGCTCAGCAAGGCCACTAGATACAAGATCGATACTTTAGAAATCAGTTGTGTTTCTATATACTAGCAACAATCTAAAACACAATAGGATCAAAAAATAATAAAATACTTGGGAATAAGTTTAACAAAAGAAGTGAAAGATTTGTACACTGAAAATTACGAAACATTGCTGAGAGAAATTAAAGTAGATCTAAGTAAGTGGAAAACTATCCCATGTTCATCAATTGAAAGACTCAATATTTTTAGCATGGCAAATCTCCCCTAAATTGTTGTATAGATTCAGTTCAATCCCCATCAAAATCCCAGTAGGCTTTGTGAAATTGATTAGCTGATCCTAAAATTTATATGGAAATTCAACATCATTGGTCATTGGGGAAATATAAATTAAAACCACAGGATAATCCTACACATTCACAAGAATGGCTGCAATTAAAAAGATGGACCTTCCCAAGTTTGGGTGAACATACAGAGAAACCTGATCCCTCATGCATTGCTGATGGAAATATAGAACAGAAACTGTTGGCAAATAGTCTGGCAGTTTCTTAAAACTAAATGTTACCATATAACCCAGGAACGGTACTACTAGATGTTTATCCAGAAGACGTGTACAAGAATGTTGATAGCAGCATTGTACATAATAGACAAAAACTGGAAACTATTCAAATGTTTATCAGTTGGTGAATGGATAAAGAAAATGTGGTATATCCATATAACAGAATACTACTCAGTAATAAAAAAGTGATTGTTTGGCCCTTGCTTCTTCCTGTTCTCTTATAAACTGGAGTCTCCTTAGTTAAAAGCAAGCTAAGAAAGTGATGTACTGGCTTCTAGGAGGATCCTTAATATGGAAAATTCCCCAAACACAGAAAGGATTTTCAATTGCTATTGTTGGGTGTCATAAAACATGACAAATATCCACTGATATTCTCTTTTCAGGACCACAAATTTCTGGGGTCACAAACTTGGGACTTTGACCCAGGGCATTGAAATTTTTTAAGGCTCAAGGAAATGGATAGGAGAAAGAAATACATCAATGTCCAGAGCAGGCAATGCTTTGTATGTAGATCTGCTGTCTTCCCCAAACACACAAAAGCAAGCTTTGTGCACTGGCCAGAGCAGCAAAATTTCTAGGCATGGCCCTGCCACTTCCCTTTCTACTCCAGCTTCCTGAACCCCCTTGCTATCATTCACCAGCATTCTCAGCTCCTAAAGTTAGGCCCTCCAACCTGTCCTGCTCCCCCACTTTATTGTCCTTAAGCTTTACTCTTGTTTCTCTGGCTCAAAAGCTACTTCTTATCGATATTATCCAAATTCTTTAATTTTCAGAAGCTCCATACTCTGGATACAACTTGTGGTGGATGGCCTGTGATGTATCTGACCTATATTTCCCTGAATTCCCTTTCTTGTCTGTTTTCTATTAGGGTGGGCCATAGGGAAGATTCTCAGAGATTTGGAGGGCAGAAGGGAAGCAGCCATTTTGTGACTCACACACACAGTGTGCCAATTCACCTCATCGGCACGAAGCAGCAACTAAGCCTGTAGCTTCTCTTCTACAGGCTGGATCCTGGATCCTCCCTTCAGCTCCTCCAACTCTGGAGCCAGGTGTTTGCATTCAGCTCTATGACACAGGGTCCTAGCTTCTACAGAGTAGCCTTGACACCAAGGTCAGAGGTCACAAGAACAGACACAAACTTCAGTCTGTCCTTGTGGAATTCTCTCACGCTTGTGGTTTCCAGCTTTCTCTCGATCTCCCTACTTGACATCCATTATCACTTCCTGACTGCATGCACCATGGACTTCAAGCTCCAACACTGGACATGGAGACAACAGCTCATAGAGACTGCTTAACCATCTCACACGATTGTGTAAGACTAATTACCTGTAACCATAGACAAGATAGATCTCCTAGTGGTTCTGTTTCTCTGTCAGGAACACCCTTGTCCCCATCTCCCTAGCTTTACCCTCCACGGGCCTCCTCTTCTTTCAATACCCAGTTCTTCTATCAATTCCCCAGCCCCATGGCTAGAAGGGACACCTCCCTATACACACACACACACACACACAGAGCTGTGCAGCCCGAGCAGGCTGTTTGGAATCCCTAGAGCACCTGGCTCATTTTGCCTTTCATCTTAGGTATTTCTGCCCACGTCATTTTCCCTTTACTAATGACTAGACTGTGCATCCTTCAAAGGCAGAGACCACGTGTCATACATTTTTAGGTCTCCTAAAGTATTTTCTACTGGCCTAACAATGAGCTGAAACTGGACTGAAAACTCCAGGGGGAGAAGAGATGGTTGGTAGGGAGATGAAGAGCTTCAAAATAAACCACTTGTTTTACCACCTGCCTGCCTGGTGAGCTCATGTCCACATGGCAGCCTTAGGACGCCTCTTCTCTCCAGCAAAGAGCCAGGGATGTTGGTTTTACAGCAAGAAAACACAGAAAGGAAAGAATATAAGAAAGCGTATACCCAAGAGATTATTTACTAGTTCGTGCAATTTTATGTGTAATAATGCCTATCAATGAGAAGGGGGAAAATCATCTTTAAAAAAACCCTTTTTTTTTGTTACCAAGGCTCTTTTATAGGAGCTCCGAATAATATAATGAGTAGAGCTATTATCCCAACTACAGTTTACAAAGGTTGTAACATAGATCACAGACCATTTTCAGTATGTAAAAAAGTCTAACAGAAATGGCTTGGCTAAAGAAAAAATAAAAGCTTTCTACTGCTAACAAGTTGCAATTCTTCCATCTTACCTGGAACTATTTGAGTTCAGGGTGGTAATATATATTATTCTAAGCTCATTATGAATTATATGTGTTCTTTGATTATTTTAAAATTGAGGAAGTTACTTGATGAGTTGTTAATAAATACACATCATTTGTTAGGGAAAAAAATGTTTTAAAACAAAAATCCCTGTTAATAAAAATAAGAATCTGAAAGGGTAAAGAGGTTGAGAACCATAAAACTGGATATTTATATTAGAATAGATATTAGAAACTGAGCCTTCAAAATATTAAGCATTCTTTTTTTAATTTACATCTAAATTAGCAAATAGTGCAACAATGATTTCAGAAGTAGATTCATTAATGTTCCTTACCCATTTAGCCCATCCCCCCTCCTCCAACCCCTCCAGTAACCCTCTGTTTGCCATATTTAAGAGTCTCTTATGTTTTGTTCCCCTTCCTGTTTTTATATTATTTTTGCTTCCCTTCTCTTGTGTTCATCTGTTGTGTCTTAAAGTCCTCATATGAGTGAAGTCATATGATATTTGTCTTTCTCTAATTTCGCTTAGCATAATACCCTCTAGTTCTATCCACATAGTTGCAAATGGCAAGATTTCATTCTTTTTGATTGCCGAGTAATACTCCATTGTATATATATACCACATCTTTATCCATTCATCCTTCGATGGACATTTGGGCTCTTTCCATACTTTGGCTATTGTTGTTAGTGCTGCTATAAACATTTGGGCGCATGTGCCCCTTCAAAACAGCATACCTGTAATCCTTGGATAAATACCTAGTAGTGCAATTGCTGGGTTGTAGGGTAGTTCTATTTTTAGTTTTTTGAGGAACCTCCATACTGTTTTCCAGAGTGGCTGCACCAGTTTGCATTCCCACCAGCAGGGCAAAGAGAGCCTCTCTCCCCGCATCCTTGCCAACATCTGTTGTTGCCTGAGTTGTTAATATTATCCATTCTGACAGGTGTGAGGTGGTAGCTCATTGTGGTTTTGATTTGTATTTCCCTGATGATGAGTGATGTGGAGCATTTTTTCATGTGTCAGCTGACCACCTGGATGTCTTCTTTGGAGAAGTGTCCATGTCTTTTGCCCATTTCTTCACTGGATTATTTGTTTTTTGAGTGTTGAATTTGATAAGTTCTTTATAGATTTTTGGATACTAACCCTTTATCTGATGTCATTTGCAAATATCTTCTCCCATTCCGTTGGTTGCCTTTTAGTTTTGCTGATCGTTTCCTTCGCTGTGCAGAAGATTTTTATTTTGATGAAGTTCCAATAGTTCATTTTTGCTTTTGTTTCTCTTGCCTCCAGAGATGTGTTGAGTAAGAAGTTGCTGTGGCCAAGATCAAAGAGGTTTTTGCCTGCTTTCTCCTTGAGGATTTTGATGGCTTCCTGTCTTACTTTTAGGTCTTTCATCCATTTTGAGTTTATTTTTTGTCTGGTGTAAGAAAGTGGTCCAGGTTCATTTTTCTGTATGTCGCTGTCCAGTTTTCCCAGCACCACTTGCTGAAGAGACTGTCTTTATTCCATTGGATATTCTTTCCTGCTTTGTCAAAGATTAGTTGGCCATATGTTTGTGGGTCCATTTCTGGGTTCTCTGTTCGGTTCCATTGATCTAAGTGTTTTTGTGACAGTACCATACTGTCTTGATGATTACAGCTTTGTAATACAGCTTGAAGTCCAGGATTGTGATGCCTCCTGCTTTGGTTTTCTTTTTCAAGATTGCTTTGGCTATTCAGGGTCTTTTCTGGTTCCATACAAATTTTAGGATTGTTTGTTCTAGCTCTGTGAAGAATGCTGGTGTTATTTTGATAGGGATTGCATTAAATATGTAGATTGTTTTGGGTAGTATTGACATTTTAACAATATTTGTTCTTCCTATCCAGGAGCATGGAATATTTTTCCTTTTTTTTGTGTGTCTTCTTCAATTTCTTTCATCAGCTTTCTATAGTTTTCAGTGTATAGATTTCTCACCTCTTTGGTTAGATGTATTCCCAGGTATTTCATGGTTTTTGGAGTACTCCCTTCTTGTTGATGGGATCATCCTGTAGACTATGAAAATGGTGGCATCAGATTTTCTACTTAATAACAGTGACTTGGGTAATTACAGTGATATAATTCAATGAGTTAAGGGAGAACAGTTTCAACAAAGAGGGAATAAAACAAAGGAAATGGCTCCTGAGAGTACCCCAGGTTTATACTATCAATTTCAATTTTCCTTCAAAACATTTCAAATCAAAAGAAAAATGAATCACTTTTACCTTACTTGAAAAACTACAGAAAATTAAGCTTTTATTTTGTAATTTTCCATTTGCTTTACTGGAAGATTTTTTATTTGGCTTTTTTTTGTGTTAGTTATATAGTCTATTGATTAATTCAACCCAATGCCAAGGAAGTAGGAATTGAGATGCTGGCAGATGTTGCTGCTTCTAGCAGATAGAATATATAAGAGAAGAGCCAGCCAGTTTCCATATTGTGGTTTCAATTAGAGCTTAGAATGAATAAACTCATCCAAGGAAATTCAGGATTCCACTGGCCCTGAGGAAATTCATAAGATGAATCACTTCTGTTTTATTCCCAAATAAACATAGATTTTCAAGTTCAAGCAGAGGTCAAATAAGCACGATTTCTCATGAAGCAAGCTTCTTTGTCAACATCTCCCTTCCAGGTAGGGGCCTCAAAGTAATGCAGGGCAGATACTGAGAGTTGGCCATTTTAGTCAGATGGAAGCCTGGGTATGAAAAGTCAGGCTGGCTGGGTAGATAGAAAGGTGGAGAGAGTATTACTATTGTGTGTGGTGGGTCACGGAGGCTCCAGTCATACTTAGTATTTTGATTTCGCAATCAAAGGAAAACTAAGTAAGGTGTAATAATTTATTACAAAAGTTTTCAAATATATACACAAGTAGACCAAATTATCCAGACGTACCCATCACCCAACTTCTACAATTAGCAATTCAAGGCCAGCCTTGTCTCATTTATGCCCCATCCATTTCCATGGCCTGCATAATTTTGATGCAAATCTCTGATGTTATAACATTTTATTCGTATGTATTTCCATATCTCTAAAAAACAAAATACAATACCATTAACTCAACTAAAAATCTAACAATATTCCTTAATATCTTCAAGTGTCCAGTTTGTATTTATATTTCCCTGGGGTGTCTTATGCATATTTTTAAGAACATAAGCTTTACTTGGAAGGTTAATTGACTCAGGTTTATGTTCTTGATTTCCTAATAAATTATAAACTGTTTGAGCAGAGGGGCTGTGCTTTGTTTATGCTTGCCTTTGAGTGTTTTGCCCAGACTTATGCCCAGATTTCACACAAAAGGTAATTAAGTACATGTATAATAAAAGAGCTTTTTATGACTCTTCATGTAATTACATTCACAAATCAGAAAAAAAATTACCACATTACCTGTCCAGATTTTTGCTACAGAAAACAGAAACAATATAGATGCTCAATTTCTGCAATTAAGTTGGAATGAAATGTCATATGTAGCATAATTAGGCAATTGCAAATCTGTAACATTGGCTGCTTAAACTCTCTCTTGATAGCTGTCATAATTTCTGACAACTTGAGAGATGGATTTTCAGAGAGTGACCCATTCTGTTGGTTTTGGCACAATATCCATGGGGACCAAAGAAATAGAACACCTCTGATAGGAGAAAAATGTGTTCTATGAATTTTAATGCAAAAAATTGAAGTTCCGTCTTATATTCAATCAAGGCAAATAATGTTGCATATCTCTGCACAGGATGTTCCCTCTCATACCATCTCCCCACCTGTTTCCCTCTCTCACTTTCCTCTGGTTCTTTTTAAAGTGCACAAATGAGATAGAGGACTTTATAGGGAAAAAAAATGGAAGCATATGTATCCATAGGCATATGACCCTAATATGAAAAAAGAAAGCTATGTACATCAAAATGCTAAGAGCTGCATTATTTTATAATAGAAAAAATTAAAAATAATCTGCATCTAAGACTAGAAGCATGGTTATATAAATTATATTCCAACCATTTACTGGGAATAGCTAAGGAATAATTATGCAGTTTTTAAAGTTAGAATTATAAAGACCAGGTAGCGACATAGAAAATGCTTAAGATATGTTACGTAAAAACAATCAGGGTTGAAATTTTATGGACACTATGATTTTAATTATGTAAAAAGTGTACCTATAAATATAAGACTGAAGGAAACAAAATAATAAGAGTGTTTATGTTAGTGTGGTTGAATTATACACGATTTTTTTTTTTTTTTTTTTTAAGAGAGAAGCACACGGGGAATCCCAAGCAGGCTCTGCCCTGGCAGCATGGAGCCTAACACAGGGCTCGATCTCACCAACCAGGAGATCGTGACCTGAGCTGAAATTGAGAATCAGATGCTTAACCAACTGAGCCACCAGGCACCCCATACATGTTTTTCAAAATATTATTCATCTGGCCTTTAGAATATGTTGGATAAATACCAATTTATGTTGTTTTTCTGCTCCCTCTACCTAACACTTTAAAAAATTGTATGATTGTAGAAGCAATCTCTGCCCCTCCCCCACTCAAGCGCGCGCGCTCGCTCTCTCTCTCCCTCTCCTCTCTCAAAATAAATACACTTTCAAAATTGTATAATTATAAATTAAAACTTCTTAAAGCTGAAAATAATAAAACTTTGGTTAATGGCATTAAATTTAGATGTTTTCTTTTCAAAGTCTGCATTCAGCTTATATATAAAAAATAATACATTTTTAGTTTTATATATAAAACTTTTACATAGTAGGGGCGCCTGGGTGGCTCAGTCGGTTGAGCCTGCGACTTCAGCTCAGGTCACGATCTCGCGGTCCATGAGTTCGAGCCCCGCATCGGGCTCTGGGCTGATGGCTCAGAGCCTGGAGCCTGCTTCTGATTCTGTGTCTCCCTCTCTCTCTGCCCCTCCCCCATTCATGCTCTGTCTCTGTCTCAAAAATAAATAAACGTGAAAAAAAAAATTAAAAAAAAAAACAAAAAAGCCCCAAAACTTTTACATAGTAAAGGAACAAGATTAACTTTTAAAAATGATGAAATAGGTGTGCCTGGCTGGCTCCATTGAAAGAGTGTGCAACACTTGATCTCAGGGTCATGAGTTTGAGTCCCACACTGGGTGTCAAGATTACTTAAATAAACTTTTAAAGATATGATAAAATAAAATCATTTTCTTTTTTTTAAAAAATAAGATCTACACCCAATGTAGGGCTTGAACTCACCACCCTGATATCAAAAACCACATGCTCTACCCTGAGCCTTCCATGCACCCCTATTTTATTTCTTTCATTAGATTTTACCTCTCCTGTTACTTAAATAGTAAATACTATAATGTATTTAATAACACAGTACCTAGCAAGGATCCTTACACATTTAAGCCCTTGTCAGATATTAGCTGTATAGATTTGAAATCATTCAATTTTTTGTTCATTCAACAAATGTTTATTGAAGAACTACTTTACCCAATGAGTATTTTTGCTGACGTAGAAAGGCCAAATGATTTTTCAAGTTATGAAATATACGTAAGACTATAAGAAATGTAAGTGAACAGCTTAACAGATTGTAAAATAAAGGTATCCACCTTCCCACTCAGGTCAAGAAACAGAACATCAGCACCCAGAATGCCAACACTGCCAGCCTCATCCTAACCCCTGCCCGCAACCCAGTGGTCACTGGGACAGAGGCAGATGTGTGGGGACACTCAGGATGCTCTAAGGCCCCTGATGTATAGGCCCTTCCAAGGCAGTGGGCGTTTGCTCTTTTTAAATTTGCAAAAATAGGGGCACCTGGGTGGCTCAGTTGGTTAGCGTTCGACTCTTGGTTTCAGTTCAGGTCATGTGAGTTCCAGCCCTGTGCTTCAAGCCTGTGTCGGGCTCTGTGCTGACAGTGTGGAGCCTGCTTGGGATTCTCCCTCTCTCTCTGCCCCTCTTCCACTTGCACTGTCTCTCTCAAAATACATAAACTTAACAAAAATTTGCAAAAGTAGATATTTCCTACATATGATTAAGATTTCTTTGTACTTTCATAAATCATCTTGTATTCATAACTTCACCTATTTTTCTTAAATAGGGTCCCTCCAAATTGTAAAAGCCTCAGGACTCACAAAATCTGGATCTGCCCCTAGGCAGAGCAATCCTGACTATTAGACGTTCTTTGCTTCCAGATGGATCACACAATGTGACACCATCCATTTCCCAATTAGAAATGTTCCACATGTTTCTGAGGGAGCCACTTAGAAGAATTGACTGGCCTTTCATGAGAACATGGTAAATGGTTTGGGTTTGGGTTTCACAGCAGTGGACCTCCAGACCTGGCTTCCTCTTCTTGAGAGACAGTAACACAAGTCGAGGGAGCAAGGCTGGTGAATTAATCACCTCCCTAACTAGTCCCTCCACTGTGGAGTCGCGAACAGAAGCCTAGCTTGTTAGGCACACAGAATATTTACAACAAATCTGAAGAGTTTGCCAACACTGAAAAACCAAGAGATTTCACGTGAAAAGTTGGCTTTCTGACTTCTTTTAAGCAATTGGAAGACATGACCCCTCTGAGCCCACATTACCCCTTGGCACTGGCTGGGTGGAGCCAAGGGACAGCTTCTTTCTGAAGCCACCCTCTTCCCTGAAACCCTGCTGCTTCACTTAAAAGATATTCTGGGGGCGCCTGGGTGGCTCAGTTGGTTGAGCGTCCGACTTCGGCTCAGGTCATGATCTCGCGGTCCGTGGGTTCAAGCCCCGCATCGGGCTCTGTGCTGACAGCTCAGAGCCTGGAGCTTGTTTCAGATTCTGTGTCTCCCTCTCTCTGACCCTCCCCTGTTCATGCTCTCTCTCTGTCTCAAAAATAAATAAACGTTAAAAAAAATAATAAAAAAAATATTCTGAGTTCTTGGTCCCTGGAGGCGTTTGTGAACCCTGACCTATTATCTTGCATTAATACAAATTAAATTTAAAGGTAACAAAGAGTAGGTTCCCCCAAGATATTCCAAGATGAGTTTCTGGTACCAATATTTCCTCAGCACTTTACAAAGGTGCTAATAAGGTATCCCCCCAAATGGAGTTAAACTATCTAACGATATACAACATGAATAAAATCAGAAATGTGCAAAGGTTCATCTCAAATGAAATAACTTCCCAATCAGAAGCAGTGAGAAGCAGCTAAACATAACTATAGATCTGTGGTTCTTGAATTTGAGGATGCATCAAAATCTCACCTGGAGACCTTGTTAAAACAGATTTCTGGGTCCCATCCCAGCGTTTCTGATTCATTAGGTGTAGGTGGAGTGGGGCTGGGGATTTGCATTTCTAAGAAGTTCTGAGGTTTTGCCCAGGCTGCTGGTGCAGGAAGGCTTTTTGAGCACCATTGCCACCTGTTAGTCAAAATGCTGTCTGTCCCCTGGCTAGAGGCCTGGGAGCTTGTTAGGAATGGAGAATCTCAGACCCTTTCCAGACCGATGGAATCAGGAGCAGGTGGTTTGTAGGAACATTACATTGTTTAAAATGTTTTATTTATTTTTGAGAGAGAGAGAGAGAGAGAGAGAGAGACAGACAGACAGAGAGAGAGGGGGTCATAAGACCCCAAGTGGGCTATGCTCTGAGAGCAGCAAGCCTGATGCAGAGCTCCAACTCACAGACTGTGGGAGATCATGACCTGAGCCTGAACTAAGGTCAGATGCTCAACCCACTGAGCCACCCAGGCACCCCAGAAGGTTACATTTTGAGATACACTGAGCTAACTGTTCAAAAACACTCCTGGGAAAAATCACCTGGATGTTTGTTAAATATACAGAACACCAGACCTTTCTCTTAGAAATTCTTATTCAGAGATCTATTTTTGTTAAGTACTCCAGGTGATACCTATCATTAGGAAAGCTTAGGATGAATAGGTCAATGGTGACTTAATAAATCTAAAGAAAGAACATGTTAGTAAAATGGGGGTGACCAAGTGAAACGTAGAAAAGTAGGAAATCCCAGAAGAGAAAACTGGTAGCATGATTTCAACTGTTTGAGGCTCTTTAGCTGCTGGTATGCATTTCTTTTGTGGGGAGAGATGCATCAAATTGTTAGATCGTATAAGATGCACCAGATTCCTTTCATCTGGGTCCCTGCCTATCAAGAACACTTGTCATTATAATGTGGCTTCCCTGTGCTTTTCACACCAGGAGAAACACAGCAGTCAAATCAATCTGAGTATTCTGATTTGACTCACAGGTACACCTTTCACTGTGAATCAAGAACTCATCATTAAGGTGTTGATATATTTTTCTGTGTGTTCTTCTTAGAGCTGTTTGATCTCTGAGAAATCAAACCACTTAAACAAAATCAAATTTCTGGGCATGTGTGTATGTTATTCTGATTGAAGAAGGGGCAAATTCTTTTGCCCATAAAGTTTTCTTATGTAGATTCTACTGTATAGTTTTTACCTTTTTTGTACATTCAAGTAAGTCAGATTTTTTGAAAGAATTACATTAGCAAATAAAAGGCTGCAGACAATATAATAAAATCTGTAAAGGAGAGTTGGTGAGAAAATTGCTTTTCAAAAAATTTAAGTATAGTTGACACACATTAGTTTCAGGTGTAGGGCGTAGTGACTGGACGACTTCAGGTGTTATGTTATGCTCACAAGTGTAGCTACCATCTGTCATTATACAATACTGTTACAATATCATTGACTGTACTCCTTATGCTGTTTTTTTCTAATTTTTTTTAACATTTATTTATTTTTGAGACAGAGAGAGACAGAGCATGAACGGGGGAGGGGCAGAGAGAGAGGGAGACACAGAATCGGAAGCAGGCTCCAGGCTCTGAGCCATCAGCCCGGAGCCCGACGCGGGGCTCGAGCTCACGGACCGCGAGATTGTGACCTGAGCTGAAGTCGGACGCTCAACCGACTGAGCCACCCAGGCGCCCCTATGCTGTGTTTTTTGATCGCTGTGACTCACTTATCCTATAACTGGAAACTTGGATCTCCCACTTCCTTCACCCCATTTTCCCCATGCCCCACTCAATCCTGCAGCCACTAGTTTGTTCTCTGTGGAAATTGTCTTTATTTTTTAAAGTTTATTTATTTCTTTTGAGAGAGAGTGAGTGAGTGTGCACACACAAGCAGAAGAGGGGCAGAGAGAGAGAGAGAGAGAGAGAGAGAGAGAGAGAGAGAGAGAGAGAATCCCAAGCTGGCTCTGTGCTGTCAGTGCAGAGCCCAATGCAGGGTTTAAAAACAAACTGTTAGATCATGACCTGAGCCGAAATCAAGAGTCAGATGCTTAACTGACTGAGCCACCCAGGTGCCCCTGGAAATTGTTTGAAATTAACAAATTCTTTCAGTTTTTGTAATGAAGTATTGGCCTTCAGGAGTCATATCTTTTCTCTTAATCTGTCTCCACAATTGTCCACAAGAAAGGCAAAGTTTTACCCTTCTGCTTAAAAGACATAAATGATCACTGAATCTACCTGCTGAGTAAGTTTTCCCAAATACCAGAGATGTCCGAAGTCTTTTTGTGAAGTACAAATCTCTGAAAGACCACATTGCCTGCCCCCTGTCCATCTACAACCCACTCCCACCGTTTATTAACAAATTCCTCACCGATGTTGAGCTATGGTATTTCTCTTAAGGTTTCAAGAGAATGATCTTGTTCTGGAAATGAGACCACCCGAAGATCACCTTGTCTGGAGGGTGTTTGAATGTTAACCCCCATTCTGAAAGAACGGTTTTTATCTCCAAGATTCTAACTCCACCGTAAGTTGCACTGAGTTTTCTAGTAGGATGGCTTGGCAAGTAGCACACCTGTGACTCTCTGGTCAAACATGGGGGCCACGGTACCATTAAGTTCTCCAGGTGAAGATCTGAAAGAACGAGGAGATATTTGGCCAAGGAGGGAACATTCTTAGAAAATGTGAAGAGGGGAATATAAGTTTGGATGAGTAAAGTTGCCTTTCCCTCTGTCTTGCTACTTTAGGAGATAGCGTTATACAAGAAAGCAGAGGATTTGGGAATGAAAAGTCCTGGTTTCAGTTTTGGTCCCAACAGGTGTGGGAAGTATGATTGTGTGCAAATTATTCTCACAATCTCAGCTCCCTCAAATTTCTATGAGGATAATACAGGTGATTCCTCCCTTGGTGATAAAATATCAGCACATCATAAAATGCCTTGTAAATGTGAGTTGTTATTGCGGGCACCGTAACAATACCTTCAAATGTAGGTGTTTTTAGCTTAATTTTTAAATAATTCATTATTAGTCTCTGACCAAGCAATTTACTTCTAGGAATTTATCCTAACTGATATAATTGTGTATGCGCAAAATGAAATATTGTCTGGTTATTCACTGCACTTTTTGGTCATAGCAAGGCTTTGAAAACAACCTAGATGTCCACCAGTAAACGTCTGGTTGAATAAGTCATGTCCATTTAGTGGGACAAATGGAACAAATGGAAAAACCGTGTAGCTCTGAAACAGACTAAGGAAACTCCCTGTATATTGTTATGGAAGCATCTCTAAGACACATGTTTAAATAACAAAAGCAAAGTGCAGAATTTGATCTTTACTGTAGAAGGTAGGAAATTAGACCACAGAGTTGTATTTGGTTTTGAGTGCATGGAGAAACACTGGAAGGATACACAACAAACAATAGCGGCTCAAGGTTGCCAGGGGTGTGGGGGCTGTGGATAGGAGGGAGATTTTCCCTGTATACCTTTTAAAATACATTTTTAGGTTTTGAACCAAGGGCATGTATTACCTATTCAAACATTAATGCTTATCTGAGAAGAGACTAATGGCACTTACATGGCCAAGGAACTAAAGACCTATGACCCGTCTTGCATATAGATCTTCAATAATTGCTTGATGTATTGTATTAATGTGGAATGACTCCAGGGTTAGGGTGTGTGGTGGGTCTGGCTACAGAGGAGTAAGGAAGGTTGAGGGCAAGTGTTACTCATTGTGGATGGGGTAGACTACTTAGAATGACACATCAAAAATGGAAGCTCTAAGTGGGGCCAGATGGTCAATAGGAGAACAGAGTTAGGTGGGATGCCGGTCTGAATTGTGATTAGCATGACACCTGCTTTCAGTAATGGGGGAAAAACCACCATGCCTGATGACATAGGTAGTAATGATAAAGGAGTAACAATAACCGAGAAGAGAGAGAAGTCCCAAGTTATCTTTTGTTGCTGTTGTTAGTGTTTTTGTTTTTGTTTTTGGTGAGGAGGTGGTGGATTTGGAGAATTATTTCTAATCTAAAAGAAGGGTTCAGCACAAAGCTAATGAGGGGTGGTATGTACAAAGAATGATGTTAGCCGTCTTAGGAGGGAGGGAGTTACACCAAGGCTGTGACTTGGGAGGTTTAAGGGGAGAATGTTCACACTGCACTTGCAACTCGCTGTAGGAGTCTGAGCCAGTTAGAGGCACAGGGCATTCTGATTCCCATCATCCAGCACGTGGGAGACAAATGTCAGGGCGACAGGGTAATCATTGGTATCAGCTAGGATCTGCTAATGATCCAGGCACTCCCTGGTCCAGAAGGAACCTAGGGTTCTTCACGGGGGGTGGGGGCGGATAGGCAAGACTGTTCCTAGTCGGATAGGCAAAGCCTGCGACTTTGAGAGCTGTGGAGCGTGGCCGAGCCTCCTGGGATGCCCTATACTTAGAGTTTGGTGGAGTAGAACCGCTACCCCCAAGGCTGCAGCTCCCTGGGGCCAGCCCTCAGGGAGCAGTGTGTCATTAGCAGGAAGGCACTAATGACCCAAGGCTCCCTGCTCTGGGCTTGGAGGACAGCATTTGGGGACATCCATCTCCTTCCCTCTCACCACACAGTTTAAATCACATTTTCCTCTTTCTGGGTGTCTTGAAGCTTGGTGTGAAAATCTAGGAGTGCTTTTGGAGATCCCCTGATGAAAGGTGCAACAGAAGTGCAAGGTATTACTATCAACACTGTAAATATTTTAACCACAAGTGTCACGTGTACACAGAACATAGATGTACATTTCAACTTCTAATATTCCTAAGAGGACTATTTGAAGGTTAAGAACGGCAAGCGAGCAAGGGTGAGAAGAGAAGCCAGTCGTGGAGGAAAAACAGTGAGTTCAGCCAAGGAAGAGACCTCCCTACTCCGCCGCCCTACGGAAGTGGTGACACCCACTCACACAGAGGCTGAAACCAGACAACGTAGCCCCCCCCCCCCCCCCCCCGCGCCATCTACACACACATGTCACAACGTATGTAAAAGATGGAGCTAGTCCAGCCTGTCCTTTATGCAGGAAACATGCTGCTTCTGGGCGTGCTGCTGTCCCATTAGCACGCGGGCTCTAGGACACGCCAGCCTGGCAGCCCACTGTCGCAGAGGGAGGGGACCATGGAGGCTTCCTCAGATGGCACCATAGTCTGCCTGTGGTTGACAGGTGCCTGGGTGACACTGGAGCAGACCAGAGCGGGGGGGGGGGGGGGGGGGGGGGGGGGGAGGGAGTGAAGAGAGGGGACGGAGTGATGCGTGTCCAGGTAGAGGTTTCCACCACCCCAGGACCCGGGAATTTTGCTGACAAGGATAACCAGCTGAGCTGGATTTAGAGCAGTTCCTTAATTGCTCTGGAGCAGTAACAGCAGTTAAAAATTAATACTAACTATCAGTTGCGTGTAAATGATGTTCTAGGCACAGTGCTGAAGGCCACCTCTACATTTTCTCATTTAATCTCCACAACAACCCGGTGAGGTAGCACTGCCACCCACCTTGACAGATGAAGCTCAGGGAGTGTAAATGACTTTGCCAGAGACACTACAGCGAGCGGCGGCGAGAGGGTCTGAATGCAAGAATTTTAACTTCCAAGGCTGTCTAGACTACAATGCTACGTGGCCTCGCCAGCAATTAAAAAGCAGCCATCAGGGCTCTTAACTTTTGTTGTTTTCTTCCTTGTCCTAGACCCGAACACAACGCATCCAGAATGCTACCGTCGGAGATAAAGTAGCCAACTGCTGTCTTCCAGTCATACACCTCTGGTTTTGACCCATGCTTACAAATGGAGGTTATCCAAAAGAAAAGCTACTCTTAAGTCCTGGAGATGTGTACCAAGCTCTGTCTTCTCCACGTGGCCCGTCCAGCTCAGGCATCTGTATCTGGTGCCTGTTTTGGACTCCCTGTCTCTAGTCTCTCTCCTCTCACCAATCTGTACTTCAGACCGTGGACAGAAACAGCTTTGAAAAACATGCCTGTTTGAAAATCTCCAGGGCTCCAGCTGCCTCCAGAATAAAGTCTTTTCCCTGCTGGGCAGCCACTTCCCCAGCCCCTGCCTGCCGCACCCTGGTGCTCCAGCCCAAGCCGGATCGCTCTGTGCCCTGAACGCTGAGCGCACTTCCATGCCTTACTGTTATTATTAGCCCTTGCTAGTCCCTCTCCCTGCAATGGCCTTATCTTACCTTCTTTCTCCGCTGGCAAATGGCCGTACTCCAAAGCCCCGTTCAAATGTCACCGCCTCTCCCTCAGCTTCCCAACCCAAAGTAGAATTTATGACGCCGCTCACCTGGCCCCCGTGGCACCTAGTGCACAGGTGTATCATGCTATGAATTACGGTGCGTTCTACACAGCTGGATCCTGTTTCCCATTAATTAGGGCAAGGGCAAAAGAAAAAAAAAAACAAAAACCAAAAAACGTTTCTTACCATCTTGGTTTCCAGACGCTCTGGTGTGTATGGTGGTACACGCTGTCTTTAGGAGGAACAGAGGCAGTCAGGTGCAAAGGAACTCTGTCCACACAGCACCGCAGGAGGCGGTGAATTCCACCAGTATGTGGGTACAACTGGCTTTAAATTCCTTCCATGAACATTATTACCTCTGACCAACACAGCGAGGTAACAAGGAAACCGAGAGCTTGATCTTATTCCACTGGAAGAGACGAAAGGGGGCAAATAGCAACCCCAAATTTCTACCAGAGCGCCTTTGCTTTTCCCGCTTTTAGAGTTTTGTTTGTTTTAGTTTTGTAGCCTCTGCTGCGAAAAATATCGTTTTCAAAAAGCGCTGGTTGAGATGGCCTTCTTTTTTACCCCATGCTAAAATACCTGCAGGAACTTCTTCCCAATGGGTGTTCCAGGCTCTATTCTTCTCTTCCTCCATCTACTGGCATATTGCTGCCAGATGAAATTTTTAAAAATACTATTTGAATTATAAAAAGTTCCTATGTAACATGTTAGATACGAGGCATAATTCTTTGATAAATATAACCAACCAACCATCATCCCTACGAGAACACTAGCGGTCGCTGGCATCCACCTCTATATGCCTCACCCATCTCAACCCCTGGCCCAACACCTAATACTTTAAATACCCTGTCTTTAACTTTATGATTCCAAGATTCATCCCTGTGGATATTCTTACCCTGTTTATTTTGTTGTTACATAGTATTCCACTGTGTGGCATACCAGGGTTACTTAGCCCTTCTCCTGCCAACCAACTGGGATTGCTTCCAGTGTTATGGGTAATGTGGCCATGAACATTCTTGGTGCACAAGTGCATTTGTGCATTTCTAGAAGTCAGGTCATAGGGTATGCAGATGTTCAACCTTGTGAAATAATGTCGAAGTTTCTCAAAGGGGCTCTACTAGCCAAATTTTCTCCCAATCAAATTTTCCTTGCTAAAAAATAATTCAATATAACTGCCCCTTGCAAGATAAAATCCAAACCTACTCCTCTATGCCAGTTAGTCTGGCCCCAACCTAAATGTCACAGGTTTTCTCATATAGCCTCCCAAGGACCTCCCACTCCTGTTGGGCAGATCTGTTCTTGGATATAGAACACACCTTACTCATGTTCAATAGTGAAGCCTTGCTTCTTCATTTCTAGTCTACGAGTTCCCCCTCCCCACTCTTGCTCTGGGTTCTCCTTCCTCTATGAGGTCTGCCTTGATTACACCTGCCCACAGAGCTCTCTCACCCCAACCCCTAAAATACCTATTTTCTGCACCAGTCACTTGACATCGGTCTTCACCCCCACCCACATCTTAGGATACTGAGTTTCATCCTGCCTTGTTGGAAAAATAGACGTTCTAACTAGGATGTGTAATCAGACTTGAGAACTCCACATTTCCAATTTTAGTATTTGGGACTTCCTCACCACTCTCTTGACAATGGAATTGCTTTCTTGGCAGCCAGGAGATAGATCAATTTGGGGTTTGATGTTTTCCCACATAACTTTTTTTTAGGTTTTATTTATTTATTATTTATTTATTTATTTAACTTTTTTTTTTTTTAACGTTTATTTATTTTTGAGAAAGAGAGAGACAGAGCATGAACGGGGGAGGGGCAGAGAGAGAGGGAGACACAGAATCCGAAGCAGGCTCCAGGCTCTGAGCCATCAGCCCAGAGCCCAACGCGGGGCTTGAACTCACAGACCATAAGATCGTGACCTGAGCTGAAGTCGGACACTTAACTGACTGAGCCACCTAGGCGCCCCTATTTATTTTTAATTTTTTTAAAGTTTATTTATTTTGAGAGAGAGAGGGGGAGAGTGCACGCACAAATGGGGGAGGGCTAGAGAGGAGAGACAGAATCCTAAGCAGGCTCCATGCCATCAGCACAGAACCTACAAACCACAAGATTATGACCCGAGCTGAGATCAAGAGTCAGACGCTTAACTGCACCACCCAGACACCCCTTAGGTTTTATTTATGTAAGCAACCTCTACGCCCAGTATGGGGCTTGAACTCACAACCAGGAGATCAAGAGTTGCGCACTCCTCCAAACGAGCCAGTCAGGTGCCCCAGAAAAATTACTTTCAACTCAATCATATTTTCAGATTTGCATCCGTCTCTGAAAGACGTCCATTTTCATCATGATTGTAAATGGGAAATAATTAAACAACCTTTTCTCTTCCAATCGTTCTCTTTTGATCAAGTTGCTGCCCGCCTTCCTAAAAGACACTACAGTGTATACAATTTGAGGCAGAAACAAACTATATTAGCTTCCAATAAAAAAATATAATTCAATTTATTAGTATGAAATAGATAATTTATTGTGTTTGTGACCCAAGGACATGATTCTCAAATATTAGCCTAATTGTACAATCATTTAGTAAAACTGATATTTATTAGACTCCGAGAAAAGCAGGAAGGCACTTTCTCTTTTTGGTGTACAGATACTATATTTAAGATACTGCTTAATTGGACATTTCTTTGACGGCATTTATTCTGCTTCTCTTTTGTCCGATTCCTCTTCCTCAAACTCGATTAAAGGAGCATGTCTGTTGGCCTGAGAACCTTCTTTGTAGAACACTTTCTTGATTGTACCGTCCTTTGGGGCCTTTATGGTAAGCTGCAGGGACACAAGACACGACCGTGGCTGTAATACTAATGAAGACTGAGCACACAGTAAGGCAACGGAGACGAAAGTGAAAAATAAAGCCAATTGTTTTGAGGTTTCTCAAGCATGGCACCCGAAGGAAATAACATTTTTATGGTGTGCTTTGCAGTTGTGAGGAGTCACTACTTTGACGTACCTGTAACACCTGCAAGGTCGCTAATCGGGAAGCTCTAGTCTAGCTGGTACTTCTCAACAAGTTTCACAGTAGAGTCTCACCCGGGAAGCTGTTAAAAACTGACGATCCTTGGGCCCCACTCCAGGAGATCCCAATTCAACCAGTCTGGGGAAGTAGTTTTTCAAATCTCTCCCCCTCAGATGACGGTAACATGTGGTCCGGCTGAGAACTACTGGCCTACAATTTCTAAAGACCTAAAATAGCTAATCTAGTTTGATTGAGGCTTTCACTTTGATACTGATGCTTGGCATCCTAAGTCTGGCCTTAGAAAATACCAACGGTTAACAGTCAACTGGCTAACTGCCTGAATTTAAGGAATTGACAATTTCTTTGATTTTAGCATCAGAACTGACAGGTGCAGTTTCACCAAATTAAAATGAAAATATATTTAAGGGGAGGATGGTTTTAGTTTTGTTTCCTGCAGTTAATGTTTCATCAATCCAAGGCTCTTAATACTTAAAATGGGTATTAGCTTACAAAATAAGGCAAAAGAACAATTAGATCTGATAGTTCCCTAAGTTTAATTGGAAAGTGAACTTATGGTTTCATTACCTCCATTTTCATGGCAATCATAACCATTAGAGAATCTCCAGCTTTTACTTTGTCTCCGACTTTCACAAATACCTAGAGATGAAGAGTGACTGGTTAATATTTAAAAACACAGAGGTTCCGGGGTGCCTGGGTGGCTCAGTCAGTTAAGCGTCCGACTTGGGCTCAGGTCATGATCTCGCGGTTCGTGAGCTTGAGTGCCACATTGGGCTCTGTGCTGACAGCTCGGAGTCTGGAGCCTGCTTCGGATTCTGTGACTCCCTCGCTCTCTGCCCCTCCCCCGCTCATGCTCTGTCTCTGTCTCTCAAAAATAAATAAACAATAAAAAATTTTTTTTAAACACAGAGGTCCCTCGTGGTCCACAGAGGTGGTATATAAATGTACACAGTAGAAGTATGGGTCTGTCTGGTTGTCTTATCTGTCAAAGACAGGTGTACAGGTGCAAATCAGAGACCTACAGATCAATCTTGCACTGCTGGCCCTCTTGTCAGTGGGGAGCACTGCTTAGCTCCTTCTCCCCAACCCCAAACCATCTAGTTTTCCCTGAATCAGATGAATATGCTTTATATATTTCAAGGTCCTTTTGTGTTTTCATAAATGTACAGACAAGACATACCACCAACAGGGGAAGAACCAATGCACTTAAATGTCATGGGCAGGGTAGTGGGGCATGCCTGGTTTTCTAGATTTTATAGGTAGTCTAGGATAGTGCTCCAAGTTTTGAGTGCCCTGTGTGGTAAATGTATAGACGGTCTTCATGTGAAAGAATTAAATTATTGGCAACCTTGGGGGGAAAAAAAAAACAAACCTTTATTTTCCATTTTTCATGTAGAAGTGAACTCATACATCCCATATGGTCTCACTGTCTTCTTAGTTAACATGGTTATCAAGGAGTTTTTAGAAACATCACACAGTGGAATTAGGTTCCACAGTCAATGTGTAGAGCCAAAATTGTGAGAAATGAGAAACACCTCTGAAAGCCCCCAAATCACCCAATGCTGGGTGATGCTATAACAGTGTTTGATGAAATCAATGGTCTAGGGGGCGGCTATAGGGAAAATGTGCATTTTTCCCCTATAGATGTTCAGAGATGCCTACATTTTGGAATGTACATGGAAAGTGAGATTGAGTGAGTTAAAGGCAGATCAAAGTCTTTGAGCTCATACTCCCTCTGGGACAAACATGTGCAGAGGGGAACAGGGGGTGCAATCACTTTCACTACTTAAATAGTTATTTCCTCCTTCTTCTTTTTAGGTACCAACAATATAGAGTTGAATTTTTATGACTTGGATGCATTTAAAGGAACTCTACTATATTCAAGTGTATATATAAAAAAGACACTACTGATCTACCACCATTTGAAGTTACTTCAGCATGGATCTTAATTCTGAATATATACAGCATTCAACACCAAACCTCGTTGTTCTTCATCAGTACCAGCCTTTCAAATTTTATTTTAACACACATGTAGTTATGTACATCGGAAAAAAAATGTTATTTAACGATAAATTGTTTGTGTTAAATTTGACATTAAAAAATAGCCCTTTTGGGTAATGCTTGGTGAATGCTCCATTTTAATCATAAAAAGACAAATTTAGATTATTTATACTTTGATGGAAATTTCCACTTTCAAAAATAACAGTATCATAAATTAGGTAAACGGGTATTTTCATTGAAGACTGAACATAGAAAATCAATCTATCACATAGTCTCTTGTTTTAAGACTTTCCTTCCTTCCTGCCTGCCTGCCTGCCTGCCTGCCTGCTTTTATGGAGTGAGCGAACAGGAGAGGTGCAGAGGAAGAGGGCCACACTCAGCATGGAGCCTGATGCGGGGGCTCGATCTCATGACATGACCTGAGGTGAAATCAAGAGTCAGATGCTTAACCAACTGAGCCACCCAGGAGCCCTGAGATTTTATTTTATTTTTTAAAAATGTTTATTTATTTATTTTGAGGTGGGGGGGGAGAAGAGAGAGAGAGAGAGATAAAGAGAGAGAAAGAGGGGGAGAGAGAGAGAGAGAGAGAGAGAGAGAGAGAGAGAGAGAGAATCCTGGGCAGGCTGAATGCTATCAGTGCAGACCCTGATGCCAGGCTTGATCCCATGAACCATGAGATCATGACCTGAGCCCAAATCAAGAGTCAGAGGCTTAAGAGACTGAGCCACCCAGGTGCCCCTAAAGATTTTATTTTTAAGTAATCTCTATACCCAACACAGGGCTTGAACTTACAACCCCAAGATCACTAAGCCAGCCGGGTGTCCCAGTCTCTTGTTTTCTTCAAGAGGATACTTCCCAATGAGAGAGATTGGAGAGAGAAAAATAATATATATGACTAAGTTCAATGGAGATATTTACTGGGCCTTACTGAACATCATTCTGTATACATTCACATGATTACCTTTTCAATGGTACCCGTCATAGGAGCTATGGCACCTTCCTGAGTTCCATCTGAGCTCATTGAAGACAAGTATTTGGGGACTGGAATGTCAATCTGAGTACTTCCCGCCTGTAAACAGAAAACAAACTGGAACTGAAATCAAGTTCAAATCGCTGTAGTTTTGAATCACTGTTTCAAATCACTGTACCCTGAGGTAATGACTGTTTCCAAGCTATTTGTTAAATCTTTAATACCAGGGTTCTAATCTAGCTTTGTGACCTTAAGCAATTACTAAACTCCTCTCAGTCTTGGTTTCCCATTATAAAGGAGTATGGGCATCATGCCTCACAACAGGATTAAAGGAATTAATGTACGTAACTGTTGCTAAAAAATAGCCACTATCTGATAGCCATTTTGAGTAGTATCTCCACTATCAAGTGTTTAGACTAAGCCAGAAACTGTTCTTAACAGTTTTATACATATGTGTGTGTGTGTGTGTGTGTGTGTGTGTATAGTCATCAAAACAAGTTTATGAGGTAGGGAGGTACTGTTATTATTCCTGTTTATAGATGGGGGAACTGAAGCCAGGGAGTTTAACTTGCCATAGGTCACACAGCTGCTCAGAGGTACAGCCAAGATTTGAACCAAAGCAGCTTCACATTCCAGAACTCCCGCTCATCACCACTCCACCAAACTGCCTCCACCACCATATTGTTCCGGCAGTAACTATGGAAAGGAATGCCTAGTAAAGTGAAATCATCCTTGATTCTGTATACAGTAGTTTAATTACTGGAATATAAAGGACTATGATCTGTAAGGTGTTTTTCAAATGTGAGAAGACTCTGAAGAGGACACAGTGTATTTGATAATGCATTTTCTTTTCTGACCGTGCAGAAACTATGGGCTCATCAGGCAGCAGGCCCGTGAGAGCAATGAGTCAGGAAATAAGCTCCTGACCAAAGATATGCCAAGTCTGTCTCGACCATCAACCATCCTTTGACTGCCAAGACACTACTACCCCTTCTGACTGCCCCCATCCCCACAAGAAACATCCAGTTCATAGACTTGCTCTCAAGGGTCACCTCCTCCCAAATCCCCAGAATTCCAAGTGCCAGGAGGATGGGCAAAGTATTCAGGCATCAAATCTCAGAGAGAAGGTTGCCCAATGGGCAGTGAGATACTCTCTGACAATAAGGATGTAAGGGCATGTTTCAGAATCAAAGGCAGAAAATGGTATGTGTCTATCAGGGAGAACATGTGTGGACAAAAGAACTAGGGAAGGCAGAAATGTGGCAAAGAAACAGAGTGGAGAAGGAAACACAGAGGAAAGGTCATGGCAGTGATGGAAGGAAGCAAGGTCTTTCTAATCTTTTAGTGAGATGCCTCCGGTCAAGCAATTTTCTCCCAAACCTCAACAGTGTTATTATAAAAGAGGGACATTACCATGGAAAATAGGTAAATAGTGTTTTCCAGGATAATTAGCTTAGTTTTACTAGCAACTCCATTAACAGAACATTTCAGGTAAGTGCAGTCTCCCTCATTACAAAGATCACCAAGGACTTGGAAAGTTTTATCTTGAATCTGAAAAAACAATAACAACAAAAAACAGAAAAATAAGATTCTTAAAAAATAAATAACCCTGCAGAATTAATAAAATCAGAATCAATTCTTTACTATTAACAGTTTCAAAAGGTAACAGGTGAAATATTTTTTTTTAAAAAGCCCTGTAGGAACTTTGCCCCTAA
Organism: Felis catus; assembly: GCF_018350175.1. NCBI lineage: Eukaryota > Metazoa > Chordata > Mammalia > Carnivora > Felidae > Felis > Felis catus. Next base: position 84,037,299 of record NC_058376.1, on the reverse strand, counting down.
GATTCATAAACAAAGTACTCTACATAGAAATAGCAGTTAAGGTAATTAAAAGAAAAAAAAAAACCCAGAGAACATATCTATAGTGCCATAATGCTACAGATAAATGTTCATTTAAGAATAACAATAAAAATGTGAAATAGAAATACAAATCAAATTAAGTAAAATTATCAAAATTCGGTTGACTATATTACATGTTAAGTATTCATTTCTGAGTACCTGAGGTCAAATTTGGTTTTACTATGCCAATGTCAGTAAAGAAAAAGGCCAGAACCACCTAATTAGATGGTGTATCTTTTATCTCCCCAAGATGTAGATAAAATTTATGGGTTTGAGTTATGAGTTAAGAAGATTAACTAGCTAGAGACAGCCACAATTTTTGCCCTTGAGGAGAGAGTGCCAAGAAACAGACTTCACACTTGATCTTTCAAGGAAGCTGACAAAAGGACATGAAACCTTTCTGTTTTAAAAAATGTTTTCTCACATACACACCCAAGAAAAAAAAATTCCTTCACACACAGGAAATCCATTTAAATCTTCTCTATTTTTCATTTCAATTCCCATGAGGTTACTGTGAAAGTCCTGTGGCTATTCTTTTCAAATATACGATGTAGGCTAAGGTGAAATAGGTTACAGTGCAGTATTTATATGCTGCTTCTCATCTATCCTAAGTTAAATATGACATTTTACTGTGCTCTGTAACCTACTAAAACAGCCATGTGAATGTTTGTGAAATTCTCAGGACATAAAGGTTAGATGGGGAACAGTTTTGTTTAAAGATTTACACAAGCACATTCTAAATTTGTGAAATGTAGTAGTTCAATCTGGAGTTAACTTTACCAAGGGATATGAAGCATCCCCAAACCAGAGGTACGAGTATCAGTTACAACTCTCATATACTAAAATACGTTGACCCCCTAGTTTTTCTGAATCTCAGTTTAAGAAATTGGTGTCTCAGGGGCGCCTGGGTGGCTCAGTCGGTTAAGCATCCAACTTCAGCTCAGGTCATGATCTCGCAGTTCATGAGTTTCAGCCCTGCATCGGGCTCTGTGTTGACAGTGCAGAGCCTGGAGCCTGCTTTGGATTCTGTGTCTCCTTCTCTCTCTACCCCTTGCCCAGTCACACTCTGTTTGTCTCTCTCTCAAAAATAAATAAGCTTTAAAAAGAAAGAAAGAAAGAAAATGGTATCTCATAGTATTGGCAGATCCAAAGTATCCTTGATCAATCAATTTTGTTGGACTTAACGTTGCTTGGCTCATATTACAAATGATTTATTCTAGTCTCTGATTTTGTACTTTAATATATAGGAATTTGGTTGAGTTCTCACATTGTTTTTTTAACCCTTTCAGCATTTCATTTTGTCAGTGTAATGGATTCTTTTCATTGAGGGCTATCATAAACATTTTGACTAGAGATTCTCAAATTATGACCTGTGGATCTCTTGGGGTCCCCAAGACCCTTCTTGGGGGTCCACAATATCAAACTACTTCATAATAATACTAATGGTATTTGCCTTTTTAAAAAATTCTCATTCTCTCATGAATAAACAGTGGGATTTTCTAGAGACTGCAGGACATGTGATAATGTTACTCTGATAGCTAATGAACGTGTGCTTGTGTAATCTTAGGTTTTAAATTTTCTCAGTTTATCCTACAACTCAACAACAACAAAAAACCAACCTGATTGTAAAAAGGCAAAAGACATGAATAGACATTTCTCCAAAGATGATATGGACAATTAGCATATGAAAAGATGCTCAACATCATTATTCATTATGGAAATGCAAATCAAAACCACAGTGAGATAACATTTCACACCCATTAGGATAGCTGTTAAAAAAAAAGAAAAAAAAAAGAAAAACCCAGAAAGTAAATGTTGATGAGGATGTGGAGAAAAGGAAACCCTCCAATACTGTTGGTAGGAATGTAAAATGGTGCAGCCCCTACAGAAAACAGTACGGTAGTTCCTCAAATAATTAAAAATAGAACATGAACATACAAACCAGCAATTCTGTTTGTGGGTGTATGTCCCAAAGGATTGAAAACAGGGTCTCAAAGAGATATTTGTCCCCCATGTACATAGAAGCATTATTCATAATAGGCAAAAGGTGGAAGCAACCAAGTCTCCATCAAGAGATGAACGAATAAACGAAGTGCGATATACAGAGGCAATGCAGTATCATTCCACTTTAAAAAGGAAGGAAACTTGGACATAAACTATGGCATAGAAGAACCTTAAAGACATTATGCTAAGTGAAATATCCAATCACAAAAGGACAAATGTTGAGTGATTTCATTTATATGAAGTACTTAAAGTAGTCGAATTCATAGACACAGAGAGCCCACTGGTGTTTGCCAGGGGCTGAGGGGGGAGTGGGCGGGGAAGGGGGCACATGGAGTGTTACTGTTTAAATGGGTACAGAGTTTCAGTTTTGCAAGAGGAAAAAAGAGATGGAAGGTGGTGGTGGTTGTACAACAATGTGATGGTATTTACACTCAAAAACGTTTAAAATGGTATATTTTACATTATGTATACTTTTGTAAAATATATATTAAAAATAACAGTAAGAAAAATATGCTCAGTTAAATTTTCTAAATGGTAAGTATTAATACATGTAATTAACACAAACAAAAGCTCTTTGAGGAGTCTCAGTAATTTGTAAGGGTATCCATGGATTTTGAGACCAAAAAGTTTGTGAATGGCTGCTTTAGATGTGAATACATGCACATACTTCAGGAATTCGTTAGCTGTCTAATTCAATGCTATTTTTTTAAAACAGGTTTTCATACTTAGGGGAACCACAGCCAAACTGAGGAAACAATCAGTAAGTGTAGAGGAGGTAATTTCCCCAAATTGGTCTGAAATAAAAACACATGACATTCTCCTAACTATAGTCCAATGGCTTGGGAGAAACCAGAGTGTGAAAAAAGACCCTCCTCTGTATGAGAGAGATCAGAATTAGCTCTAAACTGTACAAAGAAAACCAGTAAGGCTTACCTGCATGCTATATGACCCATCGAGGTTATATGTGACAGCTATGGCTACATCTTTATGAAAAAGGGGGGAAAATTGAAGAAAAATTAGAAGACAATCATAGACGGGGATTCTAAAAATCTCTTTCAACCTAAAGATAACCAGCCTTTAGGGATACCAACATCTTTTAACTCCCTGACAAGATTTTTAAAAATCTATAGGTAAGTTCCAATAAAAGTGAATTTCAAACTTTTGTTTCTTAAAAAATGGACTTTTAGCAGACTCTTAACTATAGAGAACTGATGGTTACCAGAGGGGAGGTGGATGGGGGGGATGGGTGAAACAGATGAAGGAGATTAAGAGTGTACTTATCTTGATGAGCACTGGGTAATATATGGAATTGCTGGATCACTATATCGTACACCTGAAACTAATAAAACACTGTACGTTAACTATACTAGATTAAAAATTTTTTAAAGAGGGAGTTTTAGCTCTTTTAATGTTGTAGGATATTTTAGATATTTTTCTCTAAACAAGGAAAGTTAAAGTGTTAAAATAGGAAATGCAATGAATTGGGAGAGAGAAATTCTCATTTAAGACCCAAATTTGCCACCTGTGGTGTGATCACCTCTGTGATCTTGACTGTCCTTTAAAATCTGAGTCCTGATTTTCTGCCCCATTCTGACCTGTTAAATGGGTATGAGAATGTAACAGTGATTAAATAAACGTGAAACTGCTTTGTAAACTGTAACCGACCATATAAATATAATATACAATATATTTCATATTATTTTGTGGACACAGAATTGGTTACGGACTTTGCTAGGAGATGGAAATCAAAAGCTCTGTGGTGCAGAGAATGCAGACCAAAGTCACTTCATCGACTCCTGATACTTTAACCACCATTTTGATGCTGCCAGCTCACATCTATTTCCAGCCCTGACCTTCCTTCTCCAGAACTCTGATTAGTCATTCCCAGCTGGATGCTCTATCGGCACCTTAAAGTGAACATGGTAAGTCCAATAAATCAAATCATGTCCCCACTCTGCCTGCATTCCCTCCTGCCCTGGGAGCTCCATGACTGGCACTAGTATTCTCCTGGTCATCCAGATTTAAAACCTGTCATCCTTACCTTCTCCTTTGCTTTCCACATGCAATAGCCACTACAAAGCTGCCACATCCTTCCCTACCTGTCCTGTTCATTTCTTCCTTTCGTTCCCATCACTCAACCCTGATTCAGGCTGATGGCCAGAGGCCTGGCTGACTCTGAGGTCTTCTCGGAACTTTTTGCTTCCTGTCTCAGCCCTTCCAGCTGATGCTGCCTAGCATGTCTCCTCTATATTCAAAATACTTGGCCTGGTACTGAAGGCCCTGAACTCAGTCGTATTTTCCACCCTTCTTCTACACAGCCCTATATTACAACGAAATGGGAACATGGGCCAATTAATATTCTCCATATGTGCCTCTAGCCTTCGCCCCACTGTGCCTCTTTGCTCCACTCCCCCTTCACTGTGTCACCAGTCCCAGCCACCCCAACTGAAACCTTGCCCCTTGTTGACATCATGCTCATTCGTGGTCTTTGGGAAAAGTCTATGTGGAATGAAGTTGCTCTTCTCTGAACATTTAGACAGACTTCTGCATATAGAACACCATTATGATTCTTTCCTCATCCAGTTTTATGATGGAATAATTTTTCTCTTTATCCGTTTTTTTAAAAATTGCAAAAATAAAACTTCACAGAAGTCAAATACTGAAGTACATCAAGCAAAATGTGAAAGTCCTCTCTACTGCCCAGATATAACTACTATTGAACTCTTTAACACATGAGCCCCTTCAAGTTTTTTAAAATGCACAAACTAGTATTTTTCTTTTATAAAAATAACATATTCTTTTTTTTTTTTTAACGTTTATTTATTTTTGAGACAGAGAGAGACAGAGCATGAACGGGGGAGGGGCAGAGAGAGAGGGAGACACAGAATCGGAAGTAGGCTCCAGGCTCTGAGCCATCAGCCCAGAGCCCGACACGGGGCTTGAACTCACGGACCGTGAGATCGTGACCTGAAGTCGGACGCTTAACCGACTGAGCCACCCAGGCGCCCCTAAAAATAACATATTCTTATACATACTGTTCTGCAACCAACTTTTAAAAATTTACTTATTTTTCCAACCTTTTTTTAATTAACATGTGACATACATATCCACTTTGTCTTTCAATAGTAGCAAGTTTAATGATGATGATGATAATGACGGCAACTAATGTTTATTGACCACTTGCTATGTGACCTACAATGAGCTTTTGATGTGTTGTCTAATTTAATATCCACAACAACCCAAGGAAGTAATTACCACTACCATTCCCATTTATGGGTGAGGACACTTGATGCTTAGAGAGAGTGTGTCACTTGCCCAAGGGTCACAGACAACAGAGGAGCCAGAATTCAAACCCATAACAGTCTAACTCAAGGGTCTGCATTATGAACCACTGCACCATCTATCTTCCCAACATACTCACTTCTCCTTTGCCAGATGGTAAATTCCTTAAGGAAGAAAAGTAGGGACAAACACATCTTTTTTTTCTCTTCTTCACATTACTCAGAACATCTATTTTTTCAGAAACTTTGTAATGAACATATAAGTAAATGAAACTTCTCCACCCTATGTCTTGTCAATATCTTTCAATCCTTCTTAAGAGAAAATGCATCCACTTACACCAGATTAGGGTTTTTTTTTGATTTATGAAAATGAAAAGTATTTAGCTGACATGAATGCCAATAGAATCACAGTAAACACATTGCCAGGAAAAGTCTTTTTAAGAACATTTTAAAAAATTTGAATTATAATTGACATAATATTAAATTAGTTTTGCATATACAACATAGTGATTCAGCAATGATATCCATTATGAAATGCTTACCATGATAAGTGTATCACAGTATTATTGACTATATTCCCTATCATGTACTTTTCATTCCTATGACTTACTTGTTTTATAACTGGAAGTTTGTACCTCTTAATCCCCCCCACCATTTCATTCGCCCCCACCTCTTTTGGCAACCACTAGTTTTTTCTCTATATTTATGAGTCTGTTTCTCTCTTTGTTATTTGTTTATTCACTTGCTTTGTTTTTTAGATTCCACATATAAGTGAAATCACATGGTATTTGTCTTTCTCTGGCTTATTTCACTTAGTATAATACCATTTAGGTCCATCTATGTTATCACAAATGACAAGATTTTCATTCTTATGGCTGAGTAATATTTCATTGTGTATATATACCACATCTTCTTTATCTATTCATCTATCGATAACCTACAGCTAATATCATACTCAATGATAAAAAGCTGAAAGTTTTCCCCCTAAGGTCAGGAATAAGACAAGGATGTCCACTCTCACCACTTTTATTCAATACAGTACTGGAAGTCCTAGCCACAGCAATCAGACAAAAAAAATAAATAAAAGGTATTCAACTGATAAGGAAGAAGTAAAACTGTCATTATTTGCAGATAATATGATACTATATATTGAAAATCCTAAAAACTCTCCCAAAAAACTATTAGATCTAATAAGTAAATTCAGGAAGTTGCAAGATACCAAATCAACACACAAAAGTCTGAATTTTTTTAAAGTTTTATTTATTTATTTTGAGAGAGAGAGAATGAGAGAGAGAGAGTGAGCACATAAGCAGGGGAGGGGCAGAGAGAGAATCCCAATCAGGCTCCCTGCTGTCAGCACGGAGCTCGATGAGGGGCTCAAACTCATGAACTGTGAGATCATGACTTGAGCCAAAATCAACAGTCGGTGGCTTAACCGACTGAGCCACCCAGGCACCCCCTACTGCATTTCTATTCACTAATAATAAAATAGCAGAAAGGTAAATAAAGAAAACAATCCCATTTACAATTACATCAAAGAGAATAAATTCTTTCATATATTATAGGGCAACTGACCTTATTCCTCCCTCAGTTATCTCTAGACCTCCACAAGAGAACTTTAAACATCCTCTTACCTATTTTTTAAATTAATTAATTTCAAGTCAGCTCTATGCCCAACATGAGGCTTGAACTCATGACCCCAAGATCAAGTCACATGCTCTACTCACTGAACCAATCAGGTATCCCATTCTCTTAATGTATTTAATAAGGTATGGAAGTTTAGCATGGTGCAGTGTTAGATAAATGCATACACCCTGGAGTATGGGTTTGAATTCTGTTCCACCAATTACTTTTGTTATGATTTTAAGAAAATTATTAATCTCTCTAAACTTTGGTTCCCCATTTATAAAGTTGACACTAATAACAACACCAATTTCATTGGCTTGTTCTGAAAATGGAAATTAAATAATCCATGGAAAGAACTTAATAGCTGGCATATACCAAAAGCTCAATAAATCTTAGCTATTATTGTTACTACTGAGGGTAGGGCAGGATTCTGTGAAGCATGGCCACTAGCAACCAAGTAAGAATATTTTTCAAGCCTTAAATATTTAAAATACTTGATAATTCTCACTGAGATCATTAAGAATTAGTTCTACTTTAGATTCATAAATGCTTCTGGCTTCTTAAGACTTCCTGTTTGGTGTACTCACTTATTCAATCATGGTTACTGTTAATTAGCATTTATTAGAGACCCACCAGAACATTTCTGAAAATTATTACATTCAGGCCTGGGTTATCATTGAAAAATAACTACCAAAAGGATGTAGTGAACAGCGATCATGTTGGTTTTCAATAATGTATTTATTTTTTAATTAAAAAATTTAAAAATTTCCAAGAAATCCAGCATAGTTCAAAACACTGCTAAGTGCTTCAGTGAAGATCCATACCAAATAACACAGTCGGCTCATCTGAATTTTAATCACCAGTGTGATTTTGTTTAATTTAGGTTGAAGAGGTCAATGAAACTTTACTGCTGCTGATACTTACATTCAGTATATAGGAGTCTAGAGTAAGATAATCCCAGATTTTGTAGGGTTTGGTTTTTAGGATGAAATGAATACACACACTAGTATAAAATGGGTATTAGTAGATACTAGTGGATGTTTGCAAACTTTCTTTCCATGTACTCAGTGCATGGAAAGTAATGCCCATCTAGGTTCATGATGAAAAAATATCTCGAGCTTTAATCCAACCAATTTAGATGAAAAGGGGATTTGCTAAAAACTGAGTGCATGTCTACACAGAGTTGAGATAAAGAAGATTCTACTTTGTCTGGGGGTGGGGGGAGGGGGTTCCCATGAGCGGCAAGAAGATTCTGTTCTACCTGCTGGGTACATTTTTATAATGGAGCATTCACAGTTTAATGACACCTCACATTCAAGGTTAACTAGCTCTCTCAGCTCTGACTCTGCACCCATCCTGTTTCCTATGCAAACTGTCCAGCAGCAGAAGGGATGCTGCTATCATGGGATTCTGATCCCTCTGGTACGTTGTTCCAGCCACAAATTTATAAAAAATTTAAAATTTTAGATGTTAGCCTCTCCTGGCTTCAATTACAATAAATCAGTCCCACCCTCAGCCTACTCAAATTAGTTTGCAGTCAAAAATCAATTTTCCACTGGAAAAGTAAAAATAGCACAGGAGTCAAGGTCAGAAAGGCTGGATGTCAATCTCACTAGCCTTGAGTAAGTTCCTTCACCTTCTCTGCCTGTTTCCTCAGCCATACATGGGTATGATAGGGATTCCCCCTTAATTAAATTATAGTGAAGATAAAAATTTACATGTGATCAGGTACTTAATAAATCATAGCTTCTTAGTAACCCTCTTCCACCTGAAACAATGCCTGAGTGGTGGGTAATCCTCCCTACTGGAGTAGTTTTGGATGTTGTTTTTCTTATTTAAAAGTAGTACATTCTTGCTGAAGAAAAACTGCAAAGCAAAGAGAACAAAGAAGGATGATGCGGGTGGGGATGGAGGGAGGGAAATCCCCTTAAATCCTGCTACCCAATGGTAACCTCACTAACATCGTGGCATATTTCATTTCAGTCATTTTGCTATGTATATTTTATGACATATTTTTCAAATATTTACAAAATACAGAAAAAGTATAAAGAAGAAAAATAGCACTAATGTACCACCTGAGCCAATCAATTCTAGTACTCCTTCCAATGGTTAGGCTAGGGAGCTTAAAAAATGTAATTGACCGATCATGTCTGGGCTGAATCTTTTTTTTTCCAGATAAGTGATATATTTCTGTAAAGCACATTTCTCTTTTAATAAAACATTACTTACTCTTTTTACCATCCCTGAGAGTTATGTTTCTGGTGTAACAGGTATTCAGTCTTCTTCCACTGCTGGATGCAAAAGGGGAGTACCGATCTAGAAAAAAAATTAAAATTCAACAACAAATTTACAAACACCAAGCCTGACTTCATACCTTTCAAAAGAAAACATAAAACACCTGTCCTACACTGGCAGCTCAAATGTGTCTTCTTTGTTCTTCTCATTGCTCTAAATTTAAATTAGATACTTTAATTTACATCTCAGAAAAGGTTATATGAAAAATTCCAGCTTGGCTAAAATCAGAGTATTTGCAGCCCAAGCTCTCTTCCTCTGGGGGCACAAGCCGCACAGTGGTCTCCCCTTCTTGGGCAAATGCGTTCCAGGTCACCAAAATCTCCACCACTCACACTTTTCTTTTCACTTAGCCTCTTTGTGCATCACTTGTCCTGCCCACAGGCGTGTCTGTCGGACAATATCCAGGAGCTACGGCATAGCTGAACTGAAGCAATTTATTCTGAAGTTCATGTGTGTGCCAGTATACATTATAAAAAGGAAGGAGAGGGGCACCTGGGTGGCGCAGTCGGTTAGGCGTCCGACTTCAGCCAGGTCACGATCTCGCGGTTCGTGAGTTCGAGCCCCGCGTCGGGCTCTGGGCTGATGGCTCAGAGCCTGGAGCCTGTTTCCGATTCTGTGTCTCCCTCTCTCTCTGCCCCTCCCCCGTTCATGCTCTGTCTCTCTCTCTGTCCCCCCAAAAAATAAATAAATAAAAAATAAACGTTGGAAAAAAAAAAAAAGGAAGGAGAGAGTAAGAGGATGCTTGATTGTAACAATGCTATATTCAGGCTTAGGAACACTGCATGGGCATATTTGGAGGCATTTCATTTAGAATTGTAAAAGGACAAAATGAGAATAGAGCACACATCTCCTAAAGATGTAGTTATATATTTTAAGCTCTCAATATAACTTTCTTGAATGAATCTAGAAATTAAAGATCCTAATAAAAAAATCCTATAATAATATAATAATCCTAAAAATAATGAAGAGATAAATGGATTAATTTTTCTTTTTTCCTGTTTGCTCCAAAGCTCAGAGTTAGCCTAAAGTATATATTTTGGAGCAAGTTTGGGAGAGTTCAGATTTTGCTTATCTCATCTTATGTTTTGCATTCTTTCAGATTAGCAATCTATTTCATTTTTTAAGTTTATTTATTTTGAAAGACAGAGAGAGTAGAGGAAGGGCAGAGAGAGAGGGAGAGAGAGAATCCCAGGCAGGCTCCGCACTGTCAGTGCAGGGCCCAGTGCGGGGCTTGAACCCATGAACTGTGAGATCATGACCTGAGCCAAAACCAAGAGTCAGACACTTAACTGACTGAGCCACCCTGTGTCCCCAGATTTTGCTCAATTTAGAGGGAAGAACATTTTAATGGAGAACTGACTGAAACTGTAATAAGCTAATGAGTTTTTATTATGAATTTCTAGCTTCCTGAGGTGTTAGGGAGAGGTTGGGCAACAACTCAGTGGGGAAGCTGAAGCAGAGATGTGTGCACGTGGCAACCAGGATGAATCTCTGCCATTTTCCTTCCCATGTTTAGATCCTCTGATTGGAGGAAGTGCCTAGGTCTCTAGTTAGACAGAAATTTGATCACAGAATGGAAAAGGAGAGGAGGAAATAACTCAACAATAAATTAACAGGTAATGAGAGTCCCCAGTGCTCTGTGTTCAGTCCCCAGGACCAAGGAAGTTGCGGTAGGTACAAGAATACAATAAGTAGGCCCTTGAGAAGCAGCGAATTAAAAAAGCTTTGGAAGGGGTCAGCACAGGGTACAGGAAGGACCAGCGTTTGGTTGAAAAAAGAGCCCCAGCTCAACACTATTAGGCAATTAGTTAAGTTACATTTAATGAAAGTGTTTATGGAGGCATCCATGATACGTGAATCTACTTCATACTAAAAAACCACTTAGCAGAGGACAGTGTCAACCACTGAGAGAAGAAAAGGGACACAAAAGTGTCATAAAGAAAGAAAAGCACCTCCGATGATTATTTATAAAATCCTGACAAGCAGAGGAAAGAGAAAAGCATTCCATACCTTGTGACTGAATTTTGAAAACATCAGACATAGCTTTCTCCTTGAGGATGAGACCCAGAGCTGCCTGGCATAAAAGCTCTTTGGCTGTGGCCTTCCGACTGGGCAACAGTTCTTTGCGGTGTTGAGGGATGAAGTCGGTGTGTACGTTCCCAGCCTCAAACTCTGGGTGGCCAGACAGGCTAAGAAGGAAGTCAATGTTGGTGTGCAGTCCGACAATCTAGGAAGAGAATAAAGCCCATATCCCCAGTGAGTGGGAAAAAAACATTTTCCATAGAAATTTGCCATAGAAATTTGTTCTTTGTACTAAAGATATTTCACCAGGGGCAACTCTTAAGAAAACTGAAAAACCTACTAAGGTACCACATGGCGATAGGACAACTCGTAAGGAAAACAAAACAAAACAAAAAACTCACTTCACCAACACTATGTATCTGGACTTAACACTTAAAATTACATTTTACAATACATTAAAAAAATTTTTTTTTAATATATGTTTATTTTTGAGAGAGAGAAAGAGAGAGAAAGGAGAGGGGCAGAGAAAGAAGGAGACACGGATTCTGAAGCAGACTCCAGGCTCTGAGCTGTCAGCATAGGGCCCGACGTGGGGCTTAAACTCACAGTGAGATCATGACCTGAGCCAAAGTCAGAAGCTTAACCAACTGAGCCACCCAGGTGCCCCACAACACATTTTAAAAGTAGTAAACTACATTTTATTCTTTATGATAAAGAGGACATAAGAGATGATGGTAGGTTAGGTAGTGTGGAGACATTTAATTGCCTCAGGCTATGTAAGTGATAAATGTTAAGAAACTTATATGAGATTTATTTGCAAGATACTGAAGACTTGCTGCTCGGAACACTCCCACAAAATAGGAAAACAGAGCATAGGATTTCTATACTGAGGAGGGGACAGGATTAAATGAGCTCAAAGGAGCTTCCTTCCAACACTAAAATCCAAATTTTACACATTGATATAAAAATAAAAAGGTATACATTGAACCTAGATCCATCCAATAAATGGGGTCAAGGGTAAAACCAGCTATCTGAGCCTTGGGTCCATTCATATATTCATTTAATAGCCATTTACTGAGCACCTTTTAGGTGCCAGGCCTTGCTCCAGGTACTGGGGTCATGATGAAGAACAAAACCTCACAGAGATAACAATATCTATAAACAAATATCTAATATGACATCAGGTCATATGAAGAAAAATAAGGCTGGTTAAGGGGAACGAGAACAGCAAAGGGTCCTATTTTATTTTATTATTTTTATTTATTTATTTATTTATTTTTTAATTTTTTTTTTCAACATTTATTTATTTTTGGGACAGAGAGAGACAGAGCATGAACGGGGGAGGGGCAGAGAGAGAGGGAGACACAGAATCGGAAACAGGCTCCAGGCTCTGAGGCATCAGCCCAGAGCCCGACGCGGGGCTCGAACTCACGGACCGCAAGATCGTGACCTGGCTGAAGCCGGACGCTTAACCGACTGCGCCACCCAGGCGCCCCCAAAGGGTCCTATTTTAAATAAGATCACCTGGTTTCAAGCTACACCACAAAGCTGTAGTAATAAAAACAGTATGGTAGACTGAAACAAAAACAGAAATGAAGATCAGTGGAACAAGTGAAAATAAACCCACACTTATATGGTTAACTAATCTATGGCAAAGGAGGCAAAAAAACCCATCTTTTCAATAATTGATATTGGGAAAACAGGATAGCTACATGTAAAAGAATGAAACCGGACCACTTTCGCACACCACACACAAAAATAAACTCAAAATGTATTAAAGACCTAACTGTGAGACCCAAAACAAAACTCCTAAAAGAAAACATAGGCAGTAATCTCTTGGATGTCAGCCTTAGCAACATATTTATGGATATGATTACTGAGGCAAGGGAAGCAAAAGCAAAATTAAACTACTGTGACTATACCAAACTAAAAAGCCTTTGCACAGTGAAAGAAACCATCAACACAATGAAAAGGTAACCTACTGAATGGGAGAAGATAGTTGCAAATGATATGCATGATAAGGGATTAGTATCCAAAATATATAAAAAACTCCTATAACTCAACACCAAAAAAGCTAATAATCCAATTAAAAAGTGGGCAGAGGACCTGAAAAGACATTTATTTTTTCCAAAGACATACAAATGGCTGACACATGGAAAGATGCTCAACATCATTCATCATCAGGGAAATGCAAATCAAAACCACAATGAGATACCATTTTACACAAGTCAGAAAGGCTAGTATCAAAAAGATGGTAAATAACAAATGTTGGTGAGGATGTGGAGAAAAGGGAACGCTTGTGTGCTGTTGGTAGGAAGGACATGCTGGGTACAGCCACTGCAAAACAGTATGGAAGTTCCCCCCATATTAAAAACAGAAATATATGATCCAGTGACTCCACTAGTGGGTATTTGCCCATATAAAATGAAAACATGAATTAGAAAAGATATATGCAACCTTATGTTTATTGCAGCATTATTTACAATAGTCAAGATATGGAAGTAACCTCAGTGTCCATCAACAGATGAAGGATAAAGATGTGGTGTATACACATGATGGAATACTACCCAGCCAAAATAAAGAATGAAATCTTTGGGGCACCTGGGTGGCTAAGTTGGTTAAGCATTGACTCTTGGTTTTGGCTCAGATCATGATCTTGCAGCCTCACGGGCTCAAGCCCCGAGTCAGAAT